>NW_024609835.1:154317783-155700565 GCF_016920785.2 Ixodes scapularis | reverse complement strand
GCCTTCCAAAAAGTGGAATGGTACACATTGTGCGATGAACAATGGAGGTAGCAGTGGGAAAATAAAAAGACGCAAATACATGCTTGACAGTAAAAAAAAAAAATACTAAGCATAAAGCTTTAGAGTTTGAGGCGACCAAGAGCTGTAAAACATTACAATACCAAAAGAAAGGACAGCAGCATTTATGAATTACAAGAAAATGCGTAACATGAAAATATACGGCGCCGCTTTCGTTTACTACGCACTAATCTTCGTAGAAAAAAATTTATTTAGAGACATATGCCAGGAAGGGTGATTTTCCCTGGGGCCATACATGCTGTTGGAAGGCCATGAGATAAAAATATGTTAGATTGATTCCGTGCAAACAAACTTATAAGATAATGAGGAGTAATTCAATAAATGCATATTTTTATGCTTGAACGACACCTGAACTACAAAGGCATCCGTTAGGTGCCCGGCACACATATACCGATCTCATTTGTCTTTTCTGCTGAGTGGACTCCCCGCTGTTTGTAAGGTTCAGAGAAAAAAACGCCGAAAGAATTACCAAAATTACCTCTATTCACAACATCTGGAAAGAACTTACCGCTGATTAAACTTTAAAATGGGTCTTACCTTCCTGCTCCTCCTCCCCTCCTCCTTCTCTATCGTTTTCGTACAGACACGCTCAAATAGTAAAAAAGAAACCAATTAAAAAAGTCTTGTTGACTAAGGAACTTTCATGCGCCAGTGGCGTTCGAGCTATCATTTATATTGATGTCGCAGTTGACTTCCAAAACACCCTTTTTTTGCGACGACGAAGAGGCGTCTAGAACATAAGCTCTTTCCCGCGTTATTCCTAGTCGCTGCTTGTTTCTGCGAAAAACACATCGTAGCACCTAATTCCCGGGGTCCCGACGAACCCTGGCCGGTCTTTCCTGCCCACTGAAGAGACTACTCTTATCTTATTGGCTCCACCAATATCCCATTCCACGAGCACGGCTGCCTTATAACTTATAGTGTCTTTTGTCGTAAATATAAGAAAAAAAGGAAATATAAGACGTATTAGATGGCGTCTGCGTATGTCTATATATATATGTCGGTGCTGCTGATTGCGCAATGTGTTGCCCCTCCACCGGAGGCTTCTTCATTTTTTTGAATTTCTATCTTTTTGTCTCTGTGCCTTCGCTTTGCTTGGCTTTCCCGCTGTGTGCTGATAAACTCAGCGGCCACGCGCTGGAACAGACTCGATGAAGGTGTAATCTTCTCCAGCTCTCGAGGAACGTCCTGCTTGTTCTTTGTTCCTTTGATTGTTTCGCGATCTTTTGCCGCCGAGATTGCAATTTCTCCGGGAGACCTCCCAGGACTGTTTCTGACGGCTTCTGAGTGCTGTTCTGCAAAAACTATTGCAAGAACAGTTCATACAAACATATATGCCGGGGATTGTTAAATTAAGTCATTCATTTGCCTTTCTGCTACGCACGTGTTTATGTAGTGGCATATAAATAATATTACCAGCAACATGCGAGCGTATTTTATTGGCTATTTGTGTAACTTGACACAATGACTTATATCCGCGTCTGGTATACTCCGTGCACCTTAAGCTGAGACTAAAAGCTCCGCTTTCAGCGCGACCTTCTGGCCTTGCCAACACAAGCATAGGCGTAGACTAGGGGGGGGGGGGGGGGGTGGGGGGGGGGCATCAGGACTCGGTGCCCCCCTTCCCCCTTCGCTGGGCTTAGGCCATGATCTTTACCGAGACGCTTTTCACGTGCCATGTAAACGATCTTCTAGTCGTGGCCATGTAAACAAAATAATGCCCCACATTGCCTGTATTGACAAAATAAATGGGAAATGGAATCCCAGCCTTGCTTTCGTTTGCTTCAATCTCCAGTTCTGGCGAAAAGGCAACGCGCAGCACCCTCCCTCCCCCCCCCCCCACCCCCCCCCCCCCCGGAAAAACTTTCAGCCTGCCCCCCCCCCCCCCCCCCCCCCGCCGCGGGAAATTGAGAAGTCTACGACGCTGAACACAAGTGTGAACGCGCAAGCAAACACAACCAAAGCACTGTAAAATCCAGCGAGGTTGCACTGTAGGCGGAGCTTCTCGTCTTTAAGTGTGAAAGGGGTATTGCAGCCTCCGTCTATATTACCTTACAAAAGACAAAAGGTCGGACATCCCAAAGTTCGTAGATATTTTTAAGTGCGTCTAATATGACGTTTTCATATAGCCGTGGTATGTTCAACGTGGTGAATAGACTGTTCGCAAATAAAAACTATAAAACAAACGTAACATTTTTTTTTTGAGCTTAATGCTCAGAATGTTCTTGCCCCTGGGGCAGTCAAGTTTTATCGCTTCACAAGTTCTGTTCGATTTTTTCTTTTTTTCTGTTCTTAAGTGACAACACACATATGAAGATTTAGAGGCTTTTGAAGAAGCGGACAATGAAGATTCAAAGATGCCATTTTAGTTGAAGCTTGTTTACAGATGAGGTGGTAAATTTCAAAACAGGAACAATGTCTTCTTTTTTACGGGACTGAAGTTTACTAAATCATAACATCATAAGAAATTGTTTAAAAAATTTGCATTTACTGTTCAATTATAACCGGCTTAAGTACCATCTTAGGAAGTGATTACGGTCATTACATATTACAGCGTCAACTGTTAGTGACCAGTTCCCCGGTTTTTCGACGGCGTGAGCGTAAACGAAGAGTTTCCCCGCGAAATTTAGCGAAAAAATTGGCGTCACGTGACCAATGCAACAACTAAGTTTCCCCGCCAAATTTAGAAAAAATCGACGTCACATGACCTATGCGCCAATTCATTTTCCCGCTAAATTTAGCGGAAACATTGGCGTCACGTGATTTATGCACCAATTAAGTTTCTCCGCTAACTTTGGCGGGAATATTTATGTCGCGTGACCTACGCACAAATTTATTTTCCACGCTAAATTTAGCGAAAAAATTAGCGTCACCTGTCATATGCACCATTTCAGTTTCCCCGCTAAATCTAGCGGGGAAATTGACGTCACATTACTGACGTCACAGGATCTACAGACAAACTCAGGCTCCCGCTAAATTAAACCAAAAGACTGACGTTACGTGACTTATGCACCAATTTAGTTTCCCCGCGAAATTTAATAGGAAATCACATCACGACCAGGGTGTAAGATAGACAGGTGGGGAAACGGCCCATAGAAACTACCGCAGCGCCGTGACCGGATTGTGTACTCGTCTGCTTGCGGGTACCCTCTATTTGCGACAGATGGCGCTGCGGCAAGAAGAAAAAAATTGGAATCGAATTTGCATGGAACTTTATGGGAGAGTGTGCAAAATAAACCGAGAGCACGACAGTCCTCCATTGAAAATCCACGAGAAACCTTCTCCGTCAGTTTAGCCGGTCACCACCGTTCGCCCACCCGGAGTGAGAGTTCGCGGTGCTGCACATAGATGGAGCCACAGAAAAAGAGAAAACCGAGGGGGACACAATGCTGTCGCTGATTTGGCTCTCGTTTCCCCACCTGTCTATCTTACACCCTGATCACGACATTGAGATCATTTATTCAGCAACAACGTATCGACGCAAGGCAACATCACCTCACTATCCAGATCAGATTCCACGTCATAATGTCCAACGAGAAAAAATGTCCAATGAATCAGAATGTCCAATAGTGGACATTTGTCTCGGTGCACATTTCGTCTCGTTGGACATTTTGACCCGGTTGGACATTTTGTCTGAACATTTTGACCCTATTGCACATTTCGTCTCGTTGGACATTTTGACTCTTTGGACATTTTGACCCTTTGGTCATTTTGACCCGATTAGACATTTCGTCTAGTTGGACATTTGGAGTCTGACATTTTAACCCGATTGGACACTTCGACTCGGTGGACGTTTTCACCCAATAGACATGTTGACCTGTTGAGCGTCTTGTATTGTTGGCCCAGATTATGACACTCATAATGCTCAGACGGATGTCTTTAGATATTCCGAATACTTACACACACACGGGTTTTCGCTAGAACAGTAAAAATGTGAATACTTGGTGAAATCTGACAAACGTTTAGGAAAAAACGAGAAATATTGTCTAACCGAAAAAAAAAAAATTCTTTGCTGATGCAGAAAGTCCGCTAAGATGCAGCCCTAGTGGTTGGAAGAAAATGTCAAATTCCAGATTAGTGCACTAGTTAAAAGATTGGGAGTATTTTTTTAATTTTCAATTTACAAATGGGGTCCGTTCCCGGTGACAGAAGCTATTCATCTTCTAGTATTCCCGCGGGCTGTGTTGACCACCATCTCAGCACTGAAAATTTCTAAGCATTGCCTAAAATTAATCAGGCTACGCAATGTTCTGAAAACCTGGGTTCCTTACTCCGACCGCCGGAGTTATTTACTGGGGGGGGGGGAGTTGATGCTCACCGCGATATCCAGCTTATTTTTGCGATGTTTAAAACAAGGTTTACTTTCTTAATACCCTGAAAATTAGGTGATACGTAAGGCAATATAATTAAAAGGGATGAACAACGGCAGCAAATGCAATATTATATTTTGTAATTAGAATGAGGTGACCGAAGCAAAGATAAAATCGCGCTAATAAAAACTTTGGATTAGCTAGTTGGTTCATTACAAAAGGGAATGAAAAACACGAAAGACACAGACGAAAAAAAAGGTTGCGTTCTATGTGTTCCTCGTCGTCTGTATTTTTTTGCATTTTTTCCTTGTAATCTCTACAATGTTATCTTATATTGATCCAATTTTAATGTTTAAAAACTAAGTAGCGTGCTTCGTGTCCAGGTCCACGAGGTTCACATGCGAGCGTCTGTAGCAGAAGCGTCTTAAACAAGACTCAAGAAGAAATTATTCATTGCACGTGCATTCGTCATCACCTTATTTTTGCATCCATCCCGAATCTTTCCCCAAAATAGTGCGAGCATATGTATACGCAGTGTGTACGAAGAAACCCAGCATGCTACAGATTCGGCATCGCATACTATCTTCGCCGCCATCCTAGCTTCCTTCCCTCGATAAAGGGGACAGATGACTGCACCTTCGTCAGAATTGAAGTCACTGCTAGTGACATTAGTCCGAAGGCCTGGGACAGGAGGCGCCGCAATCTGCGTCTCCCGTAGTTTTTCGCGCGTTGCCATTCATATCTGACTCGATCATACTTGATATATAAGCAACATTAGACAGGGTTGCAAGAGATTTCATAATAAGCATTCTTAACGTAGTCCATACTGCGTGTATAGAGCACGGAACGGATTGAAAATGACACCTGGTTCAATACAAGTCCGTTCATTCCACGCATGCAAAAATTATGTCGCCTTTCATGCGCCATTAGTCAGCTCAATGTGAGACTGGGAGCGCACCATTGCTGGCAACTTTGTCCATGTAATTACGGACATCAATACATGTGCGCGGGTGAGAGCTGATGAAAGATGCAAAGCCGTCCACTTCCTGGTGCAGTCTGCGGTTCCTGGTTTGGATGACGTGGGATTGCGGCTGAGCCACGGCCAGGAGGTCAAGCAGAAGCGCTTGAATTCTGTTTTGCGCTCCATGCTCAGCAGAAACTCTTCCAGGTCGGGATGTCTGCTCGGCACGCGGCTATGCAGACCGTTGTGCCAGCCCAGCACGTTGTTCGTTGTCCTGGCACCTCGCTCGCCGAATTGCCGCCAGATGTCCTTGAGCAGGTTGTGGGTAAGCCAGAACCCTCTGAAGTACCTCTCAAATTGGTCCAGGCGCGCAGCGTTCAGCGGCTGAAGGCTTGTCTTGTCAGAGAGCAGGTAGCGGACAAATTCCAAGCATAGGGCGTCCGGAACGAAGTGGGGTGCCTCACACCTGTGAACCTCGCGTGAACCGCAGGCTTATCCCTGCAGACTGTCTTGAAGCCCAGCTTGTCTCGCCTTGGGTTAACAGCCTTGGCAAAGCTGAAGGCGCACCCTCGGATCTGTTGCGATGCAAAAAACGTAGTTGTAAGGAAGCATGCTAACTAGCCACAGATCACGCCCAGTTTTTGTTTACCAACTAAAAAAAAGTTATATTTTCATCTACTCAACTAGAAAGCAAACCATGATTGTACTAGCGATTGAATGACGCATTTTCATAAACATGGATTTTGGTTTCGCGTGTTGGCGCTCATCACTTGGTATTTCTGAAGCCTCGTTTCAGAGACCTCAAGGAGCAGGATGAACTGTTTCTGCGAATCATTGATTATTCAAAGTGACCTGAGAGCTACTCCACGTCTAAAGAGCAATGGCACGTGCTCAATGCTTCGATAGGGGGCAGCTCTAAATGTATACTCCCCTACGTCGTATATCAAGTTCCCCCGATTCATCGCTACACAAAACATGACAATCGAAAGTGTGCCCAGCTTGATTAAAAGGTAAAGAATTCGCCTGAGGCCGTCCTTAAGATGTCCTGATTACGTTGATTGCCGCTTGAATTTCTGCGGACTCGTAATCGAACACCACGTAGCCGTCGTTGATGATGTGCCAATATGTCCAAATCATCGATCCAATGGCTTCTGCGGGCACTGAAACTCGACTTATTATGCTTGCACAGCACAGGCTCGCATCAGTGCGTAAAGCACAGGGTGTGCTTCCCCTTTGGTGAAGGTGTGGAGGGTGTAGAGCTGTCCTTGGCGGTGAAACTCGGGGGAGGGGAGGGGCGTTGTACTTGTAGTTCCCGTCACCCAGACCTTGTTCTGCGCCCATCAGGGCAATGAGGTCCTTTTGGCGTAGAAGACCAATGTCCGCCATCTTTCAGTCTTGTCTTCAAGTTGGAGAAACACTTGAGAATCCATAGTTACACGGAGCTCAGGTAGAATGGCGTCAAGGATGTTTCCTTTCAATGCTGCGTGGTGCCTATTCCGTGAAAGGCACCGTCGCTTGGTAGAAACTCCGTAGCCACTACTTAGTTGTGCTTGAATTTCCCCTCAAACGGTGTCGTCACAATCGGCAAACCTTTCAGGAATAGAGGAGACGGCTTCGTAAAACGCTTTTTTCGTTCTTTTTCAACTGCTGCGGATGCTTGTCCGTAGTTCATACATGAAGCGTTTCGAGATAACGGTGGAAGCATTGGAGTCTCCAGACGGGTTGCAGCTGTGGGATGTCGACGACCTATCTGGATCGGTGGCCAGCACGCCGTTTCATAGTGTGAGGTGAGCTACTGGACACCTCTCAGTTGGTCTGACTTGCTGACTCAAGCGGTAGCAGGCGATGCACCTATACTAGACTCTGCTGGGATCCTTGGGGTGTGTTGACTCGTAAGAAAATTCGAGAAAAGCGTTTTCGATCCCATCGTTTACTTCGATGCTGGATCACAGGTCGACATGAAATCAATCGATGAATGCTGATCTGATGTCGCTCTAGTCCTTTTGTTAAATCTGCAGGTAATAATAAGACTATATCATATTAGAATTTATACTGAATCATTCGAATACTAATTATTGGCGTAGAACTTAAGCAAACATTTCATTAATCCACAAGACGTAAGTAATACCCTACTTTTGTTTGACGAGTGCACAGGCAACTTATTAATCTCCGAGTGTAGACACTCTAATTAGTAAAACAATTGTCTTGGTTTTCGAAAAGAGAAACAAATTTTCCACTCACTAGATCATAGAAGACCGTGTCGAGTCGAAAAGCTGTTGCAACTTGTTTTTTGAGGCAGCGAGCCTCGAGAGACTCGTTCTGAGTAATTTATATGTAGCAGTCTTGAGAAACGCTGACGTGCGCAAATCAGGTCGAATTTTGTCGTACCGAGAAGCGCCTTGTTTGTTAAACGGGGTCACCGGCCGATCGGAACCAGTGTCCCGACAGTCGTGCGAAATCCTTCGAACAAAATTGTGCCTCCACTGACCTTGGCTGACGAAAGAGAAGACGGAAAGATTTAGCGCCTTCTGTGTTAAACCGGGTCCCCCAAGGCACTACAGAAGGGAATGGGCAGTCATTCAACCAGGATTGAGCACTTTGACGTGGGCATTTAGACCCGATTGGACATTTCGTCTCGGTTGAGATTTTGACTCGATGGACGTATGGACCTGAATATGCATTTCGTCTCGATGGACATTTTGACTCGAAGGACATTTTTACCCGATTGGACATTTCGTCTCGATAGACATTTTGACACGGGTGTCACGTGCCGTATTGGGCATTTTGACTCGATAAACATTTCGCTCGTTGGACATTTTGACCAGAAGCCATCAAATCACCGTATGAAGCAGGATCGGCGTAATGTCAATTGATCGTCATCGTCATAGCGTCGAATAAGCAGCACAATCGACGCTGCCTAAATGCGTATCACGTCGTGTTGTCGTCGCGGAGTTTTATGATTTTGTTGTATTTTGTCCTGAATTAAGAACATATTGATTTAGGAATATTTTAAAACGCTTAAAGTTGCTTATTTTCGTCTATTCACTCGGTATATACTGAGAGCCCGTAAACCACAGAAAATAAAGGAAGGCGCTATTATTATATTGTAAGTTGTGTTTTCAATGCAATTTCTTCTAACTAAGGAACCCTCCACACATGAGTATATAAAGATATGTTTGTTAGAGTGTCGGTATACGCTTTTACATCTCTAAAAATTATAGCAATTGTGCGCGAATAACACATAAGATATGCGAAATCAGTTTGTAAATGAACGCATTTGATGGAGTTGCCCGTATATGTTTACCAGATTTTAGCGTGTGTGCTTCGAACGCTAATGCAAACAACCAGCGTGAGCACTTGATGGAACAAGCAAAATGTGAAACAAACGTGTGCCCTGAAGATATCTCGTTTTTATTCGTTACTGTTTGTTCTCATGGCATTAGAAATAATAAAGAAAAATATGAAGGCTTCCGCAAGAGGTAGTTAAGGCAGTCCTGTTTTCGAGCGCAAAAATATTGGCTACGTTAAAAATCAAGTAAACACAAGAGTGAAGAGAACTGCAAAGCATAACTAAAGCAAGAGCATGTGCTTGTGCACGGCATACCTAAACCGTGAATGGAAGTGCATCAATAGTGGGGTAAGCCTCATAGAATTTTGTCAATTATAGATCGGTCCATGTATTTAAAAAAAAAAAAAAGGTTAATTTTTTTTCACGTTTGAGGAACTGAGCACTAAAGTGGTGTCATACTTCGTCTTACCCCAGAATAGAATAGAGCCAGAGAGGCGTGCACTATTGCAAATAATAGTACTTGAAATTCCTATTTAAAATAAACATGTTTAACCTACACCAACTATCACAGCTTTCAATTTCGGTATTTAAAATACTTTACATATTAGCTCATGGCTTTGCCAATTGAATTCAATACTGCAAATAGAGTATTTCAAATACTACTCAAATGCAGTTTTGGTGACTTCTCCGCAATCAAATGCAATATGAGCAATGCACTGTCCACGATGGGGGTCATGTGCATAGAGCATGAGACTCGCAGCGCATTGCTCATAATAATCATAAAAAAGACCAAGGAAATGAGTTGGGTGGGTACGAGTAATGATTTTTCGGTTCGCTGATTTGGTTGGCAGATTAAACTAGTACTGAACATATTCTGTTTTTTGACGTTGAACCCCACTATGTTATTACAAACACGGAGGTATTCACCAGTCGTGACTAACCAGCGCTATTTTAAAGTTAGTAGTGCGTCGAAGTAGTCGCGAGCGAAGCGAAAAATATTCAGCGACGAAGAAGCGACTGGTATGCGCGAGCGCGAAGCACGCTGGTGACTATCTAGTGAGGAGTAAAAGCGGAAGTGACACAGAAAAATACCTCACGCATCCGCGTACTTAGACGCCAAACTGTGAATGGGGATTTCATCATGTAGAAACTAATATGTAAATACTTATTGGAAACAATGAAATGTTGTAATAAGAAACTAAATGAACGAAAAAAAATGAAAGCCGTTTACAACTCCCTGCAACGCCGAATTAGAGCGCAGCTCTTGGGGAGGAGGAGGGAAGGGCACTGGGGGGTGGGTCAAGTGACCTTGGGGTGTCACGTGACATCGGGGGAGGGGTCATGTGACGATGCCGATGCCGATGATGTCACTGATGACGTCATCAGTGATGATGAGGATGACGATGCGGATGCCGGTGACGTCATCAGTGACGTCACTCATGACGTCATCAGTGATATTGAGGATGACGATGCGAATGCCGGTGACGTCATCGGTGACGTCATCGGGGACGTCATCAGTGGCCATGACGTCAACGGGGGTCACGTGACCTCGGGGGGAGGGGGTCAAGTGACCTTGGGAGGGGGTCACGTGACCTGGGTAACCATCGTGACCCTCGTGAGGGTAACCGTAGTAACCCTTGTGAGGGGAACTCTCGTGACCCTCGTGATGCTAACTCTCGTGACCCTCGTGAGGGCAACGCTCATAACCCTCGTGAGGGTAACTCTCATAACCCTCCTGACCCTCGTGAGGGTAACCCTTTTGAGGGCAACTAACCCTCGTAGCCCTCGTGATCGTCGTGAGGGTAACCCTCGTGAGAATAACCCTCAAAACCCTCACGAGGGTTACGAGGGTTACTCGCGGTCACGCCGACGCCGACGGCGACGCCCACGGGGGGAGGGGGTCAAGTGACCTCGGGGGGGTGGGGTGTCACGTGACCTCGGGGGGAGGGGGGGTCACGTAACCTCGGGGAGGGCGAGTCACGTGACCTCGAGGAAGGAAGGTCACGTGACCTCGGGTGGGGGGTCATGTGACTTGAGGAGTCACGTGACCCGGGGGGAAGGGTCACGCGGCCTTGGGGTGACCTTCGGGGTCACGTGACCATGGAGTGACCTTGGTTACGCCGACGGCGACGCCGGTCAGGCCGGAAACGGGCGCCTAAGAGATGCGCTCTAAAAACGAAAGCCGTTTACCCTGTAACGCCGAATTAGAGCGTAGCTCTTGAGGAGGAGGAGGGTAGGGTAGTGAGGGTGACGTGTTCTCGGAAGGGGGGGTCACGTGACCTGGGGGTGTGGTCACGTGACCCTGAACGTGACCCCCGAGGTCAGTTGACCCCCAAGGTCACGTGACCTGGGAGTGTCACGTGACGTCGGCGGGGGGTCACGTGACCCCCAGAGAAATTTTTCCGCTAGATTTAGCGGGAAAATTTTTACGCTAAATCTAGCGGGGGAACGTTTTCGCTAGATTTAGCGGGAAAACTTTTCTGCTAGATTTAGCGGGGAAACTTTTCCACTAGATTTAGCGGGGAGATTTTTTCGCTAGATATAGAGGGGAAATTTTTCCGCTAAATATAGCGGGAAAATTTTTCTGCTAGATTTAGCGGGGAAATTTTTCCGCTAAATCTAGCGGGGAAAATTTTCCGAGAGATTTAGGGGGAAATTTTTTCGCTAGTTGTAGCGGGAAAATTTTTCCGCTAGATTTAGCAGGGAAATATTTCCGCTAAATATAGGGGGGGATTTTTCCGCTAGATTTAGCGGGCAAACTCACCCATAATGCACTGCGCGGTTACGCCGACGGCGATGGCGACGGCGAAACCGATGTCGACGGCGACGCCGCTCAAGCCGGAAACGGGCGCCTAAGAGCTGCGCTCTAAAAGTAAAAAAAAAACCCCACAAGGTAGAAAACACGGAAGCCGGATTGAAAGCGACAAAACAAGTATGGAAGAGGCCGTAATTGGGGCTTTCTCGTCGTCCACCGCCGCGCTGAAATCGCCCCAGCGGTATCTCTGACCTCTGAATATGTGTATTGCCACAATAGTGGTGCTTTGATTCGTTCAAGATGTTACCCCAGCGTTCCAAGACAGTAAGTGCTTCGCTGGTGCTGGCAGTCAGCGGTGATAGGTGTCGGCCATGGCGCTGCGATTTTTTAGTCGCCTTCTAGGTCGATTCGGACGATTAAGCCCTTAAGATAGTCGGTGAATACCAGTGTTTAGCTGTGACTATCACCTGCCGCGTGGTCATTTTAATTGATGACGTAGTCAGTAAGCGTCTTTACTGGCACTAGTCGAAGCTGATAAATATGGCTGGCAAAATTTATTTTCAGAGCTGCACCTTTTTTTTAAACCTTTGATTCTTGGTTTATTCTATGAATACACTCTTTATTCGGGCACGGTATTTTTCCCTGTGGTTATATTTACGTTTAAAATGTCAGAACACGGACAAAAAATGTGTTTGTAGAAGTATTTGTATATGACCAAATGTTGTCGTTTTATTTCTGTTTTTGTATTCAAATAGTTTTCTAAAAAATGTAATTGGATTTGTAATATTGTATTTTTCTCGAAATAATTTCTGCTTGCATTACGATCCATTTTGTAGGTATTTTGCCAATCCCTGACCACAGCCAAAGCAAGGACCAGTCCCAAGCCAGTTAGAAACCCCGTTGTATAGGTTCCGACGAACCTATTTGTGCAAGGTGACGTGCACACACGAGGAAAGAATGGGCGTGTGTCCTCTGGCTAATACGCACAAAGAAAACAAAATATTCCTTGTTGTTTTAATCTCGCACTTGCGATTAGATCTGCTGGCCCGTAGCTTTGGCATTAGTTAGTCCTAAGTGTAGAGGGGGTATAGTATATATTGCATCGAAAGACAACTCAAAAACATTTTTTAAATGTTTGATTGAGACTTGCGTGTCAAAAAATAAATTATACGCAAAAAAACTTACAGCACTATTGATATCGCTAGACGCAATCTCCCTTATTTTCCGGACCATGGTCCGCAACCGCTGTACAGTCCGCAGAGGTAAATGTGGAGTCAAAAATAAAAGGTTTTGCTTAGATAGTCCGCACCTGGTGCTTAGTCGACACGAAAATCTTCTCATAGAGGGCACACTAATGGAGAAATTTCTGCTTTCTTAGCTCACAAATAAGCCTATAATATACATAAATCATCACTAACATACTCTTTTATTCACGAACTCCGTCTCGTCTTGTCGTAATAAACAATATTGAAAAACAAAATTTCTGTATAGTTCGCACGCGTAGATAGTCCGCACAGCCTAAAATTTCAACTTTTAAACAACTCTAGCCCAGAAAATACGGTGGTCAATAGTCACCTCCTTTCCCATTTCTCTTCTCTTTCGGCGTTTGAGGCGCGTGGAGGATAGGTGGATCCGCTTGGCCATCACGTTCAGGTGGAGAAAATGTATACCATCTCGTTGAGGTGGAAAGAGGGTATGACCATAAGTGACGTCCCGGACTTTGCGCTTAGAATTTAAAATGAATTTCACGCAGTCATATTGCCCTAGAAATGTTTTTTTTTTTTTCGAGGAAAATTTATTTTTTTCACACGCGTGTCTCTTTTAGACTGCTGAAAAGAAACTTTTTTTTTCAGTTGCCACTTAAAACTTTTCAGCAAATTGTGTTGAAAATATTTTGGAGTTTAAACCTCCCTTTGCCTAAATTAGCAGGCTCAGAAACGAGCAAATGCAGCAGTATACTCTGCCCTCGAAAACAATTTGTTAAATCTTGCTCTTGTTTCTCGTACTCCCGAAATATTACTTTCTCCATTTTTTTTTTATTATTCGTTGACGGTGTGCGTTCTCATTTAAGTGATACGAATGACACATTACAACAACCGTTTGTGTCCTTTTGTGTCTTTTTGCCAGATCTCATAAATCATTTGCTTAGCTTGAATTAAGCCAGCTGACAGAAATGGTGTTCTTGTTCCTCTAAAAAAATATCCGTACAAATATTAAGGGGAGGAACGAAATTCGTGATTTTAACGTAAATAGAATACACACCGTCATATTTTCGTGCGATCTCATGAAGCCTGGTATTTACAGCACAAAATTTACGTTCACAAGAACGAAACGATAGGACACTTGGAGCCTCTCAACGGACGGCACACCATACAGCATACACTATATGTTTTAATGTAAGCCAGGTCGTGCAGACCTCCGCAATAAATTTCCGTCGGACGTCGTTTATCAAAACGTCGAGGCGACGGCGGAACTCCTGCGAAGAAAGTCTGATAAATGGTGGAACTGCGAAGGCAGGCCGTGCCCAGGGGAGACGGACCAACCGGTGAAGTGCGCCATTTATTCTCGTCCTGGAAGTAATGAAAACAAGGGCTCGCTAAACGGAACCCCCGAATTTCCGAATCGGGGCCAGTCTAATTGGATCTCGCCGTGTAGTCCACCTTCGAGACAAGCTCTTCCGCCCGTTGATTCCTTGCAGTTTGACGACAACTGGCGATCTTTGAACTCGATCGCAAAGATGGAGGCGCAGAAAAACTATTTATTGAGTGCCCTCAAGAGTCGCCTGTTGAGGTGCGCTCGCTGAGGAACTCTGCAATCAGTGAGACGTCCTGTCGACAATATACGGGCGCCGGTGTGCTAATTTCAGCTTTCCAGATATTAGCAAGGTCTGCGAAAAGGATAAAAAAAAAAACTTGAAGTTTTTTTGTTTTTTTTTAATGCGAAAGCATTAACTGTCCCATGGAGCGGAGCCGACGGCGTCTGTAACCGCGTTATAGGCAGCCGGCAACGGCCGGGTGGCGCCAGCAGGGTAAGAGCGCACGGTTATACCCTGTCTCGTTGTAACTTGGCAAACGGCGAACGATAAGCCCCACATTGCGTGCCGAAGGCTTCGAAATGCGCGACGTATACGAGCGCAACGCCCACATATTGGAGCATGACGCAGCGAAAAGCCTGATACTTCTTCGGAGTTGAGGCGCGCTCCGGTGATACGCAGTCACGTTCCGATTGGCCCGCCAGGGCCGTAGCTTCCGCTGTACTGGCACGTTACGCGAACACGGCTTCCTGGAATACCCAGTACTTCTTGCTTCAGACACTGCTCAGCGGCGCCACCAGAGTAATGGCTCACGTTTCAACAATGCAGCCGCCACTCCCAGGGGTACCGAGTATTTCTTGCTTCAGTCGCTAGATGGCGCCAAACCAAACAGCATTGCAGGTTGCCTATACGGCACCGGAAAATCCGTAACCGCGAAAAATGGCACCTAACTTGGCTGGGACGCGTCATATCAGATGCCTTGTCACGGAAGCCGGCGCGGCCTCGAGGTCAAAGCGGATACGCCTCGGGAATAAAACGCAGACAACAAGCACACCAACGCAGATGCCTCGTCATGGACGTCGGCCGGTGCGCTGAAGGTCAAAGCGGACGTGGTTCAGAAAAAAAACACAAAGGAAAGCACAGCAACGGAATGCCTCGTCGAGGAAGCCGTCATGAAGCCGGCAGGGTTCGCCGCACCAGAGCACGGGGGAGCGTCATGTTACCGCCGCAGCACCGTGTGCTATAGGTAGACGTGGAGCGCTGCTAATAGGAATGCGATGCCGTGTAGGAATACTTTCGCATTCCTACACATAAGCTGTCTTAAGTGCCTCTGCCGAATTTTTTCTTCTTCTGATATTGGCATTAGACCATGTTTGAGGGCTTTTCCTTTGAAGGAAGTAATACTCCGCCTTCCTTTAAGTACGACCGCACTCAACCTTACGATCTGTTGGAGCAATTTCTAACAGCTAGAAAAGTATACCGTCAAGGTGTTCGTCGCTTTTGCACCTTCGCTATCACCGGCAGAACCAATCGCACGCAGTGAATGCGCCGCGGTCCGGCATTTTTGTTTATGCGTGATTGGTTTAGTTGGTCGTAGCGGACCCACAAACACAACAATAACGGACACTTTTTCTACTGCTTGATTGGCAAAATTAAAGTCCCTTGGTACTGCTTTTTACAAGTAACGACAACCGATACAAATGGCAAAGTGAATTACGCTTGAACAAAATGGCGAAATTCAGTTCCGACCAACGTTACTCGATCAACTCAGTTGGCAAACTCCCACGGAGAGCATGATCCTTTCTACGACACGCGCTGTCTGATGTCAGTTTCCGCTGATAACTCCTAGATTCGGAAATGCTGTTTGAAGCGTCACCCTTCTTGTCCGCTGGGGCCGTTTGAACTGCTGTTGCAAGACGCGCCGCAGCGAGCAAGAAAGTTGGCGCTTCGAAGAGCGTTCCTTGATACTTGTTTTACAAGTAACGACACGACAACCAGTACATATGACAAAGCACATTCCGCTGGAACAAAATGGCGTCATTCAATTCAAACCTTTGCTACGTACCGCCTTTCGCTTCCAAAAATCTGCACCGTCACGTTATCGGCACTTGAAAGAATGTCCCTACTTGTAGGAAGCTTTTATCTAGGAACTTTAAGCAACACCGGGTTGCAGCGTCGCCTGCGGTCGAAACTTCAAGTCAAACGGAGTATAGCGAATCCTCATTCCTTCAAGGAGCTGAGATATTATTAAAAACCGAGCGGGTTAGCCTCTGGTATAAGAACACACACACACACACACAAAAAAAAAAAACAGTTTGGACGGAGCACAGAAGACAACATCTTTGAACTAGCAACAAACTAGAATACGAGAAAACCACCCCCTCCCCCCCACACACATACACACACACAAAGGCAGACAAAGAAAAATAAGAAAAAAAGGTGTTAAGAAATCTTGAAAGTAAGGGATAACAATTGGTGAAGGAAACGTAAATGTCAAATGGGAAACGAGAATAAAATACGATTTAGTGTTTGGAAATTGGGATTACCAGCTTAAAAAAAAAACCTAGCATTGCATCCGTGTGTGACGCAGCTTGGTGAGTACAAGATTGAGGAATTCAATTTCTGCCTTTGTTCTTTCGCGATGCAATACGCCTCGCAAGTGGGCTCATTTTCGTCTTCTGCGCATGAGAAAGGAAGTAGCGGTGACGTCAGAACGCCGAGCCCTGATTGGCTGATCGCGGCCCCCTATCTGAGCGTCGTCTGCTCCTTTGTAACGTCGTCTGCTCGCAACATCGTCTGCGTCTGTCTTACCATTCCTGCGACTTTTAGAAGTGCAGGTCCTTACGAGGCGAGCTCGACTTCGCCTTTCGGAGGGGGCAGACGAAATAACTCGAGCGGTACGTTGTTTTTGTTCAACAACTAGCAGACGCGCATCAAGGAGGGAAGTCAAAGGACTCACTGGCGAGGTGTCCCGAGGCGCCGAGGTTTGTTTGCTAAGAACCGAGAGTGAGCCTGTTAGTGTCCGCAAGTTCCCTCCCAAATAATTTTCCCCTCCTTTCGCGTGCGGCGAGACCCCTAATTCTTTAACGGCGTCGGCGGGTTGGCGCAGTTAACGTCGTTTGCTTTACGTATGCTAGTCAAAACGATGGCTGATTACCTTTCCTGCATCTGTCGGAGATTCACCGCTTTTTCACCGGCGTGAGTCACCGTTGCCTCGAGAAACAAGAAGATAACAAGTGGAAGAAATTGACCTCTCAATCTGAAATTGAGGTCGGCGATCAAAATATAATAGGCAAGAGTTAACCAGGGTCGCGCGGGCATATTCCATTCAGCACGCCAGCCGGTCGTGGGAAGACGGTCGCCGAGTCGCGGAGTGCCTGCTAGGCCTAACTGCCGAACTGGCTTGGTCGCGTTCGGTGGAATTGTGGCCGCTGGAGCTTTTCCTGGGTGTTTGTGGATCCTGCGTTCTTGTTCGTCGTGGTCTGTTTCAAGTACTTTTTTCTTTTTTCTTGCTGCTTGAAGTCGGGACGCGTGAGAAGCGCACGTAGAAAAATAAACGTCCGTGGGTAGTCGCGACCGCGACGCTGTCGGCCATGCTGATCTGATCGTAAGAAGTGCGCAAGACAGCTTCGGAGCTGTCGTAGGATTTCGTCGTAACCTGTGCAGAACGTACGAAAATTTCGTTTCGTGAATACGAATTTGTTCTTAAGTTTTGTCTTACGCACATTTTTGGCGTAAGATCGTTTCGTGAATCTGGCCTCTGCAGTTCCGAAAGTCGCAGGAAAGGTAAGACAGACGCAGACGACGTAGCGAGCAGACGACATTGCAAAGGAGCAGACGACGCTCAGATAGGGGGTCGCGATCAGTCAATCAGGGATCGGCGTTCTGACGTCACCGCTACCCCCTGCGCAAGAAGCAGACGAACTTGCCCTCCGCAGAATTTTCATAGTTTATTTTTTTTGGGGGGGGGGGGGGGGGGCAACAAGGAAAGTGTTGGGAGGAAAATCATTGAGTTATTTGCTATGGGTGCGGTCTGCAACAGTGTGTATGGTGAATCCTTCTCCGTGATGAAGGCTAATGTTTAATTCCTTAATCCTGAACTTACCCGATTGCTTCAGACACCGACCTGATGCTTGGGTTTTTAAACTTGTAATCTCATTTTCGAAACAAAAATTCTTGCAATTTCTTCTCGTTTCTAATTTGACATTTGCCTCTCCTTCGCCAATTTATATCTGTTTTCTTGCAAGATTTGTAGATGCCTCTTGGGGGGGCGAATCTTTTTCATTCTTGTTCGTTACTATACTTTGTTTTACCTTACGTCAAGACGCAGCCGACGCTACCAGCCGATGGGGGCATTCAAACAGCGTGAAATGTACAATGTCATGGTGTTCGTCAAGTGTCGAACGTGTTCTACCATCTCTGAACAAATTCCGTACGAGAAAGACCCACTGGCCTCCGCTTATCATACTGTTTGATTGGTACCATCAATTTGTTGCGTCGGCTACGTCTGAACTTAAAGTTAAACGAAGTATAGGTAAAATATGCTGCGTTCTGTGCTCCGTCCTATGTGTTCATTCTTTCGTGCGTATGACCTTCCGACAGCCTTAACGACCTTGTATATAATAGCCTATGGTGTGTGAAGTATTCCGGGAAACAAAAATTCGAGTGCATTAACGCCACAACGTAACGTGCATGTGTCACGGCGACAGCAGCTCGGCGCTCGAGGAATTGTGCCTATTCTTCTGGCGCCGTTGTCGTTTCAGCGCACGCCGCCTCTTGAGCACGATTCTGGACATTTTCGCGCTATTTTTTTGATTCCCCTCTCGATTCCCCACCCGTGCCTCATACGTACTTCGCCTACGACGAGCCTTCTCCGCCAAAACCACCTGGAAGACAGGGCCTGCGTATGACGTCAACGTCAACGGATTCCCGACCCACCCCCAGCGTCAAATGCCCTGCAGCTCGACGATAGTCGCCACGAACCGGCAGACGCGTCCGTCTTTGCGTTGCCGCGTGCTATTCGCGTCTCCAGCTCAACGCTCGCCCTCCCGTGGTGGACACGGGAAGCGCCCTAGTGAGGGTGCCCCGATTCTCCTGCTCAGAGGGCACGGCAGAACTGCTCGCGATCATGGCTCGCGAGATGTCATTTTCGAATGCAAACAACACTCTTCATTGTCCCAGCGTAAAGCTGCAGCCGGTATGGGATTGTACATTACTAGAGGATTTTAGTATTGGGCATAGAAGCAAACGCATGCGGTGTGCGTTTGCGTTAGAGTTGCGTACCTCATGTTGTGCGTGCGCCTCATCACCATGCCCCGTCCAAGACCGCAATTTTGGGCTCCGCGCACGCGCAGTGTGAACATGCAAATCTAACGCAAACCCACAGCACTTGCGTTCGCTCGTATACGCAATATTAGAACTCACTACTGTTTCACCGGCTTCCAACGGCAACAAAACGTCCTGGAGTGAGCAGACGTGCAAGGAGGCAGGCGTTCCTTCGAACTGGAAAGGCTGAGATTGGCAAAACAACGGAGCGCAAAAATGAAAGTAACTAAATGTTATAAAAAAAATAAAGAATTAAACAAAAAGATTTTTTTGTTTTTTTTGTTTTTTAGTTTTGGGCGTTTGGTTTGGAGGGATATCGGCCGCGACTTTAAACGTTTTGCCGATTGTCAAAAGTCGCGACTTCGATAGCAAAATGTACTATACCTACAATTAATGTAATTTTACATGGATTTCTCACATAGCAAAAATTTTTTCATTGGTTTTAGACTATTTTTATTTTATTACTTAATCATTAAAAATGCTGCAATTGGCACCAGAGATGATAATTAGCATACTTTTGATTGTCATATTTGTTCGCGCGTTTGAAAATAGATCAGAAGCGACAAATTATATTAGAGCTTGAAAAATTACGTATTAAAATATCTTAATTTTAATATTAATATAATTAATACAAATTGCGGCAATGTATGCCCCCAATTAACGCCAAGATCACCAAAATATGCCATTTAAACATAATAGTCCGACTAGGATTCCGTCTATAAGTTGTTGCAGTGAGAACACCGTTTATTAATTGATACGTTTTGTGGGTATATCGTAAAAATTGGAATTATTCTCTTATTCTTGTGCAGGGAATAACGTGAAACCAATTAATCATCTAAATACCCAAAAGCAACAAAAGGCCTGCAGTTCATTATTTCCCAGACAATTATCTGAGCGAGAAAAGGCAGCGATCGAGAACGCACAAATATCAGCAGTGATTTTTCCAACAACTACAGATATCAGCCTGGATCGAACGTGCATGTCACAAAATAAAGTTCTATAACTAAATAAGTACGATGTGAAACACATCTTGAGTTATGAAAGAATCCAGAATTAAGACATATACCAAGAAATTAAATCCCAAATAGAGGTTAGTTTCGGTTTGACAAGAGAATTAAAACGCGCATCCTTGCGTAAATATTGCGCTAAACGCAGTTCTTCTTTTCAGGGTGAAAAGGTGACCTGCACTCATAACACCCTAGCTTCCTCGTATTACCAGAAATAATTTGGGTCGTTCAGTGAAGCCAGCACACTAGACAGGCTCAACAGCGGCACGCATCTCCGACCGTCACTATAACCGCTATTTTGAAAAATGAGGGGCGCCACCTATAGTTAGTCGGAGTCGCGAATAGCGTCGCACCCGATGTGACACGCTGGAAGACGCGTTGGCGGCGATGCTGACAAAACCTAAGCGGCCCCCGACGGATTCACTAGTGATGACATTTGGGGGGGGGGGGGGGGGGGGGAAAGGGGGGGGGGGCGTAGGGCGAGCCGCGACCAAGGTGATCTTGCCTCATCGCGCCGTAATTGAAATTGTGCATTCTGATGTTAGCCTGAGACTGAGGCAGGAAAAGAGGAAGTTTCAAAGTAGAAGAAAAAAGGAACAGTCGAGGATACGCCTGCGCACTCACTACAATATCATTGAAATTGTGGTTCTTCGAACCAGCTACGGACCTTCCGAAGTTTAATCACACGGGGTGCAAGTCTGTCTGATCAGATGGCCGCGCGCATGCGCCAGCACAACGGAGTGTCGACTACAGTCAATACCTCCTAGAACGGTGGAAACCGAGAGAGAGGAGGGAGATGAGGGCGCGCGGGGGCGTCAGAGCACCGAGCACTGGCTGGAACGATTAGCGGGCAGACGCAGATCTAGCTGCCTATGCCTCGACTCACTTTTCGTATGTCCAACCTTGGTGTCCGGAGTTGAGCATTTACTTTTAAACAGTGATCGTGGAGACAAAGGCTTTGCGTCTACCCACTCATCGTTCCAACCATGGCTTGGCGTTCTGACATCCCAGCGCGCTCTCATCTCCTCCTCTTCCACAACTTCTTCCGGTATGATCACTGACAAAGTAAGAAAATCAGGGTATTCCTTTCGAACGTCCGGCGTCCAGCACACGTTCGTTGCCTTTGACCGCACTGCGTCGTAACGTGCATGCTCGATGCTCACAGACGTCAACGAGGTATCGAAGGTAGAAATAAATAAAACGTATACCGCTTTTAATTCATTCAAATTCTCCCTGGGAATTTTTTCAGTTGCAAAAGTTGCATACTCTAAAGAAAGAAATTACTGCCATTCGTAGGTCGCTGGTTCGAATCCGGTTATAAAGAAGGACATTTCTTTCCTTTTTTATATATAATTCAGTGATGGCGGCAGCGGCTGAGAGCAATCATATTTGTTTGATTACGCAACCTGGAGTTTTCGCGAGAGACGACCTTGCAATTTCCCTGGGGGGTAACTTCCAACAAACGGCTGTCGCTGTGGAAGGAAATCATTAGTTAGATTTACTTTGGTGGCGCAGATTTTCTACCCGTGAATAAAGCGATGCTGACGCATTCAGCGAGTACTGCTACATATGCTTCCAAATCTACTACGAGGCGTCAAAGTATTTAGTAGTGATGCCGTCGCTTTAGATATCATCCGTTACGTCGTGCTGCGCTTTTAGCGTGTCCCCTTTATTTTGAATGAGTAACGCCAACACCTTCTACAAATTATAGCCTGCGCACCTCGTTTTGGGACGTTAGCTACGCCACATCACCTAGGCCAAGTGTCAAGAGCAGCAGAAAGTCTTCACTACCGAGAACCCTTGACGATGCTGACGACGCTCGCTGATAACTATACCCGAAGCACACTGCGTTTATTGTTGGTTTGTTTTTGTGCGTGGTCACGCCCATTGTGTTTGTTAGAAGTGGCGAAGATGGAAGGTTTTACCCAGGTAGCACGCCAGAGAAATGCCCAACTTGGGCAAAGGTCTGGCAAACATAAGGGCCCACTCATCAGTGCCAAAGTACGGTGCCTAACTATAGCCTTAGTTGGGCGATCCTAGGGCATGCCAAAGTTTGGCTCTTCTCTGGTACGCCAGAGGAGTGCCAAAGTTGGTGCCATACTTGAGCCATAACTGCCATAGTAAGTCCTAATCTGGGAATTAGGGGCATGCCAAGGTTTGGTGTTTCTCTGGTCAGCCAGAGGAGCGCCAAAGTTGGTGCCATACTTCAGCCATAACTGCCAGAGCAACGCCTAATTTCGGTATTTGGGACGTGCCAAGGTTTGGCGTTTCTCTGGTCCGCCAGAGGAGCGCCAAAGGTGGTGCCATACTTCAGCCATAGCTGCCAGAGTAACGCCAAATTTCGGTATTTGGGACGTGCCAAAGTTTGGCTTTTCTCGGGTCCGCCAGAGGAGCGCCAAAGTTGGTGCCAGACTTGAGCCATAACTGCCAGAGAAACGCCTAATTTCGGCATTTGGGACGGGTCAAGGTTTGCCGTTTCTCTGGTCCGCCAGAGGAGCGCCAAAGTTGGTGCCATACTTCAGCCATAGCTGCCAGAGTAACGCCTAATTTCGATATTTGGGACGTGCCAAAGTTTGGATTTTCTCGGGTCCGCCAGAGGAGCACCAAAGTTGGTGCCATACTTCAGCCATAGCTGCCAGAGTAACGCCTAATTTCGATATTTGGGACGTGCCAAAGTTTGGCTTTTGTCGGGTCCGCCAGAGGAGCGCCAAAGTTGGTGCCATGCTTCAGCCATAGCTGCCAGAGTAACGCCTAATTTCGGTATTTGGGACGTGCTAAGGTTTGGCTTTTCTCGGGTCCGCCAGAGGAGCGCCAAAGTTGGTGCCAGACTTGAGCCATAACTGCCAGAGAAACGCCTAATTTCGGTATTTGGGACGGGTCAAGGTTTGCCGTTTCTCTGGTCCGCCACAGGAGCGCCAAAGTTGGTGCCATACTTCAGCCATAGCTGCCAGAGTAACGCCTAATTTCGGTATTTGGGACGTGCCAAAGTTTGGCTTTTCTCGGGTCCGCCAGAGGAGCTCCAAAGTTGGTGCCATACTTCAGCCATAGCTGCCAGAGTAACGCCTAATTTCGGTATTTGGGACGTGCCAAAGTTTGGCTTTTCTCGGGTCCGCCAGAGGAGCGCCAAAGTTGGTGCCATACTTCAGCCAAAGCTGCCAGAGTAACGCCTAATTTCGGTATTTGGGAAGTGCCAAAGTTTGGCTTTTCTCGGGTCCGCCAGAGGAGCGCCAAAGTTGGTGCCATACTTCAGCCATAGCTGCCAGAGTAACGCCTAATTTCGGTATTTGGGACGTGCCAAAGTTTGGCTTTTCTCGGGTCCGCCAGAGGAGCGCCAAAGTTGGTGCCATACTTCAGCCATAGCTGCTAGAGCAACGCCTAATTTCGGTATTTGGGACGTGCCAAGGTTTGGCGTTTCTCTGGTCCGCCAGAGGAGCGCCAAAGTAGGTGCCAGACTTGAGCCATAACTGCCGCAGTAAATCTTAATTCGTCGATTCGGGGCATGCCGAAGTTTGGCTTTTCTCTGGCTACCCACTGAAGTGCCAAATAAGTGCCAAAAGTGGCAAAAAAAGCCGAGAGGCCAGCCCAAGTTTCGAATATCTCTGGTGTGTCACAGAAGTGCTCTTTCACGCGTCCCAGAAGAGAAATAAATTAAAAAAGCGTTGGAAACACGATGGTAAGATGTCATTACCTCCGTTCCGAAGCAGCACGGCAATACTTTGCAGTATCGTGCCAGTGCCGGCCGAAAGTCGGTTCCAAATATCGCTCAACTGTCCAGTTTTGTACCACCGTTTGATACCCGGCAGGTACTGCCGTACAGCTGTTTCGCCCCGGCCTAGCGTTCGCGTAATATTGTGCGAAAACTCTACGATGCGTCTGCTTCGTATTGACCGAACGTCGTGCAAGTATGTGTACGTTGCATGTCATTTGTTGCATATTGTCACGGGTGGTGACCAAAAGAAAACAGGAAATAAACAAGAAGAAATAAACGTTTAATGTGGCGAACTTGTGCCAAAAATAAAAGAGTACAAAAGATAATAATAGAGCGTCGCGGGCGTCGAAGTCGGCGTGGCAGCAGAGTCGAACGCTGGGGCGAGACTGACTCGACAAGGTCGCGGGCGGCCTCTTATCTAGAGTGCGCCGCTATCTCGAAGATTCGGCGAAAGCGGTTCGAGCGTCGCGTGATCGGGGCGAGAATGAACACGCACTTTCTAGAAAACAAAAGCAGGGATAAATGATAGAAGTTACGTGCGGTACATGAATAAACGGGAACTTTCTGGAGGACCGTGACCGAGCGTTGCTTTCTCAGCCTTGCGCGCGGCATTACTCCCCCCTTTAAAAGTGCATCGCCCCGATGCAGTGTAAAACAAATCAAAATAAAAAAGAACGATAAACTAAAGAGTCTTTTGGAGCACAAAAGGTCCACAGTCCTATCGAGCGTAGTACGGCTTCAGGCGCACGACGTGGACGACTTCAGGTCGTGGTGGGCGGCGTGACGATGTTCGTGTTCCGTCGGGCATCACCTCGTAGTTCAGTTCGCCGAGGCGACGAAGTACCTTGTATGGTCCAAAGTACCGTTTCAGCAGTTTCTCACTGAGGCCGCGGCGACGGATGGGCGTCCATACCCACACCCTATCTCCGGGCTGGAAGTGGACGTCCCTGCGACGAAGGTTGTAGCGGCCGGCGTCGACGCGTTGCTGGTCTTGAATCAGGAGTCGGGCGAGCTGGCGAACTTCTTCGGCGCGTTGAGCAACCGCCTGGGCGTCGTCGCTCTCGTCGTCAGATGGCTCATGGGGCAGCATGGCGTCCAGCATGGTCGTTACCTTCCGACCATGTACCAGCTGGAAAGGGGTGAATCCAGTGGTCTCTTGAACCGCCGTATTGTAGGCGAACGTGACGTAGGGCAGCACCTCGTCCCACGTCTTGTGCTCTACGTCGACGTACATAGAGATCATATCGGCGATTGTCTTGTTGAGTCGCTCCGTCAGCCCGTTGGTCTGCGGGTGGTACGCTGTGGTGCGGCGATGGCTGGTGTGGCTGAGACGAAGGACTTCTTGCGTCAGCTGGGCCATGAATGATGATCCACGGTCTGAGATCAGGACTTCGGGAGCGCCGTGCCGGAGGACGATGGATTCAATGAAAAACTTGGCAACTTCCACAGCCGTTCCGGAAGGAAGGGCTTTCGTTTCGGCATACCGCGTGAGATAATCTGTGGCGACGATGATCCAGCGATTTCCCGACGTCGACGGCGGAAAAGGGCCAAGTAGATCCATTCCGATCTGCTGGAAGGGTGCTGTTGGCGGAGGAATTGACTGCAAGAGTCCGGCCGGCCTCGTCGGAGGTTTCTTTCGTCGCTGGCATTCATGACATGATCGCGTGTACAGGTGGACGGTTTTGGGGAGCTTGGGCCAGTAATACTTTTCACGAATACGTGCCAGGGTCCGGCTGTAACCAAGGTGTCCGGACGTCGGGTCGTCGTGGCAGGCTTGAAAGATCTCCTCCCGAAGGTCGGTCGGGATTACCAGCAGCCATGGCGAGTTGTTGTTCCCGAAGTTCTCTTTGTAGAGTACACCTTGTCTAATGGCGAAGGTCGGCAGCGCTCGTGAAAAAACACGTGGCATCGCACTCCCGCGCCCTTCCAGGTGCTCTATTAGTGCGCGCAGCTCAGGATCGTCTCGTTGACGCCGGGCCATGTCGTCGATGTTCACTGCGCCCAGAAAACACTCGTCGTCATCGTCGTCGCTGCTGCCGGAAGGTGTTGCGACGGGAGCTCTGGACAGGCAGTCGGCGTCGCTGTGCTTGCGGCCTGACTTGTAGACGACGGTCATGTTGAACTCTTGTAGTCGGAGACTCCACCGCGCGAGGCGTCCTGACGGGTCCTTGAGGTTCGCAAGCCAGCAGAGCGAGTGGTGGTCCGTGACTACCCGGAACGGGCTCCCGTATAAGTACGGACGAAACTTCGTGATTGCCCAGACGACCGCAAGGCATTCTTTCTCAGTCGTGGAGTAATTTCTCTCCGCCTTGGTCAATGTCCGACTTGCGTAGGCGATGACTCGCTCGGTGCCTTCTTGTACTTGAACCAAAACCGCGCCAAGCCCTGCGTTACTTGCGTCCGTGTGAATCTCGGTTTCCGCATCCTGGTCGAAATGTCCAAGAACAGGAGGAGTCTGTAGTCGTCGCTTCAGCTCGTCAAATGCCTGCTGCTGTTCATCGGCCCATTCGAACTTCTCGGCGTCCTTCGTGAGGTGTGTGAGCGGTGCGGAAATTCTTGCGAAATCTCGAACGAAGCGCCGATAGTAGGCACATAGCCCAAGGAACCTTCGGACGGCCTTCTTGTCTCTTGGCGCTGGAAATGCTGCGACGGCACGAGTCTTCTCGGGGTCTGGGCGGACACCTTCGTTACTAACCACGTGGCCGAGGAACTTCAGTTCGTCATAAGCGAACCGACACTTTGACGGCTTCAGGGTGAGTCCGGCGGTCCGTATGGCTTGGAGAACTGCTCGGAGTCGTCGCAAGTGCTCGTCGAAGTCGCTGGAAAACACGACGACGTCGTCGAGGTAGACGAGACAGCTCTGCCACTTTAGTCCTGCCAGTACGGTGTCCATGACACGTTGGAAAGTTGCTGGCGCCGTGCACAGTCCGAAGGGCATCACTTTGAACTCGTACAGTCCATCCGGCGTGACGAAGGCTGTCTTTTCTCGGTCCCTTTCGTCGACTTCGATCTGCCAGTAGCCGCTCTTCAGGTCCATCGATGAGAAATATCGAGAGTGGCGCAGCCGGTCTAGAGTGTCGTCGATGCGGGGGAGTGGGTAGACGTCTTTCTTCGTCACCGTGTTCAGCTGCCGGTAGTCTACACAGAACCTAAGCGTCCCGTCTTTCTTCTTAACCAGTACGACTGGAGAGGCCCAAGGACTGCTTGAAGGTTGAATTATGTCGTCGTTCAGCATTTCTTGAACTTGCTCCTGGATCGCCTGCCTTTCTTTAACGGAGACTCTGTATGGCGATCGATGCACCGGGCGCGCGTCGTCCTCGGTAACGATGCGGTGCTTCGCAACGGTGGTTTGGCGCACCTTCGACGACGTGGCAAAGCAGTCGCGGTATTCGGCGAGAAGGTTAATCAACTGTCGTCGTTTCGGGCCCGGGAGTTTAGGGTCAATGTCGAGCTGCGCTGGCGACGCACTGTCTTGCTGAGGTGGCGAGAATTCGTCAGTAATGGCGGCGACAGCGGCGGAGTTTTGGAGTTCCTCGACCTGGCCCACGGCTGCACCTTTTGTGAGGTGTTGCGCTTCATTTCGGAAGTTCGTGACGAGGACCACAGTGCGGCCATCCTGAAGTTCAGCAACTCCTCTTGCGACGCCTATTCCTCTTCCCAGAAGCAACTGGAGGCTTCCTTCGAGCAGAACTTCGCCGCAGAAATCTTCGGTGATCCCGACGGGTACGAAAACACTCGACCGCGGCGGTAAGTTCACGTGGCTGGCGAGGACTCGGACCGCAGATGACGTCGCTTTGGGTTCCTCCGGTGGTGAAACAGGCTTTCGCAGCGTCAACCGGTTTGCTCCGAGGTCGATGACGGCGCCATACTCGCAGAGAAAGTCCATTCCGAGGATAACGTCCCTCGAACAGTCTTGCAGAACGACGAACTTTACAGGGCACGTCTCACCGTGGATCTCGACGCGAGCGGTGCATCGCCCGACTGGTGTGATGAGGTGCCCACCGGCGGTTCGTATTTGAGGTCCATCCCACGGCGTCGTGACTTTTCGAAGGCGGCGGGAGAGCCTCCCACTCAAAACTGAGTAGTCTGCTCCGGTGTCCACGAGTGCCGATGCGTCGTGGCCGTCGATGATGACGTTTAGGTTGTTGGACACCGTTTCAGGAGCGTCGTTTCGGTCTCCGGTAGCGTTCGAGTGGGGGCCCTCCGACGTTCGTGGAGGATCTTGGCGTCGGTCGTCTTCGGCAACTCCACCTCCAGGGGTTGCCGCGCCTAGTTTCCCCGGCGTGGAGCGAGGGGTGACAGGCTTTCACGTCGAGGTCGGTGCATCGGCGAAGCTGGACGTCGTGGTGACGGCGACCGGAACTCTCGGCGTGACGCAGGCTCGGGGGACTGGGGTCGTCGCAGGTACTCGTCGATCTCCCGAGGGCGTTCACCATACCGGGGGCGCGGGTCGCTTGGATGGAATCCGCGCAGCCCGAGTCGTCGGTATGGGCATCGGCGGTACACATGGTCAGCTTCCCCGCAGTGGTAACACAGCGGGCGTCGGTCGGCCGTCCTCCAGACGTCTGTCTTCCTCGGCGCAGGTCGCTCTGGGGGAACGTGCGCCTGATCTTCCGGCCGTCGGGGGTACTGCGGCGTTGGGGCGTCTCTTCGGGGTGGCGCCGTGGCTTGGCGGGAAGCTTGCGGCGGTCGTCGGGCCATGGCGGCGTAGCTCAACGTCGGTTCCTCCGGTGCCACCCTGGTGACGGGAACCTCTGGTTGGAGCGCGCGATGCACTTCTTCTCGGACAGCCTCGGCGATGGAAATGGTTGGCGGACGGCTGGTGGTTGGCAGCAACCTTCGCAGTTCCTCCCGGACAACCTCCCGGATAATTTCGCGGATGTCCGTACCAGGCACGTTTTCACCGCTGAGCAGCGCGGTTGCAGTGACGCTTGGCTGCCGCTGGTAGTGGGAAGCGCGCGCTTGGAGGGCGCGCTCGATGTTTGTCGCCTCGCTGACGAAGGCGTCAACGGTTGCCGGCGGGTTGCGGACGAGGCCTCCGAAGATGTCGTCCTTCACGCCCCGCATCAAAATGCGCAGCTTCTTTCCCTCGGTGGCCTGAGGATCGGCGCGGGAGCTCAGGCGGAGCACGTCTTCCACAAAGCTCGTGACGCTTTCATTGGGGCCCTGGGTCCTGGTTCGCAGTAGGTCCTCGGCTCTCTCTCGGCGGTGGTGGTTGACGAACGTAGCCTTCAGGTCGGTCTTGAAGATGTCCCACGACGTCAAAGAGGACTCATGGTTCTCGTACCAGTGCTTGGCGGTTCCCTCAAGCGAGAAGTAAACGTTGTGCAGGCGTTGCTCGTCGGTCCAGCCATTGTGGCGGGCAACGCGTTCATACTGGTCAATCCAGTCTTCGACGTCTTCGTAGAGTTCACCGTGGAAGGGGGCAGCCGTCCGCGGTGCGACGGGCATGTAGACGACGGGAGAAGCGGCGGGGGCTTGCGACTGGGTGGCCATCGTCGTCTTCTGCGGCTTGGGCTTGTCCAGGAGCAAACCGTACTCAGGATCCTCTCCCTTGGTGCGGCGGCTGGTCCGAATTTCAGGTTCTGCGGTGAGTGGTCTTCTCACCGAGCCGGGAATCGGACTTGCACTGCGGTCCCTTGGAGGAGAACGCTGCACGGGCATGCGGTACCCCGCACCTCCACCAAAATGTCACGGGTGGTGACCAAAAGAAAACAGGAAATAAACAAGAAGAAATAAACGTTTAATGTGGCGAACTTGTGCCAAAAATAAAAGAGTACAAAAGATAATAATAGAGCGTCGCGGGCGTCGAAGTCGGCGTGGCAGCAGAGTCGAACGCTGGGGCGAGACTGACTCGACAAGGTCGCGGGCGGCCTCTTATCTAGAGTGCGCCGCTATCTCGAAGATTCGGCGAAAGCGGTTCGAGCGTCGCGTGATCGGGGCGAGAATGAACACGCACTTTCTAGAAAACAAAAGCAGGGATAAATGATAGAAGTTACGTGCGGTACATGAATAAACGGGAACTTTCTGGAGGACCGTGACCGAGCGTTGCTTTCTCAGCCTTGCGCGCGGCAATATCCAATCACTTACACGGACAAACAAATTTTTTTCGATCGCTCCCAGAAGTTTATTAAACAACTATCATTGCACACAGTGCATTCTCAACATGTTTACAAAGGTCACACTTCTCTGTAAAACGGAAAGCAAATTATAAAATGCAATTAACACTGTCCTCATGCCAAGCAAAACTCATAACACGAAAACCGCGGAGATTGAGAGGAAAGCAGGACGACTATCAGAATCATGCTTGCAGTGCACTTACTAATAAAAGAGCGATATCATGTAATCCTTGATAGATGCGTAATCCAACTCAGGCACCCCACAAACACATTCGAGGATTCGAGGACTAACGTCTCGTCGTCGGCGAAGAGCAGTTTTTGTCGAAGCGTGTCCAACAAACACATCACAAGTATTCCACGAACTCCGGTGCAAAAAAATGGCTGTTACCAAAGCGAAAAATTGGCCTGGACGTATTCCGACCGTTTACGACGAAAAAACACAGCCGCGTCTGCAGCGCACGAAAGCAACAGAACACTGAAGAGCAGTTCGAAAACCGGACCTACGTGGCCCGCTTATTTCCATAACTAGGCAAACGGCGAAAACGATAGCCCCAGAGATCCCATCAGCGTGACAGAGAAAGTCACGTGAAAAGTTTCGTCCAAACGTTTTTGTCCTACGCGTCCTACGTAGAGAGGTCACGCTGGGTCACGCGTTTCGCTTCACCCTTTTGATTTGCTTAAAGCGGCTGTCGCGCTCGCTGACAGCCACACGAAGACACAAAAGCAGGTGGGGAGGATTTGCAAAAGGCGAGGTCGAAGGGGAATCAACAACGCATAAAAGGAAAGGCCGCTTCTGTCGGTGACCTTGTCGCCTTGCCTAGTCTGTCAGCGTTCGGCTTCCATTGAGGGCCTCAAAAAGATAATCTCCTTTCTTGAGAGCGAAATGGACGGGGTGGTTATGGTTTTCGGGCTTGTCGCCATCCGATAAGCCTCAATTATTTCTGTCCCCACTCGCTCGCAGTGGCCTCCCATGGCTGTCGTACCGGTGAAATTAGGAGCGCAAAAATGCTCCAGAAGCCGGGCGAAGACATGATAAATGTAATAACAAAAACGGCTTGACATCACAAAAATAACAATTTAATTAAACGTTTCACCTCCCATGCGGGAGGCATCTTCAGTAGAGCGCAGAGCGAGTGAGGGTCGCACAAAAAAGTTCGGCTATTTAGGCATAAAGTTTGTGTACACGTCCGGCAGGGGGCCACGGTTCTCGTTTACCAGCGATGAATCACTTCCGCGTTTGTCGTTCTGGATGAACCAAGATTCCAGCAGCTTCCTCAGTCCCCACCTTTTATCCCTCGCCTTGTCAAAGTAAAATTGGTGTCCTGACGCCCATGCATGGTCGACGAGTTCGGACTTGAAGCGGGTGGCGTTCGTGGAATTGGCGACATCCCGTGCGTGTTCTTGTAGTCTTGTTTTTCTTTTTCGTTTCGTCTCTCCAATGTAGGAAGCGTCACATTCCTTGCACTGCACCTGGTAGATCACAACCCTTTCTGCCTCTGGCGGGGTCGGGTCTTTTGGCTCGGAGATAACATTGGCAATTGTTCTGTAGGGTTTGTATACAGTTCGTACCCCAACGGCCTAAGGGCGCGTCCCAATGCCTCCGAAACCCCCTTAACGTACGGGATGCACACGACGTCACGTGTTCGTTCGCCTCGATCCGGGCGCCGGCGGGACATTTGTTCCTTAACGCGATTGATAAACCGGTGGGGTTAGTTACGTTTCTTCAAAGCCTCCCGCACATGGCTAAGTTCTTGATCGCTAAGTGTTGAGTTAGATGGGACTGTTTCTGAACGATGAAGGCAACGATCTTGCAACTGAGCTTTTGTGTTGAGTAGGGTGATGAGAGTGGTAGCCAAGAAAGTTTTGTCTGTCACATGGTTTACCATATACGGATGTCTCCATCTTAAAGAAAGATTCACTAGTTCTATGGACACGTACATATAAAAACGGCAAGGTACTATCGGTTTCATGTTCGCAGGTGAACTGAATTGAGGGGTGGACACTATTCAAATGGCGGTGAAAATCGGTTACGTTCTCTCTGTTAACTATTACAAAAGTGTCATCGACATAGCGACGGTAGAACTTCACGGGGAAATCAATGCCAGACATTACCTTTTCCTCAACATATTCCATGACGAGATTCGAGACGGTTACGGAAACTGGGCTCCCCATAGGGCATCAGCTGACCTGATGATATATGTCCCCATTAAAACTAAAATTACACTGGTTGAGACAAAAACGCAAAAGGAGTATAATGTCATCAACAAGGAGGGTTGTGCGAGTGGACAACGACTGGTCTGCCAACAACCGGTCACGGGCGACATCAACCGCCAGGGCGCTGGGGACATTCGTAAATAATGAAATCACATCAAAGGATACCATAGCCTCGTGTGGTAGCAGGGTCTGAGCGCGTATAAGTTCAACAAAGTCACGGAAATTCCGGACGCTAAACTCATTGTTTCCCGTAAGAGGGCTCAGAATCATAACCAGATATTTGGAAAGGCTGTAAGTGGATGAACCAATAACGTATACAATCGGGCGTAGGGGGCAACCCGGTTTGTGAATTTTGGGGAGTCCATACATCTTGGGTGTCGCGGCGTCAAAGGAGAAGAGACGACGGTATAGGTCGTCACTGATGCGTCCTTTCTTTTTCAGCTCTCGAAGGTGGTCAGCTAACTCTCTTTCGGACTTAGCAGCGGGATCTCTTGATAGCCTCACGAAATAGCGACTGTCATTTATAACTTCATACATCTTCTTCATGTAGTCATCCCTATCAAGCACAACGGTTCCTTTTCCTTTGTCGGCCTTTAAAATCATGATGGAGCTGTCTGACTTCAACTCATTAAGAGCAATGCGTTCTTGCTGATCTAAATTTGACCCGGCCGGTTTCACATTGTTCAAAACACTGACAACGCGGCTTCTAGCGAAATTTACCCCTGTGACATCGGGCACATGTCTGAGTTTCTCTTCAATTTCAATTATGAAGTCACGCTTTGGAACGTACCGTGGAGCAAGGGCATAGTCCAGTCCTTTGGATAGCAGAAATTGCAAGCCAGGGTTGGTAATAGTAACATAGGGTACGTACGGCAGAATTCCCTGCCATAAGAAAAAATGATTTGGCTAACGCCAATTTAACGCGAAATAGGTGCAAAGAGTTTTGCGATAGGAAGCGTAAACCGAAAAAAAAGGAAAAAAAAGAAAGACTGAAGGAAAGGAGAAATAAGAAAAAAATCTGGTGACGTGGCCAAAAAAAAATTCTGTTCATGTGATTTTTCTTGTTACGTGACCAAACGAAAAAATAAAAAAAAATAAACGAAATGAAAAAAGAACACGAGAAAAAAAACCAGCCGGTCTCGAAGCTAGGCCCGCTTGATCATGAAACTAGCGCGCTGTCCGTTGCGCCAACATAACTTTTTTTGTCATTCTTTATTGCAAGTTGCGCCAACATAACTATGCCTGTAATTCTCACGCATTCTCCCATCATAAGAGAAAGCTTAGTTGCCTTCGTAGTTTTTCATGCATGTGTTATTTTTATTTGTGGCAAGAGTTCACGTCCAGAATGCTTTTAGAGTTTTCGAGCAAAACAAGTTTTCTTCATCCGAGTCACCTTCTAGAACCAGTAGACCGCACTGGGTCGTCCGGCTAATCAAGCAGCTTTTTTCAAACTCTCCAACGTGCCCTTCCTCGGATCCGAAATCGCCGTTTGACAAGCTTAACTTTCATCTACCTTTTAGCCGGAACCCCCACGGCAGCTTTGTTCCGTCCCCACTCCCTCTCGAGAGGATGGCTCGCCCCGAGGCTAATCCCATTCTCTAGACGCTCTTTCCACCCAACGATGGCCCTTTCCCTCCCCGTCCCCTAGCTTCGGGAGAGAAGGTTCTTTTCTGTAGAACGTCCCGTTTGTACGGCGGCCTTTAAAGTTCAGATTGTCCTGTCTGTGTCGTCCCTTTTGTGTCTCCACTTTTTAATGTTTAAAAAGTATCAACACGCTAAAATAGTACAATTTCTGGGATTTCATTTTCGTTCCCCAAGTGAGATGCGGGAGGCGCACCACGGAGCCCCGGTCGTTTAAGCGCTTTGTCACTTTGTTATCACTAGGATTTGACAGTGCTCAATCACAATGCAAGACACGCACAGAGCCACGTTCGCTTTTGCAATGCGCCGCCTAATAATGATATTTCTTGTGGAGACGTGCGCACATCCGTCTTGCGCAGTGTTAGCTCAATGGCAACACTTTCTGTAAAGACGGATTCGCACCGGGGATGTAAGCAGTAGTACGATCCAACTAAATCGCATCGCAAAAAAAAAAAATAAATAAATAAAAGTAATTAGCTGGTCAATTTGGTGTGCGCGATGAGCGAGTCCAACGCCTTCGTTGGCGAGTCGCTTCTCAAAAACTCTCGCTCCGAACGCCGTTGCTTGGCTCGGCCTCTCCGCGACTAGAGTGCATCGTAAAAAGTCGGGTCAGCAAGCAACTGCTCAAAACCCGTCACTTTTTGCCCGCGATGGTCGCTTTTGCGATGAAAGTTATGGCGCGACTAGATCGGATCGCCGGTGTGAACGCGCCATAATGTCGAACCAGTCTCACGGCGCGCCCCGATATCGGCTTGTGTACCTACGCGCGAGTGCAACCTCTGGCACAATTTATTTGCGTTTGCAAAGCCTGCTCCAGCCGCGTCAAAACATTCAGCCAACCTTTGGACAGCAGAAATCAAGAGACACCCAAAATAAGATAAAGTTGCCAGGCGAATAAAACTTGATTTCTATTTAATTAAGATGAAGACCACCCGCGTACATCAAATATTTCATCAACCGAACTCCGAGGCAGTAAGCCTAGTTCTGGCACTTGTTTGGCAACTTTGGCCCGCAGCTGCCAGATCACAGCCAAACTATTTGGAAGCGAAGCCTAACTTGGGCGCTCGTTTGGCGACTTGGGCCCAAAGATGCCAGATCTCAACCGAACTTTAAGGTAGTAAGCCTAACTCTGGCACATTTGTGGCGATTTTGGCCCGAATGTGCCAGGTGACAGCCAAACTGTGAAAAAGTGAAGCCTAACTTTGGCATAAGTTTGGCGATTTTGGCCCGAAAATGCCAAAGCTCTGCCGAACTACAAGGCAGTAAGCCTAACTCTGGCACATCTCTGGCGATTTTGACACGAATGTGCCAGGTGACAGCCGAACTGTCAAAAAGTGAAGCCTAACTTTGGCATTAGTTTGGTGATTTTGGCCCAAAAATGCCAAAGATCTGCCGAACTACCGGGCAGCAAACCTATATCTGGCATTTTTAGGCGATTTAGGCCCGAAGATGCCAGACGACAGCCGAACTACCCGGCAGCGAAGCCTAAGTTTGGCACTTGTTTGGCGAATTAGGGCCAAGATACCCAGACTGTTGCCAAGGGAGGTCAGGTTTGGCACTACTTTGGCTTCTTCGGGCTTTTTAATGCCCTAAACTGCCAGATGCAAGCCAAGTTTTGGCCCAGAACTCGGTGCTGCCTGGGTAACAACTAGAGTTAATAATAATATTAATAAAAAAGAACATGCGACGTTATGACCCAACTTTTTCAGACGCCAGACGGCTCGCGGGCAAAGGAAAGCAATACAGTGTATTTACGATGTAGAAGGTCACAAGATATGCGGATACGAGGCACAAGATTATGTTTTTACTTCGTGTCTTGTCAACAACAGGGTTTACAGTGAATGTGAGGGCCAGTGCCTTGTAAGTTTCTGTGCCGGGGTGCAAGAGAAGTTGTGCCAAGATTCACAATTTGTTCTTCCAACGGATTAGCAACGACTCGACCAATAGATGAAGACAAAAGCCCAGAAAGTCTTCCAAATTCCAAGCCCTACTGAGTTATTTCAAGCGGTTTTGCAGCTTTCGTTTATCTCTGCACATTCAAATGGACAGTGTGTCCCGCAAGATTAGGAAGTGCTAAATTACCTTGCTACTTTCTGATTTCTTATGGTGGTATAACAAATATTTGCAAAACGACTCTTTTTGCAAATTTGCAAATCGTTTTGAAAGATTTTTTCCGTTTTGAATCCGAATCGTTTTGAAAGATATTTTTTTTTGTAGCATGGGAGCTACCTGTTTATAATACTGTCCTCTGTGCTTTCCTTGTGTAAAGAGTCATGGAATAACGTCTGTGATACCAGTCTTACTTTTGTTACTTGTTTCCAAGGTAGTTTAGGAACAGCACATTCTAAAGTGTTCGTTTTTTTCAATAGTATTAGTTTAATTTAGTTGCATTTTGTGTACACAATATTTTTTGTAATACTTTTAGAAACTATATAGTGGTGACGTCTAATTAAACCATATATACACACCAATGCGCATGCCCTGGATATCCTATTACCAATGGACATCTGCAGATCATTGTGTAAAATTTAATTGCGCATTCATATTGCCCATCTCAATCAAATGGTAAAGCATATTCCCCGTCCTCAGTAACCAAAATTTGCGGCCTATTTTGAGCAAAAGAATCAAACCCGTTAAGCAATAAAATGTATGCCGTCAGCATACATTTTATTGCTTTTACGTGATATAAATTTAGATTTAGAGGCTATAATTACTTTTTGTTTGCCATCACAATAAAATTGATTAAACTGGCTTAAATGATTGGCATGAAATGACTCATTTTTAGGCTATTTGTCTAGGTATGTCCACATAATTTTCAGTAGCCATTTATTATCCAGACCTTTACTGAAATGGCAGGACAAGAGGGACCATCGAAGCTGTTTCAAATTAAAATATTTCTGGTGGTGTGGACCAGTGGTTTTCTTCGGTTTTATAACAGTCAATTAAATATTGGCGGCGAGGATGTGCTGGAGATGAATTACCATAAACATTTTCATCAGTAGACGAAGCCTACATGTCAGAGTTGCGCATTAATATCCTAAGTGTAAAACCCGAAACTCTAATCATGAGATCCACTTCATGCACAATGTGGCAAGCGGCGATCGGTTCCTGATTCCTGTGATTCGGCGGAAGAAAACTTGAGTTCCCGGGGATGACTTTCGCAAACTTCTCTATCAATATTGTAACCACCTTTACATCTCCCACTCCAAGTGGGCTGAAGAAGTTGAAGTTTAAACCCATACTCCCGAATCATCCAAGGCGGGCGGACTCCTCTGAGGAACACCTCAACTTCTGCATCGTTAAGAAACAGCTTACCACAGAGGGATTGTGCATCGGCTGGGACTTTAACCGATGCAAGTGTTGTTATTGGGTTGGTTACGTCATCCGCCGCTAAGTGCACCTGACGTATGGCCAGCCAGTCGGGAGGCCCAGTTCGTATGCGGCGTGGTATCAATTTTCTTGGCTACGTGCATGCAAGTCAGTGGGCTCATAATACGCTCATTCTGTCTTCACCGGGAGTGTCGGGTTTGACGAGACTCTGGCCCGTTTCACCCTTGACCCCGGCCTACCATCCAGCTACGCAAGGTTCTAACCCGTTTGTGTTCCATCCGAGCGAGGTTTCGTACATAGTTTGTTTCACGCTGCCTACGTGACGCAGGTCTCGTAGTTTACCCGTTTGCCCTTTGTTATTTTGAAAGGCATGATTTTTTTGCTAGAAAGAAGAGTCTGAGGGAGATAATTCTTTTGGCGACTACCACCATGCTTATATGTAAACAAACTTTCGGCTCCTTCCCTGAGATCCACTCTACGACACATAGGGTGCATCAAAAGGCCCGGTATTGACAAGATAGCAACAGGGATTAAACAAGAATCGTACAAGCACTTCAATTCAAATCTACGGTTCACATAGCCAGCGGGCCGGCACTGTTAAGCCCAGTCGGCACTCTCGCTTTTCCGTGGTCTAGAATAGCTACCGTGACTTCGCGGATTCGGGGTGCAGGCTTTTATTTATGAATTAGGTTAGTTTCACCCGAGCACATATTTTTGGTTTTGATTTTGTTTTTTAGTTTACAGAATTATCATCACAAAAACGTGTGAAAAGATTTGTTGAAAATGCAAGTAATGCGAGTAAATTGTTTTCACTAATCGCAGTAGCATAACTTGTTCGCAAGTGAAGAATTATGCTGATGATTAGATTGATGTACGTGGATTGTTCTCACTAGCCTGAAGCATCATTACCAAGAAGCAAGTGACATTTCTTTTCGATGATTCGAGTATGGCAAGTGGATTGTTCCAACTAATTTGAAGCATCATCACGAGAAAAAAAAATAGCGCTTATTTTAGGCAATGGTGTTTGGTTCTGATGCCTATCACACCTTCGGGTCCAGAACCGGGAAACGAATTGCTGTAATTTATTTGCAATGTATCATTTCCCCCCTTTCCTTATAACGATATTTATTAACGTTATGCTAAACTCAAGTTCCCCATGTAAAAAAAAAAAAAAAACACGGAGAAGTTTTGGCAACGTGCGATCGGTAGGCTTGTTGACTTAGGCTTATATTTATCGCAGGTTGACAATACGGAAAAAAACTGAGGTAGAGGAGAAGGGGACGGGGAGCTATAAGCACTGAGTTTTCATTGGTGGGGTATTCGGGTAGGTGCAAAGGCCTGGCTGCTTCGGTCTCTGCTCACTTTTCGAACGACGAACACCGGCGTCCACGCGGGACACTGTGCGAGGAGCAGACGTAGCGCTCTTATTAGCTCGGATCGGAGGAAGGCAGGTGGTAGAGGCAAAGTCAACCGATTGTTGCGTCTACCCCTAACCCTTCCAGTCAGAGAGCTTGGCAAACGGATGCTCCCCCGCGCTCTCCGCTCCCCCTTTCCCTTGATTTATATTTGTAGGGAGATCGTTAAGACATTTTGCGAACTTGGAGTTTTATTTTTTGCGAGCACATTTAGTTTACCGATCCCCTTGCGGAACTTTGTGGTGGGCATAATCTAAATTTTGTGACACGTATAAATGAGGCTCTTATTGGTACAGATGCTTAGAACGTAAATACAGAAAAAATAAACTGCTTATACCAACCAAAGTATATTTCTACCTCTGATGGAATTAACTTTATGTTTGATAACATCCGCACAAAGTAGTTTCATCACTTGTTCGAGGCTTCAAGTCAATATTCGTTACAAAATAAATCTTCTAAGGATCTTTATAATATTAAGGCTAAGAAAAAGCCTTCATAAAATAATGTAAAGCTAATCGGAGGATATTATTATCAATTCAACCTTTCTGCTCAAGAAAGCAGACAGCATCGGACCTAAAATTTGGCACCTTTAGAGTTATCAATTTAAAAGCAATTCGTAGAGAATTTCGCGTGAGGCAGAAACAAATCTGCAGGAAACTAGCCAAAAGTGTGCAAAATTGAGAGCGTGTAAACATAAGCCCATGTTATTTGCAGAAATAGAGTGTGTTTACTTTATATAAATCGTCCATATGGTTTTGTTGAAAATAGGAGTGTACGCTGTATTTGTACAATAAATGCCAATGCGAGGTTTGTGTGCAAAGTAAATGTTTTGTAAATATTTGCTGACGTCCCTGCTTTAGAACGTTTTTTTTACGTTTCTTTTTGCATTTTTTTTTTCACTCTTTTATCTTACAAGTTCCAAAGCCTGCTAATTCACTAGAAGCACGTGACCGCCAAATGTTGACATTTTTAAATAGAGAACAACTGCTTCAAACTATAATGTAAAGTTTATTGTTACAAAAATGAGCGAATGAAGCATATTTATAGGCTATCATAGGTAGCTTCAAAAATAGTTATGTTGGTTGTACTCCGGACGAACAACTGTAAAAGAGGAAACAAATTTATGCGTGTTTTCTAATCGGGAATCTCCATTACCAACACATTCACCTGTCTCTAAATCCAACATCAAAGGAATAAAACACAGTACGTAATATTAATGCATTGAGTACCGTCTCGTAGAGCGAAATCTAATTACATGTGTGTTTATATCCTACTACGCCCCTTATAACAGAAGAGAACGTATGCTCCCGATGTCATTTTAGCACTCACGCCAAAAGACACAGCGGAATGATTCTCCTTTCATCTCTTTCTGTTCGGGATTATGGTGCCGCATTGAGATATTAATCCATTTTGGTGGTGCTGCACTCAAGGTGCAACGCTGGATGGACGGTACTTACCCTGCAGCTTCCCTGTTATCACTACCGAAAACCCCAGTTCTTCTTGGCAGATATAAGGGGTGTCTGCGACTGTATAGTAAGTATGAAGACAAAGCACAAGCACCGGATAAACGGAGGCTCAGAATTTCGGTCTTTTAAAATGCACTAAAAACAACAGATGTTCTGAAGCATTTCTTTCAAAATGGTGCTTGAAAGCATATGTTTTTTTGTTCTTTTTTTTGCGGTTTACACACAGTTGTTGCAAGCGAGACACACCAAATCAGGTAGGAACATACAACATGGTTCATCAATGTAGTTCGCCGCTGCAAACATTATACTTTAAACTCCATGTTGTAAGATATTTGATTTTAACATCTTTCTTTATCTTAAGGACTTTTTTGTAGAAAATTGTCCCTTGTTTTTACAGGGTTGCTCTAAAATTGCCAAGACTGTTTGCATGTGCATGAAAGTAAGCCAGATGTATAAGTTTTAGAACATGGTATCATTTGAAGAATGAAAATTTGTGATAAATATGTATTTTATGCTTCGTGTTTTACCGCAAAGGCCTTTGAGATGTTAGTAAGAACGCGAAAATGAACATTGAATTGCGGTAAATTGAATGGAATCAGTTCGAGACCATGTCTATAGGTTAACTTTGAGCTTTAAAACTGCTGAACTCCAACCAAAGGTGAGTGTCTGTGCAGAGGCACACAATAATTGGCTGATAGAAGTTTAGATTGCTTAAAGTAGACTTTCATAGTAGGCCAATACTGATTCACATTGTATATATGAAATGCAACTGTTGCAGTATGACTGCCAGCCTGGAGGATCTTTATGTGCATCAGGCCACAGTGACTCCACTTTAGCATGGTGCTAATCGGCATCAAAATGAGAAAAAGGTGACTGTTGTACCCAGCATCTCAAGCACCGTTAGATTTTGCTCCGAATGCTGTAAGCTGCTGTGCGTTATCAAACTAGGCCATTTTCTTGCACGCGCGCTTTACCAACGCTACAATTAACAATTTTGTGATCAAATTGAGAAGATTTCGGCACTCTGAAAAACGGTGGCTTGGATATGAAGGCACCGCAAAGTCGGCAGCGCGCAAACCACAAGATCGGTTAACCTGGCTGCCGGGCAAACCGTTCTGAGGGACTCTAAGAGAAGGTAATGGGTTTCATTGAAAGAGGGTTCAAGAAGCAAATTACCATTCCTGATCATAGAACAGGTAAACTCCATATATATTTGTGGTTTCATGCGATTTTCATTTATGTAAGAATAAATGCGTTCAATTAGATTTAATTGAATTAATTTTGTTACCAGTACGTTGCACACATATATCACTAAAAGAGCAGATGGACTCATATCCAGCTGGTTAGTTCAAGTCAATTATAATCAGGTTTAAAAATATACAAAACAATTTATATAATTTCCGGAGTCATACAAACTCAAATAAACCAAGATGATGCTATGAGGGTGAATGTGATTTAAGAAAACGAAAAGTAGTGTTTTAATGCTTGGCTAAAATTATGTGAGCATCGAGGATTGTTAGGCAAGGAGTTCTACCGGACGTCTTAGAGAAAACCGAACCCCGTCTTTCGCACCGCAAAAAGAAACTAGACGTCGCGCAGAGCTCGAACTCCCTCGAAACGTAGTCTCATCCATTCAAGCAAAATGTCGATTTTGCAGCGCCAGCCTTTATCTGATTTAAAGATATGAGATTTTTAAAATTTTCAAAAGGAAGGCCCATATTCACCCGTTTTCGGTTACTGGCGCTCTAGGGCTTCATGTATTCGAGAGATCAGTCGGGCACCAGTTTTTTACATTGAAAGTTTCAGATAATAGCTTATAACTTTTGAATAAGATATCAGTTGATGCTGAAACTTTGCCATCTTGCTCGAGCGGCTGGGACTACGTTCTGGCGTAGTTCAAGCTCTCCGCGATGTCTATAGTTTATTTTTGCGGCGCGGAAAACAAGCTGCGGTTTTCTCATTGACACCCGGTATATTTTTGTGCTATAAAATTGGATTAGTGTTTCCCCGAGTGCGTTATGACGTGGTGATAAAATACGATGGAATGATAATTTTCTTCTAACTAGACGGGGAACTTCAAAAACGGTTATTAAAAAAAGTTTTTTACATAATGCTGTTTTATAAAAAGATCATACTTCTTGAATTATTTACCTGAATCTAGGATTTAAAAGTTGAACAAATGAGACGCGGTACTCTAATGTTTAATATGAGTGAGCTATATTTGGAACTGTTTTTTTTTGTAAATTAATTATTGGCACGAGGTAAGTCTCGCAAGCGTTTGTGAAGTATGAGAGGACTGCAATATAATCAGTAAATAATTCTTAGAGCATGAAGGTGGAAACAATGCCGCAGCTCTAGCATCATGTAACATGCGTATGTTAATCTTTGAAGGTGTAAGTTAAGTGTTGTTGCATGTTTAACTGGTTGTCGAATATTTTTTTCCCAGGTAATTTAATATATTCACTTGCTCAAAAAACCGTTAATATAATATTTACAGTTGTTATACTTAATATGCTTAATTTATTAAAGCTAAATATATTTTACTTCGTCTTTTTTATGTTGAGTGTAAATTTCTTAACATAGAACCATTTTGGAACAAAAGTCAAGTCCACGAGTCATCAAAACCCATCTATGTGGAAAGAGCAGCGATTGCCGCCGGGCACGCGGCGAACCTTTATGCCGCCTATTATATTTTTATAGGACATTCGCGTCAATAACGGCATCCCCGAGCCTGCTTAGTGGCGAGCAAGAATCAGCTTACCCCAATGATGACGTCACGTTTTCTAGTTTTCCTCTCTCCTCTCGCGCTTTCCAACCTTCGGCGCGCCACAGCGGGCGGTTCTACGTCGAAGTGTTAATTGTCTATTACCACACTTTTGCCAATAAGATCGACATAAAGCTTAATAGACATAATTTTTATGTTCTCTACATGACAACTTTTGCTGTTTGTTAGAATTTAATTACCTCTTCAGCCACCCTTTAAGTAGTTTATAAAGTTCATTCACATATAATGAAAAAAATGTAGATCCAGGTACTGATGCTTCTGACCCCTTTCGTGATTGGTTTAATAGTGGATTTCTAGTTAGGCACGGAGACAGATTGGTTCTGCTACCATTCACGGGGCTTTATTTTAATAGCTATTGTGATTTTCCCTCGTGCGTGTTTTTTTAGAAAGGCCAAGAAACAATATTGGGCTGAAATGTTTATTGATGTACAAAAGTTTAATGGTACTAGAAGGGCACATGCATATTTGCACACAACGCCACTGGATTAGAAGCTTTCTTGTTGCTGTGCGATTTCATGGGTGAGGGCAGACTTTTCCTTCCAATCTCTCATTCGCAAAAAAGTATGACGCAGTCATGGGTATCGCAGTGTTGAGACAGTTATCCAGGTTACCAAAAGCCATATGAGGGTCATATATGGGACACCAGCACTACGGGAGCTCTCAATTTTGGCACGTGACAATGATTGCAACGAGAAGCACTCGGGTGGGGCACTGACGGGAATAATCGAACCCTAACAATTTCTAGAACTCAGGCCATGCACCTAGCTGCGGTTAGTCAAAATAGGGTTAGTAGGGACGAGCAGACCGCCTCTATTAGCATGTCTCAGCGACGGCGGCATCGTGGTGTGTCAGTCGCACTCCCTTGTTCATGGATCATCTTGATAACTTCGTTATCGAGATGCTTTCGGACACCTTGGGGGCATATAAATATATTGCAAGGCATTAATATCGTTTGTATTCAACAATGTTAGAATTACTTACGAGTTACAGAACAAACCTCCAGCTGCTGTTCTATGTGGAGCATCCAGATGACAGCCATTTTGATGGGCGCTAGTGCGCCCCTTGTAGACTGTGAAAGTTGCGAATACCGGAGAGCAGGGGACCGCCGCGCATCTTCGGAAATATAGTTTTAGAAAAACCGTCAACCAAGCCGGAAATTGCAGTTTAAAATATGGCAGCAAAGACGACACAATTTGTTTTTTTCTCGTGCGTAAGCACCTACAAGACGAAAATGTAAAATCTCACAGAAAGGGCAAATTTCCGTCATTCTAAAACAAGGACACAGAAAACGGCTCAAGTTTATGGCTGATTTTATGGACGCTGGGTACATGGAAGGTAGGACGAAAACACTGTGTTAGCAGTTAATTGTGATGGGCAGGAATTTACGAAGTTATTGAGGTAGGTGCTGTGCAGCGTACTCTTTTCACTTTTGTAAATTAGATAATAAGGTTTAAAGTATAATTGACAAGGAGCAAACGGCCATGAATGGCATGGGGCTGGTGTTTATTGTCTTCAAGGAATACGTGTATATATTGGATGTAGACTCAAGGGGTCAGAAGGACGTATTGTCAAGCGAAGTAATAAAGACGCTGCAACAAATAGGTGCCATATTTATAGTGCCAAATAAGCCTTTCTCGAAAAACAAAGCTGCTTACACATACACAAAATAGGATGTTGTACGATATGAATAATATCCACTAAATCAGTGCTTCGCAAATAAGGGTCCGCGAACCCTTTAGGGTCTGCGAAAGCTATTTAGGGGTCCGCAAAACACTGCATTATCAGTCAAGTGCTGCAATAAATGTTGTCTTTTTTCGATTGAAAAGAAACGTTCTGATTTTCGGGTAAGCTTTCTAGTGAATATGACAATGACAGACGTCTGCTTCACACTAGACCTTAGTTATATTCATTTATTAATGCGAAAGCATTAACTGGTTCCATGCAGCGAGCCGACGTCATCAACTTTGATGCTGCGCAAAACGGCACCTTAAATACCTCTTCCAAGTGAAGCCAGCTCCCAGCTATGAAACCACGCGAAGAGCCTACCTAAACGGTACCCAGCTTCCCCGACCCCAAAGGAGCGAAGTAAAGCTGATGGATTTCGGCTTCAGTCCCATCGGCTGGCGCGCGTCGACGAGGCTCCCATTGGCCGCTGCGGGTCAGTCTCATCGATTGCCACCGCATGGCGCTGCCTGTCCACGAAGCAGCGGTTCCACCGGTCCACGCCCAAGGTCAGGGCGCCGAGGACAGCGCGCGCGCTCCCCCGTCGGCGCAAGTAGGCCGCAGACAAATGAAGGGCGCGCAAGAGCGGCCGTGTATGCTTTCGTATTCACAATTCATAAGAAGCGCATAGGCGTACCTCGAGCACTTTAAATCATTATTATAAATAACCTGTATTTTTCCTTCCACTTTCCACAGGCGGGGTCCTTCATTGTCTCCGCAATCAACAAGAGGTCCGCGAAACATCAATGGTTGAGAACCACTGCACTAAGTGACGAGAAAAAGTACAGGAACTCAAGAAAACGTCAAATAAAAAAATAGGATCGATCTGTCTTTTGATTTGTTACACTTCCTCTTTAAGATGCACTCTTAACTACACGTGGAAAGCTTCAAGACACTTCCGTGGATGTTGTATAATGACAGTTGTATATCAATTTCGCATATGTGAAATTGAATTGACTTAAGACATCAAAATGTCATAAACATGTCCTAATCTCAAGTAGTGCCGCGCTCTCAACATAAAGGATGACACTGCAGCAATACCACCATTCTAATTCTAAGATCGCCGTTTAAGTAATTAATGCAACGGCTTCAAACTGAACAATATTCGAAACGCACCAAACATAGGAACTACGACATACACTTTGATATACAGGTAGCGTCAAGATGGTTGCAAGCTAGGTAAGATTGGGGGGGGGGGGGGGCTGTCACCTAATAGAGCATCAAAACATCATAGAATGAATGAAAGTTAAGCATATTTGTTGCGCCGAAAGGTGACACAAGCTAAAATGAAATAACAAAAAACATAAACAGAATATTGAGGTAACCGTATTTCGACCGAGCTTTGTTGCATAACATATAAACGCGTGCAAAATCATACTATCGGTATAGCAAAGAACGCATTTTGATAACTTGCCCCTAAGCGCTGTGTTATCGTAATTAAATAAAGCCAGTACCACTGTAAGCACCAGCCATATATATATATATTGCTATGTGGCATTACCCGCCCATTCACTCACGTAGCAAATAGCCTGTTTTCATTCGTTTTCTAGAGCTATTTTGGTTATTTTAAAATTAATGCTACTTCCCGTGCATGGGTCTCAAAAGCATCCGATGGCACAAATGCCTGGCGGTGCTCCAAAAGTAAACAGGCGGCCCTGGCTCCCAGCGAGCCTGTCTGGTGTTCTCGGCCGCACGCGCCTACGCGTATAACTTTGGTTGGACTCGTCTCGGTGTTCTTTAACTTTTGTTTCCGGCGCGCGTGGTTCGGGGCCCCGTTTAATTAGATGCCAGCGCCCGGAGCGATATACCGCCCGCCGACGCTCCTCGGCCTTGGTCCGTGCGTCCTCCTGGCCCCGGCGTCTTTTGTTGTTCCGGCGACGAGACGTCCGGGTTTGTTTTATTTAGAGGTTGTCCCCACGCTTCGGAAGGCATGAGTCGCTCATTTCTCAGCCTAAACGTAACTCGGGAAGCGTTTCCTTTTTTCTCTTTTTACTTTTCTTTTGGTTGTGCCCGGCTCTGATTATTCGGCGTTTCAATTTTTTTTTTCGTTTAACCTTTTTTTAGTTTGGCTACGGGGAGTGCGTGAGTTCGGCGAACTGTGGTTGTTGACTGTCAGAAGACGCTTTCTGATGATTGGTGTTATTCGCCGTTGGTCGTGTGTGCCGTTGGTTTCGTGCGCTTGGAGGTCAACACAACAGCTGCGCTCTGTCGTTGACACTGTCTCTCACGGCCTTGGGATGGTGAGACCAACACCAACATGAGCAAGCAAGTTCCACGTAGGGTTTCCAAATAAAGCTATTCCTTTAAAACACATTCGATAGAGTGAAATGTATGCTAATAATATTCGTTGTGTGTATGTTTATACAACAGGAAGTTAGTCAACCTTCATGGGCGTCTGGTGTCTGGTGTAGATAAGAAACTTGACCAGTGCAGTACAACCGCTAGGCTGGGATATTTAACGTGCACCAGGCAGAAGCGATACACGATCGGATAGCGGTCATTCTAATGACCGTTATCCATGTGCTAATCTGTCCTGGTCGTGTCACGTTGAATATATTGTAAATAACGCCAAACGCATGCTTGGATATCTCCGAAAAAATTTTTGTCTTGCCCCCAGCTCATTAAAATTACTTTTATATACAACATTAGTTCGTACTAAATTGGAATATGCAGCTTCGGTTTGGGATCCTGGTCAAGAATCACTTATCTCCGAATTAGAAGCGATTCAGAACCGCGCATCTCGTTTCATTCTTTTAAATTATCATCGTACATCCAGTGTGACCGCAATGAAGTCTAGCCTATCATTACCTCTTCTTTGAGAACGTAGAAAAATGTTCCGTCTGTGCTTGTTTCATAAGATATATCATAATGATCCGATTCTAAAAGAAAGGCTACTAACAACACCTCATTACGTTTCAGCACGCATCGATCACCGTCATAAAGTTGCCATTCCTTCTTGTCGTACTAAACATTTTTATGAGTCTTTTATTCCCAGTGCCTCAACAATGTGGAATCACCTTCCCGGAGCCATTGCCGAAATCCCCGACATCGAGTGTTTTAAAACTGCCGTTTCCAATATTTTTTTGTAAAGAGCCATAACTACTGTATAATATTTTCTGTTGTACGCTGTATATTGTGTTGTACTTTTATTACCCACTCCCCTCTGTAACGCCTCTGGCCCTGAGGGTGAATAAATAAATAAATAAATAAATTCAAATCGAAACGAGCAGGGGTAGGGATTGAACTCACGGTCCCTGGATTCTGCCGCGACAACTTTCGCTCCACGTGCTCCGAACTGGCGCGCGCTTGTGCACTTAGTTACCGATGCGCCTAAATGTACCCTCAAGAATATACGCGCTGAACAAGAAGGCCACCAGAATAGCTACGATCATGACGTCAGTGGTCTGGGTGCTGTCCAAGATACTGGCGGGAGGGCGCGGTTATGCAGATATCTCCGTTTAAGTGAACACTGGTGCAATGGAAGCGCATTCGAAAACAAACGCCCTCGCTCCCGCGATTTCGTCAACACTGAACATAATTTTCAGTACGTCTATAACACATACGCAAACTACTCCCAAAAACAGTCCCGTAAGTTAAGAAACTACGATCAAACCAGGGGAGCCGCGAACTGAAGAAGGGAAGTGGACAGCAGAGATTTCCCTAGACCCCTCCCCCCCCCCCCCCTAGTTTTCCTGGACACATCCCCTTGAATCTGAAAGAAAAAGGAAAAAATAAAATAAAATTCTTTTTTTCAGATTAAGTAGAAAACACCACACCTCAGGTGTATATATAGAGAAAGGGAAACTTACATAACGGGTATGAGCATTTGGTTAAAAGACCTCTGTAATTTAGCCAGTGGACCAAAAAAGAAACAGTTTTATATTTTATCTAGCCTCGCCTTGCATCGCCTCCCCTCCCCCCCCCCCCCAGCCATTGGGACACCCCCCCTTGATTAGAATCCTTGGGAAACCCCTGGTGGACAGGAAGTTTAAAACACTGTCGGAGATACCGAGAGTTCTTTTTAGCGCGTTGCATTAAGAAGCTCGTGTCCCCGAAAAGCCGGCGTCGGCGTCGGTGGCGTTGTGACGGGAAAATCCTAATTAGTTGAGTGGGTCATGACGCCACAGGCCGCATGAGCTTGCGGGGGAATATCAAACCCAGAACACTCACGTGTAACGTGACGTCACGCGTGGAATGAAAGTGATTAAATAATAATAATAATCATCATTTTTACTTTATGTAAGGTACACATACAAAAACAGACCTGCCAAAGCCTCATCGGGCTTATCTGGCAGCGTCTGACAGTGAGCAAACGAAACACACATACACAAATATACTAAACAAGTTAAAAACGAAACGAAATCAAAACCAAAACCAAAATAAACCAAGGGAAGGGGGGGGGGGGAGTTATACCTTTATGTTTTGGAGAGCTTTTATTAGTTTATGCCTTGTTGTGACATTAATAACACACGACAGGAGTTGATTAAAGCATGCTGGGACATAGTACAATTGGGTTCTTTCACCATATCTCGTAAAACACCGAGGTGTCCGATGTCGCTCTTTCGGTCTGAGATTACGGGCAGGGACGCACGGAGTCTTAAGACTGCTAGCCCAAAAAGGTCTATGCACGACAGTTTCAATCAATGATGAGTTAACATCAGGCATAGATAAAGTCGCGAACACAACAGTTTTTTTTTTATCAAGGCCTAAGTCATAGGAATTGTTATTTAACATAGAACGTAGAAGTGTGTTAATGCTGGTTTGCCAACGTTGGACACAATGACCGTACACAGATATGCCATACCGGAGTACGCTGTAGCCTAGAGCATGCATAATAAATTTTATGACTAATAACGGCATATAGTATCGAATTTGGTACAGCAAACAAGACACTGAACGAATCTTCTTACAAATATAAACGAGATGGGAGTTCCAGGAAAGATCCCCGTCAAAAAAATACCAGGATATTTTACAGAGAATGTATATTTTACCGGTTCATAAACAATTGGACGCATATAGCAGTAAAGGATACGTGGGCCTAACTTATTTCAAGGGATTATGAAAACAAATGAGCTGCGTTTTGGAAGCATTAACAATAATTAAATTAGCTGCAAATCAGTCTCTAAGTTTAGTCGCAGCAGCTTGTAGAGAAGAGATTGCATCTAAATAATTGATAGCTCTGGATAAATAACCATATCGTCAGCGTATTTAAACAACAAAACTGGCACAGCGTTGTGGAGGTCATTAACATAAATATTGAACAATAATGGGCTCAGAACTGATCCTTGCGGTACACCAGCTTTGATACACAAAAATGTGCTCTGAAAATGCCGAATTGACACAAACTGTCGTTGATCTCTTAGGAAGTTTTCAAGGAGTACTAAAATGGAGCCACAAAAACCTAATTTCAAAAGTTTCTTTAGCAAAAGTCGATGGCATATGCTGTATAATGCTTTGCTGGCGTCCAAAAACAGTGCGCAGCAACCTGATTCTTTTCAAAAGTGTAATGCAGTATATCAGAAAAATCTTTTAAAATCGTCTGTGACCCTCGACCTCGAATGAACCCATACGGATGAGGTGAAAGAATACTGTGTTTGTCTAAAAAAACTTGCCATAGTAATGTGCAAATGCTTCTCTAACACCTTAGTAATTAATACAATGCAAAACTGAAATCAGTCGCTAATTTTCTGTTTTTACGCGCACCACCCTAAAAAAGCGGTGTAACTACCGCAGTTTTCATTTGTATCGGAACGATTCCACTTAAGATGACACTATTCAAAAGCGAAAGGAGGACATGCCTAAGTACATCAAAATGTCTGCGTAACTCATTAATTGAGATGCCATCAATGCCCGGAGCCTTGTTAGGCTTAAGGCTGACAATAATTGACCTAAGGTTGTTTTGGGACATTAGGGGCAAGAATGCCAAGTCCAACACATTATTTTGTAAAGAGCAGAAGTCTGGGTGTTGCTTGGCGATTCCCGAAACCCGAGAAAAAAAGTTGCTAAAATCATTGGAAACACTTTGCTCATCAGAAGAAAAATGAGAACAAAAAAGAAATTATCCCTAGCCGAGAACATTTTAGTATCGCTGAGGTCGTTTATCAAAGGCTACGTTTTTTTTTCGTTTTTTTTTTATGTCGAAACGAAAGTTATTAAATGTATTTCGGAATTGAACTCGTTTGGCAAGACGTATCGAGGCACTCACCTCTTTTCTACTCTGTTCAAAAGTCTACCGCAGCACGTTGCAACTAGGAGAGCGCTTTGATTGTATCCAAAGCAAGTCTTTTTCCTTGATTGCTGCTAGTATTGCAGCAGTCATCCATTTCTGGTTGATATTACGTTGCTCAATCTTCACAGTACGAGTAGCTGCTTGGCGAAAGAGATTAGGTTGTGCTACAAAGTGCTCGGAACTGTCGGCAGGTGGCACTGTTAGTAGAAACGTGTCCCAATCGTGCTGTGTCACCAGCTTATCAAAGTTTCTGCGGTCAACAATTGAGACTTCCTTCTCAGGGCTGGTAATAGTCGAAAAATGAGATAACGGGGTCACAGAGCAACATACGAAATAATGATCTGCGAGTTTTTTCTACCGTTGCTGATTTAACTTCCGAGTTGTGGGACCGGACATTTATCTGGTCGATACTAGATACGACCAGCTTGCCAGTTAACAACTCTTCTCGTGTGGCTTTGGGAATCGTAGTTTCTAGTCCCCATTTTGAGAGAATATCGAGATAGTCGGCAACTATGCGTATTGTGGGACGAAGTACATCAATATTTATATCACCAATTACACACACGCATCCTTCCCATGAAAGGGTGGACAGAGCTGCATCAAGTTCGGCTAAAAACAAGCGATCATTCAAGCTTGTAGGGCGATAGGCTGGCAGTAAGACAAGCAATAACAAAGGGGTACTTAAGCGCAGTGCAACTACTTGTACTTCGATAAAGAAAAAGTTCAGCTTAAAGGCTGACCAAATTTTTTTATAAATACTGCAATACCCCTCCCCTTCCTATGGCACGAGTGTGAGAAAACAGTTAATTACTGGTATTTGATAGTAAGAAAAAACATTCACAGAAACGTTGATTTCAGTAATAACTAAAACATCAAATAGAGAAATAATTGGAGAGATGAAAACAAGGAAGTGATCCCAGTGTTTCCAAATACTACGAATATTAACATGGGTGACACACAGTGGGTCGCCCCCACAATTGGCAAAAAACTTCTGAACTTCCCCAAAGGTTGTACAGGAACGAAAACGCTCAGAATTTATAAACTAAGCGAACCGAAAAGCCAACTGTCCTGCCTTACACCAGCTTCTTGAGGTCCTGTACTGCGGCTATGCGTATTACTGGGGTGCCCTCATCTTTCCTCGCGTAAATTTTAGTGTTTTGTAGCCAAACAAATCTGTACCCATGCCTTTTGGCCTTCGTTCTCGCCAACCAGAACAGTTCTTTGTTCGCTTGGGTGAGGTTATCATTCAAAAATGAAACTGGCGATTTCCCTGTTTCGGCTTTCGAAATTTGCCGCGTGCAACCATCCATGTTTCCCTTATGCCAACCGATGCGAATCTTATCAGAACTGCTGGGGCAGTGTCACGTTTTGTCGGTAAGCGATGTATTGTTGTTCAGATATCGGACGACTGGAATGATGGATAGCCAAGATTTTGAGGCAGATCGTTTGACATTTCGATTAAATCTTCTCCGGGAACGAAAGCCAGACCGTGAATTTCCATATTGCAACGACGACTCTAGTACTGTTGCGTGTCGTTTAGCTCTTTTTTTAGTCGAGAAAGGTTTCGCGAATGGTCTTCCATTGAGGCCCTGACTGTGCCGATCTCTTGTTGGAGTTACTTTACCGATTCTTGCTTAGTCATCGGTAGAGCAAGTACGGAATCATAATTCGTACTAAAAGCATCAACTGTTGTTTGAAGTACACTGACCGTGCTGCGAAGCTCCTCCACAACCGGCTTTGATGTCAAGAGTTGGTCGACCTTAGCCGGAAGAGGCAGAAGGGTTTCGACACTCGTCTTTAAAGAAAGGAGTTGGTTAAGCGTGGCACTGATTGAAGTCAACTGATCAGAGAGAGTAGTGGCTTGCTCCTGTTGAACCTTCTCCGCCTGATGGGCGGCGTGTACTGGGACGCTACTGCCGGTTCCGCAACCTCAGCGAAGCTCACCGGTACGGCAAGTGGTGCATCTCCAGGTTTTTTTTCTAGATGTACCCATTGCCAAAAACGTACTCTGCAACGCCGGAGGAAGATGTTCTAAGGTGGTCACCATCCTTACAGTCGGTGCTCTTCAAAAGCTTTTCATTCATGGGAAGCGGATGAGCCCATTTGAGACAATCCACGGATGACATAAAAACGTATCTGACAAATAGGTAGGTAAACAGTTATAATCAAGTGGCGGCAAAGAAACAAAACAAAACATTGTGGAGTCGGCGGCAGAACAAGGAGCAGAGTTTGAAAGAGAGTGTCCTTTGCGCTCACCTGCACAAATATGTAGAATTTAGCTCTTTGCAACGAATCGCCGCCGACTGCAGTGGTTGCTGTTCTAGGAGCCGCTTTTGTAGCAGATGTTGCCTCGAGACCCACGTAGCGTGCCAGCCGGTTGATCTTTGCTCTAGACGAGCACAGCGATGACACGTATTGTCTCAATACGTGATATTAGCAGGTTCCAGCGATCGGGCCATTATCTTGTCAGTCGTTCCGAGATGATTCCGTGGATGTCGCCTACACAAAAATGTCGAGGTTAGCTCTTTGCAAAGAGTCGCCGCCTACTGCCAAACATGACATAACATGTAATGTGAATTACAGTTCGTCCTATGTCTCACATGATTTTTCTTTACAGAGAAATTTATTTGCATAAAAAATTGAAGAATTTTAGGCGGGATTCGCACCGACGACCCATCGTCGTTTGTTTGTGAGCCAGACACGCTACCGACTAGGCTACGCCCGACGCCCTTCATGCTCACTGGCGGGAAGAGCTCGAGCGAATGAGGAGGCAGGACCCAATAACGCTATCGCGTTCCACTTTTATAAGCAAAGCTTAGGCGTCGTCCAAATTTTTTTTTTCTCATTTATATGTCATCCTTTTCTCCAGATTTTTTTTTTCGCGCTGACAATAGCCGCTAAGAAGGTCTTTCCGTGTTTTATTTTAGAGCGGTTTTGGTACCAGTATGAACTTAAAAGTAAAGTTAATATTCGTGATTCTGGAGCCAATATATGGAAGAAGAGTATGTCTTACTTTTCAAATGCAATACAACCTCGATTTTTCTTTAAAGAATGAGTGTTCTGCGGAGTCTATTGAAGAATTTTACTTGGCTAGTTTCGGTAGTCTCCAGCAACCGGATGGCATGCGATCAGGTATTTGCTACTTTTGCACGTGTTGCAGGCTTGCTCGGTAAGAACATGATGTTATTTTTGAATGCCAATAGTGGAACAGTGAAGTTGATAATGAATGAAGAATACAAAGACATTTACAACGTGTATAGTGTTTCCTCTATCTTCCATAGTCTCATAGGAACCGACCCCCCCCCCCCCCCCCAAAAAAAAAAAAGATGCCATTGAATAAATATATATATGCATTATTAACAATATATGGAAGCAAAACTCTGTATTAAGTTTTTTCCTCTGTTTCCAAGAATAACAGAATGGGTCTTTCCGGGATGATTCCTGTGTGAGTTTCCAAAATACGTGTAATTTTATTTTTATTTCTGACATAAAACATGTCATCTATTTAGAAACAACCAAGTCCAAAGCGATGAAATCATTTATGCAGTTAAGTGATACTGACAACTAGCTTAAAACAACTCGGCGTTAATACAGCACGATATTTACTGCATGCAGTCCTCAAGAATGCAATCCTCAAGATCTCGTAGTTCATTTTTCGAGAAGAAGCTCATGTCTGACTCATCGGACCCCGTTCCGAGCAGCTTTCAATAATGGCTTCTCCACTCTTCCGAGCAGCTTTCAATATTGGCTGCTCCACTCTAGATGTGGCATTTATTACGAACGTTGTGCACTTTCTTTCTCGCCGGAGAACATTTTAAGCGAGTTAAAAGGCAAGGGGTGCAAACCTAAATTAAAGAGCTCTTTCGAGTTAAGAAATTGACCGGTTTAATTTTGGACTTCATTAGTTAGCACATCGGGGGCCCCCAGACACTATCTTTACGCGGCGGCGGTTTGGTTAAAGAGGCGGAACCAGAGTTTAGGCACCCGGAGGCACAAGTTTATTATTTTTTAATGATACACTGCCACCGGACGGATCAAAGAAGCAATCGATAAGCTGCAGCTTTCAACTCGTTGAGAAAGAATCTTTTTTAGCTGCGGATAGATCGGCTGCGAAGCCCTTTTTAGACTGGCGGGGCTTCCGTTGAAATGGAAGTAGGCGCATTTGTATAAAGTTTCGTAATATGACGCAGGCTGTCACCCTCTTTCCGATTCAGTACACCACGGTTTCAGAAGCCTCAATAAGCAATAGGGAGAAGCATTAAAGGCCGTTGCAGCAATTACGAAAAGGGAGAGAGCTTTTGAATCATACATGAGAGCTGAATGTGAGACCGTCAGCCCCGTCTTCATGCATCAAGAAGGCGTTTGAAAAGCGATGGTTCTCATCAGATGGTAACATAGACCGCCTTCCACAACCTGAACTTCAACTACCTATACTTTTAATCAGATATATATCTGGCGGTTTCGGTAAAACACGTCATTGTTAATAATATTATTATATTATTTATCATTATTATAGTTCCAATACTCATTGTGATAATAAAAGTAATAATATAATCATAATCCTTATTATAAGCCTCATAAATAGTTATTATTATTATACTGATAATCAAAATGTAATGTTTAAAATTATTATACTAATCAATATTATAGTTATCTCTAATTATAATATTAATCAATCAGTCTTTATTGGTGCCCAGGTACAAATATGCTGTCTCAATTCTGTCAAAGCGATACCTTCAAACAAATGGAACAAAGGAGCATACCAGTATTGCACGTACACAGATTAAAACGAACAAAACATGAAAACATCACAACTAGATTAATGTAAATAAGCAATACATTTCATTACACAAAACCTAGCTAGAAAAACATGCGCGTTGTCACTAGTTGAATACTGAAAATAGCAGGCTGGTGTTGGGAGCCACAGAAATAAAGGCGACATTAAGACAGATCTAAAAGCAGCGCAAAGCATTACGCGCTGGATAATAAAATAAATTTCAGGCCGGGCTTGACTCGAAAAGATTTTCTAGTGAGTTACGAGAATTCTGAATGCTCGATTAAAAAATGGCAAGTTTCCCTGCGTACCCGTTGTAGCTTTTCAATAACCTAAATAATGGGCTTATTTCATTAAAAAGATATAGATACATAAAAGGGTGAATTGAGCCTGGTAGCCACTCTAGAAACCCTAATACACTGTTCGGATAAAAGACCTAGAAATCAATAAATACGTGCCGGGTCTTAAATAAAAATAATAAATCCACCCTCTTTCGGCGTTCATGTGGGCTAAGTAGTCTGATACATTTACACAGAACCTTGTAACTCAAAAACTGCTCATGACTTGTCAACAAGCGGTGACTAAAGATTGAAACAATTTTGTTTTTACGCTTTAGATATTGATCAAATTACTTCTACAGGCGCCATTCCACACCGCCGATTTGATGCGTACTCTAGCTTAAACGGCTAAGTGAACAGTAAAGCCTAAAAAATGTAAAGGATTGGTGAATTCTCTTGTCATGCCACACACAACTCCCAGAGCTCGTAACGATGCACTAACTATTTTTCTCACATGAACATCAAAACGCAGGCTTGAATAGAAAACAACACCGAGGTCTCCTATTTCCGTTACACGATAAGAGAAACATTTTTCTTTTTTGCGAAAACGTTTTATTTTGTTTTTGTTTATGAACGATTAAGACGAGTTTTGTTTATTCACACCAAAGGTCGAATGTGTTTACGTCAGTCTGCAGCACTTCGCGGTCGTCAATAGTTCGAATTTCTCGCTAGATTTTAATGTCATCGGCACATTGGATATAATATATGATATGAAATGATAGGATATGCATGATATGTTATGTTATGTTTATTTCAGCTCAGGAAATCTGCGGCGCCGCAGAAAGGCGAATCGCCCGTTCCTTGAAGGCTTGCGGCGCCGCTTCAAATGAATATGAAAGAGTATAGTACAAATAGATCGCGTGAATGACGACGACGAAGATGGTATGATGGATAGGGTAAAAAGCGTCAGGCCAAGCAGCAGTCTTCACGGGGCCGCCATAGGCTGCTGAGTTCTGGGTAGTTAGTCAGCGCTGTGTATGTGTCTTTCTTCATCGGGTCCCTGGTTCTTTGTTGCTGTTTTAATTTTCAGTTATGTCACACGAACTATCCCAAGCTTACACTTCTGGGAGGCTAGTCTCGAGCGCCTGGCGAGGGCTCCCTCCTTGCCCAGAGTGCAGACGATCCGGCCGAATTTCCGATGACGCAGGGAATCCAACACCCCTGTGTTGGAGCTCCAGGGGTTGGTGCCGGTGTCGGCTGGGCAGCAGTAATCTCAAAAGCAGGCCTTTCGCGGAAGAAATAAAAAAAAAATGCGAGATATCAAGAGGAACATTGTTCACAAATGCAAAAAAAAAAAAATAAAAAAAATATTAGGGGCCAAAAACAGACCGCTGAGGCACACCAGAGTTTGTTTTGCAGTTTTTGGAAGTCATATTATAAACTGTAACAAAACTCTTCCTATGCATTAGATGACGTTTGAAACATTGAAGCATTTCTCCTCCAACGCCATAGTAAAAAAAAGTTTGAACAGCAGGATTTCGTTATTAACTTTGTCAAACGTCTTGCTAAAATTCAAATAAACTACGTCGAGTACGTTTTGTTTACACACGAAATGTGAAGCAGTTAAAGTAAAAGTAACCAAATTAGTTTTTGTCAACCTCACGGGAACAAATCCATGCTGGTTGGGAATTAAAGCATTTTTTTAAGAAGAACGATAAATATTTATGACAACTATTTCAAAAAGCTTAGAGAAGGAACTCAGAAGAGAGATTGGTCTATAATTAAATAGATGCATCTCCCCTTTTTCCTGACATATGAAGAGGAACAACCGTAGCAAGCTTCTATACGTCTGGAAATATACCAGCATTTAACGAGTCGCTAAACATCTCACACAGCACGGGGCTGAATAGTCCCTGGTAATTTCTTATTAGACTAGAAGGTATTGCATCATGTCCAGCCGACAACTTCGGTTTCATTTTTTTAATTACATTCTTCGATAACCTCCTCGTTGATTAAAATTGCGTGGAGGATATTGTCAAGCCCATTTGAATGAGAGTCCTAAAAAAGGCACCTATCTCATTTGTGTAAATTGACCTGAATTGATCAGCAAAACGTTCCGCATTGTCCTCTGCAGCGACTCCATCTAGAACGATTGTATTCGGTATGTCTGCCTTTTGTGTCCGCGAGCCGACGTACTGGCAGAACTCTTTGGGATTATGCTATACCTCCGACTCCACCTCCTACCGGTGTGCTTGGTGATCTTGGTATATTATTTTTTACTTTCTTTCCTGCGCTGGTGAAATAAATTTCTTCCTTGAGGAGGTAATTGTCTTTAACTTTCTGTGCAAAAATGATGTCGTTCAAAAGAGCGCACTCATCTAAGCCAAAAATCAGTACGGAATTGAACCCTGCGCTTTGACCTTAAGGGAATATACTTTTGCACGACATTTTCTTTTTCTAACTTGTTCATGAATTTCATGAGACTGTAATGTTGGGGCTGCGTCAAAATCCGAACAATTGTGATAAAGACAAACAAAATCTCCTTTTGGTAAAGTCATAACTTCTGCGCGAAGATAGAGCTTAGAAGGGAATTCGCTCAGAGCCGCCCTAATTCGCAGCGTTTCATACACCGCGTAGTTAGTTATTACATTATGTAGTTATTACATAAGTAATATGTCATAGTGACATATTACTTATGTCAGTATGACAGTCACAGACACTCTTCAATTATCCAAGTTAGACAAGCATAAATTGAAAGTATTGCCCCGATACTTGAAGTTCTCGGTGTGCTGTGCTAAACCTAAAAAAAGTGGTGAAGTTAGTAAACAAATTGAACTTCCACGAGAAATAGAAGCTGTTCGTTGGGATGTTGTTATTTCTCCAGTTAATCCCCGGGGTGTTAAAATCTTTCAATATTAAACATTTATGAGAGTCAAGCTTGTTGACAGGCTCTTCTATGTCTGTAAGGCATTTGCTAAATTCGTCCGGGCTTATTTGCGGACGCAAGTATAAAATGCCAATAAGAAAGCGTTTGTGGCGATAGCAACAAATCTCCGCCCAAAATGACTCGGGGTACTTTTCTAAGCCCAAACGTCTAGTCACAACGAGGCATTTGTCGAGGGTACCTAGGACGCCACCGCCCATTTTCCTTCCTCCAGACTCTTCAAGGTCACAGCGATGTACATCAAAGTAGGAGGAAAGTAATTAGAAGACACGATGCCTAAACACAGCCAGGTTCGTGTTGAACAAACAATAGAAACGTCTGATGATATGACATGTAAAGATGAGGTATGCGCGTTGAATAATAATATTATTATTATTATTATAAATCAATCAATGTTTAATATTGTGCCCAGGAACAACATTGCGGTCTTGGTACCGGCACACTGGATGAAAATAAATACATAAGATACAGAAATACAGAAGAGAAATCTATTATACAGCAACCGCATATATTCATACACGACATACACTGAGCTGAATAAAAACATAATACAATTTCTAGGTCTTGTGTAGAATGATGAGAAATTGCAGTAATGTACCCAAAGCGAATATTATACGAAGCAGTGGCACAAGTACAGACCCAACAATGTCTGTGCTCTCCGAAATCAATCTTAAAGTGAACCAGAATCATTATTCATTCGCTGGACAGGTCTTCAATAGAAGTGACAAATGCCCTGTAGCACGAGTTAAACATATCGACTTTATCAGAGTGCTGATTATAACACTCGGTCAGTCTAATAATTGGGCTTAAAAGACTAACATGTTCGGAAATCTAAAATGATAATTGACTCCGAGTAGGCACACGTGGAACCCTAAGGCACACTTCACGCCAAAGAAAAAAAAAATACCACAAAGCATAATGGTTCTGGAATCTTAACGAACAAACATAGGTAGAAAACATTATACAAAACATCGCATTAAAAATACGATACCACTAAACATGCCGAAAAAAACAAAACAAAAATATATTACACAACTCATTCATAAATACGCGCAGAAGTCAGCTAAAAAACACAAGGGAAAGAGAAAAAAAAAAAAACGAGCCATGTATGTACGTACATATCTGAAAAGAGCAGCGAGTTTTCAAGGTCTTAGCAGATCGTTCTTAGTAGTTTCTTAAGTTTACGTTTTGAATCTAATTCAAAAAAAGTATTGGAAAGGCCGTTAAAAACTTCAGGGACATAAAACGAGCGCAGTCGTTGTCCATACTTCGTATACACACATGGGTTGATAAAACGTTCGCTATCTCTTAGAGCGCGCTGTCCAACCCTAGGAATTTTAAAAGGGCTTTACCAAATGTGTTTACTAATAACAGACCTTTGGGATAGAGCAGAAAAACGCGGAAGACATAAATATTCAAACAAATCCTCACTTGGATTTGTAATAATAATAACAACAATAATAATAATAATAATAATAATAATAATAATAATAATAATAATATTAATAATAATAATAATAATAATAATAATGATAACATTCTTATTCGGCTTGTTCTTTCTTCAGCACGTACGAGGCGGGTCAGTCGAAGCCAGGGTAGGCGTGTGCGACTAGACCCCGTCGTGATGAGACTGATTGTCCTCAGGCGCGGGTACAAGACAGCTACACACAATTTAAAGTTGTTTCACGGGTTACACCCACAACTAAATGAGTACTTGGGCTCATATACAACACCGAGTGCACCACGACGCATATAGACGTGCATGCCTTGATCTACACGTAAATATATACTTAAATACATATATACACTTAAACATCATGCGGGCATATAGGCTGATGGTCGAACAGTCACTTGCATGGTAAGAATAACTAGCCTCCTGTCGGTTCTAGAGAAATTCCAGTCGTGTATAATTCAATAGGCTGGTACTAGCACAATTGTTTTATGCGTTTTCTTAGAACACGCTGAGAGTCAATTTGATCGAGTAAATCTGGTAATTTGTGAAATATGTGAGGAACATAATACGACCGAACACATTTTTTATATTTAGTATATACACGAGGAATTATAAAGTCTTCACTGTTTCTTATAGAGCGCTGGACAGTTCGAGGTATTTTAAATTGACTGAGCCAATAATGTCTTAGGATGACACATCTATGAAAAAGGAATAGAAAACGCGGCAAGCCCACAAAAAATAATATTAAATACTTTTATTGCGCGTAGCACAAAGCAAGGTTGCGTAACGGGCGCATCAAAGCCAGCATTAGGCTTGTGCGATGCTACCCAACAGTTTCACGTAGCAACTTAGCAACTTGGAGCCCGCATGTGAACTGAAGCTCAACTATGTACAGATGTCATTAGGATGTCTCGGGTATCTTACGCTACAGTTAGGCAAATAATGATCGATCAATCAATCAATCAATCAATCAATCAATCAATCAATATTTATTAAAGTGCCCAGGAACAACGTTTCGGTCTGGGTACTGGCACACTGAATGGAAATGAATACATAAAACACACAAATACAGAAGAGCAAAGCACTATACAGAAATTGAATATAACCATACACGACATACACTAAGTTGAATGATAACAAAATACAATTTCTAGGTCTTGTTGACAACGAAAAGGAATTGCAGTAATGTAAAAAGTTTGAGACGCACTCAAAGCGAATACTATACGAAGCAGTAGCAGAAGGACAGACCCAACAATGTCTGTGCTCTCCGAAATCAGTCCTAAAGTAAACCACAAGCATTATTCACCCGCCGGACAGGTCTTCAATAGAAATAACAAATGCCCTGTAGCACGAGTTAAAAATATCCAGTTTCTCAGAGTACTGGTTATAACACTCAATCAGTCTAATAATTGGGCTTAAAAGACTAAATTTTTGGGAAATATAAAAAGATGATTGATTCCGAGTAGGCAGACGTGGAACCCTAAGGCACACTTCAGAGAAGAGGCTTCGTGAATTAATCAACCCATGCAAAGTAATAAACAAAAACAGTAGGTCCGCCTTTTCCCAACGCCGGTGCAAGCTCAGCAAGTCAACAAGCCCTAACGTTGCGTCATAAGTTGGAGAATGAACATCTTTTAAAGGGTAGCGATGTTTAAAAATGCATATAAACTTTTTCTGAACTCGTTCGATTCCCAATGAGTTGGATTTAGCGATTCCGTTCCACACAACTCATGCATATTCTGACTGGGGCATGCACAACGAGCGGTACAACGTGAGAAACGCAGAAGGATGCTTGAAGTCCCTCGTTAAGCGAGAGGCAACACCCGGCGTGAGCAGAGACGAGTTAACGAGCCTAGTTACGTGACTAGAGAATCGCAGGCTAGGATCGAACATAACTCCCAGATCTTTCATTGCACATACTCGTGACAGGGGTTCACCAAGAATACGATATGCGAAAAAGTGTATTCTGTGCCTTCCGAGTAAATGTCATAACCTTGGTTTTAGCGCGGTTTAAGAGAAGATAATTGGCTGAGCACCATCTAAAAAAAGAACTTGCATCTTCCTGAAGCCTAGCGCAATCATCTGAAGTAACTATTTTTTTGTAAATTTTAATGTCATCAGCGTATTGCAGGAACGAAAAATTAGAAATAGCATCAGAGACGTCATTTACAAAAATTGTGATCTAGAGCGGTCCTAGAACGGATCCCTGAGGAACGCCAGAACTTGCCCCGTACAATGAAGAGTTCATATTGTTGACTCGAACGTACGCTTTCCTGTTTGACAAATAGCTCTGAAACCAGTCGTATACTGTGCCAAAAACCCCATAGGCGGAAAGCTTTTACAAAAGGATCCTAGGATTAACAACGTCAAATGCCTTGCTTAGGTCAAAGTAGATCACGTCTAGCTGACCTCTGTTGCAGGCTACCTGGGATGCCGTAGACATAAAACTTACAAGATTTGTAGACGTTGATCTACCGGTCATAAACCCATGCTGATTAGGGAGGGTTAAGTTTCGAAATTCGAAAGACAAGAATTGATGAATGACTGCTTCAAAGAGTTTAGAAAATGATGAGATAAGGGAAATCGGTCTATAGTTGAGAACATCACCTTTCTTTCCTGACTTCAGAACCGGAACGACCACGGCAATCTTCCACATCTCGGGGAATACTCCTGACCTCAATGAGTTGTTAAGTATTGCACATAGTGTAGGTGTGAGTGTATCGTGAAAAGTTTTGAGAATCGCAGATGGTATACCATCGTGCCCCGCTGATAACGGGGCTTTCATTTTTTCAATACTTAGCTCTACACATTCCTCGTCGACATTAATGTGACTTAGTAGGTCACCGAATTCATTCAAGTGAGGCAATGTGGCGGTGAAGCCGACGGTACTGTCTTTGTAGGCTGAACTAAAATGATTTGCAAATAGCTCGGGCACGCACTCCGCATCTCTTTTATGGTGTTCCAAAACTATTGTCAATCCGATATCCTTCCTGGAACGTGATCTAGCGTACCTGCAAAATTTATTAGGATTTTTGACAAGGTCAGATTCCACTGAGTCACGATACGCCAGGCGGTCACGGTTTAACATTATCTCACATTTCTTTCTGCAACTCTTGAATTCTACCTCCCACTTTGGGAGACCACTTTTTTTAAACTTTCGGTGCAAGAAATCTTTCCTTTCTAGTAGCGTTTTTAGTTCATTAAAAAACCAATTAAGAAAGCGAGGTTTCTTTAAAGGTCGTAATGGGATGAATCTGTCCATGGCCTCTTGAATTAATCTTATAAAGACAGCTACCTGCTCATTTACATCAGAGGATTCTAAGACCGGAGACCAATCCACACTCGAGAGGTTGTGGAACATCCCGATGTAGTCTCCTGATGAAAAATTATATAAGATGCGTGGAGGAGAAGCTTCAATAGGAGCGCGAATTGGGGAATCAACAAAAGAAAGCACTAAATCAAGGGCAGGATGATACATATCCAGAGGAACCATAGGGACTTCACTTCGGGCTACACGCACGCAGTCCATGTTTGAGAGACATAAATCTAAAGCATTACCTTAATGGTTAAGAATATCGTTGAGTTGTGCAAGATCTAAAAAAAAGAAACAAAGTTTAGGAGGTCGTTGCCTTTCTGCTTGCAATAAAAGTTGTAAGTAGAAACGTTAAACTGCGTCCAGTTGATGCCTGGAGCATTAAAATCACCTAAAACTAAGATATTACACCCGTGTAACTCGTTAACGGTAATAATAGTAATAATAATAATAATATTAATAATAATTCTTCTTTTTATTACTATTATTATTGTTATTATTATTATTATTATTATCATCATTATTATTGTTATTAATTTTATATATTTCCTTTAAATACTAATATTCAAGCCAGCCAAATACTTAAACACTTGTGTGACGTGGCTGTAATTCTTGTGTGATGATTTTCCATCCGCCAATTAGTGCAGAATGACGAAGTTCAAAAATGAGTTTGTTCATTTGTTTAGATACGGAATGAACCTTTTCAGATATGCCTAATGGTATGGGTCCCTATTGACCAAATGTGTGTAAACGACGGTAAAAGGAAACTAATGTGCTCTTATGTTTGGCAAAAAATTGTAAAATTTTCAGCCCCCTTAGTCCTTCACCTATCCGCTTGTAAAAACTGTTTTTGCGCCCCACTACAATGCGTGTTATCTATAAGGTATCCGGGCGTGCTTTTCGATGAACATTTCTCATGGGGAGCTCACATAGACTACCTGGCGAGACGCCTACACACGGCATCTGCTTATATATACCGCCTTCTTTTTCTGACCGATGCGTGTACTAGATATAAGTCATAACAGGCACTGGGGGAGTCCATACTACGATACAAAATAATGGTTTAAAGTTCCTGCTCGTATTTAAAAAAAATTATTATTCTGCAAAATATAGCAAGAAACATTGCGTATGAAACTAAATTCGCTGAACTCGAAACTGACCTAAAGATGCGGTCGCTACAGATCTTTGCAGTTGGGAAATTGTATATCTATACCATATTAGCACACAGTTACTACACATACAGGTTTCAGCAGCCACTAAAAAGCAAATGGTCATAAGCAAAATAGAACGTTTCGTTCTGAAAAGAAGTTTTTTTTTAAATCGGCAGATATGTACGGCTTTTTTATATTCCATATTATTTAACATGTCGCGAGATTGACTTTTGGATTTGCAGTTACTTAGTTTTGTTAAGAGAGAACTGAGAAAGTGGTGTTATAAGTTTGCTGGTTAACCGAATTTGCAACCTCTAGTCGTTGCTTTTAAGCTAGTGAGTTGATTTGTGCGTTTGCATCTCGATTTTCAACGTTTCAAACTTACACAGTTTATAACTTGTCGGGTTTTTTAACACTTAGTAATGATTTTTTCTTACACCGAAAGCATGCCGGTACTTTGTTTTGTTTTGTGCAAGAGTAATATTATTCTATTCATGGCAACAGTGTCCCGCCCACAAGCACTCACGTGCTTTTGCGATCAAGGACAATGCATGTACTAGTTTATCATGGAATAAACTTATGAATTTCTCTGATCGAGATTGCGAGCTACCAAAACCGATCCGCCATTTTGTATGTTGTGCACAAGCCTCGCTTACCAAGTCCTTCTTGTAAAGAAGAGCTTTTCTTTTTTGTTGGCGTGGGGCATTTTGCTTTCAACCAAGCCGTGAACAGCCTTTTCAAAACTTAGCACAAGTGACACACACAAGTATATTCACAAAAAGAAGTGGAAAAGACGTCTTTGATCACATAAAAAGAACAAACTTTGAAGCAACAACAACCATGACGTCGACGCTTCATGAGCCTGTCGTTTTTCAATGCGACATCATTTATTTTATGACATTACATAGTTTTCGTTCGTACCGCGTCGGCTAGCCCCTTCCTTCTAACACTTTATTTCTTGTGAAATGAGCGTTACGAGCTCATGCCGCAGCAATGCAGGGCTTGTCTAGAGGTATACCGCGGTCTTTGGAGGGATTCGCAGGGTTTGGGGTATGACCTCTCAGTGCTCCACCTCAAACGCGAGCCAGATTTGCGCATCCCGTTGATATGTGAAAGGGAATCCCGGAAATGCTACAGAGCTACCAAGGTATAGCGGTCGAATGAGTAGGACGAACAAGTCTTGCGAACGCGTTGTGTTCGCAAGGCTTCTAAACAACCAGATGGCGGATCTCTTTTATGGTGCAACTTAGTTTAAAATCTGCAGATGTCCCGATAAGCGGCAGCACATATTTAAAAAAAAGGCGCATTTAAACAAAAATTTTGCGTTTAATTATGACTCTATTGACAATTAAACCGTTTTAATCTTAGAATACATCTCGCACATTGGCCTCTCAAACGCTTTGTTGGCATAGCCAGCGTGCTCTCAATCATAAGCTGCGTTTATGACGGGGAGCAAGGACGTTTGCGATTGCTGCACTGCTTAGTTTTTCGGGAGGCAACAATTTTTACACTGTGCGTCATGCACTCGCCGGTTCCACTGCAAGTGCTTAGATATTCAAGCCGAAGAATACGATATATTTATGCAGTCCGGTAAAAGCAGCTACAAATGCAAAAATTGTTCAAGGCGCGGATCCTTCGACAACGAGGCTTATCGGCGCCGAACCTGATGACGGGGCTACGCCCACCACTGGGAACTCAGAATCCAACATCGGTGATGGGGACTACAGTGAATCTGCACTTGCGTAAGCTTCTTTGGGAATTCTTCGCCTGCTCGTGTATCTGTCGTCTCGGCTCAACATTTTGACGGCCGAGGTAAAGCTTCTGCGCGCCGACAACAGTGCCCTACAAGTGGAAGTATCTCAGCTCCGCCAAGCAGTTCTGAACGAGACTGTCGTGGCTGCTTCCAAAGACGCGTCACCCGTCGCCCCGGAACGAACGGCGCTCTCCTACGCTTCTTTTGCTCAGGGCGCCCCAAGGAGGGACAAGTTCGTCATTTTCCCGTAAATGCAACGACTCCTGGGATTCCGTCATCGTCCTCACATCTGAGCAACGATGAGTCTGCCAACACGGCTCACAACGGGAGTGACCATCCTAAATCTAACCAAGATCGTCGTCCAAGGCCTCAGGTCTCATTGGGTCAAGCAAGAAATTGCAACATTAGAGCGGTCCCTCGTGCACCGCCTTCGAAAGACTTGTTTGTGTCCCGTTTGGACCCAGCCACGACGGTCGCAGACATCAAAGCTGCCGCAAGAACCATCCACGGTGACAAATCAATGTTATGCACGCGACTAAAAACGCTATATCCAACCTAGAATTCGTTCCATCTCGCCATTGATGAAGAAGCGTTGGTGGCGTTGCACAGTTCTGATGTGTGGCCGGATGGCTCTCGTTTTCGTCCTTTATTGGGAGTCTGCCTATATCACGGCATTACGTGGGTGTTCCGAAATGCATAGGTCACGCTTGTCATGGCTCGAAATCTTAGCGTATACTATCAAAATGTCCGTGGTCTTAGAACCAAAACTGATGAATTTATGTCTAACCTACTAGGCAGTGATTATGAAATTTTTTCATTGTCGGAAACCTGGCTTCATGACGGCATCGCCAGTAGTGACTATTTGCCTTCTTTTTTTCTGTGTTTCGAAGAGATCGTGAATAAACTTCCGGGATGAGATACGGCGGTAGTGTACTTATAGCTTGCCGGCAATCTTTGAAAGCACATAGACGTCACGATCTAGAAACTTATCAAGAATCGGTCTGGGTGGAGATAAATTCCGCTGATGGGTTCAACCTTCTTATTGGATCATATTATTTCCCCCTCCCTCAGATTCTGCTATCTTTATAGACCACTTCCATTTCCTAGAAAACAGCATAGATAGGACTGAATATCGCGTACAAATTTACAGAGATTTTAATCTCCCAAAGGTGGACTGGCCTTCCGTTATAACTAACAGTGCAAGATCATGCACGCGTCAGAACGCGTCCTGCTTGTTCAGATTTATAAATTTTAATGATTTTATGCAGCAGAACACGTTTGCGAACGGCTCCGGTAATATTCTGGGTTCAGTTTTATATAACTTTCATGTCGCGGAAGTGACTTGCATAAGTGATCCGCTGGTAAATGCTGGTGCTTACCACCCTCAGCTCGCAGTCTCGTTTTCAATGTCTTTAATGGTGATACCATCTTACTGCATGCCATGATATACGTACGGTCTCGGTGATGATTTCGGGTTATTTAAACAGTTAAAAAAAATATGATTGGAGCATTATTTTACAAAATTCGGATGTTGATTCAATGGCGGACGGTCTTAGATCAGTAGTCAAAAAAGCAAAGGATAAGTTTATTCCTAGGCACCTTCGACGTCCCGAGAAGTATCCAAAATGGTTCTTTAAGGATCTACAACATTATTCAGGGTTAAAATTGCATTACCATAGATTGTATAAAAAGACTAAACTGGACTTCTTGTATAAAAATATAGCATGTGCCGTGAACTGACCAAGAAGCTCCTCGTCAATGACCAGTATATGTATCGTAAGCAATTGGAGCTGAGTTTAAACAAACGACCTGAAGAATTCTGGCGCTTTGTAAAAAAAAACAAAAAAACATACCAGGAAGGAGTAGTGCAATATAACGCTGCGCAGTGGATCTTGTGTTCATATGTCCCCAAAGTCTGTTTGCGAACAGTTTTCACATAATTATAGTTCATGTTTTTTTTTAGGTTCAACACCAGTTCGCCTGTGACTTGGGGGTCTGATGACTATTTGCGTCTTACGAAAATTACAGTCGATGAGGTGCTTTCGGCTATTCAAAAACTACACTCGAAACTATCGACCGGCTGCGATGGTATTCCCAATTTTATTGTGAATGGCTGCAGCAAAATTTTCGCTCCTGTTTTTGAGAAGTTGTTTAGCTTGTCGGCTGCAAGCAGGCTTATTTCCAGCAAACTGAAAATCTTCAATTATGGTTCCAATTTTTAAATCTGGTAATTCTAGTGACGTCAGCAATTACCGTCCAGTATCTCTTTTAAATGCATTTTCAAAAGTATTCGGGAAGTTGACGCACAACCGCCTATATAATTATTTTAAACGAAAGGTGTTTTCTATACAGCATGGATTTCTAGCAGGAAGATTCGTCGAAACATATTTATGCGCATTTCTTAATTATTCTATGCCAATTGTTCAGAGCCGGGGTCAGGTAGATGCGGTATGTTTGGATATGTCCAAAGTCTTCGACAAGGTCAATCATGCATTGTTATTGAATAAACTTGAGAACTATGGGCTTGGTCCTGAATATATTACCTGGTTCAGGAGTTATCTACATGAAAGACAGAACTGCGTTAGAGTTTCTGGCTACTTCTCAGAAACTCTTATGTCTATTTCGGGTGTACCTCAAGGTTTGAATCTTGGTCCGCTGTTGTTTATTATTTTTAGAAATGATTTACTGTCCTTCGTGAAACACTCGGAGGTGCTCATGTTTGCACACGACGTTAAATTGTTTCGGCAGGTCAACATTATCACTGACTGTGCTTTGCTGCAAGAATATATCTATACAGTACAAAGATGGTGTATTCTGAACAATTTAGTTTTGAATCCCCACAAAACCCAATTGATGTCTTTGTCCAGAAAACGTAGCACATTATCTTATATGTACTGTATGGGAAACTAAACTATAAGTCGGACCACAATAGTTAAAGATCTAAGAGTGTTTGTGGATGATCACCTTTCTTCTAATTCTCACATAAATTCCATTGCTAGCCAGAGTCTGCGTATGTTGGGAATAATGGCCCGCCTAAACTATACCATTTAGCACTCATCGTTGTCTGTTGCGACTCTTCCGTACTCATGTACGCTTTCGACTTGAATTGGCATCTGTTATTTGGAACTCTATGTGTAGTACAGCGAGTGAAAAAATTGAACATATACAAAAACGATTTGTGCAGATTGTCTATGTATATGTTTTAGTCGTAAATGTAATTTTGAATATAATTTCATTTTGTCCAAACTAAAACTGTGCACTCTGCATAACAGTAGATCCGTCCGGGATGTTAAGATTTTGCACAGGTTGGGCTATGGGTCCATAGACAGTCCTGCACTTCCTGCTTCTTTACACTTCCGCATTCCTGTCAGTGCAAACTCTAGAAACGGCGCGCATTGATATGTTCGAACCCAGATATTCATAGCAACTTGTCACCGATATCAGGAATTCAACATGTTTTAGACGAGAAGTTTTGCAATGTTGATATTTTTTGCTCGAAATTGCCGCTTGTTTGTACAGGATTGCTCTAAAATTGCCGAAAATGTTTGCATGTGTATTAATGTAAACCTTATTTATAAGTTTCAAAACATGTCTATAATTTGAAGCATGTATATTTGTGATGATTATGTATTTTATGCTTCGTGCTTTACCGCAAATGCCTTTGAGCTGTTGGTAAGCACGCGAAAACGAACATTGAATTGAATTGAATTAATACACGAAACGGCGCGCATTGATATGTTCGATCATCATGCTTCGGAATTCGTTTTTACGTGTTCTAAAGGGGGGTAATTCAACAAGCTCATTGTCCCCGCATCGATAATAAAGTGCCCGCCACTCGCTACTCCCACGCGCTCCTTCAGCGGTCAGTGGCTATAACTGATATTCCTAATACCAGTATATCACTTTTTTGTTACAGTGTTTGAAACTTCAGATACGATTCACATTGCATGCTTCAGAATTAGGAGGATATCTTTAAAAAGCGCTTGTAGTAATTGACAGAAGGGACAAGACGCGCAGACGACTTTTTCAGAAGGTCGATATTTATTACTCGCTTGTTGACTTCCCTCGTACATTTGGCAATCCGCTCACGCTTCAGGGTCACGAGACGGCGGAGCATTACCGAACGCACCATAAAAGTCGAGCTGGAGGCTGCACAACTGAGAGAATTCCCAGCTTTTGTTCTTCTCCTGTCATTGTCTATTGCCGTGAATTCTATACTTCACTTTTCTTAAAGCTTTCATAGAAAAAATATACTATGTAAAAATAAAAGTAACCCCCGGGCTGTAGCAAAATAGGTCCCGAATGATTCCTAATTTGGTTTCTCACACTGCTGTCATCTAGCTACGTAAGTGTCACTAGCGTTTAACCTTTTTATTTCTTCTTTATATTTCATAAGTTCACCACAGACGAAAAATGTAGCTTTACATTACTTCCTCGATTTTTTATTTTTATTATTTGACACGTTTATTCTTCGCGAGCGAAAATGGAATGACAAGGCTTTTAACGAATTCTTCTAAGCATCACTTTGGTATTATTTTTAGTGACAAACAAATGACGAAGCGATGGAATTACCGCGGGCTGAATTGAAGGCCTTTCAGAGTCCAAGGGGCAACGGTGCTGGCAATCATTAAATTTCTCGACCTGTGCCCTAGGCAGAACAAAGCCATTACCGTGCACGTCCGGAGAATTCAGCTTCAAAGGGAACATGGTGCTTTTATTTTTCTCTCGTTTTCTCTCACATTTGACTTCCCGTTTGACCGGAGGCTAGGTAAATTTCAAGACAAAAGGAAAACAAGAAAATGTTGAAATGCTGGCCCTACATTGTAAACGTGCCAGGTCTGCAGAGACGCGAAATGCGTGTTGACACTTGACATATTGGCAGAATCAGTTCAAATCGTCCATACATCTGGTGCTAAGATGGCCTAATTACTAAAAGCGGGACATTATAGTTTGATTTACGCGTACTGCGCGCCAAAGAAGTTAAATTAATTATGAATTAGTAACACCAAAAGCTCTCCTATGCTGTGAACGCCGCGATCGTACGCATTTGTGATATTCTCCTTCTCCTCAGCACTAAATACGCTAATAGCCTTTTGTGCGCAATGTTCGTTTGCGAATAAATATGACTCAGTGCTCTAAAAACTCAAGCTGGAACTGACTATGATTGTGAAAGTGCATTCGCACGGAGGATAAATCTCGGGAACAAAAGTGGGAAACACTTGGCGATTCCATGTCCGAAACTGGGATAAAGCCAATATTGATCGTTCAGTTGCCAATTGCACGTTTCGCGTGCAACCGGCGACTACTCTGGGAACGGGGACTTTCCTCAGTATGCGCTTGGCGGCTGCAAAACGAAATACACGTTCTATGAAGGCTTGCTGGCTTTGTACAATACCGACGCGGCGTAGAGGTGACAATGGTGGGCGCAGCATGGTGAAGAGGGCGAAGCAAGAGACACGGTTGAGAAACGAAACGCTGTGCGCGGTAGCGACAGGAAGTAACTCGCCATTACACAGCGGGCCGACCGGAAGTTCAAGTACAGTTCATAGACAATCCGTTCGGATCGCTGTGTAATGTGTGCAAGGGAATCTGTTTTCGGACGAACATGGACGAAGGCGTTATAATTACGCATTTCGGACGTTTTGTAAAAATGCCACAGATGTAGCCAAATTCCTGCATATTTTATGGCAGTGAAAATGTCTAGATGCTCAACGTCGATCTTGCTTCAAGAATCAAAGAAATAATAAAAACGCTTAGGGGCTGCTAAGGGGGTTTGCGTATTTATTTATTTGCACTCTGCAGCATTACAGCAGAGGAGTGCCTTTACAGATCACATTTATACATTGAAAATTCACACATACTGAACAAGCCTGCAACAAACAATATATAAAAAGGAAAGAAAAAAAGTATTTAAAAAGAACACACACTAATAAAGTTTCAAAATTTTAATAAACCAAAAAATACTAACAAAGAAAAATCACATTGCAGTGATCGGGTTAATAAAAGATGCACTGTCAGCTAGTGCAATCCCCGGACGTAGCTCATTTCATACCGATATAGTTCTCGGAAAAAAAAAAGGAAATATCAAATAGTTAGTTCGACATTTAATTTCACGTATTTTATTTTTATGATCCCTCCTGGGCTGAATATATAAGGGGCATTTGTCGATATTTTTATTTGATGATTCCAAGTAAATCAGTATTAATAGCGTAGATAAGTTTAAGTGTATTTTTCTTACGCCTTTTCGCAAAAGATTTGATACCCATACAAGCTTTCATCAATGTTACACTGTCTGCTCGAGAATAGTTATTTAGAATAAATCTAGCAGCATGATTTTGAATTTCCTCTATCCTATCTATTACATATTTTTATGCGGATCCCACAATGCGCTCGCATAGTCGTGGTGTGGTCTAACTAGTGAACAATACGCAGATTCTTTTAAAATTTGAGGAGCATTACGAAGGTTGCGGATGACTAGGCTAACGACCCTGCCAGCCTTTTTCTATATCATCTCGAGGTGTTGATTGAATGAGAGGTCTTCTGAAAAAATGACACCGAGATATTAAGTCTCGAGAACTTTTCGCAACGAGTCTCTTTCAATAGCGTACGCCGAATCAATATTTTGTTTCATTTTACTAAATGTGATGTGGAAGCATTTTCTTGCCTTTAATCCCAGTTTCCAGGTTTCGTACAACGAACTAACCCGTTTGAGATCCTCCTGCAAAAACGACACGTCATTAACATTCTTTGTTGCTTTGTAAATTACGCAATCACACGCGAAAATATTTTTCGTTAGATTATATAAACGACGCTAAATTATTGATATAGATTAAAAATAAAAGTGGTCTCAAAACTGATCTATGAGGTACCCCCAAAGTTATGTCTACAAATATTGATTTCTTACCACCCAGGAAAACGCACTGTTTACTCGCACTCAGATAGTCTTCTATCCACCGAAGTAAAATCCTCTCTAAGTTTAGAGCGCTCAATTTGAGCAATAACAATCGGTGTGAAACAAAGTCAAATGCTTTACGGAAATCTATAAATATTGTACTAATTTGCAGCCTATTTTCATCCGTACTGACGGAATCATAAAAAAATCCAATTAATTGGGTGTTGCAGGAGACTCCTCTACAAAAGCGGCGTTTTTAGTATAAAAAATTATTATATTCTAAGTGCTTAATTATACTGCCATAGACAATACGTTCAAATATTTTACATGATATTGTACAACATAACAAAATCGACCTATATTTGTCAACGATCGATTTTGATTCATTTTTATGAATTGGTGCCACATAGGTTTACTTCCATTCTTTAGGTAGTAACCCAGTTTCAAGCGACTTAAAAAAGAAAAGAATTCATAAAAGTATTTTGACGCTATACCCGAGCAGGCTCTTACTACCCTGGGAGGCATCTCGTCTGGGGCGACTGCCTTGTCTTCTTTCAAGGACTTTAAACGATTTCTTTTTCCGTCTTGTCTAATAATGACGGCAGGCATGGCATTTTCTACCCTATCTGTAAGACTCGGGAAATTTCGATAGCTACTGTTTTTAGGAAGTATCGATTGAATATAGTCATTGAAATAGTTAGCTTTAATTGTATTGTTGGTTATGACTGTACCACTATTTGTAATGCTCGGGACTCTTGTTATTTCTTTTCGTGTTTTCTTAAGATTCCTCCAGAATGCTTTGGAGTTGGTGCAGATAGCCTTTGCCAAACCAGAAAATAATCTTCATTGACCGTACTTATGGTACACTTATAAACTAAATCCAGCTTTTTAAGACGCCCCTCGAGGTTTTCAGACGGATTTTGTTTATCCTTAGTATACAAACGTGACCGTCCTTTAACTATTTTTTTTTTACTTTTTAATTCATCCAGGCCTTATCGAGTTTTGGCTTGTACTTTACATGCATACAAACAATGTGTTTATCAACAATTCTTGAGAGCATAATTCTAAAATCAGTTTACAGTGAGTCGGCATCATAAGTCGATGACTTAGCCATAAGCTTATCTAGTTTGACCTCTAGTGTATTTATAAGTTTAAGTTCATTGTAATCGGCCTTACTTGACACATACACTTTTTGAACATCGGGGTTGGCAGGGATTAATAAGGGCAGGATGAACCTGGAAGTAACTATCTTATGATCGCTTATTCCCGCTAGAAGACTCGCATATTAAATCACATTTGTGTCATTACATAGCATTAAATCTAAAATATTGGTTCCTCTAGTGGTGGACAAAAAGTACTGCTTAAGGCCATACGTACTGGTTACGACAAGAAATGCTGAATAAACACCACTAGATGGTATACCTCCGTCCCACCTTAAATCCGGCAATATAAAATCATCAGATAAAATAACACGATAATCAGGAAAAGTGGAAAAGACAGATTCTAATGACCTGACAGCCTCAACACTGGCCGACGATAAAAAGAACATAAAGCCATGGTGCCAATTTCTGGAGTACTTAGTCTACACCATACAGATCCTTGGTCGCTACATAGAGTATAAATTTTTGTACTATGCAACGATTCTTTAACCGTAGTAAATGCCCCACCCCCATGCTAATTCCTATCTTTCTTATAGACTGGATAATCACACGGAGATACTTCGGCGTTTCATTTCAAGCGTCCAATCATGACTTTGTTGCAAAAACGAGGTCGGGATTTAAAATCTGCAGGAGCCCATTGAGGTCATGAATTTTATTTTTTTATGCTTTGACAGCATAATAAATGGACAACCTAAAGACACCTTTATACAAAGTTGCAATGCACTTCGTTTATTTGTTTAATCACGTTCATTTTTATGCCCAACGAGCGCTCGAGACTACCATGTACTTCAAACATGCTTCCTTCTTATACAGAGTGCTTAGTTGTGTTAGAGCTTTATGTAAAGTCATTAATCTCTGAAGATCAATAACACCGCTGTACACTATATGAGCGGGCAGCGTTCGTCTAAACTTAAGATCGGTTTCCTTAAAATCCCTGAAATCTTGGAAGATGATGCTTCCCCGCTGCCCTCCCCATTGTTATAAAGTATTCCGAAAGAGTCATTAATAATATTTTACGTATTTCTCAAAATTCCAAAGTCTTCAGAAACCAACCCTCAAACCCTCCTTGTTCCAGGCTCCATCTTGACTAAACAGCGTCTTCACTACAGTGCCAGGCATATCGGTCCGTAGCACCTCTACTATGCAGCACCTACACTCTGAAGAGAACCGAGGAGAGGTTGGGGAAGGCAGTCAACCGATGGAAACAGTGCAGGTGTTAAGATCACTACGATGAATTTAAATAGCAAAGCTGTATTATCGGGCAGAAATCGGTAGTCATTTGAAGACACCTAAAGTAGAGCAAGCATGGTTGGGAGTCTGGCTAACGGGAAATAGTACGCTCAATCCGCTATGTTTTGTTTCGGACGCATAAGAAAGTATGGCCCTCTCATGTTTATATAATATCGCTCCGGTCAAACGTTTCTCAGTATAAACGGCTCTGGGTACACGGGATTTAGATCCACACCTTCTAGATAACAAAACAGTTGTGTTGAATTTTAGACGTCACCTAAAGAAGACCGACGAGCTGCCACCCTGTGACCCAGCCAATATGTAGTTTAACGCGTCGCGACCCCCTCATGCTTTTTGGAATGCCACAGTGCATGAAGAGTAATAGGCAACTATGACGGAAAATTTTTATTTCTAGGTTAATATAGTCAGGACTAAATATAATAATTTAGAAAAAATAACAAAGAAAAAGAAAACGCCTGCCAGTAGAAATAATTGTTTGTAATGGCTAAGGTGAGCTTGTTTGAGGGAGCATAGTTACTTGAAGCAAGGACTGAGTTTAGAAGCTGCACCATTCAGTTTCGGCTCAATGTTGAGCTGCGATAATTTTTCTTGAACATTTGACCCGCCACTAGTCAGGACGGGTACGTTCGACGCGTCCACCAAACACGATGTCAAATATTAATATAGTGCGAGCAATCTATTTGAAAAAAGTGTTGTCTTCAAAAGTCATCGGGCAAGCCTGAGTCAACTTTTCAAATCTGTGTGAGAGTTCAGCGGAAGTGAACCTGTAGTTTTTGTGGTCTCTGAAGACAATTCCAAAACTAAAAACAACTGGAACTGAAGAAAAAAAAAAAGAACGGCACTTTGCACGACTACAGCTATACTGTCGAAGCCTCGCAGATCGTAACGAGAAGGTGCCGCCGAAATAGAAAGGTAGGGCGGCAGACAACAGATGAGAGGTGTGCCAGGTGACGAGTATCCCGCTGCGGCGAGACGCCGAAACACATTTCTCCCGAGCGATGGAATGTCTGCTCGTGCTCCTCGCGTTCGTCGCGTTACTGCTTCTTTTCTCGTCTGGTTTGAAAACCATGTTTCGGGTCCTCACCGTAGCAAAAGCTGTGCGATGACGGCCAGGTTCCCCGAGAAATGCTGTGTGCTACCAGATTCTCGCTCTCCAAATCTGCATCCGGGCACTCTATTCATTGATTCATTCATTCATTTGTTTATTTTCTGTGCTCATGAACAGCTTGATGCCTTGGTAATGATGCACAACAAATGTTCACAGGTTAGTTACGAAAGTCTTAAAAGCTACGAAATTTGGGTTAAATTTGGTCTATGGCTCCATCATCAAACTGCCCGGATTTGTGATTGTAGAGGAGGCTATGGTAAGACAGTATGAAGTGCACGTGGCTCGAGAGAGAAAGAAAGCACCAATTTAGACGCTGCGCCTAAGCGCATTCGATGTCTTTTAACGGAACGATTCTTTTTCGCACATAGATTTACAAAGCCCTACTCGATTCAAAAACCGCAAGTGTCCCTGCTGGGATATTCGCGGTTTACAAAGGGATAAATGAGTTTCAATTAAGTTTTAATGTAATCTTATATAGTACATTGGAACTTCAATTGAAAATCTTTGATAATTTTGGTAAGGGGAGAACCCGAGAGACAATTCGCCACCAAGGCTAAACCTTGTTCAAACATCTCTCTTCTTCCCCCGTGGGCTGAACTTCCCCATCTACGCAAGATGAACCCCTGTGCTACGAGGGCAAAAAAAAAAAAAAAGATTTTAGCTCAGAAAAGGAAATGCACCAAGCGAGAGCGCAAGGATAGCATCACTTAGCTCTGGAACGCCCAAACAAAATACCTCACAGAAACACTAGAAAGAAAAGGTCCGAGCCCAGTCAACTGGAGGCTTCCTCTTCGTTATGAGTTACAGGTGGTGTTCCCACCTTTTTTTTCTTTTTTTGTACTTAACATTTGTGTTAACCTAGCATATGCTCTAGTTTGGGATTTGCAAGCGTGGAGTGAACGGTGGGAGGAAAAACAATACTTAAAAAATGCCAGTATTGATGAAATTAAAAATATATTTCGAAGTTACGAAGTTACTCGACGAAATAGTTTAATTACAGTTACTTAGGTACGGCAGTTGAGATACAAACAATACTCAATTGATGTTGGTGCTTGAATGTAAAACATTTTTTGTCAAACTTCACGTCATGATTCTTGAATGAATTTGATTTAAACAGTAACTAAATACCATAAGTGACTTGCTTAGTCACTTATACTCAGTATTCAGCCGCAGTGAATTTGTACCTTATCGTTATTTTATTCAGTTCCAGAAAATAAATATTCAGACTTCTTTCTAACCACCAGTCTTGTACACGTTACCAAAAAAAAGTAATCGATTACAATTACTATTACTCTTGGCGAAAACGTATTCGATTAGATTACTTGATTACTCGAGAGCAAAAGTAATTGGACATTACTTAAAGAAGTAATCGTTACTTTTCCGATTACTTTATTGTGTGAAGACAAGTCTTTAGCGCTCACAACAATTAACTACTTCTAACCTATATTTCAGATTTGCACAAGTATTCAAGAAGAAAAACTGGCTCCCTCTTCGTGGTCGTTGCACCTTCACAATGCGGACACAAGAATAGAATTCGACTGAAGACGTTTAGTGATTTGGCGTTCACCAGTGTGTGTGTGTGGGGGGGGGGGTGGGGAGCGGAGGGGGTTCTAGATCACGTTAAGCTTGAGCAAGGGTTGTCGCTCAAAGTTTGCGTCGCTCATTTTATTATTCACATGTGCATGAGCTCGCATGTTATACAAAAGAGCAGCAGCTCCAGGATTTGAAACGGATCATGTGTAGTATCCATTAGCGGAAGAGGTCGCCCCGACCACTTCTCAACTCGAAACATTGATTGTCACAAAGACCACGTAGAGGAAATGGGGAAATATTTCAACTGCCTTTGTTATATTTTGCATCCGCTTTAGGCATTCTTCGGTTCTGGTTCTTCTACTGGCTGCGAGTAGGTATCCGAAGCAGGATTTTTTTTACTTTTTTTTTATTTCCGTGTGTGTGTGCGTGAGGGGGCTAGTTTGAACGAAGGACTCACAAAGCTACATTCTGCTTCCTCAAACTTCGCCCTGAAGGGCCTTTGTCACGCACTGTGGCTTCCCTGGGGCTTCCCACTCCCAGTCCCAGGTCGGAGAAAAACAACAAAAACGGACATTCCACAGAAAATGTACATAGAAAGAGATTGGCCTCGTTTCCTACAGCTCCGCAAAAATCTTTCTTTTTTCCGTTCAAAAAAAAAAAAGCAAATTTTATTTTTGTCATTTCATAAAAAAGGCGTGTGCCGGGGGGGGGGGGGGCCGTGGACAAGTCGTAACGGTTACAAGTAATTTTATTACTTCAAAAAGTGATTAGATTACTCTTGTGATTACTGCCTAATAAAAGTAATCAACTGATTACAAAATTACTCCAGAAAGTAATCGATTACAAGTAATTTGATTACTTGTAATGCGTACGGTACAAGTCTGCTAACAACACAGATAAATTCTGCAGCAGGTATGAAACTTTGGGTTCGCAGGAAGTAGTTGAAACAACCAGCATAATGTTGACAGAATTTACTAATCTACAAAAAAGAAACAACATGTTTGAACATTTCTGGATCGTGCAGATGACGAACGTGTAATGCCTTCACTTCGTGGCACTGAGGTGCATTCATCGAAGGGAGTCTATTGCAGGTCTGAAATTAAAATGAGCCTTTCATTAGCGAACATCGTCGCAGCTGTAGGCTCCTTTCGAAACTTTCCAACGCAACTGAACGTGTTTCACAGGTTCCTTCTAAACCACTCCAGACGTGATGAAAGGCATGCACTCGTCCGCGGTCTAAGTTGCCTTGTACACTCTAACGGCCATTCAGAAACGTGTCAACAAACTTTCTCACCAGAACAACGACGCGCCTGAAAAACGTTGGAGCGCATTCTCGCCAGTTCATTTGCAGGAAAACCCTTCGGCACGTTCAGCCGACCACGTGCTACAATACAAGACCCGTACGGTTCCCTCTCGCAGGCAGAAAGGAACACCTCTTCTAGTGTCCTGCCTAAACTTTAAGATGGACCGAAGCAGAACTGCATAATCAAACCTGACAAATGACGCATCGAGGACGCATGAGTCCGAGCGTCCATGAGCCAATGAGCTGCTTGGAATCCGTCGCTTGACAGGGACGTTTACTAGCCTCAACCAATCGGGTGACTGCGAACCGGCTACGAGGAAGGGCTATTCGGGGCTGTACTTGGGGTGTGCGCTTGCCTTCGCTGCGCTTTAATTCGAAGCGACCCAACGTGTCGGTGCGCCTCCTCATTTCGGCGGTGCGACAGGGCTCACGGCATTGCTATGCAAATTCGGCTTCTCGAGGAAAGTGCCGAGAAGGACATAGCGAGCCCTCATTAAATTCGGAATTTTTAGCCTATTTCCGACGGCATAAAAAAAAGTGTTTTCCAACAAGAAGGTGCGCTGCTGGTAATTAGAAGGCCGGTCGATGCGGCTCAGGGGATGTGGAGTGTCCTCATCGGGTTTTCCGTGGAGCAAGCGACGCGCGCGCGATCGGCGTTCCGAGCACAGCTGGCTGCGGCGCTAATTTGCCCGAACGTCATAGCCGTCGATTTTAGATGGCCCTGTAAGCGATCAGTAAACAACGGCCCTTGAGGTCGGGGAACTGGGGATGAACGAGGGCCCTCGGATGCTTGGACAACGCTGAAACAAGCGAAGTTTTGCTGAGTCCCTCCGGAGTATCCTTCGGCAAACGGGATCAGATTCGTTAGAGGCTGAGCAAATCCCATCTGCACTCGTGCAAACCTCCGAAGTGATAGTCTGTACTTAAATGATACAAAATGCGTCTATGACAAAGCACTGGGACAAGTTGTTTAGAGTACTTGGCAGAGAAAAAGAAAACGCCGACTTCAAACCTATCATTTATGACTCTAAACTGCCGGTGCATAAATAATAATATAGATGATTTAAACAATTTGCTGAGTATGGCAAATCCTATCCTGGATTTTAGTACCGAATCGTGGCTAGATAATATCAGGAATGACGAGATATCTCCAAGCAGCTGCATATGTTATGTAAAAGACAAGAATTATCATGGTGGGGGCGTTTTTATATTCGTAGATAATACCGTGTGTTCTCGGCCTCACATTACTAGTGAGTCATGCAACGCGGTGTGATTCCGCATTAAATTACGAATACTAAATCAGTACCGATCTGTTCTTTGATAGTCCTCCTAGAAGCTTGGCCGATGTCATAGTTAATTTTTTTAATACGATAGAAAGGATTCAGAGGCATTATTTAGTTATAGTTTGTGTTTTTAGTATCCAAGCATTCTCTTGCAATCAGTGCATGTCGCTGGCTGGTGAGGTATCTGGAGTCGAGGTGGAAATGTTGAACATGGTGCGGACATTTGCGCTCACCCAAATGCTAGATAGAACAAGTGACGAGAAGAAATAATCTTTTATACTTGATATTAAGAATCAATCATCTTCGGTAAAGTCTACTTCGATGATACTTGGAATACGCGACCACCATGAGGTATATTGTGATGTGCATGTATCTTATGAAAAAGTACAATCAACAACAGCACGGAGACTACATGAAAACGTTACTGCAAACACTGCTGAGATATTTTTTTCCCTTGAATTACATTTTCCGGAATTTTGAACTTTATCAAATACACTTAGCGTTATTAAAGTGTGATTGCTTTCTTAAGTCACAGATCTTTGAACTCTGTGATCGATTTGTGCGGTCACGGTTATTAACACCACGGCGTGCCAAAAGGAAACCGTGGTTTAATAAAGAACAACTGGAGCTTAGAATAAGAGGTATTTATTAACTTTAAAATTAAAGCCTTCTCAGGGTGTAGAGCAAAATTACAGGCCATTAATACAGGATTTCAAACAGCAATATTCCAAACAAAAATAAAGTTTGATAAATCATTTTCATCGCGATTAAAAAAACAACCCCGAAAAGTTCTGGAGGTACATCAAACAAAATGGGAAAATATAAAATGGGCATCCCATCCCTTGCCCATGACGGCAGCGTAATAAACAAGAGCGTTGAGCAGGAAAACTTCCCAAGTGACATTTTTGCTTGATTTTTTGTATAATATGTTAAATTGCAAGGCTTCATGTCCAGATAGAATGAATATTGACAGCATGGAACAGGTATTAAGAGATGAACATGTAATTGAATCACACTACTACTTGAGAGATTAGATGCATCAAAAGCAAAACTTCCCAAGTGACATTTTTGCTTGAGTTTTTGTATAATACGTTAAATTGCAAGGCTTCATGTCCACATAAAATGAATATTGACAGCATGGAACAGGTATTAAGAGATGAACATGTAATTGAATCACACTACTACTTGAGAGATTAGATGCATCAAAAGCAGGTAGACCGGACGGTCTTGCATGCAGTCTCTTGAAGATGTGTGCAAGGTTCGTTTCACCCTTGCTGTGGGTGTCGTTCGCTAAATCATTGTACACACGTTGCTTTCCTTTGGGTTGGAAGATGGCACGTGTTGTCCCAGTGCACAAATATGGACGGAGGGAAGTTACTATGATTTCTCGGTCCATATCTTTAACAAGTATTTGTGAAACATTGGAATCCATTTTAAATACTAACATAAAACACATAATTACGCCTTCCTTGATTAATCCAGAAGCAGCACGAATTTCGTCAAGAAGCTTCATGTGTGAAACAGCTGACGGAGTTTGTACATGAAGTAAATCCATAGTTGGATCAGCGCGGTCGCATAGATTGTGTATTTGTTATTTCAGAAATGGCTTTTGATGTTGTTGACGATAATTTCCTTGTTTGCAAATAATATTAATTTAATATCAATCACCGAGCAGTTGAGTGGGTCCAGTAATATTTGAATTTAATATCTCAATATGTAGTTGTGAATGGAGCTGCACTCAAAATTACCGAAGTGACGTCGGGCGCCCCACAGGGGCCCGTGTTGTGCCAGTTGCGGTTCCTCGTTTAAATTAACGCCGTTTGAGAAAACGTTACTTTCCATATGAGATTGTTTGGAGACGACTGTTTCGTGTATCAATAAATTGCAAGTGTGAAGGACGCCTATGCATTACAACACGACCTTGGCAAAATACACATATGATGCTAGAAATAAAAAAAAATTAAGCTAAACTTTAAAAAAAATGTGCTTATGTGTTTAATAAGAAGGTCAAATATGTCGAATCATATTTACATTATTGACTGTAGCCACCTCCAAGCCGCGTTTGAATTTAAATATCTAGGAGAATTATCAGCACCGTCTTTGTTTTGGCATTGACATGTAAATTGTGTTACTGCAAAAGTTTGTAAATTATTGGGATTCCTACGACGAAATACTTGGCAATTTCCGAAAAGCGTTCAAGATTTTCTAAAGAAACAGTCTGTTCTCGAGTATGCTTGTACAGTTTAGGATCCCCGAACTGCTGTTGATACGAATAAACTCGAGACGGTCCTAAACCTAGCAGTCAAATATGTGTACGGAAATTACAGCAGGCAATTCAGCATGATAAGTGTGAAGCAATCTTTAAGCTAGGAATCTATTTAAATCAGAAGTAAGAGATTGCAGCTAAAACTCTTTTATAACATGTATTATTACAAAGTTGGAATACAATGCAAAACTTACATTTTCTATGCTAAATAAACCTGATACTGAGCAGAAATGAACATATAAGTCGAAAGAACACAGAAGGACAGGACGACGTCTCAAGAGATTTTGCCCCACACTATATATCGCAACGTGTTGACCATCAGCAGAAGGTATTCAAATGTAAAACCAACTAGTTCAAATAATATTTTTTCCTTAGAGCAATTTGTAAATGAAATCAAATGACTCAGGAAGTTACTAAAATTGTGGACAATGGTGCTTTTTCTATTCTGCAATGTGAAGTGTATTCCTTCGCTTTCAAGTGCCCTTAATTATGTTATTTCTTAGTTTGTGCATGTTTATATATCTGATGTATATAGCCACTCACTGTAATGTCATCCGTTGCTGTTGGTAAGAGAATAAATAAAATTGATAAAACAGGTTTCCAAACTCTGCACAACTTTCGTTAATTCTCTATTTATCTCTCTCCCTCAGTCACCGTTCCGTCAGAAAAAGCTCGAACTTTCGGATAGCGTGTCTGCTAAGCAACAGAAAATGAAAACTTAAGGATGGAATTTGTACATTTGCGTTTTATAACGACCAACTGTAAAACAACCAGTTTTAAACCTCTTGGGACTGCTTACAACCTGCTGCGCTGCTCTTTAGCCGGTCGTAGCCAGTCGCAGGATGCTTAAGAAGTTGCTTTTGTCCAGTCTGTCCTAGTCAAACGTAATTTTCCTAACCAGCCTTTACTTTCGCTGCAGGTTGCCGTGGCCGCTACTCAGCGCCACCAGGCTTAATGTCCACCACTGCGCTTGTTCTGAGAAAGTTTGTTTCTCCGGCACAGAGAGCCACACGACAGGCCGTTCCCAGCATAGTGGGGACCAGGAGCGGCCGTGGCACAAAACTAATTATTTTTATGGGCAAACGTTTGCAAAATATTCTCATTATCAAGAGTGCAAACAGATCGGAGCTTACATCCCAATTTGTTCATCGCAGGTGCATATGTTTCCAAAGTGCATTCAAGCTATGTGCTTTAGGTGACGGATCGCTTGTGTGACTGCATCTCTTTTTTACGCATATTTGTTACGTACTATATTCAGCACATTATTAAAGGGTTCGCTATATTTCATTCTCGTAGGGCTCAAACATGTGCTAGGATGGTGTGCTTTGTTATATGTCACTGATTTGGTTAGGGCTAGCAAGGTCATTTACGGCGTGTCAAAATGCTTGCTGACTGGAGAGCTGGAGCAAGCCAGAATGTTTGTTTTTGTTCGTTTTATACGGCGCCGGATGCTCCAGGATGGTTGCCTGATTCCAAGCGCAGGCGAAAGTTTTGCGGCTTGGTGTTGCTTGCTCCTGGAGTGTTCTGCGTGGCACAAGCAGAGTAAATCGCCTTTAAAAATATCAAGCAAGTTGTCCTTCAAATATGGTAAATGAACCGGAAGCTCAACGCAAATAAATGTTTTTCTAAAAAGAAAAAAAAACGAATCCCTGAAAGAAATTGAATAAAACAAAAATATAGCAAGCATGCGAGGCAATGTGGTCGCCACTCCCCGCGTTTCTTTCAGGCGAATGTTTTATCGTCGCTCCGATAAGCATGGGAACCTTAAAGAGCTGTGTTTTCTTTGTGTTTTCGTCCTTCACGTTTTCTCCATTAAGGATACTTTCGTGCAAGTCTGGCGTCACGTTTGCCCAACCATCCGGAAAATGTGCAGCAGCCCTATTTATATCTAGCTGAAAAGGCAATGTTTACGAAATAAAATAAGGCTGAAAAAAAGTTTCAACCCGACAGCAATCACAAAAACACTCAAATCGCCTTTAAGCGCGACGTATTGATTTTTGTTGTCTCTGTGGGAGTGAATCATGAAGGACCAATCTATTAAAACTTCTGGCAGAGGGTCAAACATATTATATAGACAATAACACTTTTAAGCTTATGGGCATGTGCTTTATTTTTTCAGACATATGCAAGAACAGTGAAATATAACCCCTAGCCAATAGAATTGAATGAAATGATGTGCTTACCACATCAATCAATTTTGTCTTATATGATTTTCCAACTAAAATGAGAAATATAACTTACAATGTGGTATTATCACATTTGACAACGAAGGGGAAGTGAGTTGAACTGGTCTACGTACTCAGGAGATTCTTAGCGATGTACAATAAGATCGAAAATGGCTTCAGCCCTTGCTCAAATTCTAGACTACAAGGAAAAAAAATCTCGGGCACCCTAGAAGATGCGTGATTACTGACATGTCTTTCGTGAGGAAAATCCAGCAGTATTGGTATGTTAGTTTCTAATTAATTATATGGTTTTAAGTGCTACAAAGTATATCTTGTGCTTATAATGTTGTGATAACGATAATTTTCTGTACATTTGTGTTTCTCGTTTGATTACTGCATTATTTCCTCACTCTGTTGCTGCTGCTGCTGAAGGCTGTCAGGAACCGGAGAAGCTGTACCTCACAGTTTTATTTCCTGATCGCTCCCATCATCTTATGGTGGAAATAAACATTATTATTATTATATTTCCGTTTGAAGTCACCTACAACTTCTGTACATATATACTACAACACGTTGAGCGTTAAAAAATTAACCGCAAATATAGATTAACGTTACCCAATATATATTGTTTTATATGAAATTAGAAACGCCCTCATCTTATTAAGCACTTTTCAAGGTGTCCCCATAAAACGACATCAGTCTTGAGACCTACATTTAACTATTTTTAGTTATTAAACAAGCAAGAATAAGTAAGTATGTGCGTGTTTCTATTTAATTCATACGCTAATCTTCGTGTGCATGCCAATATGAATTTTTTTCTTAAATAAAGAATGATAGAAGATAAGGGGAACGTCTAAAATCGAAACTGCCTCGTAAAGTTTGAAATACGATCCCCAACTTTCTTTACAAAAGAGTTGAGCTTATATGCACTCCATTATAAAGGCGCTTTTTGTGATATCATTTATAAGTGTGAATTAAGACATAAACACATAAAAAACGAATAGTGCATAATAAGGATCTCGGCTGCGGAAGTTCAGCCTTAAGAAATCGATACATCGATGAGTTGCATCCCACGCGTACCCGAGTTTGTGAAATTCAAGTTATGTTTCTTGTTATTTTATATTCTAAGTAAAAATCGGTCTCTGCTGCATAAATTTTAGAATATATGTTTGAAGTATCGCTACGCGTTAACGACGGCACGGGTACGAAACCACATCATCTGGGTTTTTTTTTTCCTTTTTTTTTCTTGACGCGTCATCTGGGCGCAGACATAATTATTATGCGAAATTTGGAATAAATTATTTCTTCTCGATTTCTGTTAGTCCCATTTGAGCACCTCACATATCGCATCGTATGTTCCAGCGGTTCGTATGTTAGAAGGAGTAACGTGCACAATGTTAAAATAATCGCATAGTGCGAACAATTAATTTAGTACACTTCTTTATTCCGTATTTTTCCTCACTCTTTCCTTGTTTTGGCAGTGTCTAGGCGTACCACATGACCTGTGTGTAGCTCGTAATAATTATTTTTTTTTAGCACGACGCGTAACAGCTTTGGATACTTAGATGATTTAATTTAAAACTATTCTTGAAGGCGATTCAGAGCCCGCACTGCCATTCACCTTCTGCTCACGGATATGACCCTCCTCCGCCTTTAGCGTTCATAAAACTATCGTGCAAACCGTTGACTTGCTGTTCTTACAGTTCTTACCATCGCCATTTTTAGCTTTAGCCAAGCCTTATTGACTTCAGAAGCATGCGATGAAGAACAGTGTCACGCAACAAGTATGCACATCGCCTTGCCCCTAGTAAGAGCATCAAATATCTGTGAACAATAACAAACAACAATATATTTCATTGCATTTCATTGCATTTTATTACCTCAAAGGCACTCGACTTGCGAGCGCATTACGTTAGGCAAGAAATTCGTAACATACCTATAAGTAAACTTCAAAAGAATGTTTTCGCGTATATACTACTTACATCGTACAAAAGCACTGAGGAAAGAGTGTACACAAAATAACAGGGAAAATAGCAGAATATAAAATATGATATTACAGTATTGTATATCGCTATATATTTAAATCGATGAAAGCAGAAAAACAAAAGACAATTTAGACATCAAGATGCAGAAAGGCGCACATTTACCGCGTCGGTCAAAGGGACCAATGACCGTTTGAAGGGACGGCATTAGTCGGGTTCTTAGCATATCGCTCTAAGATTTACTACATAGGCGCCTGAACATAGTTGAAGCTTTCGCTAAAATTGTGGAAAAATTGGCTCACCTGAGTAAATCAAGAAAAATAAAAAAATACGTTTTTTTTTTAATATAGATTGCATGTACGCTAAAAACGATTATGCGTTACTGCGGCTCTTATTTGGGCCAAGTGAAGAAGAGAATAGGTGTTCCAATCCTATTTTATTTCCATTTCACAATTTTTTTAATCGTAGCGAACACCAGGATATCCCACAACGAATTTGTGCTGATTTTGAGATAAAAGGCTTAGTGATACTTTTTGCATGGACAAAACCAGTTTTTAGTTTCGTTTGACTCCGGAGGTTTCACGTATTCATACTCTCAATTAATGAATGCACTAGCTTTGAGGAACTCTGTTGTAAATTCCAGTGCGATAAGTTATGAAACCGATTTTCGTGATCCCTTCAAACCGCCATCGATCCATTTGACCTGCGCGGTACAACAACGTACAAGGTAAATGATTGTTGAAGTAGAGATAGCCTTCTAATTGCGTATTTCAAGACATTGTTCACACTTGAATTTATACGCTGCTGGGTTAGTCTCAGATACTACTAGGTAGTCATGCCTAGGGAGCCTTGACGTGCGCTTTGCTAGGGTGATGCCACACTTTGTAATACCACTCGCCGACAAACCAGCACCCATTTTGGTTCTCGGCGATAATCCGTGGGGCTTGTGACCCTCCCGGAGACAAGCACCTTATCTCACAAGTGCGCAGCAGCGTTATGGAACCCACGGAGGGAGGATTAGCCTTTCCCCCCTCGGATGGGAGGATCGATGGACACAAAGGCCACTTTCCGGCGCACGGGGAAACAAGGAGAGGAACGAAATGGCGGTAGAAGAGGGTGTGGGAAAGGGAAACAGGCAGTTGGCATCACTCTATGCGCAGCGCACATGAAGGCACCCTAGTCATGCCGTTTCAATAAGTAATACAGATGAGGACCGGTGATCAGGAGAATATTAGAGTGCGTGATTTGGGCGACTGGATCTTGAGTCGGTGATCAGTTCTTGGGGATATATAGAAGAGAGGCTTGCAGGAAATCTGCCTAAAAATTGATGAGCTATTGAAAACGGTATGAAACAAACATAGTAGTGACAGTTTGTTTTTTGCAACGTTACGCTAATGAATGGTGAGTGGTCAGATTTAATACGTCGGGCTGCTTTATTTTGGGCAAATTCGTGTTTATAAGCGAGGTATGCCTGATGAGGGTCCCGTACAGTGGTAGCATATTCTAGTTTTGGAAGTATCAGCGATCTGTGAGCAAGCCGTTTACTGGAATGTGGTGCGAGATATACATTACAGTTCAAGAAGCGGAGGGTTTTTTGAGCACTCGCTATCAGGTTATTTAGTTGATGAGACCAGTTTAATGTTTCTGAAAGTGGACGCCGAGGTATACCTGTAAGAGATATGAAGGTGAACAGCCCTCTTCTTGTTTTTCACGCTCTTTCAAGTTCCGGAACAAGCTCTGTTCCAGGAGAGGGCTAGAACGCAAAGTTTCGACCCTTGGCCACGTAACATTTGAGACGTTGAGAGTTAATATAGCTTTAGGGAGTCGTAAAACAAGCAAGGAACCAGGTAAGCTGTTCACCTTCATAATGCCGGCGGGTTTACGTATAGACAGACACCCTGTCAATGTTGCGAGCTAAGGAGGAATACTGGGTATATGATCTAATTGGTATGTGAAAATGCTCATGAGTTCGTTTAGATATTACATTTATTATTTATTCAGTACGCCAAGTTCTAATTCTACCAACGTCATATTGCAATATTAAATGGTCTAATGTGTTCGATATCTTTTTATATATAACGCAATCATCAGAATAAAGCATAATTGCGGACGTTAATGAAAAACATAGGACATTGACATATATTAGAAAGTGAAGAGGCCCGAGAACGCTTTCTTGCGGTACACATGACGACACTCAACATTGGTAAGAAAGAGAAGTGTTCATTTTTACCGAGTAAGTTCTATTAGAGAGGAATCGAGCGGTCCAGTGAAGGATGTGCGGTTCGATTAAGACATCTGACAACTTTAGCAGGAAGCGACTGTGGGACAAAATCAAGATCTTTGGCGAAATCGATGAAGATGATATCGAGTGTTGGCACGGAGGTCTGTATTGATCTCGAATAGCTGGATTACACATCAGTGATCCTTCCTAAAGCCATGTTGGTTTGGAAACAGAAAGTTGAATCGATCTAGGTGAGCAAGGAGGTGTCTATCTATGACGTGCTCCATTATATTACAGGGCACACTGGTGAGGGATATTGGTCTACAGGAGGAAGGATTTAACGATAGACCGATTTAAAAAAAAAGGTATTACTTGAGCGCGGTGCCAATCACTTGGAACAATGAGAAAGTCGATGCTATGCTGAAAGAATAGCGAAATAGCGGGAGAAAATAGTGAACGAACAGGAGGGTGGTATCAGAACATATAGACCCTTACTTAGGACTTACATAGTTGTTTTAAATTCTCTTTTATTTATTGAACAAATCGTATAACAAGGAAATCTGTTTACAAAAGGATCAACCGCCTTTTAAGTGTACAAAGCTGCGAGAGTTATACAAAAACAACGATAAAGCTCCTGGTATTACACTTGCTGTTGTCCCTGCTCTATTAAGAAACGCGGGATTCCAATTTAGAAGTGTCAATTTTACTGAAGACAAATGATTCGAAGGGATTCCACGTCAAGGGACAGTGACAGACAGACAGATCAATTGGATTCCGCCAAAAACAACACGCGCGTGCTTACAAACTATTTGAACAGTTTGTTCATGACATGCGAGTACGTTTGATCATTTTTAATCTCGTTCTGCTAAATGTCTACTTGAACAATGGACTGTGACTGGGCGGCATTGGGTCGATTTCCGCGCTCCGGTCCCGATCAGACACAACGTCGGACAGATCTCATGTACTTCTTGGGCTTGTGAGCGGTATCTAAACATATTCAGACAAAACATAGTTGATAAATACGATGTCAAAACACTGGCGAAACATATCTGGGATACACTCTTAGGTTATTCTAGCATAGTGTTAGATGAGAATATAATTAACTTTACGTCAGGGTACTGCGTTACCCGGGCCCGTCAAAATATTAGCTTGTATAACGCAAAATTGCAGAAAAAAGAATGAAACACTCAGCTCTCCAAGTAAGAGACTCGTGAAACAATGTGTGTATGAAAGACTGTATCTAAAAAGAATACAGGCGCAAAAGGTGCTACTGTACTAAAGAATCTGAATCAAACAACGAACAATAAAAATAGAAAAACATAAGTACGTTTTTCGCTATGAAACAAGTTGCCACCTTAGCAAAGTGGTACCACAAATCTGTTCTTATATTTTGGTTTCTTGATAGATCTCGGGTTTTCACTACGTCGAACGTTCACAAGCTTGCCTATTTTTTCTTCGTTATATATGTTCTTGCTTCCTTCGCTCCGCGCGACACAGCGGGTTTAGAGAATGCGAGATCTGCCCGGCGTATTCGACGTTCGTCGTAATATTCCTCGGTCTCAATACCCAAAGATAACTCGAAATGCATAATAAATATCCGCAAAACAAACGGTCTAATGACTCTGTCACGGTTCATACCGGTTTCAAAGTGGATACTTGGGCAAGTTAGTAGATAGTCTGGAAATGTAAAAGCGCCGAAAAAAGAGGGCTAAGCAGAAAATATTAAAAACATCGCACACTCGCAACTGTTTTTTTCTTGAAAGTATGTGTTTAATTCAGGCCCCCATCAACCTTTCAGTTATCAACGTGTCGGTGCAAGGCACGTAATATATTTCACATATTTCTTTGATAGGGCGACTGACGCCTCACTAATAGAATCTACATCTTTATCTCAAATTTAATGTGCCTCGTGCACCTCTTTACTTGTTGCCTCTTGTTATCGAGCCAAAATCTTAATGTCATGCAACATTGGCGTGCTTGCGCATCTGCTACAGTGAATGGCGAGATGACCAGACGGGCTATCTCAAGTTGCAGCCACAGGATCGCGGGCACGGCCATTAAGGCATCTCCCCATCTGGCCAATGTACACAGCGCCACAAGAAAACAGTATTTCTTAAACAATTACTGAGGCACACTTAGCAAATGTAGCATTGTGTTTTTTGCCGCAAAGACCAAACTGTTCCCTGGGCTGTTGATTTTATGGCAACGTCGAACCATCTGATTGTGAGCTGATAAAACAACAGGAACGTTGAGACGCTGGGCCACTTTCATTAAATTATGTGAAACTAAGCGTTAAGAATGACCGTTGACCTCACATAGGCCCCTCTCGAGAGCGGGTTTACTGTTCCTCTGGGCCCTCTTAACAAGCTTTCGGCAGCCTCGGTTAACCACCTTTGCGGAAAGCCCTCCTCTTGCAGCTTTGCGATCTGTCGCGAAAAGATTTCCTGGACGAAATACCCGGAACGTTTTTTTGAGAGCAGCCACAAAGCAAGTTTTGCAGATGCTCCTATTGGGGGGGACTAACTTAGGGTGAGCCGACCTAAAACTGCAGAATAACCTTTTTACCTTTTTGAATCTCAGCTCATAAGCCTAACATATCTGGTCTTCCAGAAAACTAAATCTAGTGTTGAAAAATTGAAACTTCCATCCAGTGGGAGTCTCAAAAGTCAAAGTCAAACCGCTCGCGTACGCACCTAAGACAAGCAAAATTTCAGACACCGCATCTCGCAAGGATACCTCAGCTGCCTCACTAAGAATAAAAAAAAAACATCTTCGTATCTTGAAATCTTTGTCTTGCCATCGTCTCCCAGCGTCACTAAGGTGGCACATTGAGTTATATCTCTTCGTCTTACTCCTTGTCTGTTTTTTTTCGGGAGCTTTACATTTCCAAATTATACCAAGATATGCGCCCTTAGTATGGCTTGTCCTAAACGCATTGTCTCTTCCTCGGTCTTCAACACAGTGTCGTCGATGCTGCATAGTAACGTCCCGTGAATCCGAGAGTACATTTGAATGACCGTATATAGGCGACGGCATGCATTGCTCCAGGACGGTCACGTTCGGGTGAAATGGAGAGCACTCGCCGTGTCTGGAAGACGGGATAAGAGCAACTCTAAGTGCTATTTCAGGTCTGAGCCATCTTTTTTCACAAAGGGATCATAAAACAAGAAATAAAAAACACTGACTGGTTAAAGATAAATAAATCCCGCGGCTCTGGAAATGTCTCCTGCCATTTCATCGAAGATACAAGAGAAGCGATGCTTGCGCAAGCTGATCTCGGACGAGAGGCTCACGGCAAATTGAAATTTGAGACGCGAAAAGCCCCGCTAAGGTTTATTTCTCAACTCATGCATACGTTCCTGCTCGAGAATATATGTATCTTTTCTGTGGGTTCAGCTTCTACGAAGAAAAGACAAATGAAGAAAGTCGTCTTCGTGCTTCGTGTAGAGCTTGTATTTTGTTTATTTTTTGGAAGTTTCTAACTTTTATGAAGTTAAAATTCGTTGTCTCGTTTTCGCAATATCTTCTTAAAATATTTTTTAAGGAATTTATTCAACGAATACATAAATTTTAACATGTTTTGCGCAATATACTTTTAAGTAATTAGAATTTTACGCTAGTCTAATTAATAATAAAGTAAACTAGATGAGGAACACAAAATTTCAGGCTATTTTATATTCAATGGATTCATGTTTTTGAGTACATGGTGCTTCCCCAAAAACAAGACATTTTGTGGCACCTTCCCAATTCAAATTCTAAACGTACATACTTTAATACGGGCGCGCGAACGTCAATATGAAAAAAAAGGTTGTATGTTTATTCTTTTACAGCTAAACTAATAAAACCAAGATATTAATATCTGGAAACTGGTTTGCGAGTTCGCTCCCGGGTGGCTGGCAATGGCGATAATCACGGTAAATAATAGTTTTGCTAAAATATATAAACGATGACTACCCGGGCCTGAGTTCGCAAACCAACCTACAGACGGCGAACAGGCCGGCATAGAGCATAGTACATGCATGTCGCCGTTTTTTAACTATTTCTGAACTTTTGCCAAATCTGAGTTAAGCTTTAGGAATAGAGTAAAAAAAAAACTTTTTCTGAAAATGACGTTTGCGTGCTCTATTTTAGGTATGCAAGTTTAAATACGAATTTCGCGTGGCGTACCGACTGTGTTGGATTTTAAGGCCTCACCCTGTACAGAAGACTATTATTTTGTTTGCATGCTATGTCAAATAAACATAAAATAGTGATTACAAAACGCAGGATGCATTGTCACCCGGATTCTCGGTATGCAAACAAACCAACTGTAACATCACAGAGAAAGGCTCTTCTTTCAAAAGGCGCTTTGTGGACGTTTCAATCAAGCTTTTAGCTGTAAATCGCATAAAACTTGATTGTAACGCACCATTCGGCTATATTTTATTTTGTCTAATTCCCAGTTTAGAGCTGTCAAATGGTAGGTATTGCACAGAAGACAAACGATGTATACGGCTTCACAGAGTACATACCCTGTCTTACTGGGACCAAACCATTATTACCGAAACTAAAAATATATACAAAAAATCTAAAAAAGGCTGCTGCGCAAATATCTGTTAAAAATACACACAAAAAACCTGTAACACGATCATGGACTGCCAGCTGCAAATGAAAAAAAAGAAAGTTGCATAATAACCAAATTTTTAAAATGCCGAATGCCATCCGGGTCGTGCAGTCAGCAAATATAGCAACAACAATAAATAAAAATCGCGACTAAATTTATACGCTGGACATCAACAATGTTGTTGGCTGTTTTGTGAGTGCTTCGGAATTTTGGCCTACACTGCTTAAAATCATCGTGCACGACTGCCTCGCTGAGTCGACGGTGAAACCGCAGGCGATAGGCCCGTCCATTTCCTTTCACCCGCAGCCTTCTTTTCTGGACAACTAAAGAGGAAAACTAACCAGGTGCCTCTACATTTTCCGTCTTCCGATCCCTGGGCGATGTTCGTACGAGCTAGGTTTTTCCACGAGACTCTCGTCACGAACAGCGCTCGCTCGACCGCCTGCCTGCCTGTCTGCGATAAAACGCGGCGGACACACACGGTCGGCCCAGGTCTGCGAATGGCTGACCGAACCGCCGACGCGGCCGCCTTCCCCCCTCGAGGTTGTTATCGTAGGCACACCGGCAGAATGAAGCCACTCGGGCATATCTATCACGGCGCCGGGGGAAATTGACGCGGCTCCAGCAGAATTCCATTTGCCTCGACTCACCCGAGATGCACGCAGAGCGGAGGACCTAACTCTGCAAGGATGGCGGCTCCTCCAGCACCGCTGCATCTGCGGACGATGCTGTCGCGATGACGCGCGGGAACCACGTCGATGTCGTCCTTCCAGGTGCACCTTCATTCATCGCTTCCTCTTTTGACATCGGTTTGTAGTTTGTTCGTTGTTTGCTCGTTGGCGCTGTGTATCGTGTTCTCCGCGAGGCGGATGAAAAATGGCGCAGGTCATCTCCAGTGGCTGTCTCGGTGCGACCGGAAGAATGTGTCTTGTTGCCTCCTCGGACAAAATTGTTGCTTCGTTGTCCCCGATATTTCGTGGGTTGTTGTTGGTTTCTCTTGGGAGATCTTGGTTTGCGTTAGCGTCGGGATGTTTGTCTGGGTCTGTACGAAAAGATGCGGGAGGCTGGGAGTTGGGAGACGCGCGAAATTTGTCTCGGATACGACACCCGATATCGTCAGCAGAGATAGTTGGGTTTGTACCTTTCGGTTTCGGGGAGACGCTCAGTCAGTGACGAATTTTGTGTACCGACACAGAGAGGGATTTATGACCTTGTAAGCTTCCACCATTTCTTTGTTGAACAAGTCTTATTCTGGGAGTTTGTTGGGCCTACCACATGGGCAACTTAGATCGAAAGGGACATTTTAAGCGAATCCCACCACTCAGCATTGTACGCTACAACACTGTAATTTACCACGAAGATGGGTCTGAGGGGTGGTTTCTTTCGTAATTCTTCGAAGGAAACGCTTTCCTTAATCTTATGTTCTACGCCATTCGGAAATGTGATTTCAGAAAGACAAAAAGTTAGAAAATAAAATTACTTTGACTTTGCTTTTACTGGATCTCTTCTCCGATAAAATACCCTAATCAAGCATAAGAAGGTGTTCATTTGTATTTCACTTTGACTTGGACTAGGCTGCACTTTCTATTGAATTATCGTAAAATATAAGATAGTTTTATTGAGATGGAGGCTGCTCGAAACACGGCACCATGGCGGGATCGAACCTACAAGACTCTCCAGAACCTGGCTGGGAAGATGGTTAACTGCCTGCTAAAACATTGTAGAATAACCAGAGACAAGGAGCAAAAAAACAAGAACACCATTCTGGCTCTTTGTCTCTGGGTTATTCTACTATGACTCGTCACCAGCGTCTTTACTCTATATTTTTTAATGCTAAGACATCCTAGCAAAAGTTGGGAGACTGGGAGGATTCCCGTTCGTCTGAAAACATAAAATTGTGACGATGATACCCAAGTCTGGCAAGCCGATAGCCATCTAGAATCTGAGACCGATATCTCTGATATCCTTCATGGGGAGTTCGTCAAACAATGGGGCATTACAAACCGCACCGCATCTAGAGGAGTAAGGCTACTTCCAAAGTTCCATGTACGGCTTCAGACCACATCTATCGACGCAAGATGTCCTCGTGCCGTTGAAGAAGGAAGATATCTACAACCTGAGCCATAGAAGCAAGAGCATCATACTAGCCTGAGATGTGAAGGGTGCCTTTGAAAATCTTTCCTACTTGGCGGTGCTGAGGATCCTACAGTGGACTCGTAGCGGAAAGAAGGCCTATATTTATGTACGAGACTTCCTGGCAGACTGGACGGCGACTTTGGGACTGGAGAGCCTAAGAACGAAATATTAGGTCCTGCAGAGAGGGACACATCAAGGGTCAGTGATCTCACCATTCTTCAATCTGGCGATAAGGGGCCTACCGGAGAGGTTGAAAAGCACTGAAGAAATTAATCACGCCATCTATGCCAATGATTTGACGGTGTAAACGACGGCCGGCTAAGAACGAACCAAGCAGGAAGCCTTGCAGGAGCCGGTGTACAGGACTGAAGCATACCTAAGATACCTAAGGGACTGTGTTCTGGCGTGTGGCCCAAAGACATCAAAACTGATAATCTTGAAAAGAAGAAAAAACGAACAAGACTGAGGCCATTACTGGAGGAGCCGGACCCGGCGCTGATCCTGATCGGAGTCACCATTCCGAAGCTAAATACGATCCGGATTGTGGGGCTGAATTTCCAAGGAGATGGAGCGGGAACAACCACAGTGAGCGGCTACAGGAGGCAGTCTCCCAAGTCACACACCTAGTGAGAAAGGGGTCCAACCGCAAGCAGAGACTCAAGAAGTAGGACTCACTGAGACTGGTGCAAGCGTTAATTGGTAGCCAGCAGGATCACCTGTATAGCTCCGCATTTGGGTGTTAAAAAAAGCGAAAAAGAGATGATATACGGTCTCATCAGAAAGACGTAAAAGCTGGCATTAGGGCTACCTTCGACAATCTTGACGGAGAGGATAATGGCATTTGGGGTCTACAACTTCTGGGAGAAGATAATAGAGGCCAACAAAACATGCCAACTGGAAAGACTCTACATCACGGCAGCCGGCAGAGCCACGCTGTAAAAGCTATGCTAGAAGACCGAAAGGGAGAAAAGAGTTAGCAAGTGGATTCCTTTGGTCCTGAGAAACCATATAAGGGTCGCACTTATCCGGAGAAATGTGCATCCGGAACACCACAGGGAGCTGAGGAAAGCCATTGTGGAAGCTCTCAGGAAACGATACGGAGGAAAAAGTAGTCCACAAGATACAAACTAGTATGCATGGGGAGGGGTAATTACGATCTGCGTGGTGGACGGCAGCGGAAAGGAGTTAGCAGCAGTGACAGCCATGAACCAAGGGACAGAAGTGGCGGAAGAATCGGCCATCACTTGGCGGCTACGACGAGCAGGGAACGCCTCACAATAATCACGGACTCAAAGGCAGTATGCTGACATTTCCAGAGGGTAGAGTGGCAGCAGCGTCTCTCGAGATCCTGAAAAAGAAACAGATGGCTTCTGCAAATCCAGATAGTCTGGGTCTTGGGGCACAAGGGCCTAGCTGGAAATAAGGCGGCCAACGCCTTGGCTCGAGATTATACTCTCCTAGCCCCCCTGCCGATCGATCGAACCCTGTTGAGCCTGGAAGAAGGCGACCCCAAAGAAGGGCAGATGTACTAGAACACTACCGGCTTGGAAGAAGGGTCTATCCTTCACCCTTTCCAAAGCTATCCAGAGAAAAAGCAGCCTCTTGAAGGCAGCTGAAAACCAACACCTATTCACATGGAACACTCTACCACCTGAGACATCCAGCCTGCTATGAATACGACTGCAAGGGTTGCAGGTAACCAAGAAACTTTACCACATGATGTGGGGATGCCAGGGAAGCAAGGCGATACAACCCATAGCGAGACTCACCAGAGAACAGTGGAGGCGCCGGCTGAACAGCGTGGACCCTGGTGAACAGATCGAGCTGATTGACAGGGCCCGGCTGGCGGCCAAAGACCATGCACTCCTGGACTGAGGCGTCCACCCCCCAGGGAACGAAGACAGCATCTGCTCTTTGGTAAACAAAGTTTATTCTCCCTCTCTCTCTCACTGAGGCAAATCTTTCCACCATCATTTTCAGAAAGCAAATGAACTACTTAGGATCGCGTTCATGGTAAGTTAGCGGGTCGCTGCACGGAAAAATTATTTTTTTAAATGTGTTTGAACTGGGTGAGACCCTCCTGGCTCTCATGGTACATACGACATCTACTTTATACTTATGGTCAGTAAATCATTTCAACGAGAGTATATATGCTATTTTTAACTTAATGACGAGTGCGACATCACTTTATTTATTGGCACTGAAAAGTTTCTAATTCTTACGGTTTTAAAAAATAGGCTGAGCATTTGCGTCAATAACAAGCGCGTAATTATCAAACCCCGATATATTGAATATCTGGTAATATTTAAAATGCAGCACCTATATGTGTATACTCAAAAATAGTACCCTATTTGTCTTAGACAATGTGTTCATAAGTTGTTGAAAACGCGGTTGATAGCAACTCAAGAAACAAAAAACACATTTTTTTAACATTGCTTTCTCTAAGATATCTCGTTAACTTTTTTTTCCAGTTTTATCTTTTCAGCCTTATTGTTCTGTATTTTATTTGTCAGTATGCCTGCATAATCCTTGATCCAATCGGAAGGAAAATATATATTAATGGTATTTCCTTGTGGCGTAGGGTGACGTAGTCATGGTGTGATCGTTATTTTGGTCCGCTTGCTCCAGAATATTTCACAAGGAAACAATATGAATATGAAAAGATAGTGTTTACGTAGATACACCAAAGTAACGGTTAGCCCTTCACAAATAAAGTTTGCGAAATTTAAATCCCATTCTATGAAGGGAGAATCTATGGGGCTTATTGCTCGCTACGCACATAACCGAAACGAGCTTATACGCGGCAGCGTGGCCCGTAATGCAAAATATATGGGTATTCGCTTCTAAAAAAACTGAACGGATTCCTTTCGACAGCAGAGATGGCTCTCTAAGATTTCAATAATCATCGTATCTATGTTATTGTCTTCCTTCAGCTGAGAAGAAAAAGTTTAAATAACCAAAGAAAACTTCAGACGTCCCCAGAAATTGAGCCCCTAATTTTACTACCATTAGCTAGAAAAAAAAGTATTGTGTAAAAAAAATGTTTTTAAGGGGGGAATACTTCGTACGATCGCTCCTTGAACAGGAGTACCGAGCGAAGAGGAATGCACTAAATGCTGTCCCTCTTGCCTCCTTCATGCACAAAGAAATAAACTAAAACGGAAATTAGCATTCATGCCAATTAAAACAGCGATATTTGCCATTCACGCAAGGTCGAGAACTGCGGGAGCCAAATGAATGTCACTGAATACGAATATACTGTTAGGATGATGCGGTCGACAGCAGAAAGAACAGGACAGCACAGAATGCCGGAAGAGACAAAGGATTAATGAAGGCCGGGCCTGCATGTGGAGCCTGACGCGGGATGGTTGTACCTGCCATAATTCCGTCGTCGTCTTCTCTTGTGTAATAGTACTCTCCCCGACGAAAATAGCCGACCCTACTGATGATTATATGAACACATGAAGCACGCTTACGAGGACGACACACACATGGAAGAATAAAGGATAGCTGCCGACAGCGAGGGTGGGGATGAAGTTGGAGACGTTGATTTCGGCCTCTAATGGCAGCGTAATATACCTCTTTAGCAGCCACATCCGCACGACGGCATGGTCCCGGCTGGGGGACTCACGTGAAGAAGCGTCAGAACTTCGGGGGCTGCAGAGGACAAGGGCGGGGGATCGCCGGTCGACCTCTTATGTTTTGGTTCGGCATTGCAGTTGGGCGGGGGCTGAAGGACTGTGTCATGGGCTGGTGCTCGGTCTGCTGCGGAGGAGGACTGCCACGACAAGGTAGAAGTGCTAGGTGATGGCGACGGCGATGTTTAATGCTGGATACGATGAATGCTCCGAGCGTCCACCATGCTATTAGGATAATGCAATTGGCAGCAAGAAGCGCAAGACAGGACGCGATGATGGAACAGACGAAGAATTTATGAAGGCCTCGCCAGTACGTGGAGCCTGGCGTGACGTGGTCGTGCCCGCCACAGCTCCGTCGTCGTCTTCACCTACGTAACAGTACAATAGAGCTTGCAGGATTGAGCCAGAATTTTACTACAGTCGCTGACAACCTAAGGGTCGCAAGGAGTCGAGAGTCCTGAACATCTTATTATCACTCCGCATCCAATGAGATTGCGGCATTATACAATAATAATGTCAAAGAACGAATTGCAAGGCGAGAGACATAAACATGGGCTTACGTTCCTTAAGATGCGAGTTACTATAAGTTGCTTCCCAAACCTAGCTGTGAACTTACGTTTCCGTCGCTGCAAGTAGGACGCCCCGACTGGTGCCCCATGAGTGCAACTACGTGCAGGTTGCGCTTAAGCATAGCTTTGGCGAGCTTGAAATTGCACGGGCTTGTCCGCACGAGCGGAGACGTGGTGGCGCCCAAACGCTACCAGGTGGTGCACCAGTCCTTGACATCCCGGGGAAAAAAAGAATGAACAAAGCCCAAATTAACACCCATAAGAACCAAGAAACGTAAGTTCTCTTACAAATTTTCCAATATTCTTGTAAACCTGCTTGTCTCCTCCAAGACGTTAGATCGTACAGCCTAAGGCGCTGGCTAAATCTCCAACATCGTTGTCCGTGTAGCATTTATGCTTTCTGGCGCTGGTGACAGAAGCGAGCGTGACAAGCTTGCAAAGACAGCTGATTGTGTCTTCAGCAACTGTAAGTCGCTTAGGACGCAATCAGCAGTTTATGTTTGTAAACAGTATGCGCAATTGCAGGCTTGCCAAAGCTGCACTTCGCACATATTCTTCGAGTGATTGCACGCATGGGGCGCCAGTGGGGACAGGGCAGCCGACATATTCGTATTCTTGGCGTTCTCTCTCTCTCTCTCGGCCCGCGAGTATCATGCGACTTGACTTTGAATGTGGCTGGTCCACTGCAGATATGCCCCCCTCCCTTTTCGGGAAAACTTATGCCGGATTCTAATAATCCTGTTAGCGATTTTTCTTTCTTAGATGGACTTCGTTCAAAGGTTAAAAAGGTACTCTGGTGAATGTTTGAACTACCTTTCAGGTATGTTATTTAGTATCGCGAAATTCAGAATAGTTATTGCGAAATCGGCAAGTCAAAATGATACCAAAAGCAACATTTAAATATAGCCGCGCTTTTCGGTGCCGTGACGTCAGTGCAAGGCAGGCTTGCAGTTAGAGCGGGAAGTCTAAACATGGTCTATAACGAGCATTTGTTTGGTGCTGCTGCCCGGGTGCTGGAGAGAGCTCCCAAAGCATTCATTTGACATCGTGAAACTGTTTGTAATCAGTCTGGAACAATTTATACGGTCCAAAGAGTGAAACCCTGTCTTTGGCTGACGTTGCTTCTTCTTGGTTGCCAATAGAGACTTTCACATTATAAAACACGATGGGGACCAAAATTGTATATACAATAACTTGGTGATAAAAATATTTTCAACGAATGTTTCGGGGGACTATTTTAGAGATATTTGTTGGTATGTTTATAAAATTTCCAGGCAAAGCACGGACTATGAAGAAAACGCCGGAGTACCTCTTTATGGCTTGTTCACAGAGAATGATTTCATTGCGTATTCTTACGTTATAAGTCACTGGAACATCCGTGCCTCCAATATCGCGTGCAAGGCTGCTTCTTGAACTTAAGTTGCCATGCTTAATACAAAGCATGAATGTCCCCGTGGCTCTCAACGTAAGCCGACGTAAGCTTTCTTAACATAACGCGCCGTATATAAACGGTGTTGCCTGAACCGGCCTTTAGACTTCCAGGTTCGCAGGCTTGAGGTGCTGAATGGTAACCGGGTAGTCCTTTCCGTTGAAACGAAAAACACATGTTTCCGTCTTTCGGTTTATCACACGGAATGACCTTTGTTAATGCGGTTGTAGAGGTTTCCTGGTATACTATTGGCAGACCAAGACGTGCATAGCGGTTTCTATATTCCCTGTTACGTGCGGTGACTTGAATGGACTCACCAGGGTTCGGCTGTCGAGTTACCACTTCTGGGCATAAGCCAAGCGGAGCCGACCGGTAGGTGTTACCGATATTTTTCTTCTCCTTCTATCAAGGCGAGTGAATATCTCGCGCGTCGATGGCGTCTATTTCTATTTATTATACCTGTCGTGTATTTGAGGGTGGCTTGGCCACTACACTTCTAAAAGTGTTTTCACTGACGAACTATAGAGTCATTTCGCTCAAAACTACGGAAGGGATGGGCACGTGAGGAGGCGTCTCCTGGTTATCAAGCGTGAAACCAGGTTTCCTCTGGATGGAACAGTTAGCACGATCGTTTCATCTCTGGCTTATGGTTCTGTCTGAATGACTATGCCCAGAAAACATTTCGATACGAAAAATACCATGAGCGCATAGACATTGAGTATGGCGTTTTACTCGCTCACTGCTCATGGGCGCATTGCATTTTTATGCGTCTAACTGTAAAGCTTTGTCATCCTCTGGGGTCTACTTTTGTTCGTCATGATTGGCTGTCTCTCTATTCTGATGAAAAGTGAACCCACAAACGTTTTTTTTAGACTGTACGCTCCTGACGTAGGGTTATCTTAAGAACAGTTGCAAGTGCAACAAACACGAGCAAAAATTATATATTTTCCCTAATGAAGTTACTCGGCTACAGGAATGAGGTGATTGTTCCCGGCGCACGAAACTTGAAAAAAAAAAAAGCTCAAATGAAAATAGCCGGCGCCAGCAACGCCCGAAATAAAATTATTCTACAATGTCTTCGATCATTCTTTAAATACTTTGTCGTGACTACTATATTTATAAATACACTATATACCCTTGAAAAAAATTAAGAATACACTTGGTCAGCTTTGCTTATTGGACGTGTAAAAAATAAAAAAAATAACCTAGATTGAAACATGATTAAAGAGATTATATTTGCTGTAAGCAAACATTTCTTTGATTAGAAGGGAGATTCTTGGAAAATTCAAAATCAGTGCAGTCAGCGGGATATTCAGTGTCGCACAATTGTGCAGTATTTCTTGTAACGGAGAAGGGAACTGAAATTCGTATTTTGTCTTATTGCGTGTTCACATTCTCACAGAAGTTTCGTTGGAAGCTTGTCTCGAAGTTAACATAAAAACATCGACGAGACGGCGTCGATCAAAATGCTTCAATTACTTTAGCAATAACTTAATAAATAAACTGCGTTTGGGTTTCTTTCTTTGTTGGGGGGGAGGAAGTGGATGAAGAAAATGTAATAAAATACGTAAATCTGGTTTATAATTGAATTCGGAAAGCTAACTAAGTCGCACAATGGTAGCTTGTAAAATTTGTATAAAAAAGTAGGAGCAATGATGGGACATCAAAATGAAAGTGACGTGTCAAAGATTAACCATCTATCTTATTTTTATTTGGGATGATGGTGTTTTTATTAGCAAAGAATGTCAGCCAGAATAACCACTAAATGTAGTTTCTATACGAATCCGCGCGATGTATAAGAATCTGAAAAGATGAGTATCGAATTTAGTAGACGCGTGTTTTATTCTGAGCAAAATATACGCCTACACTGCAATTACTTAAATGATCAGTTGTAGATGCATTACTAATGCGTTCCCACACTTCAGCGATAAGTGTTAAGACGGGGTCACACTGCTTATACATCATGCAAAAGGCAGTCTGCAACAGGAGTCACAGCAATATCCAAGTTTCTTCATGAACTCATTGCTATGCCGCATACGAAGCACGAATCTTGCAGTGACTTGCGTTCGAATATGTATGCAGACTGCCTTCTCTATGTTTTTGAAGTGTGACTCCGGCTTCAGATTCTCAAAGTGATGCTCGAGCGGTGCCCGGTTTCTCTTTTAATTTCACAGCTAATTGACTGGTCAGATCTCCACTGCTAACAGTTTTGTTTAAACCTAGGTCTTCGCGATTGAAGAATTAAACTTGCAATCAGTCAATTATTGCTTTAGTAGGGGTCACATTATTTTACTGGTTAATTACTTGAACCTCCAGCTAAGTGAACAATCGCAAAAATATTATCTTTTACTGTCTTTTTGGGGCCATGTTTTGTTCTATTTTTCTAACGAAAACAGTATTTTGTTCGTCGGCAGGAAACTCATAAATAAGAACAATATTAAGGGTGATTCACACACTTGCGTTGAGTCCGACTGAGTGCGAGTGTTGCTATAACAACAGCTGCGTCGGTTCCAACAAAATGGGGTGAATACCAGTTTTGTTGGAGCTGACGCAGCTGTTGCTATCGAAACCCTCCCACACGGTCGGACTTAACGCAAGTTTGTGAATCGCACTTTAGTCATGGTTAAGGCTTGGCTGGGTTCAGCAAGAAGGTGTCCAATTTACGAAAAGGCCGTAGGATATTCTTGGCATCCACGACCCATGAAAGCGCGGCGTCCAGCTAGTCCAGCGCAGAGAGGGCGTTCCTCAAGGACAGCAGGTTGCCGGAAGGTGGAGATACCCCAAAAGAGGCGAAGTTCCGCAGCTTCGGTATCACTAATATGCCTGCGCACCCTGTCCGTGGCATATCTCTCAGGGTTTAGTGTTTCTTTCTTCGCTCCTTTGGCGTCGACGGCCGCCACTCGGAGGATCTCAAGGCAATGATTTGAAACACATTTTTCATATTATGTCGGTGAAGTCGGTCTACCGACGTTGTCAATCCCCTCGAAGCAGTCAACTTTCACAATCGGCCAGCCACGCGTCGTGACGACGGATCATGGTGTCAGCTGGCTAGCGGAAACACCTGGGAGTGTCTCTGCATCGTTAGACAGCCGACGTGATGAACGGAGAACTGCAGTGGCGATAAAATAATGTCTGTCGTTAAAATAAAAAGTATCCTTTAGTTTAGCGTTGTTCGAGCATGTGTATGGTGCAGCGAGGTCATCTAGAAGAATACTATAAAACTACTTCTGGTTTGACTTCGTCGGAGGAATAATTATTTGTGAGTATCTTTCGATTTCCCACAACTGCACATGGTAATCCCCAGCTGAAAATGCACATTGTGGCGTTTATCACGCACAAAAAAATGTAGACATAAAAAGCAAAATCTGCTCTTGCCCTTTTGACGCTCTTATGTCTGGCGATTAATTGATTAATTATTTTATTAAATGGTACCCATTAATTAGGTAAAGGTTTTAATCGATGCCAAGTCTAACATAGCGACTATTCCGAGAGGAATTTTCCTCTAATATTTTATTGCTCCTTTAGATGTTCCGGTTACAATTTATCCAGGCACACAAAATTATGCACCATATTTTGCTGCAACGGCCCCAAAAGAATTTTCAGAAACCATCATAAACGTCCACATTGATATATTGTACTACGCGTTTCCGTTTATTTGCAGACTAACTAGCGAAAAATGTTAGCTTTGCGAATAGCGGTTGTTTTGAGTCGCCGTGTGAACTAACGCATTGTGGCGTTTTGTAGTTAGTTACTGAACGTCCTAGCTAACTTCAGGTGATATTTAACTTGAGTTTCACAATACGGGCCAATTTCTTCCAGCAAAAGCTTTAATTGCGATAGTAAAAAAGAATATATATGTAAGGTAACCTCATGTTATTATTGTTACTTTTATAACTTTCTTCAGTAGGTATACGCGTGTAAAATTGTAACATGTTGTTCATGAGCACTTCCTAAAAATACGGCAAAAATACGTAATCGTTTAATTTGAGATATATTGTTAGCTATTGACCTTTAGGCATCCCGACCAGATGAGGGATTTCAAACCCGCGTCCTGCCGGGGGACGGATGTCTTGGCAAAGTGTTTGAAAACTGTTTTCCATAACCATGACTTCTTGAGGGGTTACAAAGATCTAACGAGGGGGATCAAAGTAAATTGTAAAAGTATGAAGTCTTCTAAACTTTAGAACCAATGCAGCGTAAACGTTTAGGCTTTGACGTATAGCAAAGATAGAATGACACGCTGAAGAGTTCGTGATGTATTAACCAACTGTTTTGATGTCTTGTAACACACGAAAGATCATGGCAGGAAAGATGTGGCTCTGTTTGCAGAATTTATGCCTTGATCAACAAAGAAGAGAAACAACTTGAAAACAATTTCGCGTGGTGTACATGTACGATACATGAAATTAAAAAAAGCCATTTGTTTACACTTTTTTTTATTTCGTTGCACTTCTTAATTTCTATGGGCTCTTTTTTTTTCCTTTTTGTCGATTACATAATTATTATTTATGTATGTTTACTTAGACATATTGTAGCCATTTTTTGAACAATTGAAGCTAAATTTAGATCGGCTCCTGAGTGCGTACAGGATAACCCGTTCGCATACAGATCCTACATGGGTATAAAACACATGCATGCATACATGGGCAGTATCAAACAGGTCATGTACGCATGGAGAGAAACGAGTTTGGATACAGGTCGTGTGTGCACATAACATCTGACGAATTAAACTGGTAAACATGTATTAACATTTTTGGAGCTTTTCAGGTAGATATACCTTCCGAGGGGCCTAACTATAGAGGTGCATGACGTCCGGAAAAGTTAAATGTTTAGTTGGTTTTATCTAATCCTCATTTTAAATATGACCAATAAAGGCATAGTTTAGATTTAGCTATCGCAAAAAATAATTCCTCCGGAGCAAATGAGACTGTGGCGCTAGCCGATAATGACGCTGACGAAAGAATCACTAATTAAGCGATGAAGATAATAATCCACACCCCACGCGTCATAACAGAAACCTACGCTTGGCGCGCGCGCTTTCTGCTATGACTCCGTCTCCTTTAAGATGAGGGCAATGCTGTCTGACTCATTAAAACCATTCCGTAGGAGGAATGCTACCCCTAACAATTTCAAAGTGATCCAAAGGGCGAAAATTTCATTAGAAGACATTTCTAACGCCTTAAAAGAAATAAGAAAATATTATAGCTGAATATTTTGCAAAATCTCAAGCTTTTTGTTTATAATATTTGTTCTACGAAACTATCCAGTTTTTTTTTTTGTAAATGAGCATGGTACCGTTTTAGGTCATTCTTTAATGATACTCTGCTGTTCCTGTTGAAGAACATTGCAATACAAAGAAAAGGTGGTCTATGTGACTACCTTTGGGGCCGTAAGAAGTTATCCCAAATATAACGACCCCAAAGGCAAAAATGACGACCCATTACGCAGTCAAAAAGCAGGTAGTCAAATTTGACTACGCACTAAAACAACATGGAGGACGGTTAGTGACGCTCGAGTTCCGCGGTAAGGCCTAGCAAACAGCGAGGCTTTTCGGCCGAATGATAGAATGGAGAGCATAAGCCTATTCGACGTCTTTCAGGCGCCATCAAGCACTTTCACCATCCGTCCCCAAACACCGGTACCGTACCTAAATCCTCTAAGGACGGAAAATTGTGTGCGGAATAGCTGCGAGTGCCCCCGACGGCATCTCGCTAGATTGACTGTATTTTTATCGCCGGCGGAGAACGCTAAAAAATAGTTGTTACGCGAAAAATGGGCATGCTCACTTTATTGAACACTATGTGTGCTGTCGTATGCGGCGATGAATCGCTGGGTACTTAAAAGAAACGTACACCGGCCTTGGCTCTACTGCCAGGACCCCATTTTCATTAGACACGGGCACACCTAGCACAGACTGGCCTGCAGGGGGTCTGAACCAACGCAGGTGCCAGGATTCATGGTGATTGGTGATGCCACTCAATAAAAACCCACAAGCGTACAAGTCGCCTGTGGTGACGCAGCCCTGTAAATTGGAATTCAGTACATAAAGTAGATACTAATCGAGCCAAGCAGAAAGGGCGCGCTTGAACAGAAAAAGAAATATAAAAATGAAGGCGCAGCTGAGACGTATAATGGACGTCCAAGTGCGGTTGTCTGTCACATCCGATGCATTTTACATGCTCAAAGTGATCTGGATAAAGTAGGAGTGTTTGAATGATAGTATTTCATTATGATAGACTGTATAGTCATCATAGTTGCACTCACAGATACAGAGTAAAAGGCAGTAAAAGTTGCCCAAAATACTAAAAGCTGAGCTAAAGTATGCACATCTTTCTTAGCCCAAATAATGATGTTTTTGTTTAACTTGTCTTTCTAATTAAGTGTGACAAATGAATAGCACCCATTTGAAACCAATAACGTCATGCTAAATATAGGTCATCCTTCTTCTGCGGCGTGACAGATTGTTCAAAATGAAATTAGAGGGTCTTCTCTCGGTCCCAAAAAAATAATTGTCACAGCTAGAGCAAATAGGTGCCCTCGTCTAGCCTTAGAAAAGCTTTTCTTGAGGCTTCCTTAGATAGAAGAATTGAGTTGCTTTCAAACAAGCCAGTCAATGAATATATTGCGGACAAACAGAATCAAGATTAGGCAGTTCACTGATTCGAGTAGCCAAGAGAAATCACAAATTAGCGTAATGCTAAGGTGGCCGTAACCTGCCAACTCGATACCCCCCCCCCCCCCCCCCCCCCCACCACCAAAACTCTTTTCAACGCATCAGTTGACAAAGAAAACGCGAAGCACATGCACAATAACGACATGCATTGCACAGTGGATCCCACATAGAACGTAGCTGGCGTTCTATGACACTGATATAGCACGTCCCAGTGTGGCATTGCGGTGACCTGGCCGACGCAGACAAGATCTGGCAATAAGCACCACTGCACGCGTCTTACTAGCAGAAACGGCAAACGGATATTTTGGTCACTCCACTGCAGTGTCAGCTGTATGCTGTTTGAATGCTCTCATGCACTGCGAAGTTACTGCGAGCACCATGAGTGTGATGGAACATGTAGTGATATCAGTATCTCAACTATAAAGAAACAGAGCATGCAAACATCAACAATGGTGGAGAAAAGCGGTGCTAAAATGCTGAAAGATAGTGCATTCTTTGGTTTTGCTGCATAGTTGGTTTGGGTTCAAAGTTCAGAAGGTAAAGGGGCATTGCAATGGCCAGGGTCCTCTGGGGTAGCAACCGATATGAAGTGAATTAAGCAGTGTGGAAGGTGTTAGCTGTGCCGGGGCTTACGTATCGGAATGACGCACTGTGCCTGCTGTCAGGAGCCCGTCACTATATACCTTGAGGTGCGTGAAAAAGGTTTGGGTAGGTAACGACTGAGAGCCAGTCAAGCAGCACGAAACGAGTACCTGTAAGGGTACATGGGCTGATCCAGCTTTGGCACCAGAGAGGTCTGAGCCAAGCTGAACTTTGAGTGAAGCCTCAGCAGAATGCACGAAGGGGGATTATACATGCCTTCCTTAATTTCCGTCGCAAAAAGGTGCTATCGCATACTACCAGTAGTACGAGGTGGAATCAGGGACGCAGTCTTTTTTTAAATGAGCTTTAGCCACTTTCCATGATCCCGGGTGTTGCCTGGGGTCTCGTGCAATGACAGCACTAACACGTTTTTGTCCGCGGGTACCACCACAGACGCCGAAAGCAGCACCAAAAATACAAGAACGCCCGAGAGAGGATTATTCATGTCTTCGAAATTTTTCACATTTTCTGTCTTGTATGGAGAAGCGGTGCACCCTTAAGGTGATAGCCTGCAACCGGTAATTGAGCGGGCATTTTCAGCATCCAGGAGGCGGTGCTTCATGACACCTGTCCAGGCATGTCACTCATGAAGAGATTGGCAAACAGCATCTTCTGGTACGCCGGTGTTGACAAAGACATTTAAGACCATGTTAGAAGGTGCAAGAAATGTGCCCAGTCCTGTTTAATGCCTCTGGTACAGGTTCGGGTTAGCTAGTTGAATACTAAGCAAAGCTGAACACGGCTTCACATATATAATGCTGTACCACTGGAGAGTTACTTAAAACTGATCTTGGTCCACTCGGACACAGAGCGGATGGAAGCATCGGCCGAGACCACATTGGAAGCCCAGTGCGACATCTTTGCTCGATTTGGACAGCCAAGGACCTTGGTGTTTGACAACGGACCCCAGTTTAATGGTGATGTTTTCAAAAAGGTTTTACAACGGTCATTTATTGCGGTTACCTGGCCGAAGTATAAAAGGTCTCGTAACAAGCACCACAGCTCCCGGCAAACAAGGAGGAATGGACATCACATATTTTTGTCATTCCACTGCAGTGCATTGTGGTGATTCCACTGCAGTACATGTTGGTCATTTCATCACTGCATTTTACCCCACCCCCAGTTTGTATCACACACAATTCAACGGGTTAGCCGAGCATGCAATATGCAGAGTCAAGCGGGGCATTCGCGAGGTTCAGACTTGCGGCCTTTGGATCAGGCTTGCAAGCACTTCCCCACTGTTTTGAAGTTACGCTGCCACAAAACCTCAGCAAAATATAGGGAGTACTCCTCTGAAATGTTATTCGGAAACCGAATCTGAGCTCAGACTGATTTTCGTATATATGCCTAAATTCGTCCCTGCACGAGAGAAGCAACCATCGTTTTGGTGTAGAACAGACTGTACGGGCGCGCAGTTTCGGCCTAAGGTGCATTCCTAAAGATCTCAGCTCACTTATGGTATACGAATGGCAACAGTACACCCCAACACGATAGCCCCAGCAGCATGCGGATCGGCCCTGGACGCGGCTTCCCCAGAAGTGGACCGGCTGCGTGTAGTCCTTTTTTGACACAGAAGCAATGATGTTGGTGGTTCAGTGGTTCAATAATAAGGCTGGTCTTTGGCAGCAGGAAACATCCAAAAAGGGGCCGGTAGAGCGAGCACGTGATGGGGTGCACCGACGAAAGACGAGTAGTAATCGGGATTCGCGGTCAGCGCGGACCCTGTTGGCGACCGACAAACCAGAGGTAATAGATTTTTAGTTTTAGGTATTGTTAAATATAGCGAAGAACGTCAGAACTGAAGAACGGAAAGAAAAAAAAAGGTGCGAGCTCGGGCTCAAACTTGCGCTCATAATAGCACAAATAGGGTCCGTGACGATGTAACAAGCTTGAAAAAGCCAGTTATTACATTCTTGATTCCTTATGCATTTTTTAACGAAACTTCATGGAATATATTGAAGCAGGAGAAAGAACTAGTGCTCTCCTGTTCTTAGTAATTTTTAACAATATTTACAGGGAGACTACAACAATAAAAACATCAGAACATGACACTTATCTTCCGAATCATACAAGCAGTCAAAGAGAAATGATATTGAAAAAGCTTCATATCCGCAAACGTTAGTCACATTTGAGATAGTTGCAGTCGGAAGAAAATACCGGCTCAGCGGCTGCTGTTGTGGTCACAGGAGTTTAGAATTAAGACGTTGCCTTAAAAGAAAATACCGAAAGAGGAAAAAAAATGTTTGAAGAACGGAAGACGTGTACAGCTCCCTGTAACGCCGAATTAGAGCGCAGCTTTTGAGGAGAAGGAGGGGATGGTATGGAGGGGAGGGGATGCCCCTCTTCCTCCTCCGCGCCCTCTCCTCCTCCCCTCCTGCTCCCTCTTCCTTCCCTCCTTGTCCCTCTCTCTTCCTTTCTCTTCCTCCTCTAATTTTCCTGCCCTCCTTTTCTCCCTTCCCCTCTCTCCTTCTCCCACCTCCTCCCTCATGACGTCACTTGTGACGCTCGTGACGTCACTCGTGACCCTAGTGACCCCCAAGAGGTCACTTGTGAAGCCCTCGTGAAGGTCGGTACTTTCACGTGACCTTCAGTGTGAAGGTCGTGATCTTCGTCGTGATCCACATGAGCGACTGTGACGTCACGTGACGTCATCATGGAAAACGTCCCATAATGCAACGCGCGGGTCACGAGTGAGATCCGCACGTTGAATTATGAGATGTTTCCTATAATTCAACGCGCGGTAACGCCGATGCGACGGCGTCGGCGTCGCCGTCGCCGATTCATGCGTTGCATCATGGGGCGTTTCCCATAATGCAACACGCGGGACCCTCGTGACGTCACGTGTGACGCCATTATGGGAAACGTCCCATGATGCAACTCGCGTTTCGCAAGTGAGAGCCGTGCGTTGCATTATGGGACGTTTCTCATAATGCAACGTGCCGTTACGCCGACGGCTACAGCGACGGCGACGGTGACGGCGACTCCGCTTAAGCCGGAAACGGGCGACTAAGAGCTGCGCTCTAAAACACCCGTCGTGAACGGAGGAGATGCCAACTCCTTCACGTACGGGCAGCCATCGATGAAGCTTCATGGAGTGTGCTGGTGGGCGCTGGTCCTTCTTCATAGGGTCTTGAGCAAGGAGGCCAACGAATGGAGCGGCTGTCTCGTAAACGCCAACTTTTCTCGAGGCAGACGCTGGGCGGCCATTTTGCGCACTGAGTATATCCTATTCACCCCTAAGAAAATAAAAAGCGTGAAAGACAAGGACAAGAGGATGACCACACAACACAAGCGCTTACTCGCAACTGACGTTTTAATTCGGAAGATGAGGAAGACGAATACATTAGAGACCCTGACGTTGAAAGTCACTAATATTTATAAAAAGGAGTGAAAGGATCTGAAAAGGCTGAGAATTAAAAAAAGGTAAAAAATGAAACTAGTAAAAACAAAAAAATGGTGGGCATAATTAAAGTAACAGTGAAGAAAATGACAGTGAAAAAAATTAAGAAAAAAGGGAAAGGGGAAGGTAAAGCACATTAAGAATATCTAAGGGAAATATTTCATGTACTCTAATTCTTTTGATGACAAAGTCACCGATGAAGCACTGACACATTCGTCTCCTTGGGTCGCAGTGACTTCAGCCTAAAAATCTCGCGAGTTCGCTTATCTGGACACCTCTTCAGAATCCTTGTGCTGGACAGTAGCGGGGGCATCCACAGTCCCTCACATGTGGGGCGAGATGCCGCCTTCGGAGAAGATTTTAGAGACAGCGTATTTTCTCTGAACCTTACGTTGATGCATCGTCCCGACTGTCCCTTGCCTTTCCCGCTTTTTATTTTTGTAATGTTCAACCAACGAGGCCAACAAATCATTTTGCTATTCACCCCTAAGCTGAGAATGCGGTGGAAGCTACGTCCTCATTGGACCGGTCATGCATCTCTCTTTCGCCACGTGATCACGCCCCTGATCATACTTACGCGTAGAGAACCGGGTCAGGTGATGAAAGGGAGGTGGCTGATTTGTCCAACGGGCACGTAGTCACCACTGCAGTCCATGCTTTGTGGTGAACGGAGTATAGGGCAACATGTCCCAACGGAATGAAATTTACAGTCCAAAACCGGGTACAGCAGAGCGTCAGGCCAGAGGGAAAATATCAGACGGTTTCACGGCCACGTCTTGCAGGGCAGACGGGTAAGCCGAGTGATTACGAGCGTGGGTACACTGTGAAGAACCTCAACGGCTTATTTACTGCCCTGAAAAAGCGGAACGATCGCAAGTGTTGGAACTGTGCAAAGAACCTCAGAAGTAAATTTACTGCCCTAAAAAAACTGAACGAGCGCCAGCGCAAAGACATCATGAAAATCCGCGGGGGCTTTTTTTCTGCTTTAGAAACCGTTCGAGACGCGAGGCGTTCGATGAAGCGATATGCGAAAAAAAAAAAATCGAAAATACGAAATAAAACGTCAACACGACCGAAGCAAGGAAACACATTGGCTCTATCTCCGTAGTCAAAATCAAATCCGACAAAGGCTTAAAAAACTGCGAGAAGCACCGGTTCGCCAACTCCTTAACCGGGACGCGGAGCTATGCTTTTAAAGTATAAACCGCATGTAAGCGATTTGGCGAGCGACGAGACAAGCGATGGCGACCCGCTTTGCTGTCGCACGCTCAGTCGCGCGACGAGGCAAACCGCATGAAGGTGGCGGAAGCAAGCGACCGAGGCGATGAGCGACTTTTTGCAGAAATCCAAAAAACGAGCGACGCGACGAGCGGCAATGAGAAATCTCCGTCGCTCGTCGCTGACTATCGTCGCTTTCGACGTCGCTCGTCTCGTCGCCCGCTAAATGCTGAACCGCATGTAAGCGATTCAGCGAGCCACGGGACGAACAACTGCGACAGCGACGTGAGTAGGCGACGAGCGACGGAGATATCTTACTGTCTCCCGTCATATCGCTCGGGTTTGGGATTTATAGAAATCGTCACTCAACGCCTTTGTCGCTTGCTCCCGTCGCTTTTGTGTGGTTATCCTCGGCACGCGACTGACCGAGCAACAGCGAAGTGGGTCGCCGTCGCTTGTTTCGTCCCTCGCCAAATACCTTAATATGCGGTTTATACTAGAATCGCTTGCATGCGGCTCAGCCTTAAACCTTGAAACTGTAGGAAAAAAACAGGATAGACCGAAAGGCTCGGCCGACACACAAAAATGCAGTGGTAGCGCACAAAAGTGTAGCGATTTTTTTTTTTTTATGGAGAGGCGACAATGTTGGTGATTCGACGATCAGCCTGCTGCTTGGCAGCAGGAAACATCCAAAAATTGCTGGTAGAGCGGCCGGGCTACGGTGCCCTGACGGAAGAGGCGGGTTAGGTAATTCCCTTTTAGGTTTTGCTTTAATTAATCACAGAGCAGAACATCAAAACAAAAGAACACGAACGGCGAAAGAAGCACGACTTCTGGCTCGAGCTAGCGCTTATAATTGCATAAATAGTGCCAGTGACGAAACAATAATATAGTAAAAGCCAAATACTATACTGCCACTAAACTGAAAGCCGCTACTGAATCAGAAAGTTGAAGCGCTACGTTCAACCGGGAAATCACAACAATGACGGCTGCAGCTCAGAAATTCAAGCAAAATTGAGGATCGAGGAAAACAGTACAGGCGACACAGTCACATACCTCTCAGCATGTTTAGATAGTCGATCCTCGGCCTCAGTGTTCAATACGATCATATATACGACTAGGGATATTTTTAAATAAAACGTTTCACAAAAAAATACGGCGAAAACATATCCTTACCTCATTTCGGCAAACATTCACGTCAAACGAAGAGCACCGTCATTCGTTGTTACAATGTTTGACTGTCTCCACTGATTTCTAGAGACCTCTGACTGTCTTTAATCTGTAGAGAACCAGTGTTGCTGATGACGCTGACAAAACTTTTATTCCACCAATTTACGCGAATTGCATAACACATATGATCTTCACTGTTCTTAAATTATCACAAAAACTAAAGAAGAGCAGATATATAGTATTTTTGTAAATATCTAAGCTTCTGATATCATTTACGACTGTCTAGACGCGAGTATCGGATTCGAAAGCGACCCCCCCCCCCCCCCCTTCCCCTTCGTCACCCGCAGAAAAGGGGTCATAATCCAGAGCGGTTTTGGGGTCGTCCCTTTGCCCAAAGGCTAGTCACTCGCCCTTTTGAGTAGTCGAAACCTCCAAAACGCCATTTCAACTAAGAAGGGTAGTAATTTTTTTTTTTGTTAGAGTGTGCTACCGTTCTTGCGGCGCACATTTACGACAACCTCAAGTCCTTGCATAAAAAGGGGGCACGTTTTTGCTCACTTTTTCCCAACCCAAATAGAGCGTGATGCCGGCGTCACGTCTTAAAATATGGCTTGGCACGAAAGAAATCTTTTGGGGACCAGAATCGGAGCTTCCGGCACAGCCTTGGCTACAGCGGCGAGCCCAGAAGAGCGGTCATGGAGGTAACAAACGTCCTAACGTGCAGGAAACGACTATGAACTCCGGGTTCCGGCGCTGAGCGGGAGGAAGTTAGCCGAGCGAAGAAAGACGAAAAAAAAGTCGTAACGCAACATCGGGGACGACAAGAATATACTGAGATAAAGAAGAAAAATAGAGGGGATAGACTGAAAATGGGTGACCGAGAGACTTGATTCAAACCGAGCTAACTCAGTCCTCGAATCGAGCTTTAGCTGCAAGAGCCGATCTTCGCGATCATTTCTTTGGAATTGGCTCAAAGGTCTCCGGAGAGTTTTCCTCATATGTCTGGTGTCCCCGAACAAAGGGACGAGAAGCTGCAAGTATACGTTTATTTACTTTCTTTCTTTTTATATGAAAAAGATCGTTTTTCCAGTTGGCCGCCTCGTTCACCCGGAGACTCAGAGTTCTCATTTCGGGCCAATGTCGCGCCGACATTTCCCACGGGTCTTTAGCGAGAAGGCAATACGCTTCGTAAGTTATTTTTGTTACTTTAATTTTCTCTTCTCCGTTTCGCCGAAGTTGGTTTGCTTTTAACGAATCCCATAGGATTCATCAAGTCGAACGTAATTTGATAATCGCAATGTTGAGGACTAAAAGTGAATTCTGGGGCTACGATGGTGCTTCAGGTGGGACGGCCGAGAATTTGTACCCGATGCCCATGGCATGCACGTGATGTTCAAGCAGAAAGCGGACTGATGCCAATAAATTATTTAGATTCTATGATCAGAAGGGGTGTGCAAATAATCCTCGGATCGAATAGCACCGCTTTATTTATAGTATTCATAGCGGTAGGATGACCTCCGACATATTGGCTCTTTATGTAGTGGAACTCTCTAAAAAAAATCCGTTCTTGAAAGGTTCTTCGACGCCCCAAGACCTCTTTCACCTTGTGAAGAACTGTTTTGCCTCAAACAGTGTGGCCAACTGGTGCACCAGAAAGGCAACCGGGTGATGAAGAACGTTTGCGTAAAAAAAAAGTCCTTCATAACATTTTTCACTCCTTTTTTGCTTGTTTTGCAGCAGCATTGGTTTTTGGTGAGTTCTCGTTGCATAACCTCGATTAGTTATTGTCATAGAAGGTCTAGAGACATGAAGTGGAGAATATCATAAAAGTAAAATGCTCTTGTTACTTTATTTATTACTGATAACCTTTTGAAATGCAATACTCGACAGAAGCGCAACGTTGTTTCTGGATGTTGCACATAAATATCAGGAGTAAACTATATATATATGCATACCACGCAGCGCAGTTTGCACGGCAGGGTAACACAAAAATATCAATGTTCCACGAATTATTGATTGTTTACTTCCGTCAGAGCTTCGTAATTACCTCGTTTGTGGTGGGCGAGAGACGTCAATATATAATTAGTGTTCTAGGGGAACATAATGGCCAACAAGTCATCGCGATGTACGGGGCGAGCGCGAGATCGACGCCGCTTGAAAGCAAAGTTAGGCGCGATATAAAACGTACGTCAAACCTTCCGTGAAGACCTACGCAAAGAGGTTCGAGAATGCAACACGACACGCAGTTGGCAGGGACGGTGCGCGTAGCGGGCCCTACGAAAAACTCGGCTAAATGTCGAATGATAGAGAACGCTCATGCCTCTATTTTAACCGAACGCTAAGAGGCATTTCCGGCAGTCGAGACTCTCTGGAGGTTGCTGCAAAATGTCGAAACACACGCCACAGGCCTTTAATCGCCGCCGCCGACCGCCGTTGCGACGCGAAACGAACTCCACGGTTTCCGCCCGCCCTCCCAAAGGAAATACGACGAGCTCGTTACAGAGCTTCCCTGGCTTCCCCAGTACGCGACCAGCGTGATCATGTGAGCGCGGACACCAGTCACACATCTTATTCGAACCGAGACTTGCCCAAAAATTGTAGACGAAAACCACTATCTTTTGTTCCTTTTTGTATTAAATTTTATTTTTGAACTACTGACGGTTAACGAATCAAACGTTTACGAAATAAAGAGAATGACTTCACGGAGCAGCGCTTTGACGTTGAAGCGGTTAAAATAGAAGCGGTTGCGCGCGAAGGAGTGTCGGTGCGCCGCGCCGTTGGCCGCGTGAGATTCTGTAAAGACGAAACTAACGGCGGCCGACAATTCGGGGTTCGTTGTTTACTGTTTCGACCTGGTTCTGTCGGCGGCATTCAATAAATGCGGTCACGGTGTGAGAACATGCAGATGTGTCTAGATGGAAGCGCCAGGACGTGTCAGATTGGTTGACAAAGCAAAACCTTGGAGACTTCGCCCAGAGATTTGAAGGTAAGCAGACTGCTCCGGACTCTTTGTTTGTGTTGGTTGGCGGCGTCGGTTTTGTCTCGCGTTTTCCGTTTCCAAGGGGAGTGCCGGTAACGCCGTTAACGGCGGGTGATCTGGATCTAGATAGCGCTATTCTTTCATGTGCACGCGAATATTTTCTGTGAAACTTGCAGTGCAGTGTGAATATTTGGACATGTTTTGTGAGCGAGGAAGTGCTTCCGTGTCTTTCGGCGTTTGGCAAGATTTGTCGTCGTTTCTGCTTGTTCGTGCGAGTGTTCAAAGCGTTCGCGGTGCTATCATATCGGGAGTCATCTGATAAATTATTTCCAGATAGCTCACGCTGACCCGAACTTTACTAATGTTTGCAAGTTGGGTGAGTGCTCTCCGTCTGGACGATATTTTACCGCATTTGAGATCTTCAGGAAGCAGATGAAACGTAAACATGTCGAGGGACGATCTGCGGAACCGTAAAATGGAAGCAGTGTGAGGGTGATGCAGGCCACTGCTTCATGGTTGTCCCCTCCCCCCCTTACCCCCCCCCCCCCCCACCCCATCATTAAGTTTCTTTATGCTATGTATGTGTACACCATCGGAATAAAAAGAATAAAAATGTAGAAAAATGTGGTATAACTTCTGTCATTAACATATATATATATATATATATATATATAGAGAGAGAGAGAGAGAGAGAGAGAGAAAACGAAGCGCAGGGTGACGAAAAGTTTATACGGAAGAAAACCCACCTGAGACGGTTGTTGGAGTTTTTAAAACATATTATTGGTAAAGTTGGTCGACGTTTCGGCCTGAGCCAGACCGAAAAAGGTCTGCTCAGGCCGAAACGTCGACCAACTTTACCAATAATATGCTTTAAGAACTCCAACAACCGTCTCGGGTGCGTTTTCTTCCGTATATATATATATATATATATACTCCGTGTGCAATATTTGATCTCCTTTTATGCAGAAGAGGTTGATGGGGAGACGTTACTGAACTTGTCATTGAGGATGATTGAGCAGTTGCTCCCTGCTATAAAACTGCGAGTCAAACTGCTAAAACTGATTGAACAGATAAAAGGGAGACGTAAAAGAAAGGTAGGGAACTTTGCCCAATTGAAAATTTGCGTTCTATGTGTGAAATTCAAGATGCACTCATTGTATTGTTATCTTTCAGCTTGCGTGGACCCTCCAATGTGGCTAGTGCTAGTGACACAGTAGCCTAAGATTGGTCTACAGAAGTTGTGAGTAATGTATGGCCACAGAGATATACTCTCCCAGAATTTCCCCCACTACTGTTACAAAAGCTGCGTGAAAAGAGTGAACTCTTCCTTCAACCAGAGCGAAATGAAGCTGGGTTCTAAAGCAGAAACTGCCCCCCCAAAATTGTACTTGAGTAAGAATCTCTCGGTAAACATCTTTTTTTTTTTTCTTCCTCCAGGGTCTGACGGTGGCCATCTTGAAAAATTAGGTTTTAGTGTTCATTTGCTTATATATATATATATGAGAGGTACTAAAAAGTGACTAATTGGTAACAAATTATAGCTTTCAAAGACTAAAAGCAAAATTCTGTTTTGAAAGTAGGTCGTAGAGCTTTAGGAATATTCCTACCCCAGTGCTCAAGAATGTTGGTAGTATGAATAGTGTTGTTTCCGTTACATTTTTCCCACAGTCATTTCAGACTCTTTGAAAGCCTTCGGAGTTCCAGGCCAAGTTAATTCAAAAGTTTTTCACTATGTGTAATGAATCTGTGAAGTATGATGTTCCACTAGGCCGTGTTTTATTTGATCTATATTTTAGGCAATGAAGCATTCTACTCATGTGCTAAGTTTCAATCTAGTCATGTTCAATAAACGTCAATATGTTTCTTTGTGAACCGCTGTATTTTCTCTTCATTTCACCATTGACAGGTTGGACATTGCAGGGCATCTCTTTTGTTTCTCCTACCTCTATTCCGTATACCTCATACTTAGTCTTGACAAGAGTAAGAACGATGAATGCGTACTTGAATACCCATTCAAGCCAGCGGTTCTGCAGTAGAGCTAGTGCCCCACAGAAGGTGCCTTCATGTTTAAAGCCTGTTTTGCACATCTTTTGAGGTTTACAAAACGTCTAGGTTATGTACAGTGCCTCTTCGAACAGTTCGAGACAGTCGATAAAGAGCGGTTTTCAAAAGAGCTGTTGAACACATAAAAGTTCTGCCCAAGTTGCTTTTTGCGAATGAGTTATTCAAGTTAGCTTAAAAGTTGTCTCTGCAAAAACCCTTTAACTGGAAAGGTTCATATTAGAAACCTCTCTAGGCAAAAAAAAAATAACTTGAAAGTTAGGAGTGAGCAAATAGTGCTTGAACTGGAATGTCCTTCGTAGTTCTTTTCAGTTTTCTCTCGGCTGGAATGGTTTTTCATCAAATACTTTTGGAAGCTTTTTATAAGCACTTTCAATTGACTAGTTAATCATTAAACCTTTATTGAGTTCTTTTAGGATCTAAGAAAATAACAGTTATAAATAACCTGTCAAGGAAACTTTACTGTTGGGGTGTGTGAATGCCCCTCGGTTAAAATAGCGCAGCGATATTTTTAGATTCAACAAGTCCACTATACACGATGACATTCATTGCAGTGTTGAGCCTAGAAATATCGCGTCGCTATTTGAACCGAGGGGGTATTCGCACACATCAACATAAAAGTTCGCTTGAAAGGCTATTTAGAACTTATTTCATTAGCCCCTAAAATAACTCAATAAAGGTTCTTCATATTATTAACTTGTTAAATAAAAAGAGCTTATAAAAACCTTCCAAAAGTACTTGATAAAAACCGTTCATCCGAAAAAGAACTAAAAATAACTGTTTCATCAACAGAAGGGCTGAAAAAACTGTTTGAACTTTCTTCACGGAGAACTGTATTATTGAAAAGAGAACTTAAAAGAAGTGTTAAACGGTTCTTCACCATGAACTGTTTTAGCGAGAGAAGAACTTTTTTTAAAAGTTCCTCACGAAGAACTGTTTCATTGAGAAGAGAACTTAAAAAAAAAAACTCTTTAAAGGTTCTTCACAAATAACTTTTTGTAAGGTGCTTAAAGGAACCTTTTAGGGTACAAATATGGACAGGCCGAACTCCAAAAAGCTATTTTTCGAGCTGTTTTTTATAGTGTACAGCTACTGATGACGCAGCACTAAAGCTACTATTGACGCAATGGCGCACTAGTATTTGATTCGAAACCTCGTTGGCACGCCCCTAGTGTGTAGCTAAATCTTATGACCTTCAAATGCAAACAGTCCTCTAGCGTGTTCTCTAATGTACAGTGCGTGACGACACGAAACATACATGCGAAGCCCGTGGCTTTGCCAGAGTCATTTATACTTGGAAAGGTGGGCAGACCATTTAAGATACCGACAGTCAATCAATTACGGCAGGTGGTCTGGCAAACGGAAAATAGTATGTTGTCTCTGCTATTTTGTGTTTTTGACGCATAACACTCCATGGCGGTCTCTCGTTAAAACTGCACCCCATTTAGTTCTACTGCGAAGTCATCTGGCGTTAGTGAACGACACGTTACCCTGGCCGTCAGAACTGTCGGGGTATAAACGGCTCTGGTCCTGGCTAGAGTAGTTGCCTATACAGAGCCTACACAGTTACTCTAGTCCTGGCGTACCTGCTGCGGCATTTGCCGGGTCATGTCGCACGCAGGGGTTTCTTGAGTCACATAGTTATGCACACTAATGATGCAAAACTATAGAGGAATTGACCATCGATAGTGAACTATCGATAATACCGTCGATAGTACTATCAGCAGTCGACTTTTGATAGATGGCTCTCGGTTGACTATCGATACAATCGCAAGTCCACTTTCAGATGCTATCGAATGTTACTAAAATAAAAGCACAACCCAGAAAAAATATGATGATGATTATCAACGGCCAGACAACACCGGGCTCTAGAAAAAACATGAAAGAGGATGGAAAGTAAACATCGAGTTCCATTCTCACGCAACAAATTTTTAGATGAAACAAAAATAGCGCTTTGCCACTTTTGCGCGGCACATATTTTGCATAGTCCTGGGGTTCAAATATCAGGCTTTGAACTTGAGTATGCCCTAATTCTTATTTAAAAAAAGTATCCTTATATATATATATATATATTGTCTTAGGGATGGGACAGACCTCGCTGAAGACTTCTAGCATCCGTGTTTCTCACGACTTCGATTCAAGCTTCTGTTGCTTTTTTATTTCATATTCAGCGGTCGCATAATAAATTTCGTAGTCTTTACCACTGAAAATAGCCACTCTCTTGGGGATCACACTTTTTTTCTGCTGATGACTATTCATGGCTAATTCCCAAAAGTCGAGAATTAACTGTTTATAAAGTAGTGGCTTGTTTGAAGCGATATATCGCCACTATTTGTTCGGTATTATTTTGGCAGATTTTGATGAAGGTTGCTGGTAAGTAATTTACTTGTTTTTATAGGCACACCTTGAAAATATAATAGCCGCCACATTATATATGAATAAATATTTTTGCTTCAATACATGTCACATAAAGTTTGCTGTGGACAGTTCCTATTGAACCTTGCCAGATAAAAACCTTATACCAAGCCGACATGGTTAGTTACTGATGTGTTTATTAGTTCCATTCTTCAGTGACAATAAGTTTCAGAACGTACACGTTAACTGAACCAAATATTTAAAACAATGAAATTTCCTGTAACCCAAGTGATGGTGTTGTTTGCAATGACGCACTATTTCAGTGAATAACAACAAATGTGAATCCGAAATACAATACTGTTTCTTTTATTCCACGCAACTTGTTGGGTCGAAGAAAACACCGCACTTATTTTTTTTTCATTTTCTCGTGGAAATAGAACGTCCTGATAAATTTACGATGTTATAGAATAATTACATAAATGACGAGGACAGCACGGCGCACACTTGTCGCCCTGTCCTCGTGGTATATTGTCACGGGTAGTGACCAAAAATAACAAATAAACGGGAAGAAATAAACGTTTAATGTGGCGAACTTGTGCCAAAAATAAAAGAGTACAAAAGATAATAATAGAGCGTCGCGAGCGTCGAAATCGGCGAAACCGCAGGATCGAGCGCTGGGGCGAGACTGACTCAACAAGGTCGCGGGCGGCCTCTTATCTAGAGTGCGCCGCTATCTCGAAGATTCGGCGAAAGCGGTTCGAGCGTCGCGTGATCGGGGCGAGAATGAACACGCACTTTCTAGAAAACAAAAGCAGGGATAAATGATAGAAGTTACGTGCGGTACATGAAGAAACGGGAACTTTCTGGAGGACCGTGACCGAGCGTTGCTTTCTCAGCCTTGCGCGCGGCATTACTCCCCCCTTTAAAAGTGCATCGCCCCGATGCAGTGTAAAACAAATCAAAAGAAAAAAGAACGATAAACTAAAGAGTCTTTTGGTGCACAAAAGGTCCACAGTCCTATCGAGCGTAGTACGGCTTCAGGCGCACGACGTGGACGACCTCAGGTCGTGGTGGGCGGCGTGACGATGTTCGTGTTCCGTCGGGCATCACCTCGTAGTTCAGTTCGCCGAGGCGACGAAGTACCTTGTATGGTCCAAAGTACCGTTTCTGCAGTTTCTCACTGAGGCCGCGGCGACGGATGGGCGTCCATACCCACACCCTATCTCCGGGCTGGAAGTGGACGTCCCTGCGACGAAGGTTGTAGCGGCCGGCGTTGACGCGTTGCTGGTCTTGAATCAGGAGTCGGGCGAGCTGGCGAACTTCTTCGGCGCGTTGAGCAACCGCCTGGGCGTCGTCGCTCTCACTGTCAGCTGGCTCATGGGGCAGCATCGCGTCCAGCATGGTCGTTACTTTGCGCCCATGCACCAGTTGAAAGGGTGTCACTCCGGTGGTCTCTTGTACGGCCGTGTTGTAGGCAAATGTGACGTACGGCAACACCTCGTCCCATGTCTTGTGCTCCACGTCGACGTACATGGAGATCATGTCGGCGATGGTCTTGTTGAGTCTCTCCGTTAGCCCGTTGGTCTGCGGGTGGTACGCCGTGGTGCGGCGATGGCTGGTGTGGCTGAGACGAAGGACTTCTTGCGTCAGCTGGGCCATGAATGATGATCCACGGTCTGAGATCAGGACTTCGGGTGCGCCGTGCCGGAGGACGATGGATTCAATGAAAAACTTGGCAACTTCCACAGCAGTTCCGGAAGGAAGGGCTTTCGTTTCGGCATACCGCGTGAGATAATCTGTGGCGACGATGATCCAGCGATTTCCCGACGTCGACGGCGGAAAAGGGCCAAGTAGATCCATTCCGATCTGCTGGAAGGGTGCTGTTGGCGGAGGAATTGACTGCAAGAGTCCGGCCGGCCTCGTCGGAGGTTTCTTTCGTCGCTGGCATTCATGACATGATCGCGTGTAGAGGTGGACGGTTTTGGGTAGCTTGGGCCAGTAATACTTTTCACGAATACGTGCCAGGGTCCGGCTGTAACCAAGGTGTCCGGACGTCGGGTCGTCGTGGCAGGCTTGAAAGATCTCCCAAAGGTCGGTCGGGATTACCAGCAGCCATGGCGAGTTGTTGTTCCCGAAGTTCTCTTTGTAGAGTACACCTTGTCTAATGGCGAAGGTCGGCAGCGCTCGTGAAAAAACACGTGGCATGGCACTCCCGCGCCCTTCCAGGTGCTCTATTAGTGTGCGCAGCTCAGGATCGTCTCGTTGACGCCGGGCCATGTCGTCGATGTTCACTGCGCCCAGAAAACACTCGTCGTCATCGTCGTCGCTGCTGCCGAAAGGTGTTGCGACGGGAGCTCTGGACAGGCAGTCGGCGTCGCTGTGCTTGCGGCCTGACTTGTAGACGACGGTCATGTTGAACTCTTGTAGTCGGAGACTCCACCGCGCGAGGCGTCCTGACGGGTCCTTGAGGTTCGCAAGCCAGCAGAGCGAGTGGTGGTCCGTGACTACCCGGAACGGGCTCCCGTATAAGTACGGACGAAACTTCGTGATTGCCCAGACGACCGCAAGGCATTCTTTCTCAGTCGTGGAGTAATTTCTCTCCGCCTTGGTCAATGTCCGACTTGCGTAGGCGATGACTCGCTCGGTGCCTTCTTGTACTTGAACCAAAACCGCGCCAAGCCCTGCGTTACTTGCGTCCGTGTGAATCTCGGTTTCCGCATCTTGGTCGAAATGTCCAAGAACAGGAGGAGTCTGCAGTCGTCGCTTCAGCTCGTCAAATGCTTGCTGCTGTTCATCGGCCCATTCGAACTTCTCGGCGTCCTTGGTGAGGTGTGTGAGCGGTGCGGAAATTCTTGCGAAATCTCGAACGAAGCGCCGATAGTAGGCACATAGCCCAAGGAACCTTCGGACGGCCTTCTTGTCTCTTGGCGCTGGAAATGCTGCGACGGCACGAGTCTTCTCGGGGTCTGGGCGGACACCTTCGTTACTAACCACGTGGCCGAGGAACTTCAGTTCGTCATAAGCGAACCGACACTTTGACGGCTTCAGGGTGAGTCCGGCGGTCCGTATGGCTTGGAGAACTGCTCGGAGTCGTCGCAAGTGCTCGTCGAAGTCGCTGGAAAACACGACGACGTCGTCGAGGTAGACGAGACAGCTCTGCCACTTTAGTCCTGCCAGTACGGTGTCCATGACACGTTGGAAAGTTGCTGGCGCCGTGCACAGTCCGAAGGGCATCACTTTGAACTCGTACAGTCCATCCGGCGTGACGAAGGCTGTCTTTTCTCGGTCCCTTTCGTCGACTTCGATCTGCCAGTAGCCGCTCTTCAGGTCCATTGATGAGAAATATCGAGAGTGGCGCAGCCGGTCTAGAGTGTCGTCGATGCGGGGGAGTGGGTAGACGTCTTTCTTCGTCACCGTTTTCAGCTGCCGGTAGTCTACACAGAACCTAAGCGTCCCGTCTTTCTTCTTAACCAGTACGACTGGAGAGGCCCAAGGACTGCTTGAAGGTTGAATTATGTCGTCGTTCAGCATTTCTTGAACTTGCTCCTGGATCGCCTGCCTTTCTTTAACAGAGACTCTGTATGGCGATCGATGCACCGGGCGCGCGTCGTCCTTGGTTAACGATGCGGTGCTTCGCAACGGTGGTTTGGCGCACCTTCGACGACGTGGCAAAGCAGTCGCGGTATTCGGCGAGAAGGTTAATCAACTGTCGTCGTTTCGGGCCCGGGAGTTTACGGTCAATGTCGAGCTGCGCTGGCGACGCACTGTCTTGCTGAGGTGGCGAGAATTCGTCAGTAATGGCGGCGACAACGGCGGAGTTTTGGAGTTCCTCGACCTGGCCCACGGCTGCACCTTTTGTGAGGTGTTGCGCTTCATTTCGGAAGTTCGTGACGAGGACCACAGTGCGGCCATCCCGAAGTTCAGCAACTCCTCTTGCGACGCCTATTCCTCTTCCCAGAAGCAACTGGAGGCTTCCTTCGAGCAGAACTTCGCCGCAGAAATCTTCGGTGATCCCGACGGGTACGAAAACACTCGACCGCGGCGGTAAGTTCACGTGGCTGGCGAGGACTCGGACCGCAGACGACGTCGCTTTGGGTTCCTCCGGTGGTGAAACAGGCTTTCGCAGCGTCAACCGGTTTGCTCCGAGGTCGATGACGGCGCCATACTCGCAGAGGAAGTCCATTCCGAGGATAACGTCCCTCGAACAGTCTTGCAGAACGACGAACTTTACAGGGCACGTCTCACCGTGGATCTCGACGTGAGCGGTGCATCGCCCGACTGGTGTGATGAGGTGCCCACCGGCGGTTCGTATTTGAGGTCCATCCCACGGCGTCGTGACTTTTCGAAGGCGGCGGGAGAGCCTCCCACTCAAAACTGAGTAGTCTGCTCCGGTGTCCACGAGTGCCGATGCGTCGTGGCCGTCGATGATGACGTTCAGGTTGTTGGACACCGTTTCAGGAGCGTCGTTTCGGTCTCCGGTAGCGTTCGAGCGGGGGCCCTCCGACGTTCGTGGAGGATCTTGGCGTCGGTCGTCTTCGGCAACTCCACCTCCAGGGGTTGCCGCGCCTAGTTTCCCCGGCGTGGAGCGAGGGGTGACAGGCTTTCACGTCGGGGTCGGTGCATCGGCGAAGCTGGACGTCGTGGTGAAGGCGATCGGAACTCTCGGCGGGACGCAGGCTCGGGGGACTGGGGTCGTCGGAAGTACTCGTCGATCTCCCGAGGGCGTTCACCATACCTGGGACGCGGATCGCTTGGGTGGAATCCGCGCAGCCCGAGTCGTCGGTATGGGCATCGGCGGTACACATGGTCAGCTTCCCCGCAATGGTAACACAGCGGGCGTCGGTCGGCCGTCCTCCAGACGTCTGTCTTCCTCGGCGCAGGTCGGTCTGGGTGAACGTGCGCCTGATCTTCCTGTCGTCGGGGATACTGCGGCGTTGGGGCGTCTCTTCGGGGTGGCGCCGCAGCTTGGCGGGGAGCTTGCGGCGGTCGTCGGGCTATGGCAGCGTAGCTCAACGTCGCTTCCTGCGGTGCCACCGTGGTGACGGGAACCTCTGGTTGGAGCGCCCGTTGTACTTCCTCGCGCACAGCCTCGGCAATGGAAATGGTTGGCGGACGGCTGGTGGTTGGCAGCAACCTTCGCAGTTCCTCCCGGACGACCTCCCGGATAATTTCGCGGATGTCCGTACCAGGCACGTTTTCACCGCTAAGCAGCGCGGTTGCAGTGACGCTTGGCTGCCGCTGGTAGTGGGAAGCGCGCGCTTGGAGGGCGCGCTCGATGTTTGTCGCCTCGCTGACGAAGGCGTCGACGGTTGCCGGCGGGTTTCGGACGAGGCCTCCGAAGATGTCGTCCTTCACGCCCCGCATCAAAATGCGCAGCTTCTTTCCCTCGGTGGCCTGAGGATCGGCGCGGGAGCTCAGGCGGAGCACGTCTTCCACAAAGCTCGTGACGCTTTCATTGGGGCCCTGGGTCCTGGTTCGCAGTAGGTCCTCGGCTCTCTCTCGGCGGTGGTGGTTGACGAACGTAGCCTTCAGGTTGGTCTTGAAGATGTCCCACGACGTCAAAGAGGACTCATGGTTCTCGTACCAGTGCTTGGCGGTTCCCTCAAGCGAGAAGTAGACGTTGTGCAGGCGTTGCTCGTCGGTCCAGCCATTGTGGCGGGCAACGCGTTCATAGTGGTCAATCCAGTCTTCGACGTCTTCGTAGAGTTCACCGTGGAAGGGAGCAGCCGTCCGCGGTGCGACGGGCATGTAGACGACGGGAGAAGCGGCGGGGGCTTGCGACTGGTTGTCCATCGTCGTCTTCTGCGGCTTGGGCTTGTCCAGGAGCAAACCGTACTCAGGATCCTCTCCCTTGGTGCGGCGGCTGGTCCGAATTTCAGGTTCTGCGGTGAGTGGTCTTCTCACCGAGCCGGGAATCGGACTTGCACTGCGGTCCCTTGGAGGGGAACGCTGCACGGGCATGCGGTACCCCGCACCTCCACCAAAATGTCACGGGTAGTGACCAAAAATAACAAATAAACAGGAAGAAATAAACGTTTAATGTGGCGAACTTGTGCCAAAAATAAAAGAGTACAAAAGATAATAATAGAGCGTCGCGAGCGTCGAAATCGGCGAAACCGCAGGATCGAGCGCTGGGGCGAGACTGACTCGACAAGGTCGCGGGCGGCCTCTTATCTAGAGTGCGCCGCTATCTCGAAGATTCGGCGAAAGCGGTTCGAGCGTCGCGTGATCGGGGCGAGAATGAACACGCACTTTCTAGAAAACAAAAGCAGGGATAAATGATAGAAGTTACGTGCGGTACATGAAGAAACGGGAACTTTCTGGAGGACCGTGACCGAGCGTTGCTTTCTCAGCCTTGCGCGCGGCAATATGTAATCCTTCTCTAACGCCTTTACCTGTTCATCCGGTTAAATTCATGTACACATACTTTCCCATTAGATCCCCATCGCTAGCATAATATTCAAGCAGTGTATCGGATATCTGCGATTTGCTGTTTACTTATCAGGGACGACAAAAGGAATTGGAATTTCCTGGTTGAACACTGTTTATTAAAAAACGAGCAATGTAACAGAATGCGCAAGTGGGCTAGTGACTACATAAATGCGTAAAAACGCAAAAAAAAATCTGACAAAGAAGTAGGGTTGAACACCAAGAGCGCTCCGTATATTTATTCCTACTTCTTTCGAGCATCAAGCTCTCCATGTATTCACATCTACTTGTTTTTTCTTGCTCGTTTTGCCGCTTTTTGTAGTAAATGGAAGTGAAAACTTCTGAAAGCAATTTAATATTCAGCCGAAAACCTCAACAACCTATCAAGATAAATATTAATATTTTTATACTTAGTTTTTCGGCGGTAAGCAATCGGTATTTTTTCGATAGTTTATGGCCAATAATTTTTAAAAAGAATTTCTACCGTGTTCGACAGATTTTCAGTAGCACTTAGATTGTTCCTCAATGATTATTCGGAAGTCCCTAAGTGCAGTTCCTCTATTTTCCCAATTTCTACTTTTTATAGGTAGATTATTGACGTTCTCCGTCATCTAATAAAATACGATCGATAGCTTTACGCGTGTTGGTTATTGCTAGATTAAGGATAGTCGAACATCGATAGTATACTATCGATGGTTTCACGACAGACTACCATCAAAAGCATTTTGTTAATATTTTTACGATAGTGGACGGTCTATTGTATACTATCGATGTACTATCGATATATTTTTTTTTTTTACTTTCGATAGTTAAAGTGGGCTTCTGCCATCGATGGTATCAACTGTATTACCGATTGGTTTTCACCACTAATACACACGGCTTGACCGAGCACGTAGCTGCTGTTCGTGTTTGGTGAGCAAAGTTGAAAAGACGATCACTCAGAGCAATGAACGGAGAGTCAGTCATTCAAATATAAAGCAAACAGATGTTTAGAGTGCATGTAAGCTAGTGTTACTGAGCACGATGTTAAACCCTTAGACTGGGAAACATACAACGGAAGAAGAAAAAAAGAATATCTCCTCTTTGCTCCGCCTTCTTTCAACTTTAACTGTGCTTTCTCCCAGTTTCAGGTGTTAGCATCATGTGAAATATGAGTCTTGTCAATTCAGGTGAGGCACAAGGTATTGGAACATTCGCTCCATGTGCTCACGGAACAAAACTTGCTGTAGTTTCACTCAAAGACAAAAGTGCTCATGTACTTAAAAATTCCAAGCCGCATATTGAGGTAGAGGGGCAAATAAAAATGTAAACGACACTGAAGCTTTGTTTGGCACCGATAGCTGGTTTCTCAGTTTATGTGCCTTATTTTACACCACATTAGTCTGAAGGTTTAGTCATATTCGCGTTTCCCAGGCTTGTCTTGGCATTCACCCTGCTTTTACTAAAAAAACGTTTTGACGTATATGTGGAAAGCAGAGTAACTTTATGTGATGAATCCTTTCTTTTATAGCGCCCTTAAACGAATAGGATACGTTAGTCGTACCTTAAATTATTCTACCAAAGTGGTCAAACTAATAACCTTTAAAACCATTGTTAGGTCCATTTTAGGGTACGGATACTTCGTTTGGGCCCGTTTTTTTAAAGAGCTACGTTAATCTTCTCTTTTTTGTTCAGGCTTAATCAGTCAGATTTAGTTTCAACAGCTACGACAGGCATTTCTCTCTTACGAACATCATGACCTTTCTGGGACATTTCGTTCTCTGCTATTTCACGCAGTAGACGATTTAATAATTTAAACATTGTGCCATTTCAATTTCATAAATTTCATAGTAAGTGTTTTAAAAATGTCTCCTTTCACGTACGGTTGAGATGTGGAAGGACGACGACAGACCTACGGTCATACTTGTACAGACTGATTTATTTAATCAATTATTGCTCTCTAGAGTGTCTCTTTTGTTGTTATTTTGTTCCCCATTGCTATATGTTGTTGTATACCCACTCCTGCAATGATCCAAAATGAGGTCGTAGTATGTGCAAATAAATAATGAATAAATCAGTCACGTATTTTCCAGCTGCAGCAGAAAGGGTAACTAGGTTGAGAGTGCTATCCGATGTTGACTTCCGCCGTTAGAAATTTTATGCTAACTAAACTTCCAAATCAAGCAAAGCAGAAGTGTGCAAGTAAAAATGTTGACGGTTTAAAGAAATGTATCTTGTAAAATTTTAGTTTTAGTGAATGTTGTGTTTTGGTCTAAAATCAAGCATTAAACAATTGTAACGACTTCTCCTGGAATGTTTAGATTTTTTTCGTCTGAATTAAAACAAAATGGGAAGATCCTACTAAGTGAGCTTTGCATTTTGCGATGCAAAACTTTTCCTAAAAATACTTTTCTCATAGACTCCCTCAGAGATTCTCAGAAACGTAACAATTCGCAAGCTCCTCAATACAAATATACCTTAGAAATTGCTATGTTCCTTCAAGGATGCTCGTGCTAGACGGTGGTAGGGTTTTCCAGCTGGCGATGAAGGCTCGGCAATTGCTAGCACAGCCTGTTTATTTAAGCTTTCGTACTATGCACAGCGGAGGACACTATGGAAAAGCCAAGGTGAGCACGTGGCTCCGAAGTGCTTTCTAACAAAGAAACCTGACCTTTTATCGCCGATGTTGTGTATTTTAGCGACATTTCAGCGGCTGTTAAATTTATGTCATTATCTCCCTCCTCTCCCCCCTCCTTGGTTGGCAAATAATTGCTGAGTCAATAACGATAGTAGTAGGGCTAGACGAAAAAAAAAACACGCTTATCATCATTTATCCCGCGAACCAAACGCCCGAAACCTGATAACTCAAACTGCCAACCCGTACCGTTTCAGCCACGTTTGATTTTGCCTTTCTTTTGTTTCGGAACGCCCCTACATACTGCTCTGAAATCCTCATTAACTCTGCGACAGCTGTTCAAGCGGGGAGTAAAAACCATAACTGAAGAGCCGCTGAATCTTCGACAATGATTGAGCTTTCTTCTGATAAATAGTGCTGCCGGCGTTCTAAGCCACGCGCTCGCCTCGGCATTTTTCATATCGCCCGCGATTGAACACTTGTTATATACGGTGGCGGACTAAATGAACAAGCCCAGGCGAGCGCGTGGCTCAGAAACTCTGCATTGCTACCAGTACAAGCCTCAACCATTATCGAACCTTCAGCGGATGCTCAGTTTTGGCTGTCACTCCCCGCTTGACCAACTCTCGCTAATTTAATGTTGATTCTATCACCGAATCTAAAGGCGTTCCGCCACAAAAGGCGATATCAAGCGCTGCGGAAAGCACCGGGTCGTCATGTTGAGCAATAAGTTTTCTGGAGTTTCATTTTAAGGTCGCGTGAAAAGTGGGACAAGAGGTGTTTATTTTACTTCACCGAGCATTACTATTTGTAGAAGTCTCGCCTTTCGCGCGGTGACGCCGAAAGCTTAATCCATAGGCTGCGCCAAAATCCCCAATTTACTCAGCAAGCGTTTGCCAACCAAGGGCGTAGAGACGAGATAACAGCAGGTGAAGTTCCGCTCGTCTCTGGAGTTTCCTTCGCACCACGTGCACAAAAACGTGGTGCAAGGCTGCGATGCAGACGACACTTGCGCCTTGTACACGCCCGCCCCAACAGACGCACGCCCCTATGTCGCCTGTCGTCACGTGGAGGATCACGTGACGCTCTTACCACGTAGTAGTCATGCTTATGGTGCCTGGAACGCGTCTCCGACTGGTGTGTTTAGCGTCCTATCCCGCCCATACATCAAAAGTAGTCCCGAAGTGGCAACAAATGACGTCACAGAAGCCGGAGTGTAATGCTGTTGCATGTCGCGATCCTGGCGGTTGGTCGCAGAAATGCTGGCGAAAAGCACAAGCGAACGCGAGCGTCGCTGTCGCCAAGGCGTCCCAGATGTCCCGACTTCCGGCTACCGTAGCTTCCGTGGACTATCACAATAGAGAACGACGTGCAGCAGCACAGGGGTCTGCCTCATACACCAGAGCTGCTGGGGCACCGCCAGGTTCGCGACCGGCGACACCATGACACTTCTATGACGCCATCAGGCGGAAATCGAAGGACCACTTTTTGGATGTGGTAAACATACCAGTCAGAGACGCGTTCCAGGCACCATTGCCATGTTATTGGCGACCCGGTGCCAATGCTGCCCGACGGAGCCCAAGTTTCGGTTTCGGTTTCTGCTCATTGTTATACCATTTGTTTTTTCGGAACCAATGACGTGGTGCTTTTTATTAGTGCTTTTTAGTATGAAATCGCTAATAATTGTAACATATTGGGAATTGACCCCGGAAGTGATGACGTCACAACTTGGCGTCTGGGTCCAAACAAACCGTTGCTAGGGACGTTGCTATGGACTAATGCACGGAGACTCCAGACGAGGCTAGATTTTCGCTTATAAGTAAGTAAATAATTTTTTGCAAGCAACTTTTTTTCTTGAGATCTAATTACGAAGATGCTCTTGTCATCTCAGCGTCGTAATGCAAAGATGAAAGCCATTTCTGAAGTGTTCCACTCCGCTTTGCTTTGGTAGTAGACGACACAATAGATTTGCTGGCCTCTGTTGCAGCAGGCGTCTTCATTGAATTGCGTCCGTAAACGAGCAACACAAGCAAGTGCATCTCCATGGCCGTAGAGGCCTCCGCAATCTGCGTTTTTTTCTGTGAACAACCCAGCTCAGTTCAGTTCAGAGGGGCGAAAATTCCGTAAAATCAAACCACGTCATGCAAATCAGTTACGACGAGGACATGGAGTGCATTACCGGCGTAGTGCAGGCCAGCATGAGAAACAAATCGTACGCCGTCGAGGTAAGTCGTTTGTTATTGTTATTATTGAGGTTGTCATGTTATTAATATATTGCATGTCTATCGCAATTTCGCAATTTCTTCTTTTTTTTTTTTGTATACATTAAATTTAGTGGATGTGCTCTTTCGGTGAAGATCTCCATCGAACCCGCGATGAGAGTACAATCTGTAATAAACTCACCTTATGTTTTTTATCAAGTTCTTTCGCGTTTTGGGGTTTTGCGGAAATCTGAAGAAACTGCAAGAATCCTTCTCGACGCGATGGTTACAACCAGATACCAAAACTAAATTTGGGAACTCTACCGATCGCCTGAAGTGCTTTTCTCACGGGTGCACTGCGATCTTTTAGCAGAGGATCATCTCGATCGACGCCCGGACTTTCCATAAACCATATTTTGCATCGCACCCCACTATGAATTCTTATAAGCGTCTCAAACTCATTATATTTCAAACAAATGCAATATCAGAATATCGTCTATATTCAACAGATTCAGACGCTGGCGCCGGCTTGGCCGGCGGGCGTGTGGCAGACGGCATTTTTCTTGCATTCGTCGTCTGCTGCAGGCATATTGAGGACCGGAAGTTGCAGTCGTAAATATTTCAGAAACAGGCGATTACCGGCACACTTCTGTCGCAACGTATATGACATTCAAGCTTTCTATATCTGTGGTTTTTAGAAGTTTAAATCCTACTCCCGATTTTTGAACGGTCGGGTTTTCGTAGCGAAACCTAGCCACGTGTATTTGTTCATAACAACGACCCTAGCAACGGTTTGTTTGGACCCATGACGTCACACTTACGGAGTCAATTGAGCGGAGTTGTTCTCCTCGGGATTTTTATTTGAACATGACCTACAAGAGCCCAACTACTCAGAACAGAATTTTGGACTCGAAATTTGTTTCCTTTCCGGCCACAAACAGCCGGTCGAGAATTCGCTGGTTTCAGTCGCGCTCATTCTCGTTTCCATGGTCACATGGCGTTCGAACTATGTGTAGCAAATATATTCCAAGTCGTGGCTTATCTAAGGAACACACTCAATATTCAAAATATAAAATATTATAAACCTCATATTTATTGGCATCCAAGAAAATGCAAATGCGTTAGTCGAAAACAAAGATAGATGTTGAACAGATCGCAGGATATAAAAGTACAGATCATTCTCAATATCGTGACGAACCGCGGGCTGGAAGACGCGATCGCAGCGCACGACGGACAAATGTTGCGACGGAAGTGGGGCGGGTACTTCGGAACTGCCGTTAGTGGTAACTTCCAATCGATCTTCAGCGCACAACATCGGGCGGAAAAGATACCAGTGCGAAAAAATCGCACGATAAGAGGTTCACGCATATTCCTCGTCGACAGCCGAGAAAAAAAAAAAAAAAGCAGTCGGGAGCAGCCACGTATGTCCCGGCATAAGTTTGGGTGCTCGTGTTTTAGTTTCGGTTTCGAGCAGCTGAGTTTTTTCGGCTTTATTAAAGATATACGTGACTCTGTAGCAAAATAGTCACAAGGTAGTCTCCTGACATCTTTTTAAGTAACGTAGCAAAATAAAGAATACATTTCGTGGGCAGGGGCGGGGAGGGGGGGGGGGCGGGGGGGGGCGGGGAGGTGTCAGTGTCTCTTTAAATTCGTGACGGGCTTCGACTCGACAGCTCCGTAGTTCACACAGTGGTCACTGTCGTTACCGGTGCAGCCCCGCAAAGCAGCCCCTAATGGCTCGTTCACAGAGCTGCGTCGACAGCGTTGCACTGCGTTGCGTCGTGAAGCACAGCGCTTTTCTATTGGCTCGTCCTATGTGTTGCCACAACAACAGCTGGACAAGAGGCGCAAGTGGTTGCTGTGACGCTTAAACGCAACTGTGTGATGGAGCTTTACGTTGAAACCCAATGCACAAGGCAGCACGGGCCGCCACCTTGGAGCCAAAAAAGTGCCGGGACGTAGGGTACACGCCTCCTGACCGCGCGGAAAAACTCGCGGGGTGCCGCAGGTTTTTCGCAGTAGTCTCCCGGGTACCACACCAGGAAAATACCTAACCTGGCACAAGCCTGGAAATCCTAGAAACTAAACTGGGCCTCATATGCGTTTGCTTCAAGGCGTGTGCCCGGGTACTCTTATTTGACACTAGTGTGGCTTTCCTCTGTCCCTCCACATAACTTCCAAAGTGCCATACTTGGGACTAAGATGTCACGAATCAGCCGGAGAACCAGCAGTGAAGCCTAAATCTGGCACCTGCTTGGCAATTTAGACCAGAGGTTGTAATATCAAAACCGAACAAGCAGCAGCGAAGCAAGTGCAAGAGATAGGCTGTTGCACTTGCTTCGCGAATTAGGGCCAAGATACCCAGACTTTGGCTAAAGACAGTGAAGTTCTGCTCGACCCTGGCTTCTTCGTGCCCCCTTTTCAAGCCCTATATTCTCAGATCGATTCAACAATCTGGGACAAAGAACTGTGCAACCTGCGCTGTTAAAGAAATATATTGATAATGCACACTAAAAGTATCTTTGCCCCGTTATGTTAAAAAAATATCAACTTTGCGTTTGTGCTGTGTTATAGTAAAAATACGCCAAATTGGTTATACTTAATGCGGAGAGCAAGTTCGTGTGCTTCTTATGCAAGGGTTCGAACGACGTCAGAACTCCGAGCTCTGATTGGCTCTGATTAAAGGATAGAGGGTACAACTCAAGGCAGCTTGCTTTCAGGTCTACCAACTATTCTTCCAACAGAGTCAATCATAGCTCGACGTTCTAACGTCACTCCAACCGCTGTGCAGGAAGCAGACGAAGCTGCGCTATGCATAGGTATAACCAATTCGTCATTCGCTCCTATTTTAGATTGATTATACTCCACCAATCATTTATTTTATATTTGCTTTTTCGTGTTACAGGCGTCACGAGGAAGTATTCATGCCAGGGAGCCTTGCAGTACCACTTGGAAGACAAGGCATGTGATCCTACTCTTTTGGCGTCATCAATTGTGGCTCCCTGCAGTGTGTCACAACGAGGCCAATGCTGGAGCGTGCCGACGCGAAGAAATTGGCATTTTTCGCTTTGCCCTATTCTCTCGTAGACATTCATCACTTTGATCTTTTTTTGCGTGTAATAAATGTCTTTTTCGAAAATTTTCATTACAAAGATATTACATTTCTAGTATACGAAAATTACTGTAAGCTGAAAGGGGTACGTAAACAAAAATTGAAATGTTCAAATTTCGTTCGGAAATGAGTCAAGCACGACGGATATTAATAGTAAATGATAATCGCACGTTTAAGGGGCGAAGCTCCTTAGGGTCTAGCCTTGTCCATCCATCCATCCGGCGTCTCTGCTCACATCGATTGCACTGCCCCCGAAATCGGCCCACTTAAAAAAAGAAAAAAAGAAAACGTACTGGGTTTCGAACTTAGGACCGCTTGCTTACGAGGCAGCCGTCTTAACCACTACGCTACACTCCAACGTTGCATGTAGCCGCTGAACGTCTATACAGGAGAGGGCGCTGCGGTCAAATGCGTATATAATCGCGTTAAACTTTGCAGGCATTGGCTCAAAGTTTATAGACGAGAGGGCATTGCGGTCAAATGCTCAAATGCGTATATAACCACGTTCCATACCACACATTCTCTTTCTGACACTGACCTATGACCTAGGCGGTGCTGATGCGTTCCCACGCTTTCTAGCGGATCCAAGCTGATCCGCTAGAAGAACCACTGGCTCTGCATTTCACCGGCCATAAAGCAGTAATAATGAAGTCAAAACGCAAACCGGAACTCAGCACTACATATGAGCAATAAAAAAATCAGCACCATCAGCACTACCAATGAACAATAAAATCAGTACCATCAACACCACCAGAGCTTCGCCCCAATCAACATCATTCACAATGTGGAGATGCGGCCTCTTTTTTTATTTTGAACGACTGGTCAAATTTTTCGTTCCAAATGGTGCACACGAGCAAGCGCTCGAACAATAGCGAACAGAGAGCGCAATGCGTCATGGGATATTCGACGCAAACAAAAACAGAAAGAAAAGATTTTCCGCCTTCGTGACGTAGCAGGGCTGGCGTGGTTATGAGCATTGCCGTTGGTTGCGTTTTCATCGTTGTGGTGGTGTCAATGCGTCAACGCGTTGCAACCGAGCCGTTCGAAGTACCCGTGCGGTGACGAGCGTGTGACTGGCCCAAGGAGCACGTAGCTTTCACAACACTGTCAGCTTAAGGCTGAACGGGGCGTAGAAAGCAACTTTTGTCCGAGTTTTGAGCGACGGGCTAATCTTCTAGGGGAGAATGGCTGTGCCCGGGTACACAAACGAGGGTTCGAGCAAGAGGGGAGCCCTTCCTATCCGTCTCCTTTGACTGTTTGGTACAATGCGTGATTTGTGAGTTGAGGATGAAAGCTAGGAAAGAAAATGTTGAAATTCCAAAGATCGGCGCTGCTCCGATGGAACTTGCTACGTCATGACTAAGTAGCAAGTTCCCCAACGTTGCTAGGTCACCTCCCAGATAGGCTCCGCGTGCATCCACCAGGCGCACATTGAGATATCGTTTAATTAGGTTTAAAATTAGCTTGCTTGTGCCTTTCAACGAAAGACGGGTAATTTTGAGATTACGCTGCAACATGCAACACATTAAAGCTAGAAAATAAGCGCTGCAATTTGGTTTCCGTGCTCGTTTAATACTACATTTAAAGTCAGAAATAGGCGGAATATTTGTTCTTCAGTCTGTATATATCTGTGTATGCCTGTATGATGGTTAGATTTATATGAAGTTGCTCGTAATCGTGCGTACACACGCACATACAGGCTAATGAACATTTGATATTTCGCCGCTAAACTTAGTGAAAAATCTACTCTGCTAAATGTAAGGGTGTGCGTTTATTTTCTGAAATGATCCGAATGTTAAAAACGACTAAAGCAGCCATATAACACATTATGTGTAAAACAAAAATGCACATTATTTTGAGGCTGGTTATTTATTTTAATATCAGGATGAACGTTCTTCTCATGATGGTTAATAATAATGTCTGAAAGAAGAAAAAAAACCTTGGATTGATGTACATATGGAGAACTGATGTGTGTAACCTTTGTTTAGAAGAGAGATGTTGAGCGATGAATTAATTTTGATTGACAGGCCTTTATTTACTTGTGGTGCTACTGGTCTTCGTTGAAAGGAGCGCGAAATTGCGTTTTCAGATACTGGTTTTATAGTCATAACTCAATCTGCGAGCTCTAAACAATTAAACAAAAAGAAAATGACATTCATGCGAGGCCGATTTGCAATTAAAAAGAAGGATCTACGATTCTAACACTCGCCGTTGGCGCAGTACGAGAGATGGCGCTACCGAACATTGCTGAATATGGTCGAACAACGGGCGGCGGCTGTGAGCCCCCCGAAAAAAACGTGAACGAGCGGGAACAACGCGGGAACCTATCACTCGCGAGTTGCTGACAAGCGCCGTCCGTTATTGGACCCTGTTTAGCAAGATTCCGTAGCGCCATCTGTCGTTTTGTGCCAAGGGTGAGTGTCGGCAGCGCGGATATCAGGGTTGGGCAGTGTCGCGATACAAATGTATCGCGATAGTATTTCCCAAATACATTTCGTATCTGTATTTCGGTATCGCAATAAATTTTTTAAGAGTACCTGTATTCTTGTATCAAAATACATTTGGAATGTTCCAGTGTATCGCGATAGAATCAGGATGAAATGTATTTCGTTACATTTCTTGAGAAATAACCCCCCCTTCCCCCCTCCCCCCCCCCCCCCCCCCACCGAAAAACAAAGTATAAGTCTAAACACCTTTTCTTTTTTTTTTCTTTTTTTTTTTTACTTCGGAGGGCACCAGGAGCAAGCAGATGTTGGGGCAGTGTCACTATGCTGACCAAAGTTCCTTCTAATCCTAGCAACTATTTTTCCCCGGTGAGAAGTATTGCGTTGTGGGGGACTGGATCCAGCTAGTGTTCCGAATGTGGAGTCGGAGCCTCTTCTGCCGCAGGTCTTTAGGTAGAGATTTTATGAGTCATTGTTTGCTGGCATCCAATGTACGCTTCCAACCGTCTCTTTTACCTTAGCGTACGCTAAGGCAAAGTTTTAGAATAACGCACGCAATTTTAGCGAACGCTAGTGCTAAATTTAGCGCTTGTATTAGCGCACGCGACGTGAGAGAGTTTTAGAATAGCGTTTCTCCGTCGCGACGTAAAAAGCCCAAGCATCTTGCGCTTGCGACGCCAGCAAGATACAGTCACAGTTTTTATTTCACACACAAGATGCTGTAATTTTATAAAAAAACACGTTTTTTGGTCCAGACTAATATTCTAGATTTGGTTAAACATGAGAATGCGACGCGAGCGGTTGACCGGTCGCGAGTCCGCTTGCGTCGCCTCGGCAAGAGAGGTCTCGTGTACTGACCTTCGCACATCGTACCTTCGCCGAGAAATGTTCGCGCGTCATAAGCATCAAGTTGCCGATGTTCGTTGCCAAACCGAGCACAATCCCGTATTGCAAATCGCAGTCGCCAAGATGCCGCCGACGTCGCAATCACGACGCCGCCAAAGCAGCCGCCGACATAATCCTGGAAGCCGACATTTTTTAACTCTGCTCGTCTTGGCTTTAGCCAACATTTCATCACGAATCCTCCGTGGAGAAGCGCAAAGACTCTTTGCGTACGCACGCTATTTTCGAGAAATAGCGCACGCTAAAATTGCGCACGCAAAGCGCAAAACCTGGTTTGCGTTCTGAGCATGCACAGTGGCTGCGACGCTATTCTTTGCGTATGCAAAGCTTTAGCGTGCGCTATTCTAAAACTCCCTAGTACTGGAACATGGATGAAGAAAGAATAAAACAATTAAAACAGGGACAACACAACCATCCATGTGGTTGTGTTGTCGCTGTTTTAATTGTTTTATTCTTTCGTTATCCATGACTTAAACCAACACGCTCTTCTCCCAAGCATCCCTAGTACATGCAGCCGGCAAAGCTGAGTCACAGTCCGTTGGTACCTGGCGGTGGTTGACTTCAAATAGTAGGATGATTCACGCAGTGAAGTTCACATACACGAATGCGTCTGCACTCGTAATATTGCACGGCTCAAGGGTACGTCATCAGTCGACGTGAACGTGACCCGCTGCTCTGCTGATTCAATAACTAGGAAGGAGGCCAGACGTGGTCTCGCTGTGCCGACCCAGACTTCGTACACCTGCGACTCGTCTCGAGCGTGCTGTTTCTCGTAGAGCTCGCACCTGTGCCGTCAATTTCAGGTCGCAATCCACGAGGGTCTCTGTTTGGATGACGCTAGGTGAAACTTGAGGACTGCCATTAATGCGTCATGGCGTCGGTGGGAAGGGCCGTCACAGCAGCGACGCGGCCAAGGGCCGTCACAGCAGCGACGCCGCCGTATCGTTTTTTCTACCTTAACAGAAGACCTGTGTTCCAGGATGCTTCAGGTGGTCCACTATTCTTGAATATTCCAAATGTAACTGCCTGCACGATCTTCAACGAGGTCGCTTACAACGAAAGTACGCATTGTCCTTTCATACAGAAGCGTGAGCAAAGTTTCATGTTCAAGGCCACACCAACAGATACAAGAATACCAGTTCATTTAACCGTGACGTCATGCGATCAGTCTTGACAGGGGTGCTCTTATTGGACAGGAGAGTGGTGGCGGTTTGAAGGGATTTAGGGTGACATAAAATTTATTTAGAGGTCGAAGTCTTTTCGCATTACTCGTCAGACAGACTGGATTTGAGAAAAGGGCCGCAGTCAATCCTTGATTAAACATTTTTTGAGCCCATTGAAAACTTCTTTGTCCGGAGCCATACCTTCAAGGCAAAGTGTCAAGCCTGCGGGAAGGTAATATCGGTATAAAAAAATTTCGCTTCAAACTTCAAGCTTAATCTCAGTTGGCGTCTAATACAAATTTGAAAGAAAATGTATTGCACTATCAGTATTTTGGTATTTGTATTTCTGCAGATATATCTGGGTACCAGTATTTTAGCTAGTATTTTCATGTTTCCCAAAATTTGTATTTCTAAATATATTTCTGAGTATTTCTGCCCAACCCATCTTGGCGGATAACTTTTTTAATACGCAAATCGGCTGCACATGAATATAATTTGTTTTCCAGGAGGATGTTTAGAGCTCGTAGATTGAATTAAGACCGTAAAACAAGGATCTCACAAAGCACTTTAGTTCCCCTTTAAGTAGAATAAAAACATCGACAGCAAGAATAATTTTTAATAAAAAATATATCAGTTCGCATAACTGTTTTAAAAATACTATAAAATGACGGAGATTAGACAAACATAAGTAAGTAAGACAAAATGGGTTGCATCTTTTCAATATCTGTTTACAAAAAATGAACATGTTGGTTTTTAAAGGGAAAAATGCTTCGTGATGTGCCAACCACTGGTATTAAATTCACCAAGTCTGTAATCCAGCATTTACTAGCAATGGTACCTACGTATTTCAAGGGGTACCAGTATATAAAAAGAAGTGAGCGGTGAGAATTCTTTGACATCACTGGCGGATTATGCTGCAAAGAATTTTGGCCTTTGATTAACTGTGAAGCGAAGCCCACTCTCTGGAATATTAATAGGAGCTGAACTTTCGTGTTTACCTATCAGGAGACCTAAAGCGGCTTATGTGACATAAAAACATTATTTTTAGTCACAGAATTATTTAGAGGTATACATTTATAAGTACGCGCCAACATATCCTGCTGTCATGAATTCCAGCTTGGCTGGTAAAAAAAGCGGGCCGGGGTGCTCTCTTTTCGACCACGGTTTTATCGCGGGGCAGACATCGTAGAACTCAGATAATGGTTTCTCATTAAAAATGCAGAAGTTGTTTAAAGAAATTGCGAATTCTTCTTTGCGGTCTTGGTGCCCGTTTGTTGGTTGGGAACATAATCCGCGCATAATAAAATTTAAATGTTAATCAAGTTCAGGGTTATTTGTGCGTGATTCCAAAAATATGAATATCTAACGGTTTGGTAGTGTAACTTTATGTACGTTTTATATAAATATGAAATCATATCAAAGCGCGCCTGACTCTCGCTGAAACCTTTAAGGCCTGCACACTAATTAATCTGGTGTGTCTACTTTTCCGCAAGACACCTGGGGAAGCCAATCGCTGCTGTCGACAGACATCTATACATATTTAAACCTAAAAACAGTCTGCGTTATGACACTGAGCATGGTAAAATGACACGCTCAGCACCACAGCGCATACTTGATTTTTAGTTTTAAATATATTTTCTGCCTTGTCATTCTCCCAGCTCCCACCACAGATTGTAGCGTTTGGATTCATTTCTATATTTTCTCGGGAGGGAGATATATTTTAAAGTGTGGGGTTGTGAGAATAGGTGTTGAAGCCCAGACTCAGGGTTTTAGTGTTGAAAATACCCGTAATATGCGTATCATGTATGGCATTAGAACAAGCAAATGCGAAACATGCAATTGAACCTGCGGATATTTGTAAAAAAACACAGGCTTCATCTTTAATGCGCACATTTTTTTCCCTGCTTCTGACAGTAACATACACCACTGTAACCCAGCGTATCGTGCAACACCTGGACCCTTTTTTTCTGATGCAAACCTTTGAGGTTACTCTTGTGTATTGTGTGAATTATTTAACATTTTCCAGTTTCGGTTTCAGATGCTCGGTTGGCGACATGGTGTCATTGTGTGTGTATATAAACTATGGCGTCCTGAACAAACTGGTTCTGTTCTGTTCCACATTCCATCGGCTTCTGGGCTCGTTATTAAATGCTGACGAGGATGTCCCCCCCCTTCAAAATGTAGCGCGTAAACGGCACCATCCCTAACGAGCCTCGCCATGGCCTTCGCCAGTCTCGCCCCGCCGGAACCGTTCCTGCCGACACCGGGACGCCCGTCTGTGCCCTGGCCGCAGTGGCATGGCATGTTCAACGTCTACCTGCTTGCGTCTGGTACTGCTGAATTTCCCCCTGAGCGACGCTAGGCCCTTCCGCTGCACTGTCTGGGAGCCGAAGGCCAGTGAATTTTCAACACACTACCTGACACGAAGCCTCCAAGAACCGCCCAGGGCAGCGGCAAAGATGCAACGAGCAAGCCGGACGAGTACGACATCGCCGTCGCTTCCTTGGGCCCAACACTTCGCTGCAACCAGCAACCTGGTCATCGAGCAACACCGCTTTCACCGGCGTTTCCAATCTTCAGGCGACTCTATTGATGACTTTGTTGGCGCGCTACGAGAGCTCGCAACGCCGTGTTGCTTCGCGTCACAAAAAGAGGCACTACAAGACCAATTCGTTACCGGCGTATCTCCTAACCGCGTTCCTGAACGCCTGTTGCTGGAAGGTTCGTCGCTGCCGTTTTCCACCGCAGTCCAGATAGCCCTTCAACAAAAACAAGCGACCAAGCAAATGAAAGAATTTCCCTCGTCTGTACAACCAGTTTTGGCGCGTTTTAGCAATTATTCCGAGCCGCCTTCACAGTCTTCACGCTCACGGCACGCCGCGCGGAGTCACCAGCAGCATGTTCCCCGAAGCACTACCACGTCACGCGCTGCTCAAGGGAACGGCCCCTCATCTCGTGACCGCCGCGACTGCCGTCGCTCGCCTTCAGCACCACGCGCACATTCGCCGCACCGCTTCCGTTGCGGCTCTCGGCGGCATCGCGCGTCATGGACTCATTGTCCAGCACAGGGGCAACGCTGTCTATTTTGGGGTCGCATTGCTCATTTTAAGAAAGTGTGCAACCACAATCGCTCGCATTCGACCGTTCACGAGGTTTCGGTCGACAACTCGTCGGAGGATGACGCCTTTCAGGTCCTTGTTCTTCAGCGTCCAACAACCTGTGGAATTCATATCGATGTACAAGTCGGGCAGGTAAACTTGCGACTCCTAGTTGACTCTGGGTCATCAGTGTCCATTTTGTCGAAACGAGTATTCGACGAACACTTTTCGGGTCTAGCTCTTCTGCCTGTTCCACGTGTTACCCTGCTAGATTTCTCGAAAAGGCCCATTTCAGTTCGCGGTTGGTTCTTCCGCTAAGTCTCCTTTCAAGAACGCAAGCCGCAACTTCTCTTCTACGTTGTGGAACACGGAACTTCGCTCATTGACATCGATGGCATCAAGGCTCTGAGCTTGCTCATTGAAGGACCCACTATGCAATGCCTTCAAGCTTCCTCCGTCCCCAAGGAACAGGCCTCCAATGCTGTCGCCCTTCCGCCACTGTTTTCGGCTCTTGTACACTTCAAGCCTGTTTTCACTCCGGACTTAGGCCTCGCCAAAGGCTTTGTTCATAAAGTCAAGATGCGCTCTGCGGTTAAGCCCGTAGCATCAAAGCTTCGTCACCTGCCTTTATTTTTGCGACCACGGGTGTCAGCTAAGCTTCAGCACCTGGAAAACCTTCACATCATCGAACGCATTGAAGCCTCGGAGTGGGTTTCTCCCATTGTTATCATTCAGAAGGGAGATGGGAGCATTAGACTGTGTGTAGACCTTCGCGAACCCAACAAGGCCATCGTTTCCGACATGTTTCCCTTGCTACACATGAAGAGCTGCTTCATGCACTGGTGGGAACCTCCAACTTTTCAAAACTTTACATAGCTTCAGCTTACCACCAGGTCCTCATGCACAAAGACAGTAGAGACTTAACATCCTTCATCATCCACGACGGCTCATTCCGTTTCTAAATGGTTTCTTTTGGACTGGCCTCAGCGCCAGCAGCGTTCCAACGCCTGATGTCGCAAATTCTTCATGGCTGTCCTGGTGTCCTCTTTTATATTGACGACGTTATTGTCTTCAGCAAGTCATCGGAGGAACATTCGCAGAACCTGGTCAAAGTCCTGCAACGCGTCAAGGTTGCAGGCCTTCAACTGAATCACAAATGTGTTTTCAATGTCAAAGAGTTGACATTTTTAGGTCACAAGGTGACTGCCCGAGGCATTTTGCCTCTCCCAGAAAAGGTAGATTCAATCGTGAACACGCCTGTCCCTGGGGGCTTCAACTCGACGCTCCGGCCCAGTTTCTTCAGGCGGTGTAGGATGCTGCCCCGGCACAGGCTCTTCCTGTGGCGTAGTTTGATGATACGACACAGGCTCTTCCTGTGGCGTAGTTTGCTGATACGGCGCAGGCTCTTCCTGTAGCGTAGTTTGATGATACGACAGTTACTTCCTCTTGAAATCAATCATACTTTCTAAGAGAAACAGCTAAAATTAAAATAAAAATGAACAACACGGTATGGCTAGTGCACATTGCGTTTGTCATGAACATCACGGTTTTCGAATAAATAACACAACAAAATATTATATACTCTTTTATGTTGCCTGTTGCATCTTAACAAGAATGTAGACTTGTACGTAAGTAGTTACAAGTAACGCATTATTTGTACCTAGTTACTTGGTTCTGTAACGAAGTAACAGCCCCGTTAGGATTTAAGAGAAGGAACCAGTAACATATTTTTGTTGTAACTATAACTTCTGAAGGGTACTTGCGTCTACGACACAAGTACCCGACCTAGTTTTTGCATCGTGCCTTATCATGCTATTGGAATGTTGCTCTCGGCCAAGAGGTGATGCGTGTATTGTGCATAAAGTGGCGCTGTAGTGTTTGACTAAGCACAAGATAGGTCGTTTACAAGCGTGTGTCAGCATCTGTCTTCACGCGGTAACAAAGCGGATGAAAGTTTAGACGAAAAGCTAATAGCATGTTTAAATAAGGAAGAAAAAAATGTGTTGCTCGTGCTATCAGTGTCCTATCAAATTCATAAGACTGTTTATATTGCTGTTATTTTATAATAAATATTTATTTTCTTTCATCACTTAAGCGGGGGATTAAGATAAAAAAGCTGCTGCAGCAGCTCGACGGAGGTTCAGCGCCCTTTACAGCAGGTGATTCCCAAGCAATTTCAAAAACGAACAAAATATGTACATTGAGAGAAAGGTGGTCCGTACAATTTTAAATGTACGTGGTCCGTACAATTTTAAATGTACGGACCACAGATCATGCAAATGAGGAAACAAAAGGAAAATTAATAAATAATTGTAGTATACAATATTACGGTGATCCGTATGCCTTAGCCGTGCCTAAGAAAACAAACCTAAAATAAAGCTCGCACCTCTGCCAGCGTCGTTGCATGAAAGTCAACACATTTCAATATAATTAAGTTAATAAAGTAGTTAATTGGTAATTTAGTGTGTGCTTATAGTGTAATGTATGGGATGGTGAAACAAACCATTTTTCATCAGGGCGGAGTTTATATGAGGAAGTGAAAAGGACTAGGCTACATAATCCCTCAAAAACGTTATTTTTAAACTGTGTAGATGTCTTGTACTCAACAAAAAGTCGGGACCTGAAAATATTTGAAATTGGTTTTATACTAAACAATGAGAAAAAGTGTTCAGTATGGTCATAGTATGAAACATTGTCAATAGCTCGCACAGCTTTCTTTTGTAAAATATATAGTTTATTTATAATTGTTTTAGTTGTATTTCCCCAAACTAGACGACAATAATTAAGTTGTTATATACTAAAGCATTATAAAGTTGAAGCTTCACAGAACGCGGTAACAATGATTTAAATTTGGTTATCAACCCCACTGTTTTCGACAATTTAGACGAAAGGTAATCAACATGCTTATTCCAAGACAATATTTGTAAATCAACGCCCAAAGTCTTAATGGTGTCGACAAAATCTACTTCTTCATTGTTCAAAATCAGGGGGTTTGTGATCATGACTAAAGCATGCTGAGTTTTAAATAAAATGGCTTTAGTTTCTTCCAAAGTTAACTTAAGGTGATTATCTTTTGTCCATTTTTCAACACGATTAAGAACACTCTTACACTTAGTTACTAGTGTACGGATATTTTTATCGGAAGAAAGATGCTAGAGTCATCAGCATATATAATAGGCTCAATCTTAAGATCACGATTTACATTTACAATATCGTTGATATAAAAAAATAAAAAATAGGGGCTCAAAATGCTGCCTTTGGACGCACCATTTATTATATTCTTGAAATATCTGACGTGAAGTTTAATATAGACACAAACTGAGTTTGATAGTGTAGGTAAGATTCTAACAAACTTAATGTTTCCCCAAGAATACCATAGTATTCTAATTTTGCTATCAAGACATCGTGATTTATCCTGTCGAAGGCTATATATCTATCTATCTATCTATCTATCTATCTATATATATATATATATATATATATATATATCGATTTTTAATACCTGATTATGTTGTGGTCTTAATAAAATTTATTTTTGTTTTAATAATGCTAACTCAGTGGAATAATTTTTACGGAAACCAAATTGAGAATTTGAAATTAAAAGGTATTTCTCGAGATGAGACACAATCTATTTAAAACTAGTTGTTCGAGTGGCTTAGAAAATACTGGAAGTATAGAAATTGGTCTATAATTGTTAACGTTCTTTAAATCACCACCTTTATGTTACACACTGATGGGCAATCTACATTTTGATAGGAAACTCTCCGGGCTCAAGTGCAAGATTGAATATTGTTTAGGCTGATAAATATATTTTGGATTTCGGATACCACATAGGGAAAATGAATATAGAATTAGGCAAGGATGAAGGCATGCAGTAAAGTGCAATATATACAGTAGTAGTAGAAACAGATGTGGTATGATTAACCAAATAGCTATTAAAAGCATTCACCATTTCCGTACCGACATCATACAACCGTTTATGTTAATTTCAACTGGTGTGAAAACATATGGCTTGTAATTACGCAATGTTTTAAGTCTGCCACATCCCGTCACTTTGACGTATAGCATCAATATTAAATGTATTAATGTAATAATCTTTCTTCGCTTGTCGCAGCATGCTTGTTACTTTGTTTCTATATTTCTTGAAAATCTCAAGTTTGAAATTTTCTCTAGATTCAAAAACTGACCATATAGTTTTTTTTTTTGTGCGAATCATAAAGATTAGTTTGGGTCTAGCCCAAAGTTTACGAGAGTTCTTGTAGGGTTTTACGGTTTTAAATGGAAAATACTTGCCATAAATTCGAATATATATGTAAAAAAAAGAATTATAAGCATCATCTACCAATCGACTTTCAGAAATAATACCATACTGTATCTTCAATTTTACAGCGGAAAACATCTAACTGGCGTTGCGTAATGGGTTGGTATGTGATTGGGGGACTATAAACCACGAACATATAGTGTCATTAACAAGAAGTGTTCAAATTTCATACCATTCTGTGGTTATATCAAACTGCTTCAATTTCTCGTACCTCGTATATTTCTTCAGTAACAAAGCGACAACACCGCATCTTTTTCCAGCTAAAGAAATCAAGTCAAATTTGGGGGTTTTACGTGCCAAACCAACGACGGGCATTTGGCACGCCCCAGCGGAAGACTGAGGATTAATTTCGACCACCTGGGAATCTTTTGACGTGCAACCGAAAGCTCGGTTACACGGTGCCTCCTCCGCAGTAAGCCTCCGTCAGATTGCGGGCACCTCGGCCGGGATTCGAATCCGCCAGATGGGGATCCGTATTTTTTTTCCAGCTCTATCAAACCTAAGATAATTGTATTTGGGCAAAATAAAATAATCTTCAGTCATTGTATACCACCTCTCGGAAATCATAACACTTACTTGTGACGCAAATTGATGAAACAGATAATGCAACTCATTTTCTTATTGATCTAGTATTCGTAGGAAGACATGTATCTGATAAGGAATGTTTTTCTTCCAGAAAATAGTAAGATTAAAGTAGTGTAAAAGAGTTCTCCGACATAAAAAAACACATTTCCGTCTACGTAATCTTTGGAAATGTCGTCTTCACTGGTTATCAAAATGACGTCGATTGTCTCATTATTCCGGATGAAAATTCTGCTCTGGGACACCCACGCAAATTTCCAACCCCTTTCCTTCTTGCAGCGGATCGCTTTGCTCGGCAAGTTTTTGTTTTCGAGACATAAATGTTTGTTTAAATAAACTGACACAGAAGTCTCAAAACCAAAGTCAGGGCTCGTAGGCCTTAGTGTTTTTCGGCTTTGTGAAGACTTCATCTCTTAAACTACGTCGCACAAACTTTTCTATCACATTTAGTACTCCTTGAATGTTCGAACGTACACGATTCACAACATCAACGTAAGCGGTGCACACCTGAACCCCTGCGCAACCAGCAAACGTAGCAACTAAGTCTCAATGTCTTCGTTTGGGTTCTGTGGGAGCTCCTTAATTTTCAGATTACTTGTTCAACTATATTTTTTGAGGTCAAGAAGCTCTCTTTCTACCGTACAGAGATCGTCAGTAAGCCGCTTGTTTTCGACTTTTAGATTATCATGTTCAACTCTAAGTTATTTTATTTCTTTAACGGCGGCAGCAATGTCTTTTTTTTTTTAATCCTCGACATTTTTGTTTATAAAGTCCGTAGACCAATTAACGGCCTCCAGTTCTGTCCCTAATTTTATGTTCAAGGTATTAATTTCAGGACTTAGTTTAGTAGTCATATCATCCAATTTAGTAGGAACCTTGGCTAGGACCTTCATCACTTCCTTTACGGTTGAAGGTTGCTTTTCTGTCATGCTAAACACAAACAAAAGAAACAAACAACAGCTGGGCGATCCAGACAACCACAATATATTAAATTCAAAACCATTGACAAAATAGACCTGCAAGTAGACAAGGTAGAAGACAAGACTTGGACAGAATCACACCTGACTGGTTCGCCCGCTGTAATGGGATACATCACACCGAGAACTTTCTTATATAGTCTCAAGTCCCAGGAAGACCGACGTCACCGGCAATGCGGCGCAGACTCGCACTCAAGACTGCAGAAGCCACAGATGTAAAGCAGGCAGATAGGACCACGGTGTTTGCTTGAAAAAACGTGCCGTGATGACTTGCAGCTTGAAGAAAGCGTGCTGCACAACCGATAACTTTCACCGATCGCCATTTCGAGGTCCAGATTCTGCAAGTACCGAAGGTAGAAGATGAGATTTGGACAGAAGCACACGTGTCTGGATCGCCTTCTGTAATGGGGTAGACCACGCCGAGCACTTTCTTATATAGGCTCAAGTCCCGGAAAAACCGACGTCACCAGATATCCCGCGCAGACGCGGACTCAAGACTGCAGAAGCCACAGCTTCAAAGAGGGCAGATAAAACCACGGTGTTTGCTTGAATAAGGCGCCGTGATGTGGTCAGTTCCGCCCCTTCCCTGTTGTTGTTGTTTTGAAAAATTTTATATCAACCAATGAAACTCTGCCACCTTGCCGCCCGCGATCAATGTGAGAGAGCGTAATGACGCACAATCGATGCATGATCTAAAATATTTGATCTTGCTCGCCGGGGGTGTTGCTCAAACTTGAGAGCTGCAGGTTCGTACACTTTATTGTGCTAGGTCATGTGGTCAGTATTGCCTTTTCCCCGATGTTATATAAGCTACGCCAATAAACCTTTACACGTGTTTACCATGGAAGTGCTTAAACTACAAGCAAGCGCAAGAGGGAACCTGGTCGGAATACCCAAGACAACGATAGGAGAAAGAGACCTGCAAGGTCAAGGTGCGAGAGAACATTACGCTCATGGATGCTGTCTAAGTAGTCAAGGAACAGCGGAAAATGAAAAGGCACAATGAGCAACATATATAAAAACCCACAGAGGCCACCTCGCAGCCCAGAAGCCGGACCGCCGCGCAATAAGTAGACCCTGGGGCACAAGACAGTTCCAGTCCGGCTGGGGTAGCGAAGGCCACTAACCCACACAACGGCGGTTGGTATACCAACCCTTCCAAGTACGCGAGGGGTCTCAGTTATCACGATGTAAATCAGGGCCACGCCCAAAATTCTGCAGAGGAACGGAGAGACCTCACGTCGCCATCCCGGGACACAAGGGATATCGCCAGAGCAATCGACGGCGGTTGCAGAGTTCGCTGAGCGGTCTACCGTGAGCGACTTCATGAACCTGCTGTTCAGTACAGTGCGCCGGCTCCTCGAGTTGCTGCCGCCATTGGAGTTCCGCACAGCACTGAGCAGTCTTCTTTTCATGAAGGGCCTCCTGGGAACGTTCTTCTAGAATCTAGATGGACAGCTCATAGAAGAAAGCAAGGCACGGGATGGTAGCACGAACCCCCAGACTCAACAAAACCATAACAACTGCAGTGGCCGTTCTACAGTGCGATGCAAGAGCTCTCAACGTCAAGCACAGTAATGTTAGTCTTCATCTGCAAAGACACCCCAGCCCGGTGGTAGCGTTGACGGAAGCTGCCTGATCCAGGCAATAGATCGCTGCCTGGATACGGCAAAGTAGCGTTGGCGGTAACGCCTTACAAGTAACGTCGTTACCGGTAACATTGTAACGTACTCTATACATTTTCAGAAGAGGAACGGGCCGCCTACTTACGTTAGCTATTTCGAGTAACGTAGTTACGGTATTCGTTACATATTGTTCCCAACGCTTTAAAATATTACTTTTCAATTTTGATTGCGCTTCTAGGCGCCAAGATATATAAATGTCTCTGTTATTCGCGGGTTTTGTTTTTGTTTCTCTTTTTTTTTGAGTAGTTAGGTGGAACATTAAACAAGATAAGGTAATTATGTTTAGTTTCTAGATGAATACATTTTTTTTAATATGGTGCTTATGCATACCTGTAACGTCTAAACAGTAAAACGTGTTAGTTCATAATTAAAGAAAAGGTAACAAAAATAACCTGCCTTACTTCGTGACGGTAAATGTAACGGTAACGCGTTTCTTTTATTTCGAGGTAACGTAGTTCGATAACTCGTTCCTTTTATTTGCAAGTAACGATCAACGTATTTAGTTAAATTTTCGGTAAGTCCTACAACACTGTGTAAGGTTAATGGGACAGGTAATATCAGGACTTCCAGGTGGGGACGCTGTAGTATTTAAACGGAGCGCAATACCGCATATACAACTAGATACCAGCAAACTATACATCTGCTTTTGCTGAGCGAGTAAATTTTGGCCTTGTGTAAGGATCGAACTCAGGAGTTGATCATATGCGGCAACTTTAATGCACAAATTTTGGCTTGGGGCAGCGCTCAAACAGAAAGTAGCGGGGACGCCCTATTGACAATAAATGAGCGGATGAGATTTGCGGTGACAAATGATGGACGGCCGACATTGTTCAGGCCTCCGAGCTCATACAGTCTTCTTGACGTGACAGTGCACTCGCCAATTCTGGAGATGAAGTGGCAGTTAGCCCCGGACACACGAGAAAGCGGTACTTCCCCATCCACATCACCATCAAAGGGTGTCATGGGGCGTCGAAAGTCTTCAGGACGTGCTCAAAGTAGGATGTTTTTTGAGCAGAACTAGACCTGATCAAAAAAGAAATCCCGGCAGCCATAGTTTAAGCGTCGCAGGTGGCCACACGAACTCCTTTTATCACACAATGGCTCCCAAAGTCAGACCTCATCTTCTAAAAGCTTCAAGCAGCACAAACAAGGGCGCAGAGGAGGTACCACCTATCGGGAAAGCTCGAGGAGAAGACCACTTCAACAGGGTGTCGGCCAAGTTGCGAAGACACGCAAAGGTGCTGCTCAGGGATCGGTAGAAGCTCATGTAGAAAACTGCTAACGCACACTCGCCCATGACTAAGCTGTGGACCGTCCTAGGTATAACAGAAGAAAGGGTAAAACCGCAGGCGAGTTGGTGAAGAACAAAACGGTCAAAACAACCACAAGTGTCAAACAACAGCAAGCTGTTGTTTGAAACTCTTGGTTGTTTTGTCCGTTTTTTTATCATTCTGCGTCTCCGGTGTAAGCGAGAGCCATTGTGTTTTGCCCTCTTATTTTATTTCACCTGGCGGATTCCTGAAGTCGCATATGAAGCTCGGAGGGCCCGAAGGTTGTGCTCTCGGGGGCAGTTTTGTTTACAATGACACCTCGGCATCAAGGGTCTCACACGTGGATTGCCGCCCGATGACTGGCTTGCGTGAGACCGCATGCGGCATCTGGTTACAGCCAGGCGACACCAAGCTGCGCGAGAAAACTATGCGGCAGTCTATCTGTGGAACCCAGAGCGAGAGCGTTGTGCGATAGTGGTCTGCGATTACCATAGTTTCCATCATGTATCCTAAATTCGTACTTTCGACTATATTAAACCCAGTGTTTCTTTAATTACCAAAAGCCCAGTTGTTAAGACCTCATTTATTTTCCGAAATATATTATACTTTGCACTATTTTAAACATATCATAGTTGGGATTAACAACCTACTCCTCGGAACAAAGAGCGGACCAAAAGGCGAAACAAGCGAACAAGTGCGACAGGCATCCAAACCCTCAAACCCTGGATCAAAAGCCCAGTTGTTAAGACCTCATTTATTTTCCGAAATATATTATACTTTGCACTATTTTAAACATATCATAGTTGGGATTAACAACCTACTCCTCGGAACAAAGAGCGGACCAAAAGGCGAAACAAGCGAACAAGTGCGACAGGCATCCAAACCCTCAAACCCTGGATTGAAGAGTCAAGTGCGAACAGATTCAGGTTGGAGAGACCCACAGTGGGGCGACATGTGGGCGACGTATATGTGGGAGAACCTTCCTGCTGTGTGGAAAAAATTTGGAGTGTGTTTAGTTTGACAGCGCTTGCCTGTCTGAGCCCTAAAGCGTGCGAGCTGAGTTCATTGACCAGAATTCAGAGCATTTAAAGAGCTTAAAAAAAAGGAGTACGGTCATCGTGTATCTTATATTAAAGAAGTTTTTATTTCCGTATTAGACGTAGTGTGTTTTGTTTTAGCTTTGTATTGTTGGTGCGAGCCTATGTGTTGGGTATAATTACATCTATACAGCTCAACGCTTCACCATGAACCAAAAAGCATCGAGAGCATCTCAGAACTGGGCAGGTTCGCCTGAAGTTGCTCACTCCCTGGGACGCGAGTTTTCTTTGCGGGCGCTCTCAGCAATGATCCGAAAAAAGGGTCGTTTGTTAACAGACCTCTTGCGACGACTTGCACTTCCGGCGCAGTCATGGGCAACGTGCGTGAGCCGCGTGGCGACGTTCCAGGTGATGCCTGACCTAAGTAAGAACATATGTAACATCGACGGAAGCGAGGACGCAGCAGATGCGTGAGACTGGATTGAGAACCTAAGAAGGACGACGACTCTTCGAATGTGGCCGACACCTTTACTTTTGGAGACGGCAAAATATCATCTCACAGGTGCTGCCAAAATCTGTTTGCGTTCACACTACGCAGAAATTGCGCCCTGGGAAGATCTGGACTACCAGTATCGATGGACGTTCGTTGGCCGGACCCGAGCAGCGGAACGCTAGAGAAGTATGCAAGACCGCGTCCAGCAGCGAAACGAGAGCACGACCACTTACTTCTACTCGAAGATCCTTCTTTGTGGAGAGGCAAACATCGACTTCTGCGATACTCACGAGCAAGTACTGACCGACTTGCGTTCGAGACAACTGTGCACCATGTTAATGGGGAGAACGGACCAGGACGGTGATGACCTACACGACATACAGGAATTCTAAAGAATCGATCGGGAGCTACAAGAGCGCTTCGGTGGACAGCGTGACAAAAAGGCTGTTACCGGCACACCGCGAAATCAAGGCGCAGGTATGACATCTGTTAAGAAAACCGTCGACGAGAGAGACAACAAGGATAAGAGATCACGAATACACAACAAAAAGGGTGAGCGTAAGTGTTACAACTGCTCACGGCTCGGTCACATCGCACGCCTGACTGCCCAGATCCAAACGCCCACTAAAGTGCCTGAGCTGTGGAAAAACCGGGGACACCCATCGTCACTTTATCAAAAGAGCTCCAAAGAATGATACAAACACAGTAGGTAACTCAAAACGGACGAGTTTTCTGGAGTGCCCCTTGAGCAAGTCACGTGGAACGGCGACAAAAGACTCATTGGAATGAGTGACACCGGAAGTTCGGGATGCCTCTTGCGCGCTTCTGCAGCAGCGCGTTGTGGTGCTGAGCTTATAAGAGTCGCAACAGCTCTTGTGAAATTTGGAAACCAGGATGTCTCGGCAGTAAGGTCAATTGGCAAATGCAGAGCAAACTTGGAAATTGACGGGGTTACTGGGGAGAACATCCCAATTTTGTTGTAGCAAACAAGGCCCAGTCGGTCGACTTGCTCGTTGGACGAACTTTCACCGAGCCCTCTTGGCTGGGCGGATGTCTACGCTTTTGGCACGAGAGTCAGTGCCCTTTCTATCACCTTGAAACATTGAGCGACCATCCCAAGATCATTGTAAAGACAACCGAAGGTCTACCCTCCAGGCGAACATGACAAATTGGACCACGCTGTCATAGAAATTTCATGTCACTGGCCCGTTCTTTTCAACAACTTTAGAAGAGACATTCTTCGCGACATTAATCACGGAGAGATTGCTGTTCTAGTATTTCCAAGCGGAAATAACGATATAGTCATTAAAAGAGGACAGCGTCTTGGACCTGTCACTGCGGTCTACACTGTTAACACGCCCGGCGAGGAGGACCGCCAGAGAAACCGAGCGGAGGAGAGCTACGAAACCGAAAAACAAGATGTCTTCACTTAGCAGTCTGAAGGCCGATTGACAAGAATCAGGTCGAAGTAGGTCCGTCGGTGACCGAGGGGCAAAAGAATGAGCTTCCTGACCTCCTGAACGGGTATCGAGAGTGCTTCGCTACGAACTTTAGCGAGCTTGGGTACAAAATCGTCCTTAGAATGGACATCCCAGAAATGCCGGGAAGCTCACCACTTGCGGTTCTGCTGTACCGTAGAATCCACTGCAAGTAAAAAATAATCTTGTAATATGTTTGGGTTCGCAATGGAAACATCTTCTCTAAGCGAACATGGGAGGCAATGTCCGTCCGTATGAGTCGTGAACGGGACCTTAAAATAATAAACTACAGCGATTACAGTACAGTTCCTTGAGAGCACCAACGTCTGTGTGTTAAAAAAAAAAAAAAAACTGCAGTCATAGCAGTATTCTTAAAGCTGCGAATGAGAACGTACGCAGAGTACGAAAGTACCGGTATATATTTTTGCTTATTGTTGCGAACCTTGGTGACTGCGTCGATGATTATGTTTAAAAGTAAACTAATATTCCGGAAACAGAATTGAAACCGTTCACTATTTTTGAGTATTATGGGTTTCTTTTTTACCCGCCCCACGGGCAGGGCGGGGGGGGGGGGGGGGGGGGGGGATCGGTGTTTTCATGAGACAGTCTTAAAAAACCGCAAAACTGCCTGTACACTTCAGTCATGCTGAGTCAATGGCGTTTGAGATTAAAAGTGTGATTTTGTGGCGTCATTATTGGCAGTATATAGACTCCCTCAGAAAATATTGCTACTCTTCTAGATGAACTCGGTGTCTGCTTCAGTACGGCATCGACAAAATAATAGTATCTGCATTGGTTATTCGAATATCGACACCTTGAAAGTCAATGTTTTATTAGTATGTGAATATCAACCTTTTTGTTAACTTCGGTACTAAAAATGCTATAGATGCTCCTACCTGAGAAGAATTCGTGAAGGACGAGCTGGGTATGTCATGTATTGACCATATAAATGTTAGGACACCCGACTTATACTCCTTCAAAGCAATTGTCATCACCAATAAGTTAGCTTACCACTTTTGTATTGGTGTTCGGATTTACTATAGTGATCATGGGCAATCACACATTAGTGAGTCATGATTTGTCAACATTCTTAAACGGTCTTCGTTTAACATTCTTGTTTTTTTTGTGGTTGAGAGTCTTTTTTACGTAAGGAACATCCACCTGAGCTATATTCCAAAGTAGTTTCGCTTGTTAAAACATTTAAGGATTCCAGTACGGTCACTTTGAAAGTGAAAAGCATACGTCGGAACATGTATGGCTTACTGACAACATTCTTGAGGCGATCAGAAATAGAGAATTTCTAACGAAGCGTAGCCGACGTGGGCCCGGAAACTAGTACTTGAGAGCGGAATTCAAGTCCTTTCATAATCGTGTAAATGCGGTTATACGTTCTGCTAGGCGTAATTATTACACACCAAAACTTTACAACGACCGTTTCAACTCTAGGGAAACATGGTTCATAATTAATGAGCTTCGGGGAGTCCCTCGAAAGAGTGTGTCTGACCTGTTGGGCAAAAGTTTTTGGACCAATTTAGCCACCACATCAAACTCCTTCGTTCAAAATTTTGCCACTTCCATTTGCACTAGCTCAGGCGACGATGTTTCCATTGCTTATGACACCAATATAGCTCCGTCATCTGCTTTCTTCCTGCACTTTCATGGGCTGGGTTACATTTTATTTTATTTGCTTTCAAAAGTAACAAATCAATAGAAATTTATGGCATATATACAATAGATCTTTTCTATAATTTTTATGCGCTTACATATCTTCTAATAACCACGGTAAACGGATTCGTACGTTCTGGGTGTTTACCGGATGAGCTCAAAACTGTGATCATAATATCTATCCATAAAGGTGGCCCTCGTAATTTGCTGCCCTCATATCGCCCCATTTCAATTCTGTTGCTGCATATCGCAAATACTAGAAAAACAACTCTTGGCTTCCATTACCACCTTTCATAATAAGTATTGTATAATCTCATCGGCTTTGCCACGGGGCGTGGCAAGTCATTCTTACTAGACGTGTTTTGAGACTTCCTTCATTCATCTTTCAATAACCACTCCTGTGCCTGCGCTTTCTTTCTCGATGTCACGAAAGCGTTCCATTCTGTCAACCATAAAAGGTTACTTAAGAAAGTGTACTCTTAGGATTCAGAGGTCCTTTCTTAACTTTGTCACATGCTTTTTACGATCCCGTTCACAGTTGGTGTCCTTGGGAAGTATGTGAAGAATTAAAGTTCCTCTCCACTCCGGAATGCCGCCGGGTTCCATACTGTAACCCTCATTATTTAATATTTACGTAAACGACCCCCCGGCTGTTGTCATTGGTAACATACCACAATATGCAGATGGCACTTTGTTATTTACCAGTCACACTGATATTGAACCCGCCATACTCTCGGAGGCATGTACTGGTTCAAAGAGAATAGAAAAATTGTGAATTCTTCTAAAACTAAGCTCTTGTTTTCGCAGCCCTCGGGAAAAGTAGTTTGTTGCCGCACTTATTCTTGCAGGATTCTAACTGTGCTCTCTGTTGCTGCATTTCTGTACAGTATGTTAGTTCTATAAAGTATATTGGTATATTTTTTTGTTTCGATTTAACATATAGTACTCACGTGTCTTTTGTTGTGAAGCGTCTCCGTAGTGCGTCTTGCGAGTTTTACAATTTAAAAATGTTTCTTCCGTTTGCATGCAGAGAGATGATAATGCATCTTTCGGTCTATAGGTGCTCAGATACGGCATTACTTTATTTCTTAATTGTTCCTTCCAATGGCACGCTAAAATCGGTTGTATTTTTTTTCGTTTGGGGGGGGGGGGGGATGCTGTAATGTGTGTCCTACAATTTATCGATGTGTTCCTGTGACAACCTGTTGGTATCGCATTAGCTACCTTGTTTTATTCACTCTTTCTACAAACTATAGTTCAGCACCACACTAGGTACATTGATTTGAAAATTAAAAAAAAATTGCGCCATGAGCATCACGGTGTAAAACTCACTATGAAGTTCGACGATTATATAGTCGCTGTGGAGAAAGCTGTAGGGCATTTTGTGTCCGGAGAATATTCAACGCGTTACCGAATTCTATTTCTTTATAAAAGAAGTTGTCAGATAAAACAAAATTTAGAAGATTGTTTAATGACAGCAACTACCATTCAAACATTTGAGTGTCAGTTATTGATCTTTGTTCGTATTTGTTACTGTGAAGAATGCGCTTTGACTGCCAGGTCGTGCCACACAAGCATTACTCTGGCTTCGTCACACCTGACATTTTGTATTGTCGACCTTGATTCATAAAGATTATTATTATTATTATTATTATCATTCATTATTATTATTATTATTATTATTATTGCATTTGTTCGAACCAAAATTAATATTCGCAGCCAAGATATAGAGAATTTCTCATTACCCGGTTTTAGTAGCTGCTTCCACACCCGCGACAACAAGCGCGGTGGCGGAATTGCAGTTTTTCTCAGAAACTCATTGTTATATTCTGAAATAACATTTTCATTCCTTACTTGTGAATCAGTCGCACTGCACATCTTCACCTCCATGTACGACCTCTACTTACTAGTTTTCTGTAGACCACCCTCCGAAAGTGTTGCCGATTTTCTCAGAGAGTTACGTAATTGTTTCAGTCTTTGCCGGTAAATACGACCCTTTGCTTTACAGGAGATATTATCATTGATCTCATGAAACCCTCGAAGTCACTCGCCTGCGAATACCTTACCTTATTTTCGGACTACGGAATCGAGCCCACCATTCTCAACTTAACCAGAGAGGAATTTCTTAGCGGCAAACTTGTTAGCTAGTCCATCGACCACATCAACTTAAGAGCGCCAATTTCGACAACACAATTGGCAATTATAACTGAAAAGCTATCGGACCACTATTTTGTGGCGTGCCATTTAGAATTTCCTGGCAAGGCTCCTATTAATTCGAGAACTGACATACGTCGAGTTGAAATAATTGACCTCCATATTTTCGACGGCTTAATATATAATTACGACTGGGGTGCTTTTTAAGCCTTTGTTAGCCCAGCTGAAATCTATAACTCGTTTGTTGATATCTTTATTCGGTTTTCGGACACCTCGAAAAAAGTTATCTACTTAAAAAAAAAGAGAGACAAATCTACGATGGATGAATAATGATATATTATCTGCCATCAAACGTAAAGAGATTGCTTAGAGACGTTGCCGTCGCTCTCCGCAGAACCGAAGCCTACAAGCTGATTTTAGGTCCATCTGTAACAGAGTCAATGCACTAATCCGTTCCGCTAAACGAACTTATTTTCAAAAACAATTTTCAGACCATCGAAAGAACTCAGTAAAACTTGCTCACTTCTAAGTGAATTGCGAGATATCTCACCACATCTGCACGACAGTCTTTTGAGTGATGTCTTTGGACCTGATTCACTTGTGACTGCCAATATCTTTAATAATTTCTTCGCAACTTTTTCAGGGAATGTCGAACAAAACAGTAGTTTTTGTTCTCTTCCTTACTCCAATTCTGCGTCTGCTTTTCTTCCTCAGATGACTGGAGGCGATTTAGAATCTATAATAGTAAGCCTCAAACCTAATAAGTCTCCGGGAATCGATGGAATACGACTAAGTGACATACAAAGAAATTTATGTTATCTTCAAAGCACACTTCTCCTTCTATTTAATACAATTCTCGAATCTGGTTTTATACCTAATGGGTTAAAAATCGCCGTCGTCAAACCCCTGTCCAAGGGAGGGCACAGAAGTAGGGTCCAGAACTATCGCCCGATATCTATTTTGCCATGCCTTGGCCAGATACTAGAGAAATTTATATATAATGCAATGTCTTCATTCCTTGAAAAACACGAGCTTATGTCTCCAAATCAATATGGTTTTATTGCTGGCCGAGGCACGCAACCACTTCTAGAATCACTATCTGACGAGCTAAATTTCAGCTTCGAACACAACTTCTTTACCTGTGCCTGCTTTTTAGACGTTTCTAAGGCTTTTTATACAGTTAACCATATAATTTTACAGCACAAGCTTTCAGCTTTGGGTTTTCGGGGCCCTTTCTTATCACTGCTAAAAGATTTCTTACATGAACGTTCACAACTGGTGGCTGTAAATGGTGTATATAGCAGCAACCTCTCATTAAAAGCCGGTGTTCCACAAGGCTCCATACTTTCACCGCTCTTATTCAACATCTGTGTTAATGATATGGCCAGCGCAGTTACCAACTGTATGATATACCAATACGCTGACGATACCCTTGTATTGACTCACCATCTTTCATACCCAAAAGCAATGGAGATGCTTCAACAATCTTGTAATGAGCTCATGAATTGGTTTAATCAAAATCTGATTGCTATAAATGTATCTAAAACAAAGCTCGTATGCTTCCACAGTCCTTTGAAAGTTGTTTCGCTTAATATTCCACTTTTTTACACAAATCTAATTGTTTCGCGTGCCATTGTGATAAAGTTCCATATTCTGACACAGTAAAATATCTTGGCATGCTCTTTGACTCTGATCTATCATGAAATTCACATCTCACTAAAGTCAGTGCTAAACGTAGGAGTGTCTCCTGTTTGCTCTATAACATCAAAACATTCATGCCCTTCGGTTTGCGAAAGCGCATAGCTTATTCATTAGCCTACACACATTTGCGCTATGGCATAACTGCATTTGGCCAATGCTCGAGACTATGGCACAAAAAAGTGAACGGTATTTTAAGAGGAATTTTGAGAAATGTGTGCTATGGCATGAGTGTTTCCAATTTAGATTTATTTCAAACTTTATCGATGCCGAACTTTCGATCTTTGTTCCTAGAGACGGTAGTGCCCAATTACAACTGGAAGGACAACTTTAAATCTCCTCACCCCGCCACGCGGCAATTGCGGAAAGTTCCACTCTACACCGTTCCAACATGTTATACACGGTATGGGAAAAACATGCGTTCATTTTATGTCCCTCATATTTCCAACGAGGTACCACCAAGTCTCTCGAACTTTGCTTCCAAAAAAAACTTAAAAAATAACTACGCAATATATTTATCAACGAAGAAACAAAGTGATCATTTTTTTGTAAATTTTTTATTGTTTCGCGCAGAAACTATCTTGTCTATCAATTATTGTTCTCATTTATTTGTATGTGAGTGGCACGCTCTAACGTCTTGCTCTACGAGTAACTACTTTAGCTTCTCTGCAATACACGTTCGTGTTCATTTTCTAATATTCTATTAATCTGCTTGATATGAACTTTATCCTTTGAAATTTGACATTTGATGAAGTGTGACTGTGACCTGGTGCTTTCTTATTGCCTTGTGTTTTCGTCTTTTTTTCTATTACTTTCTGAAACTCTCATGTGAATCACGATAACCTTCAGGTTCAGTCCCACAAGCCCTTGCTGGCTTAGACGAACCTGCGTTCTGCTATTTTGAACTAACACAGCGTAAATATTTCTATTTCTATCACTATTAATAATAATATTATTATTAATATTACTATAGCGATAACAAAAACACTGGAAATAACTGCTAGAATTAGATTTGATAGTTTGGTTAAAACCTATAATTGGAATAGTTTACTTTCTATTCAAGATTTTGATGAAGTGTACTGTAGGTTTAGATATATATTTGACTCCTTCAAGGACAAATCTAAAAACTTTATCACTCCGAGGTGGCATTGAAGCGAACAAGAATGGTTAACGAGGAATATTTTGTCAGCTATCCGCTATAAAGATGTTCTTTGGGCCAGATGTCGGCGATCTCCAACCAATACCAACTTGAAATAGAATTCCGTAGTATGCGAAATCGTGTAACCGCGCTTATTCGATCAGCTAAAAGAAAATACTTTCGAGATACATTTTTTAAAGCAAAGTCAAATATTTCATTCACTTGGGGTTTGATAAATCAATTGCGAGCCACGGGTGTAAAGAGATCGATCGTTGCCTCCCTAGAGAAAGTGCTTGGTAACAATACGACAAAGATAGTAGAGGATTTCAATACGTTCTTCGCCACATTTTTTGGAGTAGCTCGGGATGATAGTATGTTCACATTCACAGCAGATTTTCTTGATGCAAATGGTTCTTCGGCATTCTTTTCCGAAATGTCTGAGCTTGATCCACGCACTTCGCTTTTTCGTTTGAAAACAAACAAGGTGCCTGGTATCGATGGCATCAGTGCAAATGATCTGCGCCGAAATTATAATTTTTTAAAACTTGTGCTTCTTTATATATTAAATGGTTTCATTCCTCTGGTATGATCCCGGTTGATTTGAAAAGTGTGCTAGTGAAGCCCGTATTTAAGGGGGAGAGCATAAAAAACTTGACAATTATCGACCAATTTCCATTTTGCCTTGTATTGTCCAAATATTAGAAAAACATATTTTTCAAACTATGACGACCTTTGTCAAACGCTTTAATATTTTGTCGCCCAATCAACATGGTTTTGTCAACGGCCGTGGGACACAGGCACTTTTGGAAGATTTTGCAGATGCCTTTGAGGGGCATCAGGTTGCTTGTGCGCTTTTTATTGATGTAGCAAAGGCGCTCGATACAGTGAGTCACAAGATTTTACTCACGAAATTGCGAAACATTGGGTCCGCGGCCCATTTGTTTCTCTTCTCCGGAACTTTTTAACTGAGAGGACACAGCTAGTTTCTATAGGTAATAGTCCAAGCTCCCGAGTTACCTTAACCGCTGGGGTTCCCTGAAGTTCTGTTTAGTCACCTCTTCTTTTTACCATTTTTGTAAACGATATGTTCAACTGAGCTTCAATGTGTAAATTGTTCCAATATGCGGATAATACAGTGTTGCTTTCAAAACCTCCTGATTATCCTGTAGCAATCGATTTACTCCAAGAGGACCCTTGTCAACTTCATGACTGGTTTAAGTAAAACTATCTTGCTATAAATGCATTTAAAACTCAGCTTGTCTGCTTTCGTAATCCTCTTAAGACGATAACGCCCAAGCATCCTATATGTATATATATATATATATATATATGGATACCTCTCTTTGTACATCTTGTGACTGTTGTCCCATATCTTATGTAGATGAAGTTAAACATTCAGGAATTCAATTTGAAAGTGATTTGTCCTGAAATTTTCATCTGTCAAAACTTTGTTAACGACTGAAAAATGTATCTTGTTTACTATATAATACCAGGTCTTTAACACCTTTTCACCGAAAAAGACAAAAGGTCACTCTTTGGCATAGAGTGTTTCGCGTTACAAAATAACTATTTTGGTCACAGCCCAGGATGACGGGGTGAAAAAATTGACTCTATCTTTTAAAAACATTGTGTATGGTTCCATATCGCAAACCGAAGAAGATATTAGGGCACCCTAGCAAAAATAACGGTTTGAAATCAGTCCGGAAAGTGAAATCCGGACTAAGATCAAACCGGAGTCACACCGGAGAGGCGGCTTCCGGTTCGCACAAACCGTGAATTTTCAAATCCGGTTCAAAGTCAAATTGGAGGAATTCCGGAGAGGCGAATTCCGGTTCGCTCATACCGTGATTTTCCTAATCCGGTTCAAAGTCCAATTGGAGGAATTCCGGAAAAGGCAAATTCCGGTTCGCTCTAACCGTGAATTTCCTAATCCGGTTCAAAGTCAAATTGGAGGAATTCCGGACAGACAGATTCCAGTTCTCACAAACCGTGATTTTCCCAATCCGCTTCAAAGTACAATTGAAGGAATTCCAGACACACAATATGCGGTTCGAACAAACCATTCCTTGTCAAATTCGGTTAAAAAACAAATTGGACAAAGTCTAGACTGAAAATATCCGCTTTGCACAAACCATACTTTGCCATATCTTTTTCCAAAGAAAATCGGATCAGCCGCCTGATGCCGAAGACTTTCAAGCGTATGGTTGGAATATGGAGTTGCAAACAATCCATCCCGGTACTGTACGTACAGGCTGCTGCGTCGATCAAAGCTCAGACCGCAGAAGACAGTCAGCTGATATCCGGCGCCAAAAAGGCGACATCACGGCGATTTTTGTGCAAGTCATCGCCATCTGATTCCGTCTAGCATTTTTATGCACTCTGCAATACCTGTTCATTATTAAGCTTAAACTACGTTTTGTTATTTTTTAATTATTTTTTTAAATAATTGCTTGATAACTGTCAAATAACCTTTTTTATATCATTTTCTCCACATAAAAACAAACAAAAACAAGAACTAATTCGATGCCACAGCTAGATGTACGCAGAATCGGAAAGTGTCATTTCAGTATCTTTGACAGCTTTCCTGCGGTCTCCTTCTTTATGCCTGCATGCTGAGCATTCTATTATGGTGCATATGCAGCAATTTCAGGGGCTTTTATCAATATAGGTGCGCAAAGCAGGGATTTAAACCGTAACCGAAACCGAAAACCATTTAGGAACGAAAATTTACAGTAACCGTAACAGGAAAAAAATTGTTATTTGAAATTTAAAAAAAAACAACAAAAAAACGTAACCGTAAGCGTAACCGTAAAGTATTTACCGGTAACTGGTTTTACCCAATATTAGCCGAAAAATAAAAAATTTTTTTTTCTCAGGTATGACTTGGAGGACGGATCTTGAAATAATGTGGCAATTTGACAGAGTTACTTTCAGCGAGTGGTGCATCTGGTAATACAATTTCCGTTCAATCTAACTTTAGGATTAAGGATACTTGGTTAGAATCAGTAGTCGTGCTTATAATAAAAAAAGTCTATTTCTAAATCTATCACACTCCTACATCGCTACATGTGTCAATACGTGTCGCCTTCAGTGTAATAACTAATAAGTTAGAATTCTGAGATGTCCATCCAATTCGGTTCTATCAAAACCACCAATGTTCTTGACATGCAGTAGCCAGTATGAATAAACGAGGTAAATTGACTGTCATGCAGAGCTGGTGGAAAAGAAAACCTGGTATTCATTTAGTCTGAAACGTCGCTAGTGACGATTTTGAGACAACACAGAACGAAAAAACAATGTGACAGGTTTGACATTGGCGTTAAGTGTATGTTTCATATTAACCGTGATCCAGAATTTATCTGAACAGAAAACAATCACAAAAATTAAAATTTTTTTGTGAAGTGAAAGCTAATATATCCTTTGATGGCCAGTATTTACATGGAAGTTCAGTGACTGCACCGGCATCGGCGCTTTGGTGTTCAAGCTGGCGAGCCCCGTCATGGAAGATCCGTTTACTGACCGGCATCGTTTTATTTTTTTTTTTCCTTTTTCACTATGAAGTCAAGTCATTGAGATTCTGACAAACTGTGGCAACTCATGGATAGCGAGTGGAAATGTTTGCGTTGATCAATCCTTCCTAAATGACTGCCGACGCTAGGGTATTTTATCCCAGCGTGGCAAGGCTGACGTGTTTTATCGCGAAAACGCAAGAAAAAACAATACGGTGAAGAAAATTAGCTGCAGAGGATTTGAGAATATGACCGCCTACGCCACGAAAAATAAATTTTACAACGCCGAACATTACTTTTTTTAGGAAGCTAGTTTAATTTGATGTACTATACCTAAGGTCCGGTGGTATACGCAGGTGTTTGGCCCTGATAAAAAATAAAAACGATATAACGGAGCCTAAAAATGAAGAAAAAAAAAACGTGGCATGATTGAGCACGCGCTTTGAGTTACAAAAACCATAATAAACATTACTTTCCAGAGACTAGAAAAGTAAGAGATGTGTTTATTGCTTATGACGCTACGAAATTGAGTGCGAAAATATGCTATTTCAGACAGGAATCAACTGCTTTCTGTGGTAGTTACGATTATCTAACAGAAATATTTCGAATGTTCCCATAGCCAAACGATATCTGTCGCTTTGATAACTTATGTTATACGACATACCGTTCCAGAGGAACGCGAATATAGAAACGAATTTTTTTAACGCAAAAAAGCGAGAAACACCACTGCATTGTGGATGTTCACACTGCCGGGTTTGTGAATGTGACCCCTTGACGCTACGAAAAATAATTGTTACAATGTTGAACGATGCCATTTCTGAAAGCTAGTTTAATTATCCGTGCTGCACTTGAATCTCAGGAATAAAAACGTGTCTAGGCCTAATAAAAAAGTAAAACTGCGGAGCGCAACCTGTATAAATAAAACCTGGCGGCACGCGGGGGATAGCACTGATCTACGGGAACAAATTAAATACTACTTTCAGGAAGTCAGAATATTAAGAGATGTGCTTAATACGTAGCGTGCTATGAGCTCAGCTAAATTACTGCCTTAAAATTACGGTATTTTTGATTCGACAGTGGGTGAAGATGGCCGCTTTCAGACAAACTTCAGCTGCATTACTGTGGCAGTTTTACCACTTACACATTTTCCCATTTTGCTCGCAATATGCTCATTATTATTACATTTCTTTCTTCTTTGAAACGACTTGTACTGTTTTCCTACGGTTATGAATTATCCCGGCAAAACAAGAGGGCCACGGTTTGTGCTTTGCAACGATTCAAACTTAGGCTCGCACTTTTTGTTTTCACCTTCTCCGTGATTATTACCCTAAAGAACGGTGCCGACGACTGCAAAAACATAGAAAATATTTAAAATAATAAAATCTAATACAGAAAGGTGAGAAAAAAAATATTTAAAAATATAAAAGCTAATACAAGAAGGTGAGAAACAATATTTTAAATAATAAAAACTAATACAAAAAGGCGAGAAAAAAAATATTAGAAATAATAAAAACTAACACAAGTAGGCGAGAAAAAAAATATTTAAAGTAATAAAAACTAATACAGAAGGTAAAAAAATATTTAAAATAATAAAAACTAATACAAAAAAACAAACACATGAGAAAAGAGTGCTTCCGGGATTCGAACCAACGTCCGCACGCCCTGCAAGATAGCGCGTTAGCACACTAGGCTAAAGTCGCCCGGTTATCCCGGTGTGTTTTCTGGAAGGATACACGTCTGCTGAATTCGTTTCGAACCGTTGTACAATTAGTTTCGTATTTAATATTTTGCTACGTGTTCAGGACTTATTCATAATATTATGGCAATAATGACGTCTGCAATAATTTATTATTGCTGTGTCTTTTATGAGTTTTATAATGCGGTTTGCTTATCCTTTTATTTGAAACGTTTTGAAGATACGAAAACAATCTCATCGAATCAACAGCCTATGTTTCGCACGGTTTGCCGGCCGTATCGGCCGTGTGTGTTTGAATGCCTGCGTTCACGACCGGATAACGGTTAAATTTCCCGATTAGTCGTGATGCGTGGAGTTTGCCTTAGTTTCAAACGTGTCCGAAAAAGACGGAAGCGACTGTGAGAAGTGGGACTTCGTCAAATCGGCTCAACAGCCAAGATCATGGCACGGGAACCGAAGTAAGTTTGTTTCTTTGTTCGTAAGCGCTAGCTTATTTCCTGCGTTCAGAAAGCTTGTTATTGTCTGTAGATCGCTTGCTTTTACCAGTATTATTAATTGTGCGCGAATGGTGTTATGCGAGGCTGTTTTTCTTCTTTTTTCCCCGATGCAGAGACTGTACTCGCTCAAGGTTCATCAGTAGCGGCGGAACTCTTTGGGAGACGGGGGGTGCGGGGGTGGGGGTCAAAGCGGATGGGGGAGGATTGCCTCCCCAAAGGCCTCCCTCTGCCGTATTGTTTACTGGTAAACTAGAATGTCTGGAAGCGCGCGGTGCGGTGCCCCTCCATCGCCGACGCCATTGCATGCGGAGAGCTGGACCCGACAAAAAGCAGCGATTGATTGATCGAGCAAGCCCGTAGCTTCTGCCGCCCAGTCGTCTCCAAACGAGTTCATTTTCGCGATTCGTAATCAGAAAAGAATTGCCAAAAATTGGTGCCGCAATGAATTCACCCCATGGTTATTAATGCATAGCATACCACTTCCGATCGCAAAACTTTGTGCCCGCGAAATAATTTTTGACGCCGGCACTTATTCCTTGCGAAACGTCGAGCTCTAAATATCATTTGCTGTACACGTGTTTTGTATGATCCAACGTACGTGCAACGAATTTCACAGCTCCAGAAACACTCAGGCTGCTTTAAATGGTGAAGCATTTATTCTTTTCCTAGTGCTGTTTTTTTAGAGGCTATCAAGTATTAATTACAAGCTTCTAGGGAAATTTACAAGCATGTCCTGAATTAAGGTAGTGTCTCGCCATTTTTTGGTATCTATTTTTTTTAGTATAAGTATATAGTGTTAGACATACCTCACCAAATCCCTGTTTTTTCGTTTTGTATCGCCTTTAGCGAATGGTGCAAGTTGTAATTGTTTTTAGTTGTTGCATGATTGTAGTAAGGTGGTGAGCTGGTACTAATGGAACATCTTGAAAAATAGTTTGCAAAAAAATCAAGGAGACAGGGAAAGTAACACATAGACCTCATGCAAGCGCAAACTGAACTCTCATAAATCAGAGAAAGGAGAAATATAAATGCGGAAGGGCTCGAGCACAGGCCCAAGTGGAACGCGCTGATTTACCTGTTAGCAAAAGCCAACTAAAAAAAAAAAATTGTAATTTTTTATGTTAGTGAAGGTAACAGATAGATGGCTAGTACATAAAGAGAGCTCAATCTCTCTCTAAAATCTAGGATGGATTGTCACATACCTATGCACTGTTTACACTACTCGTGTATGTCATCCTTAGGAAAAACGTCAATAATTAGCAGATACTATAAAAACATAGAAGATAATTATTTTAGGCCTGTCTTATTCGTAGTATGGGGCAACCAATGGTGTCCGCACATCCGTCGGTTACCTGAGCTGCCGAGGAAATTGTTTTTACAGTATTATGCATATGAGTGAATTAGCACGGCCCACTTGGACCTGTTCGAACTTTTGTTAAAGCTCCTAACGCATTCTCTTTTTCTTCTTTTCTAATGTATGTGTTTTGGGAGTCTGCACTCGTATGTAGTGTATGTATTCCTAGCCTTTATTCCTTGTTTTTTGGGTACTATTTTTCAAGATGTTCAATCAGAATGAACTCACCACTTTACTACATGGAAAGGCTGTTGCTAGTTCTAGAGTGTCTGTAAAACAATCTACCTGACATCTTTGCCTTACATCCCGGTTCCTGAAGCTCACATTCTCCGAGTAAAGCCTTTCTGATTTCTCTCATCCTCTTGTTTTCTTTTGTGTAAAATCAATCGAGTTGCGAATGTACACCAGTCTGCGTCCTACGTGTTTCTGTATTTTTGTCCTTGTCTTTTTGTGCACTTTTTCAAGTTGGTTCATGATATTTTTTATCATATATTCTAATCTGTGTTTTCATTTTTGTACTTACTGCAGCCTTTCCCAATTAGAGGTTGGCATTCACTTTCGCCATCCTGATGTGAGTCACCTGAGACGACACAAAATGACAGTCTCCCCTGCTGAAGTCCTGGCTTCATGAAAGACTGCCAAGGCTGTTCATGATAAGGTTAGCAATATAACAGCAACTTATTACTGCTAGGATTGTTTTTGAGACAGGCTGCATTTATGGGCTGGCCTTTAGCAATTCTGTTGCCACTCACGTGGAATGAAAGCCTTTAGGGAAACCGCGCATTTCATTCGTAAGTGGAATGCTGAGTTTACAACAGAAGTGCATTGCGTTGCCTTGCGTTGGGGGTCGGTGGCCGACTGGGCAAGCGCACACCATTTGGAGCACGTGGAACGAAAGCTTGCGCTGCAGGACCCTGGGATCCTGGGTTCAGTCCGAACCCCTGCCCATTTCGATCTAGAAAGCATCGTACTGGCATGCGTATCACTACTGCGTCGTGCAGGTTGTAGATTCCAGGCTAGCAGTCATACTGCACTGGCTAAATTGCTCACCTACAGCAAGCAACTCATCGCAACTTTGAAATGGCTCACCAACTACACGCTGTAAAAATATCCACAGAACCCCAACAGAAGTGCGTCACTAATTGCATCCAGTATTGCTGTGTGTTGTATCTGTATTTTGTATTTGTTTATTTAGTGTTCCCAATAATGGCTGAAGCCGTCCCATTGGTGCGCTTGTTAGTAGCAACACACAAACACAAACAAACGGCGAGAGTGGTGAACACCACCACTTTTACCGCTCGCCGCCGCGCCCATTGGTTTTCGGAGAAGTTTGCAGTGTTAGTCCTTGTGGTATTTGGTCATATATCGCACATGGACACAACCAGGGCACTGTACCTACAACTCAACACTTGCAAGACTTGCGTGAATACACCCTGTAGGTGCTCGCACTTCCAGAGTCATTTTAATGTTGCAGAAATGATAGAATGGATGCTTGGGCGAGTTGGACCATATTCTATGGTGACAGCGCAGAAAAATATTCGCACACCAGATGCTCAGGAGGACAAGCACACACGCTGAACTTACAACTCTCGTGTATTCGACTACTTCGTTCTTCTCTTCAACGTCTAGATTGACTTTTCAGAGTGTGATAAGGAGAATAGCACAAAATACAAGGAAAGAAGCAAAGAACAGAAAAAAAAGAAACTGAGGAAAAACAAAAATAGGAAGATCTTACAAGTCATCCCTCTCCCTCACTACTATCCTTAAGATAGAAATTGGAGCTTTTGGTCGACAACACAGTAGGACTACTTACACACTTGTTCTTCAGATGCTCTATTCTTTGCGCTTCCATTATTTCTCTTGGCAATGGGTCTCGACTCTTAACTATTACGGAACAATTTTCAAAATGTGCTACACAACCACACTCCGAACAGTGGGTTCCCAAATGTCCAACGGCGACTCGGTGGGTGTTATAAAAATGCTCCTTTAAACGATCATTTAAACACCTGCCAGTCTGGTCTACATAAGTAGTATGATAAGACATATGTAGGCCAGACTGGCAGGTGTTTGAATGATCGTTTAAGGGAACATTTTTATAATAACCACCGAGTCATCGCTGAGCATTTGGGAGTCTGCTGTCAAGATTGTGGTTGCATAGCACATTTTGAAAATTGTTCCATAATAGATATGATTTGAGACCAATTGACAAGAGAAATAATGAAAGCGCAAAGAATAGAGCATCTGAAGGACAAGTGTGTAAGTAGTCCTTCTATAGCGCTGTCGACCAAAGAGCTTCAATTTCTATCTAAACAATAGCGGTAGAGAGAATGATGATGTGTAAGGGTTTTCTTTCTTCTTTTGTCTTGTCTTTCGCTTTTTTCCTTGTATTTTGTGCTATTTCTTCTGCGTATCACGTCCTGGAAAGTCTATCCAGACGTTGAAGAGAAGAATGAAGTAGTCGAATACACAAGAGCTATAAGTTTAGCGCGTTTGTTTGTCTTTCTGAGTATCTGTTGTGTGATTGTTTCCCTGCACTGTCACCGTAGAATATACACAAATGAATAATGCCATTGGCATATTTGTCATGCCAAAGCCTGTCACACTTGTTCCGAACTTTTATCTCCACGAGATCACAATACCATCATTTCTGTTGTAGTGACACTGCAGACTCTATACTTGTTTTGCTTCAGTCTTTGTAAGGGGGACGCTGTAGTCCAATTCTACACATCTATGGTGTACTAGACAGCACCATATTTGCAGAGCTAGTCTTCGGTTTTTGTAGTTCCATCGAAATATATTTCAGCTTTTAAGTTATTTGTTATTTGGCATGTACATTTACAAGCTTATCTAGATTGAAGGCAGCAAATATTTTGCCAGCACTCATGGTACGCGTTTGAAGTATATTGCGTTAACATAATTGACCCAACCTCTGATTTTAATTTGTCCGTGCCTCTAGCGAATTGTGCATGCCAGGATTGCTTTTGTTTGTTTGTTTCGCATAATCTACGGCACATTTTTCACCTTTCTACTCAGTGCAACCTTCGCCGAACAGAAGCTAGCATCGACCAAGCCGAGGTTCAGTCCATGGCAGTGTGCAAAAGTTGTTGATGGGTAAGCTGCCTTATATATACAGCTGTGTAAGAGCAGCTTGTCTTGGGTGACAATTTGAAATGCATTTTTATGTTCTAGAAAGTGAAATTTGCATGGGCATACTTGCAATGTGAAACCTTACCAAGCCTGTTCTGAACTTTCATCCTTTTGCGATTTCAATACAGCCGTTTGTGCTGCACACACACTGGCTACTTCGGCCAGACAGAGACTTGATCCATATGAAGGTAAACAGGCGAGTATCAACGGCTCAGTTCCGTGTGTGGTGACGTTCTCTCCTTATCCGACGACTTACCACACTTGGTTCGCAAGGCATTTGAAAAAGAGAGCAAGTCAGCTGCTGGATGATGCTCCCGGTACTGAGCAGTTGACGATTGCTTGTTCACCTTTGTATAGATCACGACTGTACTTCAAGCTCGGCAAGTGTGACACTTATCTGATTCAGCCTAGCAGTGGTCTGCTGAGCGGTATGTGTAGAGCTAGTTGATTTGTGTATAGACAGTGGCTGTGCGGTATAAAACAGACCCAATTGGGAACTTTAATGCAATTTTTTGTACTCCCATTGATGTTATGATTATGATTACACACCGTTTTATGGTGCAAAAAAAAACGCGATGTAATCGTTTTTTGAGACTGCGTGTGCGGTTTCCAAGCTTGTGTTTGTACGTTCTGTGCGATGAAATGCCCTGTATAAGCACAATTAGAGAATCCTTGAGCTATATGCTGCAAGGAGTGAAAACAGCAGTCCGCCCGCATTCTCCCCTCTTCTGTATACTGTGCTAATGCAGACGGACGCGCACTTTGGATGCTTTGCACTTAAAGGCCCCACATAAAGCACACTGCTTAATACGCATCAATTATTGTGAAGTGTTTGCGGATTTGGCTTTTAAATGTCATGCATATAGGAAGCAGAATGGTGATGTAAAGTATGCCGAAATCGTAATGGTGCACTTTAAGGTTTTACAGGGTACGTATGTTCTGCAAAATGTGGAACAAATTGTTTGTGTCAAAACTTTATATCGCCCAAAAAAAGGTCTTGTGTTGTCCTAGGCCAGGGGCCTATTTAGAAAAATTATTAGAAAACAATGTAGCTAATAATGTGTATATGTGCTGATTATTGTTTTTTCTTCTTCCAATTACAGCATACACGGAGGGTATCTCCAAGGAGAAGGGGTGGGGTTATGTAGAGAAGCTAGTGCTTCTCTCTATGGGTACAAAGCTGTCCGAAATAAAGTCGGAATGGAAAAAGCACCACCAAGTTCCGCCTGGTCCTGAGCAGCCACAATAATCAACACAGAATTCAGAAAAATAGTAATATGAAGGACCTAGGCAGGCAGCCACACGTTTTGAATTCGCAATGACATTTGATTATGATCACAAATATTCCTGTATTGCTCAAAGTCGCATAGTTTACACACCATATTTGTTATGGTTAGCGCAGCAGGAATATATTTTTATCAGGCTTAAACGTCATTTTTAATTGAACAAATGTGGCTTTCTGTGTAGGTCCTTTGTGTTTTTACTCTTTTTTTATTTGTGTGTTCGTTATTTCATTTTTTTCTTATGATTTAGTCCGGGTTTCTGTTACTTCTGTGTTCATTATTTATTTATTTTTTTCTTTTATTAAGTTTTAGTTAAAAATATGATGCCCTCGTCATTTTCCAGTCCGGGAAACGGTGGTGACCTCGTCGTGTTCAAGGAGCAGTAATGAACTTTTGATACGGCGAACAATGGTGTCTGTGTGTGTGTGTGTGTGCGACGTGTTGGTCACAAGGAATGATTTCGGGACTGAACGGAAAAACAAGGCCAGCGAGGAGCGACTGGGGGACTTTGAACATCGCACGGTGCAAGGAAGGACTTCAACGACGAGGCTAGCAAGCAAGCCCATGTCAAAACTGCTGTGCTCGACCGGAGAGTTGAATCGGAACTTTACCCTCTGAGTAAGGATCAACGACTTTGGAACTTTCGTATAGTTTGCAGCTTAATTGTCGCCTTCCTTTTGTTTTATTTTAATAGGAGTCTGTGTGGTATTACATTTCTAGTTTATTTAATGGTTGTTCGTGTGATATTACTATTATTTTTTCTTGAACGGCGGAAGTGCTTGTTTGAAATTTTGGCGCTTTTATGTATAAAACTTTTTTTGCAAACTATATCTGTCTGCTCCCTCGACAACCAATCCTGCCAAAGGGCTGTGACTTTCAGACGTCGAATCATATGTTACAATGTTTGCTAACTAGCGATCGCCTGCATTTGATTTTTGTAGCATACATATTTGTCGGAATTACAAATTTCGAACCAGGCCACTAAAGATTGGTCAGTGGCCTATTCTGCCGATGTATCTACGTAAACACACGTTTGGCAGTGTGGGATAGCAGTAAAATGTATATTTTGTGGATATTCATAGAAATGCATTATATGATCCCATGTCTGGACCTGAAAGTATGGTACCTGCCCCATGGCAATAATTTTAATGTAATGCTAGAAGGAGCATCACATAAAAATTGCTTTATATGAGGTGGGTACCCTGTTTGCCAGGCCCAAACACGGGATCATGTAAAGCAGTCTATATATGGTATATAACGAATTGGGCAGATATGGCTACATCTATCCATATACGACCTGATTACGCATATGTGGTCATATCTGCCCCATTCCTTATATATCCATATCTGTATTTTCATTATAAGTCTAGATATGACATTTTTGTAAGGGATGGCTTGTAGCATCAGCTGCAGGACATCGGAAGGTGGAACAGTAGGTGTCTCACTCTATTAAACTACTTCTATTATATTCAGGTGTTGCCTGATACGGTTTAATATACGGTTAGACCCACTCCGGTGAAGCTCTACTGATTGGCCAGATACGGTTCAGCTTCCGCTTTTACCAATTACGGTTGGGTTTCCGGACTGGGTATTTCCGGTTCATTTACGGTTTCTAGAAATCCGGTCTGCTTAGGGGCCCATATGACGGATTAAAATTCCGGATTCATTCCGGTTTATTTTTAAACCGTTTTTTTTTTTTGGTAGGGCAGGCTTGGGCTTGCCATTGTTCCACTCTTTATTGGTTCAAACTGTTGTATTGAAACACTTCTGGCGTGATAATTTCAAAGTACCCTATGTCGCGTCTAGATCGCTTTGACGCACCGAGCACTATGAAATGCCTTTTGTTTTGACAAAATACGGAAAAAGAATTCGGAATTTCTATGTTCCCTATATATTTAATAGTCTACCGGACCATGTTTACACTGTGGACTCACTAAAAAAACTGAAGCAAGTACTCCGATGTAAAAGTGCAACTTTTTGACTGTGCTGTGTATGTGCATGTCTTTGTGTGACCATCATCGTTTATATTGGGATGTATGCTGAGCTTGAAACTTTACGAGTGTGGGGCCGCTTTTTATCAGAAACTGTAGGGTCTTCTCCAACAAGCCTTTTGTCTGGCTTTGACAGACCTGCCTCACTATCAAGTGAACTACTCGCGTAAATAAAGATTCTTCTTCTTATTATTATTATTATTATTACTATTATTAAAATTATTATTATTGTTTATTTTTCTCGCATTGTGTTTGGTTCTAATTTATCATTTATGCCCTCAACTTCGTCGTGAATTGCGTACCATGCCTACACCGGAGCCCTGTGCTGTCTGTTCTGGCTATCTGCGAACTGACGGTCGTTTTATGAAATGTGTTAACTGTTCGAAAGCCTACCACTTGGGAAAGAAGTGCTCGGGTGTGTCTGATGGTACATTCAAAAGGTTGAGCGCTTCTGTTTATTACATATTCATTGCAGTCGTACGCTAAGGCTGGAGTTATAACCTGCAGCGTTAGTGACCATCTCTCTGTGTTCCTTCGTGTGGAAAGAACTCAACTAGCCGCTAACAAATGCCCTAAAAATCTATACTAATCAATTACTGAGAAAGCCCTTGATTCTTTCCGCGTTGCATTGGTGCGGGAAAATCGGAACAGAACAGATACATTCAGTGAGGCGAATGATGCTTACGATAAGCTTATTGACATTTTCAAAAAGCTATATGCCGACCACTTCCCTATTAAAGAGCGTAAACACAGTCGAAAAACACGGAAGCCGTGGATTACGCTAGAGCTGCGTAAAGAAATGAAAATTAGAGAAAAGCTATACAGATGCTTCCTGAATACTCGTGCACCTGATGATTTGAAGACGTTTAGAAAGTACTGAAATAAATTGACAAAGAAGCTGCGATCTGCGCGGACAGAATACCACTCCTCTGCTTTAAGCGATAAAAACAATCACCATGACGTGTTATGGTCCAGACTAAACGAACTATTAAAACGTGGTTCTCCGCATGCTCCTATCTCGAAACTAAGAATGAATGGAAGGGAACTGTCTGTAGCCGAATTAGCTGACACTTTTAATGATTTCTTCGCAAACCTGACTACACGTGGTAACTCGTCGGCTGCTCTCGAATATGTGAGCATTCGAAATGACAAATCAATGCTTCTACAACCGGTCACCCCGCCTGAGGTGATATCAGTAATCAAAAGTCTAAATAATAGTAGTAGCTGTGATATTGATGGTCTCCAGATACGGCCTGTAAAGCGTGTAGCTGATATGATCGCGCCAATCCTCACTAATATATTTAACACCTGTTTAGAGACAGCTGTCTTCCCATCAAATATGCAAAAAGCAAAGATTACAGTATTTTTCAAAAAGGGGGATATAAATGACCTGGAAGATTATAGGCCAATTTCCATCCTGTCAGTTTTTTCAAAGGTATATGAAAAGCTTTTGCACTCGAGACTTTCGGCATTTATTGATAAGTATAACTTGTTGAAGCCACACCAATTCGGCTTTTGTAAAAACAAATCAAGTGAACTAGCATTACTTGAACAAAAAGAATATATACTCACACAATTTGAAAACAAAGCCATCGTTCTTGGTGTATTCGTAGATTTTTCAAAGGCTTTTGACTTAGTAAATCATGACATTTTGCTTGAAACGCAGAACTGCTATGGTATCCGAGGACGGGTTTTATTGCTTCTAAAATCTTATTTATCTAATCGAAAACAGGTTGTCCAGATTAACAATATGCGCTCAAAGGCGCAACCAGTACTTTGTGGTGTACAGCATATTAGGGCCACTACTCTTCAACGTTTATCTGAACGATATTCTAAATATTAGCCCCACAGCCAAATTTATAGTATATTCGGACGACACTAGCATATGTTTCTCTGGCCATGACATTTATAAACTTATAGATCGATGTAATAATGCAATGAAAACACTCGAGAACTGGTCGGCAGCTAATGCTGTGCAAATAAATGAAAGAAAAACAAAGGCGGTTATATTCAGACCCAAAAACAAGCCCGTTCCTACACATCCAAATATCTTCCTTAATTCATGTCATATGGAAGAGGTAGATAATTTCAGGTGTCTCGGTATCATAATTTCCGCCGACATGCTATGGGACGCTCATGTAAACTACTTGCTAACAAAAATAGCGCAAATTTCTGGCATAATTGGACGCATTCGATACCTCCTTCCCGCACAAGTTAAATTGCTTCTTTATATTTCACTATTTTACTCACACGTAAACTATTGTCAAATAGTGTGGGGGACAACTACATCTTCAAACCTACAGTGTATTCATTTATTAGAAAAAAAATATGATCGCTACATCTATAACACCCCTTACGGAACACCAAGTTCAATTTTCTTTCGTCGTTCTCGCGTTATCAGGGCACACAACCTATAAATATATCGTTTGAGTGCTCGCTATAAATTAGAAACACAGAGAAATATAAGTAATATACGCAATCTTTCCCAACTGCAAACAAAAACCTCTAGTTACTGTACAAGACACAAAGAGAGCTGGGTAGTCCCTAGAACTCGACTAAACCCCGGAAAAGAATGCCTCCGTTATCTTTTACCATCCCTTTTAAACAACTATCACCACGTTCATCTTGATCTGTACACTTGCAGATATAGTGAACTTCGCGCAATGTACGAAGCATAAAAACACACATATGTATGTCTGTGTGTATGTACGTGTGTATAATATGTGTGTATTTGTATTTATTTGCATGTGTATGTGCATATATATATATATGTGTGTATGTATGCATGTATGTGTATGTATGTATATATATATATATGTATATATATAGTGTTGAAGCATCTTAGAATATTTTGGATAGTTTTCCCTTTCTTGTGTACAACTTCCCGATTTCCTTTATAGGCCAGCGCTATTCTTTTTGATGTATTGCTGATAGTTGTCTGTTGTTCATTGTTATGATAAAAGTACCTTGTATTATTCTATAATTTCTTGTGTTCTTTTAAATGTCTTTCTCGCCACTGTATGTGCCTGAGGGGGGCTGAGGACCAGTCAAGGTGCTTGGACAGCTTTTTTCCTCAGCCCCCACCATGCTTATATATGGTAAATAAAGCTATTATTATAATTAAACAAATAAATAAACTAAAGAAATGATGCTGTCTCGCCTGTCGTGGAGGGCTGCCCAGGTCGGGCACTGAAGTCAAGCTTTCACCCTCTCAAGACGACCCCAGTTCTTTCGCTTCGCAACTCTCGAGTGTCAATCGAAAACTCCATCTTCTTCTTTCGTGGAAAGATACCGTCGGTGCTCTGCACGAACTACATCCAAAGATAGATGCACTATTAACACTGAAGCAGACAGTGGACTCCATGCGAGTTACCATCACTGAAATGCAAACATCTATGAATTTTTACTCCACTCAGTACGACTCGCTAGTGTTGACAACGAAGTCTCAAAAGGAAACTATCAAAGATCTTCAAAGTGAAACGAGCACTTTGCGCTCGATTGTAGCCGAGCAGACAAACGAGATCCGTCAGCTTAGAAGAAACCACAATGATTCAGATCAAACGAACCGCCTCCCTAACTTAGAGATTCACGGTATACCAGTTTCGCCTTAAGAAAGCATCGTGAATACCATGACAAACCTAGCAGATCAACTTGGTGTGGAGGGTTTTGAACCCGCGCATGTCGTGGTTGCACATCGCTTGCCGGTTAGACCGGGAACAGTCCCTCCCATCCTGGTCCGCTTCTCTACAGCCTCTCAAAACGAACGTTGGCTTGCCGTGGACGCCTGGGCTCCATACGTCAGGACGAATCTCATCCTAGGACATACTTCAGTGATAACCTAACCGAAGCCAACAGGAAACTGTTTCGGTTGGCACGGACTAGAGGCAAAGAAAAGGGTAACAAATTTGTATGGGTGCGCCACGGAAAATTTTTCGAAAAGCAAAACCAGAATTATCCACTCCTCCGCATCCCCAACACTGATGCATTGGAACAATTGGTTTAGGCGTCTAAAAAGAGTATTGTTAGATAAAAATCCTAGAATTATGTCTAGGAACAGATTTTCTCAGTTAAAAAAACCCAGGCTCATGTAAATAAATATTTAAGACAAGGGCAGGCAGTATATTTACTTTGTTTCATGTCAATAGACGAAGCATTCGAAAGCACTGGCGCGAATTTCAGTTAGCCGTTGACTCTGTGCGTTTTATTGCCGATGTGTTTGCTTTGATTGAAATTAATATTCATGATGAGGATGCAGGTCAATTTTCGTTGCCGGGGTTTAAAAGCACGTTCTATACTCGTGACAACAAGCGCGGCGGTGGTATTGCGGTATTTTTGAAGCACGATTTCTTTTTCTCGGAGGTTAAGTTTTTAGTCCGATCATGTGAGACCATTTCACTGCGTATTCTTACTTCTGTCAATAATATATACCTGCTAGCCTGCTATAAGCCACCCTCTGGAAATGTATCTGAATTCCTCTAGGATCTGGGAGACTGTTTGCAAACTTTGCCTAATAATGCGTCCCTCTGTCTTGTAGGAGATTTCAGCATTATCTATCGAAGCCTTCGAGAGCACTGGTTTGCGAGTATCTAACTCTTTTGGCAGATCACGGCGTAGAGCCTGCGATTCAGGCCCCCAGAAGGGAAGAACTCCTTGGAGACAAAATTGTAACATCTTCTATTGATCATATCAATTTAAGATCTTCAACATCAACAACAAAGGCAGCAGTCATTTCATACAAATTATCGGACCACTATTTTATAGGATGTCAGTTGGAATTCCCAGGAGATGCGTTGGTGACAGGTATCAACATTAAGCACCGCGTTGAGATTGTTGATCGCCACATTCTCGACAACTGTATTTATACTTATGACTGGCTTACATTTCAGCATTCCGTGTCACGCCCTGACATTTATATCACTTTTGTGCAACTGTTTAGACAGTTTACTAAAGCGTCAAAAAAGATTATTGTAGTAAAACAAAGAAAAGACAACATACGCTGGCTAAATAAAGATATATTGTCTGTTATAAAACTCAAAGAAATAGACTGGAAGCGATGCCGCCGGTCTCCGGATAATTCGATCCTTAAAGCAGAATTCAGAACTATCCGGAACAGAGTCAGCGCGTTAATTCGCTCAGCTAAGCGGCTGTGCTTTCAAAAGCAGTTCTCTGATTCTAGACGCAACTCGGCTAAAACGTGGTCGTTAATCAGCGAGTTACGTGGTGTTACATCTCCTCACATGTAAAATGTTGACGTTGCCTTTGGGCTTAACTCACTGGCTACGGCAAATACCTTCAACAATTTTTTTTGTTTCCTTCTCGGGCAGTGCCCGGCTATCGGCCACAGCGGCCTTTTCTAGTTCCTCCCTGAACTCAGCTTCCGCATTTCTTCCTGAAATGACATCGCAGGACTTTGAGTCATTAATCTTAGGACTCAAGCCCAATAAATTACCGGGTTATGATGGAATATGTCGTAGCGATCTCCGTAGAAATTTTAAGTACTTAAAAGATATTGTTCTACTTATGCTCAACACAATGACCGAGACAGGTTCCATTCCCATCGAACTGAAAACTGCTATTGTTAAACCTCTTTTTAAAGGAGGTCAGCGTGGCCAAGTTGAAAACTATCGGCCAATTTCTATCCTACTATGTATAGCTAAAATATTGGAAAAATTTATTTACATCACTATGTTTTCCTTTGTAGAGACGTGCAACATAATATCTCCCAACCAATACGATTTCGTGCCTGGTCGTGGGACTTAACCCCTTCTCGAAGCGCTATCTGATGAGGTAAATTTGGGTTTTGAGAACAACCTGTTTATTTGTGCTTGCTTTCTTGATCTAAGAAAGGCGTTCGACACAGTGAGTCGCTATTTTATTGCAAAAACTTTCAGCTGTTGGTTTCCGGGGTCCTTTTTTGTCCTTACTAACTAATTTCCTGCAAGATCGTTCCCAGCTGGTTTCAATCAAAGGCATACACAGCGTCAAAGTCTCTTTAAAATCTGGTGTCCCACAGGGCTCGGTACGTTTGCCTTTACTCTTCAATATCTATGTAATTGACATGTCTACCTCTGTTTCGAATTGCTCCCTTTATCAATACGTGGACGACACTCTTTTGTTAACAAATCATCTTAAATATTCAAGGGCTATGGAGATGCTCCAGGAATGTTCTTTAGGACTAATGAACTGGTTCGCCCATAATCTTATCGATATCAATGTCTCAAAAACTAAGTTAGTATGTTTTCACAATCCCGTTAAGTTAGTTGACCTAAATACTCATCTTTTCCTCCACACGCGGCACTGTGTCAATGGCCAGTGCACTCCCATCGCTTTCTCAGACACTGTGAAGTATTTAGGAATTATTTTTGATTCTGATCTTTCTTGGAATTCACACCTCACAAGACTGTGTTCTAAGTTAAGGAGGTTTCTAGCTTAATGTGCAACATCAAGGCTTTTCTACCACTTAATCTCAGGAAACTCATAGTTCACTCGTTAGCATATGGCTCCCTCCGCTACGGAATCACCATTTTTGAAAATGGCTCTGGATTACTGCAGGCAAAAATCAATAATATTCTAAAAGGAATGCTGCGTAATGTTTACTACAGGCCTACTACTTCCTCTCGGGATATGTTTCAAATATTATTTATGCCCAACTTTCAATCTCTGTTTGTGGAAACGGTAGTCCTTGGTCACTACTGGAATACTGACTTCAAAACATCTGGTCCGAATATCCGGCAACTGCAAACGGTTCCACGATTTGTTATTACCAAATGTTACACTCGTTATGGCAAGAACTTGCGGTCCTTCTACGTTCCTCGTTTTTTTTAATTGTTTACCTGCTAATTTCCCTGATTTCACTTCCAGAAAAAAGCTTAGAAAATCGCTTCGCCTTCTGTCTCCCGATGAGTCGATCTAAAAATGTATAACATTTTTGTGTTTTTTTGCGTTTTGCATTTTTTTAAACGCCCTTATTGGATTTTATTTGATAGTTTTCTTTTTAACGCGACTAGTAATTTCACTAAGTATGTGTCGTTTGATTTGTGCATTTTGCGTACAGTCCAAAGGTGATTGATTGAAATAATGCTTTTATAGGTGGTTACTATTAATGACACAAATAGGGTGCCGTCCTCAATGTGGTGTGTTTGTAATATAACTCAATTTTGCTTGAGTCAAATTCTGCGTCATAGTTGTTGTTCTGTTTTGTTTTCATGACTCATTTGTGACTGTTCTCATGCACTGAAAATCTCAATCTTCTCCTGGACGTACTCTGCATCGTGCATTTCTTCAAGGAACGATTCTTTGATTTTATTCTAGCGACATAACCTGACTTTCTTTTTCTTTTTATTGAATTTTATATTTTTTGTGGTTTAGAAGCCTAAGCTTCAACTGAAACTATTGCTAATTCTGGTTAAGTTCACAATTTTTTATGTTTTTCTTTTTTCTTTCTTCTTCTCTGATAATTAATTTGATATCTTTGCAACCTCGGTTTAGTCGCACAAGCCCTAGAAGGCTTTGACGAACCTGCGTTGTTTTGTGGATATGCTCCTCCATCACAAATAAATTATGAATGAATTATGAGTTAATATAATTATTATTTTTTTACTATTATTATTAACTTCAGTTTCGAACAAAATTAATCGGGTTGAAATTGTTGATCGACAAATGTTTCACAACTTTGTCTCTAATTACGACTGGAATGCTTTTCAGCAATCTGTTACACCTTCAGATATTTACCCTTGTTTTGTGCAGCTGTATAAGCGGTTTTCAGAATCCTTAAAGAAAGTATTTCTTCGCAAACAACGAACTTTAAATATGCGTTGGTTAAATGAGGATATATTATCTGTTATACAATTTAAAGAAATAGCCTGAATACTAAGGCGGCGCTCACCTCATAACTCCAACCTTAAAGCTGAACTCCGAACTCTTCGGAACAAAGTAAGCGCACTAATTTGCTCGGCTAATGGTCAATATTTTCAAACGGAATTGTCCGCATCAATGTCCAACTTTGCTAGATCCCGGTCGCTGATTAATTAACTACGCGGAGTGGCACCCCCTGGTTTATAAGCTGACACTTTTAGCTAATATTTTGGACCCGATTCCCTTGCTACGGCGAATAACTTGAATAACTTCGCCATATTTTCGGGCAAAGCCAGACGATGTCTAACACCGCCCAGTCTTTACCCCACTCCAAATCAGCTTCTGCATTTCTTCCGCTCATGAAAGTGATCGATCTGGGGTCTATAATATCAAGTCTCAAACCTAGAAAATCACCAGTGTATGATGGAATTCACCTCTGCTACATACGAAGAAATTTTAGGCACATACAAGACACATTGCTACTCATGTTTAACGGAATAATAGAGTCGGGTGTCATTCCTTCAGGATTAAAAACCTCCATTGTTTAACCTCTTTTCAAGGGAAGCAAACGTGACCGGGTTGAAAACTACCGACCAATATCTATTCTTCCGTGTCTTGCTCAAATCTTGGAAAAGTATAATAATAAAGTTATGTCTTCTTATATCGAAATATTTGACATAATATCGCAATCCCGGTATGGTTTTGTCCCGGGTCGTGGGACAGACCCTATTCTTGCAGCATTCCCAGGCGAGTTAAATTTTGGTTTCGATCACAACTTATTTATCTACGCATGTTTTTTAGATGTCAATAAGGCATTTGACACGCTGTGCCATTCTATTTTGCTTCAAAAACTTTCCTTTCTCGGTTTCCGGGGACAATTCTTATCTCTATTAAACAATTTTTTCCAAGGTCGATCGCAGCTTTTTTCAATCAATGGCATGCAGAGTATAAAAGTTTCCTTAAAAGCGGGGGCTTCACAAGGTGCAGCTTTTTCAACATTGCTTTTCCATATTTATGATAATGACTGGAGTTTATCTGTTTCAAACTGTACCATTTATCAATACGCGGACGATATGTTTTTGCTGACGAGCCATATCTCATATGCCAGCGCAATGGGTTTGCTCCAAGACTGTGCCTCAGAGCTAATGAACTGGTTTGCGAATAACCTAATTAAGATAAATATTTCGAAAACTAAGCTCGTTTGTTTTCACAACCCCCTTAAAATGTTGACGTAAATATTCCTCTCTTGCTGCATACGTCTGACTGTGTCCGATGCCATTATGTCACAATTTTTTTCATACACTGTAAAGTACCTAGAAATCACGTTCGATTCAGATCTCTCCTGGGACTCACACCTATCAAAACTCTGTTCTAAATTAAGAAGCGTTTCCTGCCTATTATATCATATCAAGACCTTTCTACCTTTTAATCTCAGGAAGCTTATAGCCCACTCGTTAGCTTATGGTACACTCCGTTACGGCGTAACAGTCTTTGGTAAATGTTCTGGATTGTGGCAGGCCAAGATAAATACAATTCTAAAAGGAAACTTACGAAATGTTCAGTATAAACCTGCATCCTCGGATCACGACCTCTTTAAGGCTTTGTCCATGCCAAACCTGCAATCTTTGTTTTTTGAATCAGTCGTGCTTGAACACGACTGGAAGGATGATTTTATAACTCTTCGTCCGAAGATGAGACAATTACGAAAAACATCAGTTTCGTGTTCCCGCTTACTATACAAGCTATGGTAAGATCATATGGTCGGTCTATGTGCCTCAAATTTTTAATTCCCTACCTCCCAGCTTATGTCACTTTACCTCAAGAAAAAAGCTTAGAATAGCGCTTCGACATTTTGATACGACCGACGAATTATTGTGAATATTTGATAATTAGTTTTCTTCCCAACATTTTTGTAACAGGTGCGTTTTTTTACGGCTTTATGACTTATTTTTATTCTTATTATATGACAACAAAGAAAGTCATCAAGATTTTCAGTGTCGCAAAAAACTGGACAAGAAATTTCTACTACTCTCAATGGCGAACAATGGCGAAAAGGGACGCCAGTGCATGGTGAGCGTGTGTGTATGTGTATGTGTTTTTTTTTATACTTTTCTGACCTAAAGATTTTTTTTCTTTTCGAAGGGGGGGAGGAACGTTAGTATGCAGTTGGAACTGCTGTGAAGACTTGGTGATAATTCTGATTTTTTTTATCTAGAACTGATTATTTTATTTTTATTCAATTACATAGCTGGTTTTGCCGCAGAAGCCCATAATGGCTTTGGCGAACCTGCACTGTGCTTTGATTATGCTCTTCCTTCACAAATAAATTTATTATTATTATTATTATTATTATTATTATTATTATTTTATTTTATTTCGACCTGAGTAAGGCATTCGACGTAGTCAACCACAACATCCTCTTATACAAGCTTTCCTCGTACGGAGTATGTGGTTCGGTATACAATTTGTTAAAAAAGCTATTTGTCTGATAGGCAAGCCTACGTCCGCGTCAACAATACTACCTCGTCCTTGTACAAGGCAAGCTCTGGAGTTCCTCAGGGATCTGTCTTGGGCCCCGTCCTTTTTAATATTTTTGTAAATGATGTTGTACAAGTTATATTAAATTCTTCATTTCTGCAGTACGCTGGTGATATAAAACTTTACAAAAAAATATCGACATTAGAGGATTGCATCGCGCTTCAGAATGAGGCATATTCCTTCGGTCGTTGGTGTTTAGACAATGACCTCCGTTTGAATCATTCTAAAACAAAAGTAATGACATATTCTCGCAAGACCCATGATATATTCTTTCCATATAGTTATCATGGTGAACTGCTGTCATGTGTGAGTGAACTGAGACACCTCGGAGTTGTCTTTGATTCAACCCTGAGATTTGACACTCATGTTACGAGAGTGGTTCAATCGGCCTTGCGGACGTTAGGTGCGGTGTCTCGCATAACGAAGGAATTAAAAAGCCCGTCCACTTTTTTTTACGCCGTATTGTTCTTTAGTTAGATCCAAGCTAGAGTACGCATCGGTTGTTTGGAACGGCATTTCGAAAACTAACAGTTTATCTGTCGAGCGAGTCCAAAACAAATTCATTTCTATATTCAAATATCGTTACCTTGAGAAAGGTGATCCTTGTCTGAACGGTGTGTGTAACTCGCAACTTGTCAACTTGTTGAGCCTGCAGCAGCGTCGGGTGAAGGCTGATTTGTTGTTTTTGTTTAAGACCTTGCACGGCTCGATTAACTCTCCCAGCCTTCTGTCCGAAGTGAGCCTCAGGGTTCCACGTGTGCCTACACGGCTACAATTATCTTTTTATATAGCTCGACATTTTAGCCACTTAAACCCGCTCCAAAGATTGGCTGAGTGTTATAATCGCTACTCTGACACAATCGATATTTTTAACTCATCCGGGAGCAAGTTCGGAAATGCTGTTCAAATCTTCCTCTTGCAGGAAAAGGGCTGATCAGTTGGACCGTTGATGTAGTATTTGCTTTTTGCTGTCACACCTGGTGACGTCTCTGTTTTGTGCTTTTGATTTCCCTTGTTGATTTTAGTGTCTTTCATACTTGTTAATATTTTTATTCTCAGACTAGTGAACTACGTTCTCCTTCTGCACTCGTGTGTATGCGTGTTTGTACGTGTGTGTTTTTGCTCATTTTTTTAGTGTGCCAGCAATAAGACCAATTGGTTGTTCCTAGACACTTTACTGAACATTGATTGATTGATTGATTGATTACAAAGCTATTCTGAAAAGTGTCTCTTATAAACTTAAAATACCTGACAACGCTAATCTTTTCGAATATTCGCAACTACCTAACTTCCAGACCCTTCATGTTCATTCAGGGGTATTGCGGCACTTTTGGAATTCTGATTTCAAAATCTCAAGCCCACCGTCATGTGATCTTCGACATACGCACCCTTTTCACATACCTCTTTCTCGCGCTCGTTATGGCGAATGTACGTGTGCGTTTTATGTGCCGTATATTTTTTTCTCGGTTACCACCTAAACTTCCAAACCAAACAACCTTGGGCAAAGTTAAAAAGATGCTTGCAGGTATTTTGTTTAAATAGAGAAATATTGGTTACGGTCTCTATCCTGTTTATTTATATTGTACACTCATTTCGCTTAGTAATGTGTGCCACTTTTAAGCGTCTGCCTTTCTGGAACATTAATGAATAATCTGCTTTTTGTAGGACATTTTAAACGAAGACACCCTCCGTGAATTGTTTTTTGCATATTTTTTAGTCTGGTGGTATTTCATTTTGCTTTGACATTGCTCTTGATTTCTGTTTTAGTCTGTGCATAATATCTTGTCGCGCAAAATCTTCACGTTATAACTAGAGTGACTAAATTTATGGAATTATGTTTTCATTTATCTTTTTTGTCTGTTTTATATTATTGTATTTTCCGTAACTACACAAACTACAAATCGCGTTTTTTATTGGAGGATGGCGTCGCACAAGCCACCTGTTGGATTTGATGCATCCGCAATACAAAACTTCTTTGCTGGTAGCAATAAACAATTAATATTATTATTATTATTATTCTACCACTGGACGACGTTTCACGTGTCGTGTTCACGCGTCATCGTGCTTCACTTCGCTGAGGGTCTGCCGCTGGAGGACGCCACTTCCGTCACCAGAGCTCCGCTGCCCATAAAAGCCGTCGTCCAAGCTGCATCTACTGCAGTCGGCGGCGAAATTAATTTGCGTCGGGATCTGACCAGTGCACTTTGTACAGGTGAGAAGGAAAACTCCACTTGTTTCAGTTTTGGTGTTCGTTCGCCGCCGACTGCACATTGAATGTATTTTTTTTTATTGTTTGAGGCATGCTTTAGGAGCGTATCTAAGTCTATTTCGCTTTATACTAGTCATGGAGTGCATCAAGGGCGACAGATCACTCCCAGGCGATGGAAGGTTCTTGACCTGCACGTCGTGTCGGAGTAGTTACCATGTCGGTAAACAATGTTCTGGGGTCGCGGAGAGCACTTTTTCAGGAATGGATGCTACCCGCAGAGAATGTTGAAAGTGTCGCACTTGTCGCACAGGCGAGGCTCGCTCTGGTGCAGGGGCTTGCGGTGCTGCTTCTCGGGAGAGCTTCAGTGACGCTGGTGGTAGTTCGCAAGATCCGCTTAGCCTCACTTCCGTTGGCAATCAACTGGCGTTAATGAATTCTGCAATTCAGCAGCTTCTCTCGTTAAAATCTAGTGTTGAGTCTCTTTTGCCACTTTTGGCGAAGATGTATCAGTTGCTGACCCTTCAACCTGCTGTGGAGGAACTACGCAACACTGTGGTGGGACTTCAGTCAACCGTCGACTTCTTCAGTATGTGATATCACGAAGTACTGACGCTTGCAACGGCTAATGAGGAGTCGGTAAAAGATCTGCAAAAGGAGGTCCAGGATGTCATGGCTGCAATGGATGAAGAGTCAGGAAATCTGGCGGCTCAAAGAGGAGCTAAACACTTCGCAACAGTATAGCCGACGTTGCAAGATGGAAATTCATGGTCTCCCTTATTGTTCTGGTGAAGATCTGTCTAAGATCGCCGAAGACCTTGCTCAAAAATTAAGCATATCGTCATTTAAATCCTGCGACATTGCTGCTATCCATCATCTACCACAAAAACGGGATTCACTCTCACCGGTACTGATTCAGTTCGTATCTCTGACTTCCAAAGAGGCCTGGATGGCTGCACGCGGCCGGTTACAGAGGTTGTCCCAGTCTGAAAATCGGACGAGGCTATTCTTCAATGATAACCTTACCCAGAGAAACAAAGAAATCTTTGTGGCTGGCAAGAAATATAGGCAAAGAACTTGGCCACAAATTCGTGTGGCTGAAAAACTCAAAGATATACGCGCGAAAGAGCGAAGGTTCACCGGTTGTGCGCATCAACGCGGCTTAGGACTTGGAAAGGCTTACTTGAGGAACGATGGGTTGTTCTTTGGTTCCAGACTGCCATTCCTTTATACAGATGTTGGGACCTCCCTCGGAAGTCTCACTAACGGTTATTCATGTGAATATTAGGAGCGTACGGAAACACTGGGACGAGTTTACAGTTTCCACTTACAACTTACAACCTCCAGTTGACGTATTCATTCTTACAGAGATCAGCATTCTAACTTTTCATTGCAATCGGTTTGCTTTAAATGGCTACACGAGACATTTCTACACCCGCGACAAGGGCAAAGGCGGAGGTATTGCTATTTACGTTAGGGAAAAGTGGATCACGACCGGCCTAACTGCGTCTTTTGTTCATGCACAGTCTCTTGCTCTTAACATTTCCCTCTCTGGTTTTTCATTGGTTTTATTAGCAGTATACAGGCCTCCGTCAGAAAACGCTTCACTTTTTTCTAGCGGAGCTGGAAGACGTACTTAAACAGTTTCGCTCGAAAGAACAATTTCGCCTGATAAGTGACTTGAATATTGATACCCTGAAGCCGACCATATCTATAGTATGCGATTATTTAAATCTTTTGTTTGAACGTGGAATTGACAACGTTATCACTCTACCTACAGGAGAAGAACTGTTGTCTGGAAAGCTGGTGGTGTCCTACATCGAACATATAAACATACGGGCTCCCAATTCCACGATAAAGTCTGCTGTCATCACACGCAAGTTAGCCGGCCACTAGTTTGTCAGCTGTCGATTAGATAAGCAGGCGGCAGGGAATCGAAATGGCGTACCCGCAAGTTCGTTTGTTTCGATTACTGACACAGCAAAATTTGATGCCTTCGTGTTTGCCTTGGACTGGGATAGATTTTTGACTCTGTTGAGCCCGCCAATATTTATACGGAGTTCGTTAAGGTTTTTCAGGTGTTTTATCGTGACTCGAGGAAGGTTGTTTATTTCAAGAAACGGTCGGATAAACCTTGGATTACGGCTGATATTGTGGCTGCAGTCAAAAATAAGGATGCCACTTGGCTACGCTCCCGCCGTGCTCCAAACAACCCAAACTTGAGGGCAGAGTATCAAAGCGCAAGGAACAGAGCGAACACAATGATGAGATCAGCTAAGCGTCGTTGCTTTCAAAAAAGGTTCTTTGAGTCGAGATCAAAGCCACGCGTAACGTGGGAGTTGATTAACTTATTCAAAGGGCATGCTGCATAAAAATCGCTTTACGACCACTTACAAAAGCATTTCGGCCCAAACTTGCAGGCGGTTGTCAACAACTTCAATGAACATTTTGCGGCCTCGTCAGGCATTACTAGAGATGAGGGGCTCACATTCTTCCCATAAGTTCATAGGGTGTCGGCATCTGCGTTTTTACCTCACCTTGATTTAGCTGCATTGCACGCAATCATGTTTTCACTAAAGCGCAACAAAGCGCCAGGTGCTGATGGAATTCGTGTTACCGATCTACGCCGTACTTTTGAGCACATTCAGCATGTTCTTTTTACAATGATAAATGGATTTTTAATAACTGGGTTGATACCCGCGAGCTTGAAAACCGCACTTGTAAAACCAATTTTCAAAGGAGGATCACCTAATAAACTAGAATGCTATAGTCCTATTTCTATCGTGCCCTGCATCGAGGAGATACTAGAAAAACATCTTTACATTGTAATGTCCAGTTATATTAAGAGTTTTGACATACTGTCACGCAGCCAATATAGGTTTGTAACTGGCAGGGGCACGCAGTCTTTGCTTGAAGATTTTTCAGACCTATTACATCGTTGATTTGACTGTAACCTCCGTTCTTCTGCTATCTTTTTGGATGTGGCTAAAGCGCTCGACACGGTCAGCCACAAAGTGTTGCTTCATAAACTTTACGAGTACAGCTTCCGCGGTCCCTTTTATAGCATACTCCAAAGTTTCTTCTCTTAACGTTCGCAAATTGTGTCGGTAGGAAATTTCAAAAGTACTCAAGTAAGGCTCAAAGCTGGTGTCCCACAAGCTACGGTTTTGTCTCCTTTGTTGTAGATGACACTGTGTTAGTCTCTAGTCAACTTGATTTTCACCACTCTGTACGGTTATTGCAGCATGACATAGAAAGAGTAATGGACTAGTTTTCTGATAATTTATTCACGGTTAATGCAGCTAAAACAAAACTTGTCTGCTTCCTAAATCCTTTGAAGCGTACGCCTCTTGATACGTCGGTTGCTCTGCGTAGGTCTAATTGCAGAGACTGTGAGTGCCCCACTTTGGATTTCGTCAGTAGCGTCCAGAACTTAGGCGTATTTTTTTATTCTGACATGTCTTGGGCAACACACTTGTCGCACGTCTCTGATAAACTTCGAACTGTTAGCTGTTTCCTTTTCAACAACCGTATTTTTAAGTCATTTGCTGTCCGACGATCTACCGCTCATGCGCTGGCTTATAGTGTACTTAGATACGGTATAACGTTATTTGGTAATTGTGCAGAACTCTGGCAGAATAAAGTAGACCACATTTTGAAAGGTTTATTGAAAGGTGCTGCATATCAGCTTGCTTTTCCTGTGGATACTGATATATATGAAGTTGCACAAATGCCGAGTTTCCGCTCACTATTCTTAGAATGTGTCCTGCTACGCCACTTCTGGTGTAATGATTTTAAACATCCACTTGTAGCACGTAGGGAGCTTCGCAGCTCAAATCGTTTCGAGACGCCTCATTGTTATACCAGATACGGTAAGCGAGAGTGTGCTTATTATGTACCTTTCATTTTTAATAAACTTCCCGATTTCTTCTTCCAAGCTACAACAAAAAGGAAACTGAAAAGGCTGCTAACCAATATGTCAATCTAGGTCCGTTGCATGGGCTTTTGCTACATCCTGGCGCCGTGTATTGGTGTGTAATACTGTATATCATGTTTTTTTAACATATGATGTGACTTCGTTATTATTGTTGGAGTGCGTCTGTTACTGAACTTTTTTTCTTTCTTTCTTTGTATTTTGTCGCTTAACTTATGGTCTTGTCCTTCAAGCCTCCTATTGGCTTCGACAGACCCGACTCTGTATCTTGTTTCCATTTCATATCATGAATATTAATAATATTATTAATTATATATAATATTATATATATTATATATTGTTGCGGGCGTCTCAGTTCATGGGCTAAACGGGCAACCCAGAATTCAGTCCCCCATTCTCCACACGACCTCGTCTTCTTCTTCTCCTTTTCTTCCTTTTCGTTGTCCGTTACACTCGCCCCTCCCCGTTCGGAAGTCCGTCCCGGACGATGCTAAGATAGTCACCACGTGTGACATAAAGTTTCAGATGGCTTGAATGGGCTGTCAAAGTGCGGCGTCGCCCACGCTGAGGCAGGCTGTCAAGGTGTTCGAGACGGTATGTTACGGGTCCAAGTTGCCTGCTAATCTTGAAAGGTCCACAGTACCTGGGCAAAAGCTTTTCCGAGTGCTGTGGACATCTTAGGTTCCTTCGAAGAAGCACCACATCACCTGGTGAAAACGACGGCAATGAGGTTTCCCTGTTGTGACGTTCGGCCAACTTTGATTGCTTATTTAGAATAGCCAGCCGAGCCAGTTTTCTGGCTTCACTTAGTCGTTCAGCGAAGTTCTCTTCATACTCTCGCGCCCGACGGGTCCACGCAGCGCCCATCGATGATTCCTGCGGAAGCGTCGGGAGTCTTCCGTAAACAAGCTCAAATGGAGATTTGGCGGTCACTTCCTGTTGTGAAGTGTTCAAAGCGAACGCCGCTGTACCAATGAATGTGTCCCAGTTCTTGTGAGATTTATTGACGAACGCAGCTAATATATCTCCAATGCTGCGGTTGGTGCGCTCTACTAGGCCATTCGTTTGAGGATGGTAGGGTGAAGCGGCCGCATGTTCAATTCCGTAATCTCGCAGAGCACAACTGAAAGTATGGGACATAAATGACGTTCCCCTGTCAGATATTATCCGGCGGGGTGTGCCATGCCTCAATACAAGGTGTTTGTTGACGAAGGCGACGAGATGCACAGCTGAAGTGTCGGGGACCGCCTCCACTTCGACCCACTTCGTCAGGTAGTCTGTTGCGACAATGACGTACTTGTTTCCATCATCAGATTTTGGAAAGGGCCCCAGGTGATCGATTCCAACTACCTCAAACGGGCTGCCTGGAGGTGGTATTTGCTGTAGTTCGATCTTCGCCGGGTGCGGTGGTGTTTTCCGCAGTTGGCATGTTGCGCAAGACGCGACGTACTGTCGGACATCCGTCCTGAGGTGCGGCCACCAAAATCTCTTGGCGACTTTGTCGAGCGTCCGGTGTTGCCCGAGGTGACCCGCAGTTGGAGCATCGTGGCACATCTCAAGAACGTTCCGACGCATTTTGGGGGGAACTACGGGGAGCCACGCTCCTGAGGGATGTGCTCGATGACACAGCAGACCGTACCGAAGCTGGTAGTACGCTCGTAGACGCCGTAAGCGACGTTCTGAAAGTCGCGATCTCCCGTTCACTTCGTCAGAAAGCAACTGGATTATGTTGTATGTGTCACATTCTTCTGCTTGCGCTGACTGCAAATCTAGGAGTGCGAGTACAGGAGCAACTCTGGCGTCTTCGATGGGGTGCCGTGAGAGGAAGTCGGCGTCTTGGTGCTGTTTCCCACTTCTATGAACGATCGAGAAGTCCAACTCTTGCAGTTTCATTGCCCACCGAGTCAATTTTGGAGTTAGATCGTTTTTTGACTGAAGCCAACGGAGAGCAGAGTTATCTGTCACGACTGTAAAATGCTTTCCGTAGATGTATGGACGGAACTTTTCCACTGCCCAAACAACAGCGAGGCACTCGAGTTCTGAAGAATGGCATCGACTTTCTGGTTCGCTAAGTTTGCGGCTTGCGAATAATACGGGATGTTCTACTCCTGCATTGTCTCTCTGGAGAAGAACAGCGCCAAGCCCTTCGCCACTGGCATCAGTGTGAATGAACGTCGGTGCTTCTTCTGAAAAATGAGCCAGGGTTGGTGGTTCAAGAAGTGCTCTTTTGATATCAGCAAAAGAAGCTTGTTCTTTTGCGGACCAACGCCACTTGGTGTCTTTTTTAAGAAGCTCAGTCAGTGGAGCAGCTCTTAGAGAGAAGTTTCTTACAAATCGACGAAAATAGGACGCAAAGCCTACAAAGTTTTTCAACTGCTTTGTGGTTGTAGGCTCAGGAATATTGGCTAGCGCTGCCAGCTTGGTTGGATCCGGGCGAATACCCTCTTTGTTGACAACATGCCCTAAGTAAATGACTGTGTCGCATCCGAAGAAGCATTTCGATGGTTTCAGACGGAGATGCGCATTGGTGAGGGCATTCAGCACTAGACGCAGACGGTGCTGGTGTTCTTCAAAAGTGTCAGCGTATACGATGACATCATCAAGATAAACTAACGCCATCGTCCACTTCAGGTGTCCAAGCACCCTATCCATAAGGCGTTGGAAGGTCGCAGGTGCATTGCAGAGTCCGAATGGAAGACGGTTAAACTGGAACAATCCGTCAGGAGTCACAACGGCAGTTTTTTCGGAATCTTTCGGCTCCAGCTCCACTTGCCAATATCCGGACATGAGATCCAGAGTAGTAAAGTAGCTGGCACCATGAAGGCGATCAAGGGCATCATCAAGTCGTGGCAAAGGATACACGTCTGGTTTTGTTATGCTGTTAAGTTTCCGGTAGTCCACGCAGAATCTTGTAGAACCGTCTTTTTTCCTAACCAGGACAACTGGTGACGACCAAGGACTGTTGGAGCTAGGTATAATGTCCCTTTGAAGCATGTCGTCTACCTGGTGGTTTATCTCCTCCCGTTCTCTCATCGAAACACGTCTTGGATTGTGATGTACTGGAGCGTGATCACCAGTATTGATGGTGTGGCGCACAAGTGGTGTGCACCCTAGCTCTTCTGGTGTAATAGCAATGCACTGCCGAAAGTCCAAGAGCAGTTCTTGTATCTGTGCCTTTTGTTGTTCTGTTAAGTTGTGGCCGAAATTAAATTCCGACCATGGAAGGTCACTAGCTTTTTCAAGGCAATCTTGCGGGACAGACATTGCTGGTGCCGCACTAATTGTTGAGACAGTGGCATGTGACAGGGCAAATGTCACAGGTCCGAAGTCTTCACCGGATTTCAGGAGCAGGTCACCAATCGTCAGGTTTAAAACTGGAAGCATCAAACTCCCCTTCTCGCAGGAAACAAGGCAGCGAGGTATAGCAAACTCCATCCCAGGACGAGATTGTAGCAGTGATTCAACTAGGATATCTCTTGACGTCATTGAACCTGGAATTATTGCTGTAGCCCAGACTGCAGATAACTTAGGTACAACAATGTCCGATGCTGCGACCATACGGAAGACCTTCTGTGGTTTTCGATTGACCATCGGTGCCATTAGTGTAGACACAAATGTCGTAGCAGTTGCGACGGTAGAACACACTTGGGCTGCCGCGGTCTTCGTCAGGTTTTTCAAGCTGGACCACGCTAGGATAAATCCATCGAATAAGTTCTCAAAATTCCAGGAAATTGCTTCTTTGCTTCCCCCGCTATCTCCTTGGGGCCACTCTGTCGCAGAACAACTGGACTGATCGCCAGTGCTGAAAGTTGGTACGGCTGACAAACAATGTTCACCTCCTCGAAACGATGGGGAGAGTTGGACGTTTGAACACCAGTCACGGCCGAGTATCATTGACCATTGTAACTTGCGCACAATTACAAACGGGAGGTTGACTGTTGTTCCTAAAGTTTCTACAGTCAACGAGATCTGTCCTTCTTGTTCGATTGTAGAACCGTCGGCTGATATAAGACAGACGGTACCAGAAAGTGTTTTGGGCGTGGTACACTTTGCTGATTGCAGTAATGCATAATCGATTAGACTTACTGCAGCTCCGGTGTCCACGATAGCATTCACATGTTGTCCCAACTCATGAAGATGAACTGAAAGACATGGCGTTGGCGAGGTGCGCACTGGCGTTGTCACAAGAGGAACATGATGCACTACATGAGATTCAACCTTGCCAGGCTCACTGTCACTTGAAACGTTTGGCGTTGGGATAGGTTGCATTTTGCACGGGGCCAAGTGATTTGGGCAGGATCGAGCTAAGTGCCCAATGTCACCACACGTGAAGCAACGACGTTTACTTGAACGTACCGGAGAAGATCGGTGAGCCACCCGTGAAAGCTTGATTCCAGATGTCGACACCATGTTCATTGCTTTGTTGGCTGCTTGAACTTCGAGTGCGCGAGCCAGTGCTGCACGAGTCGTGGTTGGGTGGGCGAGTCGCACAAGAAGCTGGATGTCGGTGTCTTCGATTGCGTCCATGAAAGCAGTGGTTGCTATCTGCTCCAAGTCGACTTCCGTACATCCGACGAGCGCTCTTCTCGCCATCCTCTGGATTACGTCAGCTAGCTCCTGGAGTGTGTCCGTGCCTTGGCGGTGGTGCTTTAAAGCAGTCAGGTGAAATTGCTGGAGTGTTCATCACCAAAGCGGGACTTTAGAGCTTCTATGAGTAGTTGATATGAGGAACGACTTGTGGCAGACATGCTCTCCAAACATTCAGCAGCGTTCCCCCTTAACTGGGCCACCATTGCACGAGCTCTGGACGTTGAGTCGAACCCGTAAAAGTCCGCAACCGTTTCGAATTGGATGATGAAGGCTTGCCATGACGACTGCCCATCGAATGTCGGCAGCTTGAGTGGCGGTCCGTGGTGCACAGGCAGTCGAATTCGAGATTCCACGGACGAAAGGCCGTCATTGAGGCGTTGCCCTACATCGGCAACCTGACGTTCGACTGCAGATTCCAGCAGAGACAGACGGGTTGCGAGGCAATCGTCGAGGGTTCCAAGCGGGTTCACAATGTCCGTAGCACTCCTTTCGGCGAGCAGATTAGCTAGCCGCTCCGTGATTTGCATCGCCGCGGAAGTTGAGATGACGCCACTTGCCTCCAATTGGGTTGCCATTTCGTAATCCCACCGCTGCCACCAAATGTTGCGGGCGTCTTAGTTCATGGGCTAAACGGGCAACCCAGAATTCAGTCCCCCATTCTCCACACGACCTCGTCTTCTTCTTCTCCTTTTCTTCCTTTTCGTTGTCCGTTACAATATATAAAGATTATTATTTTTTGATAAGAGACGTCATCGGCGACGTTGATGTGTTTGTACTATCCGAGATCAACGCTCACGAGGCATTAACTGAATGTTTTCATCTCGATGGCTTTAACCAATTTTGCTTCACGTGACACGGCAGAAGAGGGGGCGGTATTGCCGTATTCGTAAAGAATGGGTGGCACGCAGAACGTCGGGATTTCACGCTCGAAGCAGCCGAATACTTAGCTCTAAAAATAACAAACTCACAATGCAGTTTCTTTCTGCTTGCTCTGTACAGACCGCCATCTGAAAGCATTATCAGCTTTATTCAAGAGCTCGGGACGGGCACTCGAGAACCTGGAGGCTGAACGGTGTTTATGCATTACGGGAGATATTAACATTGATACGCTGGTACTTTTTAAAAGCAACGTGGTGGATTACTTAAATTTGCTTGCGGAATTCGGAGTTGATTGCCTGATTGACTCGGCAGAGGAGCATCTTTTGAGCAAGTTGGTGTCAACCTGTATAGATCATTTGAACATAAGAGCGCCTGACGCTTTATTCAGATCAGCCGTGATTGGCCAGAAATTGGCGGACCATTTCTTTATTGAGTGTCGTTGTGTTTTTTGGGGAGAATCCGCAGGACCGCTCCCAACCCCGACGAACAATCACTATAGTTGACTGGAAACGTTATGATGAGCTCATCAGGCGTTACTTCTGGAAGGATCTTGTTTGCTCGTCAAGTACATCCGAACTTTATGACAGTTTTACTTAAGTTCTAAATTCCTTAAAGCTGTACTGCAGAAAAGAGGTGAGAGTTCGAAAAAGAAAACCTTACCTTCCGTGGTTGGATGCTGGCATTTTGGCAGCAATTAAGCAAAAGGAGCTGGCATGGGCTCGCAGCAGAAATAATCCCCAGAGGAAAGAGCTAAGACAAGACTTTAGGATAGCCAGAAACCGCGCCAACGCCATGTTGCCCTCAGCTAAAAGAAGACATTGCAAAAATTAATTTCTTAAATCAAATCGTGACTTTGCCAAGACATGAATGAGGTCTTATAAACGAACTTCGCGGGATTCCTGTGCGCGCAACCTCTGAATTGGAGATCTGTTTTGGACGCGATGCATTTTCACTCGCAAACGACTTTAATGCTTATTTTGCTTTGTTTGTGGGAGTTGTCAAAGACCGGGAGGAAAGAACCCTAACCTTAAAGAGAAGCGTAGTTCCGTCTGCTTTCCTTCCGTGCTTGGACAGGCAGCAGTTGTATTCTTTACTGTCTGGCCTCAGCTCCAACAAACCCGCTGGTGGAGACACTATTGGAATAGGAGAACTCCGAAGAAACTTTGACGCCTTGTGTAATGTGCTACTAGTTATTCTAAACGAAATACTAACTTCTGGTTGCACACCGGTCAACCTAAAGACTGCAATGGTTAAGCCGGTATTCAAGGGTGGGACTAGAGGAAAATTTGAAAGTTATCGCCCAATATCAATTTTCCCTTCGTTGTCTAAACTTTTGGAGAAATATCTGTTCAAATGACCTCATTTTTTGGGAAGCATGACTTTATGTCGCCCTGCCAATGGTTTTGTCAAGGGTCGCGGCACACAGCCTCTACTGGAAGAGCTATAGGACGTGTTGAACACCAGTTTCGATAATAATCAAATCTCCTGTGCTCTGTTTCTTGATGTATCCAAAGCTTTCGACAAGGTTAGTCATGACATACTGCTTCAAAAACTGAATCTTTATGGTTTCAGACGTCCATTTCATTCCCTTACTAACTTTTTAACCAACTGGTCTCAGATGACTTTGGTTGGCAACAATAAAGTTCTAGAGCTTGGCTGAGAGCGGGAGTGCCACAGGGCTCTATTTTGTCACCTCTATCATTTAACATTTATGTTAACAACGTGTAATGTTGTATTCAAAACTGTACCCTTTATCAGTACGCAGATGACACCCTGCTTTTATCTCGCCATATGCAATACAGTACCGCGATAGATATGCTACAAGATGACGCCATACACCTGATGGATTGGTTTACGTCAAACCTTATTAATATCAATTGCTCAAAAACAAAACTTGTCTGTTTTTCAAACCCGCTGAGGAGTATTTGCCTAGATAGGCCCTTGATTTTGCATACGTCATGTTGTGCCGATTGTACATGTGGTCCTGTTGAATATGTTTGTGATGTTAAGTACATGGCAATTGTGTTAGATTCTGATTTATCCTGGAACACGCAGAAGGCAAATATTTGCAAAAGAATGAGAAGAGTATCCTGTCTATTGCATTTTATTAAAATGTTTGTCCCGATGTCAATTCGGATACTTATTATGCAGACACTGGGATACAGTATTTTAAGGTATGGCATTACTTTATTTGGAAACTGTCCCAGGCGATGGCATACCAGGATTGATGGTATCTTGAAAGGTATGCTGAGAATTGTAGCTTACAACTCGGAGTTTCTTGCAGAGGACAACTTTTTTAAATCGTTTCAGTTTCCCAATTTTAAGACCATGTTCAAGCCCACCATTATCAACAGGCACTACTGGGACAGTTCTTTTAAGAATCCCAAGCATGTGTCTAGGTCTTTCAGGAGCAATCAACGGTTTGAAGTGCCCAGAAGAAGAACGCATTATGGAGAAAGCGTAAGATCATTTTACCTACCAAAGATATTTAATGAGCTTCACGAAGACTTACATAGCATAGAGTCGGTGAAAATATTAAAGAAAGCTCTCAAGTGTGTTTGCTAAGGCCCATCTCAAGACCGATCGAGAAAAAAGAATTGTCATGTTTTGTGTATCTCTGCATTAGGTTTGATGGTAATTCTGTGTCACATAGTGTGAGCAATCATATTAAATTACCATTTTTTTCTATTAAGTGACTCCGGAAACAAATTTTGTTAGCATTTGTGTTTTTCTGTTACACTTCACGAGCAGCATGCTCATCAAGATGGTGTTCATCATACAAGCCCTAGTAGGCTTTGATGAACCCGTGTTTGTACCTGGTTCTGTGTTCGTGCAATAAACTATTATTATTATTATTATTATTATTAAAAGAAGAAGAGGAAGTCAATATGTCCGGGCATTCGCTGTAATCGCTCTGAGAATTTTAATTTAAACTCTTTATTCGACGACCTTTAACTCGCCTAATAAATGGTTTAATGGGGAGTTAGACGACCTCATCTTACCGGCTCAAGGATCGACATCCACTCGTGGCTTCTGATTTACTGCTTCGAAGATCGCGGCTGCAGCCCCGTTCATCACCGCCATTACTGTCCATCGACCATTCAGTCAGCAGTCGTTGCCCATGCCCATCCGTGACGTTCGGCGACTTTCTGCGACTCAACGTCAACCCTGGGCCAATGAGCGAACATCCACGGACGCGCCTTGCCGGTAACCGACCATCAGTGCTTTGAGGAGTTCCATTTTCTCGGCGACCGTGTCAAGCTGCTTTTGATATACTGTTTCGCTGGTGTAACCTGTCTAGGTGTGGTTACAGTACTTAAATTTTTTCTACCTATTTTAATGTCATTTAATTTGACGATTATGTCCCTTGTTTGCGACGCTTGCCAAAAAGGCATTTTGCCTGATGGTAGACTCATGACATTCTCAGTTTGCGAGCATAACTACCATCTCGGGAAAACGTGCTCCGGCATTGCCGAGTCCACATTTGCTGCCATGAGCCCCGACAAAAAAGAAAAATGGAGTTGCAAAGTTTGTCGTTCTAAGAACAGTCGTGCTGATATAGACGGGGTCAATGCTAGCTCTGACTCGATTTCGTCCCGCGAAACCACGACACTCGCGGCGCAAATCCTGACCATCAACGAAAAGCTAGATTCATTACTTTCTGTGAAGGCTAGCGTAAATTTACTACTCGAGCTTCCCGCAAAGGTAAATGAGCTTTTGCTCCTCAAGCCTACCATAGATCTCATGAAAGTGACTGTGGAGGAGGTTCAAACTTCCATTTCCTTCCTAGGAAAGAAATAAGATAGCCTCCTCGCCACGGTGTCTGCTCATGCGACCGACATGGACGAGCTGCGTACGGAAGTGGCTTCTCTGAAGGACACGGTTTGCGAACAGGCACATACTATCCAAAGCCTCCAAACCGAGATGAACGACGTTGACCAACGCGGTCGCTAACATAATATGGAAATTCATGGAATGACCGTCAAACCCGACGAGGCTCTCCTTTCCATCTTAGCGGGGCTGGCAGACAAGCTAGAAATTCCGGGACATCAACCAGCTGATGTCGTGTCGGTTTTCAGGCTACCAGGCAAACGATCTATAAAACCACCTATTTTGGTCAAGTTTACATCTGTAGCCACTAAAGACAAATGGATGCAAGCTCGTAGCAAGCTCAGGCAATTGTCTCGTGACGATAGACCCGAAAGACTGTATTTCAACGACAGCTTAACTCAGACCAACAGAGAACTTTTGTGGCAGGCACGGGCTCTTGGAAAAGAACGCGATTACAAAATTGTGTGGGTCAAAAACGATCGAATTTATGCAAAAAAAGAAGAGGTCGCTTCTCCGGTACGGATTCAACAGAGAAGTGACCTGGACCGAATCCCATAACCAACATGGCTAGTTTCTTACAGTGCGCCGATTTTGTCTCATTTAATAGCTCGTTTTCTCCTTCTTCAACCGACTCTTTTATGGTCTCACACATAAACATTCGCAGTATTCGAAAATACTGCGATGAATTTAAGACAGTTGTTGATCAAATGGGAACCAAATTGATGCAATTCTGCTAACAGAAATCAATGTCAGTGCTGATGATCTGTCACAGTTTAATATTTTAGGATTTCAAACTTTCTTTTATACACGGTCAATTACTAGAGGAGGAAGAATCGGCGTATTTATAAAGAACTCATGGTCAACAACTCAAACTGATGTTACATTTCAACACTCGGAGAGCTTGATGCTGAGGGTTTCTAATTCTAACTCTACGGTTTGCTTGCTTGCACTTTACCGACCTCCTTCGTCCAACTGCTCTGGCTTCTTAGAGGAACTGAGGGAAAATTTGAGAGAATTGCCTGATGAAGCACATTTATATTTGGTGGGAGATATAAACATTTACACCCTCAAAACTCCAAAAATTGTGTTTGTGATTATTTATCACTACTTGCCAAGCATGGAATCATACCTACCATTCAGAGTGCGACCCGCGAAGAAGTATTAAATGAATATCTTGTATCATCCTGCCTAGATCATATAAACGTACGAGCTCCAGATGCTTCCATACACTCCGCTGTCATTTTACAAAACTTGCAGATCATTATTTTGTCGCATGTAAATGTGTGTTTCCCTCCAGAAAAGGTAATAACTTCGAGAGTGCGTGTCGTTTAGAACGGGTTGACTTTAACACTTTTGATCGACTAATTAAAGAATATGAGTGGAATAAATTCCTATCCTCGGTTAAAATCACGAACCTGTATTCAATGTTTGTAGACATCATTAGAAATTTCCGGGAGTTATCGATGACCGTTGTATATGTTAAAAAACGCAAACACTCACTTCCCAGGCTCACCACAGAAATTTTTGAAGCTATAAGTCACAAAGAAAAACTGTGGAAGAAGTTTCGGAGGTCCCCCAACAATGTCTCTATCGAACTAGAATGTACGATGCAAAAAAATCGAGTCAATGCCTTCATTCGGTCAACGAAGCGAACCTATCGGACGCTCGTTCGGACTCCAGGAAAACTTGGACTGTCGTCAATGAGCTTCGTGGATATCTAAAAAAGAACATAACTGAGACATTACGCAAACATTTTGGGACTGATATGGCGACTACTGTCAACGCGTTTAATAATTTTTTCGCTAACTCTATTACTGAGCCAATTGATAGCGCGGTGGATTCGACACCCGGAACTCCGTTTCACTCTGAGTCTGCTTTCCTTCCTTCTGTGTCAGAAGCTAAGTTGCGGTCCTACCTGTTTCGATTTAAGCGATTCAGGTCGGCGGGTGTAGATGGCCTTACAGTTAGAGACTTGTGTCGGATCTATGACTCCTAAAAAGCGTGCTCCTCGTTCTTGTAAATAATGTTATAGAAACTGGTAATGCGCCTGATGACTTAAAACAAGCCATAGTTGTTCCTCTTTTCAAAGGTGGCGCACAAAACCAAGTGTCATCCTACAGGCCAATCTCAATACTATCTCGCATTTCACGGATATCAGAAAAACATATTTTTATTGTTATGTCCGGTTTTCTTGACAAATACAATTTAATCTCGCCAAGTCAATACGGGTTTGTTGCTGGTCGTAGTACAACTAATCTCCTTGAGAAATTCTCAGATATTGTGCACCCTTCCTGCGACGATAACATGTATGTGTGTGCCCTCTTCTTTGATGTAGCCAAAGCGTTTGACACCGTGAACCACAACATCCTCCTAGACAAACTCTATAGAATCGGCTTTCGGGGACCATTTCATATGTTGCTCAAGAGTTTTCTTGGAAATCGTACACACGTTGTTTCAGTAGACAATGTCCGCAGCTCTCAAGTTTTCCTTACTTCTGAAGTTTCCCAGGGCTCCAATTTTTCTCCTTTACTATTCAACCTCTACGTAAATGATATTTCTGCGGGAACGACAAATTCAACGATTTTTCAATATGCGGACGACACTCTTCTGTTTTCTCGGCACCTAGTCTACCAGCGTGCTATGGAAATGCTTCACGCAGACGCAACTAAAATTATTGACCGGTTTTCGGAAAACAAGCTACATGTAAATGCTTCGAATACAAAACTGATCTGCTTCCGTAATCCTTTAAAAAATGTCAGTTTGACTTTTCCACTATTCGCTCACAATTCCAGTTGTCCATGTTGCAATTGTAGACCTGTCGAATATGTTAGTTCAGTAAAGTACTTAGGTCTTCACTTTGATTATGATCTTACATGGGACAGTCATATGTCTTACGTATGTCAAGAGTTGAGCAGCGTGTCGCGCATGATGTATCACATTAAAGGTTTTATACCATTGTCAGCTAGAAGGAACAAAATGTGCGCCTTAGCTTACAGCGTACTAAGGTACGTCATGACTGTCTTTTTCAATTGTTCACTTTCCTGGCATTTAAGAATTGACCAAGTTTTAAAATGAATTCTAAAAAGGGTCGAATACAACAACGACTTTTCATCCAATGCTAACCTCTTCGCTTCACTTGAGTTACCGTCTTTTTACTCGCTTTTCCTTCAAACTGTCGTTTGGCGGCATTTCTGGGAAAGCGATTTCAAACTCGAGTCCACCCCATCTCGTGAGCTCAGATCTGTTCCACGTTTCGTCACTTCTAGGGTGAAAACTCACTATGGTGAAAGTCTGCGCACATTTTATGTCCCGAAAATTTTTAATGGTCTTCCATTAAACATTCACTGCTTTCCATTAATTCAAACAAAACGTTAAAAACAAGTCTGAGACGCATGTTCTCGGATGTGCTGAAACAGTGACATCCATCTACATCTTTTCTACCTTAGTTTTATAAGGTAATCTTTTCAGTTTACTTTTTTTACACGTTTTCAGCTATCATTGGAAACGAGATTGGTTGAAATATTTTGCACTTTACTAGGAATATTTTTTTTCTTGATGAAAATTGAAAAAAAAACTTTTTTTATGAAAGTAATCGTGTAAGTAATTTTTAAGAGTGCTGTGACTGCGCATATCTTTCATTCTTTTCTTTTTGAAAAGTATAAAAAGCTTCTTTTTCCTGAAGAAAAAGAATTGTGCAAAAATGCGTGCGCGTCTTTTTTTTTTTTTTTGAGGATGTAAGTTGGCTTTGGCAGTTCGCTCCTGCTTCCGATACGACTACTGTCTTTATTCTATTCTCGGGCTACTGCGCGTGCGTATGTGTGCGTTTCGTTTTGTGATGAGAGTATGTGTTTTCCTGCTCTTTTTCAAGACCGACAGAAATGTGAACTTGCGCCTTGAGCAGAAGATATCATCGGTGTGTGATTCGTGTTTGGCGTGTGTGTGTGTGAGTGTGTGTACGTGGCAATGTGAACATTTTCAATAAGCTTGCTGCAACTGCTGGGTCTAGTCCCACAAGCCCCTGAGGCTTTGGCAAGACCTGGAACTTGATCCTGACTCTAAGCATTAGTTATTAATTATTATTATTATTATTATTATTATTAGTATTATTATTATCATTTTAAAGTGGGAGGTAGAGTTCAAGAACTGCAGAAAGCAATGTAAGACGGTCCTGGATCGCGACCGCCAGGCTCATCGTTGCTCAGTGGAATCAGATCTTGTCAATAACCCGAAGAAATTCTGGAGGTACATTAATTCACGTTCTGGGAGGCATATCGAGACGAAGATTGTCCTGGATAATCACGAGAGCGATTTGAAGTCCGTGCCTGAGTTATTTGCTGAGCATTTTAGGTCCGTCTACAGGGATAGTACGCAGCGTTCTGCACCTGCGCTGCCTCACTTAGATGGGTTTGGTGACTTGTTAAGTTGCATTAATGTTGATGAGGAGTCAGTACGATCCTGTATTAAGAAAATGAGAGCAACATTATCAGTAGGGCCCGACGGCATTCCCTCTGCGATTCTCAAAACGTATCACGACATATTCACGCCGGTACTGTGCTCTATATTTAACAACTCGTTAAGGTTGGGAACCTTTCCTGAAACGTGGAAAGTCGCAGCCGTTGTTCCAGTCTTAAAGTCGGAAAAAAAGGTGATATTTGTAACTATAGACCTATTTCTCTCCTCTCTCCATTTTCTAAGCTCTTTGAAATGGTAGTTCATCAATTCCTGTCTTTCAAATTTCGAAACTTAGCAATTCCCAATCAGCATGGTTTCCCAATCTTGTTAGCTTTATGTCTGCTGCATCTCGTGAAATATGTAACAGAGGTCAGTTAGACGTTGTCTACTTTGACTTAAGTAAGGCTTTTGACGTAGTCAATCACATTATTCTTTTATCCAAACTTTCCTCCTATGGAGTATGTGGCTCAGTACATGACTGGTTAAAAAGCTACTTGTCAGAGAGAGAGGCATATGTCCGGGTTAACAACATGAACTCTTCGTTGTACAGGACTCGCTCTGGCGTTCCTCAGGGATCTGTTTTAGGACCCCTTCTGTTCACAATTTTCGTAAATGACGTCTCTTTTGCTGTTTTAAATTCTTCATTCCTGCAATATGCTGACGATATAAAAATTTATCGAGAAATAGTTACTGAACGCGATTGTGCTAAGCTCCAGGAAGATGCATGTTCTTTCTACCAATGGTGCTCTGTAAATGACCTTTTCTTGAACCCGTCCAAAACCAAGGTCATGACGCTCTCTCGGAAAACTCACAATATCCCTTTTGCATATAATATTCAAGGAGAGACTTTGTCTCGAGTAAGTGTAATGAAAGATCTTGGAGTCATTGTTGATTCTGGGTTGCGTTTCTCTGATCACGTTGGTAGCCTGGTTAACTCGTCTTTGCGAATGTTGGGTGTTGCCTCTCGCTTAACCAGGGAGTTCAAAAACCCGACGGCAATTATCACTCTATACTGCTCGCTATCCAGGTCACAGTTAGAATATGCCTCAGTTGTTCGGAATGGAATTTCTAAAAGTCACTCCTTGGAGATCGAGCGTCTGCAAAAAAAGTTTGTTTCTATCTTTAAACATCGCTACATAAAGGAGGATGTTCACTGTTTAACATATGAGTCTGCATTAGAGCGTGTTGGTTTGCTTAGCTTGCACCGGCGTCGGGAGGACGCGGACTTACTATTTTTGTTTAAAACGCTGCATGGACTCATCAATTCTCCGAGCCTGTTATCTGAACTGTGCCTTAGGGTCCCACGTGTGCCTACTCGTCTTCTGTCATCTTTTTATGTTTCTAGAACGTTTAGTCCGGTAAACCCAATTGTGAGAATGGCTCAGCGTTTGAATCATTACTCTGACAAACTTGATATTTTCTACCCTTGCTACAGGACGTTTCTCCTTTCTATTAAAAACTTGCCCGTGCAGGATGAGCATTGCTGAATTGCTCTGTTATGTCTGAATGTCGTCATCTCCATGTCGTGTTTTCTGGTGGTGTACTTGTTGTCCTTCGGTCTTGTTTTCCGTCTCTACTGTTACTGCCTCGTTTTTATTTCATTGTACTAATTACTCGTGCACTGCCTAGTATTATGCTAAAAATGTATCTTATCTTCTGCGAAAATGTGTATAGTGTTTTTTTTTTTTTATCCACCAGTGTACCAGCACCAAGACCTCAGGGTTGTTCCTGGGCACTCTATAATAAAGATTGATTGATTGATTGATTGATCATTATCATTATTATGCGGAGATGCCGCCTAGTACGGGCGCATGCACTATCTGCTCCCGTGTCTTCTACGGAAGACAAGAGTTTCTTCGATGTCCTGAATGCAAACTTCGTGTGCACACAAAGTGTGCATGCTGGCCGGACAACGTCGACACATTTCTTCAGTCCTTTCTCTGTGAGAGCTGTGCGATTATCGGCGGTGCTGCGAAGCCTAACAGCGATGGCGTCGTCGGCAATCACGACGGCGACGCTGCGGACTTTTCCCGTACCCCTGCGGCCCTCTCTCCTGCTCGACAACTTCCCGCGGGGCTACCCGCCTCTCCTCCCGTTGACCTTGGAGCCGACGTCGAGTCCCTGCGGCGGCCTGCTCCTCGATGCTGTGGAGGGAATTTCGTTCCTGACTGACGAGGTCGCTGCCCTCAGAGACGAAAACACACGCCTCCGACACGAGCAAAAGCGCGACACCGAGCTACAGGCGGGTGCCATGGCCGTACTACGGTCTGAGGTCCGGGGTCTGCGTGAAGCACTCGGCCAGCGACGAGAGCCGCACGCGCCCGGTCGCCGGAGGCAGCCCGTGGATAAAGCTGCGGTGGAGTCTTTGGGAAAAGACACTTATGCTGCCGCTCTACACACCTCTCTCCCCAAGGCTTCTCCTACGAAAATTGTGGCGGCAGCTCTCCCTTCGGATGGCCAGAATAATGCTTTGCCGAAAGACGACGTCCCTCCCAGTGGCATCAACTCGGCACAGCCAAAAGCTAGGACCCCAGCGCTTACCGGGGCGTCGGACACCTGCAAGTTGATCGTTGCCCCTCCATCAACTCAACGAAGAGCCCTGTTTGTCACCAAGCGGAACCCGGACACCAGCTGCGAAGACATCAGTTCTCATCTCACTTCCGTCGGAGTTGAGGAAATGGAGTGCCAAAAACTGAAGACGCGCTACGACTCTTACGCCTCCTTCCATGTGTCTGTGGCTTCCAAAGACTTCGAGAAGCTTTTTGATCCCACCCTGTGGCCCGAATCCTGCCTCTTTAAGGCTTTTCGAGGCGCCCTTCGCAAAGACCTTCTCCATGCATCCGAGGATAGATCAAGGATGAGTCACATTGATTTATTTTACCAAAACGTTCGCGGCCTGCGTACAAAAGCCGATTGCTTTTTCTCTAATGTTACCTTATCCAATTGCTCTATATTTTGTTCAACTGAAACATGGTTGTGTTCTAGCATCGGTTCCTCCGATCGCTTCCCTTCCTGTTTGAGGTGCACCGTCGCGATCGTGATTCTACCCCGCGGAGTAGAACGGGAGGTGGAGTGTTGGTCGAAGTCGACAGGCGCTGCCGTTCTAGGAGACGCGAAGACTTAGAGAAATTTTCCGAGAGCGTATCGGTCGAGATTGAGGCTGCAAAGGGAGTACGCGTTTTAATCGGTTTATTTTACCTTCCTCCCCAGACACCGCCAGATGACTTTCATAGTTGTCTTGTTGGCGTAAAGAATACAGTGAACGACTTACAGGGATGCGAAGTCTTAATCTTGGGGGATTTTAATGCTCCTGGAGTCAACTGGACGCAGCTTGATGTTTTTACGGACAACTTTTACTGCAGGTAGAAAGGCACCCAGCTCTTAAAGTGTTCTTATTTCTTAAATCTCAGACAACACAATAATGTTCTGAATCACCAATTTAATGCTCTAGATTTATGCTTCTCAAGTATGGACAGTGTGTGCGTAGCACGGGGTGAACTGCCATTAGTTCCTCAGGATGCATATCATCCTGCACTTGATATAGTACTTCCTTTCGAAAATTCCTCTGTTCGTGCTCATGCTAGTGGTTCCCCGCCGCACACGTCATATAATCTGTCGGCAGGGGACTATGTCGGGATGCATCATTACCTCACGAGTTTTTATTGGGCATTGATCTTGGAGTCGCCTGATGTGAATGACCAGGCCATGCTTTTCACGCGAACTGTTCGGGGGGCCATGGATATTTTTATTCCGTTAAGGACAGTTACTAAATCTCTCTTTCTTAACTGGTCTTCCAGTGAGCTAAAAACACTACTGAAAAGAAAGGACTTCTTTCACAGGAAGTTTAAGAAACGTGGCCTTTTAAAGTGGGAGGTAGAATCCAAGAACTGCCGAAAGCAATGTAAGACGGTCCTAGACCGCGACCGCCAGGCTCATCGTTGCTCAGTGGAATCAGATCTTGTCAATAATCCGAAGAAATTCTGGAGGTATATTAATTTACGTCCTGGGAGGCATATCGAGTCGAAGATTGTCCGGGATAATCACGAGAGCGATTTGAGGTCCGTGCCTGAGTTATTTGCTGAGCATTTTAGGTCCGTCTACAGGGATGGTACGCAGCGTTCTGCACCTGCGCTGCTTCGCTTAGATGGGTTTGGTGACTTGTTAAGTTGCATTAATGTTGATGAGGAGTGCGTACGATCCTGTATTAAGAAAATGAGAGCAACATTATCAGTAGGGCCCAACGGCATTCCCTCTGCGATTCTCAAAACTTATCACGACATATTCACGCCGGTGCTGTGCTCTATATTTAACAACTCGTTAAGGTTGAGAACCTTTCCTGAAACGTGGAAAGTCGCTGCGGTTATTCAAGTCTTAAAGTCGGGAAAAAAATTGTGATATTTGTAACTATAGACCTATTTCTCTTCTCTCTCTATTTTTTAAGCTCTTTGAAATTGTAGTCCATCAATTCCTGTCTTTCAAATTTCGAAACTTAGAAATTCCCAATCAGCATGGTTTTATGAGCGGCAGATCAACTACTACCAATCTTGTTAGCTTTATGTCTGCTGCATCTCGTGCAATATGTAACAGAGGTCACTTAGACGTTGTCTACTTTGACTTAAGTAAGGCTTTTGACGTGATCAGTCACAATATTCTTCTATCCAAACTTTCCTCCTATGGAGTATTTGGTTCAGTACATGACTGGTTAAAAAGGTATACTTGTCAGAGAGAGAGGCGTATGTCCGGGTCAACAACATGAACTCTTCGTTACATGGGACTCGCTCTGGCGTTCCTCAGGGATCTATTTTTAGAACCCCTTCTGTTCACAATCTTCGTAAATGACGTCTCTTTTGCGGTTTTAAATTCTTCATTCCTGCAATATGCTGACGATATAAAAATTTATCGAGAAATAGTTACTGAACATTATTGTGCTAAGTTCCAGGAAGATACATGCTCTTTCTACCGATGGTGCTCTGAAAACGACTTTTCTTGAACCCGTCCAAAACCAAGGTCATCACGCTCTCTCGGAAAACTCGCACTATCTTTTTTTGCATATAATATTCAAGGAGAGACTTTGTCTCGAGTAAGTGTAATGAAAGATCTCGGAGTCATGGTTGATTCTGGGTTGGGTTTCTCTGATGACGTTGGTAGGCTGGTTAACTCGTCTTTGCAAATGTTGGGTGTTGCCACTCGCTTAACCAGGGAGTTCGAAAACCTGTCGGCTTTTATCACGTTATACTGTTCGCTATGCACATCGCAGTTAGAATATGCCTCAGTTGTTTGGAATGGAATTTCTAAAAGTCACTCCTTGGAGATCGAGCGTGTGCGAAAAAAGTTTGCTTCTGTCTCTAGACATCGCTACATGAAGGGGGTGTTCACGGTTTAACATGAGTCTGCGTTAGAGCGTGTTGGTTTGCTTAGCTTGCACCGGCGTCGGGAGAACGCGGACTTACTATTTTTGTTTAAAACGCTGTATTGACTCATCAATTCTCCGAGCCGGTTATCTGAACTCTGCCTTAGGGTCCTACGTGTGCCCACTCGTCTTCTGTCATCTTTTTATGTTTCTAGAACGTTTAGTCTGGTAAACCCAATTGTGAGAATGGCTCAGCGTTTGAATCATTACTCTGAAAAACTTGATGTTTTCAACCCTTGCTACAGGTCGTTTGTCCTTTCTATTAAAAACTTGCCCGTGCAGGATGAGCATTGCTGAATTGCTCTGTTATGTCTGAATTTCGTCATCTCCATGTCGTGTTTTCTGGTGGTGCACTTGTTCTTCGGTCTTGTGTTCCGTGTCTACTGTTACTGCCTCGTTTTTATTTCATTGTACTAATTACTCGTGCACTGCCTAGTATTATGCTTAAAAATGTAACTTATTTTCTGCGGAGATGCATATAATGTTTTTATCCACCAGTGTGCCAGCACCAAGACCTCAGGGTTGTTCCTGGGCACTGTATAATAAAGATTGATTGATTGATTGACTACTATTATTGTAATTGTTGTTGCCATTGTCGTTATTAATATTATTGTATTATTATTATTATTATTATTATTAAAAGTAAAAGAAAAAGAAGTCGTCGGGCTCCGCCGTTCCTTTCGGCCGCTGGCAAATGTTAGCCTTTATTTTGATGATTTCGCCGGCTTGAATCCTCTGCGAGGTCCTACCATCTGGACAAGAAGGAGAGGCTCTATGGGGCTGTCGATTGACATCCTTCCATCCAAGTAAGCCGGGCATATCGTCTGAGGTGATCGCTGACCCGCCTGCACGATCGCCGCCATGTTCCCTACGGCCAGCTTGCCCCAGTACCATTGACGCCACTTGTGTGCCTGGCATCGGTTTGCTCAACACCGCTACACGCCGACTCAGCTATTGCGCCAAGTGAGGGCTCTCGTCATTCGCCTTCATCGTCAGACTTGATGATCTCTGGACATACAGTTTTCACGGTAGGAATCGTGCGTCTCATTACGCGCACAGATCTCCCGGTGTGCTATTTCCTCAGCTTAGTACCGATCATTTCCTCTTCGCATGCGGCTGCCTCCAGCTGAGACCCTGAAGCTCGCCACTATACAACCAAAAGACGGCTTTTTGCAAGTATTTGCGGTTTCACTTAGTGACAGGCCATCCTGCTGCTTTTCGCCACAACGCTGCTCATTGCTGATCTCTTCTGGTCATTGACACGCCTGCTACCATTACGCTGGTGGTTTTCGGCAGTGTTTTGTTCACGACCTTCGTTATCACCACCGACAACTTCCGAGTTCCCGCTCATCTCAAGTAACTCTGCTCCAGCGTCACCCACACTAACTCGCGTTGCAATGGGTGATTCCAACGAGTGCATCTCATGTCACAAGCCAACGCCTGCTGACGGTAGATTCATGACATGTTCTGAATGTTACTGCAGCTATCATTTAGGCCAGGGCTGCTCGGGCATTGCACCGAACACATTTAATGCGATGAGTGATACAAAACGAGATGTATGGAAGTGCAAGAGCTGCAGGCCTGGCAGTAGGCGAGGCAATCTTAGTAGTCAAACAGATAATACGCAGTTTGACGCCAGCGTTTCATCACAGCTGTCTGCCATTCAGGCTCAGCTTAAAGCTCTACCTGACATTAGCTCGAAAGTCGAAGCTCTGATAAGCCAGACCAAAGACCTACTGCTCCTAGCAGCAGAAGTAGCAAACCTAAATAAGACTATGAGCGAGCTGCAAGACACAGTGTCATTTGTCTCCAAGCAATATGACACCGTGATGGAGGGCTTGAAGTCTGGCGAAACTGCTCTAAAGGCTTGTGAATCTGAAGTGGCAGCTTTGAAAGCTACAGTTGCTGCCCAAGCATCACAACTCGCAAGCCTACACGCGAATATGGGCGAATCTGAAGTGTCTGTTCTGCGAGATACAGTCACTGCCCAAGCATCACAGCTTGAGATATTACGCGCTGAAGTAAGCGAATCCGAGCAGCAGTGTCGCAGAGCCAATATGGAGGTTTGCGGCCTTCCAGTTGTTGAGAACGAGGATTTGACAGGCCGACTGTCGGAAATCGCGGCGAAACTCGACCTGCAGGGATTTCTACATTCAGACATTGAGTCAATTCACCGCCTTCCTGCAAAACAGAACACAATGCCAAAAATCCTGGTTAAGTTCAACCATGTCGCCATCAGGGAGCGATGGTTCGCAGCTAGAAAAAAACTGCGCGCCCTTTCTGAGAACGACGCACTGCCAAAAATATTCTTCAATGAAAACTTAACACAAGCAAAGCGGGAACTTTTCTGGCTAGCGAAGGGGAAGGCACGCGATGTGAATTTTAAATTTGTCTGGACTAAGGAAGGTAGAATCCTCGTCAAAAAGTCTGAGGGAACAACAGTTATTCAAATTGCCAGAAAGAGCGATTTAGACAAGATCAAGTGAGCTCATAAGTTCCAGTTTTTTTCACCTTTCCCGATGTATGTGCATTCAAAGTTTGTTTTAGCCATACCTCTAGAAATTCATTTGGACTGCTAAACTTGAACATTCGTAGTATAAGAAAATACTGGGATGAGTTTTTGACGATTGCTCTAAACTTAAACGACGTAATTGACGCTCTCGTTTTAACAGAAATTGATACTCACTCAGAGTCGCTGGAGCTTTTTGTTTTGCCTGGATATCGTTCTTTCTGCTATACACGCCCCGAGAGACGCGGTGGCGGAATTGTAGTTTTTGTTAGGGACGTATACACCACATCCCGATTGGACATTTCCCTCGTTTACGCTGAATGTGTCGCTTTACGGATAATCACGAAACATGCCTCGTTCTTGCTAATGGCAGTCTATCGCCCTCCGTCCAACAGTGCTTCCAATTTTATTCTAGAACTTGAAAACGTCGTATCATCATGGACGTTAGAACAACAGGTGTGTGTGGTGGGAGATTTTAACATAGATATATTAGCCTCATCCAAACCAGTCGTAATTGATTACCTCACACTTTTTTATTCTCATGGTATTGAATGCAGCACTCAGGCTCCAACAAGGGAAGAGTTTTTAAATGGATCACTAGTTGCATCGTGCCTTGATCACATAAACGTGCGTGGTCCAAGTTTTAATATTCAGTCCTGCGTAATCATTCAAAAACTGGCAGACCATTATTTTACAGCATGTCAGTGGACACCCTTTTTGTCCCGTCACGATACGGAAAAGCTTCAAGGCAAAGATAAAACAACTGACGCTTGGATCATAGATCACCGGAAACTTGACTTGTCTATAAAATCTTTCACTTGGTCATCGCTACTTGGCTTAAACGACGCTTGCCAAGTGTACAAGAAATTTTGCGAACAAATCCAGTTTTTCAGAAATGAGGCGAAGCGTACAATTAGTGTTAGGAAAAGAAAAAAGGAAAGCCATTGGATAACCCCAGATATTATTAAAGCAATCGAATACAAAGACCTATTGTGGAGACGATCCAAGCGTGCCCCGAGCAATAGCGCGCTCCACCTCGCATTTAAGATAGAAAGAAATAAAGTATGTGCGCTGATACGCGCTTCAAAACGGCGCTACTTTAGAGGACAGTTTGACAAAGCTGCAAATAACCCCAAACAGACGTGGTCCATCGTCAACCAACTGCGTGGAAAAACTGCACATCCAGAGTCTCCCTTGCAATACTTTAAAGACGATCCCCAGCTAGTAGCAAATTCATTCAACAATTATTTTGCGAGCACATCACGAGTATCATCTGAGGCTTCTCTCGGCGTTTGCAGCCTAAATAATTCAATTTGTGAATCAGCACTTTTACCAACCATCACTGATGTTGACCTGCATTCTCTGGTGTTTAGCTTCAAAGAAACGAAACCAAACGGAATTGATGGCATATCGATCAGAATTCTACCACAAAATTTTGCGGCTTTAACTACTGTTCTTTTATTCATGCTAAACGGTTTCATAACGACCGGTGTAATTCCAAGAACCTTAAAAACAGCACTTGTTAAACCTTTTTTCAAAAAGGGTCAAAAAGGCAAATTTGAAAACTATCGACCAATCTCCATATTGCCTGTCATAGGTCAGCTTCTGGAAAAGCACTTGCTAATAACTATGTCATGATTCGTCAACAAGTTCTCAGTAATTTCACCGAGACAATTTGGTTTTGTACAGGGTCTTGGAACTGTTTCACTGTTAGAAGAATTTTCCGACCTCCTTCATTCTGCTTTTGACAATAATCTATACAGTTGCGGTCTATTTTTAGATATTTCTAAAGCTTTTGACTCCGTCGACCACAGTATATTGCTTCAAAAATTACACAAGCTGGGATTTCGTGGCAACTTTCACACACTTCTTACAAATTATCTCTCTAATCGTTCCCAGGTTGTTGCTCTAGGAGGTCTAAACATGAGCACACAGGTGTCTCTGACGTGTGGCGTTCCACAAGGATCCATAATCTCCCCCTTATTGTTTAATAATTATGTGAATGATCTTGCAGAAAACATCTTAAATTGTCATATATTTCAATATGCGGATGATACAGTTTTAGTCGCGTGTCACACCAACTACACATCAGCCGTACAAATACTAAAACAAGCTGTTTTCACTGCTATGAACTGGTTTCGTGACAACCGTATCAAATTCAACGCCTCAAAAACTAGTTTAGTATGCTTTAGAAATCCCTTAAAACAAACTGTGACAAACATTCCTCTCTTCATTCATACCTCCAATTGTGCTTCTTGTTCCTGTACGGCAGTTTCTTATGTCAATTCAGTTAAATACCTGGGAGTTTATTTTGACAGCGACCTTGCTTGGAACACCCACCTGTCCTATATTTGTAGCAAACTCAGAAGTACTGCCTGGCTTTTGTACACCGTTAGACATCTTGCTCCGATCGGTGTGCGCAGAGCTATTGCTAGCAGTCTTGCTTACGGAGTTTTAAGATATGGAATCACCATTCTTTCCAATTGCTCCGTAAGATGGCAAATACGCATCGATAATATTCTGCGGAACTTACTGAAGAGCGTGGCGTATGACTGTGATTTGACAGAATGCGGAAGTATCTTTGAGTATCTTGGTTTACCTTCCCTCCAAAAGTTGTTTGTGAATTCAGTAATTTTGCGCCACTTTTGGACGGATGATTTAAAAAAAAAAACTTACATGTCCTCCCGAGTTCTAAGAGATAGTCCTCGCTATGTTGTACCTTGTTCTTATACTCGCTACGGACAAGCTACTCGTGATATTTATGTCCCGAAAATATTTAATTCGCTTCCTGATGACATATTTACGCTTACCGCAAGAAAGCAACTAAAAAAATTCCTAATTGATTGGACTCAACCTTAAGTACTCGTTAATGTTTCCTTACCTTTTTCTCTTTTTTTTGACAACTTTGTCGGAACCTTTTCATTTTACCTGTATATATTTCTATAGTGTTTCTACCGGTTCACTGTGATTGACTATCTCTGTCAGTGGCATGTATATATCTATATGTGTGCTTTGTGTGTGTCTCTACATGTACCTGTACATATGTCTATAATGTTTCTACCGGTCTACTGTGATTTACTATCTCTATCCGTGCCATGTACAAAGTGACTGACTACACACCCCTCCCCTCCCCCACCCCGGACAACTATGACTGTTTATCGGTGTTTGTTAACAAGATGTATATAATCGTTTACTACTTCTTCCGGGCCATGTCCCACAAGCCTACTTTGGCTTTGACGGGCCCGAAAATATCGAAAACAAGCATGAAAGTGGAATAAATATTATTATTATTATTATTATTATTATTATTATTATTATTATTATTATTATTATTATTATTATTATTATTATTATTATTATTATTATTATTATTATTATTATTATTATATCTATTGGGCTCATGATTAATCAATTGGTTTACTATTAGCGGAAATAGTAAAAACGGCCATCACATTGTCAATTAGACCGAATTAAATTCTACTGGGTCAATAGTAGCTCAAAGTAATTAAAAGAGTACTCATTGATAACTAGGCTTATAACAAATTCCTTAGTTAAATATTAGCTCATAGCAATGAGTAGAGTTATCAAATTGTAATGTAGGCAATATATAAGTTCAATAGGTCAAAAATTACTCGAAGTAGTCAAAAGTAATTATCGTGTCTATCGGGATCACAATTAATCAATGTGTTGAATATTAGCTCAAAGTAATCAAAACGATCATAGCAATGTCGATTACGCCAAACGGCAAGTGTGTCAAAATTATCTCGAAGTAATCAAAAGAACAATAATAATGTGAATTGAGCTGGTAATAGATAAACTGGTTTTATATTAGCTCGAAATATTTATGAGGGTCCCCGAAATGTCCATTAGGCTCAATAAAAGTTCATTGGTCAATAGTAACGCAAAGTAATTCAAAGAGTAATAACGTAATATCAATTGAACACATAATAAAAAATTGGTTGAATATTGCCTTAAAGTAATCAAGAGTCATCCTAATGCCAATTTGACCGTATAAAAATAAATGGCTCCAAAGTAACTCAAAGTAGTCAGAGAAGTAATAATATTGTTAATTGAGCGGAGAGTAAATCAACTGGTTGGCATAATAACTTGAAGCAATCAAGAGAGGCACCAGAATGTCAACTAGCTGACATGGAGCCTATTGAGTAAGTAGTATCTTGAAGTAATCAAACTACTAATCATAATATAAATTAAGCTCGTAAGAAAGCAATTGGTTGAATATTAGCTCAAATTAATCAAGTGATCAAGGTGACAATCAGGGTGAATTAAAGTTTAATGGCTAAATAGAAGACTTGTACGTAGTTCAGCTACTCCACTCAAATTACTGTTGTTTAACTACATTTTGAGTAGTTTAATAGCTTTCAATTACATTTTTTTTTGGTAGTTAGTAGTTTACTTTAATTACTTTTTGCGATTAACTTATACTCAAATTACAAAGTACTTTCGAATTTTAGTGGTTGTTTTGCCTGTCAAACATTCCTGCACAAAAGAGATAAGATGTTTATTTGCAAAGGGGGGGAAGCATGTGGCGTAGGAAGGGGAAGGGGGAAGAAAGTGGTGAGAGTCTAAAACCCCCAAAAATTTTCACGAGCCCCCCACTCCAACAACAGTGCTACGAGGCGCCGGGAGCGAACAGACAGGACGCAAGAAATTGGAAGACTGCGGGGTTAGCGCCGAAAACTAGCGTTCCAATGTGTCCCAAACTCAAGGAGAGTTGACCCATTTGAAAAAAGGGTTGGTCCCCGCTTCTCCCCAATGTAGAAACTCTCGCCCACTGCAGGAGGTGTACACACTGCATCCTCATTTAAAGGAGCAACAAAATGCAGCACCCGCTCTAAAGCTCATCTGGTGCTGCCGTAGTTTGTGCTGCATTCGAAGAATCGCACGCTAAATGGCAACGGAAAGGTGAGCTTTTTGCGTGGCCTTTCCTCCCAAGACTCAGAAAATGCATATCTTCAAAGATTCGAAGATCGTTCGAGAAACCTTAGTGATTCCCCCAACGTTTGTATATATAAAAAAATAAAAATAAACAAACAATGTTGGGAAGTACTCTAAGTACATGGTACTTAAAGTGCTATTGCCTAGAAAACTTGTATTTGAAGTACATTCTCTGAGCATGTACTTGGACTTTACTTAAGTTTTTTTGTACATTTTCCGAATTTTAAAAAAAAATGGCGTATCGTATCGTATAAAAACGCGCTCTTCCGAGACGTCATCTGGTCCTTTCTCTGAGTCAAGTAATGGCGGCTATAAGACCGAAAGAAATAAGTGCCTTACAAGTTGATTGTGTGAAATAGATAATCAGCGGGAGCAAAACAACTACTCTTTGGCGACTTGACTTTATACAATATTTGCTGACATTTCCGTAAAAGACTGATGGACTTCCGATTACCCTTGGAGCTATGCATACCAGTTAAAAAAAGCACTCTATAGGAAATGAAAGCGCATCATGAAAGGTTGTGTTAAAAGTATTTTGTACTTTACCTTGAAAGATATGGTACTTACAGTACATTACTTGAACTCCGTTGCATCCGGTGTATTTACTACTTTAGTTGAAGTACATTCCCTCTCATTTACTCTGTAATTCGCTTCAAGTACTTTTTAGATGTAAATTACGTAACACTTCAAAACAAGCAAACACTTTCTAAAAAATCAAGCTCAGGCAGTCCTTAACTTCAAAGTAGAATTGACACATTTGCAGTACATCATTGACCAAAAAGACAAAAGGTGCAAAAAATTGGGCACGCAGAAGCAGAACCAGCTATTGAAGCATTTCTGTGAAAAAAACAATCCGATTCATGTTTGGCTAGCACAATTTCGCTAAGGGATCAAAACCTGTGTACTTTCTTGTCGCCATAAAAAAAAACATAAAAGTAACTTCAGAAGTAATTTGCTACTTTCTATGGTGAGTAGTAATTTCCTCAATTACTTATTCTTTGACTAATTTCTACAATGCTAAAATTACTTTTGAGGTCAATACTCAGTAACTTAACTTAATTACTTTTTATGAGTAACTTGTACATGTCTGGTGAATAGTAAGTCGAAGTAATCTAGAATAATCATTATGTGACTCGTGCTCATAATAAATCGCTTAGTCAATATTTTGCACAAAATAATGTCGATTAATCATGATGTCATGAGGTCGCATCAGGCTGCATTGGGTTAAAGGTATGTCAAATTAATGAAAAGTGTGATCCAAATGGTAATTGACCTGAGAATAAATTTCTTGGTTGTATAAAGGCTCAAAGTAATAATTAGAGTCAGGATTATGTTTATTACACCAGTATAAAGCCAAATAAGTCAACAGTTACTCAAAGCAATCAGGATGTCAATAGTGCTGATATAAACTCTCAGTTATGTGACATATATCAGAGAAATATAAACCAGTAACCACTAAGTTAATTAAGGTAATTTAAAGTCAATTAGGTCAATAGTGGCACGAATTAATCAAAGGAGTTATCAGACTTTCAGCTGAAATTAAAGTCCCATCTGTCAATAATAATTCAAATAATTCAATAATCCTAAAAGGTTTGCTTCTATAAAGTTGTTTTTGTCTAGAATAGTTATATAACCAAAAAGTAATTAGAATGTCAAATGAGCTTCTAGGAAGTTATATTTTTCAATAAAACGTCTAAATAATCGTGGGCACGACAAAAATGTTTATTGAACTTCTAATATGTAAATTGTGCTATTAATAAGTGGATAAAGTTAGAAGTGCAAGCGATTTAAGGTCAGCGGTGTCGAAAATAGCGAGATGTAATAAAAAAATGTCGGGGCGCCAATCCAAGCTGTGAAGGTAGTTCGTCAGCAAAGCTGAAGGATCATCTGCGACGATTGCCCAGTGCACTATATTAAGTGATTTACGAAAGAAAAACAAATGCATTGTACCAAAGCTTTTAAATAGGCTCTGTTCTTGGCAAACGCCACCAGGCGGCACTCCAGTTTTACGTCCAAGAAAATTCAGGTTCATAAAATAATAAACACAACCCACCTCAACACTGCTGTCTGAAATGTTGATGAAACATTACTAATTCTCCAGGCGAACGCTAAGAAATGGAAGAAGCCCGATACCGATTAAAAATTTTGGAAAATTATTGTACACAAACTTGAATCGTCCAAGACGTTAAACTGTACAGCCGAAGACCTTCATTAAATCTCCAACTTTTTTGTCCGTATAGCATTTATGCTTTCTAGCACCGGTGATATAAGCAAGCTCGACAGGTTTGCAAAGACGGAACGACAGGAAGTCGCTTGGGATGCAAGCGGAAGTTCATATTTGCAAGCAGCTAAAGGGTCTTATAATATGAAAGGCTAGTTACGCCCCCCCCCCCCCCCCCCGGGTTGCAAGCTACCGTCGCCGCGGCAGCTAGTGTAACAGTAATGTTTACCCGGAAACGTATGCCGGTCATAGCCACGTGCTTCACATTGTTAACAGGAGCGCCTATTATCAATTATCTGGTTCGAGTGCTTGGTTTGTGATTGTTCTTTAATGAAACGAATGCTGCGCTGTATGTTGCTTGCGTGATATGTACTAATCTCATCAATTGCTGAAAGTTTCTTTTGTTTTTTGTTTTTTATTTGTGAGGACGACGACCCGAACAAAATTTCAGAAATCCGATTTGTGAGTCATATATAGCTTCGCTGTAAAAGAGTAACTGCATATTTTAATTGTATTTATATCATCTGAACTGTAGAATAAGAAGTCGAAGCAATGAGGAAGAGTAAACAAGACTTCAGTTCAGCTAAAATAAAGTTGAGTTCACCATTAATATCTCGAGATTATGGAAAGAGTAAATCACAGGTCAATTGTGGGACTAGTAGCTCGAAGTGATTGAAATAGTGATAAATATAGAAGTATATTCCCCTACAAAATCGAAATGCATAAACAATTACTCTAATTTATCAAACGTGTAAGCGAAGCACCACTGAAGTCAAAAGGTGCATCTATATATTGTGGATTTAATTGACTGACCCCAGGGTTAAACTGGGTTACGCTGGGATTAAATTGATTGACGCTTGAATTAAATTTAATGGCGCTTGAATCAAACTGACCAACATTTGGATTAAAATGAGCGGGAGAATTTGTACACGCTCCGCCTTCAGAGCGTGCTCGCTGGCTTCATCAGTACTTTGGTTGCCTTTGCCTGCGCGTTCACACTTGTGTTATCGAGGCCAGAAAGCTCGCTCTGAACGCTTAGCTTCTAGTCTCAGCTTAAGGGTGAACGGAGTATTGGGCAGAAGATCAGACTAAATGGGGGCTTTATTGAGCTTGCTGTCCCCACAGTCCGGTGTTTACTAACACAGCATAACGAAGAAATTGAACCTCGCTTTGCACGGTCTGGGCACGAGCCCTTGGCTCTGACCGATGGAATCGTCACACGAGGAGCGGCCTACAAATCGTCATCTTCGATTTGTCGGGAAAAAACACATTAAAATATGGTTGGTTCTCCCCACAGCTGAAACGTGCCGCTAAAGGCGTGGCTGTTCGATTTCCTCCCCAATAGTGGACGCATTTCAGTCTCCTGAAACGCCTGCGAACTTCAGACTGAGCTGAATGTGCCTCTTCAATTGAATACAGCCACGCGGTCGCTGAGCGAGCGCGTACGTGGTCGAATGGATAGTACGCTCGGCTGTCGCGCGCCAGTATCAGGTTCGATTCCAGGGAGCGGAATGCTCTTTTATTATTTTTTTTTTTTTAAACTTGGCATTCTTGTAGGTTCGAGAACGTTGTCGTCTGATTGAGTTACGAACGTCATACTCGCCGAAAGTTCTACGCCCAATATTGCGGAAACCCACGGGAGTACAAAAGGTGCCTGCGCGTTGAGCCGGAGTCAGTATCGCCCCAAAGTCACTAGATCTCGGAACGTAGCGCCATTGCCTTCCCACCTGCTAGCGGGATACTCAGAAATACCAACTGACAGACAACAAAACCTCTCTAGGTGATTGGCTTATCGCTGTCGGTTGCATGTCAATCGCCATTGTGGACCCTTTCAAAGCTTCGAAGCTTCGAAAGGTTCTTTAAAACCAGTCGCACCAAGATAGCTACGGAGCATCATCGTACTGAAAGCGTTTCTCGACCAATATGAGCGCCTTTCGCACTGTGCATGCAATAAACTTATCACTCATGCTTATTTCCCCAGATCTCCTACAATTATGTTGCTCTTCTTGCGTGTTTCAAGACAGTAAAATTATTTGTTAATGCCCCCACGCACCGACGCCGCGTGTGATGCCGTACCTCTTCGTACTGCCATCACACGCAACGTCAGTGTTTGGAGGCATTGAAAAATAATTTTACACGCGAGAAGTGCAACATAATTTTAAGAGATCTGGGACATAAGCATAAGTGATAAGTGTATTGCATGCACAGTGCGAAAGGCGGGTATCTTGGCCGAGCAACGCTTTCAGTACGGTGATGCTCCATAGTGATCTTGGTGCGATTGGTTTGATTGACCCTTTCATCGCTTTGAAGCTTTGAGAGGGACTAAAATTGCGATCACCATGGCAACCGACAGTGATCAGAAGTATTGTCGTCTGTAGGTTGGTATTTGTTTGTGTCCGGCTGGCAGGTGGGAACGCAATGGCGCTACTTTCCCAGACCCGGTGACTTCATATCGCCCCAGCGTTCGATCTTACTGTTTCGCCGCCATCGACTCCTGCGGCGCTAGCCTTTTTCTACTTTGATTTTTGGCACAAGTTTGCCTCGGTAAACGTTTAGTTTGCTTCAGTTTTCATCGCCTCGTCAATCGCCATTCGTGACAATATGAATATTGCATCATCACTCGATTCCTGTGCTAGATTAAAATAAATAAGAGTGATAGTCCCTTTCGTGGGTGAAGAATACGCCATCGTATTTAATGACATTTTAGCAAGTTGCTAGCCTCAAAAAGTCGTTCTGTCTAATCATGTATCTCGACTACTTCGTAATTCAGAGATGAAAAAGTCCATGAAGCTCGAAAAATAATTTTTACAAACACAATAAGAAATATCACAAAATATCCCCCCCTCCCCCCAGAAAAAAAAAAGAAAGTAAAATGCAGTATTCCGACTCTAAGACTTACTTTGATTTAGGAGATATTCCAAAACTAGGTACTATTTATTAAAAAAAATTGCGTAGTTTTGCTTTATTCTCTATAATCTGTCGGCGTCTCTACTCAGTCTTTACAGCCCATAGCAGCCGGACGGGCAAGCTATCTATCGCTAGGGCTAACGTGCACAGCAGCTTTTGTTTGCCCCCCGCAACACGGCAACGTCCTTGCCCGCCACCCGGCAGAGCAATCTTCCAATCTAAACCCACGACGTCATGCTACTATAGTCCTTTGCAGTCGAACTTACTTGTCGCATACAGAACTGATCCTATATATTCGTATTTTCCAAGTCTCATCGAACATTAACCAGCACTACAGCCATAACGTTTGATCTCGTGTTTTAATAAAAAAACAGCGTTCTTTTTATATACAACTTGAATTGAAAAAATGAATTATTGGTGGCATGCTCATCATGCATCCTTTTTAGAAATATAATCCGCCTACAATTCACCATCTACACAAACTCAGCATCTTATATAATCTTTCAAACGTCTTTCTTCGCCCTTTCACACTATATACCACGTATTAATGAACGAAAGTAGTTTTTTTTTCTCAGTGCCGAAAATAAAACTATATTCTTTGTAAAAAAAAGCGGTAATCATATACTTTATTTTTTGCATTTTATATTTTAAATAAACTTTACCTTCTACCTTGCTAGTCTGGAAGGTTAGCACTTCCAGGAAAAAATAATCAAGATATCAAGATTTCCGCGACGAATGTTTTAGATATCGTATGCGTAATTAAACAGGTTCACCATTTTCTTAGTGAAATGGCTCTCGTTTTTGCACAATTCCTCCATTAAAGTTATTAAACAATTTTCGTTTTACTAGTACTTTTGGTTCTTACATTATATTAACTATTAACACAGCTTAGATTTCTAGAAACAAAAAACAGACATATTATATTGTTCCTTTCACTAACCAACAAAACGCAATAAAAAAAGTAATAATTTCGGCGATTTATTTTTGTTTGAAAATTTTGAAACGCAAACATAACTTACGAGGAAGATCTTGTTTGACTTACCAAAATATGACCTACTTAAGTTGGTATTTCAAATAGTTTAAAACCTCGTTTTCTTGGACATACTATTGTAGAATAAAGTCACGCATGAATTATTAGTATTGTTTCATTATTCTCTGTTTCCATTGCATTTTCACTGCAGAGTCCAACAATACCAGTTTATATATTTTAAAACATAAATGTCTCTTGCGTGGTGAATGTTCCTGACTAAAAAAACATATTTACCCCGCCATCGTCGGGCATCTTAGAAAAGCATGATGTACAATGCAGTAGAACAGAATGTTTCCTGTTGTCTTTTTGGATTCAAAATTTTTTCTCAAAATATTTTACGCCGACTTTGATATCCTGATGGTTTACGTATTTTCTTTTTAATAAAATAAAGTTTGTATAAAACGGTTTTTCGGCTGGTTTTGGCATTTTGTTCTACACGTTAGCGGTCAGGGCTCTCAATGATGTTGTATTTCCCGGTAGCCAACGTGCGACGAGAAAACTTTGTGCTACCAGATTCATCACTCGCCTAAATCGAGCATTTTTGCCCCCCTTCCCCCGCGCTCCCCTGCCCCCAGGAAAATACCCAGCTAACAGTGCATCCCGGGATATAAAACCTCGTTTGCCCAGAGCGGTCCGCATCCTTCCCGCGTTATATCGCTATATCAGTCTCCATAATCGTACAAAACATTCACAAGGCCGAATTTCACGCTTCCGTATAAGAACGCACTTCCGCCCGTCCCACCCGAAAAACAAGGTAGGACAAGAAGAAAGCAAAACTGTATTACAAGGAAAGAAAGGTGAAAGAGGGGTTACATTCCCTGCCATGAAAAATAGATTAGAACACTGGGGCAAAACTCGGCCGCAGCCGGGCTTGGAAAGTGAGCGGGACGAGCAGAGCCGGGTACGTCTTCCGGGTGTGCAAATCACTTTTCCGATTACGTCCCGGAAGGAGCGAGAGCCAACGGCCAGCCGTCCGCGGTGCATAGGTCTCGGATGCCCGCTACTTATGCGAGACCGCGTCTGCCCAGTGGTCGAGTCACACGAGGGCTGTGGTCGGTTCTATACCTCGTTCTACCTTATGCTGACAGAGCGGTGGGATCTACGCACTCTTCTGACCAATCAACCGCCTCCATTTCATCCCCTGACTACAGTCTTTGCGTGTGGGTATGGGCGGGAATGTAGTCTCGCGGCGAAAGATAAACGTATGGCCGGTCCATCGTGCGCGTCACTTCCATCGCACTCTCGGCTTGGGGATCCGTGCTTCTCTCGTCTGCTGGACGCCCTGAAAAAAATGCCCCGTTTTGCTTGGTTAAAAGAAGAAAGAAAAGAAAAGAACGTTTTTTTGTTTTTTTTTATACGTAAAGGAGAGCTCTAGTGCAAGGACGTTTCCAGGTACGTTCGTTGATGACATTCTGTCGGGAGTCAACGCAGCACGCGTGATGAATGGAACGTGCTTTGGGTTCTGAATAGCAGGTGTGTGTTCCTGCATCGCTTCGGAGCGTGTTGGGCGATCGTTGACCGAGTGTTTGAGTGCGCATCGCAGCTCGGAAGCCGTGGAGCGAAAGCTCAAACTGCAGAACCGAGGAGTCCGGATTCAATCTATAGTGCATTCCGTTTCAATCCAGATGAGCACCGTACCGACGCGAGGTCGTGTATCACTACAGCGTAGAAATTCACAAAGAGGGCGCGATCTTCATCCGGAGGTCAGAGCAGTATATTGGGAGAGTTTGGCCTATGGGCGAAGCAAAAGTAAAGAGACTTTAAGCAAAAGGCGCCGCCAGCGCTGAATACTCCCCCCCCCCCCCCCCCCCCCCGCGGTTAGAGCGTAAATTAAACATGCAACACCGCGTCGACCAAACAGGGGACCGCGACGTCACTATATTGGAAACTACTTTTAAAACGTAAAATAAAAGCGTTGAATGTCGGCGTCTCGGTGACTGTTTGCTCCTGGCCGGCTTGCTACAACAGCGTCTCATCTGAGACTGGCTGAAAGAAAACAGTGCAAAGACGAGGATGATGACAGGAAGCTATACCAGGTGAGCGTGGCGCTACATTCTAGCCCTGGACGTCAATGCATCGCGGGTGGCAGCCGTGTATTAAGACTGGGCTACCACCTGGAGTCGCTGCCTTCAAGAAAGCGAGCGGCCGCACCATCAACCTCCAAGTCTTTACCATCCAGAACTTGCATTAAGCAGCCTGTCGAAAGTCACCTTGGCTTGCTGGCCTTCGGCCCTGAACCTCCGCCGAACCTCCAAAACCCGTGCAATGTATCATAAGAGCACGTCGTCTTCATCACCACCAAACCGCAAAGGCTTTTCCAGCCCCAACGCACGCTAAAGCCTCGGAACCCACCCTTTGCCAAGACGCTTCTACCAGCTGGCAGAAGTGTCTTGGCGAACCCCGAACCTTTGAGCAACGGTGCATGCAATGTTGAGAAGACCGCGTCGTCCTCCCCTTGTACATATCATATCATCGTCATCATCACTAGACGTGGCACCGCAGGCCTCCATGGTACGGTCTGTTGCCTTTCCGTGGTGCCACGGTTCTCCTGAGCCAATAAAGATTATTCATATTCTTTAAGGGGGAGGAGGGGCGGGGGGGGGGGGGGGGGGGGGGCGGCGCGAGAGCGGCTTCAGTCTCGCTCGGCTTCTGCGCTGGCTTTGGCAATGCTTTCTTTCCCCCAGTCTCAGTGGAGACGCTGCATGTAGCAAGTCGGCCCTGGTTTGGAGCGCACGTTCGTTTATTCTCCAGTTAAATATGAACGTAACGAAAACCTCACATGTGCCAAGTTTTCACTCGCGAAGAGTTCTATCTTTTAACTCAAGTGACGCTATAACAGCTTAAAATAGTTGAATCTCACTTTTAGAGCTCGTGATCACCGCTAGTGGCTGTTTCGCCGTTTGTGGTTGTCCCTGAGGTACTCGCCTATTCAGGCCAATGTGTGAACCGTCCCAATATGCGGCTCTGCCGGAGGTGTTCTAAAAGTCTGTTTAGTGGAGACTCCGACAGAGTTAGTCGATACGAAGTTATGGAGTCTCCACTCAACGCAACCCAAAGCCAAGAGCTTGTACCGGGACATGCACTTTTGCGCGCTCCGCAACAAAAAAGGAAACAAAAGCATTCGGAACAAAACACGTTTATATTTCTTTTCGAACAATTGGGCTCACGCACCTCACGCTGCGTGGACGTGACGCCGATGCCCGTGATTTTACCGTGACGTGTCGCAACTATTGCTGAGGCGGTACTGTGCATTAACGCCGGACTGCTCAATTTCTCTACAGCGGAGCTGTTAAAGGCTAGTTTTTCCAGGATCGTGTTCGTCAGCAAACAGATTATCGCACTGATCTCTGGAACAGCTACCGCCATCTATGAACGAGGGCGACATCCAGACAACCGGCTTGCCGGTTGTCTGGTTTCCGCCTTCTTCTATAGATGGCGGCAACCTCTCCAGCCTTTCCACGCTGGCTTGTCAACTTGCGGCCGGCCATTATTTCATTCCCCCTATAGTACAGCTTCGCTGGTCTTCCTTTTTTACCAAAGTAGAAAGGCTAAAGTTGTTTTTTTTTCTCCTGCTATATACTGTCGGTATCTCTCGACTCTTAGGACAAGAGTTTGCCAGGAAACTTTTCCGTATGAACGTTTTAAGTTCAGAAAACAAGATGGTTTGATCAACGCTGTATAGATTAATTTCTAAATTACCCAAGCATCAAGGAGAATTCAGGGATTAGTGTTCCACGCTCCACACGAGCACGCCTTTCCCGTATAAAAGATTCGAAGGAATACACCAGAATAAAGCGTTGATGAGCGCGCGTGCAAGATGCGATTTGTTTTAGGCATTTGCTTTAAAAAAGTTACTACTGCTGAGGCCAGCACGTGCGGCGCGGGGAACACCAATCCTAGCATTCCCCTTGATTCTTGGGTGGCAATAAGTATACTAAAGGCAAGAAACATGCAATGGCAGGTTCAGCATAGCTCAATTTCCTAGTAACAATTTCTGATGATGCAAGATTTTTTTTATTGAGATTAAGTTCAGACTTGTGCGTAGATTGTACGATGTCGCAACGTTGTAGGCGTAAAAGAAATCTGAAGCTTCGTTTACCTTTTTTGGGGGTTTTCACTAATACACATTTAGTTGCGAGTGAGCAATCGTCCTGTAGTGTATGTCCCTTTCATTTTACTTTGTTTTCACGCGCTGTCATACCTAAAATATACTTAATTTTTAAAGAAGAAGCAACGGGATGATTTATACGTCAAAGATTTCACCATAATCGTGTGTTTAGGGCCGACATATGCCATCGCACTAATTGTATACACAAAATGACGGGTCGACAATGCCCTGCTTTGAGTCAGCCATAGCTCAAGGGAACGTCGAAACATTCAAAGAAACGAGGCAATTACGTCAGGGCCGCGGAGTAATGACAGCGGCGCCAGCTGCTGATGATAGCGGCCCTCGCAGCGCGATGCCCAGAACAGACCCGCAGTGAAGCAGAGGACACGCCTCCTTCTCTTTCTGAGGCTCGTTCGACAAAAACCAGAGCGGCAGCGCCAGATTCTTGTGGCAGTACGGGGCCGACACAGAGGCAAGCCAGGCGACAGGGCACCACTACGAGGCACTGCAGTCTCTGCGAGTGACCTCCGGATGGCACTGTCACTTTGGCTTCTGGCGTCGTTTTGTTTCGACGGCCCGACGTGTCAGAAACCCATTCTGCAGAAAATAGTTTGCTCAAGTTTACGATGTTATACCGAGACTCGTCGAAGAGTTAGCGGTAGGAAGTGCTAATGATTTTTCTCCTGCCATATGTTCTTGGCACCTCTCGACTCTTCAAACAAGAAGTTGCGTCGACACTTTCTCTCTGTAATGAATGTTTTAAGAGCCGTTTTTGAAAACAAGATAGTTTGATCGGTGCTGTATTAACGGCGAGTAACATGCAATGACACGTTCAGCGTATCATTTCCGATGAAGATAGGATGTGTTTTTTTGTTGTTTTTTTTCAATTGGATTAACTTTAGATTTGTGCGTAGGTTCTACTATTTCGCAACTGTGAATTACGTAAAGGAAGAATACAGTTTTTTTTTTTTTTTTTTGTGGGTCAACTTCAGTGGGTGATTCACAAACCTGTATGTGCCAATAAAGATGAGCAAACAATCTTCCTCGGGACGAAAACGGTTTCAGTATATATGAGTTATAACATTCTAGTATTTATTGTTGTAGCAGCAGACAGAAAGTAAACGGCGAGCTCGTCTCAGCTTTTGTACGTAAAATACGAGCCTGATGGCCGATAAACAAAGCTGGTCTGTTCACAGACGTATATTACTCCTGTCATGGTCCATAAAGATGCATTTATTTTTGAAAGCATCGCGCACGGTGAGGCAAGATGAATAAAAAAACGAGAAACGATAGATAAGATTTTTAAAGCATATTTGTATATTCATATTCGTTAGAAATCTCGAAATAAAAACAATAAGCACTGTAATTTTTTTATAAGAGTAGCAGTTACCAATGTCTTAAGGAAACTAACGCGAACTTATAGTAAAGGTGGCATGAAAGGAAAACTGATACTTAACAATTCATCAGCAATATTTATAATGAAATTAAATGCAAAGGTGAAAGCGAGCTGGACAAGAATGACGAGAATAATCCCGCGAGAAGTGAAGCAAAAGGGACAAACACCAAACACAAATCTCCCAAAACAGCTAGGTGACTGGTGCGCGACCGAAACAATCGCGCACCAGTCACCTAGTCGTGTTTGGAGATTTGTGTTTCTCCTTTGACCCTCTTGCTCCTCTTCTCCAGGGTTTATTTTCGTCACTCTTGTCCAGTTCGCTTGCACCTTTGCAATTAATTGCATTATAATTATAACCTTAAATTGCCAGCTTCACCCTTATTGGTGTTAGACTGGTGGCAGCTGATAAAACCCTTTTGCTCTACTGGCGTCTAACCCTTGGTTAGCTCAGTTGATAGACCGCTCCATTTGTAATGGAGAGGTCCCGGGTTCGATACCCGGACTAGGCGGATTTTTCGGTCGCGCTCCAGTCATTTAGCTGTGTTTGGAGATTTGTGTTTGTCCTTTGTCCCTCTTGTTCCCCTTCTCCAGGGAATATTTTCGTCATCAACAATATAATGAGACATGAAAGAAAATGAGCGAAGCAGGTCCATAACAATGTCTGCATAAAGTTTTCCAATCCCTCAAAATCTTTGTGAATTCGTCTTTAAATTTATTTTCCAAAAGGTCTGTCTTTTAACTCACGTCTAAAAGATGTTGTGAGTTACCAATCTTATACGACTGCTTGGTGACCTCGATATGGTATGTCGCAACATAAGGTTTATCGAGGTTGTCATAATATGCTGCGGCGCTTATCCACGAAGTTAAAAGGCGGTTTCTTGAAAATTGTGTTAAATATAAATGCGAAGTTGAGTTTTGTGAGTCAGCTTCAGATTTACGTTGTGAAGCACGCTGTTGAACAAAATTTTCGTACTACCCAATGCATTAAACCTGATTTGTGAACAAAAAAAAGTAAATAAAGGATTAAACAAAAAACACAAAAACATCCGCGTGTTTAGGAACGTTTAGGAATATTCGACGTTTATTTCTTGTTTATGACTTCTTTTATTTATGTAACCAGACAGCCAAAATTGTAGTTAAAACATTCGTTCATATCAGTAGACCCACCAATCCAGCTTGAATAATGGATTTCATGGCAGCTTTGCACAACTCTCGAAGAACAAAAAAAAAATACTTGTTTCATGTATTGTGTGCTTCTTGCTTAGCCAGTTTACAGATATAAAAAGCACTTTGCGTAGCCCAGGTTTTTGAAGTTTGTAAGCTCTACTTTTGCTTATATTATGCATTGAAGAACGCGTTTTAGTTGCTTGCGCAATTCCTAAGAACGCGCTGCAGGAGAACTACAGGGAGACCCATGCAGACATGCAAAATGGGAGTTGTTTATTTTTATAGTACAACAAAGTGGCAAGACTCTACAAAAGCTATTTGGCAATGATTTGTTTTTTTATACAGACGCGCATTTGCTAGCTAAGCGCATGCGCGTCGCGAACAAAAGAACGTCTAGTTTATGTTTGGGTTGTCTGAAAATAAAAGTAAAGCAAATGCAGCATTTATTATAAGCGACCTTGTTTTCATACGCACATTTGAAGTTGCGATGGAAACTCATCTGCGTTCCACAAATTATTCAAGACCGTGTTTTATTACGGGGGAAAGACAGGACGTTTCACCACTATGAAGTGCAAAAACGAAAACACGGGAAGAAAGAATATCGCTGATTCAAAGCTACTTTGAATTTTAAATTTTAAACCCGCCTCCGCGGACGAGAAGGAGTTTGTTAGGCAGTCTGTTATGCTATCCCGGCCAGGACTTCCGAGAAATGAGCTGCTCGGTGCGCAAGCGCAGTGTGACGACAATGGACCCTTTCCATTTTTATTGTGACGTCTAAGTACGCTGTCGAGACGAGGCGTGTGGAAACGCCGTTAAGAAGAGATAGTCCTCTATTGGAAGCGCATCTGGTAAGATAGACCCCACCAGCTAATATTTCGAGAGTCACAGATTTTGTTTAATAGAATATCTAAGGAGTGGCATCAATCTTCGTCACTTTATTAGACAGTGGCTACAACACAATTTATAATTCCTAAATAAAATAAAATTATCAGTTTATTGGTGCTTCTTTTTTTAATAAAATTATTTTCCTTCTTCCAGTAGTGTATTAGTAGTAAAAAATCCAAGGTGATGCTTCTGGAGTTCTTGCTATCATTGCGTCGATACTCATTTGAAGATAGAAATTAAGAAAAAAAGCTCATTACTCATGTTTATTCGTGTTTTTTTTTTGTCAATTTTAGCACGTAGCCTTACGTTCTTCATATAGAGACTAACTGTGCCTGTCCATTATTAGTAAATTAAAGACAACTAAACTTTTTCCCATAATTCGGCAAGCTATAAAGTTACCAGATATTTTTGAACACTTTGATTGGAATATATATATGGAGTAGACAGGTTTGTCTGTACACAAGCTAAAACCTCATGTGAGCCAACGGAAGCACTGTGCGTTTGCGTTTGCGCTGCGTGTTTCCCACTGCGCTTGCGCGGAGCTGAAACTGCAGTCTTGGATTCGCGCATTGCGACAACGCGTATGCTCAGCGTGGAGCAGGCAACGCGAACTCATAGGCACACCACTCACGTTTGCTCTTACGCGCAATGCTGAAACTCTCTGCTGGTCTGCCTGTATGTTACGCCATGAAATACGGAAGCCCGTATTTCAAAGTTCAGCTTCTGAATGCAATTCTAGCCGTGCTTCAACGCAGAAACATGACCCGTGCGAGGCGCTCCCAGCTTTATTTTTGCAATCTTAAGGTTATAAATGTAAGCTGCAGCGTTGAAAGGGCCAAGTATCTAGATCAATGATTCCAGAGTTGTGTGATATCAGGTTTGGGCTGTTTGCCTTTTTCGTGTCACTTGTTCCGAAAGGACAACATTGTTTGATACAATATTCTGGGTTAATCGCCTTAGAAGCGATGGTTTTAGCCGAGAGCTGTGGCGATCAAGCTCATACATTTATCTTTTGTATTCGCTTTTCTGTCTAATTGTATAACACATTGGCCAACCTAAATGCACACACACTAAGCCAATTTCTTAGCGTGTAAGCAGTTTTCTAATAAGGCCACATATAATTTCTGTTGTGTATTGCAAATAGAATAACACTCAAAAAAAGAGGAACAGTTTGTAAAAAAATAATAATAACTGAGAGGCAGAAATAAGCCATTGACAAATTTATTGCAATGTCTCGAGATAAAAAAAAAGTTCGAAAATGACCATTTCGCAAGAAGCACAAAGTGGGTTGCAAAAGGGGTGCCGACGGGGGTCCACCGTGTGCATTCCACGTGGGATTCTTGCGACTCTAAATAACTCCGACTCTACTCCTAGTAGCACCAGAAACCCTAACTCAAACATCCATTTTGGTTCACTTACTGTATTCAGCAGCATATTTTGGTTCTCAACCGATTTTGGCTCGTTCTATAAATTTGTACTTATTCATGTTTTTACCAACTGATGGAATTTTTTTTTGGGCGTTGCCGTTGCTGCCAAAATATGCGTCCAATCAACTGCTTAGGGCATGTTTACGCTTGCCGCGCTCTTGCAGTCAACGCGTTTGCCCTATACGCGCCGAGTTGTTTTGGAGACGCACAGAAACGTATTTCAAAACTTTTGCGGAATCTTCCAAATCTTCAGGTGGAATTACGCAAACATTTCATTGTTTTCCAGCGATGAAATCTAACATTTCCATTTAATTTTCCCGAATAGAGTATATGAGTGATCCTACTCGAAGCAAAGATATCGACGGAATGTCGGCTGTACACTTTGCGAAAACTATTAACTTAACGTAAATTTCGAAAAATAACCAAGTTAAGGTTTTTACTTAAAGGAGCACCGTTGAAAAGGACAATTTTCGTTCCTATTTGAGTGAAAGTTTTCTTTTTTCCTTCTTTGTTGATCTCACGACAGAGCGGAATGCTCTCTGGTTTGCCACGCGCAAAGAAAAAAAAAAATCAAACGGAGGAAGATAAAGACGAAGAAAACAGTCAGGAGGCGGAGAGAAGCGAATAAAGAAAAAAAGATAGCGAGAGGAAAAGCAAAGAAGGGTGTCTCAAACAGGGTCGTTAAGTCGGAAGACCGCCATTCTTTCAATGGGAGGACAGGCGACGGGCTTTTAGCGCCTTTCAAAAGCAACAGCAGCACAATGGTCGGCCAAAAGTCAGAGCCACGGCGGACGGAAGACGTGCCGGCAGCTCTCTGTTCCAGCATCGATCCAAGCCACTAATATGGACGTGCCACCATTAGCCCGCATAGTGAAAATGGGCCAGCATTAGCTGCCACCACGAGCCACGCCGAAACGATTTCCTTTAAACATGCGCGAGTTCCCCCATCGGTTCCTTGAAAGCTTCGTCTTGGAAGGAGCCGTCTGAGGAATCTGGATGGAGCGAGGAGGCGCGAGGAGCTGCGGCTTGCTTTGTTTCATCAGAAGGCCTCGGGGCAAGGGAATGGCCCACGGAGAATGCGTGAAAAATGGTGACAGGGCCGACGAGGATGCACGCTAGTGTGAAGCGCAGTACTGCTACTTAACGGGAAAACTGTAATGAAACTTCCGCTCGTTCGGTGAACGTTTGCGTGCTCGGTAGAACCGAAGCCTGCCATGTAAATGTTCATTAGTGGACCAGAAGCTTTGATTCACGCCTTTCAAAACACGAGTTGAATATTTTGTGATCTTACTGCGTCTGAGACTATATTTAGCTCGCTGAAAGCCTGGTAGAAAAAAGGCTTAAAATGTTTGGTTGTCTAATTGGTTTCGCACAGTTGGTTTCCGACTGATTTTGCAATATCATAGTTAAAATAAATAATCCTACTCATTATCATCACATGCTTGGAGATATCAACTTTCGAAAGTTTTAACTAACGTAGCTCGACATTTTTTTTTTTTTATTGATTTTCTAATTTTTTAGAACAACTTTCCGAGGGTGATTCTGAACTGTCGAGGAGAACTCAAGAAACCCTAAACGTTTTTGGCTGCTGCTAGTTTTGAGAACGTACCAAGAATGCTTTTGTAATATTCTATTTATTCTTACTGCTCTGCAATTTCAGCGTTTTACAATCAGACACTTCTCTGATGCACTGGAGGCGTCATTATATGTGCTCTATCATAATATAGTATTTTTCTAAATAAATAAAACTTGCTCGATTTATATTGATGCTACGTATAAAATCGGTACACACAGAATGTGTTTCCGGGACATTCTTTGAGGTGCGTTATGGAGATTACAGTTTGTGTTTATCGTCTTTTTTTTTTTATTTGTTATAGCTTAATATTTTATTCCGATTTTTTTTATTGTTTACGTGATGGGCCGGTACGTCTTGTAATTCCTGTTTTTCTTTTTCTTTTTTTCTTCCATAAACTGTAGGAACGGGAGCACGCCGAATGTCGAAACTGGAAAACCGAAAGCCGAAGGCCTGCGTCTGGCGATCGTCGTTCGCCTCCAAGCGGTTAGTAGAGACCAGTGTTGTAGGCGTTACCAAAAAAAAAAAAAAAAAACGCAACGAAATACGTTACTCGTTACTTGCGAATAAAAATGACGCGTTACCGACCTACGTTACCTCAAAATAAAAGCAACTCGTTGCCGTAACAGTTACTGATAAAAAGTAACGCGCATTACTTTTGCGTTACTTTTTGAATTATGAATTAACAAGTTTTGCTGTTTTCACGTTAGAGGCATGCATAAGCGCCATATTAAAAGAAAAAAATTTGTTGATGCAGAAACTGAACAGAAATATTTATCTTTTGTTACGGTTTTACCTAAATTCTCACAAGAAAAAACGCAAAGAAAACCGAAAAACCAAAAAATTTACATGGCTTGACACCTAAAACACGAAAAACATTCGAGTGTATTTTTTTGTTAAGTATTTGGACGAAGGAGTAACAAGTAACGAAACTACGTTACACGTTTCTCAAGAGAAGTAACGCAAGTGCGTTATGGGTCACTGTTTCGAAAAAGTAATTATTACGTTACTACGTTACCGAAAAAGTAACGCGTTACCGGTAACGCCGTTACTCGTAACGCGTTACCGCCAACACTGGGAGACACCACCATGGTAAACACAGAGCCAGTTAGCTCCGCGTCTGCCCACTAATTGACGGAATAGTGGATTGCCGAGCTTCAAATCACGGGATCCTAGGCTCGATTCCTGTTCGGGCGCGTTTTTACATTTTTCCTTTCTTCTCAATTTTCCACTTCTTTATACAAATTAGTATCTGGAGTTCGTGTAGCTCATTTCGTAACAATTTTTGTGGCGTTCGGTCACATATTTTTCGGGGACGCCACCGCTTAAAGACCGACGACCAGTTCGCGCTTTCCACTTTTCGCCCGCTTCCTCCTCTCCCTCCTACCCTTTCCGCCCACGCCCGCCCCTCTTGGTCCCTTCTTTCCATCCTTCGCTTCCCTCGCCCGAAGGCGTGGAGAGGAGGGTCTTCTGCCTTGCAGAATCTCGAGTCTGGTCGTCGGCCTTTAAACACATTCTGTGGTAATAATCACTCTTTCAAAAAAGCTAGTTAAAAGCCAGTAACTACAGGTGTTGCAACTTGGTAAAGCAAATAAACAGCGCGCAAAAAATACACAAGGACGAAAGGAAGCTGCGAACGACAGAAGCGCTGAACGCACAACTAAACATTTATTGAAAAAACACCAACGAAGTAAACCGCACTATCGCTTCAGCTTTCTTCACAAAAAAGAAATTGCCTATCTTGACACGTGCTGAAGCGACAGTGTGGTTTACTTCGTTGGTTGTTTTTTCAATAAATGTTTAGCTGTGAGTTCAGCGCTTGTGTCGTTCGCACCTTCCTTTCGTCCTTGTGTATTTTTTTTTTTGCGCGCTGTTTATTTCCGTTGCCATGAACCAACTCGCCTACATGACGACACTAATTGCAACTTGGATGCGTTTATATTTTTGTTTTCGTAGTAACTGGGACAAAAATAGCCAGTAGCACGTGCTAAAAACGTCAAAAAAGGGAGGCCAATTTTTTTTTTTTTTATTCTTTAAAATATACATTATGGGTTTGCCACGGAGCACCAACTGTCGCACGCGGAAAGTGGGACAGTTGATGCGGGGAAGTGGGAACATGGCTGCTGGGAACCTATGGGGACGCTGTTTTACAATCACAAATAAATAACCTGTGTGCCGTTGCTTCTTAGTTAGAGATATGGTCTTTAAAGTGTTTAGCACCAATATTGGAGAACAATATTGGCTCGAAAGCAGCACCATCTTTGCAACATCGTTTACGGACGACGTGGTCACTGATTAAACGACTACTCCCCAATGATCAGTATAAAAGGCGCATGGGTAGACATTGAGGGTTTCGATTAAATGAGCGTGCCGTCATGTTGTGCGTCTGTTTCATCTGTGTTCATATTCTTTGTATGCGTTAAATGTATGCATAGAAATTTCAAATCCCCTTGTATATGCCAAATGTATGCATGCAAATGAATGCGTGCAAATCTCAAAATAAGCGATGTGCGAATGCAATCAGCGTGGAAAAAAAATCAATCCCAGCGATAATATTTTTGCGACAATTTCTAATTTGACGTTGACTAGCGCCGGGTGTAAGAAAAAATGTCCCCGGAAAAAATGTTTCCGAAAAAAAAAATCTCCCGGACAAAATGTCCCCCCCCCCCCCCCAAAAAAAAAAAAGGCCTCAGATGGAAAGTAGGAAAAAATGTCCCCAAAGGATTTTCCATCGGCCTTCGGGCAGTCCGGTCATATGTCCTTGGGAATAAAGGCACCCTGTGGCAACTAGGAAACAACAGCCCCAACAAATAAGGAGAAATAAAATTCCTCGAGGTACACATCGCAACACTGTTAGCGCGAACACGACATCGGCGTATTTTCACATTTTACTTAGAAAGAGCATTAGTGGGAACGAAATTCTACCGTCTGCATTATATCCCCGAATAAGCACAATCAGTACCTATAATAACTTTGATGACAATTAGTCTTTCGTTTGTAAAAGAAAAAGATAAGAAAAAATAACAAACGCCCGTTCGAGCTAACAGTGTCGCGTGTTTTCCCTATTTGGAAACGGTACTTAACTGCCTCTCAAATTTGCCCAAACAGAATAAGTTGCTTTTAGCTAGAAGAGTCATAAATGTGTATTTTTAAATAAAAAACAAGAAGACAGTTGAGATGCAATGTTTCAAACACAGGAATGAAATGACACACTGTAGATTCATACACAAAAGTCAAAAGCAGATCGTACGGCGGACAGCATACTTGAAATCTTCAATTCCGATTGCCCCAGCGGCGTATCTCTCGCAAAGGCTGTGAAGACGGCGTTGCTTTTCGATGAGTGTGGACTCGGGTCATTTGCGACCGGGCAATGACAGGACAGCCTGAAGGCCATTAAAATCAGGGAAAACTGAGGAAAGAGGGAAAATATTTCTTTCGGGACATTTTTTCCTAGTTTCCACTTGGGGCATTTTTTTCCGGGTACATATTTTCCGGGGACTTTTTTTTCCGGGGACTTTTTTTCCGAGGACGTTTTTCCCGGGGACCTTTCTTCCAGAACCCGACTAGCGTCACCTGAATCTTATGAACGTTAGTTACAGTTACTAACTAAACGTAGTGAAAGATATTAGATTGGTTAGTAACCATTACTAGCTTCTTGATATAATGTTCGTTACTAGATTGACCGTTACCGCCTACGGTTACTAGGTACATAGTAACATCTGTGACAAGAGGTTACTATCATTTACTTAGTAAATACTAAATACTGCTAGCTTTTTAAGAGTATAGTTTGAGTTTAACGTGCATACTTAGCCCTGACGGGACTAATCGCATCCTAAAAAATCTGACCTCACCGCACCTTATTTATACCTTGCTCTACTTGTTTTAAAACCAAGAAGCAGAGTAAAAATGCCATGATGATTTTAACCCGAAACTGGGGCAGGAGGAATTTTTTTCTTTTTTTACGGTGGAAGAGAAAATAACAGGGACAGATAACGTCTCTAACTCATCTTATAATTTTATTCAACCAACCTCCTTATATACAGAACTACAACCGCCTCAAAACAACCTAACATTTTGTTTTTCAAGGTCGCGTGAACAACCCTAACCCCCTCAACAAAACAAAGTGAGGCAACCTACAAAGCTCGACCACCTTTCGGTTTAGACAAAAACAAAAAAAAACTTTCTAGACAGCTAGAGTTCACAAAAAATATCCAATGCAATGCAAACCACACAGCAGAAAATACCTTTTAACCGTGACACACAGCCATTGTTTTAGACTTGATGCAATACCTACACAGTGATCTTTTCAATAGAGACTTGACTCAGCATAATTTTTTATTTCTAGGACATAAAATAAAAGAAGTAAAAAAAAACACATTTAACCTAGCCTAAATATAGTCATTGATAAGGGAGGCATAAAGCTTCATGTTTAACCGCAACCTCGCACCCCCGACTTCTAGTATACAAGAAAAACAATCAAGGGGAGTAACAAAACACTTGCACATGATGAGCAACCAAAACAATGAGCAACTAGAGTTGCAAACATTTCTTCGAAGTGCAGCCATGCTGCAGAAAGGCCTGGCTGACACAGTTCCCTATTTTTCTTATCCGAATTGTCTCTCTTACAACTCTATTTATGTTATGCACAGTCGGGAGCAAAAGTTTGCGGGGCACGGGAGAGTCAGCCAAAAAGATTGGCTGCGCCTTCGCACAGCGCGTTGCCGCACTCAGGACTCACGCTTTGCGCATGCGCTTCCTTTCTTGTTCGCGGTCATGCTTTTTTCGCTCGCTTCCGTTCGACACCCAGGAGATAACAGGGACTGGCGCAAGGTGCCGCAAAATGTTATCTGTAACATGCGCGAGCTCCGTCACCCATCACGCTGGCTGAGACAGACGCGCGGCATGATGGCTGTCATAGCGGCACTTTGTGCCGGCCCCAGTCATATCGTGCGCGTCGGGCGGGAGCGAGTAAAAAAGACATGACTTCGAGCACGAAAGGAAGCACATTTTCGAAGCGTGAATCGTGAGAGTGGCCACGCGCCGTCAGAAAGCTCAACTAGTCCTTTCGGCTGACGCTCCCGCTCCCCGCAAACTTTTACACCGACTGCACCTATTGGTTTACTGAAGTAGGGTGGTGATTTTGGCCAGTTGTTAGCAGTTAAATAATGATGAAAAACTACCTCAGATAAACAGGGATGAAGAACGGGTAAAGAATAATTTAAACTTTAAATAAACTTCAGTTGCGAGTCAAGCGTTGTCCCGTCGTCCTCTTTACCCGTTCTTCGTCCCTGTTTATCTGAGGCTGTTTTTCATCATGTTTCTCTTGGTGTAATATTTCTTTTTCCTGACCATTGTGTACTAGAATTATTGCATTCATCCATGTGTTTAGATCATTCCAAATTCGGAGCATTGTTCTTTATGTATCTTTTTGGTTTCATTGATGCACCTAGAAGCTTTCATTGATGCACCTAAAAGTTTGCCTTGCGGACTTAAAACGACAAGCCAAAGGTATATCATAGACTACTCCATTTTTGCAGAGGACCGACTTCTCACGGTCAGTTTTTTTTAATCCACTCGAGCCTGTCTGAAATGGCGTGAGTGTACTTAATATAATATCTGAACTGAAGACAGTGCCTTCTCCTAAGTGTTTTGCGATTGCCTTCAGATTATGCGATATCTTATAGTAATACGGGGTTACAGCAAACTTGTTCTTTGATTTCTGTTCTCCTTCACTTTTGTCTGCGATTCGTATATATAATTGTCTTTTGACGAACTGATCTTCGTAGCCGGCTTTTTTTAACCTTCTCCACTGTCTTTCCAAAGATTGAGTTATAAAATGAACGCAAGACCCGTCTAGTGTATTCCTGGTTAGATATTTAACTATCCCTGGCTTTGCAGTTTTTGAATGCAAACTTAATTTTGATAGCACTGGATTTTAACTTTCTTTGTCATACTCCCATCATAAGCCTTCCTCAGCATGAATTAACAAATTTAAAAACTGAATAACTCAATCTTAGTTGTTTCCACCGTGAACTAAAGCCCGTGCCGCTGATCTATTCCACGTTTCTAGGCTGTCTGATGGACTTTTTGGGAAAAGATTATTAGGTGAGTTAGAGACGTTGTCTGCGCCTGTTGCTTTCTCTTCCACTGGAGAACATTTCGCTCTTTTTTTTCCAGTCTTCGGTTAAAAACATCATGCTAAACTTCCCCCAACTCACCTGCTCACTGACCGTAATTTCGTTAACAGTAAAAGTGATCGTCTAGTCGCCGACCTTTACTGATTTCCGCCTTTATGATACGAAGTAAGATACTTGTTTGCACACACAGCAAACATTTATATATATGTATATATATATATATATATTATGAACACTCATAAGTTTAACACGAAAACAGAGCACCCTTCTTTTTTCCTCACAGTGAGAGCTTGTAAAACTTACTTCGCGCAGCATATAAACTATGCGGAAAACAATGTTTACTATAGGTGACGAAAAGGACATAGTCTCTAACCTGTTGTCTAGAATATTTTTCTATTCGTGCAACGTCTTGGGTAAATTGTGTGTCCCAGATTGGTTGGGAAATCTGAATCACAGCATTTTTTGTGTTCTTACTGTCCTGATTCTTAATTGAGAAGGTGAATTCGCAGCTTCATTAATACACATTTTTTATTACCATTGTTACCGGCAGAGTAAAAAAGTGAAACATAAAAAATCACTTGTAAAAAACAAATATCCGTTCTAAATAACATATTGGAAGCCACGGTTGCCACGAAAACAAAGATATTGGGATAATTGAACAAAAAAAGAACGAGAAATAATTGCCTGAAATTAGCTGACTAACTTTTTACTCTTGCCAATATGGATAATCCAGCACATTCTAATTACAGACTTCCAGCACGGGGCATAAATAGGAGGCAGGAGTTATTCACTTAATGTAACTTACACACAAAAGCCACACAGAACCCTCCCCTTCCTTTTCTATCAGAGCAGCTTCAACATCCCAAGCGGGGGCAGGGGGCAAAGAATTCTGAGCCGATCTTGCAGCGCTGGGATATAGTGTCTTCGGATCGCAGCAAAGGCTCGTCACACCGACGCGTTTTTTCTGATTAAAGCTTCCAGTGCCGTTTTTTTTTTTTTTTTCGCGCAGTTAAGGTATGGAAGCACTTAATTAGACAAGATTCGCCGCAAAATAGCGCTAATAAGGTATTTTTAATTAGACATTCATTAGGACCTTTTTGATCAGACTCTAAACTCTGATTAAGTCTTGGTGGCAAGTGCAAAAGGCCTCTAATTAAGAGGGTTTGGGAGCTGTTAGACATGCAAATTTAAAAGGGTAATGTCAGGTCAACTTCGTGCCTTGACGTCCACCTTATTAATGATCTTATTCCTGAGATATCAATTATTTATTTCAAGTGCCATTAAAACAATTTGGCAGACACAATTAAGGTTGCTTAAGTGTAGGAATGCGAAAACATTCCTACATGCAGCGCATTCCTACAAGCAGCGCGCGACGTCTTTCTTTTTCACACGGCGCTGCGGAGGTGACATCACGCTCCCCCACTGTGCGGGCGTGGCGAACCCTGCCGGCTCCAGGACGGCTTCCGTGACAAAACATCCGCGTTCAAGCATCCGGGTTGTTGTGCTTTTCTTTGCGTTTTATTTGTGACGCGCGTCCGCTTTGACCTTGAGCGCCACCGCTGGATTATGTGACGAAGCATCTGCGTTACTGTGCTTTTCCTTCTGTTTGATTTCTAAGGCGCGTTCTTTATGACGTGCTTGTGTGACCATCTTTCGGGCAAACTTCGCCGCTTCTTGGCGCAAAAAGACAAATAAACCTTTCGCCTTAATAAAAAAAAAGAAAATCGGGGAAACATTTTTTATGCGGACCATTCGAATATTTGCCTTCTGCTAGTCGCCATATTTTTCTCTTGAGCTGTGGGATTCGTTCTTAGCATGCGTAACAGCTCTCTTCTGTGAAATTCTCAGACGCCGCGCATGCGGCGTAGCACCGTGACAAAAGATTTTTCGCCTTGGTTTTAAGAGCATGTAAGGTATATCAAATAGTTGAATGATTGAGAGAATTACCCTCAGCGTGTGACATTTGTGACCCGCTTTGAGTGATTATCTCGAGCAAACTTAGCCTCTTGGAATCATCACGAGAGAAATCTAAGAGGAAACAAATATCAGTAACATACTGATTTTCTTTGTCGTGGCGTAGGGGGCTCCATGACACTTTATGATAGACGGAGCAGAGTAGCCTACGTATGGGATGGGCTAAATTAGAGCATATAATCTGTTGCTATCACCGGCATTCGTAAAGCTACGCTTCTGTGTCCTGGTTAGCAAGCTCATTCGCCTTGACAGCAGTCTTGAGGTACGCCGATGAATGCGTGCTGCTGACTCTGTGAATTGGGCGCAAACCGCCCCTACATTGAAATAATTTGGTCGTACTCATTTCTCCAACCATAGTACGCTAGCGAGCTTTCCACCACTTAAACCGTGTGCTACGCAGTTAAAAATCATCTTTCGTTCAAGTCCGGCTCTCAAAAAGGAAGTCTACAAGGGGATGGGGCGTGATCTGCGTTGGGGCGTTTAATTGTACATGACACTTAAAATTTCTCATGTCTTAGCGCAGATGTATAAATGCATGATGTAGATGCCTCCATTCAATAGTGTCTCGGCGAAACAATTAACAATGCTAATAGACGGACGGTAGACAAACAAAAACTTCCGTCTTCATATGCACTGAATAGGGTAATTCTTTCCTCAAGCCGGCTTCGAATAAATATTTGATCATTCTGGTTGGTGTAGTCAGCTTCAGGCCTTCTTCGTACATGTAAGTGTTGGGTTTATCTTGCGGTCTGCAGAGAAGTCTAATTAACAGAGCACATCACTCCGTCGGTCTTAACACAGCTGTAGAGTGTCTTGCAACAAAAATGCAGTGCTGACTCTCATTACGAGCTAATTTATAAAACACCAAAGCAGACTACTCGTTTGCCATATTTGTTTAGTAACGTCGTATATAAGTAAACGCCTTATACCTTGCACATTAAACTTGTCGGATATCAGGTAAAAAAAAAACAGAGCGTCTATAAAGATGATGTATTCTTTTCATCTCCACTATATATAAAAAAAAGTTGCTTTAGGTGGCTGAATTGTGCTTTTAGTTTAGCCTATTTCGCGGCCTTCTAATCAACAGAGATATTCCAACTAACTTGTTGTTGCATTCAGGAAAGAGACACCCAACGTCCATAATGTATGCTGCAATCGCACGACGATATAGACGCAGAGCAATTGGGCACTCCAGCGAAATTATTTAACTTCTTCACTCTATTTCAAACCGAAATTACTCGAGACGAAAAGCGACAGGTGGCATAGACCTCTCTGCTTCGTTTGGCGTCACAGTAATAACGTCATCTGTGAGGCAGGCAGCCCCGCCAGAACTATCGCATTATGTTCCTTTCACTTTCTGTATTTTTTTTTTATAACAAATTTCATCTTATCAATTAAATGATAAGCAAGGGTCGCCTTGCGCTGCCCTCCTGAGGACATTAAGATGACGTAGCAAAATTAACTCCAACCGGACATGCCAAGATTTAAGGCGCATTTACAGCGGCGTTCGAATCGCATCCGCGAAGCGGCTCCGCTTGTTTTCCTCATCAAAGGCGCGTGAAAGTATATTGGATATTTAAGCAACTGCGTTTGCAAACGCTTAGCGAACACGGTTCGATCGATCGTGTGAACAGAGCGTTACAGGTGCCACCGCAAGCAAGACGTCACAGGCGTCATTACTGGGATGCAGGCGAGGGCGGAAATGTAAATGGCAGTGTCGCTTTTTGTCTAGTTTAGCTTTGGTTTGAAAGAGCTTGCAAAAGGGAAATAATTTCGCCAGTTGTGCCGGAGTTTTTTTTTTTTTGTGTGTGTGCGCTCATATCATTGCGCGATTAGAGCACACGGAATGGAAATTGGACTACAACTGCGGCAATGCAGCATGCCATCTAAAGTGACTGACGAAAAAGTTGAGTAAAATATTTCTGTTAATTCGTAGGCAATACAAACAACCTTGTTTCGAGTGGCCAGAAAGTCGGGTAACCTAATAAAATATATATAGGTGTCCTTAAGCAACTAATTTGTTTGTGTGTGTGCAGAAAAGAAAATACGTTCTCTCTCTGTATATGTATATATATATATATATATATATCAGCTAGTCATGGGGGGCCCAACCACAAAAAAAAGCAAAGCCGGGCAATCAACAATAAACACAGCTAAATCCTTCACCGCGTCATCATCGTCAAACTTGTCTTCGCGCTGAGCGACTAGGCACGAATCGACAACAAGAAAGCCAGAGTGGGAACTAGCCACATCGCCGAACCTAGCCAGCTATGGCCGAGAAAAGCACACCGATACAAAAGGCGTGTTCGTGGCGTTTGGCATCAACGGCCACCCAGCGCACCAAAGCAGTAAGAGAAGCCCCAGCGGAGAGCTTGGAAGCAGCGGCCGGCCACGGGGAGAAGCATCGTGACGTCCAAGAGGCTGCCTCAAGGCAGCGCCGGCCAGAACTCATAACGGGCGCCGGACCACTTTCGTCGCTTTTGCTTCTTCCGGTCGAACGAGTGCGCTGCCCGGAACGCCGCCGGCAGGGCGGGCGGCAGCAGCCAAGCCGTCATCCAATCGAGGGGAAACCGGGCGCCGAGCATACGGCATGCCTTCATGTCGCTCACAGGGACTGCGTCTTCGATCCGCGGGTCAGCCGGCCAGCAGGGCACGTTGCCGGAGCTCGCCCGGTCGCACCTTGCCATTGATTTGGTCGCCACTTGCGCTCGAGGGGTAGGAATGCCGAGCGGCGGGGGCAGGGCCGGGATCAAGAAAAGACTTGGGCATGCCGGGCATTTCGGGGGAGGCGGTTTTGAGCTACTTTTTTTCTTTCCTTTTTTGCTGTTGCTCGTTTTCAAGCCGTGTGATGTATGTATCGGGTTTGAAACGAGGTCCTTGTATTTTTAACTTGAGGGGGATTGTAGCACCTTGAGATGTGCTTCGGGGTTCGGGGAATGAATTGGGCGCCGATTTATACCCAAAGTGCCGTTTTTTTGTGTGTGTTTTTTTTTTAAATTTGGAGTGTAGTTGTGGGAAAAGAAAAAGAAGAAATCCCGACCCGATGAGAGGAGCTCTATGTAAGCTTCGATTCTGTTGGCTTTCCTTTTTTATATATATATATAATACGAGTGCATGCTTTTACTACGGGTTTGTCACTGGGGTCTCCTTTCGAATAGGCAGCTTGAATTAGTAGTATAAGCACGTGAGTTAATTATGTTTTTTCAGTGGCAAGTCCGTTGAAGATGCAGATTGTGCACATTTCCGACAAAGCAAATTTTAAAATTTAAAGCGCTATCCAAGCAAATTATTCATTTTCTTAATAATTGAATTACTGTATTATTTTTGATTTTGGGCAATTTGTAAGTGTAAGTTATTAGGTGTGTTTAAAATTTCCTTTTAATTGAATAGCTGTTAGTGATATCACAAAATATTATGCCTCAAGATACGATCAAAAATAGCTGATAATTTTTTATGTGCTATTCCTCCACCCGTATGGCTGACTTTCGAATCGAGAAGTCGGCCTGTACCTGTCCACCGTCTAGAGACGGCCGAACCACGGTGAAATCTACAACAGACACACGTAGGGATGGGAGGCATCGCATAATTTGCGAGGGCGTTATTGCCCTCTACTGTCAAAGTGAAGAAAATAATAAAAAAAATTATTATCCAGATTTTAATTTTGAATGCACTCTTTTACCGAATCTTAAGACTTACTTCATTTACTATATAAACGAGATATTTCTGTGTGTACCATCGGCGAAAACTGAAATACGAACAGAGGAGCGCGTGGCTCTCGGTATTGGCTGCGCTGCCTGGAAGTGAGCTTGGGGCGACGGTAAGAGGTATGAACACAGGATTCGGACACTGTGGAAGCGAGTAAAAATATATTATTCAAAAGGAATCGAAATAATGATGTTATTGTGACCACAAAAATATATACACAAAGTCATCTCTGGGGTGTTCAGCTCACTCGCCGCCTCACTTCTGGTGCTGTCGGAACGTCGAATGTCCTAGACGTTATCCGGATGGCGATGACTCGATGTTCCGTGCCGGCAGTGGTTCCCCGGCGAGCCTGGTTGGTGCCCCCATGGGCCTCAGGCGTCCGTCCAGGACATTACTTGGCTTTTTGGGCTCACGGCGTTGAGCTGCGTTCGTTAATTTTGTGTCCAACCCCAAAAACTGAACTGCGCAAGCTTTTCTGTGCGGTCACATCTCCGATGTTGTCTTTCTTTTCTTCTTTGTCGCGTTCATATCATCACAATTACCCCCCTCTCAACACGATTGTTCACGAGAACTATAGAAAATTATGAACGAAAAGATACTGGCACGTATTATAGATCTTACACCCAAAGTAATTGTTAAAACGAAAGACGAAAGAAACACAGATTTCCGGTTATGCCTATCCCTTTAAAATTTCTGGGCAGTTTCAAGGCGGCTTAAATAGTCAGCCCCAGCGTTCTGGCTGTCCCTAATGTAAGTCACATAAAAATCGTACTCTGCGAGTAACAAACTCTTTCTCAGCACACGACTGTTCAGCTGCCTTGCTGAGTGAATGAGCTCCAATTACTGATGGTCACTCTGGATCGTAAAGTGTTTGCCAAACAAAAAGATACGAAATGTTTGTATTGCCCATACGAGAGCTAAGCAGTCGCGCTCAATGGTGGCATGCACAACTTCTGGTCGTAGCAGCTTCCGGCTTACGTAGGCAACAGGGTGCAGGACCTCAGCGTGCTCTTCCAATAGCCCGGCACCCAGACATTTTTCTGAGGTATCTGTTCTTAGAATAATTACCTCCGACAAGTCCGGAGACTTCAATATCGGTTTACAGAGAGCAGCCGTTACAATTTTTCAAAGGTTTTCGCATGTTTTTTTTTTTTTTTTTTTTTTTCAGATAACTTTGTTGGGTGCTCTCTTTGTCAACTCGGTTAGGGGGTGTGACGTTTCCGTGTAACGGGGAATGAACTCCCAGTACTATCCGGTTAACCCCAAAATAGATCTCACTTCCGTCTTTTTTGGGGCTCACGTAGCGCCTTGAATCTTTTCTAGAGCTTCGGTTAAAGGTTCGAACGTTCCTTGTCCAACGCTATGACCTAGAAACATTATCTTGGAGAAGACAACCTCCGTCTTCTTTGGCATGATTGTTAATCCCGCTTCTCTCATCATGGTCAAGAAACGAGTCAGGGTTCTCACGTGCTCTTCCCAAGTTCCAACCGTCCGCTAAAATCCGGATGTCGTCAAAATAGTGATCCGCATTTGGCACCCCGTCAAGTACTTTCCTCATCTACCTTGTGAAGACCGCCGGGGCCGTCTTTATGCCGAAGGGCATAACGCTGAAGTGGTATAATCCCGTCCTGGTCGAAAAAGCCGTCGCATCCTCTGATCCATGTGCCACTGGCACGTCCCAGTAGCCCTTTGTAAAGTCAAATTTGGAGAGGTACTCCTTCGTACTGATTTGATCGAACATCATATCAAGTTATCGGCTCGCAGTCGGCCATTAGTATCTTATTGAGCTGGCGAAAATCGATAAATAGCCTTGTTGTTTTATCTTTCTTTCTTACTCTTACAATGGGCGCATTGTAGGTCGAATCGTCACTTTCGATGATGCCCTGTTTCAGCATGTCCTCTATTTAACTTTCCCCCCTCCTTGGAGGGCTAAAGGGATTGGGTACGGCCGAACCTGGATGAATAAGTTGGTTGTCAATTTCAGCTGGCATATCTCGAGATTCGTTCGGCCGGGAATGTCCGAAAATACGTTTTAAACGTATGCAGCAGGTTTTTCGCCTCCCTCACCTGACATTGATTCAGTCCTTCGGAAATCTGTATATTGTTGTGGTCATGTAGCTAATGAAGGGAAACGTGCGGGATTTCTTGATCGTCTGTTTCTTCCTCTATAGCGATGACAGCCAGAACTTGCTCTGGAGCCCCAAGGATTTTTCTTTTCTCATATTTTTTAAGCATGTTAATATAAGAAATGTCGTATTCTTCCCGATGTTTACTACGTAATCCACATCACTCTTCCTCTCCACCAGAAGGAACAGACCCTTCAATGCAGGATCAACTTATTGCCGACAGACAAGAGTCTGATGGCAGAAAGATGAGGAATCTGTCTCCCTCTTGAAGTTGCCGTGCTCGACACTTTTTGTCGTAGTGTATTTTGTGGGTCACTTGGAATTTTCTTAGCTCCTCATGGGCGGCCTCTCTGGTCTCTTCTAGCCTTCTGGGAAGATCGACCCTGTACTCGAATGTAGTCTTCGTCTCGGGATTCCTTGAGAACCATCATAAGACCACAGATATATCATCCGTACAGAACGTCGAATGGGGAAACCCCATACCACTTTGCGGCATCGCTTTGTAAGCAAAGAGCAAAGGGATTAAGCAGCGATCCCAGCATCTTGGTTTGTCTTGGCACATTCTTCTGATCATTCGCTTCAACGTCCCATTGAACCGCTCGACCAGTCGATTACACATGGAAATATAAGGAGTCGTTGTCAAGAGTCCAAGAGACAACAGGCGACTGATCTCCTCCATCAAACCAGACGTGAATCATGACCCCAGGTCGCTGAGGCTTTCCCGTGGCAGGCCAACACGGGGAAAGATTTGCAATAAGCCCTCTGCTACTTCTAGTGTGTCGAGACCCTGCAATATCACCGGGATATCTGGTCGCAAAGTCGACCATCATCAATATGTATCGGTTCCCCGTCTCTGAGCCTGGCTTGATCGGTACAATTATATCTATTCCAAGTCTCTGAAGAGGGGTTTCAGTGATCGGCATGGTTCCAAGGGCCACTCGGCCTACCAGGTGTTTGGGAATGGTCCTTTGGCAGATAGAGCATAATCTTACAAATTGCTTTACATTCGTTGTTATCCCCGGCCAGTAGAACCCTTCCTGGATGCGATCGGTGGTCCTCTTTGCCCCTTGATGAACCGCCATGATCCGTTCATGCGCCAGCTTCGCTATCATTCCTCGTAAGTCTTTTGGCATAATCAGTTGTTCCCATAAGGTCTGCACTGGGGTCTGGTACCTCCTGTAGAGGTTTTTGTTACAGAGCACAAACTCAAATTCGTGTGATTTATTTGAGACAAACTTTCACCTGATGGCAGAATTTTTTTTTTTTAATTTTGTTATTATATTGCGCCTCTTCTTACGTGTCGCTTTTGATTTCTGCTGGTTCTATGGTCATGACTGGTAGTCTGGTACTACTTTCCAGTGACTCTGCACACTCGCTTCTTCTCTCAAAGACCTCACAGCCTTGTTCGTCATTTCTCTCGTCCTTCACAAGTCTTTCGGCAGTTTCGCCTTCTTGTGTGGTCTCCCCAGAAATCGCTTCTTCTGTATTCTCCTTAAACCGTTTTGGTCCCTTTTTATCGTTCGATTTTCCGACAGGATTATTGATCCTTCTCACTCCGGCAACGTTTACAAGTACCAAATCATACAGTGGATTGCCCATACATAATGCTACGATGCTGCCCGTAACATTCGGCGTTTTGACGACAATCTTGGCCTCCGGCAGGTATATCACTGCTCTATCGAGAAGGAAAACTGGACTCAAAACACCGGTTAGCTTATGATCTGGGATGAGATAGTTCCTCCCTACTACTGTGTTGCAGCCACTGTCCCTTAGTACTGTGACCTCTCGGCTTTCTACTTCTCCTCTCGTTACTAGCGTATCATCTACTAGGAAGCGTGGAGTCTTTCCGAGCACCGCATTTGCTTTTGGCATTTTGTCACCACTTTTTAGAACGACATATGTTCATACTAATTCTGTTTTTTCAGCTGTCGCTATGATGTAAGAATCCTGGGAAGCATTGCCATCCTTTTCTTGTGGCTTCTAATTACACCTCTCTGCCCTATTTTATTCTCTCCCGCATCTCCAGCAGACAAGGCCACGTTGAGCTTTGGAATTGGTTCAGCAGTCAGCCGCCCGGTGACCGGATTTATTGCATAGAAAGAAAGCATCGACTGTTAGGAGTTTGTCGTAGAGTATTCTCTTTACTAAGAAGTACACCCTTGTACTTCCAGTCGTCGTCTTTCATTTTTGCCAAGCTAGTCAGCCCCTGCGCCTCCAGGAAGGGGTCTGCAGTTGCCCCCAAACTATCGAGAGTCTTGCAGTTGTTTACTCTCAAGAATATAGCAAGTTTGGTGTCACAATTCTTAAGGAACTGCTTTGCCACTACCAGATCTCTTAGGCCTTCGAATGAGTTCGGGTTTTACCTGTTTCGACCCAACGGTCGAAATAGCAGAGGAGTCGAGCCGCAAATTGACTTCCCGTTTCGGACTCTTCGGGCTTGCTCTCCCGAAACGTTTCGCGCTAGCCTTTCGCAGTGTAGCGGAACCGTTGCAATAATCTAAGGTTGACCTTGCAATAGTCTAGAGACTCCTAAGGCGCCATCCCGCCGACAACCGTCAAAGCCTCACCGGTGAGACATATGTTTAAAAACATCGCCCATTTTTTGCGAGGGCAGTTCTGACTGTTCGCGACTCGTTCGAACCGTTGTATGCATGCGTCGAGGTCGTTCCTTTATTCATTACATGTCGAAATCAGTTTATGTTGGCTACGGGCGTTGGCTTGTGCTCCTGGGTTTTCTTCAGAACCGACACCACGCTGATCCCCCTCTCGAGCTGAGCCACGGTTCTCAAGTAGTTGGAGACGCAGTTGTAACACTCCTTGTTCCCTTTGGAATCTGCGGAGATCTAGGTCGGTTGTCTCCCGTGCTGCTTCTCGTAAAGCTTAATCGTTCGTCCCGTTCCCGTATGCGTTCTTGCTGAACCCACTCACGGAGTTCTCCATCGTCATATCCGGGACATTGCTTGGCTGCTGGGGCCCACTGTGACGTCACATCTCTGATGTTGTCTTTCTGTTCTTCTGTCTCCCGTTCACATCATCACAGTAGCCTATAGACGCTTTAAACACGCGTCAGATTGAGCCGCCATAGCCGGCATTATCTTGTCTTACCGAGATGTCGAGCCACTGAAGTGGGCGTTTACGAGCCTCCGCCGATACTGGAGAGAAGGACGCAGTGCGCATTTAAAGTGGCAATAACCTGTACTGCTGTGGCAATCATGGGGTGAAGCGAACGGAATAAGAGGAAGCAAAAACTTAATATCGCTTATAGTGGCACCCATGCACAGCTGCCGCAAAGCATCTATACGCTTTCCTCTGGGCGCCTTCCAAGCTTTGGCATTGGTCCTCATGATGCGCTGAAAGCTATCACCGCTATCGTTGCTCGCTCGACGCGTGGGGCGCGAGGCGCCGACCGCTGCGACGCTTTCGATAGTTCGCGTCGCCTTTATCGACTTTAGAAGATGTGCTGCGAGTCCGGGCGATTAATACAGCCATGCGCAGCTGTCGCAAAGCCTCTATACGCCCCCCTCTGGGCGCCTTCCAAGCTTTGGCATTGGTCCTCATGATACATTGAAAGCCATCACCGCTATCGTTGCTCGCTCGACGCGTGCGGCGCGAGGCGCCGACCGCTGCGACGCTTTCGATAGCTCGCGTCCCCTTTAGAGACTTTAGAAGGTGTGCTGCGAGTCCGAGCGATTAATACAGTGGATTTTTTTATCTTTTCAAATTGTAGTTTCCGAGTATTATGTGTTTATAATCCTAAAAAGGTGAAGAAAAGATTGGTGTTTTTTGAAAATATCAAACACTCTGTTTAAACCGACCGCTGTGTCATTTTGATGGGTGACTTGCCCACTGCGCTTCTAGTGCAAATCTTTTGCAATTTACACACTTAAAAAAAGAGAGTCATGCACGCCTGCATAGAGCTTTCGTTTTTTTGGAACTTAATATGTCCGTGCAATTATTACTTAGTAGACCAGGTGTCTTTCAGCGATTATTGTACGGTTTCGTTTATGTTGTGTCCTTTTAAAACAAACTCCAAAAAGCTTAGTCCGAATCTGTGGAGATATTATACAGAGTTGTGGAAGACAAACATTTTGTAAACGGACTCGAGGAAAAATTAAAAAAAAATAAGGCTCCAATCCACGCTGTGAAGGTGTTGGACAGCGAAGCTGTAGTATCACCTGCAACGATTGCCCGCTGCACTATAGACCACTTTTTAGGGCAAACGCCACAAGGTGGTGCTTCAGTCTTTGACGTCCAAGATAACTTAAGGTTTATAAAAAAATGAACAAAGGCCACCTTAACACCGCTGCTGGAAATGTAGATGAAACGTTTAACCACCAATTCTCCAGGCGAACACCAACAGGAAGAAAAAGTGCGACATCTGTTAAAATATTTCGAGTATTCTTGTAAGCCACTTGCCACTTTCAAGATGTAATATTGTACAGCCGAAGGCCTGTTTTAAATCTCCAACATTGTTTTCCGTGTAGCATGTATGGTTTTTAGCGCTAGTGACATAAGCAAGCTCAACAGGGATGCAAAGACGGTGCGACCGGAAGTCGTTTGGGACGCAAGCCGCTGTTCATGTTTGTGAACAGCAAAAGGGGTCAATACCAAGTGATCGACGAGAGAAAAGTAAATGCACCGCACCAAAACGTTTTTTATACATAAAAGACTTCGTACGCTCCCGTTGCCGTGGCAGATTAAGCAACCGTAATCTTTACCAAGAAACGCACGAGGGGAGCGCTACGGGCTTCGCATTATTAGAGAGTTTTAGTAATACGTATAGGAGCAAACGCAGACCCCATACGTTAACGTTAACGTTGCGCCCTCCACACTGCGCATGCGCCATACGTACGTACTGCGGCGAGCCTTGCGTACGTACGCTCGCTATCGATTTTTGCGAACGTACGTAGCGGTCCCCTGCGTGCCGTCTCGTTGCTCTCGTCGCGCACGGGAGAGCGCGAGACTAGTCCAGTTTGAAAAAATGGCGGCGGTGAGGCAAACCAACGGAAATGCTACGCGCATTGTACGGGTTCGCTTCCTCCTCAAAGAAGTCAACGCGACGAACCCTTTCGAGCACCCACAAAGATGGGTGTCGATAGCCAAGAACGTTGGCGATGCCGTCAAACCGAAAAAAGTGTTTACCGTGCGGTCGGTACAAAAAAAAAAAAAAACACGTACACTACAGGCACACGGAAACACGCACTTCCGTAACAAGGCGAGGAGAATCGGGGCTTTGGATTGGCTTGACCGAATACCCGCCTTGGATTGTTTGAAGCAGTTTACAGGAGCACATCTAGATGGCGCTACGAGTCTTTACGTATGCGTTCTTCTTCCGCTGTACTAAAAGTGCGTATTCGACGCGCTCCGTAACGTTCCGTCGACGCAACGTTTACGCTAACGTACGGGTTTGCGTTTGCCCCTATACGTATTACTGAAACTCTCTATTAGCGGAGCTAGTAACGTCACTCCACACTTCGTACTCTGACGTAGCCGTGACAACTTATGCAACCGCCAGCTTTACTGAGAAACGCATGCGGGGAGCGCTATATGCTTATCTTCTATCACGTGGTTTTGACACTTGTTTTGTGGTTTTTTTATTGAAACAAGTGTCAAAACGAGATGATAAGAGATAAGGCGCGCGCGAAGAGTGATAAGCAGCGCGCTATGGTTTTCTGTCGACCACTGTTCTTCCGACGGACACGAAAAACCCCGGCCAACGAGTCATATACAGCGTCGCTGTAAAAAAAAAAAACAGCATAATGTGAAAATGCGACGTGTCGGAGCAAATTGCGTATTGTTTCAGCAGGAGATAAACTTCAGAGGAATCGAGCGATCCTCTGAAGTACATAACGCAGAAAAGAAAGAAACACAATAATTAAATTATCTGCTAAAAAACGTAGCTAGAAGAAGAATGTCGTTCATCCGGCTCCCTATTGAAAACTCTCACTTGTATGAGAAATAGATAAGAACATATAAGAACCATATGAGAACTATGTAAGAACAATTGAAAATATATAACAACACCTAAAGAACCATATAAGAAATTTGTAAGATGTTCCTTATAAGTTTCTTATATGGTTCTTTTATGTTCTTATTTATATCATATAGTTCTTACACAGGGTGCTCTTTTTAGCTGCACCAAATTTTCAAAAAAAGGAAACGTGAGATTGAGTAATTTGAGCCCTGGGGAAGTGTAAATGGCCATGGCGGCCTCTACAAAAAGGTGAAATTAGGTAATTAGTTTGCTAATTAACTCAAATGTTTTAACTAACTTTTTAATTTTTCACTTGAGGGCACCTAATGCATCTACAGGATTGAAGATCGGTCATAGTATGGTCTAGACGTGTCGTCCAATTTGGATACAAAAATTCCTAGTAGGCGCTGCGGGGTCGAGAAAAGTCACTTTGGTAAATGGCGTCAAACCGAAACTAAGCAGGAAAGAGCGCCGATAGAGTTATCACTCCGCCGTTCCGGGCATGCGATTCGTCATTATCGCGGCCGGTTCCACTCGCTTAGAGGGACCCTACAATCATATTTAAGCGTCTACCTTTTTTGCGGTTTCCAAGTCTCTTGGGGTTCGGGCAAGCCAGCGGGCACGGAGAGAGTAACTAAATATAAGTGCGTCATATTTTAACCCAACGATGCGGAAACCTCCTCCACATACGAGGGCGACCCGCGTTGCCGAAAGCGCGCGATGTGTGACGTCTTTGGTCCTGGGCCTACTACTGGTCAGAACAGCTAAAGTCTTTTTTTTTTTTAGTCGAGATACAAAATATAAGTGTCGCGAATCGTTTCAATTATCTATGAAAGTAGTTTTTGTTCAGTATTTTAGATCATAAAAGAAACAAATGCAGTTTATGAAGTACGGAAACAAGAAATTACCCGTCGACATACCCGCCACCAAGCGGCGAAAAAAACGGCGCATACTAGAAAGGGCTTGTGCAATGAGGCGCCAACGAACGGCGAGCGTAGAGAGGTCCCGGATGTACGCGGCGGCGCTGCGGTCGTATACCGGCTCGAGGATCCGACGGGTTCCGAGCATTCTGAAGGCTTTCAGTGCGGGCTTGGCTGACGATTTTGCCAATTGGCGGTATGGCAGCGCGAAGAGGTTCCCGTTCTGAACTTATATTTACCCCGTGTTTGCAGTCGTTTTGGCCAATGAGGTGTTATGCCGAATTAGTCTTTAATCATGCAGCAAATGCAATGCGAGCCGCCCTGGCCGCCTGCTTCATACAGCCTATCCAAAACGTGCTTTAGTGGTGCTCTCTCGAGCCGTCGACACGGCAGCCGTGAGCGCTCTATGAGCTCACTACTCCTCCCCTAGTTCACGGTCACTCAAGCCAGGACCTACGACGTCATGAAGGAGGTTATTTTTTGCTGGTTTTTGTAATTCTAATTTGCCTATAACTTTTAAAATAAAGCGAAATTTGAGAAAACAACAGTTTCATTAAGTTACTACGTTCAGTACGCTCACGATCGGTACAAATTAAAAACCAGTAAAAACGTCATTGCAGGGCCCCTTTAAGCGATCCGGCCGCGATAATGACGAATCGAATGCCCGGAAGGGCGGAGCGATAACTTTACCGGCACTCTTTCCTGTTTCGGTTTGACGCCATTTAACAAAGTGACATTTCTCGACCCCATTTTTAATTTATTTATTTATTTATAAATACCCTCAAGGCATGAAGCATTATAGAGGGGAGTGGTACAGCAAACACAATAAGTAAAATGGAATAATAATTGGGAAAGCATACACGAAAGAAAATTAAAACAAAACAATGGTTACAAATGATTAATACACTTTGATACTATATAGTCCACTAGCCTACTAATACAGTTAAATAATCAATCAGATATATATTTTTAAGGCAGATTGAAACAAATCATAATTAGTAATAGTGGCTATCAGAGAGGGAAGGTGGTTCCAGTCACTAGACGTACGTGGGATGAAGGAATAAAAAAAGGAATTAGTGTTGCATGAAATGACTCCTACTTTATGTGGGTGATCCATCCGTGACGACATGTATGAAGGTGATGTTAACAGTTCACCGCGTAAAGTGGTGTGGTGGAAAATTTTATGGAACAATTCCTAGCGCCTGCTGGGAATTGTTTTATCCATATTTTACGACACGGCTTGACCATACTGTGACCGATCTTCAATCCTCTAAATACATTATCTGCACTCAAGTGAAAAATTAAAAAGTTAATTCAAACATTTTAGTTTCATTTCATTTCATTTCATTTATTGGTACCCTCAGGGCCCGAAGGCATTACAGAGGGGGTGGGATTATTACGTACAAGTTAATGGAACACTCAAATCACAATCAACTTCTAGTAGTATTGATACATTGGGACATTAGTTAATTAGTTAACTAATGTCCTAATTTCACTTTTTTTTCTAGAGGCCGCCATGGCCACTAACACTTCCCGAGGGCTCAAATTACTCTATCTCACGTTCCCTTTTTTGAAAATTTGGTGCAGCTAAAAAAAACACCCTGTATAGATTTTATACTGTTTTATATGGTGCTTATATGTTCTTATGTATCTTATATGGTTCATATATGTTTATTCGACGCAAGAAAGTTCTCATACAAATGATTTTTTACTAGATTTTGTTGCGAATAACATCGCCAGTAAAAAAAACAAAAAAAAAACATTAAAACTATTTGAAGTGCTGGGTTGCGAACGTTTAAAGGGGTCTGTGGTGCGAGAATGTTACACACGGCTATCACTTGGTGAGATACCTACGAAAAGAGCTCTTGGAAAGAGAAAGAAGTACCCCAGTAAAAATGAGATCAACGCTTGTACCTAACTAGCAGTAAAATATTAACTGAATGCGCGTTTGTAGACTACTACAAAGAAGTCTTCAGTTTTGGGGCGCTCAAAAATAAAGATTTTCAGATAATTTATTCACCCTTAATGCTAAAATAAGAAATTTATCTAACTACAAAATCAGAGCAACCGATAATTCTGTGTAAAGCAAAAATGATAATTTATAACAAAACAAAAGCAAATCGCCCAGTGCGGATGGTTTAAAAGGGGAAATTTGCAAGGCCTTCAAAAGACGAAATCCCGCATTTGTTGGATGCTGTATTTAACAAGGCGTATGATTTAAAAGCTTTGTCTTTATCTTTTTTTTGCATGCGTACATACTTTTTATTCCGAAAAGAGATGATCGCAAAAAGCTACGTCTTATTGTTTTTTTTTGTTTTTTTTAATTTCTTATCGACCGATAACTTTGACAAACACCAAGCAAACAACGGTTTTAATATTTTGATGAAGGGTTTCGTTGAAAGATTGCAAAGTGTAATCTAGACAATCGTTGGCTCATACCAAACATGCGGTATTGAAGGTAGAAGGACTGTTACTCTAACATTCGTGTCGCGCGCAGTATTTTAAAATGCTGTGACAGTATGGATCGTAGAGAGGCACTATTAGAAGTTGACCTTGGAAAGACTTTTGATCCTGTGTCCCACGAAATTCTTTTTGCTAATCTGAAATACGTGCATGTAGTTTAAGGCGGGAACACATTTGCGAAAAAACGAACCGAAAATCGGAGAGAAATCGGAGGCTGCGAAAATCGTAGCTTGCGATTTTCGGAAGACGAGCCACATGAGGTGGAATGCGCGGCGCGGAAATCGCAATGCACTGCGGTTTTCGTGCTCCGACTTCAGGAGGCTGCGCGGTACTCTGACGAACTGGCGTCCCATATTTCGCGCCTCTTAAAAACTTCAGCTATTAAAACCTCGTTGAATGCCACGCGAGCCTTTGTACCACCATCCTTTGATAAAGACAGAAGGGGTTTTCTACGAAGGTTGAGACGAGAACGCAGGGATGGCATACGATGTTGCCTGCGCTGCTTTCGAAGCTGCGTGAGCCGCCATGTTGCGAGCCGATCGTCTCTTTTCGTTCCGTCCTGTTCCGGGCTTTCGCTCACCGAGCTCCTCCGCCCCGAATTTGGAGGCGCCGTGCGAAAATATCTGACGCTGCAGATCTTTCGAACCGCTCCCGATTTTCGGAAAAGGGGAGGAGCCTAGCTGCCGTGCGATTTTCGTGTACGGTTTTCGCACAAACTTCGGCTTTTTTTCGCAAATGTGTTCCCGGCTTTATACTTTTATTTTATGGTGTAGCCATGTCACACAACATTTCTGCCGCTAGCTAGCATTATTGTGAACACGCGCGTTAGTGAGCGCATTAGCCTTTTTTCGTCCGTATGGCACTTTCGGCCGTTTCTTTTTCACGCTTTTTAAGCCTTTTTTTTTTTTTTAAAGCATTATTAGTAAAAGCTTTAATCGTGGGTTTATGTTACGCGCCAGTGAAGAGCGTATTTTGCCTTACGCAGACGACGTAGCTGTGTTTTGCGTTGACGAAGAAATCGTAAGATAAGCGATTGAAGAAACTACAAATATGTGTGACCTTACATTTAGCGCATTAAATTGGCACTAGTGTGTTCACTCTCAGAAGAAAGGGTATATTCTTACACCCCTTATCCCACATACGACACCCCAAAACTTCATTTCGACGTACAGCGCGCTGACGTCGAACAGACGGCCCCTACTCTTACAAAGGGCTTGAGAAAGGTGATTTATACCTCATTAAGCAGCTAAAGTAGGTATCAAAGACAACAGAAAAAAAAAAAAAAGACTTTCAGCTTTTCTACTTTGTTGAAGAAGGAAGAGCAGCGGAGCTGTAGCTTCTGTTCTCGGCGGTGGCTTTCGGGGCGAGCGATCTGCTCTTCTTTCGCAAGGGAATCTGAAGCGCTCGACGCAGTGTAACTTTAGGCGATTGCGGCCTCGCGACGGTTAAGCGCGATCCAAACCAACGCTTCTTTTTGCGCCTGTAGGTCGTGCGGCTGCGGATGTGACGTATTTTCGTGACGTCGCGCCGCTTCTTCGCTCCTTCCGGGCGCGCACAAGAAAGTTGGTTGATTTCAACTTCTTTCTCAACGCGCACAAAAACGCGCGGTGACGTAGTAGGGCGCTCCTGTGTCCCGGCCAATCGGTGGAGGGCAAGCTAGTTCCGGCTCCGCGTTTCTCGCCGTCTGGCTGCCCTCTCCTCCCCCCCTTTTATTCTCTTCCAACATGACAACGCGATCTCTCTCTCTCTCTTTCTCTCGCCGTCTGGCCGGCCAGTCTGTCGCAGTTGCACTTTGCTTGTGCGCTCGTGCCTGCGTGCGCGCGTGCGCGCTCGCCCGAAGTTTCGCCCGTCCAAACCAAAGCGCACGGTTCTGACTCAGAAAGCGCGCCCGGAAACAGCAAAGACGCCGCGAAATGCGTCACATCCGCAGCCGCACGACCTACAGGCGCAAAAAGAAGCGTTGGTTTGGATCGCGCTTTACAAAACCATCCGCGCTGCTGCGCGCTTCGCCGCTCATTCTGTTCCCGCTCTTCTTCCTCTGTAGAAATGTTACCGCGATCTATCAGCGACGCCGGCAAGCGGACAACCGGCAAACACAACCCTCTGGACAGCTATCGCCATCTATGAGCGACGACGGTAACCCGAGTTTCGTGTCGACATTTTTTTGCGGGGGACACGATCCTGGGGAATTTCTGCCCTTAACAGCTCCGCAGTAAAAAACACTGCGGTTTTCCAGTAGGGCCAAAAAAAACCCGATTACATGTTTTGTAGTCAGTAACACGTGCAGCGGCCCAATTTTTTAATAATATCAAGCGAGCGTCGACCGCGGGGACGGCCAGCGCTGTGCCGCGGAAAAATGCGGCGTAACGCGTCACGGGACAGATTATGCGCGTGCGCACAAAGACCTTTCTGGTGGGAGCGTCGTCTGCTATTGGCCGCACACAACCCCTACTCCGTACCAACGGTGGGCAGGGCACTTGCAATGTCGAAGTGCATCGCCAATACGCCCCTCTTCTTGAAATGCGTTCAAAATCCTACTGACGTTAGCCTGTGTAACTCCGACTGTTGCTTCTATATCATTTTGCGTCATGCCGCCCATCGACATTCTCACAAGACGTTCACGTGTTTCTATGGGCCTTAAAGGAGGCATAAGAATGTGCGCGCGCCCGCTGGTCAAAGAAAACTTTGACTACCCGGTTACATAGGCTAGATGACGACAGCTACAACGCAGTTGATAATACAAAACACCAAGCGGAAACCCTGTCTATACTCCGCTTCACTTTGTGTTGTACCGCAGCCGACGCTACGAGTTATCTTGGCCAGTCCATCACTAAAAGTATGTCACGTGGCAAGGGGAAAGCACTGCATGGGCTTTGATGGCTCGTGGCATTGTCTGCTGTATATAGTTTAATCCATCGTTGCATTCAGTTTTTCGCGTTACCGTATTTTTCATTTTTGTTGGTGTTCAGAAAAGTAAACGCAAACATGAATCGAACAAAAAAGTAAATTAAACTCGAGATGACGCGCGGTTTATGCAACGCCTGAGCAGTATCACGCAAGCAAGCGGGGTTCAGATGTTTGCTTAAAGGCGGTTAGCTATGCCAGCAGATAATGAACAAAGTCAAGACCGGTGGCCTTGGTCCTTCTTATTTCTGTATAAGGTCTCTGATTAGCAGGTTTATCTTCCTTTGAGATAAGAGCAATCCTTTTTTTGCGCAGTAATTCAAGTGTGGCTGAGCAGTGCCTTGCCTGAGTTTATAGTTTGAATGAGTGCTGATATAATATTAATTGCTCAAAGTTATCTGAGAGAATTCATAGGAGGAGTATTATTCTTAGAAACTTGGTTTTCTTTGCAGCACTTGTCTGGTGTTTTGTGTAAAAGGCTTTCACAGGACATCTTATTCGCTCTTCGGCCCTCCTTTGTATCCAGCACTGTACATTGAAGGCGAAGGTCAGGTTGTTCTAAAACGTGTTAAAAGATGGTAATACCTAAAGACACAAAAAATGTGTTTCTTTAAATTTTATATTGTTACACTCCCTGTAAAAACTTGGGTATTGGAAAGATTATTATTATTATTATTATTATTATTATTATTACTAATATCGGAGAAAGGCATACCAGTGGCGGGGACAAAAAACTGCTGGTTATGTAAATATTTTGAAGCAGTCGTACATGTATTCCTGGAAGGCTGGGACTCAGTATGTTTCTGGAACACCCTTCAAAGACCTTTGAAAAAAAACCTTCCATTAACACCCGATGAAATTAGTTTCGTGCTTGTAGAGCCAGAGGACGCTGTCCCCTATGACATGAGCATGCTCCTGGGCCTTCACAGTGTATGGCTATGCCATATGGCGGTACGCTACGCAGATATAGACGTTAGCCCGTTGTATAAGTATTTTTGGGAGCACATGAGTGTCAAAGAAAGGTACAAGATACACCAACAACTCCTTGAGTGGCCGCACTTCTTGAAGAACTGACCAAGATGAGAAATGTTTAACCTTTTGACATTAGTCAAGCTGGCTAATGCTTTTACCACTTATAACGATAAATACTTTTGTGATTTGTGCTAAAATCAGGCAATAAAGAAAAAAAGAAAATGAAAGACGTTTACAATTCTCTGTAATGCCGAATTAGAGCGCAGCTCTTCAGGAGGAGGAGGGGAGGGTATGGAGAGGAGGGTATGCCCTTTATCCGTATCATTCTCCCTTTCCATCTTCTTCGCCTCCTCCTCTTCCCCTACTCCTCCATCCCCCTCCTTACTTCTCTTTTCCTCCTTCCCCTTGTGACCTTCTAACCCTCCTGAAGGTCACTGTGAAGGTCACTTTGATCATTGTCTCCTTTGTCGTGGCCTTCACAAGTGACCTCTATGACGTCACTCGTGACCCTAGCGACCCTTTTGACGTCAGGTGGGACGTCATTATGGGAAGCGTCTAATAATGCAACGCGCTATTAGCCGACGGCGACTTCGACGCCGCTCAAGCCAGAAACGGCCACCTAAGAGCTGCGCGCTAAAAGACGCTAGCCAAGTAGGCAGCGGCTTTGGCTTCCGCGGATAGCACCGCGGTTCAGATCCTGCGACTCCTTGTCCTTTTTCTTTTTTTCCTTTCTTTATGTAAGTAGAAGGTACTAGAACGTTGGAGATTCGTGTAGCTTGTTCATACTCGGAATATATACTTCTAGAACGAACAAGGTAAAATGTTCGAGGCTACCATGAAAAGCTCAAAAGAAGCCGCGCCACGCCGTACGGAGTAAGTCGTTCTTTCGCCAGCGCTTGACTTTGCCTTCGCGCCGACACTCGTTGCTCGCGAGGCTGTCCTGTTAACCTTTTTTATTGTCTTCTTTATTGTTTTCTCAGCGAAAGCTCACCCCATTAAACGTTAGGTTAGTGTTTGTTGATTTGTCGCCTTATCAATTGTCATTCGTGACATTCTGGTGGAGGTGCAGGCTTTCTGATCTTTATGCCCATGAAGCGCAAACCTCCGAAGACACCTCGACCAAGTGAGATGCTCAGCCCCGAAAGGTTACCCTTCGCAGAAGACGCCGAAGCCCGAGCCTAGCCGCCGTGCCATTGATCAACCTCCAGAATTCGGTCCCCCGACGCAGAAGCCAAGAAATACCGCGACAATGACCCGTCGTCGTCCTGCCCGCCACTTTCCGTACCCCGACGGTCTTTAACGACGAAGCGCACGAGGGTGTAGAGATTGGCTGCAACATCATGAACGAATAGCCTGCCACAACGAATGGACAACTGAGCAGCGCCTCCAGAACACCTACTTCTTGCTAGAAGGCACTGCGAGGCACACGTTTGAGAAACACGAAGCTTGCTTTACTTCGTGGGAATTTCGCGCCACCGAATTGATGCGGACATTTATCAACAACATCCATCGGAAGCGGCCAGAGGACCTTCCTTGAACAAGGACGCAAAGTCCCAACGAAAGCGTGACAAACTGTTGAAAATGTATGCACATGTGCCCGAGCCGATTCGGAAGCCGCCGAGGAGAAAAAAACTTAGCGTCCTCATGCCTGGCATAAAACGTGAAATTTTCGGTGGCCTTATGTGGAATCCCCCGACGATTATCGATGGTTTTGCAACCGAGGCCACTAATATCAAGCGCGCACTGACGGCCCAAGCAACCCACTACTACTGACTCGCCGACGTGGCTGCTGCTCCAACCGTCGCAACTTCCCGACTGGTCCTGAACAACGCCAGTGTCGACAGCATTTGGGAGATCGCCCGGGATATCGCCGGGAAGAGCACCTCAAGATCCTACTTGCTTCTGATCGCCGTTCTCTTTTTTGCTCGCCGAGGACGTCTGAGAGGGATTCACCAAGCCCTGCAGCCGGAGGCTCCCGTCACCGTAGCAGCACCTGGAGAAGCCCGCTCTAAGACACACCTCAATGGTCTGACGACCACCACAAGCCCCGTGTTTGTGCATTGCGGCCCCCCAACGTGAACAACCAGTTCCGCTGTATGCCCGACGCCCAGAGAAAGCTGTGCCAAGAAATACTTACGTGTGGAGGACGGCCGATCGATGCCCGTTGTGCCTCCACTGCGGGGGAGCCGACCATATCTATCGCCGTAGTCCCTACCGGCAAATAGGGCTTCGCGCTTCCACCCGAACGATTCACGTCCACGCTACGGTGAGCGATCGTGGGAGATCGAAGCGTACCTCCGACGACCTCAATCTCTCCCGCCTGCACCTCGCCATGATTCCCGGTCGCCCTCCCCATGACGTACATCCTCGCCGATTCACCGAACCCGTCGTGAGAGCCTGTCCCCCTTATCCCGGCGGGAGAACTAAGCGCGGCAACAGCTGAAGGTGGAGTTGCTGTAGACCGTCGACATAAACAGCCGCCAAAAACGCCGGAGGTATCCCACCCGCCCGTCGCCATGCTTCGGAGAGACGCTTTGCGATGGCCCCCAACAGCCTCAACGTGACCATCAACGGGCGCGGTGCGTCGGCACTCGTGTACACCGGAGCAGATTGAGAGAAGGCTCTCACGCCGTCATCAAAAAGTGACGACGCCGTGGGATGGCCCCCGAATACGAACCGCCGGAGGCCACCTATTAACGCTGACTAGAAAGTGCATCGCACGAGTTGAGATCCGTAGCAAGACTTGACCCATGAAGATCGTTATTCTGCAAGACTCTGGGAGGGTCATTACCCTCGGAATGGATTCTCTATGCAGGTACGGGGCCATAATCCATCTCCGAGCAAACCAGCTAGCGCTACGAAAACCTGTCTCACCCGCGGAGGAAACCAAAGTGACGTCCTCCATAGCCGAGTCCTCACAAACCACGTGGATATATCGCCGCGGTCAAGATTTTTCGACATGGTAACGCTGGAACGAGGGGACCAAAAAGGGGACGGACAGAAAAACGGAACGTGTCGTGTCGTATCCCTTTTTGTACCCTTGCGCCATGGTTACTATACCAATCCTTAACCAGCTCGCCTGCTTTAACTTGATTTTTTTCGTAGCTTTCGGGACCGATGAACCTTTCTGCGGAGAAGCTCTGTTCGAGAACCTCAAGATGGGCGTGCCATAGTCCTTGTTAAAATTTCCGAAAAGAGCCGCAACACCTTACGAAAAGTATCGCCGTTGGCCAGATCGACGAACTCCAAAACTCAACCGTAATCGATGCACTTTCCGAAAAGCCGACTTCAGTGCAGCACAATAAAATGCCACCTTCGGAACACGATATCGAACCGAAGCTTCCAGCAGCTAAACGAGGACGGCCGCTTAACCTTTCGAGCGACACTGACGAATGTTTCGCCACAACGTCAAAGTTTCAAAAAACGACGGCATCGAAGCACCAGATTGTTTCTGACGATGACGCGCACCCCGTCCCCCAGCCGCCGTACCGAGTCTCCTTGAAGGAAAGGTAAGTGATTCAAGATCAAGTCCAGGCAGTGCTCGACGACTACATCATTCAACCTTCAAATAGACCGTGGGCGTCCCCAGTCGTCCTTCTAAAAAGCGTGATGGAACTCTGAGGTACTGCATAGACTATCGTTGATTGATCGCTGTGACTAAGGAGGACGTCTATCTGTTCCCCCTCATCAACAATACGTTAGGCCGGCTGCACCACTGCCGATATTGTTTGTCAATGGACCTGAAGAGTGGCTACTGGCAGATTGAAGTCGACGAACGGGACCGCGAGAAAACTGCCTTCGTCACGCCCGACTTACTGTACGAGTTAAAAGTACGCCGTTAGAACTTTGAACAATGTCAGCCACCTTCCAACGCGTCATGGGTACCCTGCTGGAGGGTCTGAAATGGCAGAGCTGCCTCATCTACCTCAACGATGTTGTAGTATTTTTACGGCATTTCGACGAACACCTGAGATGACTTCGAGTAGTGGTTAAGATCATCAAGACTGTCGGACTGTCACCCAAGCCTGGAAAGTGTAGGTTCACATGGTAAACTAAAGTCCCTAGGTCACGTCGTGAGCAAGTAATGTATTCGCCCTGACACCGAGGAAACACGCGCCGTAGCCGAATTTACGCCGCCATCTGACAAGAAGGCTGCAAGAAGATTTCTGGGACTCTGTACCTACTACAGGCGGTTTGTTCGACACTTCACAAAATGGTCCGCACCGCTGATGCACCTCACAAAAGGAAGCCATAAAGTATAAGTGGACAGAAGAACACCAATGGTCACTCGATGAGCTTAAGCGAAGACTCCAGCCACCCACAATTCTTGGCCATTTCGACCATTTCGCTGAAACAGAGATCCACACGGGTTCAAGTAACACCGGTTTGGCGCATGTCTGGTCGAGAGGCAGGAGGGCGCTGAGCGAGTGTTCGCCTACGGAAGTCCGACGTTGTGTAAGGGGAAGAGGACCTACTCAGACGTTTGAAATGGAGTGCGTTCTGTCGTCTGGGCAATAACAAAGTTTCGTCCGTGCTTGTATGAGAGACCTTTCCGCGTGGTTTGAGACCACCATTCGCTCTGCTGGCGCGCAAATCTGCAGGACTTCTGCGGACGCCTCGCTCGGTGGAGTCTACAGCTGCACGAGTTTTCGATGGCCATAGTGTACAAGTCCGGCCGGAAGCACAGTGACGCCGATTGTCTGTAAAAGATCACTGTCGAGGCCGGTCCTGCCGAAGACGATGACGATGAGCCCTGCTTCGGCGCTCTGGATGTGAGCGACATGGTAGCACTTTAACGAGATGATCCTGAACTGCGAGCACTCACAAAGCACGTAGAGAGACAAGAAAGTACGGTTCCCCGCGCTATCTTACAAATCCTGCCCATCTTTGCCATTCGAAAAGCCATGCTGTACAAGGAGAACTTCGGCGATAACAACACAACGTGGCTGGGTGTCGTCCCATGTAGCCTGTGCCAAGATGTCTCCCAAGGATTCCATGACGATTCGACGGCGTGCCACCTCGGAATCAGCAGGATATTTGCAAGAATTCATAAAAATATACTACCGGCGCAAGTTTCCGAAGGCCGTCCATCTGTACACCCCTTCGTGAGCAATAATGCAAGAAACCGCCCACAAAGCCGTCTGAACTTTTTAAGCCGATTCCGAGACCAACTTACCGCTTTTAACAGATCGGAATGAACTTGCATGGACCGTTTGCAACATTGAAGCGAGAGAACAGGTTCATAATCGTCACCATGGAATATCTTGCACGATACGCCGAAACCAAAGTCCTTCCGTCAGGAACTCCGGCTGAAGTCAAAAGGCGTAGCCCCCGAGGTCCTAATTACAGATCGCGTGTCGCCGTTTATGGAGCAATTGAGGAAAGAAATGCTTCGTCAAAGTCAGGCCAGCCATCGTTGCACCCCGTTTTACCACCCGCAGACGAAGGGGCTGACGGAACGGCTAAACAAGACCATCGCCGACATTATCTCCACGTACGTCGACGTGGAGCACACAACGTGGAACGAGTTGTTACTCTACATTACATTTGCCTACAACACGGCTGTTCAAGATACCACTAGAGTTACACCTTTCGAGCTGATACGCTGGCAGAAGGTAACGACCTTGCTTGACGTGCTGCGGCCGCAAGAGCCAGCTGATGATGGGAGTGACGACGCGCAGGTGATTTCTGAACGGGGCGAAGAAGGCGGCCAGCCTCACCGGACTCCATATTCAAAACCAGGAACGTGTCGACGCTGGCCGCTACAACCTTCGTCGTCGGCACGTTCATTTCCAACCCGGAGACAGGGTGGGGATTTAGAGACACTTTCGTTGCCTCAAGGAACTCAAGTACCATGTGATGCCCGACGAAGTGCAAGCATTATCACGTCGCCGACCACGACCCGAGGTAGATCACATCGGTTGACTCAAACCGTTCTACGGTCGGTAGGACTGTGAACTTTACTAAAATGTTCCAAAAGCCGGGATTTATGATTAAAAATAAATACCTCGGACTTGCATATCAATAGCAATAATTTATAAGACGTCTCGTCTCCTTTGCGGGAGACATCATCAGTGCGGCCTAGGAACACCCGACTAGCCACCAGCATCCAACAATGGAAGCAATCCAGCAGTGGAAGAAGCAAGCGTCGGATTGCTTCTAGCTACTCGGATGTTCCTAGGCCGCATTGATAATGTCTCCCGCATAGGAGACGAAACATCTTATAAATTGTTGGTATTGTTATGCAAGTCGGAGGTATTTGTTTTTAATGTGAACTTTAGTGCGTTTCAGAGGACTTTTTAGCTTACCGTTTTTGTTGTTTTTTGTTTTGCGTTGCATAGGTGCGATGCACTTTTAAAGGGGGGAGTAATGCCGCGTGCGGAGCTAACCAAGTAGGTAGCGCGCTTGACTTCCACGCAGGTGACCGGAGTTCCAATCTTGCCATTCCCTGTCGTTTTTAACACGCCAGCATTAGAACGGGCGTTTTGACCAAAACTGGGCGGTGTTTTTCCCTTTTCAGCGTCGTCGAGAGAGGGAGAATGAGGGGAGAGGGGGCAAATGCGACGGTCCCATTTGTTTGAAGTGCATACGTGAGCACGCGTGAACAATCTCCCTCTCTTCCCGGCGCTGACGAACTAACAGACACAGCTGCAGTTTCCTTATAACGAGCGCTTTCGTTTTCGTCAAAGTAACAGGCACAGCTGGCGCAGAGCCAGAGAGAAGGAGGTGCCGCGCAACACCTCTCTTAGATAACAAAGTTAGTAGAGCTGAATGAGATGGCGTCATAAGAGAAGACCAATGGTGGACACAGACTGGAAACAAGTAAAGCGCTGGGCTTTGAGTCTGGTTTGAGCCAAACGTTAACGCAATCGTTCTGTCCAATCCGTACCCAGCGTTGACCTTCTCTGATGACGCCATCTCATTCAGTATTGCGACCTTGTTATCTAGGAGGTGTTGCACCGCGGCGCCGTCCTTACTGAAAAAAAGAGTTGGGGTTCCAATCTACGCTGTAAAGTTGGTTGGTCAGCAAAGCTCTGGTATCACCTGCAACGATTGCCTACCGCACTATACGAAATACCGCCGCCGGTCGCAGCACACCGCCGCTGGTCGTACTGCCGTTTCTTTTCCCTTTGCCCTTCCTGGCATTCACGCTGGCCCTCGAGAGTCCTAATTATGCGTGGCCTATTCATCGCGGTGCTGCAGAAACAATGAAATCAGTTGCTATACTCCGTTCCATCTTACGTGTAAGCGCAGTTGATGTTACGAGCCATCGGAGCCAATCGGAGGCCGTGTTTGTGTCACGTGACCTTATAGAGGGGAACAGCGACGCGCGGAAAGCGTATCACGGGCCACGTCCAGAGAACGGGATTGGCTAAGATAGCTCGTAGCATCCGCTGCGTCCGGACGTAAGGTGAAACGGGCTATAGGCGGGTTCCTCTTTTATATATGAAAGGCTAGTGACGCCACTCGCCTCGTCGCAAGCTGCCGTCGCCGCGGACGCTTGGGCAACAGTAACCTTCACCGGGAACGTATGTGGTGAGCGCTACATGCTTCGCATTGTTTTCAGGAGCTCCTTGTCTTTAATTATATGGTTAGGTTGCTTGTTTTGTGCTTATTTTTTATTGAAACAAATGTTGTGCTGTATGTTGTATGCATGGTGTTTCTACTTTTCGCTTCAATCCTCTGAAGTCTTTTTTCCCGTGAGAACGCCGACACGAAAACCCACGCGAGGAGAAGGAATGTGCTTCGCATTGTTCGTACGCGCCGTTATCATCCATTATGCGGTTTGCACTTCACACGAGGGCTTCTAATGACGTCAACCCCTTTCGAAGCAGCTGCAAACCTAATCTTTACCGGAACGCGTGGGAGGGTGTTCCTATTGTCCACACACGCATTATCATCCATCATGTAGTTTTGAAGCTTGTTTTGTGGTTTTCTTTATTGAAACGGATATTGAGCTGGATGCTGTATGCCTAATTTCAAAGGGAATATGCTTTTTTGCCTTCAATTGTTCTCCAGGAGGTTTTTGCTTACAACGCCAATGACACGAAAATTTCCTTGCCGAATAGAAGTATACAACTTCGCTGTAAAAAAAAAAAAAAAAAAAAAAAAAAAACATTTTAAATATAAATGGGTGGAAAACTGGTCGAACCGTTTGAATCAAACGGGTGGCAAACTTGTAGACCCGTTCTGATCAAACGTGATTATGGGATATGGGTACCCGTTTGAAACGGTGTCGAAACGGACACCGTTTCAAACGGGTGCGTCACCCGTATCAACCTTTGACCAGCCGCGTGAATACACAATTGATCGCGGCCCTTCGGATAGTCGGGCAAATTATTCCCTAGCCCTAAATGGGTATCGTCTGGAAGGTTGGGTATTTCAAACTTATTTAAGACGCCCCAAAATTGATAAACCTATTTATCACATAGAGAAACCCGTAGAAAAAATTGTGCCTGTACAGGTGCTTGAAAATAGGCAGGAAAACACGCAAAATTATGATGCAAAATAATTGCATCAAAATTATAACGCAAAATAGAGTTTTCGACTCTCCTAGAAGTTTATTACATACAAACTACTTCGTCGACCAGTACAAACGTTCCAGCGGTCTGTGAAATATGCATAGGCACTACTAAGCTTTCATACAACTGAGAAGATTGCAAAGCAAAGAGGAACCGAGGTTATTCTAGGCTCTAGAGTTTATTCTCCCGGCAGCTGGAAAGCTAATTTCTCAAAAATTTTACCGGCAGACGCCTCTCATTGGCAGTGGCAACCAATTCATAGAACGACGTTATATCGACAGATCGCTTGATTGACACGCTGATTAATCGACATATTATTTTATAGACAGCTATGCTTAGCTTGTTTGTAATAGATCACCCCAGACTGTCACTGTAAATGGCGTGTGCGGGTGGGCCAGGTAAGATAACATTTTTGTAATGAGCCGTCGCAGACTGTAGCCGCGAAACCGCTTGAACGGGTCCGCCGGCTAGTGATACATGTTCGACGAGATGTCCGTTAATCCTGCGATTTTCGCAACGAGTGTCGGTGATATGTTAGTTTTGACGAAACGTTTTAATGAAACGTCCATCCACGAAAACATATCAATGAAATGTGTTTCCACAAAATGCCGGGAGAACAAGAAAGTCAGTATTCTACCGGAGTTGTCACGTGATTTCAGACGTCTAATGGGAGGCGAGTGCAGGTAGAATTTCTGGGAAATTATTCTGCGGGCTGCAGAGAAAATAAACGCTGTCTGATTCTATATATAATCTGGAAAAGCACGCGTATAAGAGCGGTCAATCGCTGCCAACTATAAGGTTGAAGTGCACTTACCGTAATAATTCCGGATTTGAAAGATGTAATCTGAGATATATGTCGACACAAGCACTGCAGGACGACCACACAAACAAAGCAAAACAAACAAACAAACAAAAACGAGAAGGGACGGCTCTGTGAAGTTTCAGCACGATGTGGCGCACAAGCTGTCATTCGCCGAATTGAACCAAACCGCAAGAATTCCTGACTGAAAAATCGCTTTTCGTCGATTAATGTGTAGGACTTTTCGAACACTCATAGCTTTGGTACACTTCAAATACCTTGTCGAGAGACGTTCTAATAAGACCGCAGGGTAAGGGGCAGATCGAAACGGGGAAAACGAACGAAGTTTGAACAGCAACGATCACAAGCAGACAAAAAAAAAAAAAAAAAAAGCGGCTGCCGTCGAACGCGTTTTCGTATCTCGGAGGTCATGCTTATCAGCGTGTAGCGTTAGCAGGCGCAACAGTCTCGCGCCTGGTGCTCTCCTTTCTCTGTGGTCACGTGATAGAGGTGACCACAGAGGAGGAACGGGGCGCGGTCGAGACACCAGGACACCCGGCGCACCCTCTCCTCAGGCATTCAGGGCCCAAACCCGTGACACTCGTGCTTGGAGCCGCCGTGATCTAAGAGGCGCAGAGTAGCTCTGAGCGCACCCCTGTACTTACATATTAAGCATAGCACATTGTGCGTTAATTCTGTTGTGCTTGCAACTCAGTACATCTTAATATTAAATTTTCACAGACTCTCGACCTTTTCTTTGCGCATTTCCCTTGTCCAATGAGGTGTTTAATATTTTTTTTTATAAATAATTCATTCACGCAACAAATGAGCTCATTTATCTATTTATCTAATATCATATATTTGAGAATGGGGAAAAACTGTTTTTTTCGATTAAATTTCGTGAAGTATAAAATATGTGCGTAAACCATTGTCAAAAAAAATTTAAACGTTGAGCCCACCAATGCAAGAGACATGTGGATAATATGTGAACTAGTTCCGCTTGGTATACAACGTCTGCCTCGCGGAACGGGTGACAAGCAAATGATGTTCACAATAACGAGCTCACGCCATTCCAGTCTTTTTAAATTCACAGCCCAGTATGACGTGTCTGCAGCTTCGGAAAGCAGGCGAATCGCGCGCGTTTACGCGGGCTCCAACGCTGGAAATGGCGCCAGCCAGAAGCTCAGCTTGCGGCCGAGACAACGAGGCAGAGGGGCTTAGAGTGATAAACCGGAAGTTCGAAAGTGGCACCCCCCCCCCCCCCCGGTTGGCGCATGTTTTACGCAAAAGTGACTACTCGTTACGCGACCTCACAAGAGCCGTGACATCACGGGTAAGATGGCAGCGCCCAGAGCTTGCCGATGTGAGCCTGTTTGGTGCGCTGTAGCTGTTACGATCATGATGGGCCGCTGCTTTTCGACAATTTCGGGCTACTTAGTGCTCCCTGACGCAGGTATAATGTAAATATATGAAAGAATGACATACATTTTTTGCGCAAGATCGTTCTGGATCATCTGGATACACCTGTGGGATAGCATTAGCCGTACCGCCGTACCGGCGCTCGGATTCCCAGATATGTTCGAGGATTGATATAACTTGTAGTGCTTTTAGCGTGAAAGTTTTGAATTTTCTTACATTTGTTTGAACGTTGCAATGTCTGAGAATCGATGAGAAATGCATGCGTCGGACGCAGGGCCAAGGGGATGTTGTTTCAGTTCTAGGTAACCGCATAATCGCAGCAGCTTTTAGCGAGCAAGCTCCTGCTATCTTTAACCTTGTTTGCTAATCGACGATTCTACAAATTGGCAGTTCTCAAGATTTTGGTATAACGTGCTTTCAATGCACTAGCTTGCATTAGATCGCGGTACCTTTCTGTTTTAAGTGAAAAGGTGGCGTTTGTTTAAGTGACGAGCACGCGAACTATTAGGAAGCATTCGAACCAGCCATACGAAAGGAAAGGTCACTACTAACGTTCACAAAACAATTCTTTCATGCTCTTGAAACTCAAAACAGAGTTAGCAAGTCTTCCTATTTTCAAGTGATCAGGGCGCAAAATGTTGCATCCGGTGTCCCTTAGAAATTAGTATTAGTAGACTCCTTAACCTTGCCGGTCGGTATCAATCGCCCACAGTAACCTCAATGTTTATAATCAGACTCCTCTTAGATGGTCGTCTAATCCATCATTCTAACATCTAGAATCTTAAAAACGAGTGCAGCCCCACTCTTTAAATGTCTAGAGACAGCACCACAAAAATCAAATTCAATTCGTTAAATGTAATGCCACTCGGAAATAGAAGATTATTTGCACATTTCGTTCTTTCGTAACATTTATAGCAGCAATGTTTTTGTTTCATCAAGTGTGCATTGTATTTGTCGGCTAATTATTGACTAGTTCTAATTACCTGGAGAAGACGACTCGTATTTATGTTCATTTCCTGCCCGAAGACCAGTCTTGTTGCAAAATGTTGACTACCAATTCTTGCAGTCTCTTCAATAGACTTTTTTTTCAAAAGTGTGGGCCGCCTATACTTCGTTTCACCGAAACTTTGTAAAGGGCAACCATTACAGCCCTCTGGAGCCAATGAGAGAGACGGAGTGAAGGTATGCGGCAAATCTCTGCAGAAAGAGGGCGCTCTGATGATGTGTTGTCACATACCTCTCTCCAACATGAATTTTGCTCACTGGGACTGTAGACTCCGCCGTATGGCAAATTGTGATGAAATTAATTCCAGTAGCTACTATGCTAATTACCCAAGGCCTTCAGGATGTTATGTCTGCATTCACTGTAAGCTCAGCTCAGGTCCTTTTGGAATCGAATGCTGCAATAGCGTTTGACGTGAATTGAAGCCCATTCACGCGCTTTACGGTGAAAAAAAAATAGGGACAGCCAATTCTGCCCGATGGGGTTTTGCAAAAGGTCTATTGTGTTATATGTATATCAAAAGTCCTGGCTATACGACAATGCATCAACACATGCTATTAAACCAGATGCTCAGAGGTGTGTTCGTCTTTGTAATTAGCAAGGGACAGCAATAATTATTTCTTACGAGCGTAACATTTATTTTCACTAGTTTTCAGTTTCTGCTCATTAATGTCAGTATGCTATGACGGTATCATCATGCGTGTACAGTTTTAAATATTATCTCTGCACTGCCTACAGTGGTCCTCGAAGGGAATAAATGACTAAATAACATTTTCACATCACTGGAGTCTGTCTTCGGATGCACAAAGTGTTCAGGTGAGGTGGACAAAGTGCAGCCCCAGGCAGCAAGTCTGCCAGCCTGGTTTGTCCCATTGATTAATATTGGGTGGTCTGAGATGCGAGTGTCTTCAGAAGCTCCACCCGCATGCAGTGAACAGAATTCTTGGTGTGTAGGCTCTGGAGGCGTAAAGGCTGGAATCTGAATATAAGGCCTTCTTGGTTAGTATATCATATATGTTTATTTCCACTTGATTACATAATTATTGATTCTTATCAAACGGCTACTTAAAGCGTTCTTTCTCCGACAGTCTCGTGTCAGGCGGTCAGTCATAGTACCGGTGCTCCTTGTTGTTGGATGACGATCCTGGCATGTCGGTGTTCAGTTTGGTCGAGTGGCGATTTTTACTCACTGATCCCGTCTTGTAATCCTGCGTCGTGTGCCGCCACTGACATCTGATGCACTGAATATGCAGGGCTGGCTTCTAATCCACACAACTGTCATTGCATTGTCGCTCACCTGCTTTGTCGTGCTTAGTGTAGAAGCCTGTGTCAGGTTTCCCTCCTGTCAAGGTGATAGGAATCGGGAGCTTCGGGGTAGCGTCGGCAACAGGGAAAGAGGTTGCCGAAGATAATCCTTAATGTCCGACCGTCACTCCTCGATACGTGGTCAAGGGTCGTTCGTCATTAACCCTCGCAGACCCATTCGATGGTACGGACACCCCCGGTAGACATGGTCGGCCTCACGTAGTGGTAGCAGAGTGGTCATCGGTCGGCCGTTCGCAACACTTCCGTCTTCCTCGGTGTATTTTGTTCAATTCGGAGCTACACTGGTTCTTCCAAAGTCAGGATTACTCCGGCCTTGGGCTGTCCCGTTGAATTGGCATACTAATGGGCAGCTGGTGGCGGTCGTTGTGCCATTGCGGAGTAAGTCACATTCAGTTCGTCAGATGCCGCTTCGCTCTCTGATGTCTCCAGTTGAAATGCCTCTTAACTTCTTCCCGAACGATCTCGGCAATCCCAATAAAAACCGGGCGACTGGTGACAGGAAGTATCTACCTGACCTCCTACTGGACAACATCCTGTATGATGTCGCAGACGCCTGGGAGGCTGGCCTCGAAGTTGCAGCTGGACGACTCTAGTGTCGAGACGCTGGAAAGTTGTTAATAGTGACGGGCTTGGGCATATAGTGCACGTTCAATGTTGAAAGTTTCGGTGATGAAACCTTCGCCTGTTGTCGGAGGGTTGCAGACAAGGCTGCCGAAGTTGTTGTCCCTTAAATGAGGGACATGAGGATTCTCAGTTTGATGTATTTTGTAGCATGAGGGTTGGCGCGGGCGCTTGATCAGGTGCAAAATGTCCTCCACGAAGGCAAGGATGCTCTCGTTGAGGTCGTGTCCTAGACCGAATTAGGCATTTGGTTCTCTCTCGTCGATGCTGCCGCACGAACGTGCACTTCAGCTCGATCCTGCAAATTTCCCACGTCGCTGAAAAGGATTCGTAGTTTTCGAACACGTGCCTGGCAGTTTCTTTCACGACAAGCCTAGGTTCTGCAGGTGCTGGTCGTCTGTCCACCCATTGTGGCGGGCGGCACGGTCATATTGTTCAATCCAGTCCTTGACGAGTTTATACACCTTGCTATGAAAGGGCGTCGGGGTGCGAGGTGCGACGGGCATGCAAACCAGTAGGTCGTGATGCAAACACTGGTGGAGGCGGACCCGGTTTGCTGCCAGGAATTTGTCATCGTTGCCTTAGTCCGCTTCGGTTTTTTTGGCAGGAGAGCGAACTACAGTTGTTCTTGCTGGTAGCAGCGACTGGCTCGGATTTCAGGTTCTTCATGGTGTATTTCCGAGGTTCGTTCTTGTGGTAACCGTTCGTCTTGAGGGTTTTCTTCCGGGCTCAAGATAGGACTTGGTTCACTGCTCGCCGGGATTTAAGGCGTGGGACAGCCCGCCACCCTTGTCTTCTTATCGGGCAACTCGGCTGAGGGGCTGCCAGGGTGGACACAAAGTGAAAGGCTAAAGGTAAAATATCAAGCACCTCCACCAGAACATACGATGATAGCCGAGCATGGCCTGGAATTTTCCGGACTAGTAAGAATTGATACAATGACTAGACTAAGCATCCGTGACAATATAACAAAACTGACACAAGAGTGTCTATCCTGACCAGTAAAAAACTCGCAACGCTTTAGCGGCATTTTGTCCGAATACGTCAACTCGTTCGAGGTTTTGACGGCTCCCGTGGATGAGCTGAACTGAAATGTACGTGGGATCATTTTTCTGGAAATAAGCCGCTACAGGCGGTCGCAGCGTGATCGGGTGGGCTGGGTAGGTAATACGTGACCCAGTGATACACGCGCGATGAAATGTTCATACAGCCTGCGATTAACGTAACGAGTGTTGATAAAACGTATATGTCGACGAAACGTGCGGCAGACCAGTGGATTCAATACCAACTGCAACACCTGCGCCCCGTGAAAGTAAACGTTTACGCCCGGACAATTTAGGAGGCAGTACAGCATCACCTAGTACGGCACAAGAACTACCAGCTTGAAAACAGCTCTTCGGTGCGCCGCACACCTGTGCTCCATGAAAGTGCACGCCTCCGCCGGAACAATTTAGGAAACCGCACAGCATCATCTAGCTTGACACGGGTACTACCAGTGCGCCGCACAACCAAAGTGAGCCTTCAGTCATTTGAACAAAGCGGAACCACGATTACACACTGTCAAGCACGACTCACGCAATTTCCGTAGCTAAACTGTGCATTCAAATACATTTCACATGCTTCACTACAGACCTCGAAGGTTTCGATGGTCAACGAGAGTACAAAAACGTCTCGTTGAAATTTGTCCTTGCAATATCCGAATCAATCCGAGGTGCGAGCAACGCAGGGCCGATCGTCTCTTCCCTAGCAATATGAGCAATATCGCCGTCAATCACCAGCGAGATGCATACCGTTCCTTCGTATTTCCACGTTATACTTCCGCGCTCTCGACCAGCTTCACGTAATGGCACCCGCATCTGAAATCAACTCGCTCAGAGCAACGACAACGAACAACGCATCCGACAAGTTGCGGCCGATGTCCGGCCCAGTTGCGGGCAGCCGCTTCCACCTTTTCTGTCACGTCACATACTTGTTTTGATCACGTGACTAGTAGTTACTTTTGCGTACAGTGGCTGCGGCCCGTAGTGGGTCACTTTCGACTGCAGACCGGAACCCCGGTTTATCACTCTAAAGCCCGGTTGAGACAGTTGCGTTTGACTGCGTTTGACTGCGTTGCGGCTGCGAGAAACCAAGACATCCCTGCTGCTGATATCGCGTGCCAATATGATTTCTTGAATCGGAATCCAAGCTTCATACGTAGCACAGATGCGTCGGTGACTCGCTTTTGGATGTCGGCACAACGCAGTCAACCGCACTCAAACGCAAGTGTCTGAACCGGTCTTAAGCCCCTCTAATTCGTTGGCCCGAGCGAAGAAAGTACTCAGCGCGAGCTCGTAGTTTGACTGCTGCAACGGCGCTCGTGCTCTCGCAATGCTCGATGTTTTCGCAGTCACGTGTTCACGCGCCACACTCGCTGCGTCTTGACCCGAAGTGAAACGGAGTCTACAAGTATACTCTTTAATACCCCTGTCAGACGGGCTAGTTTAGTGTCACTACAAGCGAGTGCACTTCAACCCGTCGAAACACACTCCAAGTGTGCTGGTGCTACACGGGAAAACTTAGTGTCACTCCAAAATGATGGCAATAACGATGGGTAAGTAATGGGCACGCAAAATATTACAGTGCATACGCATTTTTTCATAAATAACTTTGTCGTCTTATTAGAAAGACGTTACCACACATTGTTGCGCTAAGTCAAGAGCTTTAATCCGAATTTAAATCCAATTTGATTATTACGATCAGCCATTACACGCCAGTGATACACGTCCGCACGCCGGTACGATGCTCATCTATACTCTGTTTCACCTTATGATGTACCGCAGAAAAGGCTACACGCGCGAGCTCCTTGCTCTAGGGCACATCAAGGCGGCACAAGCTCTCGTGCGTTGGAAACTGCTCCCAACGCTATGAGCTCGCGCTTCTAGCTTTGTCTGCGGTACAACATAAGGTGAAACGAAGTATAGATCGAAACGAGCAGAAGTAGGGATTGAACCCAGGATTCCTGGGCTCTGCAGCTCGAGCTTTCACTCCGCGTGCTCCGAGCTAGTGTGCGCGAGCCCACTCGGCCACTCGCCGCTCGCCACAACGAAACATCATGGGGTGTGTGGAGGACGAGCTGGAGGGCGATATCCGCGATGTTCGACAGTGGAAACGCGTGGTTGGAGCACTTTTCTCCGTGAGAGCCCGACGCCTTTCAGATGAGAGGCAGCTGGACCTGGATGCCGACGCACAGGCAAGAATTTCAAGTGACATCGATCAGCAGCTGCAGGCCAGAGCCTTCACCATAGCCGCTCTCATGACCGACAACCTACCCGTGATCAGTCGAGAACGGTGGACCTTCCAGAGGAACGAACGGTGGTTCGAAGACACCTTGCCCCATTTGGGCGACTTCCATTTCAAGCAAGGTTCCTGCCACCTTCAGATTCCTGGTGGCGTCTTGCAGGTGCCTCCTGGCCGTCGCTGGCCGTCGCGCAGGGACCAAGGCTGGAAACTAGACTAACCGCTTGTTTTTCTACAATGCACTACTTTCCTGCCAACAGAAAACAAGTACGCATCTAATATTGCTTTTATCGAAATAATACTAATTTTACACAGCGTTAATTTCTTCAATTATTTTTACTCTTTGAACACTGCTATCGAGATTACACACTCGGTCCACCGGAGCGAGCGTACAGTGCTCCCCGAACTCACTGCCTTGGAAGTGTGTTCTTCGGGCAGGCTGGGCATTGAGCTCAGGATCACTGGGTTCTCCAGCGCGAGCTTTCTCTTCACGTACTCCGATCTGCTGGGCGCTAGCCCTCTCGGCCACTGACACCCCTTAATACAGACACGTTAAAAAAGTTAGCCGTTTACAATTCTTTGTAATGCCGAATTGGAGCGCAGCTCTTGAGGACGAGGGAGGAAGGGTACGAAGGGGAGGGTATGCCAGCTGCTCCCCCTCCGTACCCTTCCATCCTCCTCTCCTGTTCCCATCCCACTTAGCGTAATAATTTCGCTAAATTTCCCGTTAAATTTCGCCGGAAAATTTTCCCGCTGAGTTGACGTGTGACGTAACATGACACGTCATCTGAAATTTTAATTGTGACGTCACGTGACGTCGCGCGGGAAAATTTTTCCTCTAAATTTAGCGGAAAACTTTTCCGCCAAACTTAGCAAAAAATTTACCGCAGAATTTAGCGGGAAAACTTTTGCCCTCGTGACGTCACACGTGACGACAGACGTGACGTCATGTGTGACGTCATTTTGGCAAACAGCCCTTAATGCAACGCGAGGTTACGCCGACGCCGCTAAACTCAGAAACGGGTGCCTAGGAGCTGTGCTCTAAAACAACGTTACATTAATGAACGATTTTTACGCCAATTGGATTATTCTGACCGATCATCGCAAGCCAAGGTAAAGAACGAAGCCTATCCAACTTTGGCATTCCGCTTCGTTCCACAGAAGTCTACGAGGAGGCCCTGACACTGCCTAATCAGATCATAATTATCGTGTTGTCTCGAATAGTTACACGCTGAAACAAAAGTAGGCTCTTTCATTCTCTGCTAATGAATGACTGACTTTGTCGTCGTTTTTTATCAGTTCACCGCTGCGCTAATCTTGATTCAGATCAGCCTAAACTCCAAGTCCACCCCACTATTTTTTTGTAATGCCACTTTTCTACATGTCGTCTCTTTCACGAATTTCTTTTTCTTTATAAAACAAAACTTACGCCACGCTTTTGGTTTCTGTGTTGTTGTGTTTTACTGTTAAAAAACACCTATTGGTGACGCGCACTCGATCGAGCGAAGTGAGTTCGTCAAACTCACTGCAAGCCAATTGTGTTCCTCAGGAAGGAGGCGTGTGGCACACTACAGAAATGACACTAAGGGCAAAGTGCACTCACTTGTAGTGACACTAAACTAGCCCGTCTGGCAGGGGTATTACGCGGTCGCGTCTTCTGCAAGAGAGATATGACCGGAATAGGTAAATAGAGATGACAAAGAACATCAAGCTTTTAAATGTGCTGTCAAAAATATCGTCTTGCAATCGTCACGCGCGCGCGTTTACAAAAAATAAAATTATTTTAGTTTATTGCATTTGCAGTATAAGCAAACAACAGCGCAATTGAAATATAAATAAAACTGCTTGCATTACGGGAAAGATTTGTAATAGATGAACCGGCACTCCCGGCCTTTCAGATAGATTGGCTGCCACTGCTGAAACAAGCGTACCCATGCCGCCGCTCTATATTTTCAGTAGCAAACGGGATCCAGAGAGCCGTTCAATTAAATCGGTGCAGTTTGCCAATCACCGGTCACCCGTTTCTTCAACATGGTCACACGTTTGAACAAACGTGCGACAAGTTTGCCCAAACGAGTGACCTATTTGCCTATACGAGTGACGCGTTTGTCCAATAGCGTGACTGGTTTTCCCAAATAGGTGACCGTTAAGGCTGATGCGGCTGTCCGCTTTGAGCCATACTGCCGACCCGTTTGACAAACGGGTGACCGGTATGGCTAAAGTGTTACCGGTATGAACCCGTTTACTTTCATACAAACGCAAAATGTGTTTTTTTTTTTTTGTTTTTTTGTTTTCAGTAGGGGTAGATTTGGGACGTGCTCAGTTGCTGCTCTGCAGTCGCCGGTTGTTCTTCGCTCTGGGTCTCCGTAGTAGCAGTTCGTGGGCTGTGATGTGTGTGTTTAGTGAAAACGATGGATGCGGTTCCCTTCATGATTGATATGGATGGGGTTCCTTCCACGAGTACTATGAATGTGGTTATTTCGACGAGTGGTATGGATGACCGTACCTAAGGGCGTCGACGTGCTCTGACAGGCAGAGTACGGAAAAGGGGTAAGCGATGACAGGAAGATCGATTGGTCAAGTCTTAGGGAATCCGTTAGCATGATCCCTCGGAAACGCCGTATAGGTCCCCTGTTAGAAAACTTTAATACTGATCCCGTAACGAGGACAAAAAAGGCAGAAAAATAGAGGAAACAAACTAGAAAGCCAAAAGAGAAAGGGGAAGGAATCAGTGTTAGCGATTCCCAAAGGGCGACGGATGCGGCGTTTCCAAGGGTCATGTTAACGCATTCCCTAAGTATCTACCAAAGGATCTTGTAATTTTTATTTCTTTGTTTAAGTAGAGGATTCTATAATGTTGGAGAGCCGTGTAGCCGGTTCATGTTTAGAATGTATACTTCCGGACCGAACGAGGTAAATTGTTTTAGGCTCTTATGGAAGGCGCAAAAGAAGCGTCGCCGCTCCGTACGCAATCAGTCTCTCGCCAGCGCTCGACTCTGCGTTCACGTAGACACTCGACGCCCGGGACGCTGTACTGTTACCCTCCTTCATCCTCTTGCTTTGTTTTCTTGGCACGAGTTCGCCACATTAAACGTTTGGTTTCTGTTTGTTTCTTCGTTTCGTCATCAATGGCATTCGTCTCAATATATAGACTTCCTGACTCGTCCAAGCGTTTTCGTTTTGTAACTGCGTCTTTTAATTAAAAAAATCGATAGCACATATATTTTATCTTCGCCTTGAAAAGGTAAAACTGCGAATAAAACGCACTTCATTCATTCATTTAAAGATTGTATTGTATTGTTGAATTTTTTTTTATTACTAATTTCGCGGTTCTTACATGCGGTTCTAATTCTGAAAGCAACAATCCTACCAATCTAGGAGCCAGATTTCTCTAAGCATATTATTTTGTTATATGTATCCTCTAAATTTGCATTGCAGGTACCAAAAAGCTCTTATCAGTCATGGGAAGTTCTAACGTTTAGAAACACTTGACACCTGAAGTGCAAAGGTGCTCGAGTTTTGTGCCCACATTTTATAAACCAAGTTGCAAGGTGTGGCGTAGGTACGAGTTTACCAGAATCAAGTTTGACGTCGGGGTAGGATCAAGACAAATTTACCATTGCAGAAAGACGTTTCCAAATCAAGATCAAGAAAATCCAGTCGTTAGTAAAAAAAAAAAAAAAAAAGTATGCATCGAGCAGTTCTGTTATAATATAAAAATGATGCGTATTCGTAATAAATATTCTTGCAAGGTACTAATTCTTTTCTGAATTAGCTACCATTTCAAAAGAGTATACATGTGAATGCCGTTAAATTACATTTCAAATATAGTTTATCTCAGCAAAAGTTGCAGCAATGTTTTTCCGCTATAAAAAAGTCGTTTTTTTGTTTGTTCAGAAGATGCTAATTAGAGTTCCTAATCTGCATACTAATATTCACATGCAATATTTTTCACTCAATGTTCACTGAAGTAATGTCGTTATTAAATCTGGCGGATGCTAAACCTCCTTTTGCGCAACTTAATATAAACAAATTTTTACTAAAAACAGGTGTATCGCCTACGTGTGGTCAATTTTAGAATAAATCTCTGTCGTTTTGGGTTACCTGTACTAAAACTGAAAATGTATTACATTGGGAAGTTTGGAAAAATGTTTCGCCAGGCGTCAGAAATGCGACAAAGCCGCTTATTTTTTTACATTTGATCTAGCAGGAACCAATATTTGCACTTATTTAAAAGAACCCTGTAAGGTATAACGAACAAAATGTAAAGGCACAAGTGAGCTGGTGTAAGTTCATAATTGTATAATTACATGAGACTGCAATAACGTCAAAAAAATACCGGAAGAAGGAAAGAAGTATCAAGTCTTGAATCTTTTTTCCTTCTTCCTGTCGTTTTTCTGTCGTCACCGCAGTCTCGGGTAATTCTACAATTATATTAAGTTTCTAAGCGGAATGATAATGTTTCTAAATATAGTAAACTCAGCACCAAAGGAACCACGCCAATTCGACCTTGTAAAATAAGAAGCTACTGTCCATTGAGATCAGCGGTCGCCGGTAAAAGTATGCAATTGAAATAAATCTTTATTGTTTTATTTCTTCAGCGCGTTAACCTATCCTGATGTAACCGCCTTGCATAATTCAGTGTTTTTTTTTTTTTCACTCTTTGCAGTAAGATGAAGTTCTGAACATAGTCATATAAAAACTATTTCCGTTAATTTTTTCACGTGTACGTATTTTACAAACAAATTGGTCGTCAATACCGAGCAAGCTTCAAGTACGCTGGAAGCTGTTTCTGATTCGTGTAGGACTGTGCAACTTCCATACACTAACGCTCCTCGCGCCGTGGTTCCTTTACTTTCCAGTTGTGATTGCCTTTTGGTAATTTGATCGGTAGATTGTTTATGCTACTTTCCCATAATCGTGACTACAAGAAAAGTGGTAATAATTAATTACTGCAATCTTCATGCTTCGTCAGCATAGTTTATGCAAAAATACCACGGACGGTTTCTCCAACCCTCTTTTTGTCTCCAATTGGTCAATCAATGGTGCCCAGATAAATAGTTCACTAACTTTAACGCCATTAGTTATTTTATGTGGATACCGTATTCAACGATGCAGACAGAATTGAACGAAATTGCTGTGCACACCTAGATATATTTTTTTTTTACTGCGCAAAAGCGTTGTAGTATCACTTATTTGTTAAATTACACTTCCTCGTTTTGTTAGGGTTGATATTATAGGAACTGATCGCTAAACCTTCCTACCCTAAGTTATGCTGGAGTGAATGCGTATCGTATGGCGGTTCATTGCTCGTATTGGAGACAACTAATGGCCACTCGAAATTACAACAAAGGAAGTGTGTCATGTAACGAGCCCTCCGCTGCGGCGAGACGCCGAAACATACTTGTTCCGAGCGATGGAATGTCCAGACGTGCTTCTCGCGTTCCTCGGGCTACCGCTGCTTTTCTCCTCGAATTTGAAAACCGTGTTTAGGGTCCTCGCCGCGGAAAACGCTCTACGCTGAATATCATACTCCCCGAGAATTGATCTGTGCTACCAGATCCTCGCGCTCCAAATCTGCAACTGGGCAACTATGGCTCTGTCATCGAACTGCCAGGCTTTGCGAGTATAGAGGAGGCTATGATCGTACAAACGTCAGTCTGCAAACACGAGTCGCCGCAATATCTGTGGTTAGAATGCCGCGTGCCAAGTTTTCTCTCTGAACTCATTGCTATACGGCATTCGAAGCACGGACGTCACGGGAACTCGCGTACGAATATATATGCAACTGATCTTTATGACTATTTGCTGGATCGTGTTTGCCCGCTCCGTAAATGGGGTCACGGGAGGCCATCTTTTTCGTAGAGTTATATCTCTAGCCCACGGTGGAAGAAACAGATTTGGGTGATGCCTCTGGCCGCTCCTCCCGCGGGTAGCGAGCGAACAAATCGTGTTCGGAACTATAGCCTCGAACCAGGAGTAGTTAGTTCCGCGCCGCCGCGAAGGAAGCTAAGGTATAAGGCCCCTCTTCGGCGGCCACGGTGTCGGTGGCGTAGCGTGCTCGCCTTTTTCGCGGTGTGGTGGTGTGGTGGTGGTGTGCGGCCAGTCCCTTAGCGAAAACTAGGTTACTTTAAGTATACTTTACGGTCTTTTAAGATACTCATTCTCAAGAAGTATACTAAAATTGTCCTTAAAGGATGCTAGCCAGAAGTAGGCTTGTACTATTAGTGTCCTTTCTTAGTATGCTTGAAGTAAGTACTGTAATAGTATACTTTTAGTAAACTAGCTAAGACCTAAGTAGCTTCTAAGTTCATGCGAAGCGTCTTACTAGTAGCCTGTCCTGGGTATCTTTTAGTGCACTAGAAGAACGTTATGGAAGTAAGCTGGAAGGATCTTGTAAGTATTCGTGCAGTGACTTATCAGTTGCCTCTCTAAGGTTTCTTTTAGTGAACGAAAAGTTTACTATGGAAGTGCGCTGAAAGGATAATCAGAGCATGCACCGAGTATGCTTAGCTGCGCTCACCATGAAATGAGGACAACATTGTGCTTCGTCGCTGTGTCTGTGTCATGAAATGGCGTCAGCAGCTCGCGTTGTTTCGAGCGCTGTGGCGTTTCAGTGCTGTACGTGAGCCCCCTGATCAAGTTCTCAGCGTTCCGGTGGCAGGCGTGACCGACTACGTCTGCGATTGCACCGTCCCAGAATGAGTGTAGTGACCATTATAAGTTGCGCACACGCTGTGGACGCGTAGCTTCCCGGCGTGGCGATCAAGAAATGAGCCGCCTGGAAACGACAACAATAGTTGCGTTGACGCAGTGGTTACCCCTCACAAGAGCGCAAGAAAAACTGTGAAAGGTACGTTTAGTTGATATCTTCAGGAATATGAAAGGTAGCCGCTGCAGTCTCAGCGTAGTTGTTGTCGTTTCCAGTTCGTTCTGGTTACACGGACGCGGTGAGCAGCCTGCAACAGCGAGTGAGATACGCTATTACCGTTTGATCCACCAGCTTCGGGAGGCTGATATCACATCGCAACCCGCAAAAGTCAGGCGCTTGGCGGATGAATCCGAACACCGCGTACAAAGAAAGTGATTGCTTGGTGACAATCAACAAATATGCGAGCATGACCGACTACGTCTGTGATTCCATCGTTTAATCATCAGTGCTACGTGTTATTTGCCCCACCAACATCGACGAGCAATCTTCTGTCGTCGATAGTTCTCAGTCGGATTATAAAGCAGTGCAGTTTGTGTAGTGGTGCACCGGGTCGCGAAATCGATGCTCCTGAGTTTCGTCGACGCAGAAAAAACAAGCTTCATCGTGTCTGCGTCTGAGAGCTCCGCGTGGTTTCATTGCAGTGTTAAAATTCGAATGATATGGGGTCTGTTGCTGTCGTGACGCGTTTGAGTTCTTGGTATTTCTATCAGTCGCGAGCGTGACCGACCACGTTTGCAAATACGTCGCTTTTTAGACTTAAGCTAGGTGGCGCAAGCTACCGCCCGTTACAAAGTGCGTTGCAAGGTGCCGCAGTAGTATCCATACCCATACAATCATCCAGATGGTGCCGGATTGTTCAGCCGTCAGTTTTGTTGTCTTTAAATAAACCAGTTTTTTTTATGAACGTTCGATGATGTTACTTCGAAAACTTTAGCATTCCGAAGTGGGATTACCGCTGAGCCTCCCCAGAACAGTGGTGGCTGCGACAGCCACGTTCACGCCGACGAACGTGAGTCTTCTTCGCGGGCGGTGGTGCGCGTCCATTGTTTCCGCCACCGACGAGAGGCCGTTCAGTGTTCCCGTTGACTCGACGAGAAAGCACAGCCATGGCCGCGGACCGTGAGCTCGTACGGACCCTGGCGTCGCAACCGGGCTTCGCATCGGTGACCGCGATGCCAGACTTGACGGCGTCCATTCCCGCCTTCTCTGACTCGTCGTCGGCAGCGAGCGCCATGAAGTGCGCGGTACTGGGAGGCGCATATCAACACGGTGGCGGCGCAACGCAGTCCGGGTGGAGCGATGAAATAACGCTCGCTGTTGCTTCATCGAAGGTGAGCGGGACGGCTTGAGTGGCATCCAGCGACTGGAAACTTGGTCGAAATGGGCTGAAGAACTGCAGATGGTGTTCCCCGATGATGACGATTCGCACTCTACGAGATGATGCTCCGGCGGACACAGACCGGGTGAGTCCGTCGCTGATTATTTTTTCGACAAGAGCTTCTTCTGCTCGAAGTGTGACGTCAAGGAAATGAGTTTACAATGGCGCAGCTTATAATCGCGGAACTTCGGAACATGAACCACGCTGTGATCCTGCGGCTTCAACAGCGACGTTCGCAACGTCTTTCGAAATTTTGCAAAAACTTGCTGATCTTTTTTTCTTGAAATCACTCGTTGCAGAACAAGCAGCCCACAAGAAAAAAAAAAGACACTGTGGAGGACAAGCTTCTCAAAAAGCTTCGCCAGGAGCTGAAAGGTCACAGGGTATGTATAACAACATTTTTGTTAGAAAGTATTAGCTTTATGGAGAGCGCATCAGATTTATATAATGTTGCCATTTTGGTGCTTGGTTAGATATATTTTAATCAATGTCATTATTGCTTTTTCAAGCGTACTTATCAATTATTCATTCATGCAAACTGCAAGCTGTTCAGAATGCTGAAGTAATTGGAGACTAGATATACTGTTTCAGTAACCTTTGCACTGTGAGGGCAGATGACATATGATGTTATTTTCCTCAGCATTAGAAAAAGTTGGTGGCAACGGGAATGCAGCTTTGCGGGTCAGTCAGAGGTCACTTCTGGGAAGCAGTTGCTTAGGACTTCCAATGTTATACTTTGTTGTACAACTCTGATAATCTATCATTACTGCTTATATTTTCTGTTTATAGCTCCGTGCATCTTCTGGGGATCCTGAGGACGTTGCATCACAAGCTCGAGGACCTGTCTTCGCTGTACCTGCCCTGGCCTCTGCTGAAGAGGCCTCTGCTAGGTCCAAGGAGGCCCGGATAAAGGAGGGCGAGACCTGGGCCAACAATGTCGAGACCAGGGCCAGTGAGCCTCAGACCGGGGCCGAAGCCAGGGCTAATAAGGTCAAAGCCTGGGCCAACGAGGCCGAAGCCAGGGCAGGGCCACCGAGGCTGAAGCCAGCATGGAGCAGGTTGAGACCAGGACCGACCTGACTGGGGGACGCTGAGGCTAGGGCGGCCGAGGCCAGAGCACAGGAGGTCGAGGTTGTAACGTAGCGTCCTCTGCATCCGGATGTAAGGTGAAACAGTATAACCTATTTGTCCAGGCCTAACTGCTCGATGTCGCAAATTTGCAACCTAAAAGATTTTTTGCTTAGAAGTTCATTTGCACCAAAAATAACTTTAGTGATCGATTACATATACACATTTGCAGGTACGTCCCCTGGGCGCCGCCATCTTCCTAGCTGGAGAGCGCGTGAGCTGCGCCATAACCTAATTACGATGCCTTGAGAAGAAGACGTAGTCAGATTATGGCGCGGCCCACAGTGTACCTAAGTACCCCCCAGTAAGCAAGATGGCGGCGCCCATAGTAAAACATTTTTCTTATCTACACTTTGCTTTAATTCCCTGCGTTAAATGGTCAACAAGCTTCTTCATATCCCAAAATGAGTACTACTGCTGCTACCATTCTTTGTGATTCTGTAAGTTTTTTTCGTTAAACTGAATGCTGATACAGGAGAGACTTTTTCAAAATCAGGGTAGGCAATATCTGTGATGGTAAAGCACTGAATCGTGATGCGAGAGCTGACCCTGCTTGGGTTTGGAGTTTGACTGTCTCTATGTTTACACACAGTGTCAATTTTCATGCCTCAATTTGCTGTTCTCCTTACAGGAATAACTTGTGCATTTCTCTTTAAAGTTGCAGCTGTACATAGGTGAAATGGCGCCACTCATAGTATGATATAGAGTGGCAGCAGCATTCTTACTCGATTTGGGAGCGGTTTGTGAAGCGGCGTGTTGACAGTGAGTGCCCGTGTCGAAAGGAGTGAAATATGCACAAAAATACTGAATGTGCACTAGGAGAGAAATTTTGAAAATAAAAGTGACAGCCACTGAACTGAGCTGACTAAGATCAGGGAATGAGATTTGAGGGGTATTGGGGTGGCGAAGCAGTCTGAAGGGAGAGCAATATTTCTAGTGCAAGTTAAAGGGCTCGGATAATTTCACAAATAGTTTCTTTATGGTGAGTATACACATGTCCAGCATGGGATTTCAGGCTTGGATTTCACAGCTTCATGCTTTCCCACCATTCATATTAAAAGTTTGAAGTCTAGGAGCAAGTTTGGTGCAGTGTTTGCTTTAATCGTGTGCACTTTTAATTTTCCTTAATGTTAAACCAGGTGTCACATGTGTGTAACTTCAAAGCGCCTGTGATTTCAGTGTTGACTGTTGAACCAGTAATTTTCTTATAATTTGATGCTTCCTACCGGCAGGTGTGCCACCCCTTGTTGCGGCTATGGAGACTCGTGGAGTGGCAGGCCCTGTGGTTCAAGAGGATATTGTGTAGAATATGGTATGTAACAATTTTTTTTCTTCACATCGCAGTTAAAGGTGTGAATCTTTTATCTTGTCTTTTTCCTAACCGTAATGGCTCATTCACACGAAATTTTGACGCTGGGCGTCAAAATTTGATCAGATTATTTTGATGCTCGAACCACAATCGCAGACTTTTGACGCTGGGTGTCAGAACTCTGTGGAATATCCTGTGGCAAGCGGATCGATCAAAGACCTTTTTGATCTTTTTTTTTCTGTTTTGCTGGAGAAAACTTTTTAATTAGAACAAAAGGCAGGAATTCTATTGCCATATGTCACACCAGGGAATGTCAGCTTATGTGCAGCAAGAAAATGAATTTCGGCGGCGCGAGGATGTCTCGTGCAAGGCTCTGTCACATGCCTCCTCAGCTTGCAATGGCCTTGCCGCTTGCCTTCCTTGTCTTGCTCGGACTTTTCTGTCCTCAGCTACAGTTGGTTTGCGACAGCACACTGCCTTTTGGTGCCAGGGTAGGTAGATGCAGCTTTTAAAAAAGGTCTATTGCATCCTTTGTGATATAGCAGACGTTCTCAAATCATTTTAAATCTCGTTTAGCAGACGATACATCAATGTCTTTTTTGTTCTGTTTTCGTCGGTGATTGACACTTCATGGCAGGCGAAACCAACACAATTTAGACGAGCTTGAGGTTTTAGCACCGATTTTCCATGTTACCTAAAAGGAGTCAGTGTGAAGCGCGGATTTAACACGAGTGTCATGTCAGCCTTGACTGCCCATTCGGTGAGAACACGAGTCGCACCTGATTGATGATGCTTCACTAATTATTAATCTTAAATCTGTGCTCTGCTCGGTCCCCCTTTTGGTCACAGAAAATCCAGTGCGTTGACTTCCCAAACTCTTCTTTTTCTCGCACTGACAGGCAACATATTTGCAAACAGTCTTTTAGCTCCTTCACTCTCGCCAAGACGAAAATCAGACCCCGTGCTGTGGACAGCTTTCGTTCGGTGCTCACATATTTCTTGGTTGTCACTGAGCAATGAGCATAGGTAACCTACTCAAAGTAATGCATGGTGTTTGTCAAAAGTTGACCTCCTAACTTCCTCCGCCGACGCACACTGGCACGGCAGGGTTGTACTAAGGAAACTGATTTCCCAGATACATCATATGGGAACGGCAGGGAGTAGTAAGCCTCAACATTATAACTTACAGTGCGACTAGGACAAAGACAGACAGAGGAGAAAACACAGGACAAGCGCTGAACTGGCAACTGATTCTATTGAAAAGAAAATACATATGATGCTGCTGCTGCTCAGGCAGGCATGCCCCTCCGTGGCCCTGGCGCTTCTTCTTTTACTCAACACGATACCAGCCGAGTTATCGGAGATCCGAAAAGCCGATCTCGCTCTTCATCAAAGTCACCGTGGGCTGGCTCACACACAGAGATCCGTTTTGTGTTATGTAGTATGTCTCCATCATTTCTCGGGGTAGTTTTTGGTTGTGTCGGAACATCACTGTCGTGTTGTTAAAAAAGGGTTGGCATCCGCAATCCCGGCAATGCATCGCGAGATGTGTGTGAGCGGTTCCTTTTGTAGAACTGTGGTGTTCTTGTAGTCTTATCTTGAGGCAACGCCCAGTTTGTCCTATGTAGGCACGCCCGCAGGAAAACGGGATCTTATAGACCACACCTTTTATGCAGGCGACAAACTGCATTCCGTGTTTGATGCTGCTGCGGCTGAGATGTCGGATCGTCATTTCTCTCACGTTTGTTGACTGCGGAGCACACAGAGCCGAGATTGTGACAGGCGGAAAAATCAACATTCACATTGTATCTCGAGGCAGCTTTCTTGAGTCCGTGGGAAAGGCGGTGGATGTATGGTATGACTGAAGTTTTCCTTTTCTCTTTCTGCTCGAGGTCACATTGCTCGATCTCTGGATCTGTTTTAAGGTATTTCACGATTTTTTCGCAAGTTGAAGTAATGACCGAATTAAGATACCCCAAATCCTTGAGCCGTTGAATTTTGGAAATGAAGTGGGAACTCAATTTGTGGATGCATGTGCTTGTTAAAGCTGTCCTCAGACAGGGAAATGCGATGCCTTGTTTGACGAGTTTAGAGTGGGCTGACTGAAAGTTTAGAAGAGCCTTTGCTGTTCTGGGACTGTAACACCAGCAAACATGATCATCCCCCTCTTTGATGCGGAGATCCAGGAACTCAATAAGGTTCTTTTTTGGGGCTTCATAGGTGAATCGAAGTCCTTGCCTTTTTTTCGTGCAGATCTTCAGCACATCGTCAAGCTTCTGATGGAAATTAGCCCTCTCAACGAAGACCAAATAATCGTCTACGTACCTAAACACTTTTTTGGTGTTTTTCTCCAAGCAAGGTTCCAGATCCCGATGGATCTTGCCTAGGAAGACGTTACTGAGCACAGAGGCTACCCTCGACCCTATGCATACTCCGGACTTCTGTAGGTACACCTTGTCCTGCCATCCGATGAATGTGGACTTCAGCCCACTCCAAACTCGTCACACAAGGCATCGCATTTTCCTGTCTGAGGACAGATTTAACAAGCACATGCATCCACTAATTGAGTTCCAGCTTCATGTCCCAAATTCAACGGTTCAAAGATTCGGGGTATCCTAATTCGGTCATTACTTCAGCTTGCGAAAAAATCATGAAATACCTTAAAACAGATCCAGAGATCGAGCAATGTGACCTCGAGCAGAAAGAGAAAAGGAAAACTTCAGTCATACCGTACATCCACCGTCTTTCCCACGGACTCAAGAAAGCTGCCACGAGATACAATGTGAATGTTGTTTTTTCCGCCCGCCACAAGCTTAGATCTGTGTGCTCCACAGTCAACAAACGTGCGAGAAATGACGATCCTACATCTCACAGCCGCTGCAGCATCAAACACGGAATGCAGTTTGTCGCCTGCATAAAAGGTGTGGTCTACAAGATCCCGTTTTCCTGCGGGCGTGCCTACATAGGACAAACTGGGAGTTGCCTCAACATAAGACTACGAAAACACCACAGTTCTATGAAAGGAACCGCTCACACACATCTCACAATGCATTGCCGGGATTGCGGATGCCAACCCCTTTTGAACAACACGACAGTGATGTTCCGACACAACCAGAAACTACCCCGAGAAATGATGCAGACGTACTACATAACACAAAACGGATCCTTGTGTGTGAGCCAGCCCACAGTGACTTTGATGAAGAGCGAGATCGGCTTTTTGTCTCTCGGATAATTCGGCTGGTATCGTGTTAAGTGAAAGAAAAAGCGCCAGGACCACGGAGGGGCATGCCTGGACGAGCAGCAGCATCATAATATGTATTTCCTTTTCAATCGAATCAGTTGCTCGTTAAGCGCTTGGCCTGTGTTTTCTCCTCTGTCTCTCTTTGTCCTAGTCGCACTGTAAGTTATAATGATCTCTACCGTAAACTCGCCCAATTGTCCATTCTGCTAAGCCTGAACAGTTCGGTCTTTTTTTGGTGACAAAGTTCGGTCGGCAGCAAGACTGCTTCTTAAAAGTGTGAACGAACCATATGTTCTAGCAAATAAATGTGCCTTTTAGAGAGGTTCAACTATTAGAACCATAGCTATACTTACTGACCTTTTAATGTGAGGCCTAAGTTTCCACATTCCACCAGAATGTGCGAAGAGGTAAGCATTGGAATCTATGGAAGAAGCTTAGCAATGTTGAGGCATAGAAACGTAATGGTTCTTCAAACAGTGCTAACCGTATTGTTGGTTTCATTTCTGAATTGTTTTGTGTTGTCTCTGTTTCTGTCGTGTCCTTAAATCTCAGCGATTTGCTTTGTTCGTGGTTTGCAAGGTTTCAGCAGACCCGTCCTCTTTTTTAAAAGGTTCTTTTTTTTAATTAGATGCTGTATATGGGGTGTCTGTTTATGCAGGCTTAGGCCATCCCAACAATGTCAGGACTGCTTTCTGCTGATCATTTTCATAACCTAAATATAATTCAGTTAGAACCCAGGGAACAATTTTTGCAACAGATATATCCCTCATTGCCTCTACGCACGCCTTCTAAATTCTGGGAACTGGATGGAAATAGTGTATTAGGTTCACCACTATCTTCGATGATTTTCCGAGTGATGCTGCCACACTCCACGAATGCGGCCAGCGGAAGTTCTCATTCAGCCACTGGAGGGCGCGGAGCATTCAATCGGTTGAGGCGTTTTCAAAGCTGGAGGATATAGTGGTGCCTCGATTATGTGACTTTCAGGAGACTGCGCGACAACATTGGATAATCCAAAAAACAACAGTTACGGGTCAAAGACATGCAGAACTTCCAAACAGCCTTTAAGCCTTTAAGCTGATAATCTGCTGGAATCTGAAGAAGCTAGAACCCTCATGCAACTATGAATGTAACCTAGAAATTGTGTAATAGAGGTGCCAATCAATCTTTATTATCACATTGGAACTTCAAAAGAAATCAGTGAGTTTCTGCTGACTCGTCCAGTTGTGCGTAAACCGGGGACGCATAATTGGGGTTTTACTGTATCCACTGTGGGACACATTTCATTCTCGATCGCATAATGTGTAGAAGTTTCTTAAAAATTTCTGGGCGTTGCCTTTAAGGACTAGCATTTTCAAAATAAAAAAAAACAATCAGAAAACTGCTTTAATAAACGACGCAGATCAAGCCTGGAATGTGCTCGACAGCGGATGTTTTCTTCAGCTTCGATAACACTTCCCCAGTCGACTGCTGCATGCTGCAAGATTGCCAATTCAGAACTTCCGGAGGCTGCAATCACAGAGTGAAGCGTAATTATAGTTGGAGGCACTTACTACAGTCCATGTGCATGTTCTCTTAAAGGGACACTTGCATGGCTGTTAGGAATATAGCTAATAATAATCAATAATATTGATTACTATTAGCCTTGGCACACTCGCAACTGTTGTTTATTTGGAAAGACAATTTACTATGTAGGCCTCTTCGGCCAGCCTAGTGATCATCACTTCGCGCGAAGCATTTTTGTTTAATAGTGCAATTGATGCCCCACTTACACACTCTTTTCCTTTTTCCTAAATATCATATTCCTCATGCAGTTCTCTGCTTGTTTTGGCATTGTATCTGCCAAGAATCTTAACATCGTGCAACACCAAGGAACAGGGGCATTTGCTGCAGTGAATGGCGAGGTGGCCAGACAGGCTAGCTCACGTGGCAGCCACGTGCTCATGGGCACGTTCATTCATGCATCCACAAATTTATTATTGTGTTTTATGCTGCAAGGCTCAGACGGCTGCTCTATGATGTTGATTCTGTGGCAGAGCCGAGCCATCTTATTGGATGCCAAGGACACCACGGGAATGCGGTGGCGCTGACCGACTTTCCTTAATTGTGTGAAACTGAGGGTATGGTATCACAGCTGGTCTTACATTGGACCTCTCACGAGTGGGTTTGTTTATCCAGAAGCAAGCTACCTGCAGATGTGTATAATTCAGGTCGCCAAAAGCTTGTTAAATAAAGTTGAGGCATAAACAAGCCTGCTCGTGAGAGGCTTCGCAGGAAAATATCCCGGCTTTGTCTTTTTCAGAAGATTTTTCACTCTAATCCAACACTTCGTCAAACATTATTCTTAGAACCATCTTACATTTCGCTACGAACTAATCACCATCTAAAAGTGGGCGTCCCCGAGTGTAACACCTCATCTTTCAATTCCTCTTTTCTCCCTCAGACCTCAATAGATTGGAATCGCCTTCCTGCACCCATAGTCTCGATAACTGATGCTACTGATTTTAAAATTGCCATTACTAAGCTTTTTGATGTTCAATAACTTTGTTTTATGTCTTGCCTTATGTATCGTTATACTCATATGTTTCCGTTAAAAAAACCCACTCCTCTCTGTAATGCCTTCGGGCCCTGAGAGAACAATAAATGAAATGAAATAAACGAAATGTGAGACCAGATGTGGTACCATACTTACACTCATACCTGCCAACTCTTCCGAATTTTTCGTAAAATGTACAAATTGGGACTAATTTTACGATTTTACGAATCTTGCTTCAAATCTTACAAAAAATTTTTTTTTTATTTTTTTGTTGTTGTTTTTGTAACTCCGTTGTTGGTGGTATCTTGTATTGCCACAAGAGGGCGATAGGTACCGTCCACAGCAGCGTCGTGGTTTTTACTATCCGTCTATCCGGTGGCCACGAATCGAAAACCAATCCAAAGCTCAAAGCCTTTGTTCGTGTGTTCGGCGGTGCAGAGGTGCAAGTTGGTTCGGCGTGTTCAGACGTTGCTGGGGCCTCGTTGTTTCGGCCAGTTTCGAGGCAAAAAGTATGGCGTCTGTGTTTGTTGCGCGTGTAACTGTAGCATTCTTCTTGTCACTGTGGCTTCGCGGCGCAATGCCGAACTCGAAACCTCAAAAGAGGTACTTTCAGGTGTTCCTGAAGTCCTACACGTCGAAATTTCCGTGCTTCATGCCGCCCAAAAAGCAAGAGAAGTTTGGATTGTGTAGCACGTACACGTGTGATGTAAGCGTTTCGCACGCTGGCCAGGCTGACATTAAGCTGCACATCGCTTCGCGTAACCCCCCCCCCCCCCCCCCCCCCCCCCCCCCCCGGCCGCAGCCGCGCGACTTTTATGAATTTGAAATTCCACAGGTTGGCAGGTATGTACACTCAGTGTCACACAATTCAAGGAAGTCGGTCAGCGGTACCGCACTACTGTGATGTCTTCGGCACACAATAGGATGGCTTGGCTCTGCCACAGAATCAACAGGCCCAAGCCCCGCCGTCTTAGCCTTGCAGCATAAAACACAAGGATAAAATTGCTGGGTGTGTTTTGGGCGTTGTGTATCAGATACCAATATTGTGAGGGGCAGTGTATATGGGCCAGATGTGGGAATGACCCTGCCCGTGAGCATGTGGCTGCCACGCCAGCCAGCCTGTCTGGCCACCTCGCCATTCACTGCAGCAGATGCCTCTGTTCCCCGGTATTGCATTATGTTAAGATTCTCGCAAATACAATGACAGAACAAGCAGAGAACTGCATGAAGCATATGAAATTTGGGAAAAAGGAAAAAAGCGTGTGAGTGAGGCATCAATCGCCCTATTAAACAAAAATGCTTTGCGCCAATGTGATGGTGACTAGCCTGACCAGTGGACTTTATATAGTAAATGTTCAAACTAGCCTTATTACCCTCTTTACTATTAGCTAGCTCTCTTCATCAAACACTTCCTTACCACCAGCATGTCACGGCCATTCGTGCACATGCGCTCATCTAAAAGGCATTCATATGGATGTAATGACCGTATTTGGTTCTATTTTTATGTTTCAGATAACCTTTGGAGACATTGCGCTTCCTGAAGCGCAGTTGAAGCATGTCGACACGAAGCAGCCATCCATTTACGTTCAGGAACTCGCGGTCATGGTATTTGAAACTGAGGCCCTGACAAACTGCTGCCTTACGGGGTCGGCAATGAAGGGAAAGCTTCCTAAGAAGGGAGTTAAGGACTTGATAGGTGAGTAAATTGCCATAAAGAGGAAATGGCAAGGCACTATTGCAATCAAACTTAACAGGAACAAATACTAAGTTTACTCTTGACATATATTGGACTTAAATCTTGGACAAAAGCTCACCAGACAGAAGCTCACCGGTCAAAAGCTCACCACGTGAAAATTTCATGTTGGTCTTAACACGAGTGCAGACAACTTAGGTGCATGCGTGCGACACTAAAACACAACAATGAATTAAATCTGATAGGCACATGGTTTGTTGATTAGACTGGAAACAAGTTTTTCGATTGGTTAGAAGGAAATGCAGTCCCGTACAGGCCGTTTCCAGCAGTCTTGGTAGATCTTGGTGTACCTGGAGCCCCTTGCAAATATTTTCCAGACGGTTGTGGCATACCTTGAGTTAACCCAGATTGATCTTATCAGCTTCAGCTCCACTCACTTTGGTGACCTAAATTTTTGTCCCAAATCGTTGCTTCTGTGCCTGTTATGGCTTACCTGTCGACACCGTTGCATGAGATGGGGTACCACTTCTAAAAATAGTGCAATGTCCATTGCGTCCGCACTTTGGCCCAGCTCGTGACTCACCGGGTAGCCAAAAAAAAGGGGGTGAGCTATTGTGTGGGTCTAAGAAAAAAACGGGTGAGCTTCTGTCCGGTGAGCTTTTGTCTGGTCACCATTGGACTTGTGTCTCGGTACTCATGGATGGTTGTTTCTTTTTGGCTTATGTTGGGGGAGGTATTTGTCTTTTTGTGTCATTACGTCTTGCGCTACACCTCTGGTTTGCAATAATGTGCCCCAGTTCTAGCATACTTTAATTTTTGCCTAGATTATAATTCACTCTGATGTTCCTTCTGCTTAATTTTGATCGTCGATTTATATCAGCGATTAAACTTAACGAAACTTCAGTATTGTTTACTTTTGTGTACAATTTTCTGAAGATAGCTGACTGTTTACCCCAGCTTTAGGCTGCTGAATCTTTCAAAAACTTTCAGCTTGTTCAGTTGTTTTTAAAGTAATTGTTTGGTACAGTATGGCCTCAGTTGGTTTTATATCAGTAAACCCTGAATTATAATATAAAATAGATGTCAGAATCAAAATTTAAAAAATGTGGTCATCTGTGTGTTTAAAATTATTGTCTAGCTACGCTATCTCTGACTTTCTAGCCAAATATCCTGAGGCACTGGTTCTCGAACAGGGTTCCTAGTACAGTATACTGAGGGTTCTTTCAGCACCTGAACTTCCTCAATCGTTCCTATACCATTGTCATACACTCAATTGCAACAATGCCTAGAGTGGAAGGGGCTCCTCGGCTAACAATAACATTAGTAAATTTTTGTTCGCTGATGTCAGAAAGTTTGAGAGTCCCTGTCACAAAGAATGTTATGTTTGCAGGCTTTTAAAGGGGTTATGAAATAGTCCTCAGACTTCGGCCAAGTAAGTGTGGCAGTATCTCACCATCGCATGTGCAGTAAAGATCAGAAAACAATTTTTTCCAAGGTGCACTAGTTTTATTTTAAAAAAAATAGACTTAAGCTTGGGGGGCCCCTCAACCTTTAGAGTCCTTTCCAGGTCACGTGCGTGTGACATGAATTGGGGGCCAAATGAGTGAATGACAACTTTTATAAAAACCTTAGCTTCAAATTGGGCAGATACCTGCTCAACCCGCAAACTCAACCACTATTGGCGCCAAGCCAGTAGTTCCTGTGGCCACCATAAGCTGCATGATGAAAAATGGACCCTTTTTTCCTTTCTGATTGCGCAGTGCACTCGCGACATTTTGAGGGATCACGGTGTGTTTTCTCGTACTTGTGATAAGGTAAAAGAAATAAAAGTAACGAGCTCCAGACTGTTTCCACAGTAAACTTGTTTCATGATCCCTTTAATGCATTGCAAATTGACGAAATGCCTTGTTTTACATTATTTCACAGCAGCAATATTTCACAGTTGCCAATAAACATAGTCATTGGTCCCCGTGCTCAATATATTTAGATGATTAACTTTTTGTTGTTGGTTTCTTTTTGTGAAATTTTCTAAAATTATGTGGACCTGAAGTATAATTTTAAGTACTATTAAGTAAATATGGAGTCTTAAGTTCCTTAATTGTCTATTGTCTTCTCTTTTCAGCTTTTGTTACTGCCAATTCCCTGGAGAAACTCGGAAGTCCGTGAAAGAATACCTGTAAAGGAAGTGCAGCAATGCTTCCTACACTCAAAACAAAGCCTCCAACACACAAAAGAAAACTGCAGAATGAAAAAAAAAAAAAATTAGCTTTCATTTTCATTTATTCTGCGCATTGGCTTTTTTTTTCTCTTAAATCTGATTAGCGATTAATTTAGATTTTATTTAACAAGTGCATTAACTTTTTTCATTCATTTTACTTCAGTCATGTAGGTGATGTTACTTCAGTCATGGTAGATGATAAATATTGTAGGTTTTATATTAACAGGTGCAATACTATTTTTGCTCGTTTTTCTTCATCATGATAGTTTGTAATTATTTTTTTCTTCTAATAAGAGCTTGTTTATAAAGCTTTAAGTGCATCTGTGATATTTGTAAGCCACTAAAAGTATTACGTTTTTTGTTCCATCGTAAGTGTTTGTTTTAGGCAACATGTGTTCATTATATTGAAAAAAATATTTGTTTAATAAAAAGTTCTTACTTTAATTTGTCATCACTTTGAACTCGTCTACATTAAAGCCTGTAACATAATGCATTTCAGTTTCGATAACTGCAAACCACTGCAATTGCTAAATCAATATAATTTTCTACTTTTCTTATCTGGAATTGGTCAGGAATAAATTGGTGAAATGCTTTAAAAGTTCTATTAAGTGTACCCCCGATTATATTTGAAAGCCTGCTTCCAAATTTAATCCGGGGTACAATTTATAGTACTAAAGGCCTGCATAAAAGCATTCTAAAATTCTGCTCAGAAGTGTACTAGAAGAAGTATCCTAAAAGGATGGCGAAATGTTACTTCTGAAGTGCGTAAGAAGTGTACTAAAATGCCTCTTACAGGCATGCTTAGAAGTATCCTAAAAGTATAGCGAAATGTTACTTTTGAAGTGCGTAAGAAGTATACTAAAATGCCTCTTACAGGTATGCTTAGAAGTATACTAAAAGTATGGCGAAATGCTACTTTGAAGTGCGTCAGAAGTATACTAAAAACCGGCCAATTTAGAGCAACAAGCATACTTCTGGAAGTGCAAATAAAGTATACTCTAAGAGCCCCGGTTTTTCGCTAAGGGGTGGCTGGCCTCGTGTTTTGGTTTGGTGCCGTGTCGATCACAGGTGCGCCATCGTGCACGAAGGTGAGCTTCAACCCGAAGAAGAAGCTGACGAAGGAAGAGAAGACAGACCTACAGACTGTGGCGACTTGGTGGCGGCGGTGAGGTACAAAAAGAAGCGGTGAGCGAGGTAATGCGGAACCGCCGTCGGGAGAAACAACCAGACCGGTCGATTTGGGAGGGGCCGCAAACATGGGCGCCATCTATCGCCGTGCGAGTGAAGCACGCTCGGTGAGCCGAACGTAATATGGCCGGAGACGACGACGAAGATCGTCCATGAAGGACGTGTTTTCTCAGCGCTCTGATAAGCCTAACAATTCGGCCTTACAGGTCAGTTTTACAGGCACTCCTTGCCCCGAGGGGCCCTTCCAGGACTTGACACCCTGTAGAAGACACCGGAAAGCCAACCCGCACTGCCCGCGGACCCGGACGCCAAACCATGTCTTTTCGGAGGCCGTTTTGACGACGCCAGCTGGCAAAAGACGCTCTGGCACGAAGGCCCTTTCCATGGAGCAGACGAACGCGAGCCCCTACCCGGCTCCAAGCAACACCACAGGACACCCTACTCAACAAGGTCAGTTGGATTTTTCAACACTCTCACCACAGGACAGCCAGTTTTTAGTGGCATGTACCCAAGAACGCCAAGCGATCGAAGAATTTATGCAGAATCGAGTATCTATCGAGTTCTACATAAGGAATAAAGAACTTATTGAGTCGCTCCGCTCCAACAGTGGAGCCTACGAAGAAATGATCACGAATGGTGTCGCTTTTCAAGAGTACTTCACGCACAAGAACGAATTCGAGACTTTCCGAGCTCAGCGAAATTCCCAGACAGCACCCCAACAAGGCGAAACGGTTGAGAAAGAATCGCTGACTCGGTCCACCATGACGGCAAGGCATAACAGGCCTTCCACATCAACCAACTCGAATGAGAATTCATTGAGAGAAGTCGAGAATATGGATGATGATAGATTTCAATTTCAAGGTTCACAAGAAAGACAAGAAAGACAACGTGCCAACTTTACTTACCATCAGCAGAAAGTCACGAAAGCAGCACAGAGAACACCCAGGCACACGGTCGTTCTGAAACCAACGTGCAAAGAGCGCGTAGACAACTTCACCGGCAGAGGCATTGTTGGGGCGATGGAAAAGGCAGGAGTTCAAAACAAAGATGACTTCTCCGTCAACCGCAACCAGAAATCTAACACTATTGCGATCACAACAAAGAACCCCCTCCTTACGAATAAACTACTCAACATCTACCGAACCGTCAAGGGCGAACAAAGCTTCGAGATGAAACCCTACATGGCGGTTTCAAATGATCAAATCCGCGGAGTTATCTACCTTTCCGGACACGACGTGCAAGAAACTCCAGAAACCCTCATGGAAACTCTTGACTGCAGAACACACACGATCGTCGCAGCTCGTCCCATTGGGCGGTCGGGCAGGACCATCTTGATCACTATCGATGAGAAATCTATTCCAAAGCACGTTCGTTTCCTCTGCGAAATTTTCAGAGTAACCGACTATCGACCAAGACCTCTCGTCTCTTACTCATGCCATGAAATAGGCCACAAATTGGACGTCTGCCCTAGCGGCATCAAGCGCTGTGACCGATGCGGACACACTCATGATAGCGAGTCCGGATGTGAACTACAGCCTAAATGCATAAACTGCGGTGGTCCCCACATCGCCACAAGTAACGACTGCCCCAAGCGGAAAATTCCTCCAAAAAGATTCCCGGCTCTGACACTCCAGGGAAAAAGAACCCTTCTCAATAAGACAGAAATGGACCTAGCACCCGCCGGATCGAACTCTTCACAATCATGGACTAACCCACCCCCGCAAGGAGCATGGGCAACACCTTGCAATGTCAATCCATACGTTCCACCCATGGTATTCGGAAAAGTTTCAGATGTCACCACATCAACCGTGCAAAACCTGCAAATTTCTCCAACCACAAATTGCGGAAACTCAAACTGGCAACAACAACATAATCACACCAGCTGCGAGCAACGTCTAACGGCAATGGAACAACGCATTGACAGAGCCGAAAAATCCCTCGAGAACATCTCGCAAACCCTACGAGATATCCTAAAACGACTAAATGATTAACTTGCCCAAACACAACAAAGAAAACAAACCAAAACGTTAGGCGATATTTCCTTGGGTTCTACAATAGAACTGCAGGGTATTTAATAACAAGGCAGCGGAACTTAAAGAAAGATTAGTGAAAATGAGGGAAAACAAGCCACACGTCATCCTCCTACAGGAAGCAAACGTCGAAAACGTCAATATTCGAGGGTACACTACATATATTCATCCCACCATCGTCCGACGATCCCGCAACTACCAAGGCCAACAATTCACTGGTACAACCTATGGCCAAGCAACCACCCTCGTCTTGAACAGTACAACACAATCACAAATAGATACCTCGCAAATATGTAACGGAGCCAGAGAAGTTGTGGGAGTTAAGTTACGCATAGGCAATCAACAATTCGACATCTACAACGTCTACATTAGACCGAGACAGAAAGAAGGAAACGACGCAGCCTGGTTCTATGCCACAGTGCAAGGCACCACACCCACACTCATCGCTGGGGATATGAACGCCCAACACCCACAGTGGGGGTACAAAAAAGCTAACTAACGAGGACGGAATATAACCAGCAAATGCAAGCAACTGAGGATGGTCCTTCTTAACGAGCCCGACACCCCTACAAGGATCGCAACAAGCACCAGGCACAACGACACAACCCCAGACCTCACCTGGGCCACGAAGAACTTCAAAGCCTCGTGGCATACGTTGCCAGATCCGATGGGCAGCGACCATCTGCCCATAGTAATTCGACTTAAAACAACCACTCCAGCCAAACATCAGGCGAAATTCATTAAATGGGATGTCTTCCGCACTGCCATAGCCGCAAGCAAGGAAGGACACCTTGCCACCCGTATCCAGCGGGCCCTTAAGGTCGCAAAGACAATATACCAGATTAAAGAAGATTCTCCTATAACCGACCTTCATCTCCTCAATCTCTGGGCTAGTCGCCTCCAAGCGCTCCAGAGATACCGAAAAAATAAACAAAATCGAGCACTTCGGACCAAACTTAACTTAGCCACGGCAAGGGCCAAAAGATACACTCTCGAACTTAGACGAAACAGATGGTGGGCACACTGCAGCTCCTTCGGTGAAAAGACTAGACTAAAGAAGGTATGGAACACATGTCGAGGAATGAACTGCAAAACCAAAAGCAAAAACACCGGTTCCAACCTCGCAATACGGCTAAACATAACAGAAGAAGAGCTAGCAAAAGCAGCGGGAGAGAGTTTCTTCCCTCAACCAGCCAAGGAACCACCGGATACTTGCTATGCGCCGGAACCCATAAACGCATTAATGCCAGAAGACTCCCCCTTCACGATGGGTGAGCTCTTGGACGCTCTAGCAAAAGCAAAAAGCAACACAGCTCCAGGCCCAGACCACATTACCATCACAGCACTCCGAAACCTTCCGGATGAAGAAATGCGTGAGCTCCTAGACAAATACAACGAGATATGGGAATCCGGTCAACTTCCCGATGACTGGAAGATATCCACCGTAATTCCCATTCCGAAATCGGGCAAACCCAACAATGACATCCAGAACCTCCGACCCATCTCGCTAACCTCCAACTTATGTAAAGTAATGGAATATATGGTCCTGGCCAGAATAACCTGGATCCCAGAGTCACACAATAGGCTACACCCCATGCAAACTGGATTCCGTCCACACCTGTCCACACAAGACAGTCTAGCCATGATTCACAATGACATAACCAAATTTCAACCTACAGTACAGCCTCGTACAATAGTGGCGATCGACATCAAAAAAGCTTTCGACTCCATCCCACATGAAACAGTCATTCAAGGAGCAAAAAATCGAGGCCTACGAGGACGAATACTAAACTTCATCAAATCCTCCCTTCATCGACGCAAATTTCAAGTTCACATTGGAGGCACCACAAGCCCCCTCACAAGAAACACGGTAGGAGTTCCCCAAGGAGCGGTCATCTCCCCAGTACTATTTAACATGGCCATGGCTGACCTAGCATTTCACCTGGAGGCAATTCTAGATGTACGTTACACTATATACGCTGACGACGTCACCTTATGGATCAACAAAGGCACACCCAACATTCAAGAAAGGCGACTTCAAGAAGCCCTGGATGTTACCATGAACTTTATGCATTAAACAAATATGATAATCTCAGCCGAAAAGACCACCTACGCAGTCGTCGCTTCAAAGAGAGCTAGAAAGAAAAACATCGGAGACACCATTAATTTGTACGTTGATGGCACCAAAATTCAAAGACAACCAAGTGTAAAGATCCTCGGTCTCACAATCGACGAGGATGGGGGAGCACGGAGCTGGCTGAACCAGATTAAGATACAATGGAGACGCGGCCTTAACCTTATCAAGAGAACAACAACCAAAGCTTGGGGGGCAGAAGAAAAACCTTTAAAACTATTGGTACGATCACTGCTCGTCTCCAAAGCCATTTACGGTTATAACTACCTTCGTCTTACCAAGACCCGGCAAGATCAAGTTGAAACCCTTAACAAGGCAGCTATGAGAGTTATCACGGGCTTGCCCAAGATAACCCGCATTCCCGACCTACACAACGCGGCTCAAATAAACACAATCAAAGAACTAGCAAAAGAAGCACAAAATAGTCAGAGAGACCGCCTCAAAAGAACCGAACCGGGAAGAATCATCCTTAAGCACCTCGGAGTAACGGACTTTGAAATTCCAGCTATAACCACTTCTCCTCCTCCATGGGAAGACGAGTGCATAACAGAGATCAAGCCTATACCCCAAAATCAGAGCAAAGAGCACTGTAATAGAAGAAACAATGTTGCTAAAAGACACATAAAAGAGATAGAACATCTCCTTCAATGCAAGACCAATAAAGTCATTTACACAGACGCGTCGCGAAACGAGGACGGCAGGACAGCCATTGCTTGGTACTCCTTTCGCTCCGGCGAAACAAGCGCTAAAATCCTCTCTTATACCCCCAGTGCCAAAACCGCTGAACTCCAAGCAATCTTTTGGACACTAGAAAATGCCTAAGAGGATGAGCACCCCACAGAAATCTTCATCTACACTGACTCCCAAGAGGCTGTTAGAGAATGCAGGAAAGCCAGCAGCCGTAACAAGACTGTGAATGACATCAAAGCCGCAGCGCGCTATCTCCGAACTAAAGGAATCACCCTCAAAATTTCATGGATTCCGGGACACCAAGATATCCCGGGAAACGAAGAAGCCCATGAGGCCGCGCGGAGCACGCTACAGGCAACCTGCTCCGCACAAGGCCTCCTGGACTCCTCCGCCACAATACCCACCGAGGACCCGGATCCCGATGAAATAAAGACACTCACAAGACAAGAGCGGAAAGCGAGGTTGACTGCTCTACTGCCAACAGAGGAACACCCGCTCCCATCAAAATACTCACGGTGGGAGCGGGTGTGCCTCCGGCGTCTCGCTACCAACACGGCCATTACACCAGTTCTACGAAAGCGTTTTTACAAACCAACATCAGAAAACGACCCGGGCCCTGACCCTAACTGCACAGAATGCCATGTACCGGCTACCTGCAGACACCTTATCTGGGACTGTCAAGCGACAGCAAGAAAACGACAGGAAGCGATCTCAAGAGTTGCCGCCGAACTCACACCACAAAACTACGAAGACTGGGTTACACCCAACAGAGGTCCTCCAGACAGGAAGCTAATCGTCGACACCCTTCTTGACTTCGTCAAGAAGGCCGGCCTAGCCCAATATATATAACCACTTCCCTTTTTCCCAACATCCCAACCCCTACCCTCTACATCCCCCACCGGATTAGGTGACTTTCGTCAAGGTATCCGGTGTCCCCTTTCTGAAATAAACGTATTCTCACTCATAATATGGCCGCTTCGTTGGACAGAGAGCCATCACCTAAATGTGTTTCTTCCACCGTGCTCTATCCACACCATAGTAGTATGGTGGCTGCAAGATCCCACCACTGTGGGACTTATAAACTACTGTGAAATACGCATGTGATGGTGTTGAAAGAATCCTTCCAGTTTTCGACTCTGGCATACACCAGATTGCCGATAACAATAACATGATATACTAAATAGTAAATTTTAACAAATAAACGAATATTTTAGAGCACACCTTTTAGGCGCCCGTTTCCGGGTTGAGCGGCGTCGGCATTACCACGCGTGTTGCATTATGGGACGTTTACTCGCTAAGGTTAGCGGGGAAACTTTTGAACTATATTTAGCGGGGAAATTTTCCCGCTAAATTTAGGGGAACAATTTCCCGCTATATTTAGTGGCGAAAATTAACACGCCAAGTTTACGGGGAAATTTTCGCTAAATTTCCCGACAAACCTAGCAGGAAAACTCAATCTCCTAAATTTAGGTGGGAAATGTTGGATAAATTTCCTGCTAAATATAGCAGAAGATTTTCTATAAATTTCCGGCTAAATTCAGCGGGAAAAGCTTCGCTAAATATCCCGCTAAATTTAGCGGGAGATTTAGCGAAAATATCGCGCTATGTGGGAAGCGAGGAGGAGAGAAGGAGGGGAGGGTACGGAGGGGAAGGAAAGGCGCCCCCCCTTTGTTCCCTCCCCTCCTCCCCCTCAAGAGCTGCGCTCTAAGTTCGGATTACATGAAGTCGTAAACGTCTTTCTTTTTTTGTTCTGAAACTACCAGAAATTAACTTCTTGGGAAATACAGATTATATGTTTTGAACCAGGGCTATTACATTACCTTGACGAGGTCTCTAGGCAGATTCAAGATAGTCGTAATTGCACCTTCCCTTAGGTGCAAAATTTTCACCGTCCTGTCAAACCATTCTGTTTCAAAATGGTCCGAGCAGACCACGCTCGTCTCTGAAGGCTTCCAGTTCAGCCTGCCGATGTTTTACACCCACCGCTCAAGAGTCGCGGGGCGACTTCGTGGAATCCTTGGGAGCAAATAAATATTTTTAATCGAACGTATCCCTGCGCGCCAGGATAGCCACAAAACGCTGAATACTTAGGGATGCTAAGTTGTTATCTTTTCGCGATCGGGGCGAATTGAACAGCGCACCGCACAACAGCACGGCATAGTCGACCTTCCTCTGTTGTATCCACTAAGACTCAAGAGTCTGCTTCAACGCTACGTCATCAAGTTTTGCGAAGGAGAGATTGAAAGAAAACGCTCGCCTTATCCTTAACATTACACAACAGAGAGGCTCCTTGGTCAATGGCGTTGCGTGCGTGTATACTTGGGTCCCACTGGTGACTATAAACTCGTGTAAAGTGAATAACATTTGAAATGAATATCATTGCACCGCAGCTTGAAAGGAGCCGTGCAAGGATATTCACTTGGAATGTTTTTCATATACACGAGCTTGCTTGCACTAATGGGACTCAAATATACTTTCACGCAACGCCGCTGACCAAAAAACTCCTTTGTTGCGGTGTGCTCTCAAGGACAAAAGCGAGCGTATTCTTTGAATCTCTCCTTCGCAGAACTTGCTGACGTAGATGGGGGTCCAGTATCCCCCAGGGACGATATTTGAATGCGACTCATAGATTGGACTCAAGCACTGCGTGAGCACTGGCTTTGGGCTCGTGATAATTGATAACTCGACAAGCGTTCGGGTTGCGGCTCCTGTACAATTGCGGCAATGACGAAAATAGCCAAACCCTAACAATGTCTGGAAATCAGCGCGAGTCCTGTGCTTAGCCAACCCCAGCGCGTGGCTATGATCAACATTGGCGGCAAAAAACCGGCTCCAGATCACGTCGGCGCTTGTTCTTGCTGCTGGCTGAGGGGGTGAGCGCTGCTCATTTAAACTTTTTCTGCAACTGCTATTGCGCGTGGTGAAAAACGAACGCTCCCTTCATAGGTCGTTAAGGCCAGGTATCCCTTCTTAGAAAGAGGGACACAAAGTAAAAAAAACAAAAAAAAAACAAAACAAAAAAAACAAGCGCTCTCTCGTTTACATCGATCAATCAATCAATCTGTCAATCAATCAATTAATCAATCAAGCAAGCAAGCAATTTCGTCTCATCTCTCAGAGAACGATGTTTGCTGGATCGAAAATCTGTAACAAATGTAGCTTGACAAGGCCCCAGCTCCAGGATGGCAGTTCGCGTACAGCACTTACTATATATAACACAGTAAACTAATAACTTCCCTCCTTAATGTTATGTACATAGGTGTATCTCGCTTTTCATTAGTCTACAAAAAACGTTTCTATATAAAGCAAAACATTTTATAAGGCAAATGATATAAGCATGAAGCCATCAAGTGGACAATTATGGCTGAAGTTTTTATGATTCAACGCGTTCAATACAGATGATGTGCGTTTAATAAAGACAATGTGATGCGTCTTTCTTTTCGCTATTTTATATTTAACTAATCGACTCAATAATGTTACCTTTTTTGGAAACATATTTCATTATGTGTAATTGATTAGAGAAGAAAACAATAATTGAAGCAGCGAACGTTACCGAACAAAAAAGTAATTGAAGCGTTAAAAGTTACAATCAAATGTAATGGGTTACGAGTATACAGTAACTTGTAAGATACTTGCAACTCTGAAGGGTCTATCTCGTACGTAAAGTCTGCCTCTGAACCGCTAAGCCGCGTTTTACGCTCTCTTGGTATTCGTACACTGTTCGAGCCCTACCGAACAATCGCGAATACTCTGTCCAAGCTGAAATATCCCACCCCGACAGACGTCCAGATAGGCGTAGTCTGCAAGATCCCGTGTGTGACTGTAGTGCTTCATACATTAGTAAAACCGCACGCAGGAGAGAGGATCTACCAAAACAACACCAGCGTGACTCACCTACGTATCGCACGTGACTCGCCAAAAATAAATTGGTGGAACATGCTTAGACAATGAGTCATTATTTAGACTTCGCGGCTTCAGCGACCTTGGTGATGGAAGACAGACAGGCTCACCGAAAACTGCTAGAATCGTGGTTCATCTTAAGGGACACACAATGGTGCCACAAAAACAGCTGCTCTCTCCCCGAAGCGTACACTGAACTTTCCAATGAACAGAACCGCTGTACTTACTGAAAATGCATCTTGCATGGGAGGCGAAACTTTTATCCATTTGGTTTTTGCGATACGGTGACCGGCCTCGAAAGCGCCTTTCGTACGCGCGCGCGCGTATGCGGAGGTATCGCGCGGCGGCGCGGCGCCTCCGCATATGCAAGACGTCCGCATAAGCACGGCGTCCGCATAAGCACGGCGTCCACATACGCAGGCGACGCGCGTATGCAGACGTCGTCCCAAAGGTCATCCTAGGGGTCGTCCTCGAGGTCATCCCAGGCGTCGCTTTTGACGTCGTTCTCTAGGATGACGTCCTCTGAGACGCCGCTTTTGGCGTCATTCTTGAGGTCGTTCTAGAGGTCGTCCTTGATGCCGTCCTAGAGGTCGTTCTAGACGTTGTCTTTAACGTCATTTTGTAGGAGGTCGTCCTAGACGTCGACCTAGACTTTGTTCTTGAGGTGGTCCCAGAGGTCGTCCTTTATGCCTTCCTTGAGATTGCCTTAATGTTCATTCTAGACGTCGTTTCTGACGTCGTCCTTTAGGACGTCCTTCTCGACGTCGTTCTAGACATCGTCGGAGACGTCGTTCTTGAGGTATTTCTTGAGGCCATCCTAGAGGTCGTCCTTGACATTATATTTCACGTCGTCCTCTAGGACGTCGTCCTAGCAAGCAGATAAACCCGCGCCGCGCATACAAGGAGTGGCAGTATGCACGCATTCATATTTGCGCCCAAGCTACGAAGCAATCACTCATGGCTACGGCGCAAACAGATAAACCGCTCCGCGGGTACACGGTGCGGCAGTACACACAGATTCAGATTTGCTTCCAAGCTACGAAGCAATGATCGGTTTGACTTGAGCTACTTGGTACACGGTCAATTATGGTGGTAAAACAGCTTGAACATTAAATGATAACACAGGGACAGTACATACACACGAAGCTGCAGTGATGGGGGAACAGTTTAAACATGAAACGATTACACAGAGATCGAAGATTAAACGATTACACAGAGTCGAAGCAATCACTCAATTTTGAAGTGGCGCTCTACAGCCGCGCTGACCTTAACTACTGCGTCGTAATCCATTAATAAAATAAAGTGTTTACTTCAAATTTGCGTCGCCGTATCCTCACTGAGCTGTGTCGTGAGTCTCCTGACAAATGCTATAGCTATTGATAGACAACCAACAATAGTTGTTTATGCAGCCAATTTTTACATTATGTCAAGTCGGTGTCCCTATTTTGATTTTGACTAAATACATGCATGTTTGTCGCGTTATTTTGGACAACTGGGCTTATGAACGCTTCTCTGGGAAAGCAGGGTTGTTCACATCAACGGGGCACCACTATATATACGCAAACATCCGCTTATTAGAACAAAAAAGCCTAGACGGTCATCACTAAAAGGGTACCCTTCAATTTTGCGTCTAAACCTACTGAAGAAATATGAGCTTTCCACCGGCATCTGGGATCTCGCCTCTCCAGCGTGCTCCGAGCCTACAGCGTCAGGACGACCGTTACGCTCCCTGCCCGGTTTCCGGGGATCCCGATCCGACGAGCGGAGGATTACTGTCACGGTGTTTCGAGAGGGAGACGGCACGGCGGCGCACACGCGTGCGTTCGGAACAAACGCGCCCACGCGGATGCCGCACAGAGCCGAGTTCATTACTCTCGGCTCGGCGTAACATCTTCGAGAGATAATCTTGATTTTGATGAGACACGGAACGATGGTCTCGTGGCGGCAGTTGATCCTTCTCGTCGACAGGGTGCAGGCTTCGTATGCGGCAATCAATCACGACCGTGCTCACGAAAGGGCGGTTTTATTTTCCCAGAGGTCTTTTGAGAGACGGTTTCATTCGTTCGCGAAAACGGTTTCACGAATGACAGCTTGCACTCGACGATATAGCGAGCGATGCTCAATGAAGATGGTTCAGCTTGCCTTTGAATTTTACTTAATTTTGAAGCCTAGTTTATTGTGTTACGCACTATCTAACAACGTGAGATAGTAACTTGGAGCGTGCGGAAGAGTTTAGCGCGCGCAACGAAAGTACTATCGGGGCCGATGGACAAGTTGCATAATCACAATGAATGTTTTTTTTTTTTTTTAGCTGGCAATAGTTACCACATGCAGGACGAAAACCACGCTTTGGGAAGATGAATGAGTCCAACCATTTAGCTAAGATACATCGCGGTGCGCCATTCTGTCCAGGACCATTTTGCACTGGATAATTCTGTCCAGCATTTTGTTTTACCTCCGCTTGCCCGTCTTGTGAGAGTGTTAGTCGATTGGGTTACTAATTGCAAAGGTATTTTTTGTAATTTCCATCAACATATGGTGGTGGCCATACCTTTTGCGGAATTTATAACTGTTGTTGCTCGAAATAGTACCAAATACCCCCAAATACATTTTGCGTGGTAAAAACATAAAGAGAGATTTTATTTTGAACATACAAAATACTATCATAATCCTCGTTTCTGTAAATATGTTCTAAAACAAAAACGCGCAAAATTGCTTTCCTGATTGCCTTGAGCCGGCAAAACACGACCTCTTGGGTGCTGCCTTCTTTATTGTATAGTTCCGGATACCTTCCTCGAAATGTTTCACGCCGTGTACATCCGCTCCCGTAACGCGCCCTCTCGTACGGTGCCGCTCTCGTGCCGCGCACTCTGTCGTCGGCGATCTTGCGTCGTGCGCTCTATAGAATCGTACAGCCCCATTTTTCTAATCATTCTGCGGGTCAGGAAATTTGTGCTGCCAGATCGCCCCTGTTAGTTTTTGTTTCTTGGAATTTTCGACGGCTTGTAAATTATGTTCTGCTCATTTACACGACCATTGCAGGAATAATACGACACGAGAGAGCGTTATTTTGTTTGAACCGCGATGTTTGCGAACTCTCCGCTTGTTGTTTGATTAAAGGTTTCAATACCCAGGGTCCGAGGCTACACAAAACGGTTTAAGCTTGTTCAGAAGCAGGATTTAGTGCGTATAAGCCGGAAGGATGTTATAAGGGCAAATATCAAACAAATCTCCAGACACAGATTCATGTTTTGTTTCTACCGGGTGATTCAATGAGACGGCAGGCTCTTTAAATTGACCGGAAAATTCAGTTTCTTAACCTATCGCGCTACGACTTTGTGCAGCGTTGCCCACAGATGGTGCATTTTTGTGTAACATTTGCGAAGAGCGAACTTACCTGACTGAGGAAAAAGTAAAGAAAGAAAAAGCTTAGCTCCTATGTAAACGTAGCGACGCCACCGGTCAGCAAAGAACACGGCGCCGTTTCTCACGGGAGACAAGAGATGGCGCAAGTGGTCGCGACGCCAACTGCCGCCAACGAACGAGCAGACGACGCCGAGAGCCGACCAATTTAGCAGACAAGGAACTGCAGTTCCTTGTTGTTACCGCGCCTGTTTTTGTTTCTGCGACTGTCGCCGCCCGCGGAACGCGCTCCGCTTTTGAGTCGAAAAGATTGTCTACTAAAGACGCTGGCTCTTGGCGCCGTATGCTCCTTCGTTGGCGGCGTTCGTTGCGCCATCTCTTGTGTCCCGTGCGAAACGGCGCCGTGTTGTTTGCAGACCGGTGGCGTCGCTGCGTTTCCATAGGAGCTAAGCCTTTTTTTTTCTTTACTTTTCCTCAGGTAAGTTCGCTCTTTGCAATTTTTACAAAAAGAAAACCACCATTTGTGGGCAACGCCGCACAAAGCCGTAGCGCGATAGGTTAGGAAACCGAATTTTCCGGTCGATCTAAAGAGCCTGCCGTCTCCTTGAATCACCCGGTGTATTTGTTCTGTGCTGAAACTTCTGTCCTCGCTTTTTAAGGTGAAAATGTTTTTCTTTAACAACTTGTCTGTATCCTCGCTACGGTTAAAAAAAATATCGGTAGAGACACTTCAGACTTCTTACGTGTGGGAATGCGAAAGCATTATGGTCGCTTTGGTGAAATGTTTTCGATTGATGTTTTTGGCATGCATTAAAGTTCTCTCTTGTGATTCGGTGTGCGTGCCTGCGTATATGCTGGCCACCGACCGGAAATATTCGGACCATCTCGCTGGAAAACGATGAACGTCATTTCCAGCTATGAGAACCTCTCTAAGGGTAGGTCTGTCAAATTATGTAATCTTCTCCTGCGGCAATGTCTTCGTCATCAGAGGGATATATGTCTGGCGCGTAATCTTCACGTCGTAACGGTTGCGGAGGTGTCGGCGGTGGTGGGATGCGGTGGATTGAGAGGATCATTGCTTTGAGGTCGGTGAAGTACATTGAGAAGTATTTCAGGTCTTTCACAGATTTATTCTTGTGGAAGGCGAAGTCGATTCATGTTCCTCTCAGTGTGGTGAGGTGCACGCACTGGGCCATAGCTGTAGTCAGCCCGATGGCTGCAACCTGACGTGTATAAATGTACGCAGTAGGCGCACCTTTAGTTAGCCAGAACTGTGGAGCCGCTGTGCCGTTTTCTTAAAGAGAAAACCAACGCATTTCTTCTCGCTGTAGCTCACAACAGACTGCCAAAGCACCTACCTATGTATGCTGTTCCTTCGTGTGGTCGCGAGCAACGCAAGACTGGTAGTTCCCTTCGTGCGGTCATTGATGCGTACCGTTTTCTAACCGTACGTTTCTCCCAGGAGTATTTGTTGAGTGCTTGTTGTTTATTATTGAGAGTGCCTTTCCTGCGCCTGTGTACCGCGCTCTGTTTCATGCAGGTCCAGGGCAAGACGTTTTGTATAGAGTGAAAAAGATGTCAATCGCACTGTGCATAAAAACATTTTTCTTTAAGTTACACACAAACTGACTTCTGTGAAAACGTGGCTTGGCCAAAGAAATATTTTTGTACCATTCGGTATTGAGTGTTTTTGTGTAAAAAGCCGGAAACCATTGAACACGTATTCCTAGACTGCTGGGACGCTTTACTGTTCTGGGACGTCCTCCAGAGGACTATTAAAAAAGAATCTCCGTTAACGCCACATGGTATAAGGTTCCTTCCCGTGGAGAAAAATAAAATTCCTGCGGATCTTGTTACGCTCCTGGGCCTGCATGCAATATGGCGAAGCAGAATGGCGGTTAGACATGCCTATGTGGACGTGCGCCCAGTAAGGTTTTATTTTATAGAATCAGTCTGGAAACTAAAATATGTCGATTTCTTTTTAGAGTGCCTGCCTGACTGGATGCCAACTCTGGATGTACTGGAGAACTTAGAGGGATTTTAGACTCTGCACGCGTACTATCCACTGTGTATGTGATTTTAACGTTGTGTTAAATTTTTCTTTCTTGACATAGCAGGCAACGAAGCTGTTTTGATGTTTCTTGGTACAGCTGTGCCAAGAAACATCAAAACAGCTTCTTGGAGTGCACAGAGGAAGTGGTGTATTCATTTGCCCTTTCATGGGAGAAATTTACATAGGGCAGACTGGACGATGCCTTAATGATAGGCTCCGTGAACAAAAAAGAAAAAAAAATAGCACCAGATCTAACTTTGGCCACCCGGGCATACATTGCCGCGATTGCGGGTGCGAGATTCACCTGCCATCTTGTACAACTTTAGGTAGGCGCTGAAATCAATTAACGAGATACATTATTGAAGCCGAACAGATCGTCAGGAATTACGAAAACTGTATCAGTACACCATCTTTGAACCTGACAGAAAAAGATAAATATTTTGTAAGTATCTAGGAGATTGGTGGGCGTGATTCGGTAAATTCGGTAGTTCCAGACGTAGAAGACAAAGTATATAAAAACGAGTTGTCAGTCATCGCGGTTTGTTTGAATTTTGTCTTTCTTTTTAGAGTTTAAAGAGTGAGTACACTTTTGCAGTAGTGCGCTTTAGCGTGTGTTAATAGGAGTCACTCTCTTCGCAGACTTGATTGAGCTGTCGCAGTCTTCACAGACTTGCCCAGGACGCAAATCACTTGCGTTCATCTGATTGTCCCTTTGCAGGCAAAGCGGAATCTTTAAATTTAGTCGGTATCAGCCGGCTGTCATTCTGAACAGTTTCATAAAAGTTTTACAGAAAAGACTCGATATTATATTCTAATTCAATTCTATTAAACTTACATTTTAATTTTTTATGGTAAATGCCCCTGATATCAAAAGTAAAACAAAGACATGATCGCCACTCATTTCATATCTCACTTAGCTAATAAATCAGCAGCTGACACAGGCAGCTATAGCTTACTATGTGTCCCACGCTTTCGCATCGATTGCTTCTAGCAGTTAAATTAATTTCACGGCTGACTGCAGTGCTCACTATAAAACTGTCACACGTTTTACAAGCGCAACATGGAACATTAAGACATCAAGCTATAACTGTGGAAAGCGAGGTTTTCAAGTGTTTCTTGCGTTTTCTACTACCCAAACAGAGGCATGGTTAAAATAGAACGAAGGGAATTTGTAAATAAAACCGAATTATACGTCTCACATTGCGACGAGTCAACGATCGCGTTAATTTTACCCCCTCTATATTCAGATAGTAAAAATAAATATCGCGATATACCGTCATCGTAACAATATACCGTTAAGTGATCGGTTTGAACGAAAGCGTAAGAGGGCATAACCGTTTTTTTTTTAGCTAACATATGAGACTACTTTATATCACGTTGATAGAAATTAGCTGCTCTTATAGATCAGGAACAATGAACGTTCTTTGATATTTCATATTTCTAATACTTTTGTACCGAAAACAGAAAGTCAAAGAAGCGAGCCGAGACTTACCTTTTATTCGGATATCCAAAACTTCCCAAATTACCGCGCAGCTTGGCACAGCAGACGCTGGGGCACCGACAAGTATTTAAATTTAAAGAGTTCTTTCATACATAACGGATTTCGTACAGGGATCGAAACGCCGAGAAATTGGCCGATCACGAAGGGTGCCCTTCACATCAGACTAGCCTACGTAAACCGCCCGCGGGCGGTTCAAAACACAGTGGTTCAAATGATCATCCAAGTTCCGGGCGCTCTGGCGCCCACAAGACGGCTCCAAGGAGCACGATGAGCCAGAAAAGAAAGAGAGAAAGAAGAAACTGAAGAAAACATACTTTTCATGAGCAATTCCTTAGTTCAGTCATAGCTTCAATATATCTCTATCTTTATTACAAATCATAACATATTTGAACCATATTTGTTTACAATAAGCTTCTTGCACCTAAAGTCACTACCGGTTAGGCTCGAAATCGAAACGAACATTACCGTCTGCTATCAGTGTCTTGGCGCCATGTCGGAGGCATAACGCGACTTATTGCGGGAGTAAGGGGACTGTAGAGTCGTAGAGCCGTCGTTGTATAAGCACATTTCAGAATATCTTCTTGTCCTAGTCAATCGTAAAGAGTAAAGAGGTTCCTCATCTGACACGAAGTGCAGTTCGAAAACCTTTAGTTGGGCTACGAAACTTTCCTGTCGAGATCATGGATTTAATATACCAATCTAGAGCGAAAGGTCCCACGCATTTGGCCGCTTTGGAACGGCGGGTCATAGTCGCCGACATCGGCGGCCCCAGTTGGCGGTCCCAATGAGCCCGTATCTCTGGTGACGCCATAATATGCACTAAGAAGTAGCAAAACATACCCTGCAAGGTCTGTACCTTGTTGTTTTCTCCCTTACTTTGCAAGAAAGCGCCGGAATTGCGCATTGGCCAAATGAAATAAAGTTGACAAACGCTCGAGCAACTTCAACGTGTCGCGGCAAAACAAGCACGCCTGAACCTTCGTCTGCTTTCTTCTTCTGCTCTTTTGTCGCTTTCTTTCTTGTTCTATCTCTCGGGACCGGAGAAGTTAGTGCCAAAGATTTGCCGTGTTCTGCTGCCGTTTTTACCCGCCTGGTCGAGGTCGCACCGGCCTGTCCGTCAGAGCCATTCATAACGCTGGCGAAGTGATTGCTCGAGCGTCGACTTGTCCTGGTTCTTGACTGCCGGAATTAGAAAAAAAAACAAAAAACAATACTGCTGGCCGCAGCTCCGTTGTCGCCCACTTTTACGGCTAGAACAATTAATTAAGGCGAAATTGACTATTTTAAGCTTCCAGTGAACGGACAAACAACGGAGCGAACATGGCCCCAAAGCACACAACACACAGCATGACAGCGAGGAATGCCTCGAGCATGGATTCCGGAGAGTTTCGGTGAGATCTACAAACCGGTAGTAGCGTTGCATCATGATGCTGTGGTGTACTAGAAGGGGAGCTGTGCCAAACGCCCCGTCACTGCATTGGGAGAGAGGGGACCTTTTGTAGGATTTCGCCGCTTCGGTGCTGCTACATATATTACAGCGCGCACTTATCTACGCCGCTTTGCCTAGCAACGCCACGATAGAATAGATAAAGTACAGTGGCGCGCTGCAATCTATCTATTCTAAAAAGAAGCGAGCTATTCTATTCTATTCCATCTATCTGAAAAAAAGCCAATAAAGATTATTATTATTAATATTATTAATCAAAATAATCTACCCCACTTTGCCTTACAGCGCCACGAAGCGACAGCGTCCTGCGGAGGCCGCGGAAACGAGCAGCCCTGGCACACCTCCCGTTCTAGTACACCATAATGGTGTCGTGCAAGAACCCTATAAACTAAATTAGCCACTTGCCGTTAGGGGAATCATGATGATGATTGCTGTTCCCCTAGCTCGTGAAATTGAAAAATTGAGTGCTTTATTCTTCTGGTGTCCCTGCCAAGCAGGTGAGATCGATCGTGCAGTGCGAGTAACATGCTTCTGCTTGTAGCTTCGGCTTCGCTATCAAAATAAAGTGGAGTATACTTTTTCACGCAGGCTAGGGCCACTAAATGAGCTACGCTTCAGAGTAACGACACTTTCCCATATTGTGACTTAAGATCATGGTTGCCAGTTATTTGAAGCTTTATCTGAAATCACAGGAAGCACTTTTCTGCCTTCTAGAAATGTTTAAACAGTTCGCGACAGAGCAAAGCAATATTACATGAGCTTCCTAGCACAAAATCTAATGCTGAGGAAGTCGCACATTTGAATAATGACTGTCGGCAGTTGCGTCTGGTCTGCATACGAACCAAAAGGGCGGCGCTCACAACAGTGTCGGGGAACAAAGTGCCGATACTCTAAGCGAAGCTTATTTAATGTCTCTAACGCAGGCTATGAAATAAAGCAATGCACATTATAAAGAATGGAACGCTTGAAAGAGACGCTGAGGTCGCGAGTTGCATACTTTTTTATTTTCATTTAGATATATATTTGTTTAATGCTTTGTTAGCCTGAATAGACAGATCTTGACAGACGCTTGTATTCGAACGTGGCTGGTGCACAATCGGACGTTACAGCGCCGCTTTTATGGTCGTATCGCTTGGATGATGGAGCCCTCTGATCTCCAGGGCCGTATATATTGAGAGTTTGGCCAATGGGAGGAGCGGGAAGAGCCAGCTAGGGCGTGCAACACGCGCAGAAAAAGCGCTTGACATGTTCTCTTGGCCAATCAGAAGCCGAAACGTCGGCTCAGCTAATGTCTGACCGATATGATAGCATCCTAAGCCACATGAAAGAACCGGACCGGGAACTAAAGGACCTAAAAAAACGCAGCGAGGCAATCGAGCAAAGCGAAAAAGAGGCAAAGCTTAAACAACTGCAGCTCCAAGTGAATGACCTCGAGTAGCGAAGCAGAAAGCTTAACTTAGAATTCCACGGCATTCCGAAAACTGAAGGTGAAGACTTGATAAGCAAAGTGAACAAGATAGCAGAAAAGTTGGAAATGCCCGAACTGGTCTGAAAGTGACGTCACAGCTATCCACAGATTACTGTCAAAACCGGATAAAATTCCTGGAATCACTACCAAGTTTTCATCGCAGACCACAAGGGACACCTGGTTGAACAGGAAGGCTAGGCTGAGAAAGGCTGCTATCAACGCGTACGTCAGCGAAAACATGACCACGTATAACATGGAGCCGCTGGCCAGGACAAAAGAGTGGGCGAAAAGGAAAGGATTCTTGTATGTCGGGCACCAGAACGGAAAGCTTTTTGTCAGGCGTAAGAATCGCGAGCGCTCTTGCATCGTCAAGAACGAAGATGATTTGCTCGCGCTTGACTCCTAGTTCTACTACGTAAATATGACGCATCAGTTATTACTTGATGGATTCACCTTATTTACTACTTACTGATTAGGAACAACACCTAAGCTCATGTTCTAATATTTGCCTACGGGCTTTCCATTTAAGTGTACAATCTGCAAAGAACAAAGTCATTGACCTCGAATGTCTTTTTGCACAGTTTGAAATTTCTTTCGATGTAATTATGTTAACGGAAACTTGGTATTCTGATGAAGGGGACGTTTTTCATTTGCCATGCTACAATGCCTACTGTTTAAATCGCACCACTAGTCTTGGTGGAGGTGTGTGTGCACTAATAAAAGAAGGTAGGGACTGTGAACTGTTACGATGTTTTTGCTGTACCTCTAGTGATTATGAAAGCTTGTCTTTGCTGACAGATAATACGCTTGTTTCTGTAGTTTACCGTGCACCTGATGGCAACATTCCGAATTGTCTTGGTTTTTTTACACTCTCCTGGAATTCTGTAGCGACAAAAAGCTAACTGTGATAATTGGAGGTGATTTTAACGTTAACATGCTACTTAATACCACACCTAAAATTATTTCGATTTTCTGCTTGCTACGTATGACTGTGTTAATGTGATAACCAAACCAACTAGAATCACGAAAAACACAGAAACTCTTATTGATTTCTTTATCACAAATGTTGATAACACTTGTATGATTAGCGGAATTTTACATTGTCATATAAGTGACCATTTGCCAACTTTATTTTGCATAACAGGCAAGCGATGCCATAAAAATAAAAAAAAGTCCATCAGCCGTTTTCAAGATATCAAGCTTAATTACCTTGAAAAGTTTCGTGAATTTATTAGAAATGAAAATTGGTCTGACGTTAATGAAACAAACCCTGATATAGCGTACAACCTTTTTCTGGACAGGTTCAAAGAACTGTATGAAAGAAATTTTCCGTATAAGACATTTAAAACGTCAAAAAGAATTCGTAAGCCCTGGATTACCCCAGACCTCTTATTGAAGATTAATATAAAAATTGAATGTTCAAAAAATTTAGCAAAACCAAAGATCACACGGATCTAAGCAATTTCGAATTATTTAGAAATAGGCTAACAAAGTAACTTCAAAAGGCAAAGGCGGATTACTATCATAGGAACGTGGGCTCGTCAAGTGGACGGAAAAGGATTAATTCAATCCTACAATGTGACTGGTCTCATGTTGGTCTGGAAAAGCTTTGTGTGAATGGTACGAAACTTGCAGGTGTTGCTTCAGTTAATGCGATTAACGATCATTTTGTAAACGTAGCTACAAACGCATATAGTAATGAAGCATATTGACACATTGAAAAAGGGAATGAGAATTTTGTTTTTCTAGATCCCGTTATTGATATCGATGTGTTTTCGGTGTTTATGTATTTAAAGAACACTGCGAGTAGAGATGTTGATGATATCCAGATTAAGCCAGTAAAATATGCTCTAGACATTATAACACCCGTGTAACACACATTGTCAACTTGTGCATATCGACAGGAATATTTCCTGTGCGTATACAGGTAGCCAAGGTTTCCGTTCTGCACAAGAAGGGGGATAGGAATGACATTAATAACTCTAGGCCTGTGTCAATACTGCCAGTTTTTTTAAAGGGACTTGAAAAAGTTATTCATACCCGCTTGTCTAACTTTTTTGACAAACATAAGCTAATTACAAGATCCCAGTTTGGATTTAGAAAGCATAAATCAACTGAACTTGTCTTACTTGAACAGAAAGAATTTCTTTTAAGAAATCTCGAGGACCGACAACTAGTACTTGGTATTTACGTAGACTTTACTAAGGCTTTTGATTTTCTAAACCATGAACTATTATTGAAAAAGCTGGAATATTATATGATTTCGCGGTCAAGCTTTAACCCTTCTTCGATCCTATCTTGGAAACCGTAAACAAAGCATTTGTTGTAATAATTTCATTTCCACAATCAAATCGGTATTATCGGGTGTACCTCAAGGCAGTATCTTTGGACCTTCTCATTTTAGCGTTGATGTCAATGATTCTGTGAACACAGACCAGACAACTAAATTTGTTATATATGCTGACGATTCGACGCTTCTTTTTACTGCTGATAAGGTACATCGACTTATATCTATGGCCAACACAGTAGCAGTGGATAAATTAGGAGAATGGACCGATAAAAACGCTTTAAAAATATATATCAATAAAAACAAAAGCTATAATATTTAGGCCGAAAAATAAAGTTATTTCTTCATTAGAATATATCTATATAAACTCGGTAAATATTAAATTGGTTGAGTTGGCATTGTGTTTTCATAAAACATGTCATGGGACCATCATATTGAGTATTTAAAGAATAAATGAACAAAGTTTGTCGGTCTGGTATATTGGAATCGATATATATTTCCGAGGTCGGGTAAATAATTACTGTATAGACCTCTATTTTTTGCTCATTTAAATTACTGTCACCTGGTTTAGGGTATTACCACGGCAACAAATCTTAATATCACACATTTGCTTTAAAAATGAATGTTACGTACAATTGCCAATGAGCCGTTCTGCTCGCATACAGAAAACCTGTTCAGAATGTATAATATATTAAGTATCTACAACATTTATTATTATAGGCTTTCTACAAAGTATAAACATGAATTGTGCAGTAACCGTAATTACATAATTGAACTGTCTGGTTTAAACTAACGCGTCCCCAATTATCAATTTCGAAACCCTGAGTACTGGAATGTACCTACTTCCCGATTAAACCTAGGAAAAGAAATATTATGCTACAGAATATCGAAACTTCTTAATTGTTTTATTCACAGTGATGTTCACGTAGATACCATGAACATGAAAGAATTCCGTGCGTGGATGTGCCATTTTGTTGTAGACGACTAATGTTTTTGGTGTGCGTGTTTGTTTTTTTATATTTCTGTCGCCTTGTCACTGCTGTAGAATGCAATTTGGGGGCCAAGAGCTCGTCAAGCCGTTTCGTGCGGCTTTTTTCTCGGCCTCCACCACTGTAAATGGAAAATAACAGATGTTATTATTATTATTATTATTATTATTATTATTAAAATAATCCCCTAATGATGGTAGTGAGAAAGAGTTTTCATAAGCGCGTAAGAGTTAAATGTAGGAACCCTTCATGGTTGAGAATATGGTGAACGTAATGTTTCGCTTATTATCATGCAAAAAGATGTTAGAATCAAATGTGCCGATCGAACTGTGTTTTGCTCGGACGGCAGAATCTGGCTCTTGGCGCCTGAGATACGTACAGATTACGTCTATCGTTCTGCTAGATTTTTATTTTAATGACTGTGATGGAAAATTCACGTCCGCCATGTTTTCAGTCACCGAGAGTTACTCCCACGCACTTATTATTCCAGGGCGTTTTCCAGATGCCCTGGAAGACGCCCAGCCTGCTTCCGACCAATGGCGTCTCCTCATTTGCCTCCTTTACTTCCCAGTGTGTTGTCAAACTCTCTTGATATCATTGTGGCGAAGCGGGCGGGTTGGTACATGACATAAAATAAAAGTGCTAACAAAGGCAAGGACAGAAACGAATTCCAAAAGGACGAGATCTTACTCTCAACTGAACATTTATTTAAAAAAGTGAAAGCTGTTTACAACTCCCTGTAACGCCGAAATGGAGCGCAGCTCTTGAGGAGGAGGAGGGAAGGGTACTGAGGGGAGGGTAGACCCATCTTCCTCCTCCTCCTCCTTCCCTCATTCTTTAATATGCTCCGGGGGATCACCTGACCTCGGGATGAGGGGGTCACGCGACCTCGGGGGGGAGGGGGTGTCACTTGACTTCGGGGCAGGGGGTCACGTGACCTTGGGGGGTCACGTGGGGGTTGCCTTGGGGGTCACGTGACCTTGATGTGACCTTGGAAGGGGTCACGTGACCTCGGGGTCATGTGACTTTGGGAGAGGCACGTGACCTTGGGGGCACGTGAGCTTGGGGGTGACCTTGGTTACGCCGACGGCGACGACGACGGCGACGCCGCTCAAGCCGGAAACGGGCGCCTAAGAGCTGCGCTCTAAAACAGCGAAGGCAAACACTGTGACAAGTACGTAGCGCCCCCTCCAGTCCACCCGTCTATGGCCGCCAGGCTCGGCGGGCAACATTGATCACCGCGCAGCAATAAACGCCGGGGAGTGCATGTCGTCCCGGTCAGGCATCGTTCACCCTCACAACCAGGCTGCGAGTCGTTCCCTTCTCGGCGGGTGCTTCGGCCTCCTTCGTCCACCATCCCGAATAATTGTGACACTGGCGACGAGGAACCGTGGCACTGGAGGCGAACAACCTGCAAGGCTCGGCCCACGCCGCCGAGAGAGTCGGAACACCACCCCCCGCTCCTGTCGCCATGCGGCTGTATAAGGGCTCGAGCGGCTCGAGCGGTTCGAGGGAGATGGGCCCGCCTGGCCAGTCTACGAAGAACAGGTCCACGTGTTCTTTCGGGCAAACGACACGCCCGAGCCGAAACAGCGGGACATCTTCTTGGCCAGCTGCGGGACCCTCGTCTGAAGTCTCCTGCTCTACCTCCTAAAGCAGGCCACACCGTACGTGGAAACACTGGGTGAGCTGCTCGCCACACTGCGCTCGCACTTCAGCCCGGCTCCGTCCACGCTTATGAAGCGGTTCTCCTCTAACAACCGGAGCCGCCGCGACGGCGAGACTCTCGGGCAGTTTGTCGCTGCGCTACGAGGGTTAGCGAACACCTGCGCCTCCGGTGACCAGTTGGACTCGCTATTCCGCGACAGTTCCGTCTACGGCATCAACAACCCCGCCATGCAGACGCGACTCCTGGAGCTTCCCGACCCCTCGCTGGACGACACGGTGAAGGCAGCGCAGGCGATGGAAGCCGCAGCAAAGGACGCCAGCGAGATTGCGCGTGCGGCCGGCTCAACGTCAACGGAAGCAGCGGTTAACAAGACGCCGACAAGGAGCGGTGCCTGCAGCCGCTGCGGTGCTGCCCACTCCACCTCACAGTGCCAGTTCGCCCAAGCGCAATGCTTCACGTGCGGGACAACCGGGCACCTCGAACGTGTCTGCCGAGAAGGGAGGACGGGCGGCGGCCAGCAGCAGCAGCAGCAGCAGCAGCCTTGTTCAAGCCCAAGTTCCACCCAAGCCCGCGGCCAGGGTGGCCGTCGCAAGAGAACGTGGAGGGGGCGAGTGGTACCAGGCCTGGGTCCCTCTTCAGCCAGGCTCCACGTCGTGGCCGAGGAGCCGCAGATTTTCAACTCGTGGCATACGAATAAACTTCCATCATACGTGCCACCTTACTTGGTGTCTGTCCAAGTCAACGGGCACCCCATCACCATGTAGCTCGACACGGGTGCCAGCGTGTCGGTCATGGCCGGGAAGCTATTCAAGCGGACCTTCCCAGGCTGGTCCATCGAGGCGTCGGGCGTCATGCTGCGCAGCTACTCCTGGCAGCTTTCCCAGGTCCAGGGTCGGGCCCAGGTCAGCGGTCGCCTTGGCGACAGGGAGGCAATCCTTCCCCTTTATCTACCCAAGGGGTCGTCACCGACGCTGCTGGGTCAGAACTGGATCCACGCGCTGGGTGTTAGACTGCAGGAGTACCAGGAAGCTGTGGTGAGACGTCCCGAGCCTTCTGACCGACTTCCAGTCCCTGTTCCAGCCGTGGGTGAGCACCTTCGCCGGCACGACGGTCGGCATCCACGTACCCGAAGGAGCCCGGCCTCGTTTCTTCAAGCCGCGTCCGTGGCCGTTCGCCCTGAAAGACGGGGTTACCCAAGAGCTGCAACGGCTTCAGCAAGAGGGTATCCTGGTGCCTGTCAAGACTTCAGTGTGGACCGCACCAACTGTCCCAGTCCTCAAGCGAGACGGCAGTGTCATCAACCCCGTCGCTACCGTCGAGAAGTGCCCGCTGCCTCGGATAGAAGATATCTGGTCGGCTTTGTTCGGGACACAGAAGTTCTCCAAGCTCGACCTTCGAGATGTCTACCAGCAGCTGGTGCTCCAGGATGTCGCCCGGAAGTATGTCACCATATCGACTACCCTGGGACTCTTCCAGTACACGCGCCTGCCGTTCGGCGTGGCCTCAGCCCCAGCCATCTTCTAGAGGGAGATGAACAACCTCTTCAGGGGCATGAGGCACGTGTCGGTGTACTTAGACGACATCCTGGTTACCGGTATCGACAACGGGGTCCACCTCCTGCAGAGCCTGCACGAAGTCCTGACACGATTGCAGGACGCCGGTCTTAAGCTTAGACTGGACAAGTGCGTGTTCCTGACCCCCAGTGTGGAATACCTGGGACACGTCATCGACCATCGGCCAGGCCGGCCTGGCCCCGGCCTCCCGCAAGATTGAGGCCGTGATCAAGGCACCGAAGCCCAAGAACAGGAAGGAGCTTCAGAGTTACCTCGGCCTTATCAACTTCTGCAGGAGGTTCCTGCCAAACCTGTCGACGCATCTAGAGCCGCTGCATCGTCTGCTTCGAGATGGTCAGCAGTGGACCTGAAAGAAGGAGCAGGACTTGGCCTTTCAGCACAGCAAGGAGTTAGTCGTTAAGGCTCCAGTGCTGGTACACTTCGATCCGGCCAAGCCTGTAGTCCTCACCGTAGATGTGTCACCGTACGGGGTAGGCGCCGCCCTGTCGCACCGGGGTCAAGATGGTCAGGAACGTCCTGTGGTGTTTGCTTCTCGTCGGCTTCATGCAGCAGAGCAACGCTACAGCCAGCTGGACAAGGAAGGCCTGGCGCCCATGTTCGGGATCAAGCGCTTCCACCAGTACCTTTGGGGCCGGAAATTTGAGGCAGCCACGTACCACTAGCCGCTGCTGGGGCTGTTGGGGCCCGACAATGCAGTTCAGTGCAAGCCTCACCGCGTGTGGTGCGCTGGGCCTCGACGCTGGTGGCCTAGAGCTATAAGCTGGTCTATCGCCCTGGGAAGGACCTGGGACCTGCCGACTCCTTGAGCCGCCTGCCCCTGCCGGAGGTGCCTGCTGCTGTTCCAGAACCAGCCGAAAGTTTCCTGCTGGAGCGGGCCTACCCGGGTGTACTCACCAGGACTGGGGTGGCGAAGGCGGCCCGCCGGGACCCGGTCTTGTCTCAGGTGGTCAAGGCGAAGTCCCGAGATGAGGAGCTGCGTCATAAAACCTGCAGCCACAAGGCCGCCGAGCTGAGCTTGGAGCAGGGGTACCTGCTGTGGGGTTCCAGGGTGGTGATTCCACAAAGTCTCCGGGCCAAGGTCCAGCAGTTGCTGCATGCGGGTCACCCTGGCGTGGAAAAGACCAAGATGGTGGCACGGTCGCACGTTTGGTAGCCTGGCCTGGACCAAGGCATCGCTCAACTGTTGCAAGGCTGCCAGGTCTCCCAGGAGCACCAGCGAACCTCGCGTCACGTGAAGATCACCCCCTGGCCTTTCCCACAGAGACCCTGGTTCCGCTTGCACGTGGATTTTGCGGGACCCTTCAAGGGCCACCAATTCCTGGTGGTAGTGGACACCTTTTCAAAGTGGATGCAGGCACTGCCTGTCACCAGCCCGTCAGCAAGTGCGACCATTGAAGTGCTGCGGCAAGTCTTCACGACGCAGGGATTGCCGGACAATATTGTGTCCGACAATGGTCCTGCTTTTGCCAGCCTCGAGTACCTGGACTGGCTGCAGAAGAATGGAATCCGCCGGATGCTGGTTCCGCCGTACCGGCCCGCTACCAATGGTGCAGCCGAGCGGGTGGTACAGACAATCAAGAATAAGCTCAAGAAGTGCGAGCCCGGGGATTTCCCGACAGATGTGGCCCGGGTACTGTTCCAGTACCGGACTACATCCCATGAGGTCAGTGGCCGTGGCCCCTGCGAGCTTTTGCTGGGCCGGATAGTCAAGACACCCTCGGACGTCTTGCATCGGTATCTCCGGTTCACGGCGCTCCTGAAGCAGCTGAAGGAGAAACTGGCTGCTGACTGAGGGTGCCGTCCCGATCTTTTGCCGGAGTCGTGAGCGTCGGTCTTCGCCAGGAACTTCCGTCCTTTCCCAACCTGGTCCGCCGGACATGTGGTCTCTACAGCGAGCGCCTCGTCGCTACTCGTCCACATGCCCGACGGGACCACCTGGCACCGGCACGCCGACCATGGTAGGCCTCGCTTCGGGAGCAAAAACCAGTCTCGGCCGGTGGAGCGCCACCCACCACGGAGGCGACAACCATCGCCTGTCCTGTGGCACCAGTTGGACCGGTGCCACTCTCAATCCCGGTCCCTGCGACTTTACCGGATGGAGCGCGACCAGTTCAGTCTTCGCCCGGCGTTGCACTTGGCCCGTCGACGCCAGTGACCAGGCGGAGTACGCGGCAGCGAAGACCACCTGACCGTTACTCGCCGGGGTAACCTTCGCCGTCGACCGGCTAGGACTTGGCACGACCATACGCGGAATCGCTGACGGCCGTGTGCTTTGGTGTTCATTTATTTTGTCTTTCTAAGAAAGCAAACCGGGGGGGGGGGGGGGGGGGGGAGGAGGGATGTGGCAAGCACGAAGTGCCCCCTCCAGTCCACCCGTCTATGGCCGTCAGGCTCGACGGCACCTTTGATCACCGCAGCAATAGACGCCGAGGAGCGCAAGTCGCTCCGGTCAGTCATCGTTCACCCTCACAACCAGGCTGCGAGTCGTTAACTTCTCGGCGGGTGCTTCGGCCCCATTCATCCACGATACCGACGAATCGTGACAAACACCTCCGATAAAAAACTATACTGAATCATCCAGTGACCTCACTCATTACCACGTGTCAATAAAATCACTCTTTTTGATGAAGAAAAATCGACGGCTGGCTAACGCAGACTTCATGCTCTCTTTTTTCTAGCATGCGTTTTAAGCACTTCCCTCGCGGCTTTTTCACGAGCCTTCCCGACTATCGTGGTATTTTGAAAGTGGGGCTGGCACAGACAACCTCTGCAGTGACGAGGCAGATGTCCTCCAGTTGAACGCGAAGACAGGTCATGCTCAAGCATCCTCCCATTTACGCTTGTGTTTTCGGTGCCATGTAAGCATGTGCAATTATGCCCGCGGATCCAAGATAAAAAGAACGATGTGCGTTTATCCACCGCCAATCATGCCAAAAAATTTGTAGAATGTAACTTGGGTGCGGTATACAGAATACCGCTGACATGCGGTAGGGTGCACATCGGCCAGACAGGACGGTGCGTAAATGAGATGATGCGCGAGCGTGACCTGTCTTTGCGTTCAACAAAATGATGACACCTGCCTCTTCATTGCAGAGATTGTCTGTGCCAGCCAAATTCCAAAATATCACGATCGTGGGGAGGGGTCGTGAAAAAACCGCGAGGGAAGTGCTTAAAGCGCATGCTATAAAAAAAAAGAAGGCACTGAAGGCTGCGTCAGCCTAGAGCTCCTATATAGGCTCCCTATGGGAGCCAGAGTTGCGCATCTGTTTTCCACGCGCCGCCGCGCCGCTATTCGCCGAGATCCGATCACGTGAGGAGACGGATCAAGTGCCGTGCAGGAGAGCAGACGTTGCGCGCGCCCCGGCGTACGTTCCCCTGCTTTTGAGCGCGCTGTGCGCCTCGAACGCGCGGCGCCGGTATTCGCCAAATTCAGTCAAATGAGGAGCGGGATCAACATGCCGTGCGGGAAAGACGGCGCTACAGGGATGAACCAATGATGTAGAGGGGCTTAGAGTGATAAACCGGAAGTTCGGAAGTGCACCCCCCCCGGTTGCCGCCATGTTTTACGCAAATGTGACCACTCGTCAAGTGACCTCCCAAGAGCCGTGACGTCACAGGTAAGATGGCAGCGCCCAGAGCTGGCGGATGCGAGTTTGTTCGGTGCGCGGCAGCCGTGATGTGCAGCTGCTTTCCGACGATTTCGTGCTTTTTCGTGCTCGCTGACGCAGGTATAATGTGAAAATATGAAGGAATGAGACTTTGTACCGTTTTTGCGCAAGATCGCTCTGGATCATCTGGATATTAAAACCTGTGAGCCAGCATCAGCCGTATCGCCATACCGGTGCTCGGATTCGGGATCTGTTCGAGGATCGATAAAACTTTGAGTGGTTTTAGCATAAAATTTTCGCAATCTCTTAGCATGTTTTAAACGTTGCAATCTCTGAGAATCGATGCGAAAGGTATACGTCGCGTTAGGACCTAGGAGAAGTTGTTTCAGCCCTGCGTCACCGAATAACCATAGCAACCTTTAGCGAGGAAGCTCCTGCGATCTTTAACCCTTTCTGCTAATCGACGATTCTACATTCGATCGCTTTTCTTCCTTTTTTGGTGAGTGCGAAGTGCACACTTATTTTCAGCTACGAGGATGACGTTTTATTGAGTGTGGGGATGAATAAATCGTTGCAGGCACCTGCTTCGAAGCTATTTGACTTGCAATAAGAATAACTGTTTGGGTGTATGCATAGATTAACTGCAGCTTTTTCTCTTTCGTAGGATTTATTGCAGCAATACTTTTTTTCGTCGAGAGTGCATTGCATTAGTCGGTCAATTATTTACTTGTTCTAATTACCTGGATAAGATGATTCATAGTTGGGTTCATCCCTTGCCTGAAGAGCAGTCTTGTTGAAAAATGTTGACCATCCCTTTCGGTCTCTTCAATAGACTTTTTTGAAAAGTGTGAGTTGCCTATACTTCGTATCATTGTAACCTGAAAAAGGGCAACCACCACAGCCCCCTGGAACCAATCAGAGAGACAGAGCGAAGGTGTGTGACAAATCTGTGCAGACAAGCACTCTGAATGACATGTTGTCATGTGCCTCTCTCCAACGTGCATATTGGCTCACCGAGAGTGTAGCCTTTACCGTTTGCCAAATTGGGATGAAACGAATTACAGTAGCTACTACTCTAATTACCCCAGACTTTCATACTTTGGCCACTTGTTCGACAAGAATGTTATGTCCGCCATCACTGTGAACTCGGCTCAGCACCTTTTGGACTCGAATCCTGCGTTAGTATTCGACATGAAATGGGGCCCATTTGTGTGCTCTACGCCGAAAAAAATGGTAACAGTTGTGTTGCTTGATGGGGTTCTGCAAAGGGTCTATTGTGTCATACATATAGAAAGTGTCCTGTTATATAACAATGCATCAACACATACTATTAAAGTGTGTGCTCAGAGGTGTGTTTGTTTTTGCAATTAAGAAGTTACAGCAGTGTTCTTTAATGTTATTATCATGTGTGTAGTTTAAAGTATCCTCTCTGCAATGCCTACGAAGGCCCCTGGAGGGAATAAATTAATAAATAACATTTTCACATCACTGGAGTTGGTTTTCGGATGTGCCACATGTTCCGGAGTAGTGTAATGAGTGCAGCCCAATGCAACAAGTCTGCCAGTCTGGTATGTCCCATTAATTATTATTGAAGGGTCAGAGATGCGAGTGCCCTCAAAAGGACCTGCGCGTGTGGTGAACACAATTCTTGGTGTATAAACTCTCGAGGTGTAAAGGCAAGCGGAGATATGTTTATCTGGTTAGTGTATCAATTATGTTTATTTCCGGTGGATTACATAATTATTGATTCTTATTTAATGGTTCCAGAACGAGTTCTTTCTGCGACAGTCTCCTGTCAGGCGTTGAGTCGTAATACCTGGGGACCTTGTTGTGGGATGACGCTCCTGGCACGTCGGTGTTCAGTCTGTTCGAGTAGAAACTTTAACCGACTCATGCCGTCTTGTAATCATACGTCATGTGCGACCACTGACATCTGATGCACTGAAGCTGCAGGGCTGGCTTCAAATCCGCAAAATTTTCCTGGTAGTTTTCTGCACCAATGCAGCAAGCTCGGGCATGTATTGGTTATGTGGCTGTGCCTTTTGCTGTACCGTTGAGTTGATAGCTGGCAACAATGTTTGTTTGCTATCCAAGCCACTTCACTTCCATTTCGTAATGGAGATTTATTCTGCATCCTGCGACCACTGCAACTTGTGTAAGTCTCATGTGGCAAAGTGAAGTCTGGTGATGCTTGCAGTCCACTTTTGAGAGCAACCAACCATTCTATTTCTTTAAGTCACTGAGCGGCATTCTCCCTAAAAGTTGGAAATCGTGTGCTTCGTGGCGTGGACACAGACAATTAGTGTCAGCAAACTATTACGTATTGTCCTTGGACGACCACCGACACCAGATCAACTCTCCTTGCATTGCCGCTCACCTGCTTTGTCGTGCTTACCTCCCGTCCAGATGAAGTAGATCACGAGCTTCGCGGTAATGTCGACACCAGGGACAAAGACCGCCGAAGATAATCTTCAATCTTCCGTGGACGCTCGTCGAGACGTGGTCGAGGGTCATTCGGCACGAACCTTTGCAGGCCAATTCATTGATACGAGCAACTCCAGTCGACATGGTGGGCCTCATGCAGTGGTAGCAGAGTGGTTTTAGGTCGGCCATTCGCAATACCTCCGTTTTCCTCAGTGTACTTTGTTTAGCGCGGACCTACACTGGTTCTTCCCGATGTCGGCAATGCTTCGGCGTTGGGGTGTCTCGTTGAATTGGCATTCAATAGTAACAGGTAGCCTGTGGTGGTCGTTGTGACTTTGTGGCATAAGTCGCCCTCAGTTCGTCAGATGCCGCTTCACTCAAAGAAGTCTCCAGTTGAAATGCCTGTCGAACTGCTTCTGAAACAATCTCGGCGATCAAAATAAAGCCCGGGCAACTGACGGCAGAAACTAGCTTCCTTATCTCTTCCCGGACACCGCTGTGGATGATATCACGGATGCCTGGCGTCGAAGTTGCAGCTGGACAACTCGAGTGTCGAGACGCTGGGGAGTTGTTGATAGGTACAGGCTCGGGCCTGCAGTGTACATTCAATGTTAGAAGCCTCATTTATATGAACCCTTCGACTGTTGTCGTGGGGTTGCGGACAAGGCTGCTGAAGGTGTTGCCCCTCACATAAGGGATATGGGATTCTTAGCTTCTTGTCTTCTGTGGCATCAGGGTTGGCGTGGGTGCTCGATCAGAAGCAAAACATCCTCCACGAATGCGGTGACGCCCTCGTTGGGCTATGTCCTGGACAGAATCAGGAATTCGGCTCTCTCTCGTCAATGTAGACTGATGAACGTGCACTTCAGCTCGATCTTGCAAACTTCCCACGACGTTAAGGAGGATTCGTGGTTCTCAAACCAGTGCCTCGCAGTTTCTTCCACGAGAAGTATAAGTTCTGCAGGAGCTGGTTGTCCATCTACCCACTGTGGCGTCGACACGGACATATTGTTCAATCCAGCCCTTGATGTCTTACGCACCTTGCGTGAAAGTGCATCAGAATGTGAGATGCAAATGGCATGCAAACGATAGTGGGAGCGGACGTGGTTTGCTGCTACACGTTTGTCATTGTTGGCTTAGTCAGCTTCGGTTTTTCTGGCAAAAGACCTAATTCCGGTGGTTCTTGCTGATAGCAGCGACTGGCTTGGTTTTCAAGTCCTTCGTGGTGTATTTCCGAGTTTCGTCCTTATGGTACTCTCTCGTCTTGCAGTTTTTCTGCCGGGATCGGTATAGGACTTGGTTCACGGCTTGCCGGGGGTTTAAGACTCGGGATAATGTGCCACCCGTGTCTTCTTATCGGGCAACTCGGCTGAGGAGTCGCCAGGGTCCACACAGAGTGAAGGGCTATGGATGAAGTGCGCAGCACCTCCACCAGAACATACAATGACAGCTGAGCATGGCCTGGAACTTTCCAGAATAGTAAATATTGATAGAAAATAGGACTGGAGCAAGCATCCGTCACAATACAACAAAACAGACAGAAAAGAGTCTATCCTGACCACTAAAGAAGCTGCATTGCTTTAGTAGCATTCTGTCCGAATAAATCCTCTCCTTCGGGGTCTGGCGGCTGCCGTGGCCGGGCTGAACTGAAGTCGATGTGGGACCACTTTTCTGGTAATAAGCCCCTGCAGACTGCCGTCGCAAAGCGGCGTGAACGGGTGGACTGGGTAGGTGACACGCGCGATGACATGTCCATATAGCTTGCAATTAGCGTAACGAGTGTTGATGAAATTTAGTGTCGACGAAACGTGCGACAGACCAGCGGAATCAATACCAACTGCAACACATGTGCTCCGTGAAAGTGCACGTTTACGCCGGAATAATTTTGGAAGCAGCACAGCATCACCTAAAGCATGGCATAGGAACTACCAGCTTGAAGGCCGCTCTTCGGTACGTCGCAGACCTGTGCTCCGTGAAAGTGCACGTCTACGCTGGAACAGTTTGGGAAGCAGCACAGTATCATTTAGCACGGCACGGGAACTACAAGCCGCAAGGCAGCTCTCTGGTGGACCGCACAACCAAAGTGAGCCTTCGGTCATTTGAACGAAGCGGCACCACGGTTGCACACTGCCAAGCACGACTCACGCAATTTCCGTCACTAAACTGTGTGTCCAAATATATTGCACACGCTTTACTGCAGATCTCGAGTGTTCCGATGGTCAACGAGAGCACAGAAACGTCGTCTTAATATTTATCCTACCGGTGTCCGAATCAATCCGAGATCCGAGCAACGTAAGGCCGATTGTCTCCTTCGTGGCAATATCCCCGTCGGTCACTAGCGAAATGCACACCGCTCCTCCGTATTTTCACGTTATACCTACGTCAGGCACCACACTGAACTCTGAAGTCGCTTTCGATCGGCCTCATATGACGGCTTTCGTGTCTGAAATCAGCTCACCGAGACGAACGACAACCAACAAAGCATCCGACAAACTGGGGCCAGCCGCTGCATGGGCGCTGCCATCTTTCCTGTGACTTTGATTTGGTCATGTGACGAGTGGTCAAATTTGCGTACAATGGCAGCCGCCTTATGGGGGTCACTTTCAAGTGCAGACCGGAACCCCGGTTTATCGCTCTAAGCCCCTCTACCTCGTTGGGATGAACGCGCAATTCTGGCCTCAGATTCATAAAAAACCTCTTCGACAACTATTCATAAAAAACCCCTACGACAACTTATCTACGAAGCTCGTAAAGTCATTCATCGTAAGATGAGACAAGAACGGTATTCACAAACGCGTTTTTAAGTGAGAGGAGGAAAGTTACGACCTCTTACGGAGAAACGATGACTTCCGGAGCTGTTGCTATGGCAACGGCGTCTTCGGCAAAATGAACAACCAATTAGAGAGCTAGGCATAGTTTGGAGCCCCCCCCCCCCCCCCCATGTGGATTTTTAAAAACAAACACAGGCTAACCACCGTTGTTAGACAGCTCTGTGTATGTCCTGTCCTGTCTGTGTGTAAATGTTTAGTGTTCAAGCTGATTCCCATAAACACGGGTGGCCTTTCCACCACCGCTTGTCTGGGGTTCGTGTCCGTGCAGTGGTATATCGACGCTAACACGATTTAAACGCTTCGTTGACTGCTACAAACTCGATCGCTGCGAAGTCAACACAGCTGTCATCGTTGGTAAAAGCCCCGTGCCAGTCGTTTGCAAAGCGACGTAGATGGAAACAAACCGCCGCGGCGTTTCTCGCGGCCTCGGAAATGCAGGAGTGAGCCGACGTTAAAAAGGATACGTTTGAAATACGAGAGTGTCAGCAAGAGTCACGCAAATACCTGTTCACACTCAAAGCGGACGCGTGCGTTTGATCGAAGTGCTGGATTCAGACTGCGTTTCGGTAAGCGCTTCGGGACCGATCTTCAACGATTGCAACTGGATACTGACGTGACACTCGACAAAGAAAGGTTGGACCGGCATCGCGTAGCTCCCACAACCTGATATAGCTCGACAGTTAAAAATGGCATACTAATAACAAAGTGTACATACTGTGTTCCGAAGGTAATTCATACGGCGTTTATTTGAGCTCTATATCGCACAAAACAAGGAGATAGAATCGAGGAGTCCCCTTTCGACGACAGCGTTCGTCACCGCTGCCTCGGAAAACAAGGTGATCGAGATGATAAGGGGAACAGGTTGACCTCTGAAATTTAGTTCAGCTATCAAACTATTCATACGGGGTGGGTCCACAAGGGTCGCGCGGGCATATTCCGTTCAGCAAGCCAGCCGATCGTGGGCAGACGATCTTGGCCAAGGACCGTCTGAGCAATGCTGCGCCGGAACGGGTCGGAGTGCCTGCTAGGCCTATATATTCTGCCGAGCTCGCTTGGTCGGTGAGATCGTTGCCTTCGTTGCCTTTTTCGGGTGTCTGCGGATCCAGCGTTCATGTTCGTCGTGGTCGGTTTCAAGTACTTCATTTTTTTCTTGCTGCTTGAAGTCGGGACGCGCAAGAAGAGCAGTTAGAAAAATAAATGTCCGTTGGATCGTCGTGACCGAGCAACTGAGCGACGTTGTCGGCCATGTTAATTTGATCGTAGAAAGTGCGTAAGACAGTTTAGGAGCTGTCGTAGGATTCTGTCGTAACCTGCGCAAAAGTTACGACAATTTCGTTTCGGGAATACGGATTTTCTCTTAAATTTGTCGTACGCATTTTTTTCGTCGTAAGTTCGCTTTGAGAATCCAGCCTCTGGCTCCCGTAGGGAGCCCATATAGAAACTCTACGCCAGCCAGCCGTCAATTTTTTTGCATAAAAAAGAAAGGAATTTTTTGACACGTGGTGATGAGTGACGTCACTGGGTTATTCAGTGTATTTTTTATCAAAGGTTGTTTGATCAAGCTGTTTTTAAATAAATGTTCAGGTGAGAGTAAGCGCTCGTCCTGTTCGCCTTTTTTTTTGTCCTTGTCTTTGCTAGCGCTATTATTTTATAAATCTCTTTATATGCGACTCTGCAGATCTCTATTGTAGTAGGCTGTATCGTAGATCAAGGCTTGTCTCTTTGGGGCCAAATGGTACCACCGACAGCCATCGCTTGAGAGCAGGTAATGCATGGAACTCTAAGGGTTAAATGGGGAAAACCGCAATATTATACTTTAGTAGGGTGTTCTCGATGATGAAACTTCTATCGTGTTTTCCGGGAATGAGAGCCTATAAGAGACACGAATCTTTTTTTAATTAAATATTTTGCGGTTGAGTGTCGAGGGTTGCGACTTTGTTGGGTGTAAACTGTAATGCGGTTCAATGAGACGAGGGTTGCCGAGAGTCAATTTAGAGTAGTTCGTGATCCCTTAGTCATCAGAGCTTAGCAGACGACACGTTCAAAGGCTTTTACTGGGGATATTTGCATAGTTTCAAGCGCTTTTACAGAGCACACTAAAAAAAGGGTGTATTGTAAGACCCTTTGTCCTATATAATAAAGCCCAAAACTTCAGCTCGACGTACAGCACACTGACGTCAATCTGACGGTACTAACTTTCACGAGAATCTTGATAGTGGTCTGGTATAACTTATTAAAATAGGTAATGTACGTGTTATTGACTAAAAAAATAATCGGGATTTTCTTGGCCCTACTGCAAAACCACAATGTTTTTTTTTTTTGTTCTTGTGGTATTTGATACGTACTTTAGCTATTTAATAAGTTATCTCCTAGCGTTCTCAAGCCAATCGTAAAATTTGGGGCCGTCTGTTCGACTATGGTGCGCTGTACGTCGAACTAAAGTTTTGAGGTGCTTTATATGGGACAAGAGGGTGTAAGATGATACCCTTTTTTTAGAGTGTACTTCTGGTGCAAGCTTTTGTTTTGAACTGCAGTGATGACCTCCGTGACGAACAAAAACTCAGAGCGTGACGTCCATTTGTGTAACTTGTTATTTATTTTGCAACTGAAGCAAGCGACGCCAACACAGTCCGTGGTGCTCCGATTAAAAACATTTCATTTTTCAATCAGCGTTCATACACTTGCAAATACCGATACAATCTCAAATACCCGATATAATGATCGCAACACATCATAAGACAACCGCCTTCGAGCAACCGCGTACAAGCTTCAATATTTCTACTTTTGTGAGTTTCTCCCATAGATTCGCGTGTATTGCCTCATGTCTATCAATTGCCGCCGGTGGTGCCACCGGCAGCTCGCAATCCGCGATCCAGCCTACTACAACAGTGATCAGTGGTGCAGCCGCAGCAGCCAGCGTTACATGTCCTGCTTGCAGATAAAGTCTCTTCATGTTTCAAAACTAGCGCAAGGTGCTCGACGCACGAGACACGTACAACGTGCAGCCCTTGCGAAGATTATGGCGGCAGAGCGCAGCACTGAGCTAGATTTCAGACGCCATGTTCTTCCCAGTAGTGGCGCGCGGCCCGTGTTTCGAGCATTTCCACAACAATGAATGGCGCCACTTTTCCCTGGATAGAGGAGGGGTTTTACTTGCAGACGCGCTCCCGCGCCCTCTGCCCGAGAGCAATGGGACTTATTTGACAGCACGTTTCTTATTCCATTCACCTGGGTGTGATACATTCCTTTCACCCCAGTAGAATAAAGATAATACTCCTGAGTATTATTACGGCGAGGAGCGTGACTTAAATATAGCAGAGCTCATCAAGTGCACATTGATCAAGATCGACCTCATTTAACTCCGGTAAAACTTAGGAGCTCCTTCGCTCTCTCCGAAATAGCCAATATAGAGTCAAAAGCGATTTTACTTGTTTATATACATGGCTATGTTTTGGATAAAGCTGCCGAGGCGGGCAACTTTTCGGCCATTCTGATAGCAAAATAGGAGCAACAACGTTTCTCTCCCACTTCGATCTTTAGATTGCTTTATCTATTATAGTTTTTTTTTCGTTTGTTAGCATGCATTTTGCTATTCCACAAGCGTACTCCGAATCTGGTACGAGGGTCGTTTTTACGCCTTGGCAAATGTACATGTAGTGCCCAAATGATTTCTTTATGGAGACCTGAATGAAAAAGAAGGATAAGTTGGATGGTCTATAAATTACGCAAATGGCCCCATTCGTACCGATCCGAGCATTGCAGCTTTTCTTGGAATCTCCATCATCGCTTTTACGAGTTCTTTTTTTTTTTTTTTTTATCGACACTAGATAAGTTTTTTTTGGCATAGTTGCTTCGTGGATGCCGTTTTAATGTTTCATTTGGCACCCACGACAACGCTTCGCCAGCTCTTTTACGAATTAAAAGTATTCTTGTTGGTGACTGATACCATTACGGAGCATTTTATGGGAGAGCAAACATTGCTGTAATATTAAACGACAGGGGTTTGAAAAAAAAAAGGAACAGTTTGGGGTGAAATAACTTAAGCACACGTAGTATTTATTTTTACTGTGGTGTTATATTTACGTTAAAGCAGAAAGATAAAAATATTGAAACGTAAAATATATAGATATTTAGTGTGATATCTCGTAGAAGACGGCATGCTGACATGACAATGAATATCTTTTTTCATTTTTTATTTAATTAAAAAGCATTATGAATGAATGATATTGTGAATTACACTGTTACTATGACAGAGCCATACAGTGTCGATTTTGTGTTTTCCTACCATTTATGAATAATCTCACAGCATGCATTTAGGGGGATCACAAATAGAAAAGAGGATGTGCCTAACCGCCAGAGGAGCTGCGACCGTTCAAACCTCTAAAACCCGCTGGGAACGGGGCCAGTTTCCAGTGTGCTTTACTTTCTTAACTAACTTACTAACTAACTAGATCAATCAATCAACCAATAAATCAATCAATCAATCAATAAAAGCATCACTCAATGTTTATTCACATTTACAGGCAGTGATGTAGGCTGCAAAAGGAAAAAAGTTACATTTATTTGACTTGACAAGGCCTCTGCAGCCTTACAATTGGCATACGGTAGCAAAACAACAGTGAGCAGGGATGAAAAGCAAAACACCTATATGATCAACACGTATTGATTGTAAATAGCTACTGATGGCATGTTTCATCGTTTTACTAAAATAAACGTAAATCTAGTGACTGAATTTTTAGAGAAACAAATGTACATAAAATTGACTTATTGACAGCTTCACAAGGATGATTTTCGTTTTTTTTATTTAATGAAAACAAAGCTCTAGAATTTAATTAACATTTAACCTTTCAATATTTGACAAATTATGTTGTTCAAACTTATTTAAGAAAAAGGAAGATTTTATTTTAACATCTGCAACCCATAGTTTTTGCGATTTAATAGTATTTTCCAGCGCACTCTTTCTCTGACGTTAGGAGGTTTGAAAATTAGAATCAAACTCGAAATAAAAAAAAAGGTTAATTACATTAAAGGGTGGATCTATATCACGTGAGGAGAGTATACTCACATGATTAAAAAATTTGATGCTAAATGCAGTAATTTAAATAGTCGAGGAGTATGTGTGCCAAAAGAAACGTTTCGTTATATGCGAACTGCTAGCTCTTTTCTTTTTTTTTTGCGAATATATAATTTGTTGACTTTGACAAGGTTGTAGTACTCCACAGCAAGCTGCAGTAATTTAAGTGGGGTTCAAAGAGAGCTCTTTATATAAGCAACTTGATACGACAGGGCACTATATCTTTAAACTGACAGAATTTACAAAGCACTTTTGAAAGCTTTATAGCTATTTTAATAATGTGATTATTTGAAGACATCTGGTCATTAAAGTAAACTACAAGCATTTTCACATTTTGCACAATCTTAATTTCAGAGGGGCCAAGAAAAATATTTAAAGCGAAGCTAACATTTCTATGCTTAGGTCTAAAAAGGGCCGATTTATATTGCTCGTATTTATTCCTAACGAACTTACTTCACTCCATTTATGTTGCTTCTGTAATGTAGCGTTTGCTTCATATGCAAATTCGTGCATTTCTGCAAAAAAGAAACTAATATGATCAGCACAAATATTAAAGCAGGGTCCATACTGATGTTAGCAATATCGTTTATATACATTTTAAATACCAGAGGGCCTAAGATACTACCTTGTGGTTCTCTAGCTCTGACAGTTTAAGCGGTAGAATATGTCAATTTATTATAACGCATTGCTCACAAAATTTAAAATAGGAATATACCTAGTGTTACGTTAAAATATCCATAGCATTCTAGCTTTTTTATGGGAGCAGTACGAGTTATACGCCTTCAACAAATTAATAAAGACATATAGAATTAAATATTTTCTTTGAGCGACTTTAAATTTAATTCGTTCTGTAGTCACTATGCAAACTTCTTTGACCGACCTCTACGAAAACCGAACTGAGAGTCTGTAATTATTGCGAATTTTGTACAGAACTTTATTATTTTATTATTAATAAATTTTTCAATGCACTTTGAAAACACGGGTAATATTGACATAGGTCGATAATTAGAGAATTGGTCCTTGTTTCCGCCTTTATACAATACAATAACTTTTGCAATCCACATTTTTGTTAGGAAAAACAATACTATACATTGAAGCACTCAATATATGTTTTAGTACCGGTGCCAAAACATCTAAGTCATATTGGTTTGATCTGGATATCATCTGTATCATAGGAGTTGCTATTTTTAAGAGAGACATTATAAAAATTACTTGCTTTTCTGTTGGAAAGAAAAATGCATTGTGCTTATTTCTAGGTTTCATAAAAGCCATTGATAGAGGACTATGTATGCTACATACGCGTTGTATTAGATACATATTAAAAGGTTTGTCGACATCTTTACCTCGCAATATTACGCCTTCTTTAGTTATTTCTTGTACGGCTGATTTAAAGGTACCCGTTTTTGCTCATGGTTCAACTGTCTCCATAAAATATCTGTTCTCTTCAAGCATGTCTCATTAAATAACTTATAAAAATATATTTTAGAATGATGATGTACATAATTCACAGTATGCACTCTTTTTTTTTAAAGGACAAGGTTTTCTGGAGTTTCTGTTCTAAGAAACGAACTTTACAGTTTATTTTTCCTCTTAATTGAATTCAAACATATTATAGTTACCGATGGCTTATGGTTTCTCTAAGTTTGTTTTGTTTGCCGATACGGAAACGAGTTTTCGTATATTTTGGAAAAAGAAAATGACTACAAATTCATTATACAGTTCATCAGGAGATACATTGAAAAAAATAGAGTCCCAAATTGTATATGAAACAGTTACGCGAAACATTTCCAATGTGACGAAAGCTACGATTCGTATACTAGGAGTCTCTTTTTCGTTTTCATTCCGAAACTCAATTACCTGGCGCCGTTATATTTTATCAACATAAATATGGGCAGGTCTTCGCTTAAACAATATTCTAGAAGACCAGCACTAATACAACATGCGTTTTGACTTGTCACAAACACATCAAGCAATGTTGACGATCCCGGTACAACACGAGTAGCATTAATAAAATTACAAAAATTATTAGACATAGGTAGAATGAGAAAGTCGTCTCTGAAACGGGACTCTTCGAGTATGTTTATATTCGTCTTTGCCAAAAAGCCAACTGCATTACAGACCTTTTTTATGGCAAACAAGCACCAGGCGATACTCCAGTCTTCGACGCCCTAGAGAACTTCCGATTCATAAAAAAATGCACAAAGCTCACACTAACATCGCTGCATAAAATGGCGATGAAACGAGTGACCACCAACTCTCCAGGTGAACGCCAAAAGAACGAAGGAGCACGAAATCTATCTAAATTGTTTAACATTCTTAGAAATCAACTTGCCGCCTCCAAGGTGTTACATTTCCAAGCCGAAGACCCTCGTTAAATCCCCAACTTCGATGTGCGTGTAGCATTTCTGTTTTCTAGCGGTGGTTACATAAGTAAGTTCCACGGGCTTCTAAATAACAGAGCGACCGGAAGTCGCTTGGGACGCAGAAGAAGTTCATGTTTGTAAACAGCGAAAAGGTCTATAGATTGACAAAAAAAAAAGTAAACGCACTGTATCAAAATACTTTATATATGAAAAGCTAGTTACGTCACTTCCCACGTCGCAAGCTGCCGTCGCCGCGGAAACCTGCGCAACAGTGATCTTTACGGAGAAACGTATGCGGTGGGCGCTACGTGCTTCGCACTGTTATCAGGAGCACCTTATCATCAATTACGTGGTTCGGATGCTTGTATTGTGCTTGTTCTTTTGTTGAAACGAAGACTGCGAGGTGTTGTATGCGCGATGTCTACTTTTCGCTTCAATCGCTGAAGGTTCTTTTTCGTGAAGACGGTAACGCAAAGAAATTTCAGAATTCAGACTTGTGAGTCCCCATATACAGCTTCGCTGTAAAGAAGATTGAATCTTTACTTTTTGAAAAACAAAAAAAGTTATTCTAAAACGATAAAATATTGAAACTTTTTTAACTGGTGGATGATAGATAACCGTGTAAATGCAGTCTTTTCTTCTAATGCAGAGTAGCTCGTAGTTGTGAGTCATGATGCCCGAAAAAACGACAAGGATGGAAAGATTACTTTGTAACCAGACGCTACCACTCGTAATATCGATTTAAATATAAAGTATTATACGCAGGAAGTCCAAAAAATTCGTCATCAGTGTACCTCGTTTAGGTTAGCCTAATAATATTAAACGAAGTTTGAAAAGATTCAAAGTGTAACGTAAGGCTATCTCCTAATTCCTAGCAGATTGCACGTTTAGAGGGAAAAAAAATTATCGTAGGTCTTAGACCCTCACTCAGGAAATAGTGAACTAATTAAGCGTTGCAACATATGGGACTTCTGCCAGAACAACACGTACACACAAAGACAACCAGCTCTGTTCAACAAATTTTCTTCAAGTCACCCTCATGTAATAATGAAATAAGAGGATTGCCAACCGTTTTTTTTTTTCACCAGTATTTTGCCGTTTCGGATCCACACAAACCACAAAGGTGCTCACGTTTTACAGCGAAGTTTTATATGACTCGTTGGTCGGGTTTTTTCGTGTCCGTCATCTAAGCAGTAGTCAACAGATAAAATAGTTGACAGAAACTCCACGCGCGCGGCTTATCACCGTTCGCGAGCACTCTATTTATTATCGTGTGGCTTTAATATTTGCTTCTATAGGAAAACAACAAAACAAGTGTCCAAACCACGTGATTGATGACAAGCTCGTAGCACTCCCCGCATTCGTTCGGAGGTAAAAATTGTGGTGTCATTTGGTGCCACTGTAACGGCAGAGTACGAAGACTTTCATATGTCAAACATTTTGGTACAGTGAATTCACTTTTATTTCGTCAATTATTTGATATAAAGCCTTTCGCTGTTTACAAACATGAACTGCCGCTTGAGACCCAATCGACTTGCGGTCGCACCGTCTTCGCAAGTCTGTTGAGCTTAGGGATGCCGCGAACTTTTTTCGATCGAAGTTTCGATGATCGAATCAAGCGGTTGGAAATGTTCGAAAGATTTCGATTTTTCGAATTTTCTACATTGTAAAATTCGACGGAAGTCGAATTTTCGAACTTGTTGAGCTAAGAAGTTCGACACTTTTCGAACCGTCGAACTTATTACGCTAAGAAATTCGATCTTTTTCGAACTTTCGAACTTTTTGCGCTGCAAAGTTCGATGCATGTCGAACTTCCGAACTTGACTGACCAAAAAATCGATGAATTTCGAACTTTCGAACTTATTTATCAAGAAAATTCAAAAAGTTTCGAACTTTCGATTCCTGAAAAGCCAGAATTTCGACGAACTTCGAACTTTTAGGGTAAAAGTTCGACGCTCGTCGAACTTCGAAAGACCAGTGGACGGTTTCATTTGAATTCAAGTAGTGAGGTACATTCAAAGTTTTTTTTTCTCGAACTTTTACACGCAGTGCTGCGTTCCTTACGAAAGACAATGGCGTTTGTTTCAATATTCTGGCATGCCTAGTTTTAAAGAAATAAATTTCTGAAGGGGCGAGGAAGGACGACGGGTTTTTGATGATTATCGTTTGTGCCAGATTTGAAGCGCGCTGTAGCCGAAGCTATTTGTGGTAGAGATGTTATACTTTTTTAAGGATGATATATGTATAGCCTAGGTATGTGCCGTCTTAAGATGTGATTATTGTTATTCAACGTGAGTTTCGAAGGAATGTCCAAACATGTATCTACATGCAATTATGCCCTAAACTTGATATTTATTTTCATCTAAGTTGTTTGAGGTATCGCATTTAAATTAACACCACAGACAGTACATATCATTGCCATCTGCAGAATACAAAATAATGTATTTATTGTTTTTTCACGTTAAGGAATAAATTAACTCATGGGAGAAGATTTCTAATAGTGTTCAAGTTCAGCACGTCATTAAAAGAAAACATTTTTTTTTTCGCTTCACGTTCCTGGGACGTGTTTCTTTTAGCCTGTACACATTTTTTATAAAAGAAACTTGTTTCGAAGTTCTGAACCTCTGAATATGCAAGAATACAACACTTCCGGCGAATTTTTGATAGTTTTTTTTTCTCCAATTTTTAATCCCCGCATTTATTCTTTTTTTTTTTTTTACTATTGGCACAGGTATTTAGGTCAAAAAGACATAGCTTTGAACTTCCGAACCACTAAGCATGTGACGAGTAGTGCCTTCTGACAACGAGTTTCTAACAATGACCATCTACGCAATCTTTTATGCAGTGAAGAGCGACAGTAGCTATACATATGCTTAAATAATTTCAGATTAAAAAAAGCTCGACCACGCCCTCTTTCCCCATATTGTTTTCTTTAACAGTCCGAAATATCTGGAAGAAAAAAAAAAAACTGAAGTACTCACTTCTGCGGAGGCTGCTGGCACCTACGAGACCGGCAGAGGGTCCGTTGACCAGAAGTCTTGGGCTGCTCACAGAGCACTACTCACCGCGACCATCGGTCATCGTAGAACGCTGCCACTTTTACTGTCGCGCGCAGGAGAACGGCGAAAGCGTGAAGGAGTTTGTAGCCGGTCTGCGTCAGATGGCAAATCGGTGTGGGCTTGGCGCAGAGGTTGTCAACAACCTACGGGACCGACTGGTGCACGGCGTCAACAGCGGCACGATGCGAAGACGACTGCTGGAAGAACCCGAGCTGACGTTGGACAGGGCGGTAAAGATCGTCATGGGAATGGAAGCGGCGGCAAGAGGCGCGGAGTAGATAACAGGCCGGGCGGCCGAAAGAACTATCAACCAGGTGACACCGGCAAGGGCGGAGCGGCTCAGCTGTTTTCCGCTGCGGTGGGCCGCACCGGGAGACCGTGTGCAAGTGGTGCAAGTGCTTGGGGATGCGCTTTTTCAAGTTTCGACAGCGGGGCCACATTGATCGGATGTGCACAGAAAAGACAAAAGCGAGCTTCAGGGGAACTAACGGCACGGTCAAGACAACGGGGCGGAACTCGGGCCGTAATCTTCACACCATGGAAGCAATAGACAGCGACGATACGGAATCGGGCGCCATGGCCAATCTTTGGTCGTTGGATCAGAACCTGGCGGGGAACGGAGTGTCATCCAGAAAGGAAGTCGCCTAATCCGAACCGAAAAAGCCACCCATCTGGGCGGAAGTGTCGGTGCAAGGGGTGGTTGTCGAGATGAAACTCGACACAGGGGCGGTGTTCTCGGTTATGGACGAAGGCGAGTTTGTGGGGCGTTTTCGTAACGTCGTAGTCGAACCGTCAAACATCACGCTGTGGGGGTGCTTCGGCCCGCTATCTCCAGTGGTCGGACTGGCGATGGTGACAGCCAAGTTCGGCGGAAAAACGGCACTGTTGCCGTTGTTCATCGTGCGAGGTGGGACTCGAGCACTCCTGGGTCGAAACTAGGCAAAGGCGTTCGGCATGCCAGTGGAACAGCTGGTCGGCGTTCGTAGGGTGAGTAGCGTCGACGATCTGGTCGGGAAGTTCCAATCGGTTTTCTCCGAAAGGTTGGGTATAATGCAAGGTGTGAAGGCGAACCTCAGCGTGCCGGAACAGGCCAGGCCGATATTTTGTAGGCCGCGTAAAGTGCCTTTTTGCGCTACAGGATATGGTTGCACAGGAGTTGCAAAGATTACATCGCGAGGGAGTTCTGAGCCCGGTACGCTCCTTGGAGTGGGCGGCTCCCAATGTGCCGGTGTTAAAGAAAGATGGCAAGATAAGTATCTCTGGTGATTTTAAGCTAACTGTAAACAAGGTCACCAATACGGAAATCTATCCGGTACCCCGACTCGAGGACATGTGGGTGAAGCTCTCTGGGGGCAGCACGTTCTCGAAGCTTGACCTGCGTGACGCGTATCAGAAAGTAGAACTGGAGCCGGGGAAAGGAAGTTTGTAACAATAAATACGCAGACAGGCCTGTTTCAGTATAATCCGCTTTCATTCGGCGTGGCATCCGCACCGGCGATTTTCCAAAGAGAAATGGAAAGCCTTTTTCGTAGTTGTAAGGAGGTAGTTTTATGCTTCGACGATATCCTGGTCACCGGGAAAATCGGAGATGAGCACTGTCGCAACCTAGAGGTAGTCTTAAAGAAACTAGAGGATGCCGTCCTCAAACGTAAGTCAGCGAAGTGTTCGTTTTTTTTTCAGAAAAACGTGGAATATTTGGGGTACATCTTGGACGCAAGCGGTCTGCGACCGTCCCCCCGAAAGGTCAAAGCTGTTCTCATGGCACCTGAGCCCGCGAACGTGCAAGAATTGCAGAGCTTCTTGAGATTGCTTAATTTTTATCGGAGTTTCTTGCCTGGTTTATCGGCTCAGCTACACCCGCTGCATGTTCTGTTAAGGAAAGGCGAGCCCTGGAGCTGGGGTGCCGAACAGCGGGCAGCGTCCAAGAAGAGCAAAACGATACTGACATCGGCCGCCGTATTGGTGTACTACGACCCCAGTTTGCCGCTACTTCTGTGTTGCGATGCGTGGCCTTACGGCGTAGGGGCGGTGCTGGCGGCGCATCGTTCGGAAGACGGTGAAGAAAAGCCGATTGCGTTTGCATCCAGGAGGCTAAGCAGTGCCAACAAAAACTAAGTCAGCTAGACAAAGAGGCTCTATCTGTCATGTTCGGGGTCAGGAAGTTCAATCAGTACGTGTGGGGCCGCTCATTTGAGATTCTATACAGACCACAAGCCTTTGTTGGGTATCTTGGGGCACGACAAAGGGATTCCTCAGCAGTGTTCGCCGCGCGTGCTGCGTTGGGGGCTGACTTAGAGCGGTTATCAGTACCGGCTGGCATACCACCCGGGGGTAGAGTTGGGCAATGCCGACGGGTTGAGTCGGCTGCCATTGCCTGAAGGGTCATCGACAGATGTTGTGTCAGGGAACTTGTTAATGCTGGAAAAGGTTTTCCCATCCTTGCTGTCGGCAGCTGCCGTAACACAGGCGACTAACAGGGATCCGATCATTTCAGCAGTGAGAGAGGCGTTATAGAGTGTTAAGCGGGTGCCAGACAGTTGAATCGAGGTCATTTTTGGGTCGCATGGACGAATGGGTCGCATTGACAACTGTGTGCTCTGGGGTTGTAGAGCGGTTGTACCAGCATCCCTTAGGTCAGTCGCGCTGAGTCTGCTGCATGAAACACACCCGGGCATAGAGAAAATGGATATCGTCGCACAAAGCCATGTCAGGTGTCCAGGCGTCGACTACGCGATTGAAGCCAAAGTGAACGGGTGTCCAAGGTACCAAGTTTACCGGCAGTCGCCGAGGTCGGTCCAGCAGATACCTTGGCCGTTCCCGGAACATGCCTGGTCGCGCCTTCATCTGGACTTTGGGGGGGCCGTTCCAGGATGTCTATTTCTTGGTTCTGGTCGATGCCAATTCCAAGTGGGTGGAGGTGATGCGGGTACCTCCTCCTTCGGCCGGGGCAACAGTGCAGTGTTTGCGGACCATTTTTGCCACCTATGGTCTGCCAGACGTCGTAGTAAACAACAATGGGCCGGCATTTATCAGTGCAGAATTTCGAGAGTTTCTAGCCAAGAATGGGATTCCTGCTATTACCGTCCCTCCCTACCACCTGGCGTCAAATGGGGCGGCAGAAAGGGTGGTTCAGACGGTGAAGGGCAAGTTAAAAAGAGTGGATCATGGTGATTTCGAAACCAAGATTGCAAGAATTCCGTTTAATTACAGGACAACGCCTAACTACATGACGGGTCGATCGCCGGCGGAGTTGTTGTTTGGACGTCGTCTGTAGACGGCTTTGGATCTGCTGCATCCCGACCTCCGAGTCAGACTGGGCTTCAGGCAGCTGCAACAGAAGGAGAGGGCCGACAGGGGCGCAAGCCGGGAAGGCCTGCCACAGTCGGGCGACCCTGTCTGGGCTCCCAATTTTAGACCGGGGAGTCGGTGGCTTCCTGGGACAGCTGGAGAAGGTTATCAATGACTCGTCGACTCGTGCGATGCTCGAAGACGGCACTACCTGGAACCGTCATGGCGACCATCTGCGGCCTCGAACGCTTGCGGCACCAGAAGTCAACGGGGAGTCGAGGGCAACCCTGGAACGAGTATTGGACCCACCAGCGGAGGACCTGAGTGACAGTGTTGTGCCGTGACTCCCGGAGGCAGAAAGCTTGTCTCTTGGGACTGACTAAGCGTGTGAACCGGCAGCAGACGAACCTTCCCCACAGAGGCCCGACGGACTGGGGCAGCCGGCGACAGTGCGAGAGGGACCAGTCCGGCCATCTCCCGAACCTCAATTGAGCAGGTCAGCCAGAGAACGGAGGCCACCGGCGCGCTACTCTCCCTGAGGCACGCTGGCGTTGGGGGGGGGGGGGGGGGGGGAGGGGAGGGGAGGGGGGGGGGGTGGCAGTGGTGCTGCGAGCGTACACGACGGTCCCCACTTCCGGCACACCAGCACCGCGGGATTCCTGTGGGAGGCCACAGCCACGGGTGCCCAGTTGCATCTGACCGGCCAAGCTGGTCGGTCATGTTGTACAATAAAGTACTGTTACAGTATTGACGCCCCCTTCTTAACGCAGACGTTCACTCCTGCATTGCTTCCTTTGATGCACGTTTTTGTGGGTTTTTTTTTCTTTTCGCACCACAGTCTCAGGTGTTAAACGACATATTGCCGCGCGCGCAGCTGATCGAGGAGGCAGCGCGCTCGTGGCATAACGGTTATCGCGCTTTCCTTCCACGCAAAAAGCCAAGGCTCTATTCCTGGCCACCGATACACAATTTTGTTGACTCTGTAATGTGATGTTCTTGTAAATCCGAGAACCGTGTTGCGGATTCGAGGTTAGAAAGTTCTATGCGCGAACCTTCTACGTCGATTGTTCCAGAAGCCTACGCGTTTACAAAAGGGGCTCCGCGTGGCAAGCCGCATTCTGTTTTGCCCCAGCGTACGATCCTGCTGTTACACCGACATTGACGCCCGCGACGCTCTGTTTTTATCTTCTGTTTTCTTTTTGTGTAGGGCGGAAGTTCGCTGAATTGAAATTAAACTGCAATTAAACATTTCAGTTTGGCAGTCAATATTTTGAGGGGGCCCGTCGTTGTAGTGCAGCGGGCGAAAGTGAGGGGCCCCGTCACTGTAGTGCGGCAGGCAAAAGTGAGGGGCCCCGTCCACCGGTGTGGTCTATGTGTAACGAAACGGTGAAAGCGCTTATAATTTATATGCGCTTTAAGCTAAGCCTCCCCTCTCTCCCCCCTTCCCCCCGCGTTAACACACACGGCGGACAATTTGATCGTGCGGCATTATTGAAGGTACGAAGGGCCCGTCACTGTAGTGCGGTAGGCAAAAGTGAGGGGGCCCCTCACCGTAGTGCGGCCGGCTAGAGTGAGGGGACCCGTCCTGTGTTGTATGTGGTGGGAACAATGAGAATTAATAACTTGTAATTTACAAGCACATCCCACGCTTCGCGGTCCTGTCCCTGTTCCTACACGTAAATATAGCGCCTGTTACCTAAATAAAAATTTCAAATTTAAAAAATTATCGTCCAGAACGCAACTGGAACCGTAGACCCCAGCTCGTGAAGCCGACGCTGTACCTCAGCGCCACCTAGCGCTTCCGGAATGCGGTATTTATTCGACATCTGTATCGGTTGTTGTTGCCCCGTCACCGTAGTGCAGTTTCTAAAGTGAGGGACCCCGTCACCGTAGTCAGTTCCTTTCAGTTTCCTCAGTTATCCTCTGTTTCGTCACCTCGTCGTTCGTGACACTTTGGTGAAGGAGTGGGGAACCACATGTCCGTGCAGCGTACCCCCCCAAGAGCCCGCAGTGCAAGTCCGATTCCAAGCCCGGTCACTCTACGCGGAACCTGAAATTCGGATTAGCCGCCGCACCAAGGGAGAGAATCCTGAACACGGTTTGCTGCTGGACAAGCCCAAGCCGAAGAAGACGACGATGGCCAACCAGTCGCAGACCCCGGCCGCTTCTGCCGTCGTATACCTGCCCGTCGCACCCAGAACTCGGACGCCTTTCCACGGAGACGCCGACGAGGATATCAAGGACTGGCTGAAACACTACGAACGGGTGGCCCGCCATAACGGGTGGACAGCTGAGCAGTGCTAGCAGAACATCTACAGGGAGTCACAAGAAAAAATTTACAGGTTTTTTTTTTTCCGCAAAAATAAACTATGCATCGCCGAACACTCATTCTCCGCCCAAAGGCAGCAGTAGAGGTCACAACCGGATGCCAAATTTTCAGCCCAATCCAACACCTGAATCAAAAGTTATAAGTGGTTTTCTGAAACCTTCAATGGGAAAATGGCGGCCGACAGAGTTTTCAAATACATGGCGCTCTATGGTACCAGAAACAAAAAACGGGAAAAAAGGGGCTTCATTTTCATATTAAACTGTTTGGAAAATTACTTATAACTTTTGAATAAGGTAACGGATCAGGCTGAAACTATGGCATCTGGTTGTGACCTCTAGCGCTACTTTTGGGCGGAGAATGAGCACTCAGGGATGCCCAGTTTATTTTTGCGGTGAAAAAAACGGTGTAATTTTTTTTTTGTAACACCCTATACTTTTCGTTTGAAGGAACTGCGAGGTAGTGGCTGGAGAACAAGGAGGTTTGTTTAACTTCGTGGGAGATGTGTATGTAAGAACTGATGAAGACGTTCACCAGCCAACACCGATGCGAGAGGGCCGAAGAGATTCTTCAAACAAGAACCCAAGACCCAAATGTGAGCATCACTAGCTTCGTCGAGGATGTTCTTCGCCTGAGCGCCCGCGCCGATCCTCAGGCTACAGAGGAGAAGAACCTGTGACACCTGTTGCAGCGTGTGAAGAGCGAAATATTCGGCGTTCTTATCCGCATCCATCGACTACAGTCGACGAGTTCGTCATGGAGGCGACAAATATGGAACGGGCCCGACTAGCTCGCGCAAGACACTACCAGCGACACTTTGGCGTAACTACTATGACGACATCCGGATCCGGCCTTGGTACCACCCTCCCCGACATCCGTGACATTATCCGTGAAGTCGTCCAGGAGGAACTGAAGAGGCTGCTGCTCGCTGCCGCACACCCGCCCTATTAAAAAATCTGCAAAACCTTCCAGTGACATTCGGTGGATACGGGTAAATTTCCACTCATTTTCACCAGAAACCAGCGTAGTTTACCAGACTGTGGCGGAAATGCTACCGCCCGCCACTTCCAGTCACCAGATTTCGCTGGACCTTTTACCGGAGCCACTTACGGTTAAAATCCGGCAAAAAATTCCCGTGACATTCGGCGGAAACGGATTAATTTCCACTCGTTTTCTCCAGAAACCAGCGTAGCCCCTTTCGCTGGAAGTTATACCAGAACAACTTTCGATTACCCGCCGCTGGAATCCTACCGGAAGCCACTCTCGTTTGCCGGACACCGAACATCACTGGAAGCCGACGCAAGAGGAACGGCTAAAGTGAAGGAAGCTAAGACGAGCAGGGGGACTGTGATTGTAATGGCGGCCGCCAATGCAGCGGCATTCTCGTGAGTGCGTGTTTTAGCTCGAAACGACGTTGCAATTCTGCAAGAGGTGCGTGCAGCGAACTGTTTCGACGATCCAAAAATGTGGACAGCGATCACCGGCAACTTGATATTTGCGACAGGCAAAAGTCTGGGCCAGAGCAGGTACGAGACCACTCGAGCGGCATCCTCGTGAGTGCGAGTTTTAGCTCGGGACGACGGTGCAATCCTCAAGAAGTGCGTGCAGTGAACAGTTTTGACGATCCAAAAAGGTTTTCACCCGTTTTCATCCAAAACCAGTTTACCAGTCTTTGGTAGATTATTTGCCGGCAAACAAATTTCACTGCAATGTCACCGGCAGCTCCTTTCGTATACCAGAGGACCCGGTTTTCCTAGAAATCTTACCCGAAACGGGTGACTCGCTTCCCTGTTTACCGAAATTCACTCGAAGCCGAAGCGAGGGGGGGGGGGGGGGGGGGGGGCGAAGCCGAGACGAGCCGGGTACTGGGTGTGTAATTATGGTGCCTCGCACCAAGGACGAGTCCCCACGCACCCTCTCTCCCTCCCATTGGTTTCGTGGGGAAAATGCAAGAGGGTCGTTCTGCTAACTTAATTTTTTTTTTTTTTAAGAAAACAGGTTTCTTTGTCCGTCAACGAGCAACGGCGGCCAAAAAGGAACGCTCAGTCTCGGCTTCTCGTTCCATGTGTGCGACCTGTTTCTTCCATAGCAGCTGGGTGTGCAGATGAAAAGAATATATTTTTCAGTGACCTGTTCTTACGCCTCTTTGTCCGTCGGTCTTCAGAAGCATCCAGCGAGATGAAAAAGACTGTGCCCAAGATTTCTCAACACCGGCGAATGTTCGTTTCGCGCGTTCGTGGTTTTCGCTAAGCGTGCTACTGACGCCCGGTGCACTCACGGCGACGGCATCATGTACGACATCGTGAATGTGCCCGGGATTTCTCAACGGTGGCGGATGTTCGTTCCGCGCAGTCGTGGTTTTCGCTAAGCATTCTACTGACGCCTGTTGCATTCGCGGCGACGGCATCAGGGACGACATCGTGAGTGTGCCCGGGATTTCTCAACGGCGGCGGATGTTCGTTCCGCGCGGTCGTGGTTTTCGCTAAGCATGCTACTGACGCCTGGTGCACCCGCGGCGACGGCATCAGGGACGACATCGTGAGTGTGCCCGGGATTTCTCAACGGCGGCGGATGTTCGCTCCGCGCGTTCGTGGTTTTCGCTAACCGTGCTGCTGACAGTGTACGCGTGTGTGTCCGTGTGGCGCACCTGTGCGGTTCCATTAGTTGAACTTCCGTGCGTCTAGGAATTTACCCAGCGGCATTGTCAGTACCTTGAAAGATGTCTTTTGCGGCAAAGATCTTGGTTGATCCTATTTGGTTTGATTGCTTTTGTCTACAGCTGTGCAAATTGTTTCACTCCTATTGACCCTGTTAAATAAATACATAGAACCTTCAGGTGTATATGGACTGACCACTTTAATTGTTACCGAATCGTCCAGCATCTGGTAAACATAACCAACCACGGTTCACAGGCTTCCTTCTAAGTGCCTTCCGTTGACGTCCGAAAAAAGAAAGAAAAACATGGTGAATTCCGGCCAACCTGGTGATCTACTGGTAAATTCTGGCTTTACTGGAAGTGGAAACAGTCCCATAATCCAGTGAAAAAGAGTTTTACTGGAAGTGACATTCCGGTAAAAAATCCATCGCCGAGGTTGTGTGGAAAGAAGTCCAGAGAGCCATCCGACCAGAGACTCCCGTCGTCGTGGCAGCGCCCAAGGAAGCCATGCTGACCTACGTCGCAGTGGCCCGACGGCCACCGCCTCCCCCTCGCACCTATATCGCGCAGCCCCGACGTCGGTCTCCTGCGCCGCAGCACGACTGACGCCACGACGACTAGATCCATTACGCCTGCCAGGAGCCCCGCGCACCCCGGAAGACCGATGTGTGGCGAACGCCCGACCGACGCCTACTGTGCTTCCACTACGGTAAAGCAGACCACACCTACCGCCGATGTCCATAACGACGACTTGGGCTGCGCGGGTTCCACCCGAACGACCCGCACCCCCGTTATGGTGAACGTCCTCGGGAGATCGACGAGTACCTTGGACGACCTCAGTCCCCCGAGCCTGCGTCCTGGCGAGAGTTCCGGTCGCCGTCGCCGCGACGTCCACTTCCGCGGATGCACCGACCCAGACGTGAAAGCCTGTCGCCCCTCGCTCCTCGCCGAGGAAACTAGGCGCGGCAACCCCTGGAGGTGGAGTTGCCGAAGACAACCGACGTCAAGATCCTCCATGAACGTCTGAGGGCCCTAACTCAAACGCCACCAGAGACCGAAACGGCTCTCCTGCAATGGTAAAGAATAACCTGAACGTCATAGACGGCCGCAACGCGTCGGCTTACGTCGACACCGGAACAGACTACTCCGTCCTGAGTGGGAGGCTTTCATGGGATGGCGGCAAATACGGACCGCCGGTGGGCACCTCATCACACCAGTCGGGATTTGCACTGCTCGCGTCGAGATCCACGGTGAGACGTGCCCTCTCAAGTTCGTCGTTCTGCATGGCTGTTCGACGGGCATTATCCTTCAAATTGACTTTTTCTCAGTGTTGGAGGTAACGCGTTGCTAGTAACGACGTTGCTGGTAACGCGTGACATCTTTCGCTAACGCAGTAACGTACTCGTTACTATTCTGAATGACTAACGAGTAAAGTATTTCCGTTACTTTTTTTACGGTATCGGTTGTCAAATTACGTTACTCGTTACTTTTGACCAAAACTGGTGAAATCCTGCACGAGCTTATCTCAAAATCCTGCTGGAGCTTATCGCTGCACGGAACCAGCATCCGTCACAGTAAAGTTAGAAAAAAAAACTCACTTCTCGAAGGCGAAAAAAACCTTAGGCTACCAACTAATTCCGTTCATCCTCCTTTTTCTTTTTTTTTCCATAGTGTCACCACCCACACGGCTTGAACGAACGACTGCGTTACAGCCCCCTCCCCTCCCTCCTCTTCCCCCCCTGCTTCGTGCAGCAGAGGTGGACAGCGGGCCGGGGGGGGGGGGGGGGGGGGGCGTGGAGAGACATCCGTTTCCAACAGTATACAACTACACTTCGTTTCAGCTTCGGTCCGAGCGCGGCCGATGTTATGAGCCGAAGGGCCATTCAAACAGCGCAAAAAAACGTAGCGTCATGGCGTGCTCTTTGTGCCTGATAGGACTAAACGGCGGAGGAACGCGCACAGAGACACGGCGAATATCGGCTGGTCCTATCAACTGCAGAAAGCACGCCATGACGTTGTGCCTGTTTCGCTGTTTGATCGGCCCTTCGGCTTATAACATCGGCCCCACTGGGACCGAAGCTGAAACGAAGTATAGAGGCGAAGCGATTTGCTCATTTCTCTCGTTTCAAAAAAAAAAAAAGAAACGCCCTTTCTAGATTTTTTTTACCCTCGCTCTCCCCCTCGCTGCCTGAAAGTTCCTGGCCCACTTTTGTAGACCGAATCTTTCGCTTGATTAGTCTTTATTTTCCTTAAGTCATGATAAAAAAGTAAAAAAAAAAAAAAAGTTTTAAACTTGAAAAGAAACCTTACAAACACGAAACCTTTTTTTTTTTCACAGAAAAATTAAGAGCTATTGCTGGTAAGAGGCAGCAACTCATTATAGCGAGTGTGCTGGTAACCGGTGTCCTGTTCCAGATAGTGAAGTAAATCAGTCTCTGGTAATAGTATGAACCGGACTGTTACGAAAACCGGCGTTCAGATGAGGGGTGTTGGTTGGCTGGTTGTGTTCCAGCAGTCCTCGTTCACATGCAGTAGTTTATAAAAGCTGATTGGCTAACATCTCCAACTCATTCTGCGCGTGAGATGGACATGAATAACGAAACTCCGTCGCCATGGCCAGCAGGTCTGAATGAAATGTATCAACTAAAGGAGACAGAATCGTGTAAATTACAGTTTCAATGCCTATTCTGCATGCCGAAAATTAAGATGCTACGCGCGCCAAAACACTATGAAACCACTTTGTAAATTTCTATCTTTATCCAAGCTTGTTAAGGAGGCTTATCATACATCTCTGCCAGACATATGTACTCGAACACAAAAGTAACGTAAAAGTAACGTTCGTTATTTTCGAAAAGTAACGGTAACGGTATATCATTACGTTTATAAAAGAGTAACGTAGCTCGATAACGCGTTACTTTTTACCAAACTAACGAGTAACGCTATTTCGTTACTTTTTTCGGTAAAGGGCACAACACTGCTTTTTCTGCGAATGTGGTGCCGTCATCGACATCGGAGCAAACAGGCTGACTTTACGAAAACCTGCTCCACCACTGGACGAACCGAAAGCGACGTTATCCCCGGTCCGAGTCCTCGCAAACTACGTGATTCTACCGCCCCGGTCGAGTGTTTTCGTACCCGTCGGGATCGATGAGGCTTTCTGCGGCTACATCCTGCTCGAGTGGTGCCTCCAGTTGCTCCTAGGAAGAGGGATCGGCGTCGCAAGAGGCATCGCGGAGCTCCGAGATGGACATACTGTTAGACTTGTAACAGACTTCCGACAGGAGGCTCAGCACTTTACGAAAGGCACCGCCTTGGGTCACGCCGAGGAAATCTCGGACTCAGCCGCCATCGCCGGAATAGCAGAAGACCTCTCTTCGTGGCCACACAAGACAACGCCGCATTCGCAGTTCGATATCGATCCAACCCCGACAACCACAGAACGACGACAACTCAGTGAGCTTCTCGCGGAGTTCAGTGAGTGCTTCTCCCCGTCGTCAAAGGTGCGCGAATTGCACGACGGTTGCAAAACATGGAATTATCACTGATGACGACCCGCTTCCTGTTCATCCGTCGCCGTATCGTGTCTCTGCGAAAGAGAGAGAAGTTTTCCAGAAGCAGGTCCAATAAATGCTCGACGACGACATCGTCCAGCCCTCAAACAGTCCGTGGGCATGGCTGGTAGTCCTGGTGAAAAAGAAAGATGGGAATTTCGGTCCTGCGTGGACTATCGTCGACTAAACGCCGTAGCAAGAAAGGACGCCTACCCGCTGCCACGCATCGACGACACTCTGGACCGGCTGCGCCATGCCCGATACTTTTCGTCGATGGACCTGAAATTGGGGGTACTGGCAGATCGAGGTCGACGGGGGTCGTGAGAAGGCTGTCTTCGTTCCGCCGGACGGATAGTAGGAATCTAAAGTGATGCACTTGGACTGTGCACAACACCGATGTATTCGCAAGTAACTTCGACGAGCACCTGAGATGTTTGCGAGCCGTGCCACAGGCTATTCAGAACGATGGACTGGCACTAATGCCGTCAAAATGTCGGTACGCTTACGGGAAGCTCATATACCTGGGCCATACCGTGAGTGCTCAGGGTGTAAGCCCTGACCCTGCAAAGACATCCGCTGTCGCCGAATTTCTGAAGCTATGAGACTAGAAAGCCGTACGAAGATTTCCTTGGCTGTGCGCTTACTACAGACGTTTCGTTCGCGATTTTGTCAATATTGCTGCACAGTTCACGAATCTGAGGAAGGTCAACGTGAACTTCCAGTGGGGGGAGAAGCAAGAACAGGCGTTCAACGAACTGAAGGAAAGACTCCAGTCACCCCTTATCCTCGGACACTTCGATCCCTCAGCGAAAACGGAAGTTCACACCGACGCCAGCAACGCCGGACTCGGCGCGGTACTCGTCCCATGACAAAACGGAGCAGAGAGGGTGATCGCTTATGCGAGCCGGGTACTGTCCAAAGCAGAGACAAATTACAAAACGACCGACAAGGAATGTCTCACTGTCATCTTAACCAAGTTCCACGTGTACCTTTACGGGATCCGGTTCCGCGTCGTCACAGACCACTACGCTTTTCGTTGGCTCGCCAACCTCAAGGACCCGTCAGGACGCCTCGCTCGCTGGAGTCTTCGACTGCAAAAATTCGACGTAACCATTGTGCATAAGTCTGGCCACAAGCATAACGACGCCGACTGTTTGTTTAGGGCCCAGTCCAATCTTCTTCTGAAAGCACTGACGACGACGATGACGCCCGTTTTCTCAGCGCAATGACAGATACCGGCAGGGAGCACTTCAGCGATACGACCCGGAACATCGCGCCGTGATCGACCAGCTCGAAGGTCAAGGAAGCTCAGTTTCGTGAATCTTGGTCCGAGACTTGTGAAGCTTCATTCGGAGGCGAGGCGTGCTCTTCAAGAGCAATATCGGAAGGAGCAACCCTGCCTGGTTGCTGGTTGTTCCTGCCAGCCTGCGAGAAGAAATCTTTCAAGCACGCCTTGACGACCCGACGGCTGGACACCATGGTTACAGCTGGACGCTCGCCCGGATTCATCACAATTACTACTGGCCAAGACTCCCGAAAACAGTCCATCTGTACAAACGGTCGTGCCATGGGTGCCAACGTCGTAAGAGGCCTCAAACGAAGACAGCAGGACTCCCTCAGCCGATATCTGCCCCGACTACGCCCTTCCTGCAGGTCGGAATGAATTTAGTTGGGCCGTTCCCAATATCGACGCAAGGAAATTGGTGGATTATCATCGCGACCGATTTTAATAATAATCTTTATTTGGACTCCTTGAGTCGCGGGTGGAAGGGCAAAAGGTAAACAAATTTTACCTGACGAGGCCCCACCTAACTGTACATAGCTCAGCAGCATACAGCATACGTCTCGGCGTATCTGACACAATACGCAAGACGAAAGCCCTGCCATCGGGAGCAGCGGTGGAAGTCGCCAAGTTTTTCCTCGAGTCCATCCTCCTTCGACACGACGCACCTGAAGTGCTGATCACAGATCGTGGATCATTTTTCATGGCACAGCTGACTCAAGAGGTTCTTCGGCTCAGTCACACCAGCCATCGACGAACAACCGCTTATCATCCGCAGACCGACGGACTAACAAAGCGGCTCAACAAAATGATCGCCAACATGGTATCTATGTACGTCGACGTAGTGCACAAGACGTGGGGCGAAGTGTTGCCGTACGTTACGTTTGCGTGCAACACAGCGGTTGAACAAAGCGCGGGCGTGACGCCGTTTCAACTGTCACACAGCCTGGCGGTCACCACGATGCTCGACGCCATGCTGCCTCATGTGCCAACAGACGATGGCAACGAGGAAGCTCAACTGATCTCTCATCGCGCGGAGGAAGCTCGTCAACTGGCAAGGTTCAAGATTCAAGTCGAACAGCGAGTCGACTCACGCCGGTATAACCTTCGTCGCCAGGACGTCCACTTTCAGCCCGGAGACAGAATATGTGTTTGAACACCGATACGGCGCCGCGGTCTCACCCTAAAGATCATCCGACACCTCGACGATCTGAAGTACAATGTTCTTTCCGCGGAACGCGCCCATCTGCAACACGCCAGCCACGACCCGAGGTGTTGCACGTCGTCCGCCTCACGCCGTATTACGAACGATAAAACTTTGGACTGTCGTCAAAGAGTGAACTGTGATTTGCGGCTCGCGACTTTGTTATCCTTTTGTGGATTTGTGCTTTGTGCTGCATCGGGACGATGCACTTTTTTAAAGAGGATAAAAATGCCGCGCGCGCAGCTGACCGAGCAGGCAGCGCGCTCGTAGCTTAATGGTTATCGCGCTTGCCTTCCAGGCAAAAAGCCAAAGTTCGATTTTTGTCCACAGATAGCATTTTTCTTTAATCTGTATTGTGATTTTCTGGTAAATTTCGAGAAACGTGTTGCTAATTTGAGGTTAGAAAGTTCTATGCGCGAAGCTTCTACATTGATTGTTTCTGAAGCCCACGCGTGTACAAAAGGGGCTCCGCGTGGCAAGCCGCAGGCAGTCTCACCCCAGCGTTCGATACTGCTGTTACGCTGACTTCTCTGTTGTTGTTGTTATATTTTGTTTCCTTTTTGTTTTGGGCACAAGTTCGCCCCATTAAACATTTCAGATTCCTCAGTTATCCTTTGTTTCGTCACCTCGTCATTCGTGACAATATAAAGTTATAAGCTCCGGATTTTTGCCTTAAAAAATTCTGTCATTAAATATAAGTACTTTTCCAAGACTTTGGTACAATAATGGTCAAGAAAGGAAAAACTGTTGAACGAAGAGATTTTGATCTATACATGTTCAGCTTTATAATTTACGAGTAAATTGAGCAAAGGAAACAACAGTGCGTTTGCACTCTTATGATATTAGAAAGTGCCAGCATGTTGGCGGCTCGGCACAATTTTACTTCTTGTTATCACATCAGGTAAGGGCCCAATGTAGTCTTATAAAAACATCCAAGCTAAAGATGTTACTGGGAAAACTGCAAGTTTAGAAAAAGCGGAGAGCACGATGTTTTCACTATGAAATCTCTTGACCCATGCCTTACCATGGCCTTCAATTTTTCTGGGGTGACCTATGTGGCCCCCACACTTAAATGTGATCGAGCCCGCTGTGTACAGGTTTTAAAATTGAGCTACAACTACGGACGCAGACAAACTAAAAAAAAGGACTTACCTTTTCATTCTTTCTTTTTTTCGCCCGCATTTGATTGCTGCAATATTAAGGTTGACTAAGGCGATGTATGCCTTAGAAATTCGATCAACCTGAACGTCAAGTTTCAAAGACACCTTTTATGTCCAGGATTTACAAGTTGTTTTTTTAGCTTAGGTGTTTTCCCAGAATCAAAAGCCCATTTTTTAAAATCGTTTTTCTGATATTAAGTTGAAGTTCAGTATTTTTCTTCACAAAATAAAAACTTAGCAATGTAGATTAGGTCTGTTACGAAAATAAGTAAAAAATAAGTTTACGATTGATTCCAAAAATTAGTATCTATTTCCTTAAAAAAGAAAAAACGCTTGGAAATACGTTGACGCGGGGCGCCTTTTCGCAAACCTAACTTTTTTTCTCCTTTTTTTTTGGAGGAGGTGGAGGCACATGTTTTATTTCTCTTCTGTGTACCGCCTAAGCTGAGAGTGCGGCTACGCGCTCGCCGGATCTATCATCCTCTCACCTTTCATCAGTGTTGAAGGTAACGCGTTACTAGTAACGACGTTACTGGTAACGCGTTACATTTTTCGCTAACGCAGTAACGTACTCGTTACTATTCTGAATGACTAACGAGGAAAGTATTTCCGTTACTTTTTTACGGTATCGGCTGTAAAATTACGTTACTTGTTACTCGTTACTTTTGACTAAAACTGGTGAAATCCTGCACGACCTTATCTCAAAATCCTGCAGGAGCTTATCGCTGCACGGAACCAGCATCCGTCACACTAAAGTTAGAAAAAAAAAGAAAAACTTACTTCTCGAAGGCGAAAAAAACTTTCGGCTACCAACTAATTCCGTTCATCCTCCTTTTTCTTTTTTTTTTCTCTATAGTGTCACCACCCACAAGGCTTGAAGGAACGACTGCGTTACAGCCCCCTCCCCTCCCTCCTCTTCCCCCCCTGCTTCGTGCAGCAGAGGTGGACAGCGGGGGGGGGGGGGGGGGAGGACGTGGAGAGACATCCGTTTACAACAGGGGACAACTATACGTCGTTTCAGCTTCGGTCCGAGCGCGCCCGATGTTATGAGCCAAAGGGCCAATCAAACAGCGCAAAAAAGCGCAGCGTCATGGCGTGCTCTTTGTGCCTGATAGGACTAGCCGGCGGAGGAACGCGCACAGAGACACGGGGAATATCGGCTGGTCCTATCAACTGCAGAAAGCACGCCATGACGTTGTGCCTGTTTCGCTGTTTGATCGGCCCTTCGGCTTATAACATCGGCCGTGCTCGGACCGAAGCTGAAACGAAGTATAGATGCGAAGCGATTTGCTCATTTCTCTCGCTTCAAAAAAAAAAAAAGAAACGCCCTTTGTAGATTTTTTTTACCCTCGCTCTCCCCCTCGCTGCCTGGAAGTTCCTGACCCACTTTTGTAGACCGAATCTTTCGCTTGATTAGTCTTCACTTTCCTTAAGTCATGATAAAAAAGTTAAAAAAAAGTTTTAAACCTGAAAAGAAAACTTACAAAGACGAAACTTTTTTTTTTTTCAGGGAAAAACTAAGAGCTACTGCAGATAAGAGGCAGCAAGTGATTATAGCCAGTGTGCTGGTAACCGGTGTCCTGTTCCAGATAGTGAAGTAAATCAGTCTCAGGTAGTAGTATGAACCGGACTGTTACGAAAACCGGCGTACAGATGAGGGGTGTTGGTTGGCTGGTTGCGTTCCAGCAGTCCCCGTTCACATGCTGTAGTTTATAAAAGCCGATTCTGCGCGTGAGATGGACATGAATAACGAAACTCCGTCGCCATGGCCAGCAGGTCTGAATGAAATGTATCAACTAAAGGAGACAGAATCGTGTAAATTACAGTTTCAATGCCTATTCTGCATGCCGAAAATTAAGATGCTACGCGCGTCAAAACATTATGAAACCACTCTGTAAATTTCTATCTTTATCCAAGCTTGTTAAGGAGGCTTATCATACATCTCAGCCAAACATATGTACTCGAACACAAAAGCAACGTAAAAGTAACGTTCGTTATTTTTGAAAATTAACGGTAACGGTATATCATTACCAAGAGTCGGGAAAGGTTTGAAGGTCAGTTTTCATGCGTTTTCTGCCAGCTTGGTTCGTCCGTGAACGTAAATAGGGGCCGCGAAAAAACAAAAACAAAAAAAAAAAATAACAGACGCCGTCGGACCACATTGTTTGGGCGAGAAGCACTTCTGGTTAATATCAGGGATACTTGTTGTCGTCAGATTCATTTTTGTTCCAACACGAACGTGGGAAAACCGTTAAGTTACACGGACCAAATGCGGACGACGTTCAGTGCGTCATCACGTTCAAACGGGCGCCTCATTGTTCGAGGTGTCGTCTGCTCTCTCAAACGTTTTTGCTTGTCGTCTGCTCGTTCAAACGACAGCGGCCCGTAGACCAAACGTTGACCCGGTAATTGCGATAAGAGTGCAGACCTCAAAAGATGCTTAAGTTTGAAGGTTGCTTCGGGTAAGTAGGCTGGGTGTAAACAGTAGATATAGGCAGATGATGATAATTGTTACCAGTGGCTATCACCGACTTGTTACGCCTGATTCACTCGGTCCGATTCTGCTTTCTATTTTCAGTATCGACATCGACATCTCAGCTACGGTTCAGGCTTTTGCAGCCCGAGGAACGTCATGATTGAAAATAGCAAGTAGAAGCTCACCATGTGAATCAGGCTTTAGCGTCCATTCTGCGGCGCCTACGCGGAATGAATCGCCGCATGCCACATCATTCACGTCACGTTTTGCAGGTTAACGAGCCTCGTTAATTTCGGTGAGGCCGCTCATGGATCATGGTGTTTGTCCTCTAAGGGACCAATTCAGGGCCTTTTTTTCAGGCGTCGTCGCAGATTTCTAGTGCTCTGATCGGGTAAGATAGAGACGAACGGCCAGATACCTGCGCAGTTTTCTGGATCTTGTTGTTTGATTCAAAGAGCGAAGAAATGGAGCCGTGTTCCCAAACACTTCGTGGTCGTCCAACCGAATAAATGTTCATACAGCGAAACATAGCATACGATCCCGAACAACTCAACGATCCGAGCATACGCAAAACTAGCAGTGTAATCTAACGTGCAGCGGAAGACGTGCTCGCGCTAAACGTGAGGCAATAAAAAGGCATTCCCAGAGGTAAGTATAGCGCCGAGATCGCAAACTCAAATCCTGGAGAAAACAAAACCGCGAAAGCTAAAAACAATCGAAAAACGCGCATTCTCGCAAGATTTACAGTGGCAACCAGCCCAGCCGTCCCACAGAGAGGGTGCCCTAAGTGGCGCTAGCGCCGAAACGGATGCGCGGGAGAATCGTGGAAAGGAGGAAAGGGCGAGGATTTCGCGAGGGAAAAGAGGCTTGGCGGTACCTTCTCAGTACCTTTGCAAAACGAGGTCTCTTGCCGCCGCCATTTTGCGAATCGAGCGACCCCTATCAGCCAGAAATTTCTGGCACCGCCTGAGCTGAGGAAACCCGGCCAGCATGACTCCCCACGTGTATTGTGCATTCGAAGTTCGCCGGCTTTTCATGGAAGTTTTTACTTCATTTGCCTGTTTAATATGCCTACCTTTTCTCTGTTGTCTTCCATTGTGAGAGCCAGGGAATACCAGGGCTCGTAGCCTGCTTGGCTTTCACAGGAAACGAACGAGGAGAGCGAACGTCAAGCAGCCGGCGACGCAGTTCGACGTTCTTGGAGGTTTATTTCCGTTGAGATAATCTCCAAAAAGCCTTCCCGGCTATGTTCCGGGTCTTCGCGAAAAATAGCTGACAGGGTTGGGTCCGGGCTGTCGGGACGGAATAGACACCTTCGTTCATTTGCTTTGAAGCTGTGCAAAACAAAAGCAGCTTTCTTCCACATGTGCCCCAAAACACGGCGGATTCCGTCCGTCCGTCGTGAAGTGACTATCGACGACACTGTAATTTGAATATGCTGCGTTATTGGAGACCTTTCTCAGATCCTGTTTGGATAACACGGCACCGTGGGGTGCTTACAATATATGTTGTTCGATTGATGAGAGTCATTGAATTTCACGTTGTGTGCGGGGAATATCCATCTCGTTAGACTATACTGAGTGGTCAAATATTTCCGACGGTTAAGACCTTTGTAGATTGACACGGCTGAGTGCATGGTGCCGTAAAATAATCAACATGAAATGAAACAAACATCCTCGTTACGTTCGTTCTGTCGAGCACGGAGTCACCAAAACAGCTGTGACTTTCTTTTTTTTTTTTTGTTCCCAAAAATGCATTTTTAAGAACCCCGAGAAATTCTATTCGTCATCAAACACAAAATGAAAAAAAAACAACAAAAAAACGCGGCAATCTAGCCTCCACCAGCGTCCGGAAGTGCGCCTACGCAGGCTGCCTCAGCTCACTGACTAGAAAACCCACAGCCCAGCGCAATCGGGCAACACTGACGTACCCTCTCAAAACCAGGGGCTCGCGCTGTAAATCGCTTCGTTCGAGACTGCCGCTGGAAAGGTCTATATACCCTTTCATCCTCCCTCGCATGGGCACTGTCATCTTGGAATCACGTGACGCGGCAGCCATTAGGTTGCTTCAACTTGTTCCGCTCCCCCTCCGCGCCTTGGCGGATGCGTTGCATCCGCCAAGGCGGGGTTGCCCCCCCGGTTGCCGCCCTCTTGCCTGTTTGCCACATTAGTGATCACGTGATGTTAAGATGGCTGCGCCCAAAGGTGGGCCAGATCAGATTGGCCAGATCGCGGTCAGCAGATGGCAGATGGGCACTCTGGGGCTGCGTTCGGATCCTACTCGAATGGCGCCGAGTTGTTCCGGCGGATCAAGTCACGTGACAAGACAGATGCAGCAACCCTGGACGCGGGTAGGTTATCGAACGCAACGGGTACAAGAATTTCACCCAGGAGTGATAGGAGTGAGATAGAAGCTGCGTTGGATTTACTTGCACCTCCTGCACCGGTGCAGAAAAGTGTGGGGCGGTGTATTTCCGGTCGTATCTCAATACATATACCGGAAGTAGACTGCCCTACACTTCTCTGCAGCGGCGCAGGAGGCGCAAGTAAATCGAACGCAGCTTTTATCTCACTCCTGGGTGAAGTTCTCGAACCCATTGCGTTCGAAAACCTACCCGCGTCCAGCGTTGCTGCATCTGTCTTGTCACGTGTCTTGATCCGCCGGAATTACTCGTCGCCATTCGAGTAAGATTCTAACGTATCCCCAGAGTGTCCATCTGCTGACCGCGATATGGCATATCTGATCTGGCCCACCTCTGGGCGCAACCATCTTAACGTCACGCGATCACTAATGTGGCAAACAGGCAAGATGGCGGCAACCGGGGGGGATGCCATTTTTGACCGCTGGTTTACCGCTCTAAGTTCACTCAAGCTCGTAGGGTTTACCGCGCTTTCTTGACTTACGCCAGCAACTTTAGTCCGATACTTGTACTCAACGACTAAGACATCACGAGGGTTCAAAGGTCCTTATGACAACCGAAGTTTGTTTACTAATAGTGGCGGAACATAAGAAGCGCGTATATTTATATCGCGCATTTACGATCGGAAGGCATCAAAAATAGTGAGCGCAAGAAGGCTGTCTGTATTTAATGAAAGTATCCTTTTTATTCATAATAAATCAAAAACAGTTTATGTTGATTATGTGAGGAAACTCGTGCAGAAAATAGACAACGAACGTTTAACTTGTATTTTATCTGAGGCAAAAAATATGGGCACGTCAACTTCAGGCGATTTGTGTGTTCGTAGTAGCAGAGCTACATGTGTATGAGGTTCTCAATCTTTTTTTGCAGTGTACACATTTGGTTGGTCGGTTTGCTTATGAAGTTTAAGAAATCTATACCATGGGGGGGGGGGGGGGGGGGGGGACTCGCTTTCATTTCGACAGTCATTTAAGTTATTCTAATTATCTTTATGTAACCAGATCAATTTACTTAATTTAGTTTAACACACAGGTTGGGACTTCCCGCGTAACTGCCACAGACAAGTTAACAGCAGCGAGATTTAGAATCACGTGTACAAAAAAGTTACGTCGTTTCTATTTCGGAATTCAAACGCAATTTCGGTTCGGCGCATGCGCAATAGCGACAATTTTTTTTTTTTTTTTGCGTACGTTGTTTTAACTTTTGTTAGTATCTGGGGTCGCAACATTTGGCACCTGGAAAAAAAGGCGTCTGCATAACAATCACCCGAGTCCAGGGCTGTCGATGGCGGATAGAGGTTTAATTGTGTTGGCTGGCGACGCCGAAATTTACTAAGCGAATCTGTTCAAACAAATAATTGTTTGTTCACGCAGTCCCGTGAAGTGGTGCCTAGCACTAGAATTCGGCCAAACATTCCGAGGTATTCCTCCTGCGCCCTTTAATTTTATTTGGCCAATGTTACGAAAGGCAAATGCCAGATTTAATTTGACGGGTCAGTCACTTACATAATATATTGAGTAAGCGAATGTTCACATAAGAATAATTTATATTCTAGGCTAGGGTGAATATCGCGAAATGCTGCTTATGAGTACTTTAGGAGGGCTGATAATTTAAGGAATTTCCTACTCGGCTTGTGAAAATGTCCTCGAGCACTGAATTTAAAACAAGAGGCCGAGACGATACTACTTGTTTATGTAAATTATCTACGTCATTAAACGACACTTTTTTAGTCCGCGAAGTTCACTAAAGGTTGGGTTCCCACGAAAACCAAACAGTGAGTAGTAAACTCGCGAGTTCATCTGTTCTGCCCGATGCAGCGCTAATCAAGCTGTCGATATGCTTCTTTACATTCCCGTGTTAGTTTCTTCATTAGTTGTATTTTATGGAAGCTAGTGTCACCGGGTACGGCCGTAGACGATGGCAACCTTCCCTGTGTATTAGCCGGGTGTTTCGCAACCGACCATAATTAGCTACATCAAGGGAGTTCGTAAAGCAACCCTCAATTTAGGCTAAAACACGCCTTGTAGTCCTCAAAGTGGCTCGATGTCACTGTTTCATAGGTTGTGCGCTACAACAAAAATAATTGTATAACCAAATTAAGCAAAAAACACGTAAAACAGCAACATAACCGCGTGCACGTTCAAACCGAAACCAACCAAATTGAAGCAACCTAATGGCGCCGAGTGTGTCAGCGCTCTCTATCCGCAGGTGAGGCAACTACTCAAAACGAAACGGTCTATAGAGTGAGCTTAGTCGTGACTTGTCACTCGGCTTTACATGCCACTCTTTGATTTAGGAGGTCACGGCGCTGTTCTGAAAGAAAAAAAGACGACTTTCGTTACCGTGTGTATAAAAATGTTTAAAAAAAATGTAGTAGACGTTACCGCAAACTTCTCTTTTTTCTTTCCTATTGACTTTCCACAAAGCGGAAGCTTCTGTTCTTTTGCGGCAGCATCGTTTTGTCTAAAATATTCTCGATTGCATAAACAGATTTAGAGGACTTGACCACAAGTTATATGGGTTAAAATATTATATGAAGATGTTACGAAGTTTCACGTGTCAAAATGTCGGACGAGTGAAAATGTCCGATAGCATCCTTTGTGCGCTGATTACTTTCATAACATCGTGAAACCTTGTATCTTATTCTTTCCTCGTTCATATTTTTTATGTGCATTAAGGCTGTTATGGCGCAAAGTAAAACAGCGTTCTCAAATTTTAGCGTAAGTTCAAAGCAAGGACGAAACACTTGAAACCAGAAGAATATTATTGAGATCTACAGGGTGAAACAAGAAAACGCCAGGCTCTTTAAATGACCGGAAAATTCGGTTTCTTAACCTATCGCGCTACGACTTTGTGCAGCGTCGCCCACAGATGGTGCATTTTTTTTTTGTCCAATCTGCAAAGAGCGAACTTACCTGAGGAAAATGTAAACAAAAAAAAAAGGCTTAGCTCCTATAGAAACGCAGCGACGCCACCGGTCTTCAAACAACACGGCACCGTTTCGCACGGGAGACAAGAGGTGGCGCAAGCGGTCGCGACGCCAACTGCCGTCAACGAACGGGCAGACGACGCCGAGAGCCGGCGTAATTAGCAGACAAGGAACTGCAGTTCCTTGTTGTTACCGCGCCTGTTTTTGTTTCTGCGACTGTCGCCGCCTGCGGAACGCGCGCCCCTTTTAAATCGAAAAGATTGTCTGCTAAAAACGCTGGCTCTCGGCGCCGTATGCTCGTTCGTTGGCGTACTTTGGCGGCGTTCGTTGCGCCATCTCTTGTGTCCCGTGCGAAACGGCGCCGTGTTGTTTGAAGACCGGTGGCGTCGCTGCGTTTCCATAGGAGCTAAGCCTTTTCTTTCTTTACTTTTTCCTCACTTAAGTTCGCTCTTTGCAAATTTTACAAAACAAATGCACCATCTGTGGGCAACGCTGCACAAAGTCGTAGCGCGATAGGTTAATAAACCGAATTTTCCGGTCGATTTAAAGAGCCTGGCGTCTCCTTGCTTCACCCTGTAGTTTGGAACCTTGTACCCGCTTAGTTTCACCGAGTACACAAAATGTTTTCGCCTTTGTCGCAATAATGTGGGAGTTACATTGACTTGATGAATACCATAGCATAGGATTGTTTTTTTTTATCAGCAAATGATGACACTGAAGTCTGTGACGTACTAAAATAGCCCGTCACTTGAAACAACATAAAACTTCCTCTGTGACTCGCTTCGCCTTTCAAATTGATACTAAAGTAAATATGGTTATCTTAAGATATTTTAATGAACTGATTTCCATTTCGAGAAATAAAGAAAGGCGGTTACAAACGACTACATATATGACCAGTAATAAAGTAACGGTAGGAGATTGAAGGTATCATATTGATAGGGACAGCAATTTTAGACGTTCCACCTGAACACATGCGGTGCACAGAGGGTGCAATTGCGATTCAGGGCGCAACGCGTCCTTACAAACAAAGCTATAGCCAAACATTTCTTTTGACCGCAGCTATTCTTGTACAATACTGAAAGAGACAGCAACTCTTTTTTGTTCGAACATTTGAGGAAATGGCATCTAAAGGCAGCACAGCTCATAGTTTTAGTTCACCTATAGATTACCTATAGAACCGAACATGTTCCGTGATTGAACGAAAGAAGTAAATGACGTTTACAACTTCCTGGAACGCCGAATTAGAGTGCAGCTCTTGAGGAGGAGGAGGGGAGGGTAAAGAGGGGATAGTATGCCCCTCCTCCTCATCCGTGCCCCTCCTCCTCCTCCTGTCCTCCTCACTCCTCCTGGACGTCACGTGACCCTCATGAGTCACGTGACCCTCGCGACGTCACATGACCCACTTGAGGTCATCTGACCCTGATGTTGTCACGTGACCCTGGTTACGTCACCTGACTTTCGTGACGTCGCGAGTCCCGCGCGTTGCATTATGAGGCATTTCCCTTAATGCACCGCGCGGTTACGCCAACAGCGCCGGCGACGCCGACGCCGCTCAACCCGGAAACGGGCGCCTAAGAGGTGCGCTCTAAAAGGACAGATTGGCACAAATGATGGGTTTAATAATTGCGGCATAAACGGGCATTTTACCATTCGACGTTCGCGCGCCTTCACCGAATTTCCAATGAATTATTTCTGCGCACTTTCAACACACTTCAAGGAGCGAAATATTTATGTGTCTTTATTCAGCGTGTAGTACTGACCAACATAAAATTCCAAACTCGCAGTCGCTCGCGGCAAAGTACGATTCAGAAAAGCCGATACTCTACGGCACTAGAGGTAAAAATAGAAGCCAAAAAGTAACGTCGTAAAAGAGGGACCTACTTTTTCGTTTAACGTTACTGGAAAAGTATGCGGCAGCCATTCCGATGCCCAAAGCGGTAATGTTTATAACCGCCCACACACAGATCGCGTGCGACTAGCCGGAAAAGATAGAAGCCCTCGGTTCGTGTCCTTATACACAGGCGATTCTGCTGAGTGGTAACATTTCACAGCTCGATAATTTATCTTTCTGGAAAGTATTTCTTGATAAAAAAAATGTTTTAACACTGTCGCAGAGATATTGCAGGAACCATACCGCTGAGCAGCTACAAGTGCCACCCGCACAATCGCTCAGCGCAGAGGCCGATCTCGGCCCCCGCGGGATACGCTCAGTGGCCGACGTGCGCGTCTTCCCGAATCTTTCCCGTGCGCGCGCAATGGCACTGCCACGCGCATTCGGAGGGACGCCGCACACCGCAGTTTTCGAGCTTAGACCAAACAGCAAACGCGCGAGAGAAAGCCCCAGCGCAGGAGTAACCGGGCGACACGTTTAAGACCTACTTTTTGTTTTTGTTTGTAAAAAACGTGGTGGGGGAAGCCTGCGGACCGCCCTGCGAACTCGTGTAGTTGAGTTAGCGACTTCTAGATGGCTCGATGCATCGACGACTGAGCCTAGAGTTCTTAGATAGGCTCACCGAGAGAGAACCACAGTTTCGCTTCTGTTTCCATGCGCAGCCTCGCCGCCATTTGCCGAATTCAATCACGTGACAAATAAAAATCCAGTGATCTGCAGAAGAGTCTCCGCTACAGCCGCTCCGCAGCTTCGTTAGCCGCTAGTCAGTAACTAGCCATTAGCCAACTGTGCTCATGTTCTTTGCTTTTGCATGAGGCTGTATATCTCCCATTTATAGGCCGTACATTATTCATATATATCATCCACCTGATCATTAAAATGTCGGCGAACGACGACATGCAGTAGTCTACCGCCTGAAAGGTCTTACGCGATTCCCGCCGATATGAGTACATTTTTCACCATTCTCTGGACCGAAAACATGAACGTTACGCCTCTGACATCAGAGGCTGGCGCGGAAGGCTCACGGAACTACGGCGACGTGAAAGTGAACACCTTTCTAAGAAACACTCGACGCCTGGAGCAGCAAATCCTTATCGAGCCCTGTTACCGGGGTTGGGCCTAGACTCTCAGCCGTGTCACTGCTCACCCTAACCGAGTGGACTGTGATTTCGATAGCCGCAGCCTGCGAAGGCGCCGTTTCAAACACTGCTGGCGGCTAAATTTTGGTCTTTTCCCCTTATATTTTATGTTTCATGTTGCAAGTATTTTCCCGAATACATTGAGAAAGCATTATACCAACATTAAACAATCAAAAATGCAAACAAAAAAAAATTGTAAGCAATTTTTGATGGGTAAGCGCGCGACAGAACGAATGCGACTGAAATGTTAGTTGTTGTTTTGTTCTTTTTTACGATTCGGTTCAACGGCGCCGCCCGATTAGCCGCGCGTCAAACGACAAAGCGCTTAGCTGTCGAAAATAATTCACAACAAAAGAAAGACGAAAGGAATTCATTTTTCTCGCTCACAAATGACATGTTTTTCGATAAACAGGCCACGGACATACAATTTAGTATATGTTATCATTGGAACAACATGTACGCACCACATGATGCAGCATTTTCTTAAAATGAACTTATTTGAGAGAGATCTAAAGTAACACAGTCACAGTTGACGACTCGACAGTCGGACGGAATCCATGATTAGTTCGTTTGGGGGCAGGTTTGGGGGAGAGCTTCCGTTTTTCACCATAGCACTAAGGCCAAAGGAACGAACGCGACTGGCCCGTTTTCCACCCCAACCCGAACAACCGGTTTTTGAAGATGACTGAAAGCTTTATGCGAGGGCGGAGAACAATTCCCATTGTTCGCAGAATCGCGTCCAGGGCCGTTTGAGGTCCTTCCCCACCTTCATTTCCCGTGAATGTCGACCAGAAAAGCTTGAATGGCAGGCACTTACCAGCCCTATTTCTTACAGTGGAAGATAACAGGTAAAAAAATAAGTGGAAACTTTCAAGAGGGGCCAGAAAACGTCGAATGCAAGACCGTGAAACATAGGTAGGGAATTTTTTCAGATCGGGTTGTTACAGTCCAAGAGAGTGGCAGAAAATATCTAGCTGATTGAGGGCGAGAGAGTCGCACCAGCCGCATCAGCATCAGCAACATGGCGGCGGCCTAGGATCATTTTTTCTTTAAAGGTGTCTACCAGCGCATAGGGTCCCAAGGGTACTAGGTCTATCCACTGCGCCTACCAAAAGAATGGTCTCTGCACACGTTAAGAGAAACTTTCCCGCATAACTTTGGATTTCAGGAGAGAAAAACGCGCAACAGAAAATGGTTGTCCTGTGCCTGTCCTCTTTGTTTTATTCTTTCAATTTTAAGTGCTTCCTACGAGAGCTTATATACAGGAACTCTAATTGAGCCTCATTGTGCGCAATCAATATTCTGAGAGGGACGAAATAAAAGAGACTTAGCGCCTACTTAAGCTGCAGCCTAAAACAAACACTGACGAGGAGGTTACAAGCAACAAAATATTACCCCTTAAAAACTGCGCCACGTGACCAGGATATAGCAAACAGGCCTCGCGCGTCATAAGGAAAGAACGCCGAAGAGCGCTAGAGTTTAACCCGAAATACCGGTTGGCGGAAATACACGACGTTATGCGAATAAAAATATAAACGACGACGGCGGTAAGATGAAATAAAATTACCAGGGAGGGCTTGAATATAAAAAGCTCATTAATATAAACCACAGCTGTAATACTTTGTAGAGCGTTGCATAGTTGGCACATCCGGCGAGATTTGTGAAATCTGGGTGCGATGAATTCCAGATGTGATAACGTGCAGACCACCAAACTCCCTTTCTGACCTACGGTGAACCGCAGCGTGCGCTACGAGTCATCACACGCAATCCAGTGCTGTGAACGTGACTATAGGCCTAGCGCGTCGATGCGCCTCTCCCGGAAGTCATGTGACTCTCACGCGGTTTTGAGTTGACTGAGGTTGGCTTTTAGCGTCCACTCCGGACCAACTGAGCTAAAACGGAGTAAACAAAAACCCACCGCAAAAGGCAAAGCGCGCAAACAATGTTACAGCGACTCAAAGATCAAACATCTCTTTCGGGCGTTCGGCTTCTCTGCATGTAGACTCTTTTAGAGGAGAAGCATCCACGTATTAATGCTTCCTCATATATCAACACGCGTGTATTTTTGCCTATTCTCATTTACATATCAATAACAAATAAAAGACACGAATATTTGTTATGTTCTAGGTATATAGTTAGTGTATTAGTTATCGATGCAATAAATTCCGTACCAGGGGTATCAGGTTGGAACATATCTGCCTTTCTCTGTGCATGCCACAACATCTGCAAAAAATATTGGAATATATATATTTTTTTTAAAAAGAGGTACTGAGTGCATGAAATACGTTTAAAAGGATAGAAAGAATGACAAAAATAAATAAAGTTGAGGCGCTTAAAGTTTTTCTACGAGTTCACCACTTCGAGCAGAAGCTTCTGACTTTGGGCATTTTTCTTGATTTTACCCAGGCCTTTGATCATATCGATCACAATATTCTAGTTAAAAAGCTTGAGCGGTATGGCATAAGGGGTTTGCCACTTGAGTTCATAAAATCCTATCTCGGCAGAAGGCGACAATTCGTTTTTCTGAATGGCTTAACATCTAAAAGCAAAGAAATAGTCTCTGGTGTGCCTCAGGGTAGCATTCTTGGCCCGTTGCTTTATTACTTACCCAAGCAGCACGTTGTGAATGGGCCATCGCTGGCAAGTGTACTATGGCCAACCAGATTTTCGATGGCCCAAGCTTGGCCAAAGTGCTCGGCCATAGAAGTGTTTTCGTCCTCGTCTGGTGACTTGCCATTCACTTTATGCCAGTCGCTGTCCATTCACTTTAGGCTAGTGACTGGCCATTCACCTTTGTCCAGTGGCTGGCCATTCACTTTAGGCCAGAGGCAGGCCATTCACCTTTGGCCAGTGACTAGCCATTTACTTTAGGCCAGTGACTTGCCATTCACCTTTGGCCAGTCACTTTCGGCCAGCCACTCGCCATTCACGTTTGGCCAGCCACTGGCCATTGACTTCCGGCCAGTCACTGGCCGAAAGTGGCTGTAGTTATACACTTAATACATAATTTATCACAGACTGTCAGAAAATTTGGGTGTTCCTCAGACGACTGCCAAGAGTTTCTGGAGGTCAAGTTTTAGAACTCAACCCCAGAAACTCTTACATAGTAATGACACGTGAAGCTGCTGCAAGGCTGCTCAATATTTATTGGACTTTTTGAGTACCAAGTCTTACGACGCTGGTTGCGACCACCATTCCAGTCGTCGTGGGTTCAGGGATGGTATGTTGTCCCACCATTAAGATCCCCCGGTAATGCAGCAGTAAAACAAAATAAAAATAAGTAACTTGTGGGGGTGCTCGCGCGCTCAAGCGGGAAGGGGGCCTCGCTATAGGAGTCAAGCGAACTCTGCCCAGCGGCAGTCGCCGCCGGGAACTGGAAAGGTAATAAACACTTGTCTATTGAACTGGATTCCGGGTGCCGTACCTCCCTACGGGCAGCAGCAAGGTCAAACCGTTGCAAACTTTAGGTTAAGGGACAGTGCAACAATATAGATTTTTTTGTAGATCGTTCCGATACCTCCGATAGCCCCGATAACGATACCATGCATGCGCACGGGAGGCGGTGGCGGAGTGTCGGGTATCGTTATCGGAGTCATGGAAGCGATCTACTAAAACTCTCTACTGTTCAGTTACAATATTTTTTTTTCACTTTACACAAGCTTACTGGCACTAATGGGAAAGAGAAGCCTTGAGTACACAGTAAAGGTTTTTACACACTTAAGGGTGTAAATCAGTTTGTACCTAAGCTAACACCCTTATGGCGTTCAGGCAAGCACCCTTCACAAAGGGTGCTTGCTAACACCCTTGGTGAAGGGTGCTTGGCATGAAATAGGCACCTGCTGGGGTGGCCCAGTGCATGCTGGGGCACCCCAGCAAATCTGGCGCCGGGAGAGTATCGTGCGACGTTTTGGTTATGTGGAGTTCAATGTCACATGACGCTCTCTCGACGCTGGATTGGCTGGTAGCGTCCGCCGCGCTCGGACGAAGGGTGAAATGAAGTATAGACCCCAGTGAACATTTCATTGGAATGTGTCCAATACGCATATCAGAACTTGTAAATTGTACGAAAATCATATAGTATTGCATATTTTTATATTATTATTATATGATTTACAGCTTATCATGTTTACTGAACACATTTACACTTTTTTCACTTAGAGGGATTGCCACATCACCACATACGAGGCATATGATAAAGAAATAATGAGTCACACTAAACACAACTCACTTCATGAAGAAGCAATACAAAAGAGCTCCTTGCAAGCCACATCATAACCCCGTGGGCAATTGGGAAGTGTTACGGAACCCCCCTTTCTCTAACTCTAAGTGAGCAACCAGTAGCCCCAAGCATCGCACTGCACGGCTGAACCATTGTGAACATCATGGTCTGCCACAAACGAAGCATGTAAAGCTTTGCTGTTTGGAGATCAAGTTACATGTTTTCTTTATTCTTTATTCTTTATTCAATGATTACCCCGCAGTGCCCGAGGGCGTTACAGCAGGGGGGGTTACAAGGATGAAAAGAACACGTCTTCATTGAAACAGCACACTTGCTCTTCAGACAGCCGATTCCACTGTGCAATTGTTCGTACAAAAAAGGAGTTTGCAAACATGCATGTCCTAGCGCGGTACTCTCTAATTTTAAGACTATGATCATTACGACTAGAAACATAATAGGGTTCTTTTAAGTAAGTCTCGCTATTTATTCCCGTTTTATTTTTAGCTATTGAGTATAAAAATTTTAGTCGCAGTTTTTCCCGACGTACGGAAAGTGTTCCCAGTTTAACATTTTTTTCATTTCTGTACAACTTTCTTTCCTCCCGTATCGTCTAAGAACAAACCTAGCCGCCCTGTTTTGTATTTTCTCCAGCTTATCTATCAAAGTTTTTTGGGCTGGATCCCAGACAGCACATGCATACTCTAAAATGGGTCTAACACATGTTAAATAAGCAGTTGTCTTTAAGTTAGGTTGTGAGCATTTTAAGTTACGTTGGATAAAATTCATTGCCCTGCCAGCTTTTAAGACTACTTCCTCTATGTGGGCATTCCATGAACAGTCAGATGACAATATGACACCCAAGTATTTGTAAGTAAGTTCCTTGGTTATAGGGTTATTATTTATAAAATACTGAGATTCAATTTGTTTCCTTTTCTTTGTAAAACAAAGGTTAACACACTTTTTGTGATTTAAATTCATTTTCCACGTAGAGCACCAACTTTGAATACGATCAAGGTCTGCTTGCAACTGGGCGACATCATCTGAACTCTTAATCTTTCTATACACTACACAATCATCAGCAAAAAGTCGAATACAAGAGGAAATTCCAACAGAAATATCATTAATATAAATTAAAAACAAAAGTGGACCCAGGACAGAGCCCTGTGGAACTCCTGATGTTACATCAACGTAATCAGATTTCTTGCCATTCAGTACTACACATTGACGACGCTGGAACAAGTAATTTTCTATCCATCTAAACACAGCCGAGTCTAGATTTAACATTCTTAGTTTGTTGAGAAGAAGTGAGTGAGACCGTGTCAAACGCTTTTCTAAAATCCAAGAATATACAATCTATTTGCCCTCCCTCATCGACATCAGATGCAAGGTCATGATAAAATTCAACAAGTTGCGTAGTACATGAAAACCCCTTACGAAAACCATGTTGTTCATTAATCAGCAAGTTGTTTCTTATCATATGACCGATTACCTCTGAATATAAAATATGTTCGATGACTTTGCATGAGACGGAAGTTAATGAAATGGGCCTATAATTTACGACGTCTTTTTTTGGCCCCCCCTTATGGATAGGGACGACATGAGCTACCTTCCAGTCATCTGGCAAAAGTCCTGTGTCCAGTGACTTGGAAAAAATTAAATAAAGGTAAACCGAAATTGGGTAAGCACATCGCTTTAGTACACGCGGAGAAATGCCATCCGGTCCAGTTGCTTTTGTTTCATCTATGTTCTTTAACGCCTTCTCAATACCACTCATGCCAAGCTCAACTGGCTGCATTAATTCCACCGTACTAACAGTGGATGGATTAACATAGTTGTGTTTGGGCAAAAAGACAGACCGAAAGTAATTATTGAAGCACGTTGCTTTTTCTGTATCATCCGAAACTGTCTCTTGATTATATGTAATTTCACTTATTCCTACTGCATCCGATGCACATCCCTTTAAATACTTCCAGAAAAGCTTGGGGTTGGTTTTTAATCTGTCATTGAGTGTATTAAGATATTGTTCCTTAGCACCCTTTATGCTCCTTTTGTATTCACGCGTAAGCTCAGCCAGTTTTTCAAGGTGATTACTACTTTTGGTCTTCTTATATCTATCAAATGCTCTCCTTCGCTTTTTAATTATCCTAAGAGTACTTGAAGTTACCCATGGTTTTCTTCGTTTTTTTGTTTGTCTCAGAGGATTGCAGGCAACACGCTTCGCTTATCACTTGTCTCCTACGCGCATCAGTTTACTAATTGGAAGCAGGGTAGGGGGGGTGGTTTAGCCCTTGACTGAACCACAGCAGTTTTTCATTAGGTGAAGCTCATTATGACATCAATTAGAATGTGTTAAATTGAACATTTATTGAACCTTGAGAAATGGAAAATACAATGTATGCCACCCCATAAAATAAAGAACGCTATCTGCAAACATGTAATAAAAAATATTACAGAATGAACTTCCACTCTACGGCAAAAAAGCAAACGTTTCAGTAGAAGAAGCAATCCTCTTGCTCACGTACAAAGAAAATTATAAAGTTTTGGAAGACGACTATGGATAAGGAACTCGTACAGCTAAATTCGAAGCACCTCGTCTACAGGAGGTCAGCATTAGTTATCACAGAAAGTGCCCAACATTTAAAGAAAGAAAAATAAAACATGCTTCCATAAAACCTTCTATCATTCGTTCTGGAAGCAAAATAAAAATTAACCTGATAATACTAGCGAGAAAAGTGGATTATACACTTTTAAAACGGCTCACAAAACATCTCTTCAACCACATACCTTTCTGCAAACTTTGTTCAAAAATTTAATTACGACTGTCCTTGGATTGGTGTCGCTCAAGCCAAGGAAAATCCTCTCCAGAGCATTCAGTGTTTTGGAGGCCTTGCATTCGTACTGGATGCTGAAAAGCCAATATGCTGCCAACAACATGCACAGCCCTTCTTCTGCATTAAAACGGAAAACAAGCGCTCACGATCCTCAACAAAGTGAAGAAAGTTTGCATCGTCCAGCTCTTTCTTGTTGTAGAGGACACATGGTGCCGGTGGGGTGTTCTCGTCCTGCGTTAGGTAAAAGGATAAAGCAAAACATATTTTAATGTAGAAGGCCAAAACATGTTTGCTCTTGTCAATTGCTATTATTCGCTGCAGTTAAGGCCATGAACATCAGCCTCCACACAGGCATACAGTGCTTATGTGTGAACAAGTAACCGGCGTCTGCAGCAATGTAAAACGAATGAAGAATTACAATCGGGGCAACATCACAACATGCAAGTATTGCGATATAATCTTAGGGGCACGTGTGAGTATCTCTATTTCTGTACCGAAACGCATTTCCGAAATCTATTTGTGTTTCAGTAGTGAAATACCTTTGCGATGTATCATGATACGCTGCTAGACTTATGTATCTTGTTACATTTATTGTTAGAAATGAGATGACAGGTTTGGAGATAAAAAAAAAGCCACCGAAAAATCCGACGCATCACTAGTTTATTTTCGCAATGAGTGATTTTTTGCTTTGCTCTCCCTTTTAACTTCTACGGCGGCCGGTTTACTTTCTGCTGACAGCAGCCTTCCTATGTACATTGGAGGTTATTGTATGGGTAAGAGGCCACCAACAAATGCACAGATGAGAAACAATATGTCTAAAAGAAGGCAAAAAGCAGGGACGTTTGGGCAGACACGCTTTGTCAGGCGGTGTCATCGGTCGCCAGCGTTCATTGGGTGCGATAATGGGTTCTTTTCGGTATCAGCAAACATAGCCAAAAAAGTCAAGTTGCAAAAAAAAAAAAAAAGACAAACACCGACAGAAGTTGGGGAACTTAGGTGCTACAATCTATGTTTGCCACAGACGCACCCTTCTCACCTCGCCACCCTGCATTTATGAACCGTATAGGGCTGCCGACTGACCATAACGGTACATGCTAATATTTGTCCCTTGGCCAATGTTAATTTTTTTGCCTCCTCCTCTGCACTGATAAACCCAAAGATAAAGGTTACAGAAAATAGTCAATATAAAAATGTTTCGCATGTAGTTGTAGAAATTAATTTTCAAGGGCTACATTTTAAGTACAGTCGCCGGCCATATGAACTCCCCCGTCCGAACACCAATCGGTGCAGCAAAAATCCAGCATGCAGCGTGTCGAGGTTGACGGCTGCGGTTTTCAACGGTGGAGGGGTTGATTACACATTAAAAGGTGCTCGTGATAATATATGTCTACAGCTATCTATGATACATTGTTGCGTTTGCACCTCAATGCACCCCTCGAATCCGTGACAGACAAAGGTGTTCTGACAAAATATACAATGAGCTGTCTGCGTCAAGAGAAGTGCAATCTCGGTGGCCCAAAAGGTAATCTGCGGTTGCTGGATGACGTCATGTAAACGGACCCAGAATTCACGGACTTCGAAAGAGGTGCAGAAACTATGTGACATTCAACTGAAAAGTTAATAAGCTCAAATTATTATCCATTTTAAGCCAAAATCAATGATTCGCACATGCCTATTATTTTCACAATGAAGCCACAGGCGAACCAAGTAGTAGTCCGTTGATTTATTGCCGAATAGAATACACTTTGAGTACCAAACTGGATGCTTTGCTTATGTTTGGAAGGTTGCAATGACAAATGCAATACTTAATTGGGTGAAAAGCAAAGTTTTGTAACAATTATGTGCATGATTACATTTTAAAAGTCGTTTTACGTGTATACACTCTGCACAGCATTCTATTTGAAAGCTAACAAAATTTAAAAAAAAGGCCGTGAGAGTTTTGCCGATGTCTTCTTCGCTGCGTGTTCGTGGGACTCGGCGGACATTAGTAAAGGGGATAACTGTCACAGTACGTTGACTAATTGACCAAAATCTGTTAGCTTTGTGATTCACGGCTTTATGGACCATGTTGCAACTGCAGTGTTAAAAGCCAGTCAATATAAAAGGCTATCCCTATTTGAACCATTCACAAAAAGCCAAGCGGCTTGGAGGTATTCATTGTCCAACTATCGCGTTTTTAATGTCGGATGCAAAAACCGCGCTCAGCTTGAGCTCAAGATTTCGTACCGTTAATAATGGGCAGAAGAGTGACCTGGTCATGCCGGGTACGTCGTCACTATCTCGACAGTGTGTCCTTGGCGGAAGCATCGGCGTCATATTTCCAGGATAGTGAAGGTGCGTCCAAAGCAACCACGTCCGCACGACATCCTGAGGCCTTCTGAGCGCAAGATTTTGGAATTTGGCGACGAAAAGGCAGATTTTTAGCACTGGATATTTCGAAACTTGTTGCCATTCGCAAATTGTGTCAATTGTGTTAGTCTTTAATATTCACTGCCTTTGAAACTAAAATTGAAACATACCCCATAAAACCATTATTAAAATTTTGGTTAATTAGTTTTGAATAACATACTGCTAAGGGTTTTCCCCTTATGTAATGTCCTCTGAGCCCCACAAACACACATTGAAGTCAACATCCAAGTAACACTCACGCTGTTTTTGTTTTTTTTTAAACTTTGAATCAAAATAGGAAGCTTTGTATTTATTTATATATAAATATAATAAATACCGGGTGCATGTAAATGCAGCCGTGCACCATGCCACCATAGAGGTCCACTTTTTTCTCAAGTAAGACTAGATCAAACAGACAAGGCCAGTTTTACATAAATCCCCAGCACTGCATGTACCGAAGACTGCCAAACATGATTGCTCACCTCATAGAACTCTCTGCGCGGCTTGAAGATAGCGGCTTGCGGTTTTTGACGGTGAGTCTACTCGCTTGGGGCAGCTGGGACCTGATAAATTCAATACCACTTGCCATATCCCACAAAGTAACAAAGAAAAACCAGTAATACACAAGTCCACAGCACGAACTGTTCCAAGGACCGCTAGAAATTCTCGCTCGACTCATAGAACACTTCATGCGACAAAACCCTGCATTAAGGACCGATTGAACTTAGTATAAATGTTGCAGAAAAATAAGGATCTGTATTCAGCTATGTCAAAATATGTGATCTAATGTAAAAATTGTGTGGCCTTAAAGAACACAACTGTGATGATGATTTAATGAATGATGATGATGAAATAATTTCGACTAAAGAGAGTGCCCACAAGTGTATACTGAAAGAATCACTAACATAGATGAAACCTAGAAATCTATTATTGCCTTCCCTGTGTTTTGCCATCGAGAGGAAGAAGTTTCTTGGCCTATATTTTTGTTAGAAACAGGTGTGATGCGTCCGTCTGTGTTTTTAAATCTTGATGTTGTGCATATTTTTTATTTCCTAGGTTGAAAGCTTAAGGCATTCCCTTTTGTTTGTTCAATCACATTTACCCAAATGTTAGTAGGTTGCTTGTTATGTTTACTGTCCTTGGGTGTGTCAGGGGTTGTGAACAGTAAAACGCTGTAAGGCCCAGGAAGGATTTCCCTTTGTAAAGTGGTGGCAAGCAGAAGAGAAATTGTAAAGACTGACTTCATGTCTTCCCCTATGTTTTCTCTTTTGGGTCGCCTATTCATTTTTTGCCGAATACTCAGCTGTGTTTGATACTTCTCTGCGTTCGTGTCATCCTTCAGAGAACCCGTCTTTAATACATTATGTGTTTAGCCTGTTTAGCAAGCTTGCACCCTCGTTTTTGTTTATTGATAAATGACTGTAGAATCCAACTGCAAGCACGGCGTTAATGCATACTAATAAATAGCAGCATACTTTTATTGACTAGTGCTGACGATTGGACTAGTTAGTAGCCAAATATTGAAAAGAAATCATGAAGAATATGGGAACAGGATATGAACACAACACAGCGCTGTGTTGATCTCCTTCTTGTCCGTGCCATTCACATTCCATGTTTTTAATAACAAATTTATTAATAATTTTCTGCTTGGTATCATCTTTATAGGGGTTCACTGGAACGACCCACCTGCTATTGCATTCACTTTAGGGCAGCTCCCCCTTCCTCATGGTGCCATCGTTCAGGAAGTGCAAGGCGGGTGTCACTCTCACTCTTGTGGTTCAGTTCCCCAGGCTCCCATAGGTTTCAAGCTGCTAGCCAAACTGAGTCAGGCCTTCCAGCCCTGCAGGAAATGTCAATTCCACTCTTCTAGACGTATACACCCACGTTTTGCATGTACGTGAAAGAAGCTCTAACAGAGAGGAAGCAAAATGATTGGCCTTTTTTAATGCATCCTTTTCTTTTGCTGAGAACATACATAAACGTTACACGCTATTGTACATTCAGTGGTGCGGCTTAATTTAGGAAGAGCACTTTTTTCATATAACATTTATATAACAAAAACTCAATATAATGGGTGGGGCATAAATGGTTGCTTTGAACTGCCCTGTACATTTACACATTACCTGATATCATCAAAAGAGTAGAGTAGCGTAGGGCTGCACTGCACCAATTACGACTTTGTAACCAATTAATAGTTGGCATTTATTTGTTTATTACTATTGGCTATTATTCTTTGACAGAAAGAATAACCGGGCGAGTTGGTACGGTGGTAGTCTTTGAACTCCATCAAATATTCAGGTTTGACATTAGTTAATTTTTTTCCGCCTTTTTTCATGTTTTTGCTTTTTCTAGCGGCTCTGATTTTTGTAAGGGCTTTCGCCACTACTAAAAAACGTGACATCTAAACTCCGTTTATATTTTGCATCACACAATCGTAAACTTAAAAAGTGTGCCGGTTCGGTAAACGCGAAGAGACCTAATTTCCGTGGGTAAAAGCTCTAAAAACAACGGACAAGTAAAAGAAACAAACAACACAGGGCGTTGTTTGTCCGCTGTTTTTAGCGCTTTTACTCTCTGAAATATGACGAAGAGACCGCGCGTCTCTACGGCACAGGCATTAGCTTATGCAAAAAATGGTGCTGCATGCTCGCTCTTGTAACGTTTTTCTCGCTCCCGCTTTATGAAACAAATCGCTGGCGAGCGGCTGTTAGGAGAAGACGTCAGAACTAGCTTGACCTGTGATTAACACTTTGGGACGGCGACTCAGTGCTTGAACTGCCGTCAGACGGCACTTGAACGCTCCGCACAAGCGTCGTCGGACGAGCGCCGCACGACGGCGCCCAGAACATGCCAACGGCGGCTCTGGCCCAGGGTTCCGCCGCACGGGAATCTTTCTCACACTGCGGAGCGAGCCACAGGTTTTGAAGAAGATACGCTCTTTTCAAATAACGAAATAACACAGGGCAGAAGCATAGTTAGAATCAAGCATAGCTTAGCAAGCACATGGTACACGACAAAGTTTGAAACAGCAGCCCACTTCGCTGAAACAAAAGAAAGTTGCTTAGCGGCGTTTGCAGGAGTCGTGCCTGGGCGGTTCTGAACTTACGGGCGTTGGCAAGACGCAGCGTCTCCCAGCTCTCGGTCATTGCGAGCTATTCTTGAACACGGTATTCGTAAGGAAGATATCTAAAATATCCACTAACACGGCTAAAACGTAAAACAAAAGGAGATTTCCGAAGCCTCTGGAACTTCAACGACCGTTCAACCGAGCCCAACGGAAGCTGATTGCAATAGCGATGGTCTTGCGCAGTCTTCAAGAGTCTCTTTTCCTTTTTATTTTTTTTAGGACGATACTAAGCAAATTATTATTATATTAGTAACAATAAGAATGTCCTTAAAATAATAATGTAAAACATTACAAAAGTGAGTAAATCTTAGGTTTTATTTAAACTTTAGGTTTTTTTCTTTTCTGTGTAAAATGACACCGAAACTAACTTAAGCAACGTTTCCTTCGTCGTAATTGTTTGTGTGTGTGCGTGCATGCGCGTGCGTGTTTGTGCGCGCGCGTGTGGATGCGTCCGCGTTCATGCGTGTATGCGTCTCTGGTTGTGCGTGCGTGTGCGTCTGCGCGCGGGCGTGGGTTTGCGAGTGTGCATGCGGGTCTACGTGGGTGCGCGCGTGCATGAGTGCGACTGCGAGCGCGCAAGCGTCTGTTTGTGCGTTCTATTGCACTGCGCCCGCAAGAAGAACAATTGGATGTCCCTGCACACTGTTACAACACTAACTTATTGGTTGTTATTATTATTATTATTATTGTTGTTGTTGTTACTGAAACATAACCCTGAGTCTTTAGACACAGGGCCCTAAACTTTTCTATAGCTGGCTGTAGCTGTATTTATAAATTTCTAAGGCCGACCATGCAAAGCTACAGGGGGTGATAGCCTGCCATTGAATTTTCCATATACGACCATAGGCCATTTTTTTATGGGATTTCTCGGACTGGTTTATTATGGGATTTGCCTCTTTATGTGTGTGAGTTTTTGTGCATGTCACCATATTCTCAAATGAATATTTTACTAAGGTTGACATGGTCGTGTGACAGGTTCTAGCAGCATGTCATTAATATTTGTCAAACATTTTCACTATATTTGGATTTCATGTTGCCAGATATAAACTCGAGACTAACTGATTTTTTTACTGTACACTTCCATCAATAAATGTTTGTAAAAAATGCTAGTATAGAGCATTTTACCCTACTTTCCAATTTCTGAGCATGGAGTGATTTGTAAGAAAATGAAATATGAGCTCATATATAAAATTTTGTTTGCAAACATAAAAATTGTATGCAAAAGAGGAACTTTATTATCAGCTATTTGCATGAATTACAACTGACATTATAAGAAACTAGACTGCTAACAACTGTTGCTTTTCAAGCAGAAATCTTACCTTTACATTATGTACAGAGCCATATATAAGCTTTCCAAAACCATTTCACATTATTTATTCAGCACCCTCTTCTACACCCTTCTCACATTCTTCACTAAATGTAGGGTGTAACACGAAACAGCACCTTTTTCGGTAAAATTATGAGGTTGTATTCCTAGTTTTCAGGGTGCTAAAAGGGCGTAGCCGAGGGTGTATGTTGCTACAACACCCCTTTTACACCCTTAAAGGTGTAAAAACTTTTACTGTGTAGTACGGTCGAGCATCACTGGCGTCAATCACCACGATAGCGTCGATAGCGTCACGGCGTTGCCCACCACACGCCAACAACCACGTTGTTAACAACAAAACCAGCGTCCTGCACATCTAGGTCGAGATGTTCATTTTCTTTTTCTTTTACGTGTGGTTCAATTTGGAACGTTTCCGTTGCGGTTTTAACCGAAGCTGTTAGCTTTCGTTGGCTCAGGAAATCAGTATCCTAGCACCTAGATAAAACATTACTGAGACTAGCTTAAGTTTAATCAATATGTGAGAGACGTCTTGTTTAGGCTCTTCCAAAACACAAAGCCTGAAATATCCAATCTTATCCGATTCAAGCACAAGCTGATCAGGAAGCGTGGCTACCGTGGCGGTTTACTAAGCTGAGTGCATTGATACAGCTATAGGTTTTTAAGGTAGAGAAGGGGGCTTATGGTCGGTGTTCAAGTACACTGGCTGCGTAACGGAGGGTGCGTCTTCCAGGAAAAGGGAGCATGTGCGCCCGATGCACCTGATTACAACTTTTTTTTCTTCGAGTGCAGTTGGAAGTAAATATGTGGAGCACTAACCGAAAAATCGCGGATGTGGTATTCGTGCTAAGAGGGCCGCACAACGACAGAGCGGTATTGTTAGCGCGAAGATGACGTGGGCGCTGTTTTCGTATTTTATTTTCATAGAACAACGACGGGCACAATATTTTCCCACTTCTGGTAATGTTCCGAATGAACATATCACACGACAGTGCTAGTTAAGACAATAGCCTTTCAAGTCTAACGCAAAAAAACAACAAAAAAACGGAATAAAATGGTGATCGTTTGCTTGCGCCAACAGTGTTCGCGCGATGCAAGCACTAATATCCTGCCAATTACTTGCTCATGATGCTTCTCTCGCTGCCCGTCGTTATGCCCAAGTTTCGTCAACGCGATGAAAGTTAAGATTATGGGTGTCTCTGCGGCGAAACTGAAAATCAGCACTTTTGACCGAACACTTGCTGGCATTGTTTATGTCCCCGGCGGGCAAGTTGAAAATCAGCACTTCTGGCCGAACACTTGCCGGCCATGTTTATGTCCACGATGGCCAATCTGAAAATCAACACTTCTGGCCACACACTCGCCGGCCGTGTTTATGTCTCCGGCGGCCAAGCTGAAAATCAGCACTGCTGGCCAAACACTCGCCGGCCATGTTTATGTTTCCGGTGGCCAAGCTGAAAATCAGCACTACTGGCCAAACACTTGCCGGCCGTGTTTATGTCTCCGGCGGCCAAGCTGAAAATTAGCACTTCTGGCCAGGCGCTTGCCGGCAGTGTTTATGTCTCCGGCCGACAAGCTAAAAACAGCTAGTTTGTGGCCGGACTCTTGCCGGCCTTGTTTATGTCTCCGGTGGCCAAGCACTTAAAGTGGCCAAGCTGTCCAGACACTGGCCAACCGTCGGCCGATCGAAACTCACTTTCTTGTGCTGCTTGGGTATACGTCAATGATATCGTACATATATGTCAACAGGCGAAGTTTATAATCTATGCGGACGATACTAGCATATTTCTATCGTCCGGCTCCTACGCCGAGATAACCAATATGGCAAATGATGCTCTACGTAAATTAAGCTCTTGGTCAAAACAAAACCGTCTAAAAGTTAATTCTAATAAAACTAAAGCCGTTTTCTTCTATACAAGAGGAACGCCTATCCCATTGCATCATAACATAGCGTTTAATCACACAAACATCGAAGTTTTGGACACTATAAAAGTGCTTGGCACGTACTTCTCCAGTAACATGCAATGGGACGAGCATGTTAACTTTGTACTACTCAAACTTAGTCAAATAGCTGGTATACTGAATCGAAATAGGTATATTCTTCCGGAATCAGTTAAATTATTAATCTACAATACGCTATTTGTATCTCATATTAACTATTGCCATCTTGTATGGGGCACAACAAAAAAATCTAACCTCCATAAATTACACTTAATGCAAAAGAGAATGATACGCGTTATTGCCAATGTCTCATACACCGAACATACTGACTACCTTTCCAAGAAATATAACATTCCAAAAGTTCATGACATATGCCGAAGGAGGCTTATGCGAGATTTTTATTATAGCATTAGGAAAAATACCTCTACACTCTTAGAATCAGGAAACTTGGAAAAAAGACAACCTTCGCATAAAACACGAACTCCAGAACCATGGATAGTTCCTCGTTCTCGGACAAATTATGGCGACCAAATGCTTAAGCATACTTTGCCTAGACAACTAAATTCATTTGAGGAGGCTGGCACCGATATATCCTCTATAACCCCTTCTGAACTGAGATATCTTTTATGTCCATTTTCTGATACCGGTGCCCTTAGAACTGCCTGAGATGGAAACGAGCTATTTCCTAGAATTGTTTTGTGTTCCTTATCCGACCTAATCATGTTCAATTGCAACTGTAAACTAATATGCGGAGCTGTATCGAATGAGTGAATCTGATTGACCAGGAAGTGTTTTGTTACTGCGTGTGAGTGTTTTGTGAGTCCAATGCTGCCATCATTTAAAGGGGGCCGAGGGCCCCACAAGCTGCGTTTGTAGCTTTTTTCCTCGGCCTCCTCCATTCTGTAGGAAATGGAAACCAATAAAGAAAGAAAGAAACAGGGATGTCCATGATGTGCATGTCTGTTTTCTAAGACCGACTTTAGACAGTTCCGCTGATTTTACATTTTGTCCATCGCTGACGTCTAAAAACGTTATAATGGCGCTCACGCAGACCTAAATATCCTTTGCGATTTAGTTTTACAGTGAGCATGCAGTGCTCAAATACAAACTGACAAAAATAAGTTCATCGTTCCGCTTTAGGACTCCACACAATGACATATAAAAAGGAAGTTTACATTGACTTGTATCAAAGATAAAACTGCGTTGGACAGCGGAAATGTCAACAGAGAAGTAGTCTGACAATATTTACACATTTCACTTCTGGCGTTCTTTACATACATGCCAGTCGGTTGCGTTTTCTTGTTCTTTTGACTTTTCAGGCATGCTTTGTTGCATTTTTTTCTTTATTTGCACTCACGTTGACGTTAAAACAAACCAATACACGTGCATCCAGCAACTGAAAAATACTTTATTCCAAGTTCTATTGCAGTTCAATAAAATGCTCACATAAATTCGGTGAAAAGTTTCAGCAACTGTTATTGGCTTCGTGTGCGCTTTTTTACTTTGAGGTACGCAAGCAATGGAAGTTCATTGTACATAAATTTAGATGGATCTTGCGACGTTAACCGTGGTGTTAAGAAAGATGCAATAATAATAAAAAGCCTTCATGTAAATAAAAAAGATAAAAAATTGAACACGTTTACAAATCTCTGTAACGCGAAATTAGAGCACAGCTCTTGAGGAGGAGGAGGGGAGGGTATGCCCCTCCTCCTTTTTCATACCCTCCCCTCGTTTTCTCCTCTTTCCGTCCTACTACCCCTCTTCGTCCTCCCCTCCTTTTCCTCCTTCCATCCTCCTCCTTTCCCCTCCTCCTTTCTTTGTCTCCTCTTCTTGCTCCCAGCCTCCTCCTTCTCCTACTCCTACTCTGCCCTCTTCCTCCTTCTCCCCTCCGCCTCCTCCGCACTTTCCCCTCCTCCTCTTCCGCACGTGACATCAATTTTCCTTGTAAATTTAGCTGAGAAACTGACTTTCTTCATAGGTGACGTGACACCAAGACATGTGACATCATTTTCTCTACTATATTTAGCAGGGAAACTTAATTTGTGTTGAGGTCACGCGACTTCATGTTTCCCGCTGAATTTAGCGGAGAATTGAATTGCTGTTGAGGTCACGCGACATCAATCTCCCCGAAAAATATAGCGGAAAAACTGAATTTGTTCAAACGCGACGTGACACTATGTCATGTGACTTCATTTACCCTGCTAAATTTAGCGGGGAAACTGAATTCGTCTTGAGGTCACGTGACATCAGTTTTAACACTATATCTAGCGGAGAAACTGAATTTGTTCATGGGTGACGTGACACGAAGTCATGTGACGTCATTTTCCCCTCTAAATTTAGCTGGAAAGCTGAATTGGATTTGAGGTCACGTGACGTCAATTTTGAGGCTAAACTTAGCAGGGATTTTAATTGCTGTTGATGTCACGTGACGTCACATTTCCCGTTAAATATAGCAGATAAACTGAATTTGTTCAAACGTCACGTGACACCGAGACATGTGACGTCATTTTCCCGTCTAAATTTAGCGACGAATTGAAGTGGTGTTAAGGGTTTAGCACGGTAACGCCGACGTTGACACCGCGAAACCCGGAAAAGGGTGTCTAGCAGTTGCGCTCTAAAATGACTTTATAAAATATCGGGCATTTAGAAATCTCTGCAATGCGAAACAAGAGAGCAGGTCTTGAGGAGGAGGAGGGAAGGGGATGGAGGGGAGGGTATTCTCCTCCTCCTCTTCTCTCCTCCTCTCCTTCCCTCCTCCTTCTCCTTTCCTCCTCCCCTCCTGATGCCGCTGAATTTGTTCATGGGTGACGTAACACGAAGTCGTCACGTCATTTTTCGCACTAAATTTAGTGGGAAAGCTGAATTGTTGTTGAGGTCACGTGAGGTTAATTATCCCGCTAAGTTTAGCGGGAAAACTTAAAACGCTAAATTTCCCGATAAATTTAGAGGGGGGAAATTTACCCGCTAAATTTAGAGGCAACACTGGGACGTCCCATAATGCGACGCGCGCAGCTACGCCAACGCCGACGCCACTCAACCCGGAAACGGGCGCCTAAGAGCTGCGCTCTAAAACATTTCCAGCATTCAGTACCCCGAAAAACGAGAAAAGGAGGAGTATTTATAAAACGCTAAAATACCTAGACGATATACAAATGTTCTATTGATTACCAAGATTCATAATGCTTTTTACATATTATTCTTCTCTGATGTGGGTGGGGGAGGTCGAAATGCATGCAGCGGTGTCTTCGTGTGTCGAAGTACTTTGGAACGTTGACATTTGCTGCATGTTTTGGTCCATCGACGGATGTCAGCATTAATCCGCGGCCAGATGTATCGTGCCGTAACGAGCCGTTGCGTTGCACGAATGCCCGGATGACTAAGATCATGAATGGAATGGAAGATGGCTTGTCGAAATCGTTCGGGTATGTATGGTCTAGGTGTGCCGGTTGACACGTCGCAGACAAGCTCGCAGTTGGCGAGTGGCAGTGTGACGGGTTGGAGCTGCAGAGATGTAGAGGACGCTCGTAGCGTTTGCAGCTCGGAGTCTTCCTGTTGTGCGGAGGCCAGTTCCGAAAAACTGACAACAGGAGGTGTTGAAACACCGTCAATGCGTGAGAGTGCGTCTGCTGGCGTGTTGTCCGTTCCGGCGACATGGCGTAGATCAGTAGTATACTCGGAGATATACGAGAGGTGTCGAATTTCTCTTGCGGAGTAGGAATTGTGATTTCCCACGAATGCGTAAGTCAGGGGCTTATGGTCAGTTAGCACGTGGAAAACTCGGCCTTCCAAGAAGTACCGGAAGTGCCGAACGGTCGCATAAATTGCAAAGAGCTCGCGTCCAAACGTGCTGTAGCGTGTCTCTGCAGGTTTGAGCTTTTGTGAGAAGAATCCAAGTGGATTCCACCCATTTTCGCCGTACTGCTGTAAGACAGCGCCGACAGCAACATCGGACGCGTCTACCATGATACGCGTCGGGGCGTTTGACATAGGATGCACGAGTAGTGTGGCATCGGCAAGGGCTTGCTTGGCCGCGGTGAAAGCCTCCACTGCGCTGGTGGTCCATGATAGTTGTGCCGAGGACTTGCTCGGAGCTCGGAGCAAGTCTGTGAGAGGCTGAATGATTTGTGCACAATGTGGGATGAAGCGCCGATGAAAATTAATGAGGCCCAGAAATTCCCGCAGCTTACGTAGAGATTTGGGTTGTGGGAAGTCTCGTATGGCTTGCACCTTAGATTGGAGAGGTTCGATGCCATCGGGAGTGATGAGGTGCCCTAAAAATTCCAGTGTCGTAGTACCAAAGGTACACTTCGCCACATTGATTGTAAGCCCGTAATCGCGGAGGCGTTCGAAGAGCAGGCGCAGATGTGTTGTGTGCTCCTCGTGGGATTTGCTCGCGATCAACAAGTCATCCACGTAGGCAAATACAAAAGGCAGTCCATGAAGAACTTCGTGGACGAATCTCTGAAAGGTTTGCGCGGCGTTTCTCAATCCGAAAGGCATGCGAACGTACTCGAAGAGGCCAAATGGTGTTGTGATGGCTGTCTTCGGAATATCTGCAGGCTCGATCGGGATGTGGTGAAACGCCTTCACCATGTCGATTTTGCTAAATATAGAGGTTCCCGCCAGGTGTTCGGCGAAGTCGTGTATGTGAGGCAGTGGGTAGCGATCGGGTTGTGTATGGGTGTTTAGCGCCCTGTAATCACCGCACGGCCTCCAGTCCCCTGGGTCTTTCTTAGGAACCATGTGGAGTGGTGATGCCCAAGAGCTGTTGGATGGTCGAATTATGCCTAGTTCTAGCATATGCTCGAACTCTCGTCGTGCTACTTGCAGGCGTTCGCCAGACAGACGACGAGGGCGAGCAAAAACGGGAGGGCCGGAAGTGACGATGTGGTGTGTCACTGCATGCGGTGGCGGCTCTGCCATGTTGGAGGACTTCGTGATTTCAGGAAATTATTTAAGAATGTCTGAGAATCTTGAAGGAGGCAGGATGTTCCGGATGCAAAGGGGAGGTAGTGTTGTGGACACGCCGTTGACAGCCAGATGAGTCTTCCTGTCAATCAGGCGTCGATGGTGCATGCTGACGTCCAGATCGAAGTGTGAAAGAAAATCTGAGCCTAAGATGGGGTAGGTCACGTCAGCAATGATGAAAATCCATCGAAAGATCTTACGAAGCCCTAAGTCCAGGGTCAGAGATTGTTTGCCATATGTTGGAATGTTTGAGCCGTTTGCCGCGACGAGATGCGAACCGGGCAATGGGCGTCGCCTCTCTGCATGTGTAGGTGGAATTACGCACATTTCAGCTCCTGTGTCGACGAGGAAACGGCGGCCCGTTATTCGGTCTGTGACGAAAAACAGACGGCTTGTTGTTGGCCCGACGTCACTTGCCGCCTCTAGTGACGGGCCGGAGCGTTTCCCTGCCATTCGCACGGCTGTTGGCACTTACGTGCGTCGCTACCGAATTTCTGGTGGTACCAGCAGAGGACGTCAGTCCGTCGTTGTGAAGGACTGCGACGTCGAGAGGATTCACTTCTCCGACGACGTCTCGAGTCGTTTCTCTTTGTGCCGAGTGCTGCGACGGCGGTTGTCAGGGCGTCGATGCGGGCTTCAAGGGCTCGCATGGCGGAACACTGATGAGCGTTATCCGTGACGCTTGACAGGGCGGGCGCAGCATACTCCGCGACGCGGTCAGCCATCTCGGCAAGGCGATCGAGTGGAAGATCGGTGGCTGGTGCAAGCGTCATGCGAATGCCTTGTGGCAAGCGCTGGAGAAACAACTCCCGTAGAATCGGATTGTTCGTGTCCGAGGCTTGCTCACCTAACAGCTGCCGCATGCGATGAAGTAGCTGAGAAGGTCGACGGTCGCCCAGCTCCTCTGTGTTCAGGAGCTGCTGTAGCCTTGAAGCCTCTGACTCCGTCTTCCTAGCGAGGATCGTCCGCTTGATGTAGTCGTAGGCGTCGTCGGGAGGGGGAGACGCCAGTACGTCGTCTAGCTCATCAGCCACCTCTGGGGGAAGAGCGGAAACCACATGGTAGTAGCGGGCGGTCTGGCTTGTGATGTGCCGCAGGTGGAATTGTGCTTCCACTTGGGAAAACCAGGCCCGAGGGTTTTTCGCCCAGAAGGCTGGAAGGCGGAGTTGGACGGTGGAGAAAGCTCCGTCGCCGTTGGAAGAGGTGCCAGCAGCACTCTGGTTCATGTTGATCGGACGTCCGGGTCACCAATTTGTCGGCGGTGTTCTATAAACGCCGGAGGAAAAATGCAGGCGTCCGAACCAGAGCTCTGGCTAGAGTCAACTTCTTTCTCTTTATTTTCCTGGCTCCCAAGCCACGAGCGCTGGCAGAGGCTGGCGCTCGTGAGAACCAGCATTGCGAGCCTAGCGCATCTGTCTGTGTCACTATAGTATAACCATGTAGATCCCTCACAAGAGGGGTGTAGATGAGTTCCCGGAGTCCGCGTAGGTTTATAGGTTCTGGTAGTTTGTGAAAATAAAATTATGCTTTGTTTGTTACGAATAAGCTTTTTTTTCCCCAAATATGAAGCTTACCTAGTTTTAAGGATGTATAATTATGAAAAGTTTATTCTGTGGGCTTGCATATAATTTCGAAAAGTTTGATTTTTGCAATGTTGACTTCATCAACAAATTGATTCGCTAGGTGGACATGTGATTGTTGACAGTATTTAATGTACACTCAGATAGACTGACATTGAATTAGGGTGGAGATAGCCTTCAGCATAGGTTAAAAAGTTTATAAATTCAAGAAGTGTACCGACTTTTGGTACACATTGTAATGTATTGTAATAGTTAGCCTCCACATCCAACGAAAACAAAGGACCAATATTAGGTCGCGAACACCTTTACTTGAAAGTCCCATAAAATCCGCCTCTCTTAGAATGACTGTTCAGAATGCTGCACCATGGTGTATACAAAGTATATTGAGTGGTGTCCTACTAATTTTCGAGAGCTGTGTATTTCGCTCAATCGCCTGCGGGGAATTTAATTATACGAGCACACATGATCGAAAACGGGTGTCTGTAACTGGTCAATAATTTCGTTCGTGAAATGATTTTAAATTGCTCACAACACAAAGTCGAAGGCCAAATATTCAAAAAGAATCGCGCTACGCACATTAATAGGTATGCCCAAAAGTGCCTTATATTTTAAACTTGTTATTGAAGTGCTTACGGACCCAAATAAAATATCAAGAGCGTTTTATTTGCCATTTGGTATATAAATAGCTTAGACTAATTAAAACGCAAGTACTATACCATAAAGCAATGGTTTTGTGTCCACAATATCTTATTCAGGTACGTAATCAACGTCACTGTGGACGAATTGAGCTTTGTTTTATTGAAAACCCTTCTAGAAGCAGAATATCTTCCCGGCAATTTTGCTCCTGAAAGAGCGAGGTATGCATGTGTAAGAGAAATTCTATATACCTTGTTATGAACTAGGGACTATGCGGATAAAGGGTATAAGGGGGGAGGGGGGGTGCTTATTCGGTTATCAAGTGGATTATTACTGAAATTACCGGTCCTTTTTCATTATGCTTGTATCAATGTCTGATAATGAAGTAGTACAGAATAAAATCGCGTAATCTGAGGGCGTTCCATGACTTAATATTGAAAAACTGCAAACCATACAAAAAATAAAGTCTAATATACGTGCTGTTTTTTTTTTTTTTAATGAACTCAGGGGTAAGAGGATGAACGGGCACAATGACACGAGGTGGCCTGTCAGAAAGAAATGTCAAGCGTAAGAACAACCTTCTTCTGACGCGTCTTTTAACGAAAGCAGAAAAGAAAATAAAATCTCCGAGTTCTTCGAACGGGGCCTTTTCCTAAACCTCTTTCCGCAGAGCTTCCCGCGGCATGTTCCAATCTCACGGCACTTCTCTTCTTTTACGACTCGTCCACGCGGAAGCGCGGCATTGTTGCGGTTGTTTTCGCCACCCGTGTGCGTGCGTGCGTGTGTGTGCGTGCCAGGCCGGTATTCGCTCCTTGCTCTCCTTTCTTCGCACCTTAACGCACGGCCGAGCCCATAAAACACCCCGGATAACGTACGTACGAGGCAGGTCACGTTTTGTCCAAATGACCACTTGGAGTGTTAGACTCTTAGCGGAGAGCTCCGCAGTTCCTCGCCACCTTTTTGGTCGATTTAAATTGTCTCCGAGAGGTAACTCTTGCCGGTATCTCCGGAGGGGCGGACAAATCGAACGCGCCATAATGGGGCGCCGTGCGACGGTAAAGTGCGCTCGGCGTTTCCGCTTCCGGGAGACTTCTGATAAGCCACGTCGCATGCAAGCGATGGTCCAGCGCCTGTTTTTGTTACCCTATACCAATTTCGCTCAGGTTTCGGTACGAGCAAAATCGGAGGGAAAAGAATGGGGGCTTGCCAAAATTTAGGGGTTTAGGGTAAGCTGCGTTACGAGTGTCCTTTATATTTTCTGTGTGATTGCCAAAGTAACGATTGATTCGGCTACCATTTCTCGAACAATTTCTTAATGTTTTTGATCAGGGGTATGAAGATTCGAAAACTGTTCGATAAACGTGACACCGGGGACGTCCAGCGTTGCTGCTTGTGACGTGTTTAGAGCTCTTAAACAAACTAAACCAAGCGAATTGATTAAAAAAAAAAAACGTAAATAGTAACCATGCATAAAAGAAAGGTGCCCTCCACTTCCCGTAATTATTTTAGCACGTAACATTCACAAACTTTCCCAATAACTTCCAAGCCACTTGCAAATTCGATAGGTTTCACCGGTACCTCTAGAATGTAAGGCAGTTTCCACACCCTCAAAAAATGTTATTAAAAATGTTCTAAATCCCACCGACACGAGCAATAAATATCAATCTTAAATAGTGCGAAAGGTTTTAGACGACCGCTCGAATGTCAAGCACAAACTAGTCCTAATTCTCTCGGCATATTTTGTATAATAGATTGACACAATCGAGCCCCTGAAGTTGCGCAAAGTTATTGGCCCCCTTTTTACTTCTCGTTTTCTTCTAATGAGTGACAGAAGTAGGAGTTTGAAGGATAGAATATGTTCGCCTCGACTCTTACAATAACCTTAGAGCCCCGTCTTCAGAGGTTTTAATTCGTGCCCGTATTTGCCTTATTTCAATGACAATAGATGGTATGGGTCGGGGTACGTGCCCAGGTTATTCTATCTGTCACACAGCTTCAAACTGTGAGTCAGCATATATATATATATATATAAATAAGCGATCGCCTGCTACCAGCGCCAGCTGTCTTTTCATAGTTTAGCTTGGATAAGGGGGCTGTCATTATGGCTGTCCTTCCGGCTCGTCCATCACGTATACAAAGGAGCTATACAGCCTGCGTTTTAAAGTTGAAATACGCATCTCCCTGAATGTATTTTTTTGTTGTTTCTATCCCAGTTGAGAATTATTGAGGATGCTGACGTACAGAAGCAGCTTTTTCTTGAACTGGGGGCCTTGGCAAGGCACTTTCACACTCTCAGAAGAAAAACAAAAAGGATATATATTTCCTTAAACCTCTTGTCGCATATATAAGACACCCCAAAACTCCTGTTCGACGTTCAGCACGCTGACGTCAAACCGACGTTGCCAACTTTCACGAGCGTCTAATTGATAGCCGCATGGTACAACTTGATGAAACAGCGAATGTACGCATTGCTGACTACAAGAAAAATAAAATATACATATATATATAACTCGGAGTTTTCTTGGCTCTACTGCAAAACTTTTGCGTGTGTGTGTTTTTAGCTTTTCATGCGTATTTTAGCTCTTTAATAAGCTATATCGCAGCGCTATCGAGCCCCTCAAAAATGTTGGGGCCGTCAGATCGACGTCAGTGCGCTATACGTCGAATTGAAGTTTTGGGGTGTATTATGTGAGACAAAGGGCGTAAGACAACACCCGTTATTAGAGTGTACGTCTTCTGACTTTCTTTTTTGAGTCATAACGGCCATAGCCCAGGGGTGGCCAGAGTGACATGGGGTTACAGCCGCAGACGAAACAACAAACTTTCAAGGCGCCGCAAGAAAAATAAGACGGGGGGGGGGGGGGGGGGGGCTACTTTTAAAAAGTAACGATATGGAGGTGACAGTGCTTTTCAAAGGGGACAAATATAATTGTTGACTACAACAGATAACACAAAGCAACAGAATGTTACTTTAACCGCTAAGCAAAAACGAATGCTTCGGCTGGTTCGCTAGCCAGCCACTGCCCCTGACGCCCGCTATGCCCGTATACGGTTCGAAATTATTTGTAGAACAGTAAAGGAATCAGTGTCATTTGGCACATCAATGTGGCAAAAAGCAGTCCAGTTGTATGTTCTTAGCGTAGTACAAAGCTGTCAAGACTGAGCTTTTTTTTAAATTCTAGGTCTCCTTTCGTCTTTGGAAAACAGGAGGGGAAGGGGGGACACACTCACCCGAATGCCACGAGCCACACTTGGACCCGCGGTGAGCTCCATGCGGCTTGCGAGCCGCAGTTTGGCCACCCCCGCCATAGCCATTCCCTTCCTTCCCGTCTTGCTGGTAGTAGTTTTGTTGGTTCTTCTTCAGCAATAAAGACTGCTGTATCCAGGTCCGGTGATTTCACTACTCCCCCCCCCCCCCCCTCACAATGGGGGGAGCGCGTACACCCCCATTGTTTTTCTGAAGGCACCCCTTTAACTCGCAACGACTCCTTTGTTCTCAATTCCCCCCCCCCCCCCCCCCCCCCCCTCTATATTCAATTCCTGGGGAAACCCCTGTCTAGGTCACTTTCCAATGTTCTTCATAGTCTGCGTGTTTTCGTGCTATAGGGAGAGTGATCGCATATAACGGGGCAGTCAAATTCTCGTTCATGCTTACGGGACCAGCCGGGTAGCCGGGTTGCGGTACCCAAACACAACCGACAGCTGCACCGCTTAAATTAAAAGTACGTGAATAATTGTAAAAATTAGTTCCGTTCACAAACATCCGGCGAGTTCTTTTACGAGAAAAGGTGCATAATAAATGCTCGAAATACGTATACCCTAACCGCTGATAAACGCCCAATTAAAATGTGCATATAAACCATTTTAAGATACCCGACGTATTTTGTTTCAATATATATCTATATATATGCATATACATATGTATTTGCTTTCGTTGTCGTGTATCTCGCAATAACGAAAACGCGCCATCATATGGCAGGAGGGAAAACTCCGGTTATTTGCGCCCCACGATTAGTCTCTTCTTTCCTCGTAATTGCAGAAACAACTAACGACCTGGGCCGTGACGCGGCAATGCGCTAATCGTGAAGCGACATCTAGCGAGTGCCCTTTCCCCACGGGGAGCGTGCAAAGGCTCCCGCGAGGACTAGCGGCCTACGCCGTCCCTCGAGCTCGTAGAGAGTGTCTGCAACCTGGCCAGGAGTTCGGAGGACAAGTTTGTCGCTCTTGTTCTGTGAACGTAAGCTGCCGGCGTCAGTGGACGTTAATGACCACGACGAGGGAGCGCAAGCACCGTGCGATCCACCGTGGCATTCATTAGTGCGGGGTGACAAGGTACGGGTATGCTATTCGTCTTTTTTTTTTTTTTTTTTCTTGGCTGGCGCCCTCTAGTTAACTTGTCGGGCCTGTGTGCGTCGCCGGCTCTGACGTGTGCCACAATTAGGCTTGTTGATAAGAGTACCTTTTCTTTGGTCCGTGATTCGTGAAAAATGACTCAAAACTGACGCAGCGAACTTCCGAGTTTAGCTCGGCTTTGAGTCTCATATCTTTTTGTTTTATATATATATATATAAATTTTTGTCTGGAATTGTTTTATGTAAGTAATACGTAGGCAGGGCATATTTTTGTTATTTCAGAAGCATTAAGAAATATGCTAAATGTATAATGTGCTACAGGAAAAAGTCTACTTAAATTTATGAAGAGAAAAAATAGCACACGTAAAAATGGGGAATTGTAGAAGGGTTTGCTTACACAAGGACAGGCACGAAAGCATCTTGCCTTTTTTATAAAATTTTATGTGAGGTAGAAATATAGATACAAAGGAATGAACTTTAGTTTTGTTGGACACTTCCTTGTTTTTTCAAAACAAATCGTGTCTGAGGGGAGGTTACACAACGGTTTTCCCAGTTGCGTGTGCACGCAAATTTCGGGGCAAGAGAAATAAAAAAAAAAAGAACCGGTCTGCAACGTAGACATTTTTATACATAATGCACGAGATCTTCTCTACACGAACTATATATAGTTTTATATTGCATATATCTATTATTTAAGTGAAATAAAACGGCAAACTTGCCCCTTGCGCAATTCTTTATTGTTTAGGCATTTGTCGGCGAATATTTCAACGCATGCAAAAATTAAGTTTAAAATTGTAACTTTTTGTATAGAGTATTTTTATGCTTTGCACACTTTTACAAAAAAAAGAACGTTTTTTTTTGTATTGCGCCCAGACATTTTCTAAGTATCAAAAACGTCAAGATTGTGCAATATTGGTCTAGCAGTTAAAAAGTATGATCTAATTTGAGTTTCTCCAAACATCCCTCAACGAACCCTTGAACACCGATAATTAGAAGTCCGCAGAAACATGTTGCGATATATTGTATAAAAGATAAGAAAAACGTCTCATCAGATTTATGTTCTAGTCAACTACCGTTAGATGGTTTCTGTGTCAAAGACTAGTGCCACCTGAACATCGCATCCACTCTGGCAGAACTTGGTAGCATTATCGCCCAAACAAATTAAAGCACTCTAAAAAAAAAGCCTGGATGTTTTTTTTTATTTTTTTCACTAGTGATGTGGTTGATATTGCTTATGATATCGGAACTTTGCGTTGATTTTGCCGGTTAGAGCGTTGTTGTACTTTGGCGGTTGCGCTGCACTGCGTTACTTTTCCAGGGCAGTACTTTAAGACAAAATATATTCGATTCCTTTCTCTAGACATTGCCATACTCCGTGTAAATTCCAATTGACTGTAACGGATGTCACGAAGCACCTCAGCCAAATGAGCGTATTAAGTGACAACGCGTCGCTGCACTCCTCTTGAAGGTATGTGACGCTCACGCGGCATTGGATTGACTTGTATGGCTTGTAGCGTCCTTTTGGGTCCATCGCAAGGTAAAACGGAGCACAGAAACCGGGGACGTTAGGTAATCTTATGCCCTGACCAATGGTGGACGTGGCGATGGCAGGAGAATAGCGTATTGGGGAAAACAAATAACGGACGAAGTAAAAAGCTAGGTGGCGTCATTGGTCCCGCGCTGCGCTGCCAGACAAGTGATGCCTTTGGTGGTTGTAACGGCACTGCGCATCGGTAGGCTTACGCCACGCAACTCAAGGCTAAAATCATCCAACACAAGGGTGTCGATTGATTTCAGGAACAATTGAACAGTGTGTAAATTGTTGACATTTTAATTTGCTTGATATCTTTGCGCGCGCAACTTATAGTACAAAAATCTTAACATATGATTTCATGAAAAAAAAGAAATGTCCGGGCCCGAGACTTTGTATGCAAACTACAAAGAATTATAGTCGAGGACAGGTTAATAGTTTGGGGAGAACTCCCTTTCAATGTTAGCGAAGCAAACGCTTAAGAGAAGGTCGCCTCCTCTACAGCGTTCGCTTTGTTAAAGCGGAAAGGGGAGGAAGATTTTATCCGGAACTCTTAACCTCTCACCGGCTATGGGTGTCGCTTGTATTTACGTGCACGGCAGGAGTGGTTATGTTTGACAGTAAATACCTGAAGTAATTGCTTGAGGGGATTTTCGAATAGGGCGCAAAAGAAGGGTAGTGTCCTCACCTGAGCGCATGCGCTAAGGCAAAACCGCGTTTTGGATTGGTTCATGTCGTCGACGCCATTTCTTTGTACACGCACACATTTGGGTACGCTTTTCTATAACTTTCCTTTAGGAGAGGATAATTAAGTTGGGGAAACACTGCCTGGGTACAGGTAAGGTTTTTTAATATAATAATCGTTATAGATTACATTACTGACGTTAATACTTTTAGCTATGGCTGTCCACTCTTAAAGGCGAGGCTTAAGCGGCCTCCTGTAGTTTTGACGTTGATTATAAAAAAAATAATTTTTTTATTGCCGTCACTTACGTCACTTTTAATGGGCCTCCATCCCCATGCCGCATATACGATTCAGAAATGGCACATGCGCATTTGTGGAAGCGCGTTTTTGAGCCTGCACAAAGCCTTCCGCTGCGTGGTGCGAACATTACCTGAAGTGCAGGAACGCTACACACTCTAGAGGTATCACATACGCGACGGTGCAAAGCATGGTCGAATGACGCAACTTAGCTTTCCACTTCTTCGTCTCGTTATATATGTTTTGTAGATGGAACCTGCTATTTTTACGCTCTCCCCATGCCCTCCACCGGACGGGGCATAAGATTCCCTAAGGTCGCCGGTTCCTAAGCTACGTTTTACCTAAAAACGGTCCACAGAAGACGCTACGAGTACGCGCAGTACTGTCATAGGACCTTCGAGAGGGGCCAAGTAACGCGTTATCACTTGATACGCTGAATTGGCTGAGATGACTCGTAACGCCCGCTACAGTCCATCGTAAATTAAAATAGAGTACTGTGATGTCTAGAGAAATTAATATAGTTATTTTGTCTGGACACCACCCACCTTAAAGTATTATTTTGGGAAAGTAGTGCAGTGCAGATATATTAATTAAGCACAACACCCTAAATACCGAACGCGCAGTTAAGTTCAGTTTTCATAGGCAATATCAGCCAGATCAATAATAAAATAAAACTCAGTTTTTGTATTTTTTATAGTGTTTTAATGATGTTTGGGTGATAATGCGAGCACGTACGGCCACGGTCAATCTGATGCTCGAGTACCACTAGTCCTTGAGGCGGAAGGCCTGCAACGGTGTTTGACTCCAGCATAAACCTGGCTAAAGGTTTAAACCTTTTAAGAGTTAAACAATTTAATGCAACATGTTTCAGCGGATTTTGAATTACCGGTTTTTTAAGGGTTCAATTGAGTGCAGACTGGAAAATGTGGAGGACAAAAAGCTTTTTTTTTTTTTTTAATTCCGCAAAAACATTGGACAGTCTTAGCTTTTTAAATAATTAAACCAAATCAGGCGCAATGTAAAAACAAAAAAAAAAAAAGAAAACAAAAAAAAAACGTCAGTTCAGCTTTAACGTTTTGTTAAAAGTAAACACAGCATGAAATGCTCTCTTCAAAAAGATTCGGATTGAGAACAGAAAATGTAGAGGTGTTAAAAAATCGCCGAAATATGTCTCATTATGAAGGAGTTGCGTATAAGCCAAGTTGCCATCCTATTTTAGTTGAAATATAAGCTTAAATAAAAATATTTAGGCAATATAAGCAGACCTGAGGCGTGCTTTATACGAAAAAAATATGTACGTTGTAAAAAGTTGTACTTTTTTTATATCCATCGTCCTCAAATTTATAGGAAGCGAGAGTATGCATGCGAGCTGGTTAGATCTTCAACTTTGACTCTAAGCGAAATTGTGTATTTTTTTCAACCTCTTTTCAGGCGCGTTTTTTTAAGAAATAAAGAAAGTATATTTTGCCAAAGTAAGGTGCGTTCCGTTGTCTAGGTATGTTTTGCTACTTCATATAAAAATTGCACTGAAAACAAGAGAATAGGCATGAGACCCCCATGACCGTCCATATCTGAACACACCCAGGAACACAAGTGGGCATGCCATTACTTCTTAAGGATCTACTGGGTCGTTTAAGGAAGGTTAGGAACTGTTGCACTAGACACCTCATGCTAGAAATTAAAATACTGCATTACTGATATTATGGCCATACCACAATCAGTGAATTATGTAAAGTGATATAATTTAGAAGTTAAAAAAATGAGACTACTAAATGATGCAGAGAAGCTGACTTTGGAACAGGAACATGATCACCTTTTGGCCGTACTCAAGACGATAGTTCAGGGTGGAGACCTACCGGAAAATGTACCAAACCAACACTTACTCAAAAACTTGGCGGGGACAACTGAGGTTGCCTCCACCGGATTGCTTGTGCAGCTGAGAGGAGAGGAAAGGGTACCTTGACTTCCGCACCCCCTCCGTCCACTGGCACTTCAGATGGGCCACGAGCATCCGACCAGTGGCCGTGCGGGTTTCTTCAAGTCGCTTAAGCGAATTTCTAACCGATTTTTGTGGCTTAGGGTGCGCGCCGATATTGCAAAGTACAACCGATGCTGCCAAGTGTGTCAAGGCACGAAGGCCCACCGGCAGTAACCAGAAAGACTTATGAGCAGTTAATGGGCCACAGGACCAATGGAGGAACTGAGTGTGAACATCGCCTGTCCGCTACCCACTACGCCACGCCGATTTAGGTACCTGCTGGTGGTAATGCATTGATCAACAAGGTTCATTGAGCTTTTTCCTCTTCGGGCTACTCCCACCAAAAGCACTGTAAACTCTACCATAGAAGTGTTCTGCCGTCACGGCATACCTGTGGCACTTTCTAGCGATAACGGAAAACTCTTCGTTGACTCCTTGTGGAGAAGCGTCCTCAAACATTGGGGTATCGTAAATTGCCATACTGTGCCATACGGCTAGCCGGACAGATGATCGAAAGACCTAATGGGACTCTCAAAGAATGTCTGAGAGCCTATTGCACAGTCCATAAAAACTGGGAGCAAAACATCCCTAAAATAGGCTTCGCAGTGCGCACGGCAGAAAGTGTGGCTACAGGCTACTCGCCTCCATTTCTTTGTTACGGTCAAGAACTGCGTACATTCTGGGAGGCGAAGCATGCGACAAAAGACACGGAACCACCAGACGCTGTATCCCTTGCACTTGCGGCTGAACTGACTGGACGCCTGCAGCAAGCACTGGCGTTCACTAAAACACACCAGCAAAGGCTCAAAATGTCGCAGGAGTGACAATAGAACAAACGCCGACAACCTGCAGCTCTCAAGGCGGGCGACTTTGTCCTTCGCGAGCTTCACACGCTGAGTGACGCAAGCGAAGGCATCACATCAACACTAACCACAGGCGTACGGGACCGTACCGTGTGCTGCAGTGCGCCGCATTAAACAATTTTCTTCTCCGTTACCCAACTGCAGGACACCGACGGGGGGTTGGCCTACGCTGAACAACTTACACTCTACACTCTTAGAAAAAAGGGTATCGATATTCCTCTTTAAGGGGAGGACCGTTCTTGTAACCTATGTTCCTTTAGAAAGAGAGAAACTTTCATCCCTGAAGCAGGGTAGCAAAGTTCCTCCGTCGCCTGCATCTCAATATGGCGTCGCCGAATTGAGCAAATCGAGCTCAATAAGGCTTAACGAGGACGCTACGTGTCTTGTACGGGACGAGAGGAGCAGCAAATAAATGCGTAACACGAGCTTTTTGCGAAACTGTGTTTATTTATGTAGCCAGATTCTCTTCCGCAGGTACAGAAACATGGGTTTCAAAAGCAGTTACTCAGTCTTCTCGTCGTCAGTACTGCGATGTTAATCGGAGACAACCGATGCCCTTTACTTCGCGCACTTTACGTCTTACCTTTGCTGTTCCTGGAGTCACAGTTCCTTCGTCAACCGCACATCGCGGAGGAATGGCAAACCAATCCGCGAAACCAAAAGCCGCTCCCATAAGAACTAACTCTAAACCGCTGTTTATCACGTCGCGTGAAAGAAGGTTAAATCGCTTGCCACCAGATGGCAGGGTCAAGCAGAGCAATTTAGGGTGCCTTCATGTCTATCTGTCTCAGCGTGAACACATCCATTGTTGCCCTGAATGTGCCAGCGCGTGACGCTCGGTGCGTGACTTGGGCGGTAAAATGGCGTCTGTGCATGAGCCCAGGAAACGGAGGGGGGGGGGGGGGGTGCCGCCGCTTCCCATGCAACCTCCTCAGAATTTACGGCTCTCCATGCTGGCCGCCATGAGAAAACTCTTTACCAGTGTTGCTCCATCTGTAGGTCATCTTTAAGTTAAAGCTGACGAAGAAAATCTGCCACGACGCAGCGCCGATGTTCGCTGGTAGCTAGAGCCGTTTTGCTTTCGTTGTTTTTGTATGGTCCGAGGAAACCTGGCAACAACGCACGTTCAATATGGCGCCGGTATTGTTTTGGTTCGACGGGAAGCGAGAAGTTGCGCACTTTGCGAGCACATGAAGCGAAGACGTGACCGGAGAAGTGCCCCTGGGATGTTCCCGGACGACGGAAATTATCATTCGTAATCGTCGCGTGTGCTTTTAAAGCGAAGGGAGTCACGGGGTCGACGAGTGCACAAGCACAAGTCAAGGTTTACGACAGCGCTGCGTTGACTTTGGCGATCTCGTTCTGTTTGCTGCAACACGGCTATGCGACAAAGAACTGTAACGTCTGAGGTGTGTGTGGCGCGGTGCTTGGAAGTAGACACCTACACTAACACGGAGCGCAAAATGGTGGTTGCGGGGATTGAGGTTCAACGGGTTCAGTACCGTCGTCGTCAGCTGATCCAGTCCAGCTGGGGCGAGCGTCTTTAAAAGTAAATCTTCATTCGTTCCGTTTCAAAATGTGGAAGATTCCCGACGCATAGCGTGAGTAAAAAGCTGTGGGAGGTTTCAACGAAAATACGTCGTTTTATTTTAACTAGGGACGCCGGATTGTTGTCCTAAATCTTCCGTTTTTATGCTTCGTGTTGTTGGATCGCATTTCCACAGCGACGTGTTTGCACAGCGACGCACAGCGCTCGAAGGGATGATTCGGTCGTGCAAACGACTGGTTATAGAGAATTTCAGGGAAACGTAAGTCACCACTGATATTTTTCTAAATCTCGTGTGAGTTTGTTGCGCTCATCATGCGGTGTGAATAAATTTGGGCAAGATTCCTTACTTGCTCACAGATGCATGAACTGAGACCATTTTTTACAAAGCGAACATAGTGTTTTTTGCTATTTTGGGAGGAGGCGTTGGTGCATTTATTACGGTAAAATCACTTGACACTTCAAAAATTGGGGAGGGCGATCGAGCTTTCCCAACATTGTCTCTTTTCTCTCTGGCGTTGCCCCTAGTTTCACGTTTCAGTAGACATACCTACTAGTAGGTACAAACTGCAGGTAAAAGTCTCAAAAGTCAGGACGGTGCGGACTTTGTGTTTCGCGCTTTCCGCCAGGTACTAAGGAAGTGCTTTTGCGAGGTATGCGGAAGATGAAGACGATTTTGTTATGCCCGTCGTTTGTGTCTCTCCAGCGTTTCCTTTTATTCATTTCATTTGTTTCGGCTCAGGAGAGACAGGAGTGCGGCAGATAGGCTGAAGGTCCATACCGGATGGCCTGCAACACACAGAGTAATAAAAAAAGGGCTGGGGGAATAAGATGATTTAGAAAGGCGTAATCACAAGCAAAGTTTTGCGATAACAGCGCGTTTGCTCCGGTAGGCCGTGTAGTTGTATTTAACCCTGCTCTCTGCAACACAGCGTCATGACGATGAGCTGGAACGTTCACGGTTCGTGCTGGCCTCACGGGAATTACGGTCTCTGAAACCGAAACCGGATCAACGAGATAACGGCCTTGCGTACTCTGATATGACGGAAGCAATAAATTGTCGAAAGTACGTTTTTAGGGTTTCGAACCTAGTAAGCAAGACAAATATAATTAAACTTCGTTGTTTGTGTGCAGGGGGACTTATGTAACACAGCAAGACATTCCCTTTCCCAAGCGAAAAGAAAGTAACACTCAGTCCGCTGTATATGGCAGCAACTTCTTCGCTGCAAGACATATGCTGGCAACGTAAGCGGTTTTCTAATGACCGCCACCACAGTAAGCCACGTTCCCTTTCCCTCCCCCCCCCCCCCCCCCCCCCCTAGCCAAAGCTACGCGCTCGAGCCGAGTGACACCAGATTGCGCGCCATTCAAAATGAATAAAAAAACGATTGGGTGGAAAAATGGCTGAGATGTCGCCACTCAAGCAAAAGCGCGTGTGTGTATGAAGTACCCCTACTAAAAAAAAAAACATAATTTTCATACGGGTTGACCTGTTTGAGTCATACGATGTTATGGACATGCGGGGCCCGTATGCAAACAGGTCGTCCTATATGTGAACGGGTCGCAAACAGGAGCACCCGACCAGATACGGGTCGACCAGTTATGCGGGTTAAGCCGGTTTGCGGGCCGACCCGTTATGCAGGTCCTCCCGTGATGCAGGTCAACCCGTACAATTCCTATTCAGAAAAAAAGGTGAGCTGGTAACCCACGGTCTGCCTTTCGTATTCCGAGGCTCTCCACTGAAATGAAATCTTGGCAACCCTCCTGAAAAAAAGCATGCAAAGGAACTAAAACAAGGACTCAAAAGCAAGTAACGGTTGACGAAACAGATATATTATACGCATGACAAAAGCAAATAACCCAGCACCATCATCACGTCTACAGGAAAACCGAGTTAGTTCCCAGAATTAGCTTAAAACTGCAGCTTCCTGTCGATATCTTGAAATTGCTCCGCGATATACTTGTTCATGAGGCCCTTTGGTTTCCTAGGCGACACATCCAAGGGTGCTTGTCCGATGTACATGTCGAAGGTATCCGAAAATGAAAAGAATATGAAAATTATTCATTTGCACTGCTGTCAAGTCAAACCCGTTTTTATCGAACTAATGAAAACCCGTCTACCAGTTCAATCTAGTGAGTAATTCGATATAAAATGTTAATGAACTCGACAACCAACAAGCACGCCACATTTAGAAACGTTTACTTGCAAAGGAGCGTCTGTAGGTCGTGACGGATGCTCCATGCGGCTATTCAGAGGCCGCTTCTTCGCGTTTCAAGGTCTCACCCTCTCCCTACGCAAAAGAGTTTTTCTTTTTCCGGGTAATTAAGCGGTTGTCCCCCTCCCCCCCCCCCCCTCAAAAAAAAAAAAAAAAAGGCCAGCTCTTTTTGCCAGCTGGTTTTCCCCCACCATAACCCGTAATGGGAGGAAAACCATATTGCAGAGCAATTCGAACTATCGGGAGACGCTGGAATTTTCGTTCAATGTAACCACATTCCTCACTATGCAGTTTTATTGCAGCTACTGGTCTGTTAACAAATAGTTCGATACAAGGGATAGCTCGAAGTAACCGGGTTCAATATAACCGGGTTTCACTGTAGCCCTGGAAAAAACACATCACAATCACATGTCATTTTGTAGTAATATTGTACTTATTAAGGTCCAACTGGGAACAATTAGCAAGGATCTTATGGGTCTATCAACCAAAAATATGTCAGCCAAAACATTCGCCACCTTAAATCTGACCACCTTCGAAATGAAAACTTTGTTTCGAAATCGGCACACTTAGCCTGCTCTGGGCTACACTATGTTCGCCCTAAACTGAGTGCCTTTCGCCGAACCAATCAAAGTCCAGTCTCTGATTGCTTAACTTCACTCTCTGCACGTGCGTCTGCAGGGGGTGAGGGGATTGATCGTGTGGTTTAAAATTGAGAGATGACTGAACCAACGAGCCTGCAGCTTCTATGGCCCAGCCAGCGTAGAGGTGACTGGAGTAATGGCGATTTGTGAAATCAACGACACCTCATAGCTAGGACACAAAACTGTCAGGGTGGGTACACAAAACTGTCGGGGTGGGTTCGTTCTACAGTTTCCATGAGCTAAGCAAATATTCACAGCATCTGGCGGTCTAAACGAAGAGCCATGAAGTAGGTTCGAAAACACCTCATAGAAATTGACAATAACTGTGGCCCACCTCCAGGTTGACCACATAATACGGAGACGGAGCTGATATAACCAAATATTTTAAGAAAAGTAGTCCTTACTGAATATAATCAATCAGGGCTTGTAAGTTTAGGCATATGCCTATAAATGCTCAAATCTCTCACTTCAGTGTTTGCTCGCCTTATTTGAAATTTTATTTCCAAATTGCCGTTTAACCTGCATCATACCCATGTTTGTGAAGTTGGCACTTTTATTTACTTTCCCAGGATTCCTCCAGCTCTTTTTTTTTTGTACATTATTGAATACCTACAGACACTAAAAGTGTTTTGTTGTTGTTATGCACAAAAATCCAACAGTGGATATAAATGATGATCGCCTCTGCCGCTTGTTTTATAAGATATTCCTAAAATTAACAAAAGGGCTTCATAATACCCTTCGAAATAAATAGGAGAACAAGATCTGTCATGACATCTGTAAACTTTAAACATGATTGGGGCGAACAGGAGAACACTGCCACATGGTTGGAGCATTGCTCACAGAAAGACGGGAAATAATTGCTCTATGGAGCCTGTCACAGTACTTGGGAGCTGAGCTAGACGTGAATTAAGCATTAAAAAAAATAAGAAATCATAAGTGTAAACAATGTCAAGTTCTTTTACACTCCTGCTATGAAGGGCCCGGAAGAAAGAAGATTTAAACCTTAGTTGATGTCTAAGTCGAGGCCCATTTGTCCATGTGCTAACATGACGAAGAAAGCGTCAAAAGCGGCTTGGTGCAGGCGATCGGTTGCAGTCTGAAGATCTGTTCTCAACCACTGGAAGTGTTCTCTTTTACAAGGCATGGAACGTTACATTACCATGCTTCTTTAATAACTGCTGCATCTTGACATTCAGGTACAATCGCGGCCGGTAGGAGGTGGAACGGCACGTGTGGCGCTGTCAGAGCAGCCTGGCACATTGCTCCGTAAACACTGTCACCAATTGACGCAGAGACAAATCTTCTCGTGTGCTTGTGCCACAGTGCGCTTCAGGCTGTATGGTAGCGAGACGGTGGGTACGGTATTGAGTGCGAAGGTGACAAGGGCACACTTGTCATTCTCCATAAATATGAACGAAGATACGAGTGTGAGCTTTGTTTTGTTTTCCTCCATGGAGGAAAACAAAAAAAAAAAAAGATTGGTTGCATATCAAGAGACATTAGTGAGCTAGGGGAAGTCTCTGAAATAATTATTACGGGAGACATGAATGCCCATATCGAGGGGCTGGATGGGTATACGGACTCAACTACAACCGATAAGTATGCAGTTTTCGACCGAAAACCTCGTTATGTTTAGTTGCTTCAATATGAGCGTTTTGCAGTTCGTTCGAAATTTTGGTATTTTTAGCTTTTGAAATATAATACTTCTTTTGAAAGTTTGTTTGTTTCCTTAGTTAATGACTACAGATAACCATGAAGTATGCATTTCAAGAGAGAACACGTTTTGGTTTTTGTTTTAAAAACTTAATATTTTGCAAAATAGCCGCGTGCATGATTGAGACGAGACTCATCTCCGTATATCTCGAGTCTAGAAGCTTCGTGTTCATTCCTACCCCGAGTGCAAAACAAAGGAGACCAGAATGACCCTGTCAGTCATCCTCACACTAGTTCCCTCCCGAACATTCTATGCCGAACCTTAGTAGCTCAGTGTAGTAGATAAGGGGACGAGTGCGGCTTTGGTGACTCACTCAGACAGTCCCGGCGACGAGTCACATTCACCGAAACAACCAACATGGGGCCATAATCTACACGGTAGATCCAAGTGAACGGGACATCGCCGCCTGCTGCGATTGCCCCCCTGCTGCGATTGGTCAGAGCCGCACCGCCAACCAACCGGAGCAGGCGGCGATGTCTTGGTCAGTCCCTTGGTTCCGCCGTATAAATTAGGGCGCTTGGTGGAACTAAAGTTCCTTGATAAGAGCTTCCTACAAGTAGCAACATTTCTTGATGTGCCGATTGCGTGACGGTGCAGGTTTTAGGAAGCGATTGGCGGCGCTCAGCAAAAGACGGAACTGAACGACGCCATTTGTTTTCCAGCAGTATGTGCTTTGTCATCTGTATCGGTGGTCTTCACTAGTTAAAAGAAGCATCAAGGGACTTCAGGTGTAACAACCGGGGAAGAAATTGCCGAGCCTGGAGATTTTTTTCCCTGGGCCAGCCGACCGAGACCGCTGTTGCTGCATTCCACGTTGTGTTTCTACCACGGAAGCCCACAAGAGACGTCGCGGATGAAGGCGACGAGACACTCAATGATGAAATGAAAATAAAGGTTTAATGGGTGAACTTGGGCAAAACACAAAAGCAAGAGCAAACGTCGAAAAAGCATCGGCGAGCGTCGACGGCGGCAGCAGCGAACGACGGTGTTTTGACGTGAAAATATTTTCAGTAAAACAATAGACCATTTTATTTTAGCTTTTAACAAATAACAATTTCTTCCAACTTTTCTCATTTGTTGTGTGTTCTGGACTATCTATAACCGTCGAGTATACATTTTTAAAACGAATACCTTAATGATTTCTTGAACTGAGTATTTTGCATTGTATACATTATTGTGAACTTATTTTAGGAAACTCAGTAAGAATTATGTATCAAAATATATTTTGATTATACATTGCTTTCCTTACAAGTAACACACAACGTTTTAAGTCTTTACATGGTAGCGTATTTTTTGCAAATAAAACGTGACTCTCCTTTTTAGGACATCACGCACATCTGCACCCTTAAAGAGTAAATGCAAAGAAACAAAAGTGTTTTTTAAACAGCATAATTTTGATAAGCGTGCAACAAAACAAATCTTCCCCGAAAAAAAAAAAAAAGATGGTTGGCAATGTTTACGACCCAGGACGTAGTTTAGTTGCAGTCACAACCACCCCACATTTGAAACTCACGCTCTTTCGACACGCGCAGAAAAGTACAGTGGGCCAATTTTTTAATAATATCACGCGAGCGTCGACCGCCGGGACGACCAGCGCTGTGCCGCGGAAAATTGCGGCGTCACGGGAGAGATTAAGCGCGTGCGCACAAAGCCCTTTCTGGTGGGAGCGTCGTCTGCTAGGCTATTCCGTGGACCGCACACAGCCCCTGCTCCGTAGCAAAGGAGGGTAGGGCGCTTGCAATGTCGAAGTGCCTCGCCAATACGCTCCTCCTCTTGAAATGCGTTCAAAATCCTACTGGCGTTAGTCTGTGTAATCCCGACTGTTGTTTCTATATCCCTTTGCGGCAGGCCGCCCATCGACTTTCTCACAACACGTTCACGTGTTTTAGGGGCCCTGGCAAGGAGGCATAAAATTGTGCGCGCGCCCGTTGGTAAAAAAAAAAAAAAAAAAAAAAAAAAAAAAATTCTGACTACCCGTTTACATAGGCTAGACGACGACAGCAACAACGCTGTTTATAATACAAAACACCGAGCGGAAACCCTGTTTGTACTCTGTTTCACCTTGTGTTGTACCGCAGCCGACGCTACGAGTTACCTTGGCCAGTGGATCACTATACTACGTCTCACCCTACAATGAACTAAACGCAAAAGCTACAGACTGACAGATCCAATCACGAGCGACTTGAAGATTATGTGTTATATTGCTTCGATGCACGCGTCGATGATCGCGTCTCGGATCACTGATGATGTGTGCGGACAGTGGTTCGAGTCAAATATCACTGAGTGTCTCGACAATTTTACATTGCAAAGAAAGCCACGACATTCAGGCTGTCTACAGTGCCGAAACTATAGAAATGACGCAGCGCCTTTGGATTCGGTGTATGATTCGTCCACACCTAATCAATGTTAAGCATGTCCAAGTTTAGCGTGGAACGTGAATGGACCTGGCGGCCCCTGGCTTTGGCCTTTAGTCCATCGTAGGATGAGACAAAGTATAAATGTGTGTCACGCGGCCTTCCCGTTGGGTACAACTGCACGGGGAAGCACGATGTCACGTGGCAGGGTGAAAGCCCTGGATTGGTTTGGATGCCTCGGAGCATTGTCTGCGGTATATAGTTTAATGCATCGTTCCATTTACTTTGTCGCGTCACCGTATTTTTCATTTCTTGTTGGTGTTCACAAAAGTAAACAGAAACATGAAATGAACAAAAAAAGTAAATTAAACTCGAGATGACGCGCGGTTTATGCCACGCCTGTGCAGTATCACGCAAGCAAACGCTGCTCAAGTCTTTGCTTAAAGGCGGTAGGCTATGCCAGCAGATAATGAAGAGGGGTTGTGTGCGGCCAACGAAATAGCCTAGTAGACGACGCTCGCAGCAGAAAGAGCTTTGTGCGCACGCGCTTAATCTCTCCCATGACGCCGCATTTTTCCGTGGCACAGCGCTGGCCGTCCCGGCGGTTGACGCTCGCTCAACGAGGTAGAGGGGCTTAGAGTGATAAACCGGAAGTTCGGAAGTGGCACCCCCCCGGTTGCCGCCATATTTTACGCAAATGTGACCACTCGTCACGTGACCTCCCAAGAGCCGTGACGTCACAGGTAAGATGGCAGCGCCTAGAGCTGGCGGATGCGAGTTTGTTCGGTGCGCGGCAGCCGTGATGTGCAGCTGCTTTCCGACGACTTCGGGCTTCTTCGTGCTCGCTGACGCAAATATAATGTGAAAATATGAAGGAATGAGACTTTATACCGTTTTTGCGCAAGATCGCTCTGGATCATCTGGATATTAACGCCTGTCAGACAGCATCAGCTCTGCATCGCCGTACCGGTGCTTGGATTCCGGGATGTGTCCGAGGATCGATAGAACTTTGAGTGCTTTTAACATGAAATTTTCGCATTCTCTTTGCTTTGTTTGAACGTTAAAATATCTGAGAGTCTACGCGAAATGCATACGTCGCGTTAGGGCCTAAGGGAAGTTGTTTCAGCCCTCCGTCACCTAACAACCATAGCAACTTTTAGCGAGGAAGCTCCTGCGATTTTAACCTTTTGTGCTAATCCACGATTCTACATTCGATCGCTTTTCTTCCTTTTTTTTTGTGTGTGTGTGAGTGCGAAGCGCACCCTTATTTTCAGCTACGTGGTTGGCGTTTTATTGAGTATGGGGAAGAATAAATCGTTGCAGGCACCTGCTTCTAAGCTATTCGACTTGCTATAAGAACAACTGTTTTGGTGCTTGCATAGGTTAACTGCGCATTTTTTTTGTTTTGTAGGATTTATTGCAGCTATACTCTTTTCCATCAAGAGTGCGTTGTATTAGTCGGTCAATTATTTAATTGTTCTAATTACCTGGATAAGATGATTCATATTTGTGTTCATCCCTTGCCTGGAGAGCAGTCTTGTTGAAAAATGTTGACTACCATTCCTTTCGGTCTCTTCAATAGACTCTTTTTAAAAGTGTGGGCTGTCTATACTTCGCATCACCGTAACTTGGAAAAGGCTGACCGCCACAGCCTCCTCGAGCCAATCAGAGAGACGGAGCGAAGGCATGTGACAAATCTGTGCAGACGAGCACTCTGGTGATATGCTGTCATGTGCCTCTCTCCAATGTGTGTATTGACTCACCGAGACCGTTGCCTTTGCCGTCTGCCAAATTCTGATGAAACAAATTACAGTAGCTACTACTGTAATTACCCCAGGCTTTCATGCTTTGGGTATTTGTTCGACAAGAATGTTATGTCCGCCATCCCTGTGAATTCGGCTCAGCACCTATTGGACTCGAATGCTGCAATGGCGTTCGACGTGAACTGGGGCCCATTTGTGTGCTTAGCGCCGAAAAAAATGGTGACGGTTGTGTTGCTTGATAAGGTTCTGCAAAGGGTCTATTGTGTCATACATATAGGAAGTGTCATGCTATATAACAATGCATCAACACATACTATTAAACTATATGCTCAGAGGTGTGTTTGTTTTTCCAATTAGCAAGTTACAGCAGTGTGCTTTAATGCTATTATCATGTGTGTAGCTTTAAGTATCCTCTCTGCAATGCCTACGAAGGCCCCTGGAAGGAATAAATTAATAAATAACATTTTCACATCACTGGAGTTGGTTTTCGGATGCACCACTTGTTCAGGAAAGGTTGAACGAGTGCAGCCCCTTGCAAGAAGTCTGCCAGTCTGGTATGACCCCTTAATTAATATTGTAGGGTCAGAGAAGCGAGTGTCCTCGTAAGGTCCAGAGCGTGCAATGGACACAATTCTCGGTGTGTAGACTCTCAAGGCATGAAGGCAAGCGGAAATATGTTTATCTGGTTAGTGTATCAAATATGTTTATTTCCACTTGATTACATAATTATTGATTCTTAGTAAATAGTTCCATAACGAGTTCTTTCTGCGACAGTCTCGTGTCAGGCGTTCAGTCGTAGTACCTGTGGACCTTGTTGTCGGATGACGCTCCTGGCACTTCAATGTTCAGTTTGGTCGAGTGGCAACTTTGACCGACTGATGGTAATCATACGTCGTGTGCACTGAAGCTGCAGGGCTTGCTTCTAATCCGAAAATTTTCCTGGTAGTTTTCGGCATCAATGTAGCAAGCTCGGGCGTGTATTGCTTACGTGACTGTGCCTTTTGCTGCACCGTTGACTTGAAAGCTGGCAACAATTTTTGTTTGCTATCCAAGTCTGGTTCACTTTTGAGAGCAACCAACCATTCTATTCCTTCAAGTCACTCAGGGGCATTCTCCCTCAAAGTTGGAAATTGTGTGCTTCGTGGAGTGGACACAGGAAATTGGTGTCAGCAAATTTTTAGGTATTGTCCTTGGACGACAACAGACACCCAATCCACTGTCACTGCATCGCCGCTCACCTGCTTTGTCGTGCTTACCTCTTGTTGAGGTGATGGACATGAGGAGCTTTGGGGTAATCAGGGATTCAGAATCTTCGATTCAGCACCTTCCGCATCAGGGACAAAGGTCGCCGAAGGTAATCCTTAATCTCCCGTGCTCGCTCCTCGAGACGTAATCGAAGGTCGTTTGGACCGAACCTTCGCCGACCAATTCATTGGTACGGGCTGCTTTGGTAGATATGGTCGGCTTCATGCAGTGGTAGAAAAGTGGTTTTCGGTCGCACATTCGCATCACCTATGTTTTCCTCGGTGTACTTTGTTGAGCACAGTCCTACACACAATGTCGGGAATGCTTCGGCGTTAGAGTGTCTCATTGAATTGGCATTGAATACTAAGGGGCAGCCGGTGGCGGTTGTCGTGCCAGTGTGGCGTAAGTTGCCCTTGGTTTGTCAGATGCCGCTTCGCTCGCAGAAGTCTCGGTTGAAATACCTGTCAAACTTGTTCCGAAACAATCTCGGCAATCAAAATAAAAGCCGGGCAACTGATGGCAGGAAGTAGCTTCCTGATCTCCTCCCAGACAACGTCGTAGGTGATGTCGTGGATGCCTGGGAGGCTGGCGTCGAAGTAGTAGCTGGACAACTCGAGTGTCGAGACGCCGGGAAGTTGTTCATAGTGGCAGGCTCGGGCATGCAGTGCACATTCCATGTTGGAAGCCTTAGTGATATGAACACTTCGACTGTTGTTGGGGGGTTGCGGACAAGGCTGCCGAAGGTGTTGTCCCTCACGTGAGGGGCATGGAATTCTTAGGTTCTCGTCTTCTGTAGCATCGAGGTCGGCGTGGGCGTGGGCGCTCGATCAAGCGCAAAACATCCTCCACGAGTTCGGTGGCGCTCCCATTGGGGCAGTGTCCTGGGCAGAATCAAGAATGCGGCTCTTTCGTTGATGTTGGCTGACGGATGCGTGCTTCAGCTTGATCTTGCAAACTTCCCATGACGTTAAGGAGGATCCATGGTTCTCAGACCAGTGCCGGCAGTTGCTTCCATGAGAAGTATAGGTTCTGCAGGAGCTGGTTGTCTGTCCACCCAATGTGGCGGGCGACACTCTCATATTGTTCAATCCAGTCCTTGACGTCTTCATACAGCTTGCGTGAAAAAGCATCGGAGTGTGATTTGCGACGGGCAGGCAAACAATGGTGGGAGGGGACACGGTTTGCTGCTACAGGTTTGTCGTTGTTGGCTTAGTCAGCTTCGGATTTTCTGAGAGGAGACCGAATTCCGGTGTTTTTTCCTGGTAGCAGCAACTGGCTCGGATTTCAGGTGCTTCGTGGTGTATTTCCGAGGTTACTCCTTGTGGTACTCGGTCGTCTTGTGGTTGTTCTGCCAGGCTCGAGTCAGGACTTTGCCTACGGCTGGACAGGGGTATAAGACGCAGAATAGTCCGCCAGCCGTGTCCCATTATCGGGTAACTCGGCTGAAGAGCCGCCGGGTTCACACAGAGTGAAGGGCTACGGGTAAAGTGCCCAGCACCTCCACCTGAACATACGATTACAGCTGAGCATGACCTGCAGTGTCCCAGAATAGTGAATATTGATAGAAGATAGGACTGGAACAAGGATCCGTGACAGTATAACAAAACTAGCAGAAGAGAATCTATCCTGACCACTGAAGAAGCTGCATTGCTTTAGTGGCATTCTGTCCGAATAAATCCTCTCCTTCGGGGTTTGGCGACTGCCGTGGACGAACTGAACTGAAATGGATGTGGGACCACTTTTCTGGTAATGAGCCACTGCAGACTGTTGCTACAAAGCGGCGTGAGCTGGGTACGTAACACGCTCGGTGAAATGTCCAGACAGCTTGCAATTCGCGTAACGAGTGTGGATGAAACGTTTGTGTTGACGAAACGTGCGACTGACCAGCGGGATCAATACCAACTGCAACACCTGTGCTCCGTGAAAGTGCACGTCTACGCCGGAACAATTTCGGAAGCAGCACAGCATCACCTAAAGCATGGCACAGGAACTACCAGCTTGAAGGCAGCTCTTCGGTGCGCCGCACACCTGTGCTCCGTGAAAGTGCACTTCTACGCCGGAACAATTTGTAAGCAGCACAGCATCATTCAGCACGGCACGGGAACTACCAGCTTCAAGACAGCCTTCCGGTGCGCCGCACAACCGAAGTGAGCCCTCGGTCATTTGGTCGAAGCTGCACCGCGATTGCACACCGCCAAGCACGACTCACGCAATTTCCGTCGCTAAACTGTGTATTTAAATATATTGCACACGCTTCACTGCAAACCTCGAAGATCCCGATGGTCAACGAGAGCACAGAAACGTCGCCTTAAATTTTATCCTAGCGGTATCCGAATCAATCCGAGGTCCGAGCAACGTAGGTCAGATTGTCTCTTCCGTGGCAATATCCCGGTCGGTCACCAGCGAAATGCACACCGTTTCTCCGTATTTTCACGTGATACCTACGTCAAACACCACGCTGAACTCTGAACTCGCTTTCGACCGGCCTCATATGACGGCTTCCGCGTCTGAAATCAACTCGCCGAGACGAACGACAGCCAACAAAGCATCCGACAAGCTCCGGCCCAGCTGGGGCCAGCCGCTGCATGGGCGCTGCCATCTTTCCTGTGACGTCACGTATTTGGTTTGGTCATGTGACGTGTGGTCAAATTTGCGTACAATGGCAGCCTCCTTATGGGGGTCACTTTCGAGTGCAGACCGGAACCCCGGTTTATCGCTCTAAGCCCCTCTACCTCGTTGCGCTCGCTTGATATTATTTAAAAAATGGGCCACTGTACAACCGCCGGCAATATGAAGGTGAACGCCGGACCGTCGACTGCTCCGTGCTATCAACGCGAGGATGCGGCTGCCGTGGCACCTCGCTTTCTTATAGCGATATGAAGGTGAACGGCGGACCGTCCACCGCTCCGTGCTATCAGCACGGCGGCTGCCATAGCAGCCGCGTCATGGTGCTGATAGCACGGAGCGGTCGACGGCCCGGCGTTGACCTTCATATTGCACACGACTGTACGCCCCGCCCTTCGGACTTGGATTTGCCCTTAAATTTACTTTGCTGTGGAGTTGAACGACATACGCAGCGTCTCGACTCCCGGCGCGTTTTGCGTGCGTACACCAGCCTTTTGTAACTTATGTGTTTTGTGCAACTAGTAACGCTGGTTCTGCGCGAACTGCGCGCAAAATGGACCCTGAATTGAAGCGCCAACTTCTTGGTTGCATCGAGCAACTAGGTCCCTGGCCAGGGTTGTAAAGTACCTAGGTACAAGTAACTGTAAATCGGTATCTAGGTACTTTTGTTGTACCTGAGGTACAAACCTAGGTACTTTAACTTCTCAGTATCTGTATCTGTATCTTAGGTACATTTTCCAGTAACTTGTAACTGAGTGAAGTTACTTTTTACAGGTACTTTTCTATTCACTCCGTCAAAATCGTAGAAAATACAATATAACAAATAACTGAAAATAAATTATAATTACAGTCGTTAAGCAATTTAAGACCACGTAGTGTTTCCACGCAATAAATCCAACTCAAATTTTGCACTTTACTAAACTGAAAATGTTTGTGAAGAAACAAAACTGGGAGGTCTCTTAAGCCTCGCCTTCAAGAGTTGAACGTGATAGGGTTATCGGGCCCCGTTCGCTTGGCCTTCTCAATCGCTTCTCATGCTCTTGAGTCACACAACGACCTAGTTCTTATGATACAACACTCCCGGCGCGATCGAGGAGCTTTTGCAGTGCTTTGGTGCCATTTTACCCCGCAAGGTTTATTTATGTGTTTGCTCGGCACGCGCTAACAACACTCGATGCGACGATGCCTTTACCCTGACACAGACAGACATCGAGGCCCTCTAATGACGGCAGGATCGCAGTGCCATTCCCAAGCCCTCCGTTGCCATGTCTGGCTCGCAACCGAAAGGTCGTGGGTGTGATCCTGCGTAAATTCTTCAAATTTTTCTTTAAGGCAAATGAATTAGTTTATCAAGTGGGATCATTTGAAACATGAGGCGACCATTAATTCGCGTGTCTTTAACCACCTTCATTCCACGCGTGACGTCACGTTTCACATGAGCGCTGTGGGTTGATTGAAATTCCCGCGCGAAGTCATGTGGCTGTGACGTCACGACCCTATCGACCATTCAGAAATTTCCCGTCACGCCACCGACGTCACCGACATCCGACGGATTTTCTGAGACACGAGCTCCTAAACGCGCTCGCGTTACAATATTCTCTTCCTTCCTAAAACGAAAGAAAAAACGTGAAAGCTTGAAGACTTTCGCGCATCGTTGCGTTGCGATGGTTAGGTGCGTATGCACTCGACTCTTCGTTTCTCCGTGCGGCCGACGTCTTCAGGGCCCGCCGATGGCTTCGATGCCAGTGCTGGCGCTGAAGGGCAAGCCACGTCAACAAGCGAGTTTGAGCGGGACGTCGTAAACAATGGAAGCTGTGTCCTCGGTGAGCCAATTGGAGCGTGAGAGTAAGGCATACGAGGACTCAACTCCGATGTGGACATCTGTGCAGCGCCGTCACGTCCCTCGCTCCAGTGACCTTATTGGCCCGCCGGGCCCTTCTGTTTTGCCATTTGCCAACTTCTACCGAGTTGGAGGCTCCTCCGGTGGCTGTTTCTCGCCGACTGTACAGTACACCAAACTTGCTCCGACAAGAAGTCTGGGCTGCTTTAAGCACATGCCGCTGGTGAAAAGCGTGTTCTTAAAATTCAACACAGGGCTTCCAATCAGTGCGGCGGTAGAGAACGTTTTTAGCATAGGAGGAACAATTGCTACCAAACTGCGATTGAAGATGTCGGATGAACATTTCGAAGAAGTCCTGATTCTGAGGTCAAATCGAGCACCCATGTGAAAAAGACAAAGTCTTCGAATGCTCTGGTGAGCGTTTTGCCTTATTTCTCCCAATGACACCAATAAAGCACGTTTATCAAACTTGTTTTTGTGTACATCCCAGTATACAAAGGATTTAATTCCAATAGTAACGTGATAAATTTGAGAAAAATACTTGACGTGAAAATAAAAAGTACCTTTGAAGTAACTGTACCTGTACCTAGGTACATTTTTAAGCGAGTAGCTAGATACGCACCTAGGTACATTTTCGTATGAGTAACTGTAACTGTATCTTAGGTACATTTTTGAAGTAACTTTTACAACCCTGTCCCTGGCCGTAGAAAGATGCGCCGCAGAAGACAGCCACCAGCAACGAAGACGGCGCACAGCCTGAACCTTTCGACTCTCCGGCGCGCTCAGTAGGAAAAGCGTTGGGACCACCCAGTGTCTCAGTCGCGGACGTTCGGTGCGCCCGGTGCGAATCTCCAAGACCTCCGGAGCTCCGGAGCGAAAATACGAGAACATACCTAGACACGTTTGTCGTTACGCGAACGCCCGATTGCATCCAATTAACAATAATTCGGTTTGTCATCTTTCGGGGCGACATGGCTGCTGAAAGACTTGTTGTCGCAATCACTAATCCTGACAGCAGTTTACAGAGGAACGGCGCCTCTTTACATAAAGTAACATCTTCAAAAAATCATAATTTGCACGCGCGAGGAAAAAAAAAAGCACGCTGAGAAATCCAAGAAAGTGCTCTACGAAAGCAAAGAAAACGAAAGAAACAAACCCCGCTATGAAAGCAAAAACCAAGCGTCGCTGCCAATCACTAACACCTGCGACAGCTGCTAAATACAGACTTCACTTCAGGAAGTCTCACTCAAGCACCTGATTCAACAGAAAACACTGATCACTTAGGCGAAACGAATAGTTCAGGTAGGTGAGACAGGCGGGAGCAGAGACAGCAGCGGCCATGATTTTGTTTGTTATGGTATGAATCCAAACAGAAGTGCCCGTCTTGCAAACCTTGTGTAAAGAGTAATGACTCTCATTACGTGTGTTATTCTTCAAACGTAAAAATATGCAGCTCAAAAGGAAATTATAACAAATCATAAAGGTTTAACAACCGACATCTAAGCTCTCAATCGATCTTTTAGCCAATGAGAAGAGTTGCTATCGCACGTAACTCCATGACGTATAACACCAACTTTGTGCCGTGCGATCTAAAACGGAAGAAATAGTCCAAAAATAAAATCACTCTCGCGCAATAAATACTGCTGTAAATTTTTTTTCAGTGAAAAATTGTTTTGAGACATTCTTGTCCCCATTAGGCTGTTTAAAAAAAACACTCTGTTTCTTTGCAGTAATACTTTGAAAACACTATGAAAAGCAAAACAAAATATACTCCATAATTTAGAAAAATTTATCGACCTGCTAAAAATTCTGTTGACATTGCCTTTAACATAAACAAAATATGTTTTTACTTCTCGTGGTTTGTTTTCCGCAAAATTCAATGTGCCGTAAAAAAAAAACGTTTATATATATATATATATATATATATATATATATATATATATATATATATACGCGGGGAGAACGTGATAATTTAATTTATTGCATTAAAGTTAGGGCAAGGGACAAGAAAAGAGAGCTGGCGAAAAATTGGGCCAGGAGCAGGGATCAAACCCGCAACGTTCGCCCGTCCGGGGCGAAGCCGTAACCGATTAGACCATCCCAGCTTTTGTTTAATTTTTTTTTATTTGTAAAATGTGTTTATTTACATATTAAAAGCATTACTGAGGGCCACCTTGGCCAAAGAGCACTCACACAAAATTAAACCTTATTACATATGCATAACCCGGTATATTCACATAGAGGTTTGAGCATTATACAATGTCTAGTGCTTAAATGTTCTTCTTTTTACCATATAGTTTTTAAAGCGACTTCCATCGCTGGCCGTTACTCAAAACCTGGCATTTCAGTGTGTTACAGGAGGCTACTGGTGTATGCAAAGTCATCAACAAAGTGGTGCCAAGCAGGTTTGCCCTTTTCTAACACCAGCGTGTGGTCCATTCGAGATCTCCAGATGGCGTGCAACACGAGCAGCAGTAGCACTTCTGTGCATTTTTTAATTTCACCCGCCTCCACCTGAAGATATTTCAAGGTCTCCCAGTTCAAGTGTACACTGATGCTAAAAGCATTTCGAAGTTCAGACCAGAGTATTTCCGCATTTGTACAGAGCAGAAAAACGTGTTGCAGAGTCTCCGAGAAAGGACAGAGTGCACAATTGGTCGACCATGCTACAAAGAACCCTTTTCTCTCAAGCCATGTTTTAACAGGCAGCACCTATACATGAAACTTTACGAAGAAGTCTTTGGTGCTTGTTGTTACAGGGTATTTACGCAATTTTTTGAATACTCTCGATCCTCCTGAATTTCCCTGTGGGGGGCGGTATATTAGAGGCGGAATGGCTAAGTCAACAGTATCCCAATACAGCCTTTTTCTGTTCACTTGGATTAGGTAGTCCCAGGAAAACCTGGCGTGGAAGAAGTGGATCGCATCATTAATTTTTTTTATAAAATCTGAGTACTGGTGCTTTCATTGAGGCTTCTTCCGTACCCACTATCCAGGAGGTCAAGTACCGTCCCCCTAGACGTCTTAGTGCTCGTGTTGACACGGGATTAATCTGGTCCCGGAAAAACAGAAAGTGTTGAACTTTTATTTTTAACTCTAGGTTCACGAGCCCCAAATTCCTTTTGAACAGGCTCAAAAACAAATTGGTTCTACGCATTCGTTCAAATAAAGATTGCCAGATGAACGTGGCACAAAATCTGTGGTACTTATTGATCTCTCCTTGCCGGGATGGTATGATTTGTGCCGCGTACCATACACTCGAGAAAAAGACAGAATTAAAGACAAACGTTCTGTTAAAAAGAGAGAGATTTCTTCCATACCATTCGTTCATTTTCCCGTTAACCTTGTTTAAATGAATACCTTCATGGCCAGTGCTCAAGGATTCCGTCGCCAGTCGAATACCGAGGTAATTGTCGAGTGAGCAAGACCACTTTATTCCCATATATTCCTCTGGTTTGAACGTCCATGGGCCCAGCCAGGATCCGGTCGATTTAGAGGTATTCATGGCTGCTCCTGATATTTTGCAGAAGTCTTTTATATGATTCAAAGCCAGCTCCAGCTCTAGCTTCGACGAACAGATCAAAGCGACGTCGTCTGCATAGACTAATATTTTGGTCGGCTCGGAACCTAGATTGACACCACAAATATTGCCATCGGTCATGATTGATCTACACAGGGGTTGCAAATATAGAGCAAATAACAAAGGCGACATCGGGCATCCCTGCCTAACTGACGATCTGACCTCTATTGGGGCAGTTTGTTGTCCGTTCACTAACAGCCGAGTTGTGATGTCTTTGTAGCAAATTTTTATGTACTTCGTTAGGCACCATGACAGAACAGCACACGACATAACAGCACGCGACAAAACAGCACGGTCAAAACAGCACGCGTCAAAACAGCACAGCGTCAAAACAGCACGGCGACAAAACAGCACGCGTCAAAATAGCACATGACAAAACAGCACAGCGTCAAAACGGCACAGCTACAGAAGAGCACCTGCCAAAACAGCACGGCGTAAAAACAGCACAGGGTCAGAACAGCCCAGCAACAAAACCGCACAGCGTCAAAAGCATGACATTGACAATATTCAGCGTTTTAGGTTTGTATTCTTTGAAATTCCGCGCACTTTTTTTCGGTTTTAATTCCAAACAAGTGTTTTCGGTTTATATCGGTGCATATTTGTAGACTCATAAACTTCTCAGTTATATTAGTCATATTGTAGTGAGTGCGCAGGCGAGCTGGTGGAAATTAACCATTCTGATGTTAGCCTGAGACTGAGGCAGGAAAAGAGGAAGTTTCAAAGTAGAAGAAAAAGGAACAGTCGAGGATACGTCTCTAACACAGCTAACCTGTGTTAGAGACGTATCCTCGACTGTTCCTTTTTCTTCTACTTTGAAACTTCCTCTTTTCCTGCCTCAGTCTCAGGCTAACATCAGAATGGTCAGTTATATTAGGTTTATTGGCGAAAACCAGTAAACTAACGAAAGTGCAATAATTAAAAGCGTTTGTGTAAAATGTATATTGAGTACCAGGTACTGGTCTTCTTATTTTTTGAAGTCTTTGGCAGCCGACGCGACCTGTTCTATAAAATGCACTGGGGCCTTATCGTGTCTGACATCGTCGTGTGCTCGTATTTGTACACAGGAGGAGCATGAGCTTCAGTACTACTTCAGGTCGGAGAGGCAAATATCAAAATGGAGAAATTAGCAAGCATTGTACTCGGTGCGTTTTCCCCCATTTTCACGACTGCAAGAGGTGATAAATTCGCGCCGACGGCAAAAATGACAATAAAACACTCGTATTTATGCCCTCCTCTAGTAGACGGAAGCTAGGGGTGTTACACAATGCGCGGCATTTAAGGACGCTCTTGATTTCCGATGTTTGATTTCACGATTAAACTCTCTTCTTTTAACAAAGAATTCGGCACAAATCTCTATCAGGTGAAAAACCCAGATTTCGTCCTGAAGACCCCAGCGCCCCCGGAGCTTATGTTGAAAGTTGAACCGATCTCGCAGACAAGCAGAAAGCTTGGAAAGAAAGTGGTCATATGGTCAGTAATGAGTAGGGTTCGTGTTTTCAGAGTTTTTTCGTCAAGTGCGGAGGGTGTTTTTCTGAGTTTATTTTTCGCCGAAAATTCGAAGTTTATTGGAGTTTATTTTTGTTTTATTCCAAATTCTCCGAAATTTGGAGCTCAAAATCGCAGTGTTTCTTATTAATAATAAACAAATAATATCAAAATGTAAACATATTCTGGGCAAAAAGAAAACGCGATTGTATCAATTGATATTTTCCTCAGTTGGATTTGGCATGGTGCCATTACTACTGGCAGTACTAATTTGTCCTAGAGCAAAAGTGGCACACAAGTGTTATTTCGATAAACGCGAATACCTTAAAATGAATAACCTACTGGAGGTAGTCGCTGGGAAGCCTGTATTCATTCCATGCTATTCCATCAACCTAACGCGCGGCTGCAAGAGATAGATTGGAAAAGGATGTAATAGAGAAGTTTCAAGTGTCCTCTTTTCCACTTTATGTAATATCTATGGTCCATAGCTTTCGCGGTTGCAAAAACACAACCTCTCCTTCCTCTCAGGCACAAATAGTATGGCCGAAACCGGAAACATAAACAGTGACTTTTGTCTTGACCCGATAGTACAATGACCGGTAGTCTTGACCAAAATTCGACAGATATGTGTGGTGACATTTTCCCGGGACATTTACTCTACGCGCTGATTAAATTATTAATTGTAAAATATATTTGTGTGTGTGTTTGTGGGCGGGGAGGGGGGGGGGGCGGAGATTGGCACATCGAAATTCAGAGTTTATCAGATAAATCGGAATAGACGAAACTTTTACCGGCGGGTGTTTTCCGAATTTATCCGAAAACTCGAAACCGTAGTTCCGAGTCACAACCCCCCCGGCCACACACACACACCACTCCAAACGCCGTCGAAAATACTGAACTTGTTCAGTTAAGACCGATTGTGGAAAAATGAATTCGGCGTACTTTTACCGGTTATATTCGGTTTAACCCGAAAACGCTGAACCCTAAATACAGCGTTTGAAGTTAAAAAATAAAAAAAAAGCATTTCTCAAATAAGGCACCGTAAAGGAATTGAGGTTCTAGGCCAATTCGTCGAAAGCCAACTCGTCGACGGCCAATTTTTCGAATCTGTTCTTTTGGAAGCAAGTTCGGAGTGGGGAGTATACTCGATGCGCGCATGACGGTTCCCGGGGCAGTACCGAAGCCCCCGCTGGTCCGTATTCTGGCTTTTTGTGGCGTGAGCTACACAGGCCGAGGTTCAGCAGTTTCCCGTGGTTCGCATAATGAGCCGTGCTCCGTGCTGCGCATGCGCGAGGAGCAGTGCATGCGCGAGGAGCACAGCTGGCGCGCTGGAGCCGCCGCCGCCGCGCCCGCCTCGTGGGTCTGCGCATTCCAGAGGATTGACGTCATAGCCGCGGCAGACGCACTGGCGCCACCGCGTGCCCAGCTGTGCGTCTCCGTTGCGCAGTAGCCAAGTCTGGCGCTGCACCGGAGCCGCTTGATAGCGCCTCTCATTTTGTACGCATAAGCTCACGCTACGTATATCCAGGCATAGCCGAGCTAAGCCACCGCAATCTTTTTTGAGCAGTTTTGCTCATTTTGGCGCGCAAGTTTGCTGGTGATATCGTCTACAATAAATAATTCAATCGCACGGCAATGTGCTTTCGTTAGTTGTTAAAAAAGAAAAAAACAACAGAAGGCGTGTGCGGCAACGCTGCGTTCAGCCCATGCTGCAGTGTAAGGCCACAGCATTGAGGCTACGGCATGTTATTGCTTCACCGGTTTCTACTCGATCAAGGCCTTCGTCGGCAATAATCTGTGAATTTAACTCAAAACGTAAAACTTCTCGCCTGCAAGCCCTAGCCGCGTGTTTCCAGGAGATTTTATCCACGGCGAATGAACCCCGCAGAATCGGTGCCCATGGTGCACCTTGAATACGCTTCACATTAAAGTCACCTTATCTTACCGGTTCTATGAACGCATCTGTAATCAAGGCATCTGCTGCTTTTTTTTTCTTTTTTTTTTTTGGGGGGGGGGGGGGGGGGAGGGGACATTTTACGCTTAGGTGGTAATTACAAAACAACGAGTACTACGGAACCTCACCGGACCGCCACAAACCAGGCAGTTCATAACTTGAACTTATAGATATATTTTTCCGAATAACTTTTCCTCTTTCTCTGATACTTAGTAAAAGAACCAGACAACGCAGCCAACTCTAACTACCCAGTCTATGCAGAGTTTAGCGTAGTTAAGTAGTAGTAATTACTGCTAACTTTATTTGTTTTTAGCAATCACACAGCACTAGCACTCGGGACACTGACTTGAGTGCGATCCCGTCACCGCCAGCGTACATTTTGTTTTATTGTTTCTCCACTAGCTGTTAAATAATGCCTCGCAATGTCCAACCCGTTTCCTTTACGCTCTGTTTTGTTTTCATAAAACGCTACCTATTACAGCCTTTTTACATGCGTGCTGTTTTGACGCCGTGCTGTTTTGGCACGTGCTCTTCTGTCGCTGTGCCGTTTTGACGCCGTGCTGTTTTGTCGCGTGCTATTTTGACGCGTGCTGTTTTGTCGCCGTGCTGTTGTGACGCTGTGCTCTTTTGACGCGTGCTGTTTTGACCGTGCTGTTTTGTCGCGTGCTGTTTTGTCGTGTGCTGTTCTGTCGCGTTCCCACTTCGTTAACGTTTCTCCTAGGCGGCATCGTTCAAGAAGCGCAAAAACAAAGGAGTGTGACACTCTGTCAAACGCTTTGCTGAGGTCTACTTGCAGCACTCCGATTGGGCACTGTTCCGCCTCTGCTGTCTCACATATGATTCTCATTGTGTGCGCGTTTGTAGTGATGGATCTGCCTTTAAATCCATAGGGCTAGTGCTCTCCTACGATGCCGCTTAATCCAACCTCCAGACGTTTGGTAAGAATTTTCGCCAGAATTTTGTAGTCAGTGGTCAGTAGACTGATTGGTCTCAGGTTGTCTACACTCATGACACTGGAGGCAGTGCTTTTCTTTGGGATAAGTACACTCAATGCTTGTCGCATCGACGGAGGCAGCAAATTGCGTTTTAAAATGTCTTGATAGACGGCTCGAAGCAGCGCTACTACCAGATTCGTCAACTTTTTATAAAACAGTGATCCTAGGCCGTCAATTCCCGGTGACTTCCTGACTTTAAGATCTTTAATTGCATCTTCAATTTCTTTTTCCGTCATTTCACTGCTTATTCTCTCCGAGATCTCTGAAGGAATTTCAGGCATAACTTCCAAGAATCCCACGAAACAGGTCCCGTTTGCATATTTTTGCCCTCCCAGCAGTTTTGTGAACGTGGCGACCAATTCTTTCTCTGTTCGCTGTTGCTCCGACACAATCTCATCTCCAGTCCGTAGCGATGTTATTTGGTTGCGGCGTACGTGCAAACGTTCTTTAGTTTTGAAGATTTTAACCGGTTTTTCCTCGAGCTGTAGCGCTTGCAGCCTACATCGCACCATCGCTCCCTGGAACTTTTCCTCTAAATGCGGGAGCAGCCTCAATTTGCATTCGCGAATATCTTCCGCGAATACTCCGGGATTAGGGTTTTCTTCACGAACTAAGATTCGCAGAGTATTTTCTAGGGAGCGTTTCTCTGCTCGCGCTCGAGCAGCCTTTTCTTGACTGAACCGGAAAGTAATTAGCTTTACCTCTTCTTTGAGCAATTCCCAGCTGACGGCATCTACCGCGCCTACTTCGCTTGTATTCCGGATGACGTCCTTTATTTGTTTAATTAAAGTCACATCCTCTAAAAGGCTCTCATTCATTTTCCAGGAGCTCCAGCGCGAGGCTCTTTTTTCTTTACGCTTGGCTCTTCCTAAACAGACCGAAACGACTGCGTGGTCGGAGAACGCAACAGGGGTAACCGAGTATGCGTCAGCAGTCGCCACGCATTCACTTGAAGCGTACACCTGATCGAGACGGGCGTGACAAGTGCCCTGCCAATGGGTATATTCTAGACCCGGTGCTGCCACCACCTCTGTCACATCTTGAAGATCAAAATCTCGCAGTAGTTTATTCAACTCTACGACACTGGAGTCTGATTTCAGCCCGTTGGAGCAATCTCGTGCCTTTAAAACACAATTGAAATCTCCCGCCAGTGTCGTCTTTGCAGGCGTGTCTAAGTATTCCCGTAAATTGATAAAAAACGATTTGCGGTCGGCTGGCGCATTTGGTGCGTGCACACAAACAAGTTTAAAGATATCACCGTGAAACAGCATATCTACTGCACAGAACGTTCCACTCTTATCACTTTCCCACTCGGGAAGTAGCGTGAAAGCTTTATCTTTTCGAATGAAAAGAGCGGCTCCCCCGCTGTGCGCGACAGCGTTTGAATGGAAAAGACTGAAGTGTCTCTCAAAAAACAAGGCCATTTCTTGTACCTGTAAATCGGAGGCGAGCTTCGTCTCCTGTAAGAACACTATATCGGCATTTCTTTTCAGTAGTTCGTTGAGTACCCATTGTTTTCTCTTCCACAGAATTAGGCTGATGCAGTTTAGGGTTAATACATTAAACCGTTTTTTAATCTGTTAGTTAAGAAAGAGGCAGGAAACCTAAAACCCTATACTAACGCGCTCGAACTAGCAAGGAGAAGCATTCACTACGAGCCGCGGTAGAAGGTTCGTGCCAGGTTCCGCGCTAAGAGTCCGTCTCGAGGCGGTTGTCCAGAGCCGCATGGAGCGTGAGCGGCTTGCGCCGTCCGCGACCCGGCGTGACCAGTTTCGAACGCTGTTGGGTCGGCATACCGTCCTCTGCCCTAGCGCTTCGGTCTTGCTTATGCGGTCGCTTGGTTGATGTAGCGGCTCCCGCTACCATGGCTTCGTCCCGCATTTCGCTGTCCGAGAACCCACCATCTGGTTCTGGTACCTTGGCTGTAAGTTGCGACTCTTCCCCAGGCGTTGTAACAGGCGCCTCCATGCCGCCTCGCTGTGATTCCCCAGAGGGAGCGTCCGAGGGGAGCTCGACCTGTGGAGAAGGTTCCCTGGTTCCAGACGTCGGCGTTTCGGCAATCCTCGGGGCCGCAGGAAGCGTCCTTACGGAGGCGTTCGCACTGGCAGCTAGCTCGGCTTCTGCCTCGTCCATAATAAGGTCGGTGTTCTCGTCCGGAAGTGGTCCGGCCGTTGCCACTGCGTAAGATTTGACGCAGGTTTCTCTTGTGTGGCCGTAACGGTGGCAATCGTCACAACGGGGGACGCGGCAGTCCTTTCGGATGTGGCCGGTCTTCTTACACCGGAGGCAGAGCGGGGCTCGTCCGGGCATTAGGACGAGTGCAGAGCCGCCGAAGAAGCGCAGTTGATGAGGGACGCTCTCTTTACTGACGCCCTCCTTCAGAGTGATCCGAACGAGCCTTGTTGTTGACTGGACTCTTTGAAAACCTTGGGCTCTCCACGTCTCACGGATTACTTCGTGTACTTTGCCATATGGATCAAGTGCTCGTCGAGCTGTGTCGTCAGGGACGTGATAAGGTAACCAGTGAAGTTTCAGACAGGTTTCCGAGTTCTTCGGGTCTATGAAGATACATCGCTTGCATTTGACGTCAGTTCCTTGGCGGCGAGCAGCCGGTTCCTCGTTGACGCAGAGTGTAAGGTGACGAGCCACACGTGATTCATTTGATAGGCGCCAAAAGGCGCCACATCGCCGAGGATTTGCAGTCGTTGCAGTTCTTCTCGAAAGTCCTCAATTCGGTACGGACGGCCGGTTACGTCGCCGTGTAGAAAAACAGAGTTCACAGTGGCTGCTTCAGAAGGCAGAGAAGGCAGAAGTATCTTCTAATCATCAGCAGACGAGATACCGCGGCCGGCAACGGCCATTATCATCGCTCCGTCGGAGTTCGCCATCCTATCGACCGATCGCTGCGAGCGCCGGCAACAGAATGGATTCGACCATCCCAGCCACTGGTTTCGGCGGACTCAATTTTTGACCAGCTCTCTGTGTACTCTTAGTTTCGAATTCGCTTAATTGGCTAGACGACAACCGTTGCTGATTTAAGGCCCGCGCTAGTTCCGAATTGCGGCAGTGACGTGGCACGTCATCTCAGCTTGCAAATATCGGAAAGGGCCCGTCTTCCAAGATATCTAGGGAACCACTCCTCCATCGGGACGGGCTGCACCGCGCCCCGTGGAGAGATAGTGCAACCAGCATCTGCTGCGGCGCGTGATGACAGCGCAGCAGAGGTTGGTTTCACTATCTTTCCACGGAGCGCGGTGCCACCGGGGCTGAGATGCGCTCCGATAGCAAATCGAAACTAAAACACCCGTCGATTTTGTGCGGTTTTCCAGAAAGCCGTAAAATGCTTCGCGTACCTTCTATCGTTCCGCAATCTTTTGATTCAGTGTTTTGCGATGACGCTGTGCAATTTTCTAATTTAAATCATGCCCTTAATTACAATATTAAAAAGTTAATCACGCAAAAATAATTAACAACTTAATTATCTCGGACTTTAGTGATTTCCCTAAATGGGGCCCTAGCCCAGGACCAAAACGCCAAGAGCCTGTTTTCGTTGCGATGAGTAGTTTTCGCAGGAGCGATTCGGCCTGCGTTTTGTGACACACCCTTATATATATATATATATATACATATATATACACCTGTATATTGTAAGCAGCGACGCGAACCTATAAACTGAGAATGTGCGCCAACTTCGGTAAGCTGACTGCGGACGCGTGAGCAAGAAAGAGCTCGTGGATCGTGACGAGCGAGACCCGCTTGAGCTCAGGGTTGAATCGGACATTCTGCCCAGCGGCCGGTTCTCCTGGGACGTTTTCGGAGCAGGCTTGAGATACCTCATAAACCTCCTCACAACTTGGTGTATGTACGGGGTAAATGGAGCTACGCAGCGGCGTTCGGATGACTGTCATGGCAGCCAACGCCACACCGCCAACAGAGGCCTTGGGACAGCATGCTGCTTCCACTTCGCAGCCACCCACTGAAGGTCAGACAGGGTCCCTTTCTTCAACTCCTGAGCCCATCTGGCATCTCTCATTGCGCCAACGGGAGCCGCAAGTTTTTACCGGCCTTGGCGAGGAAGACATTAACGAATGGCTCGGCATCTACTACAAAGTCAGCACTTACAACCGACGGGACAGTTCGATGAAGCTAGCCAACATCCTTTTTTTTATTTTACCGATGTAGCAAAAACATGGTTCCTAAACCACGAACACGAGTGGCAATCATGGGAAACTTTCACAGCTCGTGCAAGAGAGGTATTTGGAAGACCAGAAAATAGTGGTGCTATTTGGGAGCGTCGACTGAATACGCGCATTCAACAACCGGGCGAAACTTACACGTCATATATAGAAGACGTCCTGACTCTCTGCCGAAGTTTAAGCGACCAGATGACTGAAGGTGAACGAGTTCGTCACCTCCTTAAAGGAATCTCAGAAGTAGCCTTCGGGTTGTTTTTGACACAGCTTCCTGTGGATGTTAGATCTGTTGTAGACGGCTTCAAACACCCCCAAGAAGCTCGCCAACAGCGCGTTATCTACGCTGGGTATTCTCCAATGCCACAGGTGCAAATGCGTTAAGAACCGCTACAATTTGCTCCAACACAAGAGAGCATGCGTTCCCTCATCCGCGAAATTGTCCGTGACGAACTCAGGCAATTCCTTGCTACGCCTCCGCCCTCTCCATTGAGACAAGCTCCGCTGCAAGACATGATCCATGAAGAATTACGGCAGGCTATTAGTCTTACTTCACCGCCACAATCTCCGCAACCGGAAGCGTCGCTTTCTTATGCACAAGTGCTATCAAGACCAGTTGAAACGCGACCCCCCCCCCCCCCCCCCCCCCCCAAGCTGAGCCTACAGTTTCTTCTTCAGTGGCATGACTCGTGGATTCTCGCTTCCGCTATCCTCAACAAAGTTCTTGGAGAGGATATAACAGTCGACCGACATGTTTCTACTGTGGAGTAACAGGACATATTGCCCGCTTCTGCCGCAGACGTCGAAGCGACAAAGACAAGCAATGGTACCAGAGACCTCGCTACACGTACGATGACGAAAGACCATCGCACCAGGCAACAAGACGCAGATTTGATGAGTCACTACGTCGTTCATCAGGTGACAGGAGCAACAATTTTAACTCCGGTCCTCACGCATTACCTAGACCACAATACGCCCGATCACAGTCCTTCTTGCTTCCCCGTCGACGTTTCTCGTCGCCCATGGGTCCCACACCGACAGCTCGACCACGATCGTCTACGGGAAACTAAGGTGCGCAGTTTCCGGAGGTGAAACTGCAGCAGTCGACACCTCAAGCAAGCCTCCACATCCAGGAAACTACATTAATGTTATCATCGACGCACATCACTTCTCAGCTCTTCTCGATACCGGTGTGGCCGTTTCAATATGCGCGAGGATGTTTGCAGAAGACTTCGCAAAGTACGTACACCGGCACGTGGCCGCCTTCGTTGTGCGAGTGCCGACATTATCCGCCCATCACCTCTATGTACAGCTCGAGTTTTTATTGGCAACGTACGTTACCACATTCAATTCGTTGTTTTACCCCATTGTTTGGCAGAGATCATTCTGGGATGGGATTTCCTTAGGCCCGACAAGGCTGTAATTGATTGCGAGCGTTCCGAAATTCACCTTTCGGAAGACTTGTTTCAAGAGAATGACACATATGTTTCTCCCATCAAGTTATGTGCTGCATCTGAGTTCGAGTTGCCTCCCTCTTCTAGAACGCTAGTCGAAGTCTATCCCTCTGCAGATCTAACAGGCGATGTTTTAGTTGAACCACTGCGCACTCTTCTAATGGCTAAGGGCTTGTTGCTGCAATACACAATTACTACTATTACGAACGGTACCGGTTGGCTGGCTTTAGATAATGCGAACCCACACTTGGTCGTTTTCCCTAGAGGCGATTCGTTAGGAACAGCAGCCGTACTGAGTTCATTACAAGTGACCCAAAGTGTCACCTCTCTTTAAATCCCGGCTGAACCACCCTCTAACGCCCTCGTCACATCACTTGCTAAAACTATGTCGCCTTTGTTGTCAGAGGATCAAAAAGGCAACTTCTTTGTCTTTTTCGCACTTTCCAGAACGTGTTCAATTCTACTCCAACTGATTACGGTAAATGCTCAACTACTGAACATCGTATTTACACTGAAATGAACGACTTAGTCCGACACCGACCATACCGCGTGTCGTTGGCCCAACGTAAAACCATCGGAACTCATGTGACTGCTATGCTAGCCAAAAAAATTATTCGCCCATCCTCTAGCCCCTCGTCGTCTCCCGTTATTTTAGTAAAGAAAAAAGATGGGACATTTGGGTTCTACGTTAATTACCACCGCCTGAACAAGCTAACGCGTAAATACGTTTATCCAATACCCCGCATAGATTTCGCCCTTGATTCGCTATCGGGTGCGTCATTTGTTTTCACCACTAGACATGCGTTCTGGTTATTGGCAAATACCAATGACAGAGCAGGACAAACAAAAAACATCATTCGTGACACCGGACGGACTATATAAATTTAACGTTATGCCTTCTGGTTTATGTAACGCGCCAGCTATGTTTGAACGAATGATTGATTCCGTACTCCGTTGTCTCAAGTGGAGAACGTGTCTCTGTTACCTTGACCACATTATCATTTTGTTCTTAGCCCGAGACTGAGGCAGGAAAAGAGGAAAGTTTCGAAGTAGAAGAAAAATGAACAGTCGAGGACACGTCTCTAACACAGCTAAAGACAAGTTTATTTGGTCACCTTCTTATACACACTCCACAAACTTCACCACAGCACCTTCCCGATCTCGAAAGCCAAAAGATAACAAAGGTCTCACATCTTTCCACCACAATTGTCAAACGACCTTGACGTTTTCCACAAAGCAATGAACAATAGCTCCCCTCATCCGGAAGACACTTGTCTGAATCCTTCGCGTACACAGTACACTCTCTCCCTCTACTCTCCGACCCATAATCACAAAGCATCCCGGTAACAGAAGATATCAATTCAGGTGATACACAAAGGAAGAAACCACTTACACCTTCACATTCAACAAGCACTTCACAAAACTTTCAAATCCGCAAGAATGATTTTGCGCTGCTGCTAAGCTGTAACGACACCTGACTAATGCAGTTGCCCATTGATTTCATTCTTATTGTTTCTTTTACAACCCTTTTGATGTCGTTTAACTCCCTGTGTATTATCTCTGTTTCAGACCAGTGGGGTATACAATTATTACATTCTTGAACATGTTTCGCTATTTCCGAATTGGCAACGTTGTTTTTGACATTCCTTTTGTGTTCAGTCAATCTGTCATTTATACACATTATCATATTTTCCACAAGTTTTGAGGACCACCTTCTTCATCTCTCGGAAGCTCTTTCGCGCCTTCGAGACGCTGGTCTCCAACTTAACACAAAAAATGCCTTTTTGCGGCACAAGAAGTCAAAGTCCTTGGTCACACCGTGAATAGACTGGGTGTGCGTCGAGATGCGGACCAACTTCGTGATGTAATGAATTTTCCAATGCCACACACCTCAAAGCAATTAAAAAGCTTCCTTGGCTTATGTTCTTATTTTTGCCGTTTCATTCTTGGGTTTGCAACGATTGCCAGTCCTCTCCACGAGCTATTACAGAAATGTGTCCAATTACGTTGGTCAGCGAAGTGTAAACATCCATTTACATCATTACAGCCTGCTTCCCTTAAACACCCCCCCCCCCCCATCCTCCGTCATTTTGATCATTCTACGGAAACAATTATTTATACTGACGCAAGCGGTTTTGGTATTGGAGCTGTCTTATTACGATGGACCGAACAATCTGCGCCTGAACAAGTTATAGCCTATGCTAGTCGGACACTCATGAAACCGGAAAGAAACTATTCCACAACAGAACACGAGGCTCTCGCTGTCGTATGGGCCGTTGTGAAATTGCGACCTTATCTCTACGGACGCAAGTTCGAAGTCGTTACTGACCACCATGCGCTTTGTTGGTTGCTCTCTCAAAAGAGCCCCTCAGGCCGTCTTGCACGCTGAGCTTTCAAACTTCAAGAGCACGACTTTAATGTTGTCTACAAGAGTGGTTGTAAACACCAAGACGCAGACGCTCTATCACGCTTTCCGCTACCGTCGGATCATGTCAATACGATGGTGCCAGAAAAGGAGTCAACCGACACAATTGCCCCCATTTCCTACCGCAACTTATCCGTCGACCAGCAAAATGACCCGTGGGTACACCGCATATTGACTCAGATTGACGGCACCAATTCATCAAATGACAGCCGCTTCATCAATCGCGCACCACACTATGCAGTTTTTGACGGAATACTCTTCCGACGCAGTTAAGACCCTAACACTCGCCGGTGGTTGCTTGTCCACACCACCTCCGAACAGAAATATTACGGAGTCTCCACGATGACCCTACTGAAGATCGCTCGGGGTTCTTGAAGACGTATACAAGAGTTAAACTTATATTATTTCGGCCCGGTCTTTATCGCACTGTATTTAAGTACATCAGACGCTGCCAGGCAGTGCCAACTACGCAAACGGTCAACTTCATCGGCAGCGAGACTGCTACAACCACTGGCTCCATCTCACATGCCATTTAAGGTTGTGGGAATAGACCTCTTGGGGACTCTTCCTTTCTCCACAGCTTTGAATCGCTGCTTAATAGTGGCCATCGACCATCTAACTCGCTATTTCGAGACCAACGCACTTCCAGATGCATCAGCGGAAAAAATTGCAAATTTCTTACTACACCAGGTAATCTCACGGCACGGAGCGCCTCGAACACTGATAAGCGATCGAGGCCGTTCTTTCTTGTCCACGACAGTACAAGGCCTACTCACAGCCTGCAATGTCACCCATCACCCCACATCTTATAATCCTCAAACAAACGGGCTCACGGAACGGTTTCATCACGCGCTAGCTGACATGATAGTCATGTACCTGTCTGAAAACCACAATAATTGGGATACTATATTGCCATTTGTCACCTTTGCTTATAATAGAGCTATTCAAACTACCACAGGATTTTTTCGGTGTCACCTTCTTCACGGTCACGACGCTTCCTGTACGCTGGACACTATTCTCTCGCAGGTGCGCAAAGTTTCTCCCGCTTTACCGTGGACCCTACAGTATTGTGCGACAAACGTCTCCTGTCAACTACGCAAATGAACCCCTCATCGCTCCCACAGACGGCCGTGCTTTGCAGTCAGACATCGTCCACGTGTCCCGACTCAAACCCTACGAATCTCGTCCTAACGGTCAGGATGGCCTTCCTCCAAAGGGGAGCATATTTGAGCAGCGACGCGAACCTATAAACTGTAAATGTGCGCCAACTTCGGCGAGCTGACTGCGGGTGCGTGAGGAAGACCCAGCTCGTGCATCGTGACGAGCGAGACCCGCTTGAGCTCAGGGTTGAATCGGATATTTTGCTCAGCGGCCGGTTCTCCTGGGACCTTTTCGGAGCAGGCTTGAGATACCTCCAATAAACCTCCTCACAATATATAAATAAATAAATAAATGAATATATGTATATATATATATATATATATATATATATATATATATATTGTGGGATTTCCCCTTTTGGGGGTACCGCTCACCCAAATGTGGTATTTCCCTTTGTGGGGTTTACCACTTAGAAACACAGAAGGTTCTTTGGGTCCAAATAAAGACGTGTTTATTGACTGCAATGCCAACACGCTTTGCTCTTAGGCACGAAAAGTTTGGTCGCTGGCTCAATTGCCAGTATCACCCGGTCGGTTTCCCGCGCTTCCGCATTAGACAGATTCACGGGAAGTCGGAGGCCCACAAAGAAAAAAAAATGTAAGCCGTTTACAACTCCCTGTAAAGCCGAATTTGAGCGCAGCTCTTGAGGAGGAGGGAAGGGTACTGGGGGGATCAGTTGACCTCGGAAGGGGGGTCACGTGACCCGGGGGTCACGTGACCTGGGAGATCACGTGACCTCGGGGGGAGGGGTCATGTGACCTGGGGGGTCACGTGACGATGACGTCATCAGTGATGATGACGATGACGATGCGGATGCCGATTACGTCATTGGCATCCGCATCGCCATCGTCATTATGACTGATGACGTCATCAGTGACGTCACTAATGACGTCATCGGCATTGTCATCGTCATCATCACTGATGACGTCATCGTCACGTGACCCCCCAGGTCACATGACCCCACCCTAGGTCCTCCCGAAGAAACCCGAGGTCCTCCCGAGGTCTTCCCGAAGGAGCCCGAGGTCCTCCCGAGGTCCTCCCGAGGGAACCCGAGGTCCTTCCGAGGTCCTTCCGAGGTCCTCCCGGAGAAACCCGAGGTGCTTTCGAGGTCCTCCCGAAGGAACCCGAGGTCCTGGAGGGGGGGTCAAGTGACGATGACGTCACCAGTGAGGATGACGATGACGATGCGGATGCCAATGAAGTCATTGGCAGCCGCATCGCCATCGTCATCGTCACTGATGACGTCATCAGTGACGTCACTGATGACGTCATCGGCATCCGCATCGTCATCGTCATCATCACTGATGACGTCATCGTCACGTGACCCCCCCCCCCTAGGTCCTCCCGAGGTCCTCCCGAAGGAGCCCAAGGTCCTCCCGAGGCCCTCCCGAAGGAGCCCGAGGTCCTTCCGAGGTCCTCCCGAAGGAACCCGAGATCCTCCCGAAACACCTCGGGTTCCTTCGGGAGGACCTCGGGAGGACCTCGGGTTCCTTCGGGAAAATTTACCCATAATGCACCGCGCGGTTACGCCGACGGCGACGGCGACGCCGACAGCGACGCCGACAGCGACACCGACGCCGCTCAAGCCGGAAACGGGCGCCTAAGAGCTGCGCTCTAAAACCGAGCTCCGTAGAGCCAGGGCCTCCGCCGACGAGAGCCCCTGGCACTCCTTCGGGGCCAGCTTATGTAGCCTCGGAGAATGGACGCGCCCGGGGAGGCCGCTAGCAGTCGCGTCCATTGTAACTCTCAAGGGTGTGCCAATGGCGTGTTCACCCAAAATGGGCAAGGGAGAGCCCGAGGCCGAATTCCCCGAAGGGGCCCTTCGGGGAATTCGGCCTCGTGGTTCCTTGTATCCGGGAGGCCGACGCCATTGGTGACGATGGCTCCCACGGCCTGCTTCAAGCTAGGCCTAGATAGGGATAGAGGGAACCCCATGGTTTCCACAATATATATTGCAAAAATCTTAGGAAAGGTTCTTTTACAACACTAAAAACATATACAATTTATTTTGACCGAATCGGTGAAAGTCGATTTGAGGCCTTGATCGTTTGACGTGGAATATGACACTAAGCCAATAAGATTTCCAATGTTGCTGTTTACGTTTATTATGTCGTAAAACACACATACCGCTGTCACCGCCAAAACGGGCGAGACCCGATTGTATTTTGTGCCTTGCCCGGCACCACACGTTTTCTGGCCGAAATTTTTTAGAGCGCAGCTCTTAGGCGCCCGTTCTCGGCTTGAGCGGCGTCGCCGTCGCCGTTGGCGTCGCCGTCGGCGTTGCCGTCGGCCAACGAGGTAGAGGGGCTTAGAGCGATAAACCGGGGTTCCGGTCTGCACTCGAAAGTGACCCCCATAAGGAGGCTGCCATTGTACGCAAATTTGACCACACGTCACATGACCAAACCAAATACGTGACGTCAAAGGAAAGATGACAGCGCCCATGCAGCGGCTGGCCCCAGCTGGGCCGGAGCTTGTCGGATGCTTTGTTGGTTGTCGTTCGTCTCGGCGAGTTGATTTCAGACGCGGAAGCCGTCATATGAGGCCGGTCGAAAGCGAGTTCAGAGTTCAGCGTGGTGTTTGACGTAGGTATAACGTGAAAATACGGAGAAACGGTGTGCATTTCGCTGGTGACCGACCGGGATATTGCCACGGAAGAGACAATCTGACCTGCGTTGCTCGGACCTCGGATTGATTCGGATACCGCTAGGATAAAATTTAAGGCGACGTTTCTGTGCTCTCGTTGACCATCGGAATCTTCGAGGTTTGCAGCGAAGCGTGTGCAATATATTTGGATACACAGTTTAGCGACGGAAATTGCCTGAGTCGTGCTTGGCGGTGTGCAATCGCGGTGCAGCTTCGATCAAATGACCGAGGGCTCACTTCGGTTGTGCGGCGCACCGGAAGACTGCCTTGAAGCTGGTAGTTCCCGTGCCGTGCTGAATGATGCTGTGCTGCTTACAAATTGTTCCGGCGTAGAAGTGCACTTTCACGGAGCACAGGTGTGCGGCGCACCGAAGAGCTGCCTTCAAGCTGGTAGTTCCTGTGCCATGCTTTAGGTGATGCTGTGCTGCTTCCGAAATTGTTCCGGCGTAGACGTGCACTTTCACGGAGCACAGGTGTTGCAGTTGGTATTGATCCCGCTGGTCAGTCGCACGTTTCGTCAACACAAACGTTTCATCCACACTCGTTACGCGAATTGCAAGCTGTCCGGACATTTCACCGAGCGTGTTACGTACCCAGCTCACGCCGCTTTGTGGCAACAGGCTGCATTGGCTCATTACCAGAAAAGTGGTCCCACATCCATTTCAGTTCAGTTCGTCCACGGCAGTCGCCAAACCCCGAAGGAGAGGATTTATTCGGACAGAATGCCACTAAAGCAATGCAGCTTCTTCAGTGGTCAGGATAGATTCTCTTCTGCTAGTTTTGTTATACTGTCACGGATCCTTGTTCCAGTCCTATCTTCTATCAATATTCACTATTCTGGGACACTGCAGGTCATGCTCAGCTGTAATCGTATGTTCAGGTGGAGGTACTGGGCACTTTGCCCGTAGCCCTTCACTCTGTGTGAACCCGGCGGCTCTTCAGCCGAGTTACCCGATAATGGGACACGGCTGGCGGACTATACTGTGTCTTATACCCCTGTCGAGCCATAGGCAAAGTCCTGACCCGAGCCTGGCAGAACAACCGCAAGACAACCGAGTACCACAAGGAGTAACCTCGGAAATACACCATGAAGCACCTGAAATCCGAGCCAGTTGCTGCTATCAGGAAAAACCACCGGAATTCGGTCTCCTGTCAGAAAATCCGAAGCTGACTAAGCCAACAATGACAAACCTGTAGCAGCAAACCGTGTCCCCTCCCACCATTGTTTGCATGCCCGTCGCAAATCACACTCCGACGCTTTTTCACGCAAGCTGTATGAAGACGTCAAGAACTGGATTGAACAATATGACAGTGTCGCCCGCCACATTGGGTGGACAGACAACCAGCTCCTGCAGAACCTATACTTCTCGTGGAAGCAACTGCCGGCGCTGGTCTGAGAACCATGGATCCTCCTTAACGTCATGGGAAGTTGGCAAGATCAAGCTGAAGCGCGCATCCGTCAGCCAACATCAATGAAAGAGAGCCGCATCCTTGATTCTGTCCAGGACACTGCCCCAATGAGAGCGCCACCGCACTCGTGGAGGATGTTTTGCGCTTGATCGAGCGCCCACGCCCACGCCGACCTTGATGCTACAGAAGACAAGAACCTAAGAATCCCATGCGCCTCACGTGAGGGACAACACCTTCGGCAGCCTTGTCCGCAACCCCCCAACAACAGTCGAAGTGTTCATATCACTGAGGCTTCCAACATGGAATGTGCACTGCATGCCCGAGCCTGCCACTATGAACAACTTCCCGGCCCGAGCCTGCCACTATGAACAACTTCTCGGAACAAGTTTGACAGGTATTTCAACCGAGACTTCTGCGAGCGAAGCGGCATCTGACAAACCAAGGGCAACTTACGCCACAATGGCACGAGGACCGCACCGGCTGCCCCTTAGTATTCAATGCCAATTCAATGAGACACTCTAACGCTGAAGCATTCCCGACATTGTGTGTAGGACTGTGCTCAACAAAGTACACCGAGGAAAACGTAGGTGATGCGAATGTGCGACCGAAAACCACTTTGCTACCACTGCATGAAGCCTACCATGTCTACCAAAGCAGCCCGTACCAATGAATTGGTTGGCGAGGGTTCGTGCCAAACGACCCTCGATTACGTCTCGAGGAGCGACCACGGGAGATTAAGGATTACCTTCGGCGACCTTTGTCCCTGATGCTGAAGGTGCTGAATCGAAGATTCTGAATCCCTGATTACCCCAAAGCTCCTCATGTCCATCACCTCAACAAGAGGTAAGCACGACAAAGCAGGTGAGCGGCGATGCAGTGACAGTGGATTTGGTGTCGGTTGTCGTCCAAGGACAATACCTAAAAATTTGCTGACACCAATATTCTGTGTCCACTCCACGAAGCACACAATTTCCAGCTTTGAGGAGAATGCCCCTCAGTGACTTGAAGGAATAGAATGGTTGGTTGCTCTCAAAAGTGAACTGCAAGCATCACCAGACTTGGATAGCAAACAAAAATTGTTGCCAGCTTTCAAGTCAACGGTACAGCAAAAGGCACAGCCACGTAAGCAATACATGCCCGAACTTGCTACATTGATGCCGAAAACTACCAGGAAAATTTTCGGATTAGAAGCCAGCCCTGCAGCTTCAGTGCACATGATGTATGATTACAAGACAGCATCAGTCGGTGAAAGTTGCCACTCAACCAAACTGAACACCAACGTGCCAGGAGCGTCATCCGACAGCAAGGTCTACAGGTACTACGACTGAACGCCTGACACGAGACTGTCGCAGAAAGAACTCGTTATGAAACCATTTACTAAGAATCAATAATTTTGTAATCAAGTGGAAATAAACATATTTGATACACTAACCATATAAACATATTTCCGCTTGCCTTCATGCCTTGAGAGTCTACACACCGAGAATTGTGTCCGTTGCACGCTCTGGACCTTACGAGGACACTCGCTTCTCTGACCCTTCAATATTAATTAAGGGGTCATGCCAGACTGGCAGACTTCTTGCAAGGGGCTGCACTCAATCAACCTTTCCTGAACATGTGGTCCATCCGAAAACCAACTCCAGTGATGTGAAAATGTTATTCATTAATTTATTCCTTCTAGGGGCCTTCGTAGGCATTGCAGAGAGGATATTTGAAACTACACACATGATAATAGCATTAAAGCACACTGCTGTAACTTGTTAATTGGAAAAACAAACACACCTCTGAGCATATAGTTTAATAGTATGTGTTGATGCATTGTTATATAGCATGACACTTCCTATATGTATGACACAATAGACCCTTTGCAGAACCTTATCAAGCAACACAACCGTCACCATTTTTTTCGGCGCAAAGCACACGAATGGGCCCCAGTTCACGTCGAACGCAAATGCAGCATTCGAGTCCAATAGGTGCTGAGCCAAATTCACAGGGATGGCGGACATAACATTCTTGTCGAACAAATACTCAAAATATGAAAGCCTGGGGTAATTACAGTAGTAGCTACTGTAATTTGTTTTATAAGAATTTGGCAGACGGCAAAGGCTACGGTCTCTGTGAGTTAATACACACATTGGAGAGAGGCACATGACAGCATATCACCAGAGTGCTCGTCTGCACAGATTTGTCACACACCTTCGCTCCGTCTCTCTGATTGGCTCGAGGGGGCTGTGGCGGTTGGCCTTTTCCAAGTTACGGTGATGCGAAGTACAGACAGCCCACACTTTTAAAAAGAGTCTATTGAAGAGACCGAAAGGAATGGTAGTCAACATTTTTCAACAAGACTGCTCTCCAGGCAAGGGATGAACACAAATATGAATCATCTTATCCAGGTAATTAGAACAATTAAATAATTGACCGACTAATACAATGCACTCTTGACGGAAAAGAGTATAGCTGCAATAAATCCTACAAAACAGAAAAAATGCGCAGTTAATCTATGCATGCACCAAAACAGTTGTTCTTATAGCAAGTCGAATAGCTTTGAAGCAGGTGCCTGCAACGATTTATTCTTCCCCATACTCAATAAAACGCCAATCTCGTAGCTGAAAATAAGGGTGCACTTCGCACTCACACATACACAAAAAGAAAAAAAGGAAGAAAAGCGATCGAATGTAGAATCGTGGATTAGCACAACAGGTTAAAATCGCAGGAGCTTCCTCGCTAAAAGTTGCTATGGTTGTTCGGTGACGGAGGGCTGAAACAACTTCCCTTAGGCCCTAACGCGACGTATACATTTCGCGTAGATTCTTAGATAATTCAACGTTCAAACAAAGCTAAGAGAATGCGAAAATTTCATGTTAAAAGCACTCAAAGTTCTATCGATCCTCGGACACATCCCGTAATCCAAGCACCGGTACGGCGATGCAGAGCTGATGCTGTCTCACCGGCGTTAATGTCCAGATGATCCAGAGCGATCTTGCGCAAAAACGGTATAAAGTCTCATTCCTTAATATTTTCCCATTATACCTGCGTCAGCAAGCACGGAGAACCCCGAAGTCGTCGGAAAGCAGCTGCACATCACGGCTACCGCGCACCGAACTCGCATCCGCCAGCTCTGGGCGCTGCCATCTTACCTGTGACGTCACGGCTTTTGGGAGGTCACGTGACGAGTGGTCACATTTGCGTAAAACATGGCGGCAACCGGGGGGGGTGCCACTTCCGAACTTCCGGTTTATCACTCTAAGCCCCTCTACCTCGTTGCCGTCGGCGTAACCGCGCGGTGCATTATGGGTAAATTTCCCCGCTAAATCTAGCGGAAAAATTTCCCCGCTAAATCTAGCGGAAAAACTTTCCCGCTAGATCTAGCGGAAAATTTTCCCCGCTAAATCTAGCGGAAAAGTTTCCCCGCTAAATTTAGCGGAAAAATTTCCCCGCTAAATCTTACGGAATTTTTCCGCTAAATCTAGCGGAAAAATTTCCCCACTAAATCTAGCGGAAAAACTTCCCCGCTAGATCTAGCGGAAAAATTTCCCCGCTAAATCTAGCGGAAAAAATTTCCCCGCTAAATATAGCGAAAAAATTTACCCGCTAAATCTAGCGAAAAAATTTCCCCGCTAAATCTAGCGGAAAAAATTTCCCCACTAAATCTAGCGGAGAATTTTCCCCGCTAAATCTAGCGGAAAAATTTTGGTCACGTGACCCGGGGGTCACGTGACCTGGGGAGTCACGTGACACCCCGAGGTCACGTGACCCCCTCCCAAGGTCACGTGACCTCTGAGGGGGGGCACGTGTTTGCCCCCACGTGATCCCACCAAGGTCACGTGCCCTCGGGGGGGGTCACGTGACCCCCCCCCCCCCCCGAGAACACGGCCTCAGTACCCGCCCCTCCTCCTCCTCAAGAACTGCGCTCCAATTCGGCGTTACAGGGAGTGGTAAACGGTTTTCACTTTTTTTTCTTGAATTTTATGGTTTTAAAATGCCAGGTAGAGTCAAACTTGGCCTCCTTTGACCCATGTCTGGGCACCTTGGCCCTAGTTTGCTACACAAATGCCAAAGATGGGCTTGACTGCTTGCAGTTTGGCTGTTATTTGGAATCTTTGGGGCTAAATACCCAAACATGTACCAAAGTTGGGCTTCACTTTTTGTCATTCCGTTTACACGTGACAACATTGGGCCTAAATTGCCACACAAGCACAAGATTCAAGCTTAACTGCCACTTCTTCGGTTAATAGTGGTATCCGTGGCTGAAGTCTTGCACTTTGGCAATAAATGTGGCGAGCAAGTTAAAATACACACAAATTCCGAAAACAAAAGTGCTCTGCCAGTAATTAACGAGTTGGAGCAAAAACATATTAGGCCCAAGTAAGGTCCAATTGAGACCCCTAAAATCGACTAACTTGTTCCAAGTTAGGCGATTAGTTGGCGTGTAATACCTGAATCATCGGCGCGGACTTTCACTTTCTCTCTTTCGCCTGATTTTTGGCTCAGTATGGAAGCATGATAAATCGGCTCCCCTTTAACCCCGCCCCTTCCCCTTGCCACCCTCACAATATTTAGATATAATGCTCTACGATTTATTCTATTCTTCATCTCCGTCCCCGTTTTTGTTTTTATTACACAATCGGAATATCATATCACCGCTTAGCTTGCAGTCATGGGACGTCACTCGAATTTCAGCAAGACCCGCCCCTCCTCTCTCATTCCTCCATCGGGCATCTTCCGCTGACAAAAGCTTTAGTTTAATTCGATGCCGAGAAACAGACAAGAAAAAGAAAAGAAGAAAAGAAACGTTCGGGACTGAGCCCATTAACAATGCAATCCGACCTGAATCCGACCTGAATATGGAATGTGGCTGTGCTTCTTTCTTACACAAAGGCTTTGCCAGTCTCGGCAACATATTCGTTTTTCTTATCAGGGCACTCTTCTTTTTTTTTTATTTTTGACGACCTAATGAAGCGGTATAGTTTTGCTCCCATGGGGAAGATTTTCATCTTGTGTTGGTAACCGGCTTAGTGCTGCATATTTAGGATTGGGCTCGTCTCGCTCGTTGTGCCTCCTCGTTCAGCCACAAGCAGTGCAGCTATACGACTCGAAAAATAAAATGGTCAAGGGGGAGGGGGGGGGGGGGGGGCGGAGTTGTAGTAATGCCACTCAGATTGGGAGCCCGGAGAGGTTTATCCGTCTGTGTAAAAGCGGAAAGAAACCAGTGACGGGCTTCATTTGTTCTCGTCCGTTATTCCGAGAATCGGGTAAATAAGAAAATACGATCTCCGAAATTCTAATCAATGATGGCTCGAGGCAGCAGATGCGACCGCTTTCATTCATCCAGGCGTCTGTTTGCTGTCGAAGGTGACGAACTGTTCGTTTGGACCCTAACGTTAGTGTGAAAAAAAAGTCAAACTACGACTTTCGTTAGAAATTATTGAGAATTATACGACAGTCCCTGCAGCACATTAAAAATAACTTAAAACGTATATAGAGGGCGACTTACAAGTGCTAAAAAGATTTGCAGTTAACAACGCGACGAATTCCAGGGCGGTTTCATTGAATAAACCTCGCCCCATGCACGTTTTACGATTGTCAGCGCCGTTAGAGGTATTTGTGTTCTCTAAACTGTAAGATGACTTGGAACATGCGCCCTTGCTACAAAGTAAAGGCATCGGGGAGACTCTTACACTCTATAATTCTATATGCTTCCCCCAATTGCGCTCGCCCCGGCGTCTCAGGGCTAAAGCGCATGGACTTGGCCGCAGACCTTTCCAAAGATTCTTTTTTGCTTCTCGCATTGCATAAGTTAGTTCGGCATGATATATGCTCACCTGTCACACCATGTAGTTGACACCTGTCGTGCTAATATTACATTTATTTATGGACATCAAGACTCAGTCTCCCAAACTTACAGGTTGGCCATTAGTAACCAACGGGAAACCGGTCGGCGCGATTGTAAAACAATCTCGCTGATAATAAACGAACAATGAACAAATTGCATAAAATTTTCAGAACAGAAAGTCGCTCGCCCGTGAATGCCGTGATTAACTACGCTAATATTATTGGACAATTTCATTTCAAACCGGGCAAAAAAAAAAAAAAAAAGGTGTCAGGTCTTAAGAACGTTTTACAAAAAGGTATATGTTGAGATATTCTTGAATAGGACGAAATTGAAAACAGTTATTCCGTCATACTTTCAGTTATGGAGTTTTATTTGTTCTCAAGGACCAATGGCGATTTTTTTTTTATTTGGGTGATCGTCACAGGCAATTTATTCGGGAGCTTCGCCAGACTCAGAAACCTTTCGTTCAACAAAACAAGTTTTTTATGTGTTTCCTAATAATAGCGCCAAATTTTATACCATTTTTTTCATTTATTTCTTTTTAATCCAGAACCTGGCCACTTGGACGATAATTTACTTTTATTTATATATTTCTTATTAGACATCCATCAAGTCGCCGGCTTGGGCAATTATATGAGGGTGGCTAAAACATTTGATGATACAAAATACAACTTGCAATAATGCACTTATTACACACGCACAAAACAAGTCGTATGTATCCAAAAAAAAGCAATATTGATAAATACAATACAAAGGAATTCTCACGCTCATACGCCTCATTCCTGAGTACCGGAAAGCAATATTTCCCTTGATGTATTGAAATTCGTTCGATCTAAAATTTCCACATCATTTTGGGGCAGATAGTTCCACTCGGAAATGTCAAGCTGTTACGGGGAGTTAGGAATTGGTTAGTGCGACATTTTTGTGAGCGATATTTATGAGGATGAATATGGTCGTTCGGAAAACCATAACTTTTGGCACATTAATCCCAACCTCTGAACTTCTCGGCCTTCTCCAGGAGCTCTGCGACCTGTCCACGCCAGTAAGGCTCGCTGTCCCTATAGTTCTCGAGTGGAACACCCAAATACTTAACAGGACTGGTTAACCACTTGACAGTTTCAAAAACGTTAGGGTTGGAAGGCCAATTGCCATGCCAAAAACCCAAGCATTTACTCCAATTCACGGTGCTACCAGATACAAAACAAAAACGTTTGACTGTGCTCACTACTTCAACTATGCTTTCTTGGTTTACACAAAAGGTAGCAATGTCGTCCGCGTAAGCTAATACGCGCACTTCGGATGAATTGAGTTTGAACCTAGAAATGGCCTTGTTTCTGATGATGCTAAGACAAAATGACTCAATGTAAATGCAAAAAAGAAGAGGGGAAAGGGGGAATCCTTGGCGGACAGAGTGTTGCACTTTGATACGGCATCCTACCGACTTATTAACTATGAGACTAGTCGTACACCCGCTATAAGCCATCCGCACGCCTTCGCGTATAACGGAGCCGACCATCACTTGATCTGAAACAGCTAAAAGAACATCATGGGGCATTGATCGAAAGCTTTTTCAAGATCGATTTGAAGCATTGCCACTCCCCGATTCATTACATAACAGCACTCCAGCACGCTACGGGCTTTTTGAATGTTTGTGACAATGGTTCTCCCCTTTATCCCACACGTTTGGTGGGGTCCTACCAGTTCCGTTATGACGAATTTTAGCCGTCTGGCCAATATTTTCATAAATACTTTATAATCGACGTCTGTAAGGCTAATGAGACGGTACGATGTAACCTGACGTGATTTAGCGGTGTCCTCTGTCTTAGGAATAAGTACAGTGTGTGACGTCAAAAAAGATGGCGGAAGAACGTTAAGTTCGTAAGCTTCGTTAAACACACCTGCAAAGAACAGGGGCAATCTCATTCTTGAACGCCTTATAGAAGGCTGCACTAAGCCCGTCGGGACCCGGGGACTTGCCCGGGTTTAAAGTCTCACTTGATATTTTAACATCCTCCACCGAAATGGGGGCTTCCAACCACTCCTTCGTTTCGTCGTCGAGACGAGGCATAAAAGATAGAAATTCAATTTTAAATTGCTCAACTGAAACTGGGATGTACGCGAAAAGCTCTCTGTAATACTTGTAAAAGGCACGCTCGATATCAGACTGATCACTAGAGATCGTCCCGCCACAGTCTATTTCGGCGATGTCATTCCGACGCGCGTTACGCTTCTCAAGGCCGAGTACTCGTTTTGTGGGTGTCTCCCCGGCTATCATATTTCCTGCCCTCGCCCTGACTAGCGCACCGCGACATCGTTTTTTATCGATAAGCTCAAGTTTGGCGCCTTGTACCACTGGTCCACGAAACGCGCGGAATGAAATATTTTTTAGGGGCGAAGCTCCTTAGGGTCTAGCCTTGTCCGGCATCCGTGCTCACTTCAATTGCACTGCCTCCGGGATCGGCCCTCCTTAAGAAAAAAGTGGAAAAAAAACGCACGCCCACACAGGGTTCGAACTCAGGACCGCTTGCTTACGAGGCAGACGTCTTAAACACTACGCTACACTCCAACTTTTTTTTTTTATTGCACTACGCTGCACTCCAACGTTGCATGTAGCCGCTCAACGTCTAGGCAGGAGAGGGCGCTGCGGTCGAATGCGTATATCATTGCGTTAAACTTTGCATGCATTGGCTCTAAGTTTATAGACGAGAGGGCATTGCGGTCAAATGCTCAACTGCGTATATAACCACGATCCATACCACACATTCTCTTTCTGACATGGACCGTTGACTTTAGCGGTAGAGATGCGTTCCCACGGCTTCTAGGGAATCCAAGCTGATCCGCTAGAAAAACCACTGGCTCTGCATTTCACCGACCATGAAGCAGTAATAATGAAGGCGAAACACAACCCGGAACAAAGCACTACCTGTGAGCAATAAAAAGAAAACAGCACCATCAGCACTACAATGAACAATAAAATCAGTATCATCAGCACCACCAGAGCTTCGCCCCAATCAACATCATTCACCACGTGGAGATGCGCCCATTTTTTTCTGTTTTTTTTTTTCATGCGCACCACTAAAGTACCTTTGACAGCGTTGCACGCTATGTATGAAACGGAGAATAAGTGCAAATTTTGAGAACCACACTGCGAGTTGAAGCTACGCCGAAGGCTCGCGTCGCTCAGCGCCGCCAGTTGAATGACCATTCGATGAGTTTGCACACTGTAAAGGTAAGAGCGTTCACATCGAAGAGCTCTTCACAACGTCTACACACACAGAGAGCTCACAATTGAAGGGGAGTTTCTGAGGGTTCACGAGCCACTGATCGTAGTAATAGCATTCCAAAGACGCCGCGTGGTCGTAGATTGTTTTTCACCAACTAAGTCATGTAAGGCTGATGCCAGGGCTGGGGGATCCGTCGCCGGAAACGTAAAGGAACCAAGCAAACGACGTGAGGCTCGCGGACTTGGTTCGTGGGAGCCGACGACGTCCAAGCCATGATCCGAGCAGCACTGGTTGCAGCCTTGCTTCCGAGAAGACTGGATATTCTGTTCGGCGGGCACGCAATACTTAGACAGCATGCTTGCGGCTGATGCGGATCGCAGGAGGTGGATAACAGGACAACCAATGCACGGAAAATAGGTCGAGCACGGCACAGAGAAAGCACAGAGAACGATTGTGGCCGCCTTGTTGAAATAGAACGAAGCCGAGAGACCAAGCTTCAGTTTAGTACACAAATAACTCCAACATGCTTTATTACAAATAATTTTATAAATGTTAAAATAGTTTTTTTGTGTGTTTAAAAGTTATAACGTAAGTCGACGAAAACAGGAACGTACACGTTGCGTCAAATGAGTTTCGTCGAAACCACTGTCGTCGGAACCAGCGAAAGTTTTCGCATCGCCATCGTCCTCGTAACCGAAACCAAAAACAAAGCGAGCTGCAAACTCTCGGGCCACCGTGTTTCGGGCGGTTTCAGGCCTTTAGGCTTTCGAAAAAAACATCGAAGAACGTTCTTGGGAAAACGAAAAGTGTCCCAGGTGCCGGCGTGCCCATTGGACCAGCTGTGGGGTTGAGTCTGCTTAGTGAGTACTCGCCCATTTGTTTTACTTTTTCAGTGCTTTCTTTTCGGAGCGTTTGTGACGTGTTCTTTTGTGTGCAGGAAGCGTGAAGGCGAACGCGTGCGGCTCCTTCTCGCACACGTGCTTTGCGCATTGGATGACTTTCAAGCTTTTCCCAAGAAAGTCCCGGAACCGACCTGTCACTGGGCGAGCAGTCAGATTGCGGGAACCCACACAGAGGCAAGGGTTCCACCGGAGCCGGAGGTTGGGGGGGGGGGGGGGGGGGGGAGGGGCGATTTGGTAAGTGTATCGGGGAGCTTCACCTCGTAGATCGGTAGACAGGGCGAGTTCAACAAATCGAGTGGCGGCTTCGTACCACCTAACTAGGCGGTATGTTTTGCGGAACCCATTACTGCTAAAAGTACCCTTTATGTGCTAGCGTTCGTATTGGCACCCCGTATGCTTTCGCTGCGGGTGCTCGAATTCAAGTTCGATTCTCCGCCGTCAGAAACTACTCCAAATATTGCGTGACGTGCGCCTCGAGAAGTAGGGTCTTCATTGATGATGTTGCTTGCGAAAAAGTATAAAGAGCTCTTTTTTTGAGCAGAGCACGGACTTTTTATACAAAATGCTGTATATGATGCACTTATTTGCTAGCCCTGTGGCAGTAGTTTATTGTTTAGGTTGGGGGAAAAACGCGCATTGAGTAGTTACAGAAGAAAACAAATGTAGTGTCGAGTACCGTCCGACAGCACGCTTGCAGAGCGTTCACGTGCCGTGCGGTGGCACTCCACTTACGGTTTCAAGTGCCGTCCGAATTTCTTGTGTAAAGCGAATAGTCAAAACGAGTTCTTCGGAGTTGTGGCGTAGCTCAGTTGAAATTGCAGCGTAGCTCGCCTCATACGCAGCGTGCGATCCACAGTGTGGGCTACTTTTTTCATTTTGTTTTCTCGAACATTTTGTTTTTTCGATGCATTTGGCAATATTTAAGACATTTTTTTTTACCATTAATACTGAAAAAAAAAGTATATTGTCAACGAAACTTTGCTTAACAAAATGGTATGGGACTCCCTTTCCGGAGGTGCATGGGGGACAGAGGGGCTTGGTATGGGACAGAGGGGCTGGACGCTGCGAAGTGGCATGTGCAACGTGGCCAAGTAGGTTAATAGTTTTGTAATTAGCTGCCGCATACTGTCGCCTGAGGCGGCGTGAATGCAGTCAAGGGATTGGTTAAGGAGCTCTCCAGTGATACACGCACCGTTTAACTTTCTTTCGGACGGCACTTGTAGGCGTGAGTGGAGTGTTGTCGTACGGCACTGTAGACAGCCAAAGAACAACAGAAAACGAGGTGTCTCGAACAAGTTTATTGAAGAGACTATGAAATGATTTTTCAACTACTTCCTTCTCAGCTTTCCTCCTCCGTACATAAGCAAAGTGAGAAATCATGTGGTCGTAGTTCACTGAAACCCAAAGTTTTGCTAGCAGTCTGAGAGCCCGTCATGGCCAAAGCCCAACATAAAATTCACGCTTCATATTTTTGCAAGCGGCGAAATCCATGAAGCGAGCGACGAGACAAGCGATGGCGACCCTTTTCCTTATCGCTCAGCCGCGCGACGAGGCACACTGCTTGAAAGCAACAGGAGCAAGTGCTCATTTCGACGAGCGACGTTTCCTAGTAATTCAAGAACCGAGCAGCGTTAAGAGCGTCAGTGAGAAATCTCCGTTACTTGTCGCTTTCGCCGATGCTCGTCTCGTTGCTCGCTAAATTTCTCACATGCGGTCCAGCCTTAATTGTGTGAATCCGAGAGACACGTGCCACGAGTGAGTGCTAGGCTGCCACTCACTTCCAAGTGCCTCTCATTTTAGGGCTGCACTGCCATTTGCTTCCAAGTGCTGGACCGGCCTCCTGCTCAGGCGCTTTGATGCTACTTACGAAACTAGCACAAGCGCATCAAGGGGTTTAAGGTGGGGTTAGCCATCCGGTATGTTTACCGCACCATTCGTTTTGGTGCCTCGACAGCTCACAGCCACTTCACAGTCACAAGTTGGGACGCCATGACGATAGCGGCCCTTGTACCCGCTTGTCTTATTCACCAGAGTTTTGAAGACCAACTTCAGACTATCAACAGCATGACACTTTCGGTTTTGTAACATCATTGTTGCTTCCTTGGGACAACTCTTAATACATGGGAGGAAGAGGATGGCAATTGCACCAGTGGGGAATACGTCCTGGCACTATACCTGTACTGAAACTTGCTTGAGCACCTCTTTATATAAGAGTATGTTTACACTTGAGCGTTACCTCGGAGGCGGGTTTTCCCACCAGAAGAAAAATTTGACTGGGCCATAGGTAAGGCCAAGTCCAACTCGCGCTGCTGATCCTGTTGGCCCGGTGCCTCTACAAGAACGAGCACCTGGTAAATAGGAGCGTGACAGGCCAACTTTCCATGCGTGACAAAGTATGGCGCCGTGGGAAGGAAGCCCATTACACCCGTCAAAGTGGATGCAATTACAGGTGCCTGCCTTGCTGCATGTCCAACTTCCCGGCTCTAAACTATGCAGCAATAGGCGGTTCGGCATCGTGCATTGTATAGGTTTTATAGACCACACGCGAAATAGCTCTTGGGTATCATCTTCATGCCGCTCGGAGCCGACATGTGGTGTGTTTTGCTATCTTGAATGTGCAAATTGCACTATACCTCGTCTCGTCTCAGCATGAACTAACTGCGAAGGCTGTGCAAGCGCGAGCGGGTAACCTTGACTGGAGCAGCCGCTGACGCGTGATCCAAAGCACTTTTCTTGCACTTTTAGCAGGCACAGCCAACAATTAATTTGATAAAGAACAAAAAAAGAAACACTTGCCAGTCACTATTTCCTTCAACTAGGGAGTTTTGTTTTAGTGATAAAAATGCTATTAAAATATTGAAACATCATTTTCAGAGGTCATCTTTGAGTGTATACCTTTATCTTTGCAGCAGTAACTGCCGAAAGAAATCACACTCTTTTAAATTCTGACGCCCTCAGCTAAATTTGAACTCTCTCGGCTCAGTCTATTGGCTGACACGTTTACTTTCTTGGAGCCGCCAAGAGAGTTATTCGGGGAGAGAGGGTAGCACTGTGTGGCCTGTGATAAATGAGCACATTATGTAGTGTGTTTAAAGGGATACTGAACCGAAATCTGCATTTTATCTAAAATGCAGTGGGAGTGTTCAACTGAAAGCTACAAACCCAAAGACATCACTTTTAAAACAATATGTCGAATGGATGGCCATGTTTTTTTGCAAAAGAAAAACGCAATGAACCGAAGCTGATGTCACGTTACTGAGTTTTTGGCCTTCTCCTCTGCCCCCAGGCAAGCTTCGGAGGAGCTCATTGACGTGATTACGTCAGACGCCCTGCCAGCTTCGCTGAATAGCATCTTTCTTTTCCAAAGGATACAGCCATTCGTTCAGAGTGTCATTGTAAAAGTGATGTCTTGGGTTTTGCAGCTTCCCAATGAACGGTCCTACGGCCTTTTGGGGAAGTAAACATTTCGGTTTAGTATCCCTTTACTGTGCTCTTGGACAATTTTTTTTACTTGTCTGAAACTTGGGGCAAGGTTTATCTCTGACAACATGGTAACACAGTGAAACTTTTTTTTTTCTCGCAATATTAACATTGCTTTGGAAGTTGTGAGCAAAATAAAATAACAAATTCAAGGAAAGAAAAGGATTTTTCCTTACATAATATGGCCCATCCAATGGCGGGACGGTTGCGCCACTCCTCGGGGGGCGTGTCAACTAGGTGCTGTTCTCGTGTTTTTCACAGTTTTCAAACTCCATTTATTTATTTTATTGCTCTCAAACCTCAATAACTACAACTATTACAAAGAATTAGGACTGTGAATTTATAATCATACTTATTATTTTGTGCTCAGAGGGAAATGTTTAATGGCTTTGGCCAATTGGGAAGCCAGGCAAGTTAATGTCATCAACTGCACGGGCTTGCCATCACGCAGCGCCACCGTACATATCCAAGTGTTCTTCGCCTTGTCGAATTAAGATATAGTCTGTTTCCTGAGTCTTCTGAATCACTAAAAGGCGGGGAGTGCAAAAATAGCAGACACGTAAATATCGTTAAATACGAAAAAAATGAGGTGCCTTCTTTTTTTTTTGGGGGGGGGGGGGGGGGGGGAGGGGGGTTGACCATGGAGGCATTTTTTAAATGAATCTGGAATGTCTCATGATTTTCATAGCATTCAAGTAGCCATCTGCGCCTTGTCGCTCTGGTTTTCACCTCTCAGGTAGGTGGGCTTTCAGAAGAAAATTGGGATTAACCTGAGTTTCATAATATCCATTCGGGTTTCGAAAATTAGAAAATATTGCTGCGCGCACAGTTGGCCTAGTGGGCAGCGCTCCCGTGGCCTAACGGTTATCGTGTTTGCTTCCCACGCGAAAAACCGAGGTTCAATGCCTGGCCAGGGATACGCCTTTTTGTTTCTGTAATTTCGCATGCTTGTAAATTCGAGAACCCTGTTGCTTACTCGAGGTCAAGAGGCCTACGCGCCAAGCTTTTTATGCCGATTGTTTCAGAATCCCACACATCTGCATAAGGGGCTCCGCGTGTCGAGCCTGAGTTAGTCTCGACCCAGCATTCGATCCTGTTGTTTTGCTGACATTGACGCCGGCGACGCTAACCTTCTATTTTGTTTTGGACACAAGTTTGCCCCATTAAACCTTTAGTTCCCCAGTTATTTGCCTCCTCATCATTTGTCATTTGTCATTCGTGACAATAACTGTTTTTTTTAAAGGCCTGGCCATAATGCATTTGATATGTTTGACTGACTGTAACTGGTTAAAAAGTTTTTTTTTTTTCATGTAACTCAAAATTTACCATTCTCTATCCAGAAAATAATCACTACGCTAATAACAAAACTATCTTTATTGGCAAGCCTCCATGGATACACTGCTACCTTTCAATGTTCTTTTTTTGTTCCCCTCATTTTATTAAGTGAAAAACAACAGTTCTGCCATGTTGAGAGAGTCTTGTTAAAAATACAATTCGAAACAGATTTACAATTTCCTGTGTTTGATTGTCTTTTCTATATTTGCAGCTAGCTTATCTCACTACGTGTAGTAGAGGACACCGCTGCGCCCGACGACAAACAGATTTCCAAAGCCCGCTGCCATCTTACAAACTACCTAACCAAAGAGGGTATTGACTCCTGACAAGCTGGCAGCAGTGGGCAGTAAGTTGTTTTCCTTTGCTCCCAACATGCCAAACTCTGCCATTTATTTGCAGCCATCATTATGACTTCATGTTACCTACTTGAAGGCTTGGTTTCTTTATTCAGAAAACACAAAATAAAGTCTATGCGAAAAATGTTGCTCCATAAGAAGAAAGGCACCATTCATTATAATAATGACAAGCCTGACGCAAGAATGTGTAAATAACGGACGTCTGCACAGAGTGTTACAAAACTGAACACTTACAAGGAATCGCTCTAATTATTAAAGGGTAAAGTGCTGTTTGCACATACTCAACAGTCCTTAGTAACTCAGTTAAATCATTTTCAATTGTTTCCAACTTTGTCACGCGTGTTGTCAACATGCAGAAATTTAATTAGTCTTTTTGACCTCTGTTCACTGAAGATCGCTTTGGCTATCGTCACAGACATAGCTTTGCATAGAGCTGCACTTATCAGTTTTCTCCACCGAGCCACAATAGGCTCTAATTGCAGAGGAATATCTGGTACTATTACGGTGAATATGAGCCGAAACGCCATGACACCTTGTGCTCGGGACTATTAGTGCTGTTTGTCGTATCACTTGGCAAACACTAGTGCACGCTGGGGCCGAGACACATTTATTCCTGTGCTCCTTACGCCGTTCCAATCACCGTTACGATAAGTGCACCCTGCACCGAATGCTCCTAGACACTTGTGAAAGGCACATTTTTAGATAATTCGCCTCTCTTTTTTTGCCAATGAAAGGACAAATGAAATTGTTATTTACCATCTTGATTTTTGTTTTGGGGGAATCTAACTTTCTTCCGCAAACAACTGGATGATTAAGCCTTTCTGAAGCGTTCATCAACATGCCCTCAGAACCCGCATTTCGGCCGCTGCATTGTGAATGAGTCGATTAGCTGGGGAATGCTTTAACAGGCATCACACAGCTGTGATGCATGGCCTGCCAGTATAGTGCTCATCCCATATGACAACGGTCAGGTGTGGGGATAGAGGGAAAGATGTAGCCCTGGGTTCCACAGCGCTATTCTTGGTTCTCTTAAATGGCACGAGTCATGCATGAAACCGTTTGCAAAATTTAATCAAAACAAGCTCTGTAGTACTTTGTGCAGAGCGTCCATTTGTGCAACAATCAGTTTGCGATAAGTGGCTCACAAGCAGATCTCGATTCATATTTAGGGAGAATGACAAGTGTGACCTTGTTGCCTTTGTACTTAACACCGCACCCGCCGTCGCGCTACAAGACAGCCGGAAGTGTGCTGTGGCACGTGCGCAGGAGGTGGTTTGTCTCTGCGTCAGCGCCAGTGTTTACGGAGGAATGTGCCAGGCGGCGCTGGTAGCGCCAAGCGGCACACGTGCCATTTCACCTCTTGGCAGCCGGAGTTATACATGATGTCAAGAAGCGGTAGTTCTTAAAGGGACAATGATATCAATTTCGGATATTTTTTTGGGCATTGAACTCGGTTCCATTCATGTCTCAGTCCACATTACCCGAATATCAGCCGAAACCGGCGCTTGCGTGCCGCGCAAATCAATTAAACAGTCGCGGTAATAATCGTACCGGAATCGACTGGGGTGACGCCCCGAGAGTTGCGGGAGAAGCGGAGCTTACGTGACCGTCCAGGGGCTAAGATGCTCGATATCACAAGAGACGCGTCAGCGATTTGTCGAAACGAGACCCGTGCCCTCGGTCACGTTTTGGTTCACGATTTTTAGGAATACTGTTCTAATTTCCGCTTGAATAACCATGAAGAGTATAAATCGGACCGGAAATCATTACTAACCCTACTGAAGAATCTAGTGAAACTTTTCACTATCCGGATTATGGGATTGGAAATTTGTTTCTGGAAACCCAAGATCTAGACTGCAGACAAAGAAATAATTTCTGAAAACCTAAAATCCACATAGAGTCCAGATAGGATCCAGATAGATTTCAGGTTCTATAATCCGGATAGCGAAAAGTTATACTTTTTTTCGGTAGGGAAACCGTAAATAAAACAGCATAATTGTGTTTCTCTTTACTACGCTGGACACGAAACGGGCAACAAGCAACTATGGGCAAACAAAATAAAATAAAAAAAGAACATGTGGGATGCATTTGGTTTCGGATGTCGGTGTCGTGTTTACTTTGAGAACACGGTACAAGGTGTATGTACATTGCGCAGTACTCGAAGAATTCTGCAAAATGGTAGTCATGCCAAATTTGTGCGCTGTAGGTGGCTGTTCTAACGGGCGACCGAAGACCAGTATTCGTTCGGGCGACGCTAGTTTTCACGTGTGGGCTGCGGTTCGTGTTCTTTAACGATGAAAAAAGAGGACGTCCGACTTTGGTGAAAACCAAAAATGGTGCTGTTTATTTTCTCCTTCTTGGGGAGCGTCCCCCGCGGAGGAACCAGTTCCCGGAACGGCTTTTTCGCTGCCGCTTTGTCCTTCGGGAACGCGTCACTCTTGTTTCGCCCGCCCAAATGTTGCTCACTGCTTTGGAGCCTGATAGCCACTCGTCGCCGGCTGGGCGGTTTCTGTGGGGTGATATGGCGGAGGCCGCCACACACGTGCTCCCGTTTCGTTAATGTTAAGTCGCTGAACGGAAGCTCGAACTCGCTCGCGAGAGCGGCATTGTCGTCTATGTTGACAGATCTGACGAAACGACTGCGCCACCGCGGTGCTATTACCCATCGCGGTAACCAGAGTCAATCTTCTAAATACTACCGATGCCGATTATTCACACTTGAGGTCACTCGCCACGTCAACTCCGTTTTCAGATGCCCAAAAATGAAAATGGAGATAGTTCAGTTTCGGTTTATTTAGTTATTTCGTAGGCACAGAAATACGCGTCACAAATGTCTACGAAAACTTGGGCAGCTGCCAGGTTTCCAAGAAGCCTAAAAGTACCATTTTCAAAACTGAAATAAAATCGTCTTCATTGTCCCTCTAAAGAAACATGTTAAACCAATGTTTTGTGCTTTGCAAAAGAGAACACTTTCACTTGTTGAAAACACATGTTCAGACTGCAACCCATCGCCTGCACCAAACCTCTTTTGAGGCATCCTCGACATGTCAGCACAAGAGCAAGTGGGCTTCGACTTATTTTAAGGTTTAAACCTTCAATCTTCTGGGTCCCTCATTGCAGGAGCGTAAAATAACTTTTCGATGTCGACAATTTGACTTTTTTCTCGCTTTTTCGATGCTTAAGTAACGGCTATCTCAGCTCCCAAGTATGGTGACAGGCTCCATAAAACAATTCTTTCCCGTCTTTCTGTAAGCAACGCTTCAGTCATGCGGCAGTGTTCTCCAGTTTCGCCCTGTCATGTTTAAATTTTACAGATGTCATGACAGATCTTGTTCTGTAATCTAATCCGAAGGGTGCTATAAAGGCATTTTGTTAATTTTAGGAAGATCTAATAAAGCAAGCAGGCAGAGGCAGTCATCATTTACATCCGTTTTTAATTTTGTGTGCATAACAATGAATAATATTTCAGTGTCTTTAGGTGAACAATCAGATAGGAAAAAAAGCTGGGGGAACCCTGAGAAAGTAAACAAAAGTGCCGAATTCACATGCATTTGCATGATGCAGGTTAAACGGCAATTTCGAAATAAAATTCCAAATAAGGCAATAAAACATTGAAGCAACAAAGTTAATCATTTATAGGCATATACCTAAACTTGTGTGGCCTGATTTATTATATTTAGGGAAGACTAATATTCTTGAAATGTTGGGGTAGATAACCTCTGTCACCATATTATGTGGTCAACCTGGAGGTGGGCCAAAGTTATTGGCGATTTTCGTGAGACGTTTTCGAATCTACTTTCACGGCTTTCCATTTAGACCGCTAGGTGCTGTGAATATTTGCTCAGCTTATGTAAACTGCCTAATGAACCCACCGGGACATTTTTGTGCACCGACCCTGAGAGTTTTATGTCCTAGACGCGAGGTGACATTGATTTCGCGTCGCCATTACTTCATTCACCCCCACGCTGACTGGGCCGTAAAAGCTGTGAGCTCGTTGGTCCAGTCAACTGTCGACTTTAAACCAGATAATCGACCCCCCCCCCCCCCCCACCACCACCCCCTGCAGACTCACATGCAGAGAGTGAAGTCAAGCAATCAAAGACAGGCCTTTGATTGTTTTGGCGAAAGTCAGTTTAGGGTGAATATAGTGTACCCCAGAGCAGGCTAGCTGTGCAATTTCGAAACAGAGTTGACAGTTAGAAGGTGGTGAGATTTAAGGTGGCAAATATTTTGGCTCACTTATTTTGGGTCGATATATCAATAAGATCCTTGATCAACGTTCTCAGTTGCACCTTAATAAGTACACCATTGCAACAAATTAACATGTGATGCGATGTGCCTTTTCTATATAGCGCTACAATCCAACCCGATTAATTCAAACTATACATTGTATCGAACTATTTGTGAACAGACCAGTAGCTCCAATTAAACTCCGTAGTGAAAAAAGTGGTTACATTAAACGAAAATCGCAGCATCTCCCAATAGATCAAATTGCCAAGAGCGCCGTCTTGCGCTGCAAGCTGGGAAAGCCAGCTTGCAGAAAAATCTGGCTTTTTTTTTTCTCTCTCTCTCTTTTGGGCAACCGCGCAAACCGCGCAGAAGAAAATACAAATTTTCTTGTGCGTAGCAAGCGGGGAGAGGGTGAGCCGGTGAGACCTTGAAAAACGAAGAAGCGGCCACTGAATAGCCGCGTAGAGCGTGCCTCATGACGTACAGACGCTACTTCAAGAGTAAACAACTTTTCTAAATGTGGCGTGCTTCTTTGATGTCAAATTCATTAAAGTTTTCATATAAAATTGCCGCTATATCGAACTGGTAGACGGTTTTTTGCGAGTTCGATATAAACAGGTTTGACCTACAGTGGTGCGTGTAGATGGGTTCATATCACAAGTGCGAATGACATTTTAGCGAACGGCGACATTTGAGCGAATTGTCGTTTTAGCGAATAACGGGGACGCGCGTTAACCCATCAGTCGCGCTGCGCTTTACGCCGCTTCGCGGCGACAGTCTGCGGCAACTCGTTACAAAATATGAACTCACTTGGCCCACCCGAAAACGCCGCTTCGCGGCGTCCGACTATTCGCTAAAGTGTCATTCGATGAAACGTGGGCGTTCGCTAAAACGTCATTCGATCAAGTGAGTGCCTCCCGCCTAGGAAGCGGAGGGGTCTCATGAACGAGTATATTGCGGAGCAACTTCAAGATACTAACAGCAAGCTGCCGTTTTAAGATACTTTTTGGAGCTATCTCAGTTTTCTTGTTGATGCCATGACAGTGCTGGGTTATTTGCTTTGTCATGCGTGTAATATATCTGTTTCGTCAGCTGTACCTGCTTTCGAGTGAGTTTGTTAGTTCCTTTTGCATGATATTTTAAGGAATGGTGTCGGGAGTTAATTTCAGTGGAGAGCCTCGGAATACGAGGGACAGACCGGGGGTTGCTAGCTCACTTTTCTCCGAACAGGAATTGTACAGGTGGACCTGCAGAATGGGAGGACCCGCATAACAGGTCGACCCGTATCCGCTCGGGCGCTTTTGTTTGCGACCCCTTCACATATGGTATAACCTGCTTGCACACGGGCCCCGTATGTTGATAGCATCATATGTATTACCCACACGAGTAAACCTGTATGAAAACTGTATGGGTTTCTTCAGTGGGGTAACACGGTTCCTTGTACAGTATTCAGTAATCCTGTTCAGATTATTGGTTGCACCGGCCGAACGGTTTGGACACGGTTCATTTTACGGTATACAGTAATCCAGTCCATATTACGGTATGCACTGGCTATACGGTTTGGTCACGGTATGCATATTTTACGGTATGATTCCCGGTTCGATAATCCACTTTGAATATTATCGTGCTAAATTTAATACCACTTTTGTTCGGTAGGAATTGGTTCATTTTTTGGCCTATATTTATAAAATTCTTGTTTACAGCTTGATGGGCCTTTCCTTCATATCTGTCTGAACCAAGAGCAACAAAACACCATTCTTTGTCTGATACGCATAGTTTAAGATATCTGCTTCACAATTCGTGAATGGTGGATTTGAAGCTCATTTTTTCCTTGGTCTGGTGAATCGGGTTTTCAAAGGCTTGAATGCCCTCATGTGATTTGAGGGCCTTTTTCTTAGGAAGTTCTTGCGGCTATCTGCTTTAAGACAGCTACGTTGTGCAGTGCCTCGAGCTTGGGGGCTATGGCGAACTAAGTTCCTTGTTCCATCACCTGTCTGGCTGTTGTTGAGTGTTGTATATTCCCGATCACCTGGAGTGAATTTTTCTTAATGTTCTCCTTGGCTTGTCGATGCACTTCCAGATGGGGATGTCATATGGGGAGGAAACTTTGAATCCATAGGGTGGTCCGTTGTATACAATTCTTTCCTCCTATCTATCCTCACGTTTCCTTGTTTTTTTTTTTAAAGTTCAGCTGGTTCAAGGATCTATATATGTACTACCAACTAGCTCAGCTCCTTTCCATCGTAAGAATAAAACCTTCGGGATCCTGTCATCTTTGTACGGTGCTTCAGTAGCAACGACGGATGTGGATTTTTCCGCGACGGAACATCACGTTAACGTGAAAAGTAAGCAATGATGACGTGAAGCCCGCCGGAGTTTCATAAAATGACAAGAACCTGAAGCACCGCACCACTGTCCTCTGGTATCGCCCTTTAGCGACAACGTCGTTCGCATCCTGCCAGGACGCTTCCAGTCGACGTCCATCAACTGCCCGAATGACGAAGAAGTTGAGTTACCTTGAAAAATACTACGATCACCACGTTTTTTTTTTATTTTTTTTTTTAAATTGCTGTTAGCTACGCGTTCTTTTCCCGAAAACAAGAGGAGAGAGAGAAGGTTCCAAAATTCGTAGGTAATTTGCTGAGCCTTGCCGAAAATTGCAATTTTGGCGCGACCTTAAACCGTATGTTTCTAGACCGATGCGTGTGTGGCATCCGGTATGACCAGGCGCGTCGTTTCTTACTCGCACATAAGAAACTGAGCCTGGAAGAGGCGGAAGAATTCGCATATACATCTGAGACAGCAGGCGAGAACGCTTGAGCAATGAGGAAAAAATATTCTGTAGAGCGAGATGGTGTTCGTTCCTTCCAAAGACGGCACAAAAATCGGCGATCTTCCAGGCACGTTACCCGCTCTGTCGATCCACGCAGGTCGTGCTAGAGATGCGACGCCTACCACGCTGCGGACGAGTGCCGGCCCCGCAAATCTGTGTGTCCCGAGTGTGCCAAGAAGGAGCGCACCCGTACAGGGTATGCGAGTCGGGTCGCGTTCTCAGGCACGCAGCGTACGCGCCATAAGATGCAGATAACAGATATGCTCCACGCCCTCGTAGATCACAGTTCGGCTAACAGACAAATCGTGCGCCAGCTCTAGAAAAACCTGCTGTGGGAAGGCCGAAAGCTAGGCATGCTTTTGGTCACCGGATCACCGGTGAGCGTGATTCTCGAAAACGTATTTAAAAGACACCATAAGTCGCGGCCTGCGTTGAAGAACTCTCCCCTTCACTTGTCTTGCTTCCTGTGGCTTCTGCCGGTGCTTGGTAGAATTCCCATGAGCGTTCAACCAGACCAGACGATAGTGAGGAGCGTGTTGATCCTTGTATATTGGGAAGGAACCTTGGTTTTTTTCCGTAACACGATCCAAACATTAAACAATGCGGGTGTGTCGCTGCTGGAAGCGGGAAAGTCCCCCCACGTGAACGTGCTACGGGAGGATGCCCAGGTGCAAAATATGTTGGGAGAGGTTTCGGATATTTTTGAAAAGTTGGGCTGCTGCGGTGGTCCACCCGTTCAGCTATTCAAGAAAGAAAGTGCTCTCCCCCGCTTCTGCAAGGCGCGGTCTGTGCCACACGCACTCCGTGAAAAGGTATCGGCGGAAATCAACCGTCTTGTACAGAACGGGGTACTCTCTCCTATTCGCATTACGGAGTGGGTCACACCGGTGGTGCCGGTGGCGAAGAAGAACGGTGACATAAGACTATGTGGCGATTCCAAGCTAACTGCACACCCTGCTACACACCTGGAGCAGCCAAAAATTGACCACATTTTTGTGGAGCTGTGCGGCAGATAAGTATTCAGCAGGCTCGATTTATGCACTCTGTACCATCAGTTTTCCCTCGACGAGGAGGCTCGGAATATGGCGGTGCTGAACACTCATAAAGGCTTATATCACTACAGTCGTCTAGCCTTCGGCATCGCGCCAGCCCCGGCCCCCTCTCAACGAGGCATTAAGCCGCTTCTTTACGGTCTTGCACGGGGAAATGTATACCTCGAAAACATCATCGCAGCAAAAAGGAAACTATCGGTACATCGACATACCAGCAGGTGTTTCAGCGGCTACAATACAATGGCCTCGAGTTACATACACCAAGCGAAATATAGGTTCAGAGAAAAGCAAGTGTCATTTTCGGGACACAAGATAGATGCCATGAGTCTGCACCCTCAACGAGACAACCTGAAGTCAGTAACAGCAGCGCCGAGACCGACGTTGGTGAGCCAGCCGAAATCCTTCCTTGGGTTGTCACGTATTACGCCAAGTTCTTACCCAGCTTGGAAGCGACATTGGCTCCGCTATACTGGTTTTTAACTAAAATAGCGAAATGACAGTGGGGTAACGAGCAGGAAAGGGCCTTCCGAGAGACCAAGCACGCTATGAACGAGGCTGAATTTTTTGTTCACTACGACCCTCGAAAGAATTTGCGGCTGGGGTGCGACGAGTCACCCGACGTCCTTGGGGTGAAACTCTTGCATCGCATCAACAGAAGAGGTTTCCTGATAGCGTTTCTTTCACGATCCCTTACATCGGCAGAACGCAATTATCCACAACTCAAAAAAGCGGCTCTGGCCTTGGTCTTCGGAGTTTCGATTTCAAGACTATCTCTTCGGCAACCGCTTCTCGCTTGTAACAAACTGCAAGCCACTAACGGCGTTGTTTCATCCGATGCGGTCAATTCCCCAAATAGCGGCGGTCAGAATCCATAGGTCGACGTTACTTTTCTCAACATGCCAGTACGACGTCCAATATAGGAAGGGACAGAAGAATGCTAATGCCGACGCGCTTAGTTGCTTGCCGTTTCAAGGAGGAGAGGTTAACAGCAGTACATATCTCATGGAATACGTGCTGTACACTCAGGACCTAGATGAGCGGATTCTATCGGCCCAACAGTTGGCGGCCGTGACCACCTAGGACAAGATCCTTCGGCACGTGAAAGAATTGGTTCAATGTGGCTGGCCGCGACATTTGGGCACGAATGAGCAGCCTTTCTTGCCGTGCATCGCCCGCAGAAACGAGCGCTTGGTAAGCCACTACCTCATCTGCTGGGGTCATCGCATGGTTTTACCAGAAAAAACGAGATCGTTTATACTGAAAAACTTCCACGGCACGATACCCATCACTGAATCACAGCAATGAAGAATCTGGCCAGGACAGTTTCGTGATACCCGGGTTTAGATCATAAAATTGAAATACTTGTGAAGAATTGCCCACAATCCGTGCAGCGCTGGCCGATGGCCGCGGCACAGGTCCCGTCAAAGTTGCTAGAGACTAACAAACGCTGGTGCCGTCTACATATGGATTTTGCCTACCCTATCGACGGACACATGGTTTTCTTCCTGGTTGATTCGGAGACAAAGGGGATTGAGGCTTTACCACTAAAGACAGCAACAGCAGGCTCTACCACTGACGCCCTCAAGGAAATATTAGCTCACTTCTGCCTTGCTGAAACCCTCGTATCAGACAACGGCCCTCAGTTTTCAAGTGCGTCGATGGCTCGATCTTTAAAATGAAACCACGTGTGTCATATCACAACAGCAGCACCTTATCTTCCACAATAAAGTGGCTAGCGGAGCGGATAGTTCGCACCCTTAAAAAGCTAAAGCCGTTTACAACTCCCTGTAACGCGGAATTGGAGCGCAGCTCTTGAGGAGGAGGAGGGAAGGGTACTGAAGGGAGGGTAGACCCCTCCTCCTCCCCTCATTTTTAATTTGCTCCGGGGGGTCACCTGACCTCGGGGGGAGGAGGTCACGTGACCTCGGGGGGGGGGGGGGGTGTCGCGTCATTTCGGGGGGGAGGGGGGTCACGTGACCTCGGGGGGTCACCTTGGGGGTCACGTTGCCTTGAGGTTACCTTGGAGTGACCTGGGTTCACGTAACTTGGGGGGTCACGTGACCTGGGAGCTCACGTGACCTGGGGGTCACGTAACTTTGGGGGGACACGTGACCTTGGGGTTAACATGGTTACGCCGACGGCGACGCCGCTCAAGCCGGAGACGGGCGCCTAAGAGCTGCGCTCTAAAAGGGCCTGAAGAAATGCAAGATAGACACACTGCCAAACAGCATTCATAAGTTTTTAGAGCACAGTTCTTGGGCGCCCGCTTCCGGCTTGAGCAGCGTCGGCGTAACCGCGCGGTGAATTATGGGAAACGTCCCATAATGCAACGCGCGGGGAGGACGAGGAGGGAGGAGGAGGGGAAAAGGAGAGCGAAGGAGGGGGAGGAGGATAAGAGAAAGATGAGAAGGAGTAGAAGAGGAGGACTTGAGGAGGGTGGAGGGAGGAAGAGGAGGGGGAGTAGGGAGGAGGAGGGAGGGGGAAGAGGAGACGGGAAGGGGGATGAGTAGGAGAGGGGGGAGGACAGGAGGAGGAGTTGAGGGGTACATGCCAGCTACCCATTGTGCAGGCAAGTGATATCAGCATCCAGAAATCACAGAGATGCACGTATGAAAACGTGGTGTACTCGTTATCCAAGTGGCCATCCGCATCGGTATGGGTCTGTCCTGTACCCATCAGTCCCTGTGGCAGGTTAAACGAAGTGGGTAAACTGTGCGCCGCCAAGGTCTAAAACGGCTGGCTCGTGGTACCTCTGAATCTCACGCCTACGGCACTCACCGAATATTTCGTCCAAGACAAGGAAGGACTTCTTACCAGTCAAGCAGGAAAACATCCCATTGGCCCTGAGGGACGTGCACTCGCTGTTTTGCTGTGGCAATCTCGGTGGAGCGCGCTCGAGAATAATGCTGAGGAAATCAAAAACGTCGAGCATCTTCGGCAGAGCCGACAGCAAGTAGGATGACATCGAGAGTATCACTTGCTTCGTCAAAGTGTTAACTTTAACGCTGTTCCGTTGTCCCTCCGTGATCCTGGGGTCCTGTTCCATGGCACAGGCAGAACTTAGACAGAGTGGAGCTTCCAGATGTGAGAACTACATTTTTTTTTTCCGGACAAGCGGAGATTGAGAGTACCATAATATATGTATATATATAGCAGAAGAAAAGAACCCTTAGTGAAAACAGCAACAGCGGACGATTTAATCTACCACGTTTCGGCCGGAGTCCGGCCTTCGTCAGGAAGAACTTGTAGAGATGAACTCGGGTGTTATTTATACAATGCTACGGTCGAGTCCCAATTTCGGCGGGGTGACGGTTGGAGCTATCGTGAAAGAGAAGCGTAGGGCAGTTCTTATGCGGGTGAAGAAGCTTGACGGTCGGGGCCAAGTTTCATATATATATATATTTGGGTGATTTCATCTCAACTCAGGCACGGATTTACGGTCGAATTTTTAATATTGACGAAAAAAATATAAGGAAGACGCAAACGGTTATTTCGTGGGATATTTTGTTCTCAAGTTATGGACCGTTGAAGCGGTCAAAATGGAAATTGATGTTTTTCCAGTCTATCGGAGGTGCCATATTTCACTCCATCCCTTTTCCCTAATTTTTACGCTACATCAATATAACTTTTTGGGAACACTCTATACATAGGCTTTTTCATGCTAATTAAGCGTCTAGGTTATAACATTCTTAATGATTTTTTTTATTTGTCATACCGCCTCTCTGTGACGATATTTGACGAAGTTCAGCAAGCTGTGCTGTGTAACCTAAACAACATATTTTTGTGATCTTTATATTACCGTAAAGCACCAATTATGCTCTTTTTTTGTATAATTTCAATATTTTTCCACAAGTATATTATGCGCTACATGTGCCTGAATAACGAATATTTCGAAAAACTAGCAAGTTTGAAGTCGATTTTCTAAAAAAAACCACTTCTTTTTTTTTTTTTTCACAGTTAGTTAATATAGTAGTCTATCAGGAACTACCAAGAGAAATTGTAATATATTGTTTGTATGGCCGCTATTAAGACACGAATCTCGTGCTATGAGTGTTTTGAACGGGACTTCGCACAGGCGCTTTGCTGAGCAGTATATTGGGCAATGTAAAGTTTTCTATTTAATGTTAGTACTTACCACAATATCTGAGCGCACAAGCAAGTGAAGTAACAATATTTATCCTTACAATATTTATTTACTTGGCACTGGGGTGATTTGAAAGGTGTGTGAGCTTCGCCTGATGTATTGATGGAGAAGTACGGTAACATCTAAACTCACCGACAAACGTAAGTCACGAAGAAAAAGTCTAAGTAACCTGGCATGAATCACTGCAAATAGAAATGAAACCTAAACACATGACTAACGGATTTGAAGCCATACACGCCACGAAATGCTCGTCCTTACACGCTACGAAATGCTCGTCCTTACACGCCACGAAATGCTCGTTATATTACGAAAGAGCCCGTATGTGCACAAAATAGACCGTACTTCCTAAGCGTCAGATACTAAATCGCACATATGTATATGCACTGCATATCTGTTTTACATAAGAAAATATGACAATTACATATAAAGTTCGGAATTTTAAACTCAAGATGCGACACGTAACCAACGAAGGGAAGTAATATTTCATGTTGTAGCCTAAACATGTTCATTTCATAAAATATATCAAAATGTGTTGACCAAATGTCTTATATACTCCTAATTAACATAAAATACACTCACATTTAATACAAATATAAACTTTAAAACGAACTGAACACCGCCTAATTCCGTCTGGTTTACGGATAGACGACGCAGTACCTTTTCAATACTACACGGCGCTGCTCACACAAAAACAGTGATAAACACCTGGGATAGTGATAGTCATCTTTGGACGTAGCACATTTCGAGACAATAGGTTGATGCGATTCTGAGCCAGTTTTCGCTTTGTCCTAATTGCAGTCAGTTGCTTTGTCCAAATTGCAGTCAAAGTCTATGGCGCATCGTCTGATCACACAGCGCGCACTCACAGGGGGACAAGGATGAACGCACTGTTGAAACGGTCCGGCCTTTTCACGGTCCCACCATTTAGCTCTGTCTATTCTGGGGTTTGGTAAACTCTTTCTAGGACCACATCACCTCCCCCTTCCCCCATTGCTTTGCTCCACACATGAGAAGACTGTATGCCTTTCGATGGGGTTACCTTCTCCCACCCCTTCCTTTTAAGCTCCCGATAACGGGACAGCTCCTCTTGGTCGATGAAGAGAAGCGTTATCCCCTTGATTTTCTGGCCGAGAGCTTCAACGAACGTAGGAGCGTTAGTAATGGAGCTCAGCTCAGTTGTTTTCAAGTTATGCAGTGACGCATGATGCTTCAGCACACCATCCACTCCATCACTTTTGCCGTGCCCTGACGCCGAGTAGATCCACCTGCTGACATCAAACTTCTTCTGAAATTCGTGTAGTTGGTGCCGAATTTTGAAATGGCTTGGAGCGCCGTCCAAAACATAGATTAGCTCCAAAAAAAACGGGCAAGAGTTCCTCGAGCCTGTCTTCAATCATTGTGAGCTCAAAGAGCGCGTGTGCAGAATCATGACAGGTATCGTGACTCACGACGCCGAAACTTAGTGTTCCCTTCGTGGTCGTCGCAACGCAGGTGAAGATTGTCACCATTTTGGTTTTCCAGTGGTATCCCTGCACTGCACGTTGGAGCACAATACTCCAGTTTTCGGCGAAATCAAAGTGGAGGACTACGACACGTGGCTTCACATTTGCTTTTTCAAGCCATATTGCTCTGTGTTGTGCGTGCCGAATATAATAGTGGGTTATGAATTTCTTCGTCCACTTGTTGAGTTCATTAAGAAAAGCAGTGGCCTCCAAATGTTTTTTTCACCAACTCGCCACCAGATTCCCACAGTGCCAACTCCAGTTCGTCTTCAGCGCTCATCCCTAGCATCTCGAGGGATATGTCCTTCCGGTTCGAACAGGCTTCACACCTCAGCAAGAAGCAGTTTTGGGAAGGATTTTCACAAAGAAAAATTTTCTGGACGTCTTCAAAGGTCATGGTCTTCCCCGCCGCATTTGGCAGAGATGTCAGACAGAGTATGAAGCTGGCGCAGCATACACAAACACACTCTTCATGTACAGGGTGTTTCTTAACCCACTTGGACCGAAGAGAATAAAATTTTGTTAGGCCCATTTTTGACTCGGGATTGGCCGCCTTGAATTCCTTGTAGGTTTCCCTAATAGATCTTGTCAAAAATCGCTTCGTGACGAAGACTTCCTGACCATCAATAAAAGCCTTAAGACTTCCTTCTTGTTCGGGCTTTGTCTTGAGCAGTCTTTCGCATCTGATGTGTAGTAAGTCAACGCAAGAGCAACATCGTTTTCGTTGAGAGCATGTCCTTGGTATGGGTCAGGTGACGCACAGACCCCCATTTTTTTCAGCTTTCTTGATTGGTCCAAAGCATGCTTCGTCACTTCAGGAATTGCTTTCAGGATAGCTTTCTTTTTGAGATTAGATGGAAAGAGAGTTAAGAGACGCTAGCGTTCTAGCTGCGACGCGCTCTTGACGTAGGCTGCTCGTAAATTGCTGACCCAGTCGGAGCACGAGGAGCATGGATCTTCTTTGTCTGTGCCCGTAGGTTCTCCGTACACGTCACTTAGTTTACGACCAATTTTCTTTTTGAAGTCCGCGGTTATCTCGGATTTTTTTCGCTTAACATAGCCTGTGCGACTTCGTGGGGTCACGCTAGAAGGGAGTTTAAGTGTTGTCACACTTACCTCGGCAGCATCAATCGCTTCAGACACTCCTTGGACCAGGGCTTTCTCGTCAACGAATGATCTGTCCGCTGGTTTCAGGGATGATGACGATGAGCTTGATGACAACATTTCCTGTCCTTGCTTATGTTCTTCAATCTGACCCAAGAACATTGTGTAGCAGTTATTGCACAGAACATCACCAGGACTTACGCGCTGGGCGTCCTCAGCCGGTAGAACTTGGTTAAAGGGCACATGAAACGATTTTTGGGTTGGGATAAATCATTTTAGAATGGGATTTTACTAATAGCACATCGTTCAGTGGACCGAAAGAAAAAAGGGAGAAAGTCAAAAGCCTGACTTTCAGTGCGAAAATTTGAAAACAGAGCGGACTATTTCATACCTCCTCCGCTTCGCAAGCTCTCTGCCTTTTCACTGTGATACATCCCCGGTCCCAAAAGCGCGTCATCGGGTCCAAACTGACGTCACACACAACCGGACCTCACTTATTCCCTTCACCCCTAAGCTGACATTGTGGTGGAAGCTACGCGCTTGCCGGATCAATTAGCCGCCTCCCTTTCATCACCCGACTTCATTCTCTGCAGCCACATTTGCCACGCTAACGTGGCAAGTGTGGCTAGCCCAACGAGCACGTAGCTTCAACAGCGCTGTCAGCTTCGGAATGAACGGGGTAGGGAAAGCAACTTTTGTCTGAATTTTGAGCGACGGGCTAATCTTCAAGGGGGACAATGGCTCTGTCCGGGTACATAAACCAGATTCCGAGCAAGAGGGGCCTCCCTTCTTTTCGTCTTCTTTAACTGTTTGGTGGAATGCGCGATTTATGAGTTGAGGAGGAAAGCTAAACAGGAAAAAGTTGGAAAAGTGTTTCATGACCCCTTTAAGAAAACTTAGGTTTAGCTCCGAAGCTTGACGAAAATGGCGTCCGTAAAACACTATTTTCTTGTGTCTCCTTGAATAGTCGGCGCACACTTTCCGGTCCGAACTGATTAACGTATTAGCCATGGCAGTAACGAACACTTCTGGCTTTCTGAAAGCAGGAGCAGTTTTAAGTTCATCCAGCTCAGACAGCACGGAGGTAGAATGAGTACCAGCTTTCCGCCGTGGCTAAGGAATTCAAGTAAAGAGCCAGAAAGGGACCGAGAAGGCTATTATCAGTTAGACGACGTGCGAAGATTCGGCTTCCTTTGGGTCCCCAATCTTCCCGTCGATCCATACTTAAACATTCGCTCTCCGCCTCGCGCGTAATCTGAGTGGCACGCAGCAGCGGCGTCTCTTTTAGTGCCCGCGGATTAGTGGCACGGTTGTGTTAGAAGGACGAGGAGGGGAGCTTGGAGAGACAGAGGGGGGCTTGCGACATAAACTCTAACCTCGAAACGCCTGTTCTCCCGACAATCAGGGTTTCCGTGTCGGTTGCATCCAAAGGCATAATCCTTGGAGGCTCCAGGACCCCGACGAAGATAGAGGCGGTAGTCCCGTGATGTTCAAGATAAAGTATTCTATACACGCCGCCTGACTGGGGTGGCATCTGTAAAATTTCGGAGCCGAAAGCAAAATGCCTCAGAGGACTTATTTAATTATTTGCGACTTCTCTAACGATCTGCATTCCCCCGCATTGGGAGAAAAAGATGCGCTCGCACTTGTGAATACGGACTTCTAAGTAACTTTTTTAGAGCGCAGCTCTTAGGGGCCCCTTTCTAGCCTGAGCGGCGTCGGCGTCGGCGTCGGCGTCGCCGTCAGCGTCGGCGGGGGGGGGTCACGTGACCCCCCCCCCGAGATCACGTGACCCCCCCCCCCCCGAGATCACAAGACCCCCCCCCCCGAGGTCACGTGACCCCCCCCCCCCCCCCCCCGAGATCACGTGACCCCTCCCCCCCCCTCCCGAGGTCACGTGACTACCCGCAGGTGACGTGACCCCCCCTAGTATCCTTCCCTAATCCTCCTCAAGAGTTGCGCTCTAATTCGGCGTTACAGGGATTTGTAAACGGCTTTCATTTTTTTTTTCAAAGCACTACTCAAAATTTCTTTTTATGTTTATGGTTGGATATTAGGTAACTGCTAACGATAAATAGAAAACCTTATATAGGCTATATTTCTGCTCAGCAGAGCGCCTGTGCGAAGTCCCGTTCAAAACGCTCATAGCACGAGATTCGAGTCTTAATAGCGGCCATACAAACAATATATTACAATTTCTGTTGGTAGTTCCTGTAGACTACTAGATTAACAAACTGTGAATAAAAAATGAAAAAAAATAAAAAGTGGGCTTTTTTTAGATAATCGACTCCAAACTTGCTAGTTTTTCGAAATATTCGTTTTTCAGGCACATGTAGCGCATTATATACTCGTGACAAAATATTAACATTATACTCAAAAGAAAGAGCATAACTGGTGCTTTACGGTGATATAAAGATCATAAAAATATGTTGATTAGGTCACACAGCACAGCTTGCTGAACTTCGTCAAATATCGTCAAAGAGAGGTGGTTTGACAAATAAAAAAAAATCCTTAAGAATGTTACGACCTAGACGCTTAATTAGCATGAAAAAGCCTATGTCTAGAGTGTTCCCAAAAAGTTATATTGATGTAGCGTAAAAAGTAGGCAAAAAGGATGGAGTGAAATGTGGCACCTCCGATAGGCTGGAAAAACATGAATTTCCACCTTGACCGCTTCAATGGTCCATAACTTAAGAGCAAAAAATCCGACAAAATAACCGTTTGCGGCTTCTTTTATTATAGGAATTGCCCCAAAACATATGTTGTTTTCGTCAAAATTAAAAATTCTACCCTAAATCCGTGCCTGAGTTGAGATGAAATCACCCATATATGTATATATATATATTTACATACAAACGAATATGTGCAGATGAATGAACCGTACTTAATCCAATGAATTCAAGAATCCAAGTTTTCAGGAACCCGCCGAAAGCCAAAAAATGGCGGAGCCAGGATTTGAACTCTGGGCCTCCCAATGTCCGGTCGGGTGTGCTAACCACTACACCACTCCACCTTAGCTTTCTGGCGTTTCCTACCTGTCGTATTAATGTACAAGAAACGAAATGTGTCCAATCGGAGGTGTTCTGGAAACACACGCTGCCGCGTGGAACGCGGTACGACGCTTAGTGTCACGTGGTACGTGCTCGTTTGTGCTCCAGAAATCCTCCCACTGTTTGTCTCGCCCCGTGCACATGTAGTATTCTTTGCTTATGAGCTTTTTTTAGAGACACGGTATCATCATCATCTGCGAGAATCAAGAGCCACGTTATTGAATATACAACACAGGCACTTCACGTCATCGTACGTGGTCTCCGAGGGGGATATAAACGAATATGTGCAGATGAATGAACCGTACTTAATCCAATGAATTAAAGAATCCAAGTTTTCAGGAACCCGCCGAAAGCCAAAAAAATGGCAGAGCCAGGATTTGAACTCTGGGCCTCCCAATGTCCGGTCGGGTGTGCTAACCACTACACCACTCTACCTTTTTTTTTTTTTTTTCGAAGCAGTTGTTTATTTACATGTTAAAAACATAAGTAGCAAGAATGAAGGAAATGAGGTATATACATATGTTAGAGCAGAAAAAGAACGTTACATATGTTACACATTGCATTAAATGACCCAGGTGCAAAGTAAATCAGTTAAAGGTTACAACATTGTTAAAGAGTATAGTAAACTCGCCTCTGAATGTATATTACACTCAAAGATGTTAAAAGTGTATTAGAGTGAGGCACATGCGAAGGCGACGGATAGTCTTCCTGAGGCATGAAAATTTAGTGCTACCTTCTGACCTTTCACCAGAGTGTCTCTCAGATCTTTTTCTATTTCTACTGGTTCTAAAATTCTAATAGTCCACTCCAATTTGCTAGCAAAGTGTCGCCAGGCAGGTTTAGGGTTGAGTGTGCACTCTGTCATGTCTATTCTTGACCGCCATAGCGAATGTAGGCCTAAAACCATGATTATCTCAGTCAGGTCAGTCAGCGTCCTTTGGTCGTGCCGCCGTAGGAATTTCAAGGTACACCAACTAATTTGCAAGTCCAGATCAAAGGAAGACTGTAGTTCGGCCCCAAATATTTCTGCATTGGAACAAAAAAATATACTCATGCTCGAGTGTTTCTTCTTTACCACATAAATCAGAATTGTGTGACCATGGCACGAAGAAACCCTTGGCCTGCTGCCACACTTTGACGGGAAGCACTTCCGTGTGGAACTTGAAAAAGAAGTCTTTCGATGATGTGGCGACGGGCAAACGTTTTAGACGATTAAATACGTCATTGTCGGTTGGCTGGTTTTTCAAGGGTCTGTAAAGCGGAGGAGGAATCAGCGCGGAGACTGTAGCCCAATACAGTTGCTTACGGTTGCTTTTCAGAAGAAAGTCCCACGAAAAAGTGTTTTGCAGCAGGCGGATTGACTGGGCGATTTCTTTGTAAAAGAAAAGCACTCGAGAAAAGGGTGTAGGGGTAGCAGTGGTGACTTGCCATGCCATAAGTTGCGACGCACCGAGGTGGTGAAATGCAGACAGTATGAAGGGGTCTTGCTGATCTCGGAAGAAGAGGAAACGATGAATGACGAGCTTTAGGCCGACATTGATGAGACCTAAGCCTCCTTTTGCAAGACTTAGAAAGAGGTTTTGACGTCGCATTCGTTCCATGGACGATTTCCATATAAAAACAGCCCAGGAACGCTGAACTTTGTCTGCCGTGGCAGTAGAGAAGGGCATCACTTGCGCAGAATAGAGGATGGCTGGATATGATATGGCGTTGCACAGGTAGCTTCTTGTAAAAAAAGAAATGTGCCGGGATTTCCAGGGAAATAGCTTCGCTCTTTGTGCTCCGATGCGTTTCTTCCATAAGGACGCCGCACCTCCACGAAGGTCTAAGTTGGTCCCCAAGTAGGTCGTCACTGATTCTGACCACTGATTACCCATAAACTTAGAAGGTTTGGTTCCCCAGTCTCCAAGCCAGGCACCGCAAGACTTTTTTCGATTCAAAGAAGAACCGGAGTATTTGCTATAGCTCTCTACAAGCTCAAGAGCAATCTGCACTTCTTTCTTAGATGAGCATACAAAGGTAATGTCATCGGCATATGCCAGAAACTTCAGGACGTGTTCGGAAAATTGGAATCCAGCGATCGAAGTATTGTGAAGTACAGTGCGGCAAAGTGGTTCTAAATATAACGAAAACAGAAGGGGCGAAAGCGGGCAGCCCTGCCGTACTGATCTGCGCACAAAAATAGAGGTTCCTACATTCCCATTGATGACGAGTTTCATTGTGATGTCCGTGTAAATTATCGAAATCCATTTCTCAATGTAATCTCCCAGTTCACAGTGCCGTATAAGGGAAAATAGAAACTTCCGGTCGACTCTGTCGAATGCTTTACTTAGGTCTAGCTGAAGCGAAGCTAGGTGTGCATAACCTTGTTCAGCAGCTTCGCACATGATGCGCATCCGGTGAAGGTTGTGTGTGATGGAACGACCTTTGAAGCCGTAGCTCTGGTGGTCTCCAACGATATGACGAAGTCCTATCTCGAGTCGTCGTGCCAGTATTCTTGCAAGAATTTTATAATCCGTACAAAGTAAGCTGATGGGACGAAAATCGGATACTTCTGGTGCTCCGTCATTAGGGGCTTTTTTGGGTATTAATACTACGTGACTTTTCCTCATTGACGGTGGCAGGAGCTCTCGTTTTCTGATGTCTTCAAATACGTGCACGAGAGAAGCGCCAACAATATCCGCAAATGTTTTATAAAATTCAGCACCAATGCCATTAGGACCAGGACTCTTGTTTGTAGGGAGCTCTTTTATCACTCGCTGGATCTCTCTCGGTGTTATGGGAGAGCTTATTATTTCTCTCGCTTCTTCTGGAACCTTAGGGAGTAAGGAGAGCACCTTCTCTGGAATATCCGACAAGGTTTCCGTCCTTGCAAATAGGTCTCCATAAAAGCTTTCAAACGCAGCGCATATATCTGATTGTGTAGATGCTATTGAGTCTTTATGATGAACCGCGGTGATAGCATTACGATTGCGTCGTAGTCTTTCGAATGTGTGAAAAACTTTAGATGGCTGTTCCTCGTGTTCTAGTGTCAGCTCTCGACTTCGAATGAGCGCTCCCCAGTGTCGCTGTTCAATAAGCTGTTGCAATTGTTTTTTTATGTTCTTGATATCTTCGATAAATACGCCTGGGCGTCGTTCTTCTTCAGTGACGAGGGATCGTAAAGCATTTACGAGAGCTAGTTCTTTGGCCTTTTTTCGTGCACTCTCTACAGAGCTTCGGATGACCGCTTGCACTTTCACATAAGATTTGAACGCTTCCCATTTGCAAGCGTCGATTGGCTCACTTTCGGCTAGAACGGTTAGCTCCTTACGAATTTGTTCGCGAAATACTTCATCTTCCAAAATTGTGTTGTTCATCTTCCAAGATTCAATTCCTGAACTACGTGTGGAGCGATCTGTCTGTCTTTTAAACGACATGGACACTAGCGCATGGTCTGAGAGGTGCGTGGGATTCGCAGTATATTGAATCTTGTCACTGGGGATTTCACCTGAGATGTAAATTCTATCAAGCCGCGCATGAGAAGCACCTTGCCAATGGGTGAATTTGGGATCAAAACATTTTACGTCTTCTTTCGCGTCCTTGAGGTCGAAGTCATGAAGAATGTTTTTCAACTCCACTATGCTTCCATCACTTTTCCATCCAGAAGTTGTGCAATCGTTCCGCGACAGTACGCAATTAAAGTCCCCCGCTAAGATAACTTTACTTGGGGTGTCTAAAGTTAAACGTAAGCTTTTGAAAAACGTTAAACGATCCGAAGAGTTGTTTGGTGCGTAGATGGAAACTATTCTGACTAATTCTTCGCCAACCAAAACGTCTATGGCAGCTGTGCGACCATCTGCTGCTAGCTCACAGTCAACGAAACTGCAGTGGCGTGAGGCTTTTCGCAGAAAGATAGCGGTCCCAGCACTTAGGCCAGAGGATGGAGCGTGATAACAATAATATGCATCCTGGAAGTAGGTGACAAGATCAATTTCTTGCTCTCTAGTTGAGATTTTGGTTTCCTGTAGACATATTATATCAATTTTGTGTTGATAAAGAATCTCTTTTAGCCATACCTTACGGCGTTGACTTATAAGGCTGGCTACGTTAAAAGTCCGGATTGTAAAAGCACCATAAGGATCGTCATTCATTGAACGTATTAGGTGATGGAGCAAAGTGAAGCGTCTCTTACTGACTCTTCGGGTCCTCGTGGCCGGACAGGATGGAATCCTGATCGGTGATGGGAGATTTGGGAGATAGAGATTTTGTTCTCCTCTTCCTTCTCCTCTTTGACTCTGCCCGCTCCCATTGAGATGTTGAGGCAGGATCTGTGGTGCACAGAATTTCGTCTCCCTTTCTTTTCCCGAGCATTTCTTTGTCGCTGGTTTCGTCCATTTCGGATGCCTCTTCCTCTGGTTGCATTGACTCTTCAGCTTGGTCTTCAGGAACGAGAGCACTGAAAGAGTTGGTGATGACAATATTGCTCACTGTCTCCTTCGTTGCAGAGCATGACGACGCCGACCTGTCTACGCACTTCTCAGTCCGTGAGGCTGCCTCGACGTAGGCTGTCCTGTGAGCGGTGCTGACGTCTGCCGAAACCTCTGTTTGTGCTGTTTCTTCTGCGTCCATCAAGTAGTCTGCAGGAATCTGGAGAGATGCAGTCGTTCGGTTGGCGTACGTTGGGACACAGTCTTCGAGATCATGGCCGAATTTTCGACATGCGCTACACCAGGGAGCACGGCACTGGCCTCGGACGTGTCCGACTTGCCTGCATCGCAGACATTGCGGTGCTCTGCCAGGCACGGAGACAAGGACGGTTGTTCCTAAAATCCTGAGCTGATGCGGCAAGCTGTCCGCAGTCACACCTTCGTTCAATTCAATTGATAGTATTCTTGTGGTCGTTTCCACATCCTCGAAGCCGGAGTAGTGCCACTTGTCTCGAACGATGCTTTTTATTTTTCCAAACGTAGAGAACGCGCTGGCCACGTTTGCATCTGGGACGGTAGTTGGAACCCAGTGCACCTTCATGGACAGCGCAGTCTTGCTCCCGTCTATTATCAAACATGTTTTGTTCTTTACATGGATCTCTCGGAGCTGCAGCAGTCTTTCTTTTTCCTTGGCAGAACGCACTGTGAGCAGCCACACATGATTGTACTGGTAGGCCCCAAGCGAAGCTAGCTCATTTGGGTTGATGATTTTCTTCAAAGCAGGACCGAAATCGTCGATGCGGTATGGCCGGGCTGATGGGTCCCCATGAAGAATCAGTGAATTTTCGAGCAGCTTACCGTTGGGAAGGGGTGGCAGTAAAATCTTGTATTCCGTTGTACTTGGTGCAGAGGGGGCAGAAGCAGAAATAGTTTCAGAATATTCCCGGCTAGGCTTAGCCGTTGAGATTTCCTTTACGGAGCCCATTTCCAACGCGGCCATTCAGCTCGTCGTCTTCTTCGAACTCCACTACACCACTCTACCTAAGCTTTCTGGCGTTTCCTACCTGTCTTATTAATGCACAAGAAACGAAATGTGTCCAGTCGGAGGTGTTCTGGAAACACACGCCGCCGCGTGGAACGCGGTACGACGCTTAGTGTCACGTGGTACGTGCTCGTTTGTGCTCCAGAAATATCCCCCTCGGAGACCACGTACGATGACGTGAAGTGCCCGTGTTGTATATTCAATAACGTGGCTCTTGATTCTCGCAGATGATGATGATACCGTGTCTCTAAAAAAAGCTCATAAGCAAAGAATACTACATGTACACGGGGCGAGACAAACAGTGGGAGGATTTCTGGAGCACAAACGAGCACGTACCACGTGACACTAAGCGTCGTACCGCGTTCCACGCGGCGGCGTGTGTTTCCAGGACACCTCCGATTGGACACATTTTGTTTCTTGTGCATTAATAAGAGAGGTAGGAAACGCCAGGAAGGTAAGGTGGAGTGGTGTAGTGGTTAGCACACCCGACCGGACATTGGGAAGCCCAGAGTTCAAATCCTGGCTCCGCCATTTTTTGGCTTTCGGCGGGTTCCTGAAAACTTGGATTCTTTAATTCATTGGATTAAGTACGGTTCATTCATCTGCACATATTCGTTTATATCCCCCTCGGAGACCACGTACGATGACGTGAAGTGCCCGTGTTGTATATTCAATAACGTGGCTCTTGATTCTCGCAGATGATGATGATACCGTGTCTTTAAAAAAAGCTCATAAGCAAAGAATACTACATGTACACGGGGCGAGACAAACAGTGGGAGGATTTCTGGAGCACAAACGAGCACGTACCACGTGACACTAAGCGTTGTACCGCGTTCCACGCGGCGGCGTGTGTTTCCAGAACACCTCCGATTGGACACATTTCGTTTCTTGTGCATTATTAAGACAGGTAGGAAACGCCAGAAAGCTAAGGTGGAGTGGTGTAGTGGTTAGCACACCCGACCGGACATTGGGAGGCCCAGAGTTCAAATCCTGGCTCCGCCATTTTTTGGCTTTCGGCGGGTTCCTGAAAACTTGGATTCTTTAATTCATTGGATTAAGTACGGTTCATTCATCTGCACATATTCGTTTATATCCCCCTCGGAGACCACGTACGATGACGTGAAGTGCCCGTGTTGTATATTCAATAACGTGGCTCTTGATTCTCGCAGATGACGATGATACCGTGTCTCTAAAAAAAGCTCATAAGCAAAGAATACTACATGTACACGGGGCGAGACAAACAGTGGGAGGATTTCTGGAGCACAAACGAGCACGTACCACGTGACACTAAGCGTCGTACCGCGTTCCACGCGGCGGCGTGTGTTTCCAGAACACCTCCGATTGGACACATTTCGTTTCTTGTGCATTAATAAGACAGGTAGGAAACGCCAGAAAGCTAAGGTGGAGTGGTGTAGTGGTTAGCACACCCGACCGGACATTGGGAGGCCCAGAGTTCAAATCCTGGCTCCGCCATTTTTCGGCTTTCGGCGGGTTCCTGAAAACTTGGATTCTTTAATTCATTGGATTAACTACGGTTCATTCATCTGCACATATTCGTTTATATCCCCCTCGGAGACCACGTACGATGACGTGAAGTGCCCGTGTTGTATATTCAATAACGTGGCTCTTTATTCTCGCAGATGATGATGATACCGTGTCTCTAAAAAAAGCTCATAAGCAAAGAATACTACATGTACACGGGGCGAGACAAACAGTGGGAGGATTTCTGGAGCACAAACGAGCACGTACCACGTGACACTAAGCGTCGTACCGCGTTCCACGCGGCGGCGTGTGTTTCCAGAACACCTCCGATTGGACACATTTCGTTTCTTGTGCATTAATAAGACAGGTAGGAAACGCCAGAAAGCTAAGGTGGAGTGGTGTAGTGGTTAGCACACCCGACCGGACATTGGGAGGCCCAGAGTTCAAATCCTGGCTCCGCCATTTTTCGGCTTTCGGCGGGTTCCTGAAAACTTGGATTCTTTAATTCATTGGATTAACTACGGTTCATTCATCTGCACATATTCGTTTATATCCCCCTCGGAGACCACGTACGATGACGTGAAGTGCCCGTGTTGTATATTCAATAACGTGGCTCTTTATTCTCGCAGATGATGATGATACCGTGTCTCTAAAAAAAGCTCATAAGCAAAGAATACTACATGTACACGGGGCGAGACAAACAGTGGGAGGATTTCTGGAGCACAAACGAGCACGTACCACGTGACACTAAGCGTCGTACCGCGTTCCACGCGGCGGCATGTGTTTCCAGAACACCTCCGATTGGACACATTTCGTTTCTTGTGCATTAATAAGACAGGTAGGAAACGCCAGAAAGCTAAGGTGGAGTAGTGTAGTGGTTAGCACACCCGACCGGACATTGGGAGGCCCAGGGTTTAAATCCTGGCTCCGCCATTTTTCGGTTTTCGGCGGGTTCCTGAAAACTTGGATTCTTTAATTCATTGGATTAAGTACGGTTCATTCATCTGCACATATTCGTTTATATCCCCCTCGGAGACCACGTACGATGACGTGAAGTGCCCGTGTTGTATATTCAATAACGTGGCTCTTTATTCTCGCAGATGATGATGATACCGTGTCTCTAAAAAAAGCTCATAAGCAAAGAATACTACATGTACACGGGGTGAGACAAACAGTGGGAGGATTTCTGGAGCACAAACGAGCACGTACCACGTGACACTAAGCGTCGTACCGCGTTCCACGCGGCGGCGTGTGTTTCCAGAACACCTCCGATTGGACACATTTCGTTTCTTGTGCATTAATAAGACAGGTAGGAAACGCCAGAAAGCTAAGGTGGAGTAGTGTAGTGGTTAGCACACCCGACCGGACATTGGGAGGCCCAGAGTTCAAATCCTGGCTCCGCCATTTTTCGGCTCTCGGCGGGTTCCTGAAAACTTGGATTCTTTAATTCATTGGATTAAGTACGGTTCATTCATCTGCACATATTCGTTTATATCCCCTTCGGAGACCACGTACGATGACGTGAAGTGCCCGTGTTGTATATTCAATAACGTGGCTCTTTATTCTCGCAAATGATGATGATACCGTGTCTCTAAAAAAAGCTCATAAGCAAAGAATACTACATGTACACGGGGCGAGACAAACAGTGGGAGGATTTCTGGAGCACAAACGAGCACGTACCACGTGACACTAAGCGTCGTACCGCGTTCCACGCGGCGGCGTGTGTTTCCAGAACACCTCCGATTGGACACATTTCGTTTCTTGTGCATTAATAAGACAGGTAGGAAACGCCAGAAAGCTAAGGTGGAGTGGTGTAGTCATTCTACTTCCGGCTTCTGAGCACTACGGTTGGAGAATCATGAGCTCCTCAGGAGCGTCGATAACGGCCCTCGCCGGCCGCGGTTCATCTGTTTCTTTGGCTAACTCGGATTATCGCATTGTTCTGCCTCCTCTGCCATCAGGAGCCATTGTGCGCAACTCTGTGCTGCTGCAGGGTGACGTGAGTGCTCGTCCATACAAGATAGGCGATTTCAGGGCCGAGATGGAACGTCTTGGTGTGATCGGGCACATCGAGGCGCTCGGCGCCTATCAAATGAATCATCTCTGGATGGTGACCTTCAAGACGGAGGAAGCCAAGCTGCGCCTGGTCACCGCCAAGGAACTGGAAGTAAAGGGCAAGCGTTGCATCGTCGTGGACCCGGAGAACGCAGACGTCCGCATGAAACTGCATTGGCTCCCGTTCCACGCGTCAGACGAAACCGTCAGGAGGGCCCTAGAGCCCTTTGGGAAGGTTCAGGACCTGACGCGTGAAAAATGGAAGGCGGAAGGATTCATCGGCGTCCAGTCGACGACCAGACTGGTGCGGCTAAGCCTAAAGGAGGGCGTCACTTTAGAACGCATTCCGCACCAGTTGAGGATTGCTGGTGGCAACGTTCTGGTCGTGATTCCGGGACGTGATCCATTATGTCTACGCTGCAAAGGTACGGGACACATTCGACGAGAGTGTCGCGTACCGCGATGCGACGAATGCCATCGCTTTGGACATGAACGAGACAACTGCGTCCGTACCTACGCTACAGTGACGCAGGAAGTAATGGCGGATGGAGATGGTGTCCTCAACATGGACGAGGAAGAGGCAGAGGAGGCCGCAAGGGACGTCGAAACTGAGGTTTCCGCCACAGTCGGTGCGAAAGAGGCCCCGGTCGATGAACTGAAAGAAGTGCACCCTCCACAGTTGCAGCCCGAGGGGGACGCCATGAAATTCGACCATGCGCAAGCGTCGAGCAGCAGCCCTGTCATATCGAGCGACGTCCAAATGTCTATATCAAAAGACGTAGAGGCCATCCAAGCTCTCGAATCAAAAGACACGAACCAGGTCAGTTTGAGCGACGAAAACTCCGACCTTAGCGACGCCAGTGAAACGTGCATCATGCGGCCAGGGGAAGCATCAGCACGCTCTGAGTTCAAGTGGCACAAGAACACCACACGGAAGGAGCGCTTTAACCCGAAGCCGCGCATCCCGACGGAAGAGCGACGTCGGCCGGCCCTTCCGTAGGTCACTTCTTTTTTTGTTTTTCTCTCTGCTCACTACTCATCTCTCGAAAGTGTCCTCGTCGCATGACTTTACCAGCACCCCCTTTTCCCCAATATGCGAGCCCTTAAGTTTGCAACCCTCAATTGTGTAAGTCTTCTGGCGAGAAGAAGAAAGCAATGGGTGCTGGACACGATTCAGCGCGAGCGGGTTGATGTCGCTTTCTTGCAAGAGACCAAGATTGCCACAGACGGTCAAATGGAGGAGTTGACGCGCTTTTTTGATCGTCACTTCGTCATCTTCTTGTCGAGGGCATTTGGACAGAGCGGAGGAACGGCGATAATGATTCGCAAGAAGAAAAACATCGCAATCTGCCCCGATTGGGAGGGAGACAGAAACGGACGGGTGTGCGCTGTAGAAATGCTGCACTGCGGACAGCTTCACAGGCTTGTATCTGCGTATGCACCTAATGACGCGACTGAGCGACGGGACTTTTTCAAAAATCTTCGCCAGTATCTCGACACACCTTGTCAAACGATCCTCGCTGGTGATTTTAATTGTGTGCTGGCCGAGAGGGATTGCTCAAAGCGGCTGAGAGCGGACGTCAGCCGGCTGGAACTGCGAAAACTGCTCCGCGGCTTCGACCTGGTGGATGCTAAGGACAACGAGAAAACAGCCGACCCAACGTACACGCATTGGCAAGGAAATTGCCATGCTCGACTGGATAGTATTTCCTCTCGGGAGAATTTTCAGCAATGACGCCTGTGCTAGAAGTCCTACCCTTGGCGTTCTCGGACCACGCTCTGGTCACGGTAACGCTGGGCGGACCCGTGCCGCGAACCCGAAAGTCCTCTTGGTGGAGTAGCTGGAAGCTAAACGAAAGCCTCATCGAAGACGAACAACTGCGCACGCAGATAAAGGAGCTTCTCGAGGGCAAAACGGGAGGTGTGCCCATGAACGCGGTAACCTGGGAGGAGCTGAAAGAGGACGTCAAGCTCAAAGCGTTCCGGCACAGCCAGCAAAAAGCGGCGCGCGAAAGGGCGGAAAAGCGCCGCTTGATGAAGACCCTGGAAATCCTCATCGCTGAGGAAAATCGTTCCCCGGGACTCTTCAGTCAAGATATCCGCGATTGCAAAGGCAATATTCTGGAGCTTCTCGAGAAGGAGTACCGCGGTGCCATGGTCCGAAGCAGAACGCTGTTCCTCGAGAGAGATGAAGAGCCGAGCAAAATATTCAAGTCAAAGGAACGCCAGCACGCTTCACGCAACAAGATCGGGAAGCTCCAAGTAGGCGACGTCGAGGTTACCCGGCAAGAAGAAATGGAAGACGCGTTTTTGCAGGCCTACACCGACCTGTTCACGAGAGTAGAGGACGACGGCGTTCTCCAAGCGACTGGAGTGGCGCTGCCCAAGATATCCCCAAAGGTCCGAAAACAAATGAACCGGAAAATAACGGCATCAGAGGTCGAGGAAGCCATCAAGGAATTAGCTCCGCGCAAATCGCCAGGAGTGGACGGGCTCGGTAGCCAGTTCTACAAGACGTTCTCAGCCCAGCTGTGTCCTATCCTACGAGACGTGTACGCCGACGTACTGAAGCGAGGACTGCTGCCACCATCCATGCGACAGGCGGTAACGGTGCTCATCCAGAAGAAAAACTCAAAGGGTACCCCGAAGGTCGACCATTTCCGGCCCATCAGTCTGCTTACAAGCGACTGTAAAATCCTAGCCAAGATTCTGGCAAAGCGGCTGGAGTGGGGTCTACGGGACGTCGTCGGAGAGCATCAGGCGTGCGGCATCAAGAGACGGACCATCAGCACCAACCTGCACGCGATGCGAATCGTGTGCGAGGCAGCGCAGGTGTTGAAGCTTCCAGTGGCAGTGCTTCAGGTAGATCTGAGCAAAGCCTTCGACCGGGTTAGCCATTCGTTCCTCTTCCGGCTCATGGAGGAGTGTGGGATCGGGGTGCGACTGCTACGATATGTGCAGCTGTGCTACCGTGACATCACGACCCGGCTCCTGGTCAACGGCAACAGGACGGCTCCCATTGCAGTTACCCGATCCGTGCGACAAGGCTGCCCGATGTCGCCTATTCTGTTCGCATTGTACCTGGAACCGTTGTGCAGAGCCATTATCGGTGACGCGAGCATTCGTGGGCTGTCCCTAGCGTCGGGTACGCTTAAAGTGCTCGCCTACGGAGATGACGTCACGGTGTTGTGCTCGTCAAGGATGCAAGTGCGCGCTGTAACCCAACACATCGCAGACTTCTGCAGTGTCTCGGGTGCGGCGATGAACACAGAGAAATCTGTCGGAGCCTGGCTTGGAGACTGGGACTTGAAACCGAAGCAGTTCCTCGGTGTCACCTGGACGACGAGCGTTTCGAATTACCTAGGGCTCAGTTTGACCGCAGAGAAACTGAGTGGCCGATGCGGTGGTTTGGACATTAATCGCCTCAGAAGTAAGGTGCTTGACTGGCATGCTAGGGAACTCTCTTTGTTCAATCGCGCATTTATTTGTAACTCTGTCTTTTTCCCGACCGTTTGGTACGCGGCACAAGTGTTGCCGTGCTCCCAAAGTGACGTGGCGAAGGTGCATCGATTTTTCGCAACGTTTATCTGGGACTCGGGTTTTGAAGGTATGAGGCGTGACAACCTATTTGTAAGCCAGAAGAAAGGAGGGTTGGGCCTTGTAAACGTAGAACTTAAGCTGAAAGTACAGCGTTTCCTATTTTTCCGCGATCAAGGCAATCCTCTCGTGATTTCTGCGTTTAAGGAGCTGGGAGGAAGCGTTTTGGCGCCGCGGGTCAAGGGGGACACTGGAGACTTCCGAGCACGTGCTCTGAAGTTTTACCAGGAAACAGCAGCGGCGAAGGAATTTTTCCGAGCCCGCTTTTCCGACGAGTACCTGAGAAAGTTAAAAAGAAATCTCTATACTGGGACACAGTTGATTTGCTCATACCGCCCCCACTCTATCGCAGCTTTCCGGAAAGTGTGGATAAATCGGATGTATATCGTCGCTTACGTAGATACCCTGTCAGGACGGCAGTCAAGAATTTTTTCCTGCGCTTCCATTTCGAAGTACTGCCGGTCAAGACGTGGCTGGTTAAAAAAGGTTTCTTTGAACCGTGGTCAACAAATTGTGCGTTGTGTCCGTTTCCCGAAACACTTGAACATGTGTTTTTGTACTGTACGAATGCGGAGCTTTTTTGGGCAGAGCTTCGAGCAGTGCTGCAGATAGATCTTTACGTAGAGTGGAAGAGCGCGAAATTTCTGCTTTTCGGCGACAGTGCACAGAGTAGGGCATGGGAGCTGCTGGCACTCCTCGGTCTATATGCGCTGTGGCGGTCGAGGACGGATCACTTGGAGGTCCGAGAGGGATCGAAGCCCGCCTGGCAACACTTCTGCGACGGCTTTCTATACGTGAGCAGCCTTCTTGAGGCGACGGAACAACAAGGGCTTGAATGTTGGTCGCTATATGGAACGCGTATGCATAACCGCGCTCTAAAGGCTCAGTGATAAACAAGGATTCCCGGGCCACTGCGCGAGTGGCTGCTTGGGGTGCATGTGACGCTACAGAGAAATGATTGAGCGAGATACATTTTGAATTTGTATGTGAATCGCGGTCCTCGCCTGTCAAACAGTGCTCACTGACATGATAAGTGTATGGCAACCAATTTGATCATTTTAAAACTTTGTAAATAGACATAATTTTAATTAAAAAAAAAGTGGAGTGGTGTAGTGGTTAGCGCACCCGACCGGACATTGGGAGGCCCAGAGTTCAAATCCTGGCTCCGCCATTTTTTGGCTTTCGGCGGGTTCCTGAAAACTTGGATTCTTTAATTCATTGGATTAAGTACGGTTCATTCATCTGCACATATTCGTTTATATCCCCCTTGGAGACCACGTACGATGACGTGAAGTGCCCGTGTTGTATATTCAATAACGTGGCTCTTGATTCTCGCAGATGATGATGATACCGTGTCTCTAAAAAAAGCTCATAAGCAAAGAATACTACATGTACACGGGGCGAGACAAACAGTGGGAGGATTTCTGGAGCACAAACAAGCACGTACCACGTGACACTAAGCGTCGTACCGCGTTCCACGCGGCGGCGTGTGTTTCCAGAACACCTCCGATTGGACACATTTCGTTTCTTGTGCATTAATAAGACAGGTAGGAAACGCCAGAAAGCTAAGGTGGAGTGGTGTAGTGGTTAGCACACCCGACCGGACATTGGGAGGCCCAGAGTTCAAATCCTGGCTCCGCCATTTTTTGGCTTTCGGCGGGTTCCTGAAAACTTGGATTCTTTAATTCATTGGATTAAGTACGGTTCATTCATCTGCACATATTTGTTTATATCCCCCTCGGAGACCACGTACGATGACGTGAAGTGCCCGTGTTGTATATTTACATACATATATATCTTTCTCAGTTTGTTTAGCACGGTATATCGCAAGATCGAAATACCTCAAGAGAGGAGGAGGAGTAGAGGACGAGGGGAGGAGCATGGGAGGAGGATAGGAGGAGGAGGGGGTACGGTTGAGGCGGAGAGGCATACCCTCCCCTCAACACCTTACCCTCCTCCTCCTCAAGAGCTGCGCTCTATTAAGTCTTACAGGCAGTTGTAAACGTCTTTCATTTCTAATTTCATTACCGACCTTCTCCAATGAAGAACGGCAAATCGCCGGCAGATATTTTGCTCGGATTTTAACCCAGGACGAAACTAAGAAGCTACTTTCCAGGCAACAATGAGCCAGGTGACAAAGAGCAAGGCCGCAAAGAGCCAGGCGACAAGGATTCAGGCGACAAGGATTCAGGCGACAAGGAGCCAGGCGACTAAGTGCCAGGCGTCAGGAGCCAGGCGACAAACTGTCTTCAACCAACCAGTCGACGTGCAACGAAAAGACGCCGGGCAGCTTGAAGTTCGTAGGGGGAAGGAGATGTTAAGTAGCCGGACGACGACGAGGAACTCTGGACCGATGCGCGTGCTGCGAGCGTTCGAGTGACAGAACCGGCCATGGGTAACCGGTCGGCTTACGTAGATTAAAACCTTCGGGCTCCTACCATCCCTGTGCGGTGCTTCACCTCCCCACGGACTATACAAGCTCTAGATTAAAAACAAATGCAAATATTAGTAGGTTAGGCAAGCCTACCATCTTTCACAAGGCATGGAATGCGTCGAGAAGCGAGAATATGAAAAGTCTAGAATTTCGTGGTGGGCTGTGGGTACATCGAAACTATTTTGTTTCCTCGAAGGACTCTATTATTCCGCTTGAAACGTTTTGAAGGAAGTATCTATGGTCTTTTAGTTTAGATGAAACAATATACCGAATCAATATAATTGCTATTTGTGATTTATTTTCAAAATTAACAAATTGTATATGTTGAGGCGAACACTCTTATATTAAATTTAACATGCCGTCTAAACCTCTGTGCCATTTAATTGTGTGTTGAATCGAACCTACGAATATTTTGACACGGTGGCAAGAATGATTGGATTAATATGCTTACAAACGACGAGGATCAAACTTTTTATCTTAAAAGAGAACTTGAAACATTTCATATTCTTAAATGTATAAATGTATATGTCCAAAGCATAAATTACATATCATATATAATTTTTTTATTGGACGTTTCAAACAATACCAAGGGCTCCTAATACAAAACAGCAAGATATGTAAAATGGCCTCTTAAAAAAAAAAAATTTTAATGTATTTTTCGAATTTTTGCTTGTATTCAAAGAACGTTTTCAAAAGATAACTTTATTTGCTTATAACGATATTGTGCGTGCTAAATAGGCATTATTTTAGCTTTCATTTTAGATATAATATATGCGATAAAATTGAATATTACAATTTATCATGTAAACCGGGTTAAGTACCTCGAAGGGGCTAGGTTCTGGATTATTACAAAAAAGAGTGAAAGCTAGTAAAAAAAACGTTTAAAAATTTCCTGCGCTTTTAATTTAGTTTAACAAGGGATGTAGAACGTTTCTTTGTTGTGAGGAAGGTTTCTGAGCTTAGCGGAGCTCCCAAATCCTGTATCGATCGGCCAAATCCGAAAATCTGTACTTAATCCTTTAGAAGTAATAACAAACAAACAAAAACTTTGGAACTAGAATGGAAAGCAGAAACGGTCTTTAGTTGTGTCCTACTGAAGAATACGTGGAACACATATATATTTGTTTTTAGGTTTTTGGATTATTAGTTTTTTTTTGCACGATTTGAAATGAAATCTTCCTACTATTATTCCTTTCCCACCAACAAGATTAGCGATAGAAAACATTGATATACCCAGTGGCCGATTTCGTAAGGTGGGTTCGAAGCGCCCCCATCCCCTCCTCCTCGAATTCCGATTTTGTAATAATGTAGGGTGACGATAAAGAGGGAGAGACGGGGCACGAGCCATTGAAACAAGCATCAGACGTACTGAAACTCACCCCCCCTCCCCCCCCTCTGGAAACACCTGTATCTGCTCCTGGCCGTACATTAATTTCTCAATTTTCAATGCTTTGATTTTATGCTTGCTGAAAACAAGATGTTTTTTTTTTGTATGACTAGTCATTTTCTTTTAAAAATACACGTCATGAGATCAAAACTGAAATATTATATCAATAAAAGGATATAGGTGAAATTCCTCGCTTTAGCCGCTGACACTGCTGAATTTCTGCTACAAAGTGTTCAATTTGTAATGCTAGCGCAGGGAAGTTAGTGGAGAACAAAATTATTTGAAACTTTTGTTTAAAATAATTTTTGTTGCAAGTCTTGTTTAGAAATGCATGTTAAAAACCGGTTCAACGCTTGTAGAAAACAATTTTTTCTACAAGAGTTTGAAATAAAGAAAAAAATGATATAATTAATCATTTCAAAAATTACACGGCTCAAAATAGAATGAGGTGAACAAAACTTGTGATTCACACTTTTCCCGACAATCAAAACTTGAACAAACTTCTGGGCATAATTCACCAACAAAAATGGGTGAATTATGCCCAAGATGCACAGTTGAGGCAGACTAGTGTGAGAACAATATATTGCGTTTGAAGCATTCATCAAATTTTCCACTTCAGTTGAGTGGAAAATTATGCTTTCTTCTGCAATTACGCATTTCTGTGAGCCCGAAGCACGGGAGCAGATGACGCGTTTCGTGGGATAAATTGAATAAAACAAAGCAACTAATGGATGCGATAGAACAAGGCACCTAGTTGACACGAAAACACATACACGCAAATACAAAAATAAGAAAAGAATAAACAGACTGCTATTTTTTAATAATTTTCAGAGTTTCTATTTTTTTTTTATTGAATGTTCACTGTGCTGATACGCACGTGGACAATGGAAACATGTGCGGGAGCTCGCAAGAAACCAAAGGCCTGGGCATCACCGCCGGCTGAGGCAGCAGCTTTGCTGAGTTTGCAGATTCGACCAACATTGTGTCCTTTGTGTCTCCTTTCTACTGCGTGCCGCTGTACTTCTGCAGGGTAGAGCCTCCTTTCGTATTATTTCGGGTCCAATCTCGTAGAACGACAACAGGGAATTGCAAGCTCAGCCGAGATAAAGAGCGAGTCCAATCCCTTTTGCACTGGTCGTTATATGAGAGCGTCCAGCGGATGCTTTCACCATCGCTCTCAGGGGTGCCGACTGGTTCTGCTGCGCGGTGTGCTTTCTATGGGGGTACTGGATTATGTCCTGTTGCCAGAAAATGCTGAACATAGTCACACAACCAAATGTAAATAAAATGTTTGTTTCATTGATTCCGAAATACATTTATGGTCTTAATAAAATGTGAATCTGAATAGCTCTTTGCTTACCTGAAAGTGCGGTTTTTTTAAAACAAATCGACTGTGTGAAACCATGAGCTATATGTTTAAACAAATAGAGTGATGTGCTGTAGGTAGATATAATATATATCATTCAATTATATTGTAATATTCAAGTCGTGCACTTCGTGTTCCGTCATCTTTGAACAATATTTATTGACTCCTGCCTACAGGCATGGGGCACGTTTTCTTTTTTGTACTTTAATGTTTTAAGCGTTACGAAAAGAGATGGGGGATATCAGCATAAATATAAAAAAGTTGTATAATTGCAACTTAAAGCAAAAACAATATCATGTATGGGCCTACTTAATCTAATAGTATCACTAAAGGTGGGGATAGATCAGGAAATAGAGCCCCACGCACAAAATGTGTTGGAACGAAGAGACTTAGAAGATTTTAGCGTTACAACTAACTCATGATTGCTAGGTAGTTATTTTATAAGAGATTTTATAAATATTTCAAACAATTAACCATACCGATGACTAAGTTACGTTTGTTGTGAACCTCGAAAGCAGAGTTATAATAAAATATGTTGTGGGGTACAATAGCGATTAAGGCGAACATTGATTACATGTTCCGACATTATAAAAAACTGATGTGCTCCACGCAGACGTAGTCCTAATCACATATGAAGAAAATTATCCAGCTCGATGTGTTATAGGCTTCTATGATCGAGTCTTTTTAAAGCTGAACCCAGTTTTCGACGCAGGCAGGAGTATTTAATTTAGTATCGGGTCAGTGCGTCTTTAGAAATTTAAAAGAAATGCTGTAATTGCTGCCATAGTGGTAGAATTTTCAATAAAGAAGATCGAAGGTTTTTAATAACTCCTACGTCATTTAGAAATATAGCAATTTTACGAAAATGTCATACCTTATTATTACCGATTCACCTCTTTATTTAAATACTTGGACGGTGTGCGGGTGTTTATCAGCGCACAGAAGTGTTTTGTAATGCCTTTGCTTCTTTTCAGACATACATACATTTTATTAAGTTTATATAGGGTTCGGTATGAACGTGGTTTACGCAGTGAAAGAGATGTCGACACTTTTTTTAAATTGTACTGAAAAAAGGACGCTTGCGGGCAGCAAAGCTACTGTCCCAAAGGCACTAGTAGTTTTTGATAATATCATTTCAATTCTAAAAAAAACGGAAAAATTGGGCGATAGTTTGTATTCTGTTTGAATGTGTCACGCGGTAAAGTTAGCTGAACGCACCCAAGCAGCAGGCTCATTGTGACTTTGATCGAATAAAACAATTTATCGATCCAATGTAATCTGTATTAGACCTTAAAAAATAATTTATATTTTTACACTGAGCGGTAATAATTTTTTTTTCTTTTGAGGGGGGGGGGATTATGACGGTGCTGTAAGCACCCCTTTAAACATTTGACGTGTTAGCTAACTAGGAGATTGCGCACACCAGGAAAAAAGAACACAAATAGCAACTTGAGTGCAATTCTTTATAGCCGAGTCAAGCCGCCGCGAAGTATTTACGACCGCGGGGAAGAAACAAAAAAGAAAAAAATAGTGACATTGAGTCATTTTGGCTTGGAATGAATACTTGCGAACTATCAGGTATTGAACAGCAGGATTACTGCCTAAAACATACGAAGCAAAGATAAATCAACAAATTGTGCACATATATTTTTCTGATTATCTTCATGTATGTTTATACCACGATTGTTCCACGAATCTGTACCACGCCCTTGAATCGGGGCAATCTTTATAATTAATCAGCAAAGGGAGTCAGCATTCATCAATATAAAACCCACTTCCAATTTTTCGTGCCCATATTTCTTGGTGGTGACACATTAGGGTTAATTTGTTGCTACCTGTCTTATACGTCTCCAACTATACAAGTTAATTTGGAGCAATTATTTGTGATGAATTATTGTTTTCGTTTTTATTTGTGTTTTTTTAACATTAGCCTGCGTTGGTATTTTTAATTATTATTTTCACTGGCAGCTTAATAACAACCGAGCGTGATTAATTCCAAGAATCTATTTGGAATTACTAGGCAAACAATACAATTTCAGCGTCCCATTAATATAGATACGAAACCAGTGGCAAGATGACGCAGGTGGCCGGAATTCCTACTAAAAAGTGACGCCTCTACCCCACTCATTACAACTTTCCGAAGCGTGAAATAAACACACGAGAAGCATTCAAGGTGTGTCATTTCTATAGCCCTTCAATGTTTTGCAATCAGCTGCGATTTTCTGATGAATACAGTATTCGTGAATAAGAACGTTCATGCTTTGTTTTAGGCAAGATACGATACCTGTGCTGTGAAATTCAACCTAATCGCAACACAACATCTTTGTTAGCAGGAGTTGTTTTAGCGATCTCACATTGCTTTCGTCATTGTATAGTGTGGTTTGTGGCAAATACAGTTTCTTTTTTGTTTTGTGATTTGAGGAAACGTCATTGAATGATTTTCCCACCCTTCAACACCGTTTATCTGATTCGCGTTACTCTGTGACAGACTTATTAAAACTCTCAAGGAGCAAAGAACATAAGAAATTATATCCTGATTTTGCTGTTGAGAGTTCAACAAATTAACGCTGCACATGTTGCGACGCGACAGGTGGCAGGTTTCAGAGCAGATTCAACAAAAAAATATATATATTTCCTAGACAAACTGTTTTTGAGTTTATACGTCGAACGTTTTGAACATAATTTAATAATTAAAAAAACATCACACATAGGATACTTTTTGTAGTTTAAATAATGCTCGTCATTCCTAGAATAACTGGATGCACATTTTTGCGACTTTATTCGACGAGGAAATTAGTTGCCAACATCGACAAAGATGTAGAAATTAATGAGACGCTTGAAGCAATTATTTTTAGAGTATTTTTGGGCAGTAACTCTCGAATGTAGAGTATGTTTCCTACAAGTAACAGTTAGCCGCACGCTTTCTTTTTGTTGTGCATAATCTAAACTTAGGTGTACATGATTTACTTCATAAGTGCTCATTTTTCACAAACAACGCGGCATGCCTTGTTTTTTTGTTTAAAATTAAAAACAAGGTTGTGTGTGGAAATGTTCAAATATGAATGACGTCTTATCTTTTAAATGATGACAGCATAATCAATGCTCACACCAAGAGAATTAGTTTCAATAACAAGGAAGAGTTATCTGGAGCATTAAAAAGGCCGTCGTACTACCTTCTATATGTATCCTTGTGATAACCACTATGCACTTTTGCACTACGCGAAAGTGAAGCTCTAAACTCATGTATATATATTTATATTCATCCGTTCGCCTTGGAAACAATATAGTATTGAGCGGAAAGTCGAACTTACGGAAGTCGACAAACCTGGCAGAATAATCTGATTGCGCCGAAGAGGACCGGAAACAATCATGACACATATCTCTCATATAATTTGAACGGCCTTTGTTCCTGCGCGCTTCTTATGTAAGGTCGACGCGAAAGAGTTTATAATGAATGCAGGGGAATACATTGAAGCTATACAAAGTCGCCAAGAAGCTTTATCACAAAAGAACGGTCGCACCGCATTATCATCGTGTAACTAGTTTCTAAGATATAATAGAGTTCATTAGCCTGGCTATAATAAAGTGCAGTGGCCAGACAATAGAATCGATCACGAAGCTCCACGGGGTGCAATCCAACACATTATCGATAGTAGCCGCGTGACGCCAAAGCCTGGACTCAATAGACCTTTCCAGCGGCAGTCTCGAACGAAGCGATTTGCAGAGCGCGTGCCTGGTTTCGAGGGGGTGCGTCAGTGTTGCCCGACTGCGCTGGGTTGTGGGTTTTCTAGTCACTGGGCTGCGGCAGCCTGCGTAGGCGCACTTCCGGACGCTAATAGAGGCTAAATTGCCGCGTTCTATTTTTTTTTTTAATGTTGTGTTTCATGGCGTGTAGAATTTGCCGGGGTTTTTAAGAATGCATTGTACTATTTTCGGGAACAAAAACAAAGAAATGAAAGCTGTTTTAGTGAGTCCGTGCGCGACAACAAATGCAACTGGAATGTTTGTTTCATTGTATGCGTATCCTTTTACTACACCGTACACTTCGGCGTGACAATTTAAAAAGGTCTTAACCATCAAAAATATTTGATCGCAAAGGATATCCGAGCTGCATGGATATTCCCCGCCCACAATATGAACCGTTCAATGAGTCTCATTAATTGAACAACATATATTGTACGTACCCCACGGTGCCGCGTTATCCGAACAGGATTTGAGAAAGGTCTCATATAACACAGCGAATCCTATGTACAGTATCGACGATAGCCAAATCACGACGATTCGGAATCGGGCGTGTTTGGGGCACATGTAGAAGAGAGACGCTTTTTTTCACAGCTTCAAAGCAAATGAACGAACGTGTCTATTCCGTCCCCACACCCCGGACCCGACCAGATCAGCTATTTTTCGCGAAGATCCGGAACAGAGCCGGGAAGGCTTTTTGGAGATTATCTCAGCGGAAATAATCGTTCGCCTTCTTCGTTCGTTTCTGAGAAGGCCGAATAGGCTACGAGCCCTGGTATTCTTTGGTTCTCACAGTGGAAGAGATAACACACAAAGGTTAAGCATCCTAAACAGGCAAATAAAGTAAAAACTTCTAAGAAAAGCCGGTGATCTCTGAGTGCACAATGCAGGTAGGGAGTCACGCTGACCCGGTTTCCACAGCCCAGGCGGGTGACAAAACTTTCTGGCTGATAGGAGTCGCTCGATTTGCAAAATGGCGGCGGCCAGAAAGTTCTTTTTACAAAGGTCTATACTGATACAGCAGAACCGCTTTGACTTGTTAACATAAACCGGTGGACATTTTGAAACGTCAGAGCATAAAACTCTGGAAGGCCTAGGATATTTTCATAATGACTGTAGTGCAGGCATTCTAAAGACGGAATTGTGAAAAGAGATCAAATTTGCGCGGCTTTGTTATGGTAATTAAAGCTTGGATGGCGCCACAACAAAGCAGGTCGTATTGTACCAAGTAAGTATAACTGTTCTTACCATCCCAACGCACAATTACAAATCAGAATGTGATCACATGTAAAATTACTCAAAAATATATTGCGTTCCTGAGAGGTAATAATTATTGATTAGTGGAAAAAGAATTATTTCGTTGAAGAAATTGGCGACAATCGGATCACACCGAATGAAAAGAAAAATGAAAGAAGCTAGTATGTAAGAATTTTTAAGAATCAGACGCACCATTTCCCGGAGCTATGGAATATGCAATTTTTTTTAAATTTTAAATCAGCTACTTAAGTCTCAAAAAATGCGCGATCACTTCCAACCCAACTAAAGAAAACCCGGGGAAAAAAGGTTTAAACAAAAGCTCTTCTAATATCTTAGGTCCGCTCACACACTTGCCTTTTCTTACGTCAAAGCTTTTGTGATCTCTTACGACATGAGAAGACACTAAAATACTGCCGCCATCTATGGGGTGGCCCCGTAACTGCATTTCACTCGAGCGGAGGTTTGGCAGTATTTTATAGATTACATGTAAGTACTATATAATGTAAATTGCCGTTTATAACATCGTCAAAAGATTTGAAAGTCAATATAGAAAAAAGATCTGCAGAGAAATAAGAAGTGTAGGGTGCAACGCACCCACAGATCCATTCTTCTCACCAAAATGAAATAGGTGGCTCGAGGCGCAGCACGCGCACGCGCCTCGGAGAGCTCGTGCAAGAGAGTGCTCTGAAGTCGCCATCACTGGTAGACACGTCGTTCGCTTGTCTCGCTCAATGTCCTCACTTTAAATAATGTGGTAAGGCCTCGCGGCACCCACAGAAGTATGCGGAAATTGCACGTGTTCCAGGATAGCCCGATAGATGGCGCCAGTGTGTTCTATCGTTGTAACAGGTCGCAAGACGTTGAAAGGCACTCGGTCGTAACCAGTTAATTTATCTTAATATGCTTATATGGATTTTTCCGCACACACTCCCAAGCATACTTCGAATACAGAAAGAGCGTTGTTGTAACGAAGGTTATCACATTTTAGAAGGGCGCACCGGACGATATCGCTAACTCATATTCGGAGGATGCGGTCACCAGGCGTGCTCTGTCTTTGTAAGAAATTTTAATATGAGTGAGATTCAATTTTTGAGGCTTTGGGGTTTACTTGTCTAACCGAGAATACAAAATTAGAATTCCAGACGATTAGTACAAGGTCGAAGGTCACACCGACTTTGAACAATAAGATCCATGCAATCTTAAATCCTGAAGTTTTCTTCGAGCCCATCATAACATCAACAAATTCCTAGCTCATACAGCTCTTAGCCTTTTTAATACCACGTAACAACTTGTTTTAATATCCTCGAAATCTATTCAAAGACGGGTGTGTTGCATCTAAAATGCACAATCAAACAGAGCTACTGGTGTCTTTTTTTTTTGTGTTAACATTGCCTAATTGCTCTCCCCTCCACTTGACGTAGCTTAAATAGGGCTTAGCACGTCTTACAATTTTGAAATAACGCGAAGAGCTGGGAAAGAATATAATCTAAATGTAATGTAATAAAATTTTAATTCGCCTTAAACATAAAGGTATATTTGGGAAACGCAGTATACAACGTAAATATGCGTATCCGTTTCTTCTTTCGATTAATAAATTAACATCATTAAATCTTCAATGATATGTAACGGGCCCCACTAAATTTAACTACAGTTAGCGGGGACGTATGTCCACCAAATTTAACAGCAGCCGTATGACGGTTTGCCGTGAAGCTGTTCCCTCTTCGAGCTCATTTCAGGAAGTCAGCCCTGTAACACACTTTGTTAATATAATTAAACAAAATATATACAGCAGGAAATAAAGCGATTGTGGTTATTATTCTAAATTAAAAAAAAAGAACGATATTCGAAGTATGATCATCGGTGCCAAGTGAGATTGTCACACAATATTGTTTTAAGCCATGATATGTCACATATTGATGCGATTTACATGCATAATCGCAACCCAGCAGTAGGGGAGGTATAAGTAACACTAAAATATTGAACCCCTAAATGTTCTGCCGGACGAGATTTTGAATAATGAGAAAGGTAAACTCGACTGCCAGGGGAAGTTGGTTGGGAGTCACTGGAGTTGGGCCACGTAATTTTAAAGCAATGACTTAACTTGAAAAAAAAAATTGGTACCATTGAGGAAATTGCTTCGTCGGCTATAATGTGAACATTTCTTTTTGATTTTTGTCGTCTGCATGAACTCAATGCGGCAGAAATTCTCTCTTTTGTGGCATGCAGAGTGTGCGACACATCTAGCTGGAGCATGTAGTATTAATATCCTGCTATATTCGAAGTGTCGTTTCGTTGGAACTTTGTGACTAAAAGGAAGTCTATCTACAAACATGTGGGTGTCAGAACATCAAATAAACCATGCAAATACTTTCTTCGAACATGCAATGTGTTTCAAGCCGTTGCCCAATACGAGATCATACTGTATGTTGCAGAATAAATAAATCTATACGCACTTAAAGTCCAGGGTTCTGTTGGCGGCGCATCATGGGCATTCCTTTTTGTCTCTTATACATGCCGTCTACAACAATTTCACACTTTCTAGGAACGTAGATAAACCGTCCCCTAACGCATTTTTCAATATTCTTATTTTAGACTATTCCTTTTCACAATTTTTTTTGCATACTTGCTGGCGTATTATTTTTCTTCTTTTGATGGTTTAATGGGAAAATATTTTTTTTTATTTCCGTATTCGGTAGCTACAACACGCTTGTTAACGTAACAAATATGCTCTCATAATATATATTATATTCTTTATCACCAAATGTATAATTCTATACTCTGTATTTTTCTTTTTTTATTAGCCGATATGTCTAGAACCTATAGATAAATCAGTACTGGATGCGCAGGGCGACCCTATACGGAATGAAAGTCGTCTGCTTCATGCGCAGGATTTGCGGCGACGTCAGAATGACTCCGAGCTCTGTTTGGCTTTGATATAAAGGATAGTTGGTTTACCTCGATGCTAGATGCCTAAAGGCCAACCCACTATTTTTTGTTTAAATCAACCAATAACAGTTCGATGTTCTGACATGATGGCGACCTTTACGCTTGAAGCAGACGGACTTGCGCTCCACATTGGAAAGAAAAGCAATATAATATATAACGTGTTTAATAAACATGCGAGCACTTATAAAAAAATATTTTACCTCGTATATAATGGCTTACAATATTTAATACTATGTCACGCATACAGCTAAGCTTATTGGACATGTTTATAAAATGCCCTTTTTTATTAGTGGTGAACTAACGGAAATAAACATAAGGACTTGAGGTTACCTTACACGTTTACATCATAAGTTTAAGAGCTGAAGAGAGTATGGATTTATGGACATTCTTGTCACTCTTTCCGCTCTCCCTTCTGTCACATCAAAAGTTAAATATTTATTTTCTTTCTTAATACGGACCAACCAAAACACAAAAAAATGTCCAGTATGTAAAGATTATACTTTTGTACGGTGCTCTTAACCCGGGTGTTTTTCTGCGACTTAATTTATACAACGTCTCAATTTCTAAAATTAAGGAGTACCCAACAGCTTCAGCTTGCGAAATAAAGTGACAGACACCTAAACTATGTTCACAATATCTAGGTTGAATAGGGCTATCAAGGACGTGCGACACCAACAGAGGGCGCGCTGATCCAACTGGTATGCACGCGAAAATGCATGACTCCGTTGGGGGCCGCACCGCGGCGCGAATCTCTTGTCGCACGCTTGTCACTGTCGCTCTGCGGCCAATGACACTGCGGCGTTACTCAATATGAATGCCGAAAGAGGAATCAAGCAGGGTATGAACATAAAACGCCTTGCCGTTCTTACTTTGCCAGTGAGAACGACAAGGCTTATCATCTTCATGCCCAGCTTGATTACTCTTTCGGCATTCATTACGAGTTCCACCGCAATATCATTGACTGTGTAGTGATAATGGGAAGCGTGGCGACAAGACAGTGGCATCGCGGTGCGGCCCTCAGCAGTCACTTGGCGTGCATATCAGTCAGAGCCGTATATAGAGAGAGTTTGGTCAATGGGAGGAGCCAGCGGGAGCCGGGGCAGAGCGGCGACAGTGGCGCCGCCTCCAGCGCCGTATACTGCATCCTACATCATCATGCGAAGTAAACATGTCTAAGATAAACTTAAAAAAAAAACGAGTACAACGGCGCAAGTTTTTTTTGTTTTTGTGTGTGGGGGTGTGTGGGAGGTGGAAGTACATGAATGATTAATTGCAAGAGATTGATAGAAATGGGGGTTTCAAGGTACTGAGAGCGCTTACTGAGCCAGGTAGGGTGACATTGACGAGAAACGTTTCCTGAAACATGAAGCGGAACTGCGAACATAGGGTGCGCGTTCAGCGCTATGGTCTAAACTCCCACGAAACCGAGTCCGCGGTTTTTACCGTCCACTCCGTCGTGGCCGCGGCTAGAAAGAAGGATTTAGTGCATTCTTATTGTCGCCGTGACGACGACTTCACGTGCGTTGCCCTTTCAGTTAGTAAGAGCCTCAAATTTCAACTTTAGTGTTCTGAAATGAAATACGTACTTTAATACATTGTTACCCACCAGATTGTTATTGGAGGATATAAGTTAAGCTCATTGCCTCCGCTGGGGGAATATTCGTGGCTTGGGGTTGGTCACAAGGGATGCCGACCAACGCGCCCAAGGGTATTGAAACAATTTTGGCCAATGGCGTCTCCTTACTTCCTGACCTATTCCTAGCGATTAATGACCGTACTTTCTACATATACGGCTCTGACATCAGTTGGATTGGTGTCGCACGGTCTCTAAAGTTACTGACAGCTCTAGAAATGCCGGGCGCGGAGTATTATGTTCCTGCTCCTTTCTTAATGATTTGTTCTTCAACACTCTCGTCGATTAATGCCGTAAGTCTACTGCAGCGCGATCGAGAAACGCTTGGGCATTGAACTGGCCTGCGTTTCTTTTATTGGCAGTGACTACAAATAACGTTTATCTCATACTCCAATGTGAGTTTCAATCAACAGCATGTGCAGGTTCAATTTACAGTTAACCGAAGCATTCAATCGAGGCTTTTTCTTGTTTTTCTTCGTTTATGAACTGGACGCTAGATTTCCGACAACCGGTCAAACGAGTCGTGGACGTTGACTAGATTTTTCCCTATATGACTCGACTTGTAACGGAGCTCTTAAAGAGGAGGAGCATTGTGTCTTTGCGTCTACAGGGAGTTCTTGGAATTCCAGCATTCAATACCCTAAATATATAGAGTGCAGGTGAAGTGCTGAATTGCCTAGATCAGTTTATCGGGGAGTAGCGGGGTGGTTACTAGAAAAAATAAGAAAGGGCCACGTCATCGGAAGAAAATGCCAAGTATGAGTCCCTAAGTGATCCTCCTACTTACGTAAAATCTCCCGCACTCTGAAAAATGTAACTGATATGTTTGATATCCCCGTATTGTCTTCGGCACCATAGACTGGCAGAACTGCATCATAGAGCCACCGATAAAAAATTTTCTATATAAGATACGCCAATGCTGCGTGATACTTGAGAATAAATAGTGACCGCTTGAAGCTGAGCTAGTTGGTTCATGCTTGTTAAAGTGCCAGCTGAACGGTTTAGGGACACACCCACAGAGACGAACATGTCTGCCTTTTTTGTTCGTCTCTGTGTGTGTGTCCCTAAAACGTTCAGCTGGCACTTTAACAAGATTGAGAATAAATACCTGCATTGCACAGTTCGCATGATGTGTAGGATTTCGCTGACTTAAATAAAACATCGGATCGCGAAGACAGGTTGGCCTATAATTGAGCACTTCGATCAATGTCATTAAGAGATCAACTTTTAAACATGGTGATTTCAAAGTGTCTCACAAACTTGAGAAAATCACCATGATTGTAAGGGGTACCAATAACAGGGCCAGTTAATTCTAGAAAATATATTCAAACAAGAAGTAGAGAGGAGGTATCTGTGCCAGCCAAGCATTTCTTCTTCTATAGAAAAAAGATATTCCGTTTTTGGAAAGTGATGATGCTCCCTTGGCATAAACGGTTTCTTCGTTCGTGCTTTTTTTTAAATAAACGTTCAGCTGACAGTTCTGGGCTTCTATTTAGTGCTTTACCATTCTCCTCGTCGTTTCGCGCCCTGCGTGCTTTTATCTTAAGTTTTACTCTTTGCAACTAGAAGCAAGTAAACCCTCTCTTTTCTACTCCGGGCTTCGCTCTGGCCACAAGAGAAGGGCCGAGACATAAGAGACCCAAGCGAATGCGACGTCGGCGGCAACTCTAAGGAAAGACCCGGACCCACGAAGAGCAAGAGGAACGAAAGGAAGGAGTGTGCGAAAGGTCCTTCTGGTGGCAGAATGTAGCGTGTCGCATTAGGGTAATGCGCCTGGACTCTAATTACCCGTGTATCTGCGCCGAAGAAGATCTGGCCTGTTGTTTTAACTTGAGCCGGCACTGTTAACGACGGGGCCCTTTGAGCAGCCCGGTTTCGTCGCCCAGGATTGGCGGCCCATGCTCCTGCTCTTCTTGAGGAGCTGCCCTCGCTGCGTGCAAACTGCGAGCATCCACCGCCACCTCCCGAGCCGGCTTCGATCGTGGCCCTAATGACGGCTCTTGCTGCTCGTCGGGAACTCCGCTAGCCGTCTCTAAGCAGCCCTGATGCCCCCAAAGTTCTCCAAGGCGGAACAGCTTTGTTCCCGTGTTGCCGTCCTTCTGCATTACGGTAACGGGATTTCCTGTGTCGCTTATGGTTATATATATATATATATATATATAGTTTTTTTTTCTTTTGCTGTGGCATTTGATTTTGTTTGCTCCGCAACTAGTTTACTCCCTAATTGGTGTTGAAAGCCTATTTCTCCAGGACTGCTTCACAATTATTGCTGGTACATCGCACTGGAAACCTGACTTCATTAAGAAATTAAGAAAAATCTTCTATCATGGTATTGCTTTGAGTCGAGCACTGTTCTGTGATGCTATTGCGCGCGCTTTCGTATTAGACTTATAATGTTTAGGCTTTTTTAAAACCACCACGTAGACCACTGCAATTGATTTTAGTCTGTGTTTTTAACTTGTTCTGAACCACGGTTGATGATTTATAAAGCAAGCGTACTAATAGAGAAAATTGTTAGCGTACCCGGCTAAAAGCGACAAAGATATAATGCGAAGTTTTATCTGAGGTAAAATTTTGTTATTGCGTTGCACGTTTTCAAAAATATCGGTGGTTTACTTTTTATATCACTTCATTGTCCCTGAAAGTGTGCTGCGAAAATAATAAAAATCACATGATTTAATTTTTTTTTTCATATAGTGTATGCGAAATATTTTGTTCATGTTAACGAGTTTTATGTATCAGATTTCAAATATTTGTACTCTTACGAGTCAAACCGGTTCAAGATTATTGTATGATGGCAAGAGGCGTGACGTCAGAGTGAAGCATAACTTTAGATATTACCTTGATTCAAACAAGCACAAATTATGAACGGGATATAGAAGCACGTAAAAAGGCGGTATCAAACCCTTACTATCAAATAGCACAAATGATTCCGAGGATTATTGGGCTATTTGTGCCTCATCAATGATGCGATCGACGATGCTGATAGCGAGGATATTGTAAAAGGCGAAACTACACGCGTTCACGCGCATTTAACCCGTAATAAATTGTTTTTGTTTATTGCTCAACACAAGCTACCACTTGACATATTCTTACAGAGTATACCACGATCTTTAATTTATTATAAGATTTTAGAAGACAACTAAGTCATAACTAACGAAGGAAAATGTGAGGACGTTATTGTGATTAATTATGATAATGGGTGTCAGGAAGCTGCAAAAAACACAGGGATTTTTGCTCCAGCTAGGAATGTATGAATGACATATTTCGGGTCGCAACATATATTGTCGCGTTTTCAGTGAGTCCGTAGCGGACTTCGCCCTCCACACAGCGTTCGCTGATTATCGCCTTCTTTATCCTTTTCATTTTCGGTGGAATGCCTCAGTTCTTTCAGAAAACTTATAGGGTTCTCGTGACTAGGTTTATCGCCTACCGGAACCTTCTGGAGAAGTGTAGAGTCATCGTTTCCCGATCGTTCTTCATTCCAGCCAAAATATCTAGACGTACGTCGGAGAGTAAAAAAGGCAGTTCGCAGATTCGTCGAGTCATTCTTTCTAATTTTCGCCGACTCTGACGCCCGCGACGTTTTGTATTTAACTTCACGTATCTCTTCTGGCTGCTCGTTTATTTTAGGCGCAATTTCGCCTCATTAAACATTTATTTAAGTTCGTTATTAATCGTTTTTGACCTTCATTCGGGACAATATCACTGCAATAAATGTTAAATGCCAATTAGAAAAAAATATTGAGGGATATTTCTTTTTCCCTGGACGTGCGTCACTTGGTATTTACAAGTTACACAAGGCAGGCTTCTACCCTCCGCAAAACTGTTGGCACTGACAAGCCATCGCCGGTTGTCTTTGTTATTTTCTCAGTATTGAAGGAGTGTCATCAAAACTACTTCAGTGGCGAAAAGTTCTCGGTTTAGGTACAAACCTAAATGGTAAAGTTGCAGTCAGTACACTTTCGAACTTAAATGTGAAAAAGTGCCGAAGTTGTTTTCGCGCAGAGCGTTGCGCAGTACTCCTGGGGAGTATCACGCCACTTGTATTTAATTTTTTTAAGTTGCGAAGTTACAATACTTTTACTTTTGGGGAACAGGAACGAGTTTTGTGTTATTGCTATATTCCTACCGGTGACCTGAAACAGTATTTCCTTAGATCACTGAAGAACGCGAAGAACACTAACTTGATCATCGTCCCAACTTGCACTGCGGCCCAAACACCAAATTGAAATAAGGGAAATTTAAAAATCCTAAATTGCACATGTGTTTATCGGTGAAATCATTCGCTTATACCGCTTTATTGTGTATGCCCTACACGCATTCCACAGAATGAAGCGATTCTTAATAGGGACATCTTTCTGCTTAATATTTTGTGGATTTGATTGCCTAGCTTCACTCCAGAATAGTAGGGGATATTCGACACTTGAATGTGAAGGCTGGTACCATATTAAAAAAAATATGTTTTGTTTTTCGCGTACTTTTCGCAGAGCATTGTGACAGTTTTGTTTCACATTCGCCACTAAGAGTCCCTAATCAGAAAATAAACTCTACAAACATTGATGAAACCACGCAATAATTGGCCCCAACTTCGGACCAATTACTGTGTGCCTTACAGCTCACCAGTACGCCGCGAATGAGGGTTTCGAGCTCGCAATTTTGTGTCCTACGGGTTCTCACCAAGAAGAAAACAAGAAGTAAGACTTCACTTGGGGGTAGCTAGCTTGCTCTATAATATATTCTCCCACCTTCTGAAGTCAAGGAAAATAATTCTAAAATACCTTGACAACAAACCAAAAGCAAATATAAGTATTGAAGAAGATATAGTTCCCTGACAGTGTAAGTACACGAACATTTTAGCATAGGTTCGAAGGTTCTGGCTAAGATTACGTTAATTCCCAGAATTAACTCGGTAAAGCACTCATACTCAAAAGAAAACAAAAAAGTTGCATATATTGTATTTTTTATTACTTATTTGGTTGCTATTGTAAACAATAAAGTGGCCTAAAATAAGAAAAAGAAAGAAACTTTTGTTTTTTCTGAAAAGTGCGAAGAAAAAAAGGGAGAGCTTGGCGGCGGGAATTGATATTCAGCGACAGTTGCGGCCCAAACACCAAATTGATATTCTCGTTTCGCCGTCTCAGCAATAGTCCCCAAGTTCGAGTATACACAAACTCAACTCTGTTACATCACGGCGCAGTGGTGGCGCGTCGGACGCAATTCCGGTTTGGTGCTCTGGGCGGAAGTCACGAGAAGTCACCATGCAGGACGTGCATTCCTCTGTTCTTTTGGAATAAACCAGACAAAAACCTGCCTTCTCGTCAAAACGCCGCAAATGTGGCTGTACCAGAAGAGTCGGAAAAGGTTTGAATATCAGTTTTCATATGTTTTCTGCCTGCTCGGTTTGTCCGAGAACGCGCTGGGTAGGTGCAGTGAAAAGAGAAAACTAGACGCCGTTGGACAAGTCTTGCTTGTGCGGGAAGCGTTTTGGGTTGAGTTCACGGGTGCTTCAGGTCGTCAGATTTATTTGCTTTGTTCAAGCACGAACGCGGGCGAACCGCTAAGAGATGCGAACCACGTGCGCACTACGTTCAGTGCGCCTTTAAGTTCAAACGGCCGCCTGATTGTTTGAACTGTCGTCTGCTCCTTCCAACGCTCCTGCTTGTTGTCGTCTGCTCGTTCAAATGACAGCGGCCCGTACACCAAACGTTGACCCGGTAATTGCGATAAAAAGTAAGTACAGGCCTTAAAAGACTGTTAAGTCTCAAGGTTTGGTTGGGGCAAGCAGGCTTGGTGTAAACAATAGATACAAAAAGATGTTGATCATTGTTACCAGTGGCAATCACCAACTTCTTATGCCTGATTCACTTGGTCCGATTGAGCTTGCGAGTTTCAGTATCGACGTCGGCCTTCTCATCTACAATTCACGCTTTTGCAGCCCGAGCGACGTCGCGACTGAAAATAGCTAGCAGAATCTGAACATGCGAATCAGGCTCTACCGTCAATACTGCGACGTCCACGCGGAATGAATCACCGCATGTCACATTATTCAGGCGAAGTTTTGCGGTGTAACGAGCCTCGCTAATTTTGCTGAGGCCACTGAAGTATTCAGACATTGCCAGGAAGACGTAGAATCAACAACTCGAACACGAAAAAGAGCATGAGGACTCATACCGACGGCGACAACATCGCATTCCAATTGTTTGTTTATGGGCAACGGCGAGCTTCTTGTCCACACTCCATGGCGTATGCGCGGCGTCGGTGGCGTCCGCAAGGGGCGCTCCGGTTTGTTTGTAAACATGAGTCTGTGTATACGGGTGTAAAAGGTATTACCATCATCATCGTCATTTAGCTTGCGATGCTTTAGAAGGCCTGAGATTAGTACGCCAGGCAAAAAGCCACAGGCTACTAACTTGGGAAGCATAGGAGACGGCAATAGAAGTCAACCCTTGGGAGCTCCGGATAGCACTTAGGGAGTGGTCGGCAGGCTAAGCCGTGAGGAGTGAAGTTGGAGTGGACCGCCGGAACTTTATGCATCAAGAAAGATAGTACTGTTGATAAGCCGAACTGGGGGAAAAGGCGGGGGGGGGGGGGGGGGGGGGCTTAACGCGCAGGCGTTAGACATTTTTTTTTTTTTCATCTAAGCGGATTACTTTAACCTACCACATAACAAACTTCATAAAAATATTTAAAAAAGCAGCGTAAGGACGGTTTATTCCTTAAGGCTGCCCGCTTCCCACACAATATAGCACAAAGTCGTGGTGTTCGGTTCCAGACTTGTACACCGACTATAAAAGGTAAGGAATTATGTTTACTCAGTGCTAAATTCTGCTTAATAGCAAGTTAAATTACCCTTCTACAAAATGAAGTGACCATTACGTGAAAAAGTAATCCGTTGTCTCGTGGTGTTTCTCCCAACATAATTGTCCTCAAGTAAAAAAAAAAAAAAAAAAAGAGGGTTATTCCGCTGTTTATTTTTCCCGCCGGTTCCAGTGATTAAACCTTGAGTATTTTGAGCAACAACTGGCTCTCGAAAGTATCATCATACACCTTGACTCTTTTCTTCGTGAAGATGTCGACTGGTACCATGAACACCCTTTCACTGAGGTAGTGGATGGGAGTACAATATTGTTCCTCACGAATACTTGATGCACTGAATTCTGCTTCTCCAGAGAAGCGATGTAACTACTCTTTATCCCGAGGAAAGAGCAAAGTTTCATTGTTGCAGCGGTGCCTGATACTATCAGAATCGCGAAGCTGTAGTTGAAGTCGTCATTTCAGTGGCCAACGCTGATGTAAGAATAGATTCATGGACATCCAACTAAACCTGCAAATATTGCCAGACGGTCGATAGTGAAGTTAGGGAGGCCGGGTAGTTAGAGTTGACAAATAAATAAGGTTCCGATTTATATTCTTCCTTTGACTATGAACCGGGAAATGCTCAGCTGAGACGATGGTTGACAAGATAATAAAACATTTTTGTTATAAATATAAGTTATAAGGGAACCGAAATACAAGATACACTTCTAAAAACAATTAATTAAAACACCAGTTAAAACAAGGTAATATGAACTCAAGTTTGTGTACACGTACGTTTCTTGAGACCGTTCAAAAACGCACAGAGCATGGGTCGGCAGTAGTGTACTCCAGTGTACTCCAGACAGACGTCCCCTGAGGCCGCCGACAGCGAAGGGTAGAGAGCTAAGCCCCACTCAGGAGTTCCACTCCCTCCTCAAGCCCGGTATCTCTAGCCTAGGTCAGCGACAATTTGTCTTTAGTAAAAATATCTGTTGGAGATTTCTACTCCAAGAGATGTTTCCTGCTGGGATAGGAACAGGGGAAAGAAAAAGGAGATTATTACAATTTTCGAAACACTCGCAAAAAGCTGACGCACAAAAAGGGTGAATGAAATGCAGATAACATCGCTGGAGTTCACGTATAAAAAAGCAAATCCTAGATGCTGGACTACAAAAAAACATAAACCGCTTTTAAAATTTATTTAAATAAGATGAAAAGAAGAAAAAAAAAATTTTTTCTAAGGGAAGATGAGAAGTTGTCTAATACATTTTGTGTAGCAACAAAGGAGGATACTTGTGGCTATTACACCTTCACTTATGATAACACCTAAAATATAACGACTTACAAGGATGCCGTTATGTAAATGGGAAATTTGTTTGCAGCTACTATAGCAATTATGTAGTTATTCCGTTACAAAATTACTCATAAATGTGGAGAGTTACAAGTAATGCATTTACTCGTAACCATATTTGTACGCAACGCGTTAAAAGTAATTGATTACTTGTAATCAATTACATTTAGAAGTAATTTTATAACGCTTGAATTACATTTGTCCAGCTGTAACGCTTGGAGTAATTCAATTACTTTTTGTGTAATTAATTCCAAAACTACCAATTACGTTTTTCATTGCACTATTTTTTCTCGCGAAAATCAGCGTAATTTTCAGTCACTCAGCCTTGCAGCAAAAATGATTAGGACAGTTTTTTTCTTAAAACATCTAAAGAAAAACAACTATAATTAGTAGGCAACTTTTTTTTCTCTTACGCCATACTCTTTTACAAGCGCGCCACCAGCTTTAGCTGGCGAGTTCTGGATCTCGTTGCAGATTGCGGATAAAGTCGACGAGAACTCGCTATTGACTTTTTAATGTGCTTTGTTCCTTGGTCGACGCGTCACACAGACGACAAAGTACGAGTCTAGAAACGAAATTTAAAAAAAAAGAACGGACGGACATACACACGGTCTCAAACGCAGCTGAAATTTATTCCAGAACGAAATCCTACACAAAGCACTAGAGACGAGAGAAAGAGAGAGAGAAATAAGTGGAGAAGCCCGTGCCACAAGCAGTACAACAAAGCAATTTTTACAATAGAACTGAGAAGCAGTGACCTCCTTCATGCAAAACTAAATCTACGTTTGCGCTCTAACCATCTGCTCTCAAAGGCTTTCAGAAAGGTTTTCATGCCGGAAACAAAATATGGTACATTGTTGTGACATCAACGAGGTGGTCTCCTACCGCCACTTGCTTTAAAGTGACTAATGGGACACATTCCTCGCTTCTGATTGACTTCAACGAGTTGTAGCCTTGACAGTACTGCACTGTTTTAGCGAGGCAGTGTTCTTTATAGCCATCCTTTTTTGTATTATCTATTTTGTTATCTGGTCAACAAAGGCCAACACGATCCCATGTTCGATCTTCAACGAATCCACGACATCAACTCCGGGACGGGGGTGACGCATGGTCCTCGCGGTGTTATAAAAAAAGGAGTCCTTCTGGTGATTTCGGCAGTTCGTTATTATTTTTGAAACGCATATCATTATGGAGGATCAAGGCATAGACCCTGCTTGGCCTCAGCTTGCCCCTATGTTTAAAGGTAAGGACTCCAAAGATAAAATGAATGTGTCGTTCGAGTGTTTGCTTTGCCGACAACAACAAAATATTGTTTCGTGCTCTAGGGCCACAAACTCGAACCTGCGGACGCACAACACGGTAAGATGCACTTTTGTGCTTATAAGATATTTTAATGAATAATTTTCAATACGCTTAGAGTCATATCCTTCTTTACATGTCCTTAGAGTTCTCCTAATTAAGCTATACAGAGCAGTTTTGTAGACAAGCCCCAACTGTGCGCTGGACACTGCATTTCCGGGTTCTACATATTATGGGGACTGGAGATTTCAACTCTTAGGTTTCGCATCGTTTATTGTAATAAACTACTGCTGCCCATGGGGGGGGGGGGGGGGGGGGGGGGATTTGGCATGTGTTATCTGCGATGATTTTATGTTATCAAAAGAAGGCATGAAATGCAAATAAAATAATGTTTATTCAACTAAAGTTTGCCATTATTCGGTATTATGTTCAGCGACAACACCCTGGCAGTTTGTCAAAGTTTGAAAATCCGCTGCGGAAGCGGAAGACTTGTAAAGCTCCAACCCTTGAACGCAAACGACCGAAGATATCGTTCGCGAGCGAAACGACGTCTTAGGTCAAGCTCGACAGGCTCGCGCTCAACTTGGTCGTCGACTCTTTTCAGCCGTTTTCGGTTGTAGAGGCTGCAAGCTTTGTGAACCTGATTCAGTATGTGGCCGAAGTGCACACCAATGCTGATGACACGGCTGGATGCATGCTACGTCGAATTGAAGCTCCGGCTAGAAGCATCCCTGGCAAGTGTTCCTTACGTGGTGGCCACGGCCGACTGCTGGCCAACGTTTCGGCTGTAAGTCATTTTTTAACCGTTTGTAAGAATATGTACTAATATTCCGTTTTCCTGCCGGAAAAACTACACGAGAGCCACTGTGTGTTGGATTGAGCCTACAGCGTTAACTCGTAAGTCCGCAGTTTGCCGGCGTATGCTAGGTCGAATAACCTATGACAAGCTGGCCAGCACTCTGCTGGAGACATTCGAAGACTACGACTTGCAGGGAAAAGTAACCAAGGTCGTAACGGACAATGGCTCGAACTTTGTCAAGGCATTCTGGTATGAATTGCTAATCACTCGATTTATTTAATTGATGTTTAGTAAAAATATTTCCAAGTCCTGTGTTGTTGAATTTATGCAGACTGTTCCGCGAACCACAAAACACGTCGACCGTTGTGGAAAAAGACCTCTCGGAGGTCATGGATGTGACAGCCCTCCTGAGCGACGTGGCTGAAGGCGAAGCCAACCTCTCCCCTCACCACCGGTGTTCTGCCCACATGTTGAACCTTTTAACGAGTGCTGACCCCTCTGAAGCGGAGCAACATGACCTTTTTGCGTGGCCCCTCAAGTCCGTCCTGCGGTCATGTCGAGCCCTATGAAACAAGCAGGTTCAATCTTCCGTCACTAACAAAACCATCTTGAGGTACTGTGGCCGGAAACTTTTAAGACCAGTCGCCACTCGGTGGAACTCCTTCTTTGAGGCTTTGGGGTGCATCCTAGCCATCGACTCTGCGGGAAAAAACTTAGGCGGTGTTTGTAGGGCTCTACAAGCAACTCCTTTCCAGCGCCCACAGGACCTCCAGTTCTTCAAGGAGCACTGCGAAGTAAGACCAATTGTGGTCTTTCATATGTATAATCCGGCCGACAAACCTCGGTATATATTTGTTCATTCCATGCCTTTCGTATCTTTATACATCAGCCGCAGTTTAAATTAAAGCTTAAACGCCAATGCCTTTTTTTTACATAAGTTACGCAGGTCATGAAGCCCATAAAGTGGTCTACGGACAACATCCAGAAAGACAAAAATATGTACATGGGTTATTTGCACCCACCATTAGCGTGCTTCAGCGCCGCTTAGAACACCTGCAAATGTCGGGACTGGCATTCTATACACCCCTCGTCAATGCGCGTTTGACCGGAATCCACAAGAGGTAAGAGGTACCGCACTTTTTGTCAAAGTTCACGCAGCCGATCACTGTTTCTTTGTTTTTTCTTATACTTGCAAACATTCGATATCTATATCAGTCTAAAATCTGACTCGTACCCGCTTAAAAAAAGTATACTTATTGCCACGTTTTGTTTAATTTCATGTATAATTAAAGTGTAATTTTGTTTTTAGTTATGCTACTCGTTCGACCACCCCTCCGAGGATCACGAGCTTTTGATTGCGCCCGTCGCGATTCCTCGATTTAAGACAAGGTGCGTGTCAAGCGAAGGTCGGCGCCAGGAGCTTCAAAGATTTCTCGAGAACGAGCTGAACCGACAGTGCTACGGTAGCACAGTGACCGCCGTTTCCTTGAGTGCTCCCAACAAATCACCTACGGACGATTTTTTCAGTTTTGCGCTGGCTTCACCCGGAGCACCTTCTCCAAGCGTAAATTGCAACGAAGCAGCCCGCTCTTTGGCAGGCTAGGAAGCAGGAATCGAGTCCCTGCACAAGCGTGAACTGGTGCGCAAGGTGTTCGTGCGCTATAACACCGCGCACCGTCAAGTGCGTCCGTCGAGAGGGTTTTCAGCGTCGCGGCGGACGTCTTCACAAGAAAGCGGAGAAAGATGACGGACGAAAAGTTTGACAGGATGCTCCTGCTAAAACTAAATAAGTTGTGAAAAACAAAAAGAGAACAATAAACAAACAAAATTGTGTGCGCAAGATTTCAGTGTGTTTTTTTAGTACTTCGGTCATCGGAATAAAAAGTAACGTGAAAAGTAATTTTTCCATTCCTTCTGGGAGTCTGTAATCAGTAAAGGTAATCGGTTACTTTTTTGACTGAAGTAATTGTAATCGTAATCAGTTACTTTTTTAAGTAGCGTGTACAAGACTGCTCGTGATAGATTACGTACAAGCCTGGTCGGTTCCAACCTCGGCGTGGTTTTCCAGGGACGTACCATGCTATTTACCGCACAGGTCGTCGCTTAGTTTATTTGATGCAGTTAACTTCGCATTTTCTTTTTATCAAAGTAAAAATAATGTTTCTAACACATCGGTGTTCACGTGCGAAAACAGAGAAGAGGCTCACAATTCGGGATTGTTAATTTTCATATGATTTTTACAACCAATATGCCACGCTTCGAGAAATCAAAGTCGCCGGAGAAAGCAACTGGATGTTTTAACTGTATTTCTCCATTCTACCACGGGGTGGGAAACCTACCTCTTGAGAAATGTTCTACTCAACTTCACCCCCTATGTTAGCCGCAGACAAAACAATAATTGTGATGGTGAAGATAGATGACTTCGAGGTTACCAGATTTTTTTTTTTTTTTCGACGGGGGCGGGTAACGGTGAAAATCATCAAGTAACAGATGAACAGAGAGCCTGTTCAAAGCCTCAAGCGTTAAAAGAGCATGGACAGCACCGCGACAAAACAACAAGTATTAAAAATGCTCAGCTCCAGGAGAGCACGTTCTAACACTGCGCAAAAACAGAAGAGCAGAGGGACGAAAAAAAAGAGCGTAAAAACAACAGAGTAAACAAAAAAAAAATTGCTTTGAAAAATAAAACAAAAACAAACGCCTGACTCAAAGCAGTTTTGGCAAATAGGTAGTAGTAATATAATATTAGTGCACCACTGTCGGTCATACTATTAATTTTAGTTAATGCGTACGTGGATCTGTTACAATTGATGACGTAATTGTCCAGGTGACATGTTTCGAACTCATGATCAATTTGAAGTCCACTTGGGTACAGTGCAACTCCCACCTTTATTATTCATAAAAAAAGCGCTGAGCCTTTGACGGTTCACTCTATTACTCTTAGAACTCATTGCCACTTGTTATGTGGTATTTGTTTTTTGTTGTGAAGGCATGCTTGATTCACGTTGATTACCAGCTAATTTCCGCGACTTGATCTCGCTCTCTTGTCGCATGCCCCTTCTTCAAGTGTTGTTCTTTCGCATTCTTGGTTGCTATTTTACATAATGTGAACATGTCTCGAACAAGAGGTTTCCACTACTATATCAACTGGCACATGATTCCTTCTTGACGCAGCATAAGACAATACAGTCCCTAAAATGGAACTACAAGGCACGAACCCGTGCGGAAGAAACTGGCAATGTTTTCCGAAAGCAAATTTACGCCGATGTGTTAAAATGTGCAAACCGCGAGCCAGGCTTGAACGAACTAATTGTTCGAAACGCCACTCAGTGTCCGAACAAATATTACAATTTTTATCATTATATTTAATTCGCTTCGCGGATATACCATTTCAAAATACTCGCGGACGCACACAGCAGAAAGACCACGTTCTAATCGAAAGCTCTTCCAGCTCATCACGAATACCAATTTAAAGGTAATGTAATTCGCTGAGAAATGTATCTAGACGAGTGCTGCGGAGTTGCCACTGCGGAATTGGAATGATTCCCGAATCACTCCTCATTTTCGGGACCCCGAAATTGAATGGGAATGGAATGGCGGCAGCGCTGGGAGGAACGAAATGGGAATGGAATTAGATGCATTTTTCCTTAGTGGAGTCGGAATGGAATGGGCTCGGTTTTTACGCGAGCTGTATCGATTATCATCAGAGCCTACGGGCTGATGGTCCAATTCACTAGCACACGGTGAGTGCTTCTTGAAATAGCATCATTGCACTGGAGGTGACTGACGGATTGATTGTCTCACTGGCTTATCCTCCTTCGAGGATAAAAATGGCGCGCCCTGAGTGAAGCAACCATCTGAATAGTAGAGAGACAAGGTGTCGTTCATGGCGCCGCGAGATGCCGCAAAGTGGCTGTTGTAATCATGAGCGATTAGAATGCAGCTTTTAACCAAGGTTTTCGAACCAAATCCGAACCAAACACCTGAGCAAAACTGTTATTTTTAACTGAACCTGAAGATAAAAAGAAAAAAAAAAAACTGTAAGAGAAATTTAGAGTTTGATATTGAGGTAGAAAAGGAACGGAGCCGTAATTTCATGTGGCGGTTACCGGTTCATTAGAAACGGTTTGGCGTAATAAAATGTGAGCCGCGCCTTCTCACGGGTGGCGGCGCCAAGCCGTTTAAATATTCGCGACGGTGGCGTCAGCGGCTCAGTTCTGACTAAACAGACGGCAGCGGCAGCATAGAGAGCCCAGTAATAATGTAACGAATAGGCATATTGTACATATACGTGTACAGCACGAATTGGCGTCGGCGAGGATAGACGTTAAATGAGGCTTCGAGCCACCGGAGTCTATTCATAGGACGGAGGATAAAACGTCTCCTTCCGGTTGGGCGAAGCGACGAGGGGAGAACGAGCCCACGATACAAGCTATGAACTATGGATTATCTTGTGTAGGTCGTAGCGTCTACCACAGTGTCCCTGTGTGCGCATATTATTTTCTTGCTGCTACGCAATATTACTCACAGAGAAAGCGAACGTAAAAGTCAAAATAAAAACAAAAGGTTGACGGCTGTTTTCGTGTTTGTCCCGCTGTGGCGAAATCTAGAGCGACAAGAGGTGAAGCTGCGACGAGCGCGACACTGCGGTGCCGGTGGCCACTCAACCACTGTCCTGGACGCTGCTTGAAGAATTGTTTTTGCTTGTGCGTTTTTTTTAGAAACAGCAAGTCGCACGTTGTATCTTTTGTCCGTTTTTGTTTTGCTTTAATTGTCTTACGATTGTCCTTCGCTTCCTCCCTCTTCTTCAATCCAGTCGTTCGAGAGAGTCTTTCGGGCGAGCGGCGTGGGTTGTTTGCCGTTTCGATCTGGATGAGCGTTGCAGCCGCGTGCGGTCATGTATCAGTACTGTGTGATCCCGTAAAGACCCCAGGCTAGCAGTCGCACTTCACTGTCTAACTCTCATCTACAGTGGGTAAAAATGTCACCAAACTCTGGCAGACTAAACTGCCGCTGCCTAAACAACTCGCAACTAATTGTGTTTTGTGGGTGGTTTGCGAGTATATGGTGCGTACTATCGTCAGGGTATCACTTTGCGTGCCTCATTTACTTCACATATGAGTACTGTACTTTGATAGTTTAAAAGCACCTGTATGACCCCGTAATTTTTGTAGAACGGTATTTGCGTTAAAAATTCAAGATCACAAAGTGAAATTAAGCAGATATTTGTATTGCTCTCCTCCTTTTCGCAGCACGGCTTCCGATGACCTTTTTTTTTGCATGTGAAACCGTGTTGAGCTCACCTTTAATGTTAACAACTGGGAGCTGTGGATTTTGTTTTAGTAACCGGTTTGAACTGCTTCGTGCTTGGTAGAACAACTAACCAAACCGTTATTTCAAAAGCATTACTCAACCAGAACCGAACCGCAGAACCAAATGCAAAGTTACTGAATCACGACCCGAACCAAACAGGAGTAATGACCGGTTCCACTCACTGCTTTTATTCCAAACAATATTCTAACGTGTTACCGCGGAACACCAACAAAGAACTGGAATGAATATGTTAAGAAATAATAAGAATCGTAAAGTAAACGCAAAAGATCACCTTCTAAGGCAGGTTCTATAATATGGTGCCTGTGCTGGCGCCATATACCGATTGCACTTTGTCAGCGGTTTTTTGTTCTTGCGAAGTGCACGGAGATTTGGAGCAGGTATACGCGGCGTCGCTTGTGGCAGCGTATATAGCGGCACTGTTGTTCAAGTACTCGAAAGCAGAGAACAAGAAAGCATCTTGCGCCACGCACGAACTAAATATTTTAAGCCCTTATAAAACAAAAAAAAAACACTCTAATCATCAATCTGTGAGGGACGGTCTGTTTGCGATGAAAATGGGTGGTTTTAATTTTCAGCGACAGTTGCGACTTGCAATCTTTTTACGTATCATCGCGCTATCGATGTCTGTAGTGACACCAAGTGCCACGAAGCGCTTTGTGCGACCACCCTTTGGCTTTGTATATTAAATGCCTTGAGGAAGCGTTTGGATACTTCTTCAGTCGTCTCCGCGTTTAATGTCAGCAGCCTAATGCCGCTTTTTTTTTTTTTCAGTAACAATATGTAGTTGGTCAATCTTCTTTTTTTTTACGTTTAGGAATAGAGGAATGGAATGGTGGAGTCTAGCCATTCCAAGAGTGGGAAGTGGCCCAGTGTGTCCAATCCGAGGAGTTGAAATGAATGGAAATGTTGGAAATTCCGATTCCCCGGAATGGAATAGGAATGAAATAGGGTGCCCTTTCCGCAACACTCAACTAGACAACACCTGGCTTTCTGTAAAGTGGAAGGCAAGCAATGTGACACAAAAATATTGTTCACACTCACTCGAAAATGTTATCCGTATGAATGAAGCTCAATACACGGACACATATACACAACGTCCAAAAACATCGTGTTTTTTTTTTATTTTGACCGTTCTCCGGTTTATATTTACGACGTTAAAGTCTTGCTATAAAGAGGATACAAAACGAGATGATTGCACATTATCTTTATTTTCTGGGTGTCATTGTAGTGAAGATGCATACTCTGTACAAAAGTAATGCCATGCGTGGGCATTTTTACTTGAAAACCCGGCTCCTTCCCCATAGAGCGCTGTATGTGAGGGACATGCTTTGGAAGGTGTTGAGTGCTTATCTTTTCCATTCGGAGCAATGATTAAGTGAAGGTAGAGGCGTGGTTTCCTTCCTCACTGCTGTAAGGACTTTAAAGACAACAGCGGATGTTTCTAATGTCGTCAAGAATGTGAGATGTGCTTGCTTTCCTTCTGACTTGGTTGTGGTGCTCCCTGCGACTTTTTCTCTAGATTGGGATGCTCTTCGGCGTGCGCGATGTTAGGAGTGGCAATGGTCTTGCTCTAACGCGGACTGCAGCGGCCGCAGTCGTGAACTCCGATGTTTAGCACGCTACCCCGCAGCACAAGGATGAATTAGCTAAAACGACCTTTTCCGCACACTCTGTAGCGTTTTCTGCTGTCTACGACGTAGTGTAGTAAATGCAATGGTTTCAGTGGCCGATCGCAACGGCACGGAGGTCAAACGTTTCCACTGAACACTCGGGGCTTCGCTAAGCTTCATTCCAACTCCTTTCGCTCTCAATAAGTCGCGCCGTCACGTGCTTGCGTAATCACCGAGGTGCAACAAAATTTACCGGTCCCCGATTATTTATTGTTTTTAATACTACTCACAAATTTTGAGCATGCCGCTGCTGAAATGATGTAGAGAACAAATGACAAAGCTGGAGGAGAAATGATCACTTACCAAATAACTATTTCACGTGCGGCAGAAATTGGAGCCGTAAATATATATTGAAGATCTTAAACTGACACTGAAAAACACTGTTCGTCATAATACTAGCTTCATCAGTCGTATTTGATCACTGATTCTACTTTACCACGCCTTTATCAACGTAAAAGAAAGCAGCACAAATAAAGAAATTAGTTGAACGCAAGTTTCTTGGTACAAGGTTACATATTGGGTCGTGGACAGTGGACAGTTGTGTGTATATTATTTCGTATACCTGAGGTGTACCGTGACACATGCACCCACGTTTTACGTCTACGGCTTTTGCATCAAAATGGACGTGCTAAAATTAGGTCAATGCCCCGTCATTGCCTTTCTAATTGAGCAAAGAAAAACACCGAAAAGCTATTTTGAGTGCATGGCTGCTGTCTATCAGATATTTGCACATTCCAATTACAATGTAGACTACTGCAACGAATCCAAATGAGGGGTAGGAGGAGAGTCGACTGAGGACCAACCAAGATAAGGCACGTGCTTTCTGTAAAAGCCTCTATCCCCGAAGTATTTTACATATAAAAAGGTACCATATCATTTAACTCGTAAAATAAGCCACTCTTTTTTTCTTTTTTTTTTGGTTTTGCTTGTGGTGATTTTTTAATGTTCACAGCGCTTGCGCGAAAACGACCTGCTACAGACACAGACAGGGACATGGGACTCTGCATAATTCAGGAGACATTAAACAAGTATGAAGTGAGTGGCCGACTGGTTCCAACGCTGCTAATTCCAGTCGAGGAGATAAATGGGCCAGGATTAAAACAAAATGAACATGCTAAACGAAACTAGATAATTTCTCCCGTGTAGAAACACTCACTTGAGATATAGGAGCACAACTTGACTTTCGTTACCCATTAAAAATCAATTAAATGGAAGAACCGTGACTCGCTCCTAATTTAAAAAAAATGTGATCCGGAGGAAAGAGAAAAAAGGGAGAGGAAGAAAGAGCGAGAGAAATAAAGAAAAGGGGGTTCACTAAACCAACAAAAATCGACCAAGATTAACGTAGGCTGTTAGCACGGGTTTGCTACACAATTTTGAGTCGGGAGTTGGCAGGCATAGCTAAGACGTTTTCTGACAGGGAAGGACTCATTGTTCTGGGGATCATGACAACTCGGATAACTATCTTTGATGAATTGCGTGTGACTATCGCAAGAGCATTACGCGAAGACATTACGGACAACCCTCGTAGAAAAAGTCTATAGGGAGCCTAGACCTTTCTCAATAATAGTGCATCAGCGGCCAAAATGTGGAATGCCCTACAGCTCTCACCTGCCCCATGCAGTTACTTCATTTTCATGAATTAAAAAAAAATCATTACACCGAGGGTAAAGGTTTCTAAGGAATGAAGACGCAAGAGAACGTGTCTCGATGGACAAGATACTGTCACGGGTGGTGGCCAAAAGAACAATAAATAAACAGGAAGAAATAAATGTTTAATTTGGCGAACTTGTGCCAAAAAGGAAAGGGTACAAAAAAAAAAAAAATAACAGAGCGTCGCGGGCGTCGAAGTCGGCGTAACAGCAGAGTCGAACGCTGTGGCGAGACTGAATGAGGCTCGCCACGCGGAGCCCCTTTTGTACATTCGTGGGCTTCTGGAATAATCGGCGTAGAAAGTTCGACGCGTAGAACATTCGGACCTCGAACAAGCCACCAGGATTCTCGAATTTACCAGAATACTAGTCTGCAGGAACAAGCAAAAAGATCCGCCGCTCCCAAGAATCCAACCCTAGCTTTTCGTGTGGGAGCCAGGTACAATAACCGTTAGGCCGCGCGCGCGCTGCTTACTTGGCCAGCTGCGCGCGCGGCATTAGTCCCCCCTTTAAAAAGTGCATCGCCCCGATGCAACGCAAAACAAAACAAAATAAAAAAGAACGATAAACTAAAGAGTCCTTTGTAGCACATGAAGTCCACAATCCTATCGAGCGTAGTGCCGCTTCAGGCGCACGACGTGGACGACCTCAGGTCGTGGTGGGCGGCGTGACGATGTTCGTGTTCCGTCGGGCATCACCTCGTAGTTCAGCTCGCCGAGGCGACGAAGTACCTTGTATGGTCCAAAGTACCGTTTGGGCAGTTTCTCACTGAGGCCGCGGCGACGGATGGGCGTCCACACCCACACCCTGTCTCCGGGCTGGAAGTGAACGTCCCTGCGACGAAGGTTGTAGCGGCCCGCGACGAAGGTTGTAGCGGCCCGCCTCGACGCGTTGCTGGTCTTGAATCATGAGTCGGGCGAGCTGGTGTACTTCTACGGCGCGTTGAGCAACCGCCTGGGCGTCCTCGCTCTCATTGTCAGATGGCTCATGGGGCAGCATTGCATCCAGCATGGTCGTTACCTTCCGACCATGTACCAGCTGTAAAGGTGTGAATCCAGTGGTCTCTTGAACCGCCGTATTTTAGGCGAACGTGACGTAGGGCAACACCTCGACCCACGTCTTGTGCTCTACGTCGACATACATAGAGATCATGTCGGCGATTGTCTTGTTGAGTCGCTCCGTCAGCCCGTTGGTCTGCGGGTGGTACGCCGTGGTGCGACGATGGGTGGTGTGGCTGAGACGAGGGACTTCCTGTGTCAGCTGGGCCATGAACGAGGATCCACGGTCTTAGCTCAAGACTTCGGGGGCGCCGTACCAGAGGACAATGAACTCAATGGAACACTTGGCGACTTCAAGAGCCGTTCCTGATGGAAGGGCTTTTGTCTCGGCGTACCGTGTGAGATAATCGGTTGCGACGATTATCCATCGGTTTCCTTGTGTCGATGGTGGGAATGGCCCAAGTAAGTCCATTCCGATTTTCTGGAACGGGGCAGATGGCGGCGCAATAGGCTGAGGATTCCCGCCGGTCTCGTCGGTGTTTTTTTTCGTTGCTGACACGCGTGGCAAGATCGGGTGTAGTGATGCACTGTTTGCGCGAGCTTGGGCCAGTATATGTTTCGCGTATCCTGGCAAGAGTTCTGCTGTAGCCAAGGTGTCCCACCGTCGGGTCATACTGGCAGGCTTGAAAGATTTCTTCTCGAAGACTGGAAGGGACCACCAACAGCCACGCCATGTTGTTGTCGCTGAAGTTCTCCTTGTAGAGCACACCTAGTCGGAGGGAGAAGGTTGGCAGTGTTCGTACAAACACTGCGGGGAACGGAGCTTCCTTGTCCGTCTAGGTGCTCGATGAGTGCTCGCAGCTGAGGGTCGTCTCGTTGGAGTGCTGCCATGTCGCAGACATCCAGAGCGCCGAGGAAACACTCATCGTCGTCCTCTTTGGTGCAGGCAGGAGCGACCTCGACTGGGGCCCTTGACAGGCAGTCGGCGTCATTGTGCTTTCGGCGGGACTTGCACACCACGGTCATGTCGAACTCCTGCAGTCGTAAGCGCCACCGGGCGAGACGTCCGGAGGGGTCCTTCAGATCCGCCAGCCAGCAGAGCGAGTGGTGGTCTGTGGCCACGCGAAAAGGACTTCCATACAAATGTGGGCGAAACTTTCTTATTGGCCAGACGACAGCGAGACCCTCCTTTTCAGTTGTTGAATAGTTCCTCTCCGCGTTAGACAGCGTCCGACTTGCGGATGCGATGACTCGCTCTGCGCCGTCCTGCACACGGACTAATACCGCACCCAGTCCGGTGTTACTGGCGTCGGTGTGGATCTCGGTTTCAGCAAACTGGTCGAAATGGCCAAGAATCCGGGGCGTCTGGAGCCTTCGTTTGAGCTTGTCGAATGACCTCTGTTGTTCTTCTGTCCACTCGAACTTTACGGCGTCCTTCGTGAGGTGTGTCAGCGGTGCGGACAGCTAGGCGAAGTCTCGAACAAAGCGCCTGTAGTAGGCACAGAGTCTGAGAAATCTTCTCACGGCCTTCTTGTCAGCCGGCGGCGTGAATGCAGCTACGGCGCGGGTCTTCTCGGGGTCAGGTAGAACACCTTGTTCACGACGTGGCCAAGGAACTTTAGTTCCCCATAGGCAAACCGACACAGTGTTGGCTTGAGTGACAGGCCCGAGATTTTGATGGCTTGAAGCACGACTCGAAGTCGTCTGAGGTGTTCATCGAAATCTCGTGAGAATACCACAACATCGTCAAGGTAGACGAGGCAGCTCTGCCATTTCGGACCTGTCAGCACGCTGTCCATGACGCGCTGGAAGGTGGCTGGTGCTGCACAAAGTCCGAACGGCATCACTTTGAATTCGTACAGTCCGTCGGGAGTGACGAAGGCAGTTTTCTCCCGGTCACGTTCGTCGACTTCAATCTGCCAGTAACCACTCTTCAGGTTCATCGACGAAAAATATCGGCAGTGGCCCAATCGGTCTAACGTATCGTCGATGCGGGGGAGCGAAGAGACGTCCTTCTTCGTCACAGCGTTCAGTAGACGATAGTCCACACAGACCCGCAGGATTACGTCCTTCTTTACAAGTACTACCGGGGACGCCCGTGGACTTCTTGAGGGTTGAATGATGTCGTCGTCAAGCATCTCCTGGACTTTATCTTGAATCACTTTCCTTTCCTTTAAGGAGACTCTATACGACGACTGGTGGACAGGGAGTGCGACTTCTTCGGTAATAATCCGATGTTTCGCCTTTGGTGTTTGTCAAACTTTCGATGTCGTGGCAAAACAGTCACTGTATTCGGCGAGGAGATTAACCAGTTGCCGACGCTTTGGAGCTGGGAGCTCGGGGTCGATGTCGAGAGGCGGCGGTGTTCTGCTCTTCTGCTGTGGCGACGAGGTTTCCTCGGAGATTGCGGTGACCACGGCTGGCGCCTGAAGCTCCTCGACGTTGCCCATGGTCGTACCCTTCGTTAGGTGCTGCGGCTCCTCTCAAAAGTTGGCCACAAGAACAGCTGTACGTCCTTCTTGTACATCCATTACGCCTCGTGCGACACCAATTCCTTTTTCGAGGAGCAGTTGGACGCTGCCTTCCAGAAGCGCTTCACCGTGCATAGCTACGTCGGTTATGACGGTGACGACAACACTCGACCGCGGCGGTAGGTTCACATGGTCGGCGATATCTCGGATAGCGGTTGACGTCGTGTTCGTCTCCGCCGGCTGCAGGACAGGCTTTCGCAGCGTCAAATGATTTTCCGCGATGACGATGACGGCGCCATACTCGCAGAGAAAGTCCATTCCGAGGATAACGTCCGTCGAACAGTCGTCCAGAACGACGAACTTCACAGGGCACGTCTCACCGTGAATCTCGACGCGAGCAGTGCATCTTCCGACTGGTGTGGTGAGGTGCCCTCCTGCGGTTCGTATTTGAGGTCCATTCAACGGCGTCGTGACTTTTCGAAGGCGGCGGGAGAGCCTCCCACTGAAGACTGAGTAGTCTGCTCCGGTGTCTGCGAGTGCTGATGCATCGTGGCTGTCGATGACCACGTTTTAGTTGTTGGACATCGTTGCAGGAGCGTCGTTTCTGTCTCTGGTAGCGTTCGAGTGGGGGCCCTCCGACGTTCGTGGAGGATCTTGGCGCTGGTCGTCTTCGGAAACTCCACCTCCAGGGCTTGCCGCGCCTAGTTTCCCCGGCGTGGAGCGAGGGGCGACAGGCTTTCACGTCGGGGTCCGTGCATCGGCGAAGCTGGACGTCGTGGCGAAGGTGACTGGAACTCTCGGCGGGACGCAGGCTCGGGGGACTGAGGTCGTCGTAGGTAATCGTCGATCTCCCGAGGGCGTTCACCATAGAGGGGGCGCGGGTCGTTTGGGTGGAATCCGCGCAGCCCGAGTCGTCGGTATGGGTATCGGTGGTACACATGGTCAGCTTCCCCGCAGTGGTAGCACAGCGGACGTCGGTCGGCCGTCCTCCAGACGTCTGTCTTCCTCGGCGCAGGTCTTTCTGGGTAAACGTGCGCTTGATCTTCCTGTCGTCGGGGGTACTGTGGCGTTGGGGCGTCACTTCGGGGTGGCGCCGTGGCTTGGCGGGGACCTTGCGGCGGTCGTCGGGCCATGCAGCGTAGCTCAACGTCGGTTCCTCCGGTGCCACCGTGGTGACGGGAACCTCTGGTTGGAGTGCCCGATGCACTTCTTCTCGGACAGCCTCGGCGATGGAAAGGGTTGGCGGTCGGCAGGTGGTTGGCAGCAACCTTCGCAGTACCTCCCGGACGACCTCCCGGATAATTTCGCGGATGTCCGTACCAGGAGCGTTTTTGCCGCTAAGCAGCACGGTTGCAGTGAAGCTTGGATGCCGCTGGTAGTGGGAAGCGCGCGCTTGGAGGGCGCACTCGATGTTTGTCGCCTCGGTGACGAAGGCGTCGACGGTTGCCGGCGAGTTGCGGACGAGGCCTCCGAAGATGTCGTCTCTCACCCCGCGCATGAGGATTCGTAGCATCTTCTCGTCTGGAGCCCGAGGGTCGGCGCGGGCGCTCAGGCGCAGAACATCCTCTTCGAAGCCGGTGACGCTCTCGTTGGGGTTCTCGGTCCTGCTTGGCAGTAGGTCCTCGGCTGTCTCTCGGCGGTGGTGGTTGACGAATGTAGCCTTCAGATCGGTCTTGAAAATGTCCCACGACGTTAGAGAGGACTCATGGTTCTCGTACCAGTGCTTGGCGGTCCCCTCAAGGGAACAATAGACGTTGTGCAGGCGCTGCTCGTCGGTCCAGCCATTGTGGCGGGCAACGCGTTTATACTGGTCAATCCAGTCTTCGACGTCTTCGGAGAGTTCACCGTGGAAGGGGGCAGCCGTCCGCGGTGCAACGGGCTTGTAAATGATGGGAGAAGCGGCGGGGGCTTGCGACTGGTTGGCTATCGTCGTCTTCTTCGGCCTTGGCTTGTCCGGCAGCAGACCCAATTCAGGGGACTGACCTCTGGTACGACTGCTTCTCCGGACTCCGGCGTCTTCGGCGAAGGGTAGCCTTCCGGGGCTGAGCACGTCGTTTGGCCGAAATGTCTTTGGAGGGGTACAATTAACGGGCATAGAATGGAGTACCCCGCACCTCCACCAAAATGTCACGGGTGGTGACCAAAAGAACAATAAATAAACAGGAAGAAATAAACGATTAATGTGGCAAACTTGTGCCAAACATGAAAGGGTCCAAAAGATAATAACAGAGCGTCGCGGGCGTCGAAGTCGGCGAAACAGCAGAGTCGAACGCTGGGGCGAGACTGACTGTGGCTCGCTACGCGGAGCCCCTTATGTAGATGCCTGGGCTTCTGGGGCGTAGAAAGTTCGACACGTAGAACATTCGGACCTCGAACAGGCAACAGGATTCTCGAATTTACCAGAATACTAGTCTGCAGCAATAAACAAAATGATGCGCCGCTCCCAGCAATCGAACCCTAGCTTTTCGCGTAGGAGCCAGGTGCGATAACCCTTAGGCCACGCGCGTGCTGCCTACTTAGCCAGCTGCGCGCGCGGCAATGTCAGATTCTGTCCCCGAATATATATTCGTTCCTTGGAATCCATGTCAATCGCATCAAGTTAAATACACCCCCTCCCCCTTCCTTTGTAACTACGTTTTTTTCATTTAAAATCACGAAACATTCTAAATTTCCAGTGGCCACCGAATGGGCTTTCGCAATTTTCAAGACAGTATTCCGGCGACTTCATGATGACCCGCTCAGAGGGTTCTTGTAAGTGCGATCGTGTCCTCACGCATCTTACACAATGCATGCCCGCGGATACAAGAATCTTGCCTGCTCAAAATCAAGTGCGTCTTTGTCGGCTCTAGACGTCACACAAGAACGACTACAAAACAAAAATGAGAGAAGAACAGTGAAAAGTTTACTAGCTGTTTATTTCGCACAGTTTCATTTTTTTCTTTTTTTTTGACGAAACAGGAGTTTTAGGTTGAAGCCTTTCTTGAACTGTTTACGTATATTTTCCACGTTGTCCTGCTGGGTGACCCTCGGTTGTTTCATATCTTTCTCGCACATATCTCTATTCCTTCTGTTGGGTGTTGGCAACGCAAAAACGACGAAGCAGCGTAAATGCCGGTTACGATGGCCACACTCTCCGAAGCTCCCGAATGCCTATTACATGAACCGCGATACAGTCTAAATACTAATCATTGCTTCGATTGATCGGTTGATCTGATTAAAATGAAGACGAATGATTGGTGTTCCGAGTTCAACGTCAGAGGGCTCGACACCCACTTGACTGCCGATATGGCTAACCTTGTGCCGCTAATCAGGCAGGTGATGCCGATACTATGCGCCCAACGTCACCAAACTCAAAGCTCATGAAGTTAGAAGATTGAGCTACACAAGACTACGTCATCATCAACCATCATTGGATGGAATTCCGTGCAGGGACTACGACGCCGGTCCAAACTTCCCTACAAAAGTGACAACCGGACCCGACCAACGTCAGAGTGCTGCTCGGCACCCACCAAACTGCCGACATGGCTAACTTCGTGCCTCTATACTCATGCAGACTGGTGCACAATGCGATCATTACAGTTATAGAAGTGGCTGCGGATTTTTGTTGGTAGTACCTTGCCCTCAAAAATGTCGAACCCTTCTTTGAGACTGCCGGAACGTGTTGTTGTTACCGTTATGTTCCGGCTTTCCGCTACCCTCACCACTAAATACTACTACTTGTTACCATTATCTGGAGACGCTGAATCGGACTCAGGTTCAACAAACACCGAAGAAACGCTGCAAATAATTTTAGATAGCAAGGCAAAAATGAGAAGAGGTATCCAAGATGTAAAAACCGCCAAGTTGTTCTTGAACAGAAAATACATGGGATGACCGCGAAGATTACTAAGCTGGTAACTGAACTGAAATAACATCCAAAGCAAACTGGGTGTAAATCATCGGCTTGAAGAGGTCTGTTGTTAACCTGGAACAAACATGGAGACAGCAAAATGGTAAGTTAATCGACTTAGAAAATAGAGGCAGAAGAAGTAATTTGTAAATATGTGGCTGGTCTGAACGAAATCCCGACAGCACTGAGGATCTAAAACGAACAGTAGTGAATGACGTCTTCGAAAGAGGCTCGGTGTCAGAGTAACCTGTGTGGAAAGAACTCACAGACTTGGACAAAAGCGTGATAAAGTAGATAGGCCAGTAATTGTAGAGTTTTACAACTTCAATGAGAAAAATGACATCCTGAAAACAAACTGTCGAAACCTTAAAGGAACAAGGCTTAGTATTCACAGTGACTGCGCAAAATAAACTGTGGATTCTTTAAAGAAATTATAAAAAAGTGCTGCGTCCAACAGTGAGAAGGGCAACAAAGTTTATCTCGGACACGACAAGGACAAAATTAACAACGAACCATTTATCTTGGATTTTGCACTGAATCAACGCCGTCGTCTTTATCACAGGACTGACAAGCAAAATCAACTCTAGGATTTTAGAGTTAACCTTAATGCCAGAAGTGTGATTAATAAAAGCGATGCCCTAGAATATGTGCTTTTTGCCAAATATCCCCTTGTGGTCGAGATCCCAGAAACGTGACTTAATTCTGACATTGTAAGTGATTCCATTGTTCACCCTGGTTACAGGCTAATTAGGTGTGATCGAGCCACTAGAGGAGGGGGTGTAGCGATTGCATTGAAAAATGATATTAGTTACGTAGTACTTCAGTGTGATTGCGAGAAAACTGTTTGGTGCCGACCGTCTTTTTGCGATCGTGCCTTTCTTATGCGTGTAGTTTATAGGCAAACAAACGCAACAATTGAATTTTTGTAGTGCTTGAGTGATTTCATGTGTAAACACGAATAGCGATACCAGACTCCAGAGTTACGCTGTCCAGAATCTTCAATTTGCCACATGTGAACAGGGCTTCACTGGAAACGGGCGGCGTTGATGTTATGAAGAAAGAAAAGATGCTTGACATTAGGTTTGATCAAAATCTTACTCAAGTAGTGAAAAAAATATACTAAATGCACTGATCAGTCTCAGTCGATACTATACATGGCCATTATTACGAACAATATACCCGAGTACAAAGTCTCAGTTATGAAAGGCATCTCCGATCTCAAAGTGGTATAATTTACAATTCACTTATCTAGATAATACCATCGCCAGACTTCTAAATCCATAGTTGTTAAGAACGTGGCTCGCGAAGATGATACAATTATTATAGATAACTTGAATATATCATTGAAAACTTTTGAGCAACTGGGCGTTGTTAGTACGGTGGTTGACGTGGGGAATAATTCTATGACAATTTCGTTATGCATTAATAATTATATCTCCCCCAGAAATAAATGTACGAATCGTATCGTAAGACCCCCTGGATTACACGTGACATTATGCACCTAAAATGTCGAATTAAAAGATATAGAAAAAAATTACCAACATTCAGATGGGCTAAGAACAAAATCAAAGACGATACTTAAAAGCAAAAGTACTTCTCCGTAAACCTTAATAATTTTATAAAAACTGCACCAAGAAGTCTTGGCGTTTCCAAAAAGGAAAGAAAGAAATCATTGAGCAAATTATTGAAAATGACGTGGTCATTACCGCTTGCACGGTAACGGCAGATTGTTTTAATTTATTTTTTCAATCGGTATTCACAACCGATGAGCCACAAGTTTTAAGTGAGATAACGCGTGATGATAACGAAACAAGTACGCCAGGCGTAGTGATGGGCAAAACCGGAATTTTTCTAAACTGCTACCTCTTGATGCAAAAAAAAATCAATAGGTTTAGATTAAGTACCAAATAAATTCCTGAAAAGATATGTAGAGTAGCCGTACCATCATCTTAAATTACTATATCACGGGTCATTCAGACACAGTGTCTTCCGCAAGCTTGGTTTTCTGCCCGTGTTGTACCCCTGTTTGAAAAAGCAAACCGTCTGAGTTTAAATAACTACAGCCCGATTTTTTAACTAGCCAATGCTGTAAAGTCATGGAGCCCATCATTTGGAAATATATATTTACTTTTTTTGGGAGGAGCGCCTTACCCACATCGACACGGTTTTAGAATCGGTCTGTCGACCCTGACACAACTTGTAGAAAAGTTTCACGATTTTCCCTTCACCGTTACGGTGAAGGGAAAATCGACACAACAATGTTATCTGCATCAATTTCTCGAAGGCAGTATACCCTACAAAAAACTAGTATGAAAATTCAGATACTTCTGCTTGTGATGTAAAGTCGTGAAGTGGATAAAGGCTTATCTGACGAATCGAAGTCAAAGAGTTGAAATTAGTGGAAGCCCATTTGCTCCTCATTAGGAGTCCCTTAGGGCTCGGTCTAGGGGCCATTGTTTTTTTTGCTTTTCTTAATATACCTCAATGATATCGCGTCAAATATAAAAATACCCAGAAAAAAAAGCTAAAGCAATTTCCAGATGACTGTATTCTTTACTCTCCATTAGAGTACACAAATGATCAACTAAACCTCAACAGGAGTTTAAAAATTTTTGGGAAATGGAGCGAGGAGTGGAAAATGGCAGATACATTTTCGCAAGTCAGTATATATTCATATATGAGAAAGTGTCTTACCTTTCTTTTATAATACAGATAACTTTAACTTCATTAATGTAAACAGTTTTAAGTATTTCGGTGAACAAAATTTTCAGAATTTACAGTGGCGGACCCATATTCATAACGTCTGCTACTCTCCTTACCGGAGTCTACGCTTCATAAGACGAACTTGAAAAATGCGACTAGTGAAGCCAGGCTGACAGCTTATAGAACAATGATACGGCCTATTTGGAGTACGCCAGTGTGGTCTGGAGTCCGAACAAAAATACCGACCAGAGAAAATTAGAAGCTCAAAGTTTGTTTGTGCGTTTCATACTCACCAAGTACAAAAGAACAGCTTCTGTTACTAAAATGCGTAATCAGGTAGTCTTCCGTTATTAAAACTAGAAGGAGAGTGACCTGATTAAAACAGTTGTATTCAGTTTATATAATACAATTAAAAATGAACCCAGAGCTGTATCTAAAAGAAATGTATAAGCGATCACGTAGACTAAGTCACAAAAAAAATTATTCAACTATACAACAGTAAGATTTATATTTTCAGACATTCCTTTTTTCGTTAAAGCGATAGAAGAGTGACACAAGCTTCCAGAATGTGTTAACTCTTCCAACGTGCGTCATTTTAAATCCTTGGTCCATCTGTTTTCCGAATAAAAAATGAAAGACGTTTACAACACCCTGTAACGCCGAATTAGAGCGCAACTCTTGAGGAGGAGGAGGGAAGGGTATACCCCTCTTCATCCTCCCTGCTACACCTCCTCCCCTCCACCCCCCTCCTCTCCCTTCTCTCCCTACACCTCCTACACCTCCTCCCCCTCCTTCACCTCCTCCTCTCCCTCCTTCACCTCCTCCTACCCTCATCCTTCAAGCTCCTCCCCTCCTCTCTTCCCTCCTCCCCATCCCTCGTCACCTCCTCTTCCTCCCCTCCTCCCTTCCTCTCCTCCACCTCTCTCCCCTCCTCTCGTCCTCTTCCTCCCCCTTGTCCTCCCCTCCCCCTCGTCCTCCTCCTGCTTCTCCCCGCGCGGTGCATCATGAGAAATGTCCCATAATTCACCGCGCGGTTGCGCCGACGCCGACGCCGCTCTAGCCGGAAACGGGCGCCTAACCACCGAATTCAGAAACCTTACTCCAACTACACTCAAACTGAAGGGCCCCTCCACTTCCTCGAGGAAGGCACGAAGGCCGGCTCTGGCCAATCGCGACGGCGGATCCGTCCTCAGGATTGGCCAGAGCCGGCTCTCGCGCCTTCCTCGAGGAAGCGGAGGGGCCTTCAGTTTGAGTGTAGTTTGAGTGAGGTTTCTGAATTCGGCGGTAATTGCTGCACTCTAAAAACGAGATGATTTTACATTATCTTCAATTTACTTTCTGGTGACATCGTAGTACGGACACGCGTTCTGTACGAAAGTAATGTCATGAGTTGGCATTTTTACTTTGAAATGATCGTTAGATCGAGGTGCGGACGCAGTCATAAGAGATATAATCTCAAACCCATATAGAAAAACTAGAACATTGAATTGTTCTGGTGCATGGTGTCCGTGTCGCTTGACATAGGTTTCAGCAAAGGTTTATTGATACTGGTGTGCGCTTCATGTCGCGAATGTCTGCCTTATCCTCTACCAGAGGAAATCATTGGTTATAATGACGACTGTGCGAAGCATGCAACGAGACATCTCCGTGTAGACGCTTGAAACGTTCCAGAGGGAAAATGAGGTATGCGGCTTTTTCCTGCAGAGAAACAAGTAATGCGCAAGTATAATAATCATTCATTAAATCTTCCGTGCTCTACACCCATTAAGCTCAGCCACGGGCTTAATTTCCTTTTTTTTATGTTATTTCTGAAAGTCAGAATAAATTCTGAGGTCTTTTACTTATTTTTTTCTTTTATCAGGTGCGGTGAGGTGATTGTACCAAAAGAATAATTCATTTTATCTCTTGTTTATGCATACGAATTGACTGGAAAATACTCGAAGTACACTGTTTTGGTGCTTGAACACAATGTGAATTTTTTTTTAATTAGAAAACATGTCATGTAGGACGCCACTTACCTGAAGAAAAAAAATGTATTGCGTATCTCGACCGTGCGACGCACCTTAAGTACATTGCGCGACACTGTAAGCGCGAACACGGCATTGGCACATTGTTGCATTTTATTTTGAAAGTATTGAAAATAAGTATTGGTGGGCATCAAATATTACCCCTTAAGTTAGCGCCGCAAGTGACTCCTTCCAGCACACTAGTAGGTTTGATGAGAGGCCTTTAAATCTTAGAAAAGAAGAAAAATATGTAAACGGTGACCGCTTGTTCGCGTTAAGATAGTTGCCCGGAGTATACATCAGTGCTCTCACACTCATATGTGTGCGGGGGCCCCGTAACCGACACCAGAAATGTTGAGGGACAACGTAAGATCAAGGGAAAGGGGGGGGGGGGGGGGGCATTCGAACATTTTTGATGCGAAGAGATCTAGTACACTTTGGTTTTTGTAAACTCACAGTCTAACCACGAGTGATATCTTTTGATTTGATTCGTTTGTGTCACTACTTCGGGCCCTAACCTGATGTAATAACAAGAATTAAAATGGCAACGCCCATCCAACGTGCTAGCATTTTCAATAGAACGAGAGAGCATGTACAGCAGAGTGTCGTACCCGCTGCTCAATTTCCTCAGGAGTTCAACAAAATAAACCTGTCTCTAAAAACAATCAGTTGATTCTGTGATTCTTACTTTCCCCCTGCCGTACTTTACGGTAATACTCTGAATAAACAAATAATTGTCTTTTGATGAAGATATTTGTTTAAAAGCGAGAATCTAGAGCTCCTAGCTTCATCTTCGACAGTTGCCCCTGCTGATCGACAGTTCCCGCAGCCGAGATGCATCTTTCAACGAAGAGCTTGCGCTTTCAGCCTATTAGCGGAATCGCTGTACATTACAAAAAGCTGGGATGAAAGAAAAAAAAAGGGAAACCAAGGGCAAATGAACAAAGATAAGTATACACTATGTGAATACGTTAGAAGAGCAGAGCTACTTTTCGAGTGAAAATGAATCGGCGAGATGATATCACTATAGGCTTTGGGCAGAGTTCCAGAGAGCGCCACCGTCGGTTGATCATCAGCGCCACCGCGGCCATATGAGGCAACACTGGGACGGCTAAAATCGGCAGCGTCGCCAGCGTCCCCTTGCGAGATTACGTTATTACATAAACCGAGCGCTGTATTGTCGCGCGCTACACTACCGACTGTTCTAAGAGTCTGTCAAACGTTAAATAAATAAATGTGCATGCGTGTGTGGTTATGTCGTTCTCTCATTAGGTGCCTTCCTCGATGGGTAGAGACAACCCCAAACGGAAGCTAGCAGAACAAAATCGAACCTCCTGATATTACGGCCAAAGATTAGTGGTAGCAAGTAGACAGGACAGTTATCATTTTTCGTTTTGACATTGTTTGCGCGCACCTCAAGACAACAAAAGCGAAGACTTGTTCGAGCTTCCCTCCTCTTTAAAAAAAAAAAAAAAGAAGCGTCACTCCCACCTCCCACTTACCCTTACCCACCTTTTTTTTTTTTTCCCCAGGTGACTTCTTCCCGCATGAATAGCTGACCTCACGTTAATGATCTGCTTGTTTCCAGTCCCCTCGCCGCCGTGTTGAAGACGATTATGGTGTCTGAGAAATGTGTTCTTCGTGCAAGATGGCTGTAGTTTGGCCGGTGTCGTACGCAGTTGCTCGTCGCAACCTGATGCTCGTTCTCGTCAATTGAATATACTATTCACTTTTAGATAGAACAGAAATAAACGCCACATGGATAAAGTTTTCTCGTAGAGCAATTACAATTTGTTTTTAATTATTTCTTGAGTCGACTGTTTTTGCGCAGCGGGGATGAGGTTGGAACCGCATAGACACAGGTGAAAATAGAGCAACCATCTTGGGCAGATGGGCCATCATGCTAAAGGCGCAAACGAGAGTCGGTGCTGCAATCGGCGAAGCGTACAAAACGCTCACTTCGGCTTTCGGTAACTACGGTCAAACGTCTACAAAACGTCATTCGATCAAGATGAAACCGAGGAGCAGAGAGTAGCAAGAGTGTCAAAGGACTGATCTGACTCTAGGGTCATCGCATCGAAGCCAAAGACAACGCCTGGGCTTCGAGCGCATTAATTACAAATATCGAGTCACATATCGCATTCAGAAATCCATCTCAAATCAGGCAGTGTGAATGGAATGCTTATCTTACACGTTTTACGGCATTTTTTCACCTCCGACGGCGTTGTATCTTTCACGGCCTCGACGGAAACCTGCGGTGCTTCAGGACTGCTAAGCTTACGGGGTTGCGAGAGTCCGGTACGCAACGGTGCCTAGGCTTCGGCGTTTGCTCTTCTGCGACGTCCGAAAGCAATGTTAAGAATAAAAGACCAAAAATGCACGAATCAACACCTTCAAATTGATGCGGAAGAGCTCCACGAGCAAGCAGGCTCGCGAGAGGGCCTTCTTAGTGTTTCAAATATTTTGAGCTAGATGGCCCAACGTGTCACACCAAACTTTATTGCCCTGAGGGTAGTCCGCGTGCCATTTCTAGCGATGGAGACATGGGAACCGGGACTGGTAGTCTGTTGCCTGCAAGTCACGTCTCAGCGAGTCGCGGGCCGCATATGGCCAGCAACTCGGTAAACTTCCTGTAGGAAGGGCCGCATGCGGCCCGCGTGCCGCGTCTTTCATACCTCTGGTGAGCATAATTAGGGTTGCCATATTCTGAAGTTTAAATTGCGTGTGTCCTTCAAAAGTTATTACAATCCATAAACATTTCAATTAGGGCTGGGCAACTGGTCGATTAACGCACCGATAAACTTTATTTGTGATTAATTTTTTAACCGGTTAATCGGTAATGTTTTACCGAACCAAAATAAAGTGAAGGTAAACGGTTTCACCAAGTAGACGTGGACGAGAACACCTGTTTGAAGGGCAGATTTAGGCTAAAATGTAGCTAAAACGAACTGTAGGGACAAGATGTGTACCTCATGAGGAGTGCAGAAGGTTACACGTGTCCCGGCCTCTTCAACGCCGTTCGAGCGTCTGTTAAGCGCAGCAGAGACTATTGTGAACAATCAAGGGAGGTCGCTCTTGCCGGAAATATCAATGAACCACTTTACCTCATGCAGCTGAAGTAATAATATGCGAGTGGGAGTTTCTTTGAACTGTTATTAACTGCACATCAAGGTTGATTCATAATAAAAATATCATATTCCGCCCTTTACATTATACTGAGCAAAGGAAAAAACAAAACAAAAATAATTTTGACTCTAAAAAAAATAATTTGCCTGGGAATTAAAGAGACCGACAAATTGATTAATCAATCGATAAAGTCTGGCGATCGATCGGGTTGTTAGGATTAGAAAAAAAACTGATTTAATCGGAAAGCGTCTCAAATCGTTCGTATTGTCCGTGCTCGTGCATCCCAATCCCGCCCGTCCTTCTTCCTTTCCTTTTTCTTGCTCGCACTGCTAACAATACCCACAACAAAGTTTGAATTGTCCTCAATTCAAGTCTATACGTCATTTCAATTTGTGATACAGTCTCAGAGGCATGCTGGAGGCCTTCGTTGCTTTGGCATACGCGCTGATGTTGCATTCTGGCTTACTGCGTCCAATTCATCTCCGTTGCGCGCTGAACCAGCTGGTTCTTTAACACCTTCGGGAAATCCCTCTGGGAAGTTGAGCGTGTTTTGCAGCGCTTCTGTTTCCACTTGGTTTGCTAGCGCATGTCCTATTGTAGTGTCTGATAGCTCGACTTGCTCGATATCTTTTGCGACAAATATTCTTAGCTGTTGTAAATTAGCTAGTCTTGAGTTGTATCTGCCCTCTATGGGGACGGCTCTTTTCAGCAACACAGTATTACTCACTTTGAATTCTGCGATTTCATACGATCCTTCAAATAAAGAGTCCAGGGTTCCACGCAGAGATGTTTTGATGCAGTATACAAAGTCCCCGACGTTAAAACAATGTGACCTCCGTCGACTTCGTACCGGGCTTTCGCCAGCGTCTGGCTGTTTTCCAAATGGAGCTTTACAGCACAAGGGTTTCTGGCAAGGTTGAGCAATCTTTTGGTTTCGATGAAGTCATTACCAACGCTGCTGATGTTTAGTTCGCCTGTAAATTTTGGATCACACCCGCGCATTAGCCAGAAAGGGCTGTGTCGCGTTGAGCTCTGTCTCGTGACATTAACGGCGGTTACTGATTCTTGCAATGCGATAAGCCAGTCGAGATGATTCTCCACAAGTTTTCGTAAAACTGGTTTGATTGTTCCCACCATTCTTCGGATAAAACCGTTTGCTTCCGGCCAATGGGGCGAAGATGTGGTGTGTGTACACCGAGACGTAGATGAATTTTTTCTGTGTTTCGGTTCACAAATTCTTTTGCTTGGTCTGAGATGATTATTGCTGGTACTACGATTCGCGTGCTTTGCCGCCCATTGCGGATCAGTTTTCGTACAAGGATCCCGTTGTCAGTTTCGACGAGACTGTTATTTGTGTTTCGTAGTAGTTTATGATGTTAGCATTCCGGATCAGACGTCTGGAAACTCCTGAGGCGGGAGTCCTGACTCAGCACAATCGCCAAGCACTTCAGCCTGCATCCAGCCGCCTCGTCGTTGATGAGTCCTTCCAGGGCTCTGTCCGGCTTGCCAAGTCGTGATGTCGCGTCTGCTGCTCCGTTGAGTTTTGCAGATCGGTGCACAAGATTGAATACATATTCCGCTAAGTAGAGTGTTCACCTGGCGAATCTGCGGTTGATTGCACCCTGTTTCACGAGGTACGTAAGGCTCATGTCCGTGACAACCGTGAATCGTGGTCCTCGACAAAAAAAAAATGCCGAATTTTTCGGTGACGGCCCAGTGAAGAGCCATACATTCGAGAGTGTTTGAATTGAGCTTCCGGTCGTGCTCATTGAAACTGCGGTTTACATACTCGATTACTCATTCTCCCTCTTCTTGAAATTGAGCAAACAAGGCTCCGAAAGCAGTGTCACTGGCGTCGACATAAGTTATTGTTGGGCATCCGTACCTGAAGCTTGCGATTATTGGAGGACTTGTCAAAGTTCTCTTCACGTCGTTCACGATCCTGTTGTGAATTTCTGTCCAGATGAAATCAGTGTCACGAGCCAGCAAGGCACGTAGAGGGGACGTGATGGCAGAGATGGCAGAGAAGCAGAGGAGTAGTAGTACAACGCTGACTTCCCTTTTGAGAAATTGGCAATCAGCAGGATCGGGCGAGATGTGACTGGTATATAATTTCTCTTCGATCAATCGAGTGTTCAGAATGGGGACATAGCCATATTTTGTTTTCGCCATCGACAAAGGCTGAGTGATGTATCAGTAGAATGTGACGAAGCTGGTTCTGTTGATCGACCGATGCATCTTGAGTCATTTCTTCGACGGCCACTTCAATGTGCTCGAGAAGTTCGGTGTCTGGGGCACTCGCTCGCGTTTCTAGCTTCACAAATCTATCAACGTGCTTTGTTGCACACACAGAAACTGTGCCAATAAAAACTTCGCGTTGACAGAACGATGCAATAAGTGTTTCACCCGTTAGCTCACTTGATATAATTTGGCTCCAACGTTCAAGTATGTTTCCTTGAGGCAGTTGAGCTACCGTAATGTCGTAGCTGGGGTGAAAGGTAACATCTCCGTTGGAAAGTCGTCTCCAATTTGATCCCAAAAGGATGTCGACAGGGGCAGGTAGTTCCGTGACGAACACTCGGGTAGCCAAACCCAATCACGGTAGGCACTACCGTGATCGTCAAAGGTGTTTACTTTCTCCGGTCGTACTCGCGTCCCAATAACGTTTATATCAGATCTATTACAATGAACTGTGACGTTTGAGTTAGGCGGAATGGCTTCAGAGCGAGTGATCGAGACGTTTGCACCCGTGTCCATGTATACCTTCACAGTCGTGTCTGAGCCAATTGTGCCATGAACAATGGGTAGGTCATTCCCGCTTGTACGTATGAAGCAATGAACGTTTCTTGACATGGCGGTACTGCTTCGGCATTCGTCATCGTCTTGTTCTAGACGTTTTGGAAGTGACGTCGTCGGACTGTGTGCGCTGCGTCTTTCTTCCGCTCGAAAAGTGGTGAGTGTCTTCGGAATACGACATTCTCTTGAGATGTGTCCCGGCTTGCCACAGTTGTAGCATTTAATTGTGTGATGCTGCTCGTTGTCTTCGAAGCTTGCAGCTGTCTTTCGGTACAGCTCTTCATGTTCTTCGTTTGCGCAGTTGCCCTTTTTGAGTTGACGTCGGCTGTTCATGCACATTGCTTTGTCAATAAGTTCGAGCACCGACCTGCAATTGTTGGACGGCAGAGGATTCGCCCATTTGTCGTCGGCAATGCCATGCAAGATCAGTGAAATTCTTTCCTTCGACGCTAATTCATACGGCGAATTTTGTAGCATGGCATTCTTGGCGTAAATGTGTGGCACAAGAGTTTCGCTAGGCAGAAGCTTGCTTTGGTCCTGGTACTCGATGAAGTCTTGCATGGTCATCTTCCTCTTGAAGCGCTCGAGGGGAGCTTGCTTCCACGTTTCCCAGTCATGGATCGATTTACCATATGCTGCCTGCCACTCCTTAGCAGGTCCTCTGAGTGGAGACAACGCATTCAGCATGGTGAAAGATGACGTCCAATGTGCAAGGGAGGCGATGCGATCGACCTCTTCAAGCCAATGAGAAACGTTGGTCTCAATATCTCCATTGTAAATGGGTATGGCGGATGACGTGTCAATCGTAGAGTGCACTTCGAGGGGACGTGAGTTTGTCAACACCAGAGTGTCGAACCGAAATTTTTATCGGTTCGGTTCTGGTTCGGGCTCGCGGCTTTCGGTTCAGTTCCGGTTCAGTTCCGGGGAGCAAAAATAACGGTTCAAACCGGTTCGAACCGGTTCAAACCGGTTTGATCCACTAAATTGAGAATATATTTTTCGCGTTGTTCTGGTAATATACACTATTTACGCCGTGAAACGATTAACTATATAGTTTCTTCGATCGTCCGTGCAATTTACTTTTGCTTTTAGGTGCCAAAAATATTAAATTAAGTTATTTAATTTCAACGCAAGAGTAGAAAAAAGTCTACATTAACATCCATAACGTCGTGTTCATACGACTCCACATCCCTTTGTTTACCAGTAACATATATTTTACCTGAATCAAAATGTTTAAGTACAGGAGTAAAGAGTTGAGCTTGTTGGGACATACCTGTAAATAGATCCGCTTCAAATTTAGAATTATACTGTATTTTATTGTGCTTTCTTCGTGTTTAAGTAAAATTCTAAAGTTAAAGCTTTTCTATTTACACGGTATAAAATGTTGTCGTGAAGTGTGGTAGGTCGCCCAAAATACCCCTGATCGGTACAACTTTGTGTCGCAGTGTTAAAAATGAAATCGTGATTCTGTCCTTGAACTAAGGATTTAATACATCACATAAAATTATGAAATGAGCACCTCGGTGCTTATGCTAATTATAAAATAAGGTTTACGAAATACACTTCACAATATATATGTATATGATGACGACACAACAGAGCTAAAAGCAAAGAAATTTTCAGAATGTAACAAAAGTTTTAGGATAATTCCTTTCAGTTTATTTTTTATAGAAGCACCGAGCGGCAATCCAAATGCTTGTTGTTCTAACCAAACATTGTTTACACTCAGCACCGCATGCATGCCACTAACCATGCAGCAAGAAGTAATCGCAATTGTTCACTCTGATCAGGGATGGGCAGTATTTCAAATGCAAGTATTTGAAATATGTATTTCAAATTGCTTGTGTATTTTGCATTTGTATTTAATTACAAATTAAGTAATGTATTTGACCTGTGTATTTATATACTAAGAAATGGGTATTTCAAATGCAATTGTAATTAAATACAGTTTTGTGGGCGAAAATACATTTCTCAATTTTATTGTCACTGTCCAGAGCAGGAAGAAAACTACGTTTTGCACCGAATGAAGTGTCTCTAAATCAAGCACAAGCGTTTAGTGACTTTGTGATTACGGCGCTAGTCCAGGGCGAGAATAGTGACGAAATAGACGTTCACGGGCAGACTGGCTAAATAAGTGCCTGTGACAACCTGTGATGCTTTCCAGCCCGATTTCCATCCATATATTTTGCCTGGAACATTCTAAATGCGCGGGTCGTCGAAATTTTCGTTACTGGTGCGAGTTGCAACAATAAAAAATTCTCTACCTAGTGCTGCGCGTCTTGGTCGTCTCGGTCCTTTGTTGGTCTCTACCAAAATGTAATCGACAAAAAAAGCTGCTTGAAGCTCTATACTTTTTTCACCTGTTACGCCCCAGCTGATTACATTTTTTTTTTTGTGATTACATTTCTATCATGCTACTAGAGCCTCGCACACTAACTCCCAAGTGTGCGATGCAAAATTAAATTGAGATACCCAGAAACCCGTTGCAGGTGCCCTGAAGTCGCTAACGCAAATTTTGGGGAATGTATTTGGAAAAGTATTTGGAGAAGATCAAATGCATTTGGTTGTATTTGTATCTTGTACTTAAATGCTTTTTTTTGGAAATGTAACTAGATCTGTAATTAAACACATTTTTGAAGAAGTATATTGTATTTGTATTTCGATACATATTTGCATGTATTCTGCCCATCCCTGACTCTAATTTATACGCACCTTCGCACTCAGATCGAATCTGGCCCAAAAATGCGCTTGCCCAAGTGAACATTTTCTTATGCAGATTAAGCTGGCATCGCCTGGCTGTTGAGGAATGATTGTTCTTGACAAGATGCCGGTCAATTTAATTTGCAAATGAGCGTCACCTTTGCTAACTGATGATTTTAACTCGATAGCGTTAAGGAGCTCATGTCGCAGAAAAGCCGATGTCGGTGGCGTGACTGGAAAATCCTGATTGGTCGATAGGTTCATGACGTCAGAGCTAGATACGCAACAATTTCAAGCAACCCACAATGCTCACGTGAAACGTGACATCACGCGTGGAATGAGAGTGATTAAAACATGACATGTAATGTGAATTAAAGGTTGCCGTATGTCTCAAATGATTTCACTTTTTAAAGTAATTATTTTTCCTTAAAGAAAAAAAAATTAAGAATTTCAGGCGGGATCCGAACCCACGACTCTTTAGTTGCGAGTCAGACGCTTTTCACTAGGAACGGCGCGAGCGTCTGGCACGACAAAAACGTGCTTTTTGGTAAGAGCGTTTTTGCAAGCAAAGTAGTTTCCGGAGTCACGCTTTTTGGTCTGCGCCAAAGATGCAGGAAAGAGGAACCTTTACAACACAGCATGTTTTTAAAACTGCCCCCCCCCCACCCCGCCACACACACACGCACCTCTTTATACAGCGGAGCTGTTAACAGCTAGTTTCCCCAGTGTCGTGTCCGTCAGCAAACAAATGATGATACTAAACTCTGGACAGCTACCGCCGTCTATAAATGACGACGGCAATCAGATAACCCTCCTGCCGGTTGTCTGGTTGCCGCCGTTGCGCATAGATGGCGGCAACCTCTCCGGCCTTTCCACTCTGGTGGCTTGCCGACTTGCCGCCGTCCATTACTTCATTTACACCATAAAACAGCTTCGCTGGTCTTGCTTCTTCACGAGAGTGGAAAGGCTGAAAGTATTCCTGAGGAATTGGCTCCTCCGTTTTGGTGTGTGTTTATTCAACAATTTTATTTGACGCTTGTTAACCGCAACCCTTCATTGCTTTCATTTTGCACCCTGTGAAGTTTAGATGGGTCATAAAACGATATCGGGTTGGAATATTCATGACTTTTCCGAGGCGTACTGGTCCTCTGGCCCAAGTGTACTCGCACAGGCCGCCACTAATTCAGAAGCTTCTTTGTCGCGGTGAAATCGCGAGGATAAGAGGGTGCCTTCCCAAAGATTGAAGGCGCAATTGTAGGATCAAAACCACCCGCCTGACGACCGTCGAGCGCGGCTCATGGATTGGACAGGAGAACTGCGTGAGCACGGTACATCCGCTCGTAACAATCAATGCCTCGGAGGACACTTGGGTAGTGGCTCGTGTCCAAGAGAGATGAGATGAGATGAGAACAGCCGAACTCTAACAATGCCTGGAGCTTTTTCTTCGTTTAAAACCCTAGCGCGGTAACGTTGGCGGCAGAGGATTGGCACCAAGCCACATGGCCGCTTCTGGCTCCGAAGTTGAGGGGATGAACAATGCTCATATTTCTCGAATTTTTGGCGACTGCCATTGTGTAGAAAAAATAGCAAAGCCAAGTTTATTTATTTACAATACCCTCAAGGCCGTGAGGCGTTAAAGAGGTGAGTGGGTAATACAATATTGATGAATCACTTCGTGAAATGCGGCGGAATCCTCGATGGCTGCGATGTCACCGGGAAGGCCATTCCAGTCCACAATTGCGTCGGGGAGAAGGGCGTTTTGATGAGCTGTGGAAAAACATTGTGGCCGGGCTATTTTTTTCGGATGATCTAGTCTAGAGGATGAATAGGTTGGCGGAGTGAGAAGAGTCTGATGTAGTAGAGGGGAATAATAGACTTTATGCAATAGGCACAGGCGAAACATTTTCCGTCGGGTAGCAAGTAAGGGAAGAGAAAGGTCAGATTTCATTCGAGTAACACTAGAAAAACGTGAGTAGTCAGATGCAATGAACCGGGCAGCACGGTTTTGGACAGCCTCAATGCTGTCTGTTAGTGAAGAAAGGTGAGGGTGCCAAATGGAGGATGCATACTCTAATTTTGATCGTACTAAGGAAATGTAAAGGAGTCGCTTTAGGTTACGTGGGACAGATCTGAAGTTGCGACGGAGGTAACCTAGGCTTCGGTTAGCAGCAGACACCACTGAATTGATATGGCTGTCCCAAGAGAGGTTTTTTGTTAGAACACCAATATACTTGTACGTGTCAGTTTGTTGTAGAGGAACATCATTAAGAGTAAGAGTAGAGGAAGTTTGGAAGGTGGAACGAGAGAAGCGCATGTGTTTACATTTGTTAACGTTGAGGGACATTTGCGAATTACTACACCAGTTATTAATAGAGTTAAGGTCATCTTGTAGCGCTACAGAATCAGAGGGAGATGCTATTTTACGATAAACGACACAGTCATCTGCAAACAAACACATTGATGAGGACACCTGGAGTGGAAGGTCGTTGATGTAAATAAGGAAGAGTAGGAGACCAAGGACTGTTCCTTGGGGCACACCGGATGTTACAGGGGCCAAGGCAGATGAAGAGTCGTTAGCATAAACAAGCTGGCTTCGTTGCGAGAGGAAAGATTTAATCCATGATAGTACGTTGGTGTCAAGGTTTAACGATGAAAGTTTTAGTAGCAGCTGGTTATGTGGTACTTTGTCAAAAGCTTTAGCAAAATCAAGAAATACAGCATCGGTTGGTAAACCGGAGTCGAGGTTAGTAAAAAAGTTTAAGCAGTTATTAACGTTGGGAGTGATCCTGAGTAGTATTTAGTGATGTATAGAAATAATTTCTATAGCTCCTTTAAGCAAAGTACAGAGGGAGTCGAAACTTGGGCAATAACTTGAGAACGACGCTCGTGTGAGACTTACAGCGACTGCCAACGTTCGGCTGTCTCTCTGAGATCACTAAAATATATTTTTTTTAGTATTCCTTCCGAACACACCTGTAGTTCTCTGTAACGTCACATTAATAAGTCGCATTTAGTAATTTCAGTACTTCTATTCTCAGGGACATCTTTCGGATCCAGTTCAGCAACAACGAAAAAATATTTGGGTCCCTCAATAAAGTAAAATGGGTCTTGCAACATTTTTTCTTGTACTTTCAATAAATAGTCTTAAGAAATAACTCCTAACGTTAATAGCTTGCGGCAACATCCATTAGTTTTCCCCTAATAGCAGATGAAGAAAAAGTAAAGGAAAGAGACAGCTGTCGATATCTCCTTAAATCGCAATTTAAACAAGCGGCCACGTGATCTGATACCGCCAGTGTTCATCACAGTCATGCCCTAGGCGGCTAGGCTTTGGAAAGGAAAAGCTTGGGCCGAGCTTCAGATATTGTTAGAGTTGGGCTATTATCATATGTAATTGACATGAGCAGTTACTCGAATGTTTGGCGGTGCTGATTGTCATGAGCCCGAGCACTCGACTAGGGGTTATGAAAATCACTTACGTCACGGTGTCACGTGACTCTCGGTGCGAAATGGTGATGTCATGTGACGTCATGCTGCCAACAATGTTAATACATCTAGTGACTTCCTCAATTTAAATCGAGTTGACACAGTGAGTCACGTGACGTTACGAGGTCACGTATTGACACCATGACGTCTCGTGACAACGTGACACATGGTTAATCATAGTGCCATGAAAACCCACAACTTACCATACTTTTCAATTCTGTATATGACGATTTGATCCATAGATAGAAATACACTGCAGCCGCCAATTTTTTATACCCATATGTTCATTTTGTGATACTAACAAAAAAGAAAAAAAAATTACCTTGAACCGTTTTGAACCGGTTGGCGTTATATTTTTTTTCGGTTAGGTTCCGGTTCAGTCCCAAGATGGCGGCGAAGATTTCGGTTCGGTTCAGTTCCGGTTCGGCTAAAAATAACGGTTCTGTTCCGGTTTTCGGTTCGGTTCGGTTCCGGTTCGACACCCTGGTCAATACGCACTCCACGATCCGTTGTTGAGTCCCTGCGATGATAGAGAGGAGCTCGTTAATGGTAGGGATCGCAGGCTCTCGGCTGGCCCCCTCGTGGACCCTCGTGCCTGTTGCGTCCTCAATATGTGCGACTGTGTCAGGTGTGTGCGGCACTGAGCCCGTGGTCGGGCGTTGTTGTAGACTTTGACGCAGCTGCCCTTTGATCGTCGTCATATCAGTTTGAAGCTTCTCGTAGGCGATTTGGAGCTCTTCATAGCGCTCCGCGTGATCATTTATAGAGTCGGCCATGTCTTGAGTTAATTTGGCAGGCGTTCAATAATATGCATGCTTGGGTCGCGTGCCTCAGCTAACACGTACCTGTGATTCTTGTCGTTGTCGATTGCGCCATGTTAGGATTAGAAAAAAACTGATTAAATCGAAAAGCGTTACAAATCGTTCGGTATCGTCCGTGCTCGTGCATCCCAATCCCGCCCGTCCTTCTTCCTTTTCTTTTTCTTACTCGCACTGCTAACAGGGTTAAACTGTTAAACGACCCCCAGCCGTAATTTAATGCGAAAGTATTAACTGTACTATACAGCGAAGCCGGCGTTGTCTGTGGAAGCGAAAAAAACAGCACCTAAATTCCGTCTGTAGCAGCAAAAAACGGCACCTAAGTTCCTCTTGGCTGAACGAAAGGGCACCTAAAATCCCATTGGCCAAAAGCACAGCAACGGAGGTGCTTCGTACTGGAAGCCGGCGGGGCGCTCAAGGTCTAAGTGGACGCGCCTCAGAAATAAAACACAAAGAACAGCACAGCAACGCAGATGTATCGTCACGGAAGCCGTGAAGCCGGCGGGGGTACCGCGCCGGCGCAGTGGCGGAGCGTGATGTCTCCGCCAGACTGCCGTGTGAAAATGGAAGACGTTGCGCGCTGCTTATAGGAAATGTTTCACATCCTACACGTAAGCAGTCTTAAGTGTCATTGTTATATTCAATTTAAAGAGAGAAATCGAAGTTACTAAAATAAGTTCTCTAGGAAACATGAGGCTATAGGAAGGTGCTTAATAGGTTGCAAGTTTGACATACTTTTATCACATTTACATCTCAGCCTTCTTCATGTTTTCATTCATTGATCAGTAGCTTTATGTCCCGTAATATCGTCCTGCTCTTGGACGCCACTTTTCTACGGAAATCAGCAAGCGTGGCGACATTGTTTCTAAATACGAGCTTTTCCGAGGTGATATAGGAGGTCAGCGTAGCCTTTTCCACAACGCCGACTTTGCATTTAAGACGCAAGGAAAAATAGGCTTATCTGTAGAATTGATTTAAGTTGAATCAGAACAGCGCGTTAATTAGGGCACAGCAGAAATATTTATCTACTTATATTCGTTTCTGACAATGTTCATACCGCCTCATTCTTACAGACTTCAAAGCGATTGCGTATTTTTTGTTTTCTCTAAATTTTACCCGCTTTTATAGAACTTTTTTAAAAGATACGTTATTAAAATGTGTTCAGGTTTCCAGAAACATATTACAAGTATTAGTTCCTGCAGAGACGAAAGCCATCCTAAATTTCTGCGTTTTGAAACAGCAAGAAAAACGCTACCGGAAATCTACGGGAGCGAAACATATTAAGTTATATTAACTTGGTAAATGAATTTTACAGCATAACTAAATTTTATTAGACAAAGAATGCGTCGGGTCCTTCATAGCCTCGGCTACCTTTCACCCTGAGTAGCCACTACAAGCTAACCCTTACTTTTTGCTCGTTCAATTGAGCTATATACAATAAACGACACATATTTGTTATTAGCTGTACGAAGTTGTTTGAAAAGCTTTATATATCAGCATATACACTTCTGTCATAAACGAATATTATAGAGAAAGTAACATGACCTCTGCTTTGAATTGAAGAATTTTCAGGCTAATGTCCTAGGAGCATAAAAATAAGAACGAATATATTTCCCCGTCGATATCTAAGAATTCTGAGAATCGGGAGCATGTTGAGACAAAGTTCCAGTCGCGAAAGTACTGGTACACAAAACGAACGTAGATAATAATTTCGGAAACTTTCAACTAGCTTGCAATTTTTATTGTAAATTTACTGTGGTCATACTTGTTTGCCTAATTACGTGTTGTGGCTTTCTACTGCACAGAGCAGATATAATATAATATAGAATGTTTAAGGTCCGTTTAAAATAAATTGTATTTGAAGCTTGGAAAAACTGAAATAATAATAATAATCTACTATCTACAAAACCATCGCCTGCTGTAGATTATTTTCATGCAGAGAGAAATCATTCGATTTTTATTTTTAAGCCAAAATGAGAGTCGAATGTCATTATTGATGTTTTTTCTGTACGCTTTAATAATAACTTTACCAACATTGGTTGGTAAAGTTCTGTCACGCAAGTTAATATAAAAAAGCGTCGTAATAGATAGAAATCTCATTAAGACGCAATTAGGTCATCTTTATTAAAACTACGACGATTGTGACACCTCAACCTCTTGGAAAAGTTTCAGACGCTACCAACAAAATGAAAATATTAATGCTCATGATATAATTAAAGTTAGGTGATAAACCAAAAACGTATTGCCGAGTGATCAACGCCGTTGTAAATAACCATATTCTGTTGTCTTTACGCTGCCCAGCACTCTACTATAGTATATGGGCGCATACCTGTCATGTCTAAGCACAGGCCGTGGTGATGCTGCCATCCAGTGGCCAAGCCTACAACTAAGTCGCCCGAACGATCGATACTTTAAAACGTTTTGTTTCCCCTCACAAGAGGGCGCCACGAGCTCTGCAAAGCGTGTGTAAAGTTACCCTATGCAAGTGCACTGCGCGACACTGATAGCGCAAACACGACATCGTAACTTTTTTTTATTTTTCTTGGATGATTGTGTTGATGGTCGCCAATCCCTACAGTTCAAGTTAGGGTACCGAATCAGTGCTTCCATCTCTCAAGTAGCTTTGGTGGCAGCCGTTAATTTTCAGGCAAAGGGTCTGGAAATCCATTTATCGCTTGTTTTTTAATGCAGATTACCTATTTTCGAAAAGATGTGTCCAGGACTCAAGAGTTACTCATTCTTGACAATTGAGAGTCTCCTCAGTTAGTTGTGTCTTTGCTCCAGAAATTCACATATCTGCGGCTTTTCTTAAAACATCAGCAATTAATATAACAAGGAGAAAGTACTCAAATGAATGTCCTACTGTCGTAAACGTGATAATGTATCGTTTTACTAGCTAGAGGACGGCGCCAAACATCGATTGACAAACGTTGCCTGGTTTTGCATTAAGAAATAGATCAGCTACGAAAGGCAGAGTCATTCGGTTAGCGAAATGTTAAAATGTTTTGACTTTTGAACATATGACGACGACGTTCTCCTTCAGTTACACCTCCTAAGAAAATCATGCATTTGCTTTATAATAATTTTAATTATTGCAACTAGCATAGGGAACAACTAATAAACTAAACCTTGGTGTCATTCGAAATTTGAATCATTCTCTTTCAAACTCTGAACCTAATTACCCTAAAATACCTGGAAACTGCCCGCCCTACTTTCACTGGAAACTGGGTTAATCTAGGCATGGGCGCTAGTCCGGTGAAATCGGGCCCTTAACGTATAATATGCAGAATTCTAAAGTTCGGTAAATGTTAATAGTGGGCGGTTCAACAACATGGGCGCTTCCTTTGTATTGTACGATAAGACTTTCCCTTTGTATTCGTTTATATTATGTATGAAATGTCGAGTATACTGTGGGAAGTAAAAAGCCTGTTTCTTTTTTCATAACGTCACTGAAAGTAAACTTCGCATATTACTCCACCTCAGCACCTTTGTACGTTTGGTAATTCTCAGTTGAGGTAACCTTCAAATGACTATTTTCTTTTATTTACTGATTCTTTAAGTACCCTCCTGCAAGGGAATTACATAGAAGGGAGGAGGGTACGGGATGAGGGGAGGAGGGGGGAGGGGGGCTCGCGGGTAGTAAATGAAGAGCAAAAAATTACGACAGACAACTAAAAAGACTCAAACTCCCGCAAATAAAAAAAAAACGCGTATGAGTAATAAGGAAACACAATAGCTTTAAAAAAACACTCTTTTCTCTTTCTATTTCTACACTTCTTTTACAGGCGACACGAACAAATCTAGAAATGGGGTATACACCCATATCTGACACTAGAAAGGCGAAAAACGACAAATTTGGACTGTGCCCAACAAAATTAACAATAATTAAGTTTATAAAATCCACGGAGTCAAAAGTTAACACAAACCTTGGAGGACGCTTAAGCTTTGCCTTTAAGAGTGGAATCCGATAGCGAAATATATAAACATATCAACTCTCTCCCGTTCCCAAGCCATGCAAGCGTGTTTCGCGTTGCCACAAAAGATTGTATAAAGACGTTTGGGGATGGAAAAGTTTTAACCGCATATGCTAGCCAAAGGTTGACTGCCAGGCATTTTTATACTTTATCTTGTATTAGTGGGTCATGTCTGTGCTTGTGCTTTTGTCCGGCAATAAAGAAAGAAAGGAAAAAAAGTGCCTCGCGTTGCCATACAATAGAGAAAAAAAAAAAGTGCCTCGCGTTGCCTAGACGGTAGCGTATCTAGCTCACAACCAAGGGGTCGTGGGTTCGAATCCAGCTTGAAACCCTTCGAAGTTTTACTAAGGCAAGGCACATTAATTACTTTATAGGGTAAAACCAATGGACACATGCGGCGGCCTTTATTCTCATTACATCTCGAGTTTTAATGCGATAGTCATTCCATGCCCAAGGAGTCGCGGGAATTTTTTTTCATACCTGAAATATGTACGAAGAAATTAATTTGAATAAAGAATCCTCTAAACTAAAAAAAAAAGGCTTGTTTGTTTGTTTTTTTTTTTTTTTTGCGATAAAAAAAACCTTAAATTTTTGCATATATTACGTTTTAAGTTTTTGGAAATTGCATGAAACCCGTGCAGGTAAGAAAACAATTGTGGGAAAAAACGGTAACGTACCACACAGATTTAGGTGGGCGCCTTATTACTTAATAACATGCCCTATCTTACAGTAAATTACAAACATTGAAAGACGCCATTTTGAGTCCAAATAGGAGCTTCAGATAATAGAAACTCTACGAGATTTTATTTTTTTAGTCAACTTAGAGAAGAATTTTGGTTACTATTCCATTTTGTTTGTTTTTATTAAACTAATAATTGCATTGCATTTGTTAAATTTTTAAAACATGGTTTTGTTGCGTTCTTCCAGTTCATGCAAAAACGGCTTCATTGAGAGTCTGAAAAAGCAATGTGGGCTTCGTCGCTCGAAACGTTCGAAACTGCCAGAGGTTCAATCCACCTCACCTGTTCAAAATAGCAAGAAAATAAAACAAGTTATATTTGTTTTTGCTGAGAAATCTTTTTTTTTTTTCCTTTTTTAAATATGAGCCTTTCCGACCATACCTCCAGGCGCCCGCCTCGTAGGCGACGAATGCTGGTGTTCGTTAAAGAATCTTTAACTGCGTGAGACGCCGCCGCGAGGTCTTCAACGCTGTCCTGAAAAGATATTTAAATCACTTAATGTGTGCGTTATCCTGACTTCCATGCATCCGTATCTTCTTTACCTTACGTAATGATACTGGTCTCTTAAGTTTCCTCTACTTCTTCCCAAGCAGACTTGTACCGTACACATTACAAGTAATTAAATTACTTGTAATTGATTACTTTTTGGAGTAATTCTGTAACCAGCTGATTACTTTTATTAGGCAGTAATCCCAAGAGTGATCTGATTACTTTTTGAAGTAATAAAATTACTTGTAACCGTTATAATTTGTCCACGGGACCGACCCCCCCCCCCCCCCCCCCCCCGGCAGACGCCTTTCTTTTATGGAATGACAAAAATAAAATTTGCTTTTTGTTTTCGAACGGAAAAAAGAAAGATTTTTGCGGAGCTGTAGGAAAGGAGGTCAATCTCTTTCTATGTTCAGTTTCTGTGGAATGTCCGGGTGTTTTTTTTTTCGAGCTAGGACTGGGAGTGGGAAGCCCCAGAGAGGCTACAGTGTGTGACAACCCTATTGAAAATTCCATCAAGATACGTAATTTGGGACACTGACTGCCAGTCAGCAGCTTTGGTGAAACGTGATGGACCATCAGACGTCATCTGATGGTCCATCAGATGACGTCTGACTGCCACTGCCAAGGGCATTGCATGAACACGGGCAGCATTTATATAAAAGTAAAGCTATGCGGACTCATAAATATCGCCAATGCCTCGATAAAACAATAAGCCCGAGAAAAAAATAGAAAAAAAAAAAAGCAGGGCCACCGCGCATCGAATTTGCGACCACTTGCGCACTACTCGGATACCTTAACCCCTATGCTATGCCTCCGCTTTGGAAACTCGATTCGGCTAATCGTTTTATACGAGATGCTTCGGCTGCCAATGCAGTTAAGCCGTCAGCATGTTATGCAAAGCGCTCGTACATCACTCGCCGTACTTCAGTTCTACTCACCTGCCATGTAGAGTACTTTCGCGTCGTAGAACGATCCTTTTGTTCGCGCGTCACCGGCCCAGTAGACCTGCTACACCCTGTCGTCTTCAACTACACCGCTAAAGTCCCTTACATCGTCGGAACTCAGAACAGACTGGGTCTTGTCGAGTAGAAATTCTACTAAAACATACGACATTGTAGAGCCCGGGCAGGTTCGACAGGTTGGAGCAAGCAGCCAAACAAAACGAGTCGAGAGCGATCGTTCATGAAAGCTCGGCGAAGCGGCGAAGCCTCTATGGGCGAAGCGAAGTGTCGTGTTCGGCGGGCTTCTGATCAAGGTTGTCGGTCGGTTGCGTGTCATATCTCTAACGTCAGCGGTTTTATGGGCTCACGTCCCGAAATCGTTTTCTCGTGCATAGATTACTTTTCGTATTCATAGATTTGACGAAATAGTGGTATCCGAGCGAACTTTACGTCCTTTGGCCGTACGTCTGTCTGCACGTCAAAGCTTTTTGACGTACAGTCAGAGACAATCGATGTACAGTCAGAATCGCCACCAAGACATCTTGATGGAATTTCGCGGCGGCCGACTGCCACCAGGAAACCATCAGAAAGCCGACAAGCGGAGTCTGACTGGAGTTTGACTATCGGTCAGAGTAACTTGTTGGCCAATCAGGCATGCTTGACGTACAGTCAGGCACAGTCAGCGGTCCACTAGAAAACATTGACTGCCAAACAGGGTTACATTGATGGATTTTTCCTTCGGCAAAGGCCATTCAGGGCGAAGTTTGAGGAAGCCGAATGTAGCTTTGTGAGTCCTTCGTTCAAACTAGCCCCCTCACGCACACACACACAGAAATAAAAATAAAAAATAAAACAAATCCTGCTTAGGGCTTTTTCTACTCGCAGCCCGTAGGAGAACCAGAACCGAAGAATGCCTAAAGCGGATGCAAAATATAACAACGGCAATTGAAATATTTCCCCATTTCCCCTACGTGGTCTTTGTGACAAGCAATGTTTCGAGTTGAGAAGTGGTCGGGGCGATCTCTTCCGCTAATGGATACTACACATGATCCGTTTGAAATCCTGGAGCTGCTGCTCTTTTGTGTAACATGCGAGCTCATCCACATGTGAATAATAAAATGAGCGACGCAAACTTTGAGCGACAACCCTTGCTCAAGCTTAACAAGATGTAGACTCCCCTCCGCTCCCCACACACACACACACACTGGCGAACGCCCAAATCATTAAACGCCTTCAAACGAATTCTATGCTTGGGTCCGCATTGTGAAGGTGCAACGACCACGAAGAGGGAGCCAGTTTATGTTCTTCAAAACTTGTGCAAATGTGAAATATAGGTTGGAAGTAGTTCATTGTTATGAACGCTAAAGATGTCTCTTCACACAATGAAGTAATCGGAAAAGTAACGATTACTTCTTTAAGTAATGACCAATTATTTTTTGCCGTCGAGTAATCAAGTAATCTAATGGAATACTTTTTAGCCAAGAGTAATAGTAATTGTAATTGATTACTTTTTTTAGTAACGTATACAAGACTGTTCCCAAGCAACTGCCGGCGAACGCAGACCTGCAACGTCTGCTTTCCGATTTTGTGAGTGCGTACTGCGCGTCGGCATCGTCTGTCGTGTGTACAGATATAAAATCAATTAAAACCGAATAGCTCCTCACCGATGTGAAATGGTGACAATGATGTCGCTTCTCCATTAAACTTAAATGCATTTTGATAAAACAGGTTCTGCCAAAAGCATTGTAACGATAGCAAGAGCATTCCACTCTTTGCGGAGGACGCCTCACCCCCTGAGGTACCGTACTACCACGATCAATATGAGTGCGAACACCGTTCCACGTGTCGGATGGATGGATGAATGTGGCTGAGCCCTTAGGATCGGGGGGTAGCTTACGCCACCTACCGATTTCGTTTTACCATTTAAGCTTAGAATGTTTAAATGTGAAATCTATATTTACTCCACACTGCAAAGAAAGTAAGGCTATAAAACGTCCTTGCCATCAGTTAATAAGAAAATACCTAGTTTTCTCTCGCTTTCTGCCAACATTTACTTAATCTTTGCTTGGTAATCTCTACAGTCTTGAAATTCCCTCTCCTTTCGCTGTCTCTAAAACCAAATGACTTTATTAAATCTATGTTGTCTTCGGTAGGCACAGGGTGAAGCCCTTTACAGTAGAGTATCAAGTGCTCAGCCGCCTCGTCCCCCTCTCCACAATCAGAGCACACTGTATTCATTTCCTGGTACTTCGCTCTGTATGTTCTGGTCCGCAGAACCCCCGTCCTCGCCTCAAACAACAATGAGCTTCCCCTAGAATGGTCATAAATGCTTTTTTTGGCGATAACTGTTTTGTTTAATCTATAGCTTTCCAGAGCCGTCTTTGTCTGCATTCCGTCTAGCCACCGATCTCTTTCTGTGGCCTTAACTTTCTGATTAAATGAGACCTGCTCTTCCGTATCTCCACTATAGCCTAAAAACTTTCCTCTTAATTTCCTAGTGCGCTGTCTCCACTTTGTGTCTATAGTCCTCATGTATAAATAGCTGAAAACCTTTCGTGCCCATTGGTCCCCATCCATTTGCCTCAACCGATCCTCAAATTCTATCTTACTCACCATTTCCCTGCTCTCAAAAGACGCCCATCCCACGTTTCCTCGTACTCCCTGGTTTGGCGTTTTGCAATGTGCCCCCAAATCCAGCCTACCTACTCCGCGCTGTTTTATATCTAGTCTTGCATGCACTTCGGATTTCATGCATAGCACTGGGTTTCCGAAAGTCAAGCCAGGCACCATGACCCCTTTCCAAATCTCTCTCACCACCTCATACATGTTGTAATTTCAAAATGCTCTCCCTACTGAAAAAAACCATTTGAAATTCAAACGGGTGGCAAACTGGTCGCCCGTTTGAAATCAAACCTGTCGATCCGTTTGGATCAAACGTGATTATGGGATACGGGTACCCGTTTGGAAACGGTACCCGTTCGAAACGGTACCCGTTTGATACAGGTGCCCGTTTGATACGGGTGCCGTATGGTACGAGTACCCGTTCGACATGGCACGTGACCACACGTTTGAACGTGCCCTTCGAAATGGCAAATTATGCGCTAGCCCTAAATGGGTATCGTCTGGGAGGTTGGTTATCTTAAACATATTTAAGACGTCCCGAAACTCATAAACGTATTTATAACATGGAGAAAACACGTAGAACAAATGCACTCGCGTAGGTGCTTGTAAGTGGACAGGAAAACCGACACAAAAGATTGTTTTCAATTCTCCTCGAAGTTTATTACCTCTTCTGTAGACAAGTACAAACGTGCAAGCGATCTGTGAACACTATACAGGTAGACTTTCGGGGAAATTATTCTCCTGGCTGCCGCGCGAATAGGCGCTGCATAATTCTTTAGATAATTTAGAAGAGTACGCGTAGAAGAACGGTCAATCGTTGCCAACACGTAGGTTGCAGTGCACTTACCATAACAATAGCGGACTTGAAAGAGGTAATCCGTGATATTTGTCGACACGGTCAAAGCAGGACAACCACACAAACACAAGCGAGAGGGAACGGCTCCTTGGAAGTTTCAACACGATGCGGCGTACAAGCTGTCATTTGCCGAACCCAACCAAACCGCGAGAATTTGCGACTTCTTTGAAGAATCGCTCGTTGCCGACATACACGTGGGTCTTTTCGAACACTGATAGCTTTGGTGCACATCCAATACGTTGTCGAGAGACATCCCAATAAGACCGCAGGGTTAGGCGACAGATTGAAGCAGGTAGGACGAGCGAACCTCGAGCAGCAACTGACAACAAGCAGACAAAGAAAAAAGCGGCTGCAAGGCGCGCCCTTCCGGATCTCTATGCTTATCAGCGTGTAGCTCGCGCGCTGCTGTGGGTCACGTGACAGGGGTGACAAGAGAGGAGGGAGGGGGCGAGGTCAAGGCGCTGGGACCACCGGGACAGCCCCTCTCCCTCTCCCCACGCATTCCAGGGAGATGCGTTTTTGTAGTCCCGAAGAACAAACGCGCGCGCGCGCGCGCTCGAACTTTGGAAATGGCGGCGGGGCTGCCAGAAGCTCGGCTTGCGCCCGAGCGAAGAAAGAACTCAGCGCAAGCTCGTAGTTTGAGTGCTGCAACGGCGGGCGTGCTCTCGCAATGCTCGGTGTTCTTGCAGCCGCGTGTACGCGTGCTACCTTCGCTGCGTCTTGAATTAAAGTGAAACGGAGTCTAGACGTACATTCTTTCACGCGGTCGCGTCTTCTGCGAGAGAGATTCGAGCTCAATAGGTAAATTGAGGCAACAAAGATGGACAAAGTATTAAAGGTCTGTCAAAAATATCGGCTCACCAACGTCGCGCGTTTACGTAAAACAAAAAAAAAGGTGTTAGTTTTAGTTGCAGTATAATCGAAAATCAGCGCAATTGAAATATAAATATAATTACTTGCATTACGCGGACGATCTGAAATCGATGAATGTTTTCCGGAAGGCTCTCAGCCTTCCGGAAAACATTGGCTGCCACGGCTGAAACGCTAGGCGTGCCCACGCCGCCGATCTGTACGTTCAATATCAAACGGGCTCCGGAGAGCCGTTTGATTAAACCGGTGCAGTTTGCAACATGGTCGCCGGTTTGAGCAAACGTGCGACAACTTTGCCCAAACGAGTCGCCCATTTGCCCAGACGAGCGACCCGTTTGCCAAATAGGTGACCGTTATGGCTCATACGGTGGACCCCTTTGAGCCATACGGGCGACCCCTTTGACAAACTGGTGACCAGTATGGTTAAACGGCTACCGGTATGGACCCGTTTATTTTCATATGGGCGCCAAATGGTTTTTTTCAGTAGGGCTATTTTTCATTACAGCTGCATTTCTCTTGCCCTTACCTATTATATACTTTTCATGCTCACTGAGATAGTCTGCACCATCACATATCCATACTCCTAGATACTTGTATTTACTAGCTCTCTCGACTGTAATATTCCGTATCTTCAGCCTCTCAACTTCATCATCGTTAAAAATCATGACTGCTGATTTTTCAATACTGAATTCTAAACCCAATTTCTCTCCTTCCTTACCACAGATGCTCATTAATTCCTGCAATTCTGTCCTGTTGTTAGCCGTTAGTACGATATCATCCGCATACATCAACCCCGGTAAGGATTGCTGAATTTTTTGGCCTAGGTTACTGCACGAAAGGTCGAATCCAAGCCCACTCTTCTCTAGTCTATCCTCCAATCCTCTCAGATACAACATAAACAGCAAAAGCGATAACGGGCACCCCTGCAGAAGGCCTGGTCTTATCTCTATTGTCCCCGTCGCCTTTCCTTCCCATGTTATAATCAATTTATTATATTTGTAAATGTTCCTTAATAGGGCTGTTAGTCCTTCATCTAGGTTTAAGCTCTCCACTATGTACCACAGGTTTCTTTGGTTCACATTGTCATAGGCACCCTTGATATGCAGAAATGCCAGCCAGAGGTGTCTGTTTTGGTTTTTGCGCTATTTCTATACACTGTGTTAGAGAAAACATACTGTCTTCCAACCGTCTTTGTTTCCGGAACCCGTTCTGTAACTCGCCCAGTACGCCCTCGCAATCTACCAATTCCTCCAGTCTGCAAAAGGGCGGGAGCCAGCCTCGTACACTTCCCTGTTTACTTCCATTACGTCGTAACGAAGCTGTCGAGTCATACCCTTAATTACTTTGTTGGCTTCGACAACCCTCCTCTCCGTTACCCCGGATTGCCCCCGAACTTCTGTAATGGTGCACACAACCACGTGCACATTCTCCGACACGTCCCTCAGCTTATGCATTCCCACATTTAGCTGCTTTCATAGGTTCTGGCTCCTACCCTTTGAGCACATCAATAAGCCCCGCATGAACTATTACTGTTATGAACTATACACCATACTCTTCCCTGGCTGGACTTCTACGGTTACCGTCTGGTCTCCCTTCACCCTGTTATGTACACCCCTCTTAACCCGTGCTGCGTTCGAGCTCCCCACTACCAGTACCCTAGATCCCACTGGTACCTGAGCGCCTTTGTCCTGCGATTTATCTCCTGTCACCTGACTGCCCGACGCCTGCTGCTCGAAGGCGCCTTTGATCTGAGTGTCACACAGCTCTCCAGCGTCGTCGAGCCCACCAGCCAACAGGCTGGACTCCCGACCACCAGTGACCCCAGCCTGCAGACTGGTGGTTCGCCCCGCTAGGACCGACACTTCCGCCTTTCTTCCCTCGCTACCCTCACTCGCTCGAATTACCCCTTCCAGGCGCTCTACCCAACTGTCACACTCACTCTTACCGCTCCTCTAAACCCGCCTTCCGTACTTCCCCCAGCTCTTCCGCCTGCTTCTCGAGGCCGACCCGCTGCTCCTTCTCATGATTAAGCTGCCTAGTCAGCTCCTCAACCTGGGCCTCGAGACCCACTCGCTTCTCTCCTTCTGCCTTAAGCTGGGCCTCAATCTCCCGAACTCTACCCTCCCATTCCCCAGTTATTTGCTGAAGCTTCACACAAAGCCAACACTTGAAACACATCCCCGCCGCCTCCTTTAGACAACTGAAACCCGTCTTCTCTAGGAAACACCAGCTCCCACACCCCTCGTACTGCACGAACCCGTCCCCACCCTTGTCATGCCGACCCAAATCTAGACCCATGTCCAGACCGGGAACAAACCGTCCCTTCCCGCCAAAAATCCAAACAAGCGCCTACTCTGCGAAACTAACTTAAACTGCTGCTGTTCAAACCTAACACTGCTACCGCATAGTCACTTCCAATCCATTCTCAAAAAAGAGAGAGAAAAGAAGAAAAACTGGCAGTTAGCTTCGGATGCTCGAGGAGGACCAGGAAACATGTCCGCTCACCGCAACCGCCGCAACCACCGCACTTAGCTTCGAAAAGCCCCAAAGCTAAGTGCTAGTGTCACGGGGTCCATCAGTGCCCCCTGTCGACTGCTCTTTGAAAGTCACTTGCATCTTGGTTTCGAGACGTATCGTCTCTAGCGATCGCCGCACCACTCTGCACTTCCGGGTCGTCTGCTAGCGAAAAAAGGTCGGCGAAACCACGAAACTGTTCACCAATGACGAACAGTATTTTCTCGCTAGCAATGTGCGCCCGCAAAAATATTTGTACAAATATTTTAGGGTCATCCTTTTGATTAGGAAGTTTTAGTAGATTTTTCCCCTGACAAATGTGTTAAAGCTGGAAAGTAGTGGTTTGGTTACCGCACGATGACCCGCAGCGACACTGAACTTCATGCTGTGTCATGTTGCTTTTCCAGTGCTAAGGAGCGAAGGGTATCATTTAGACGAGTGGATATTTGGGCGAGTTGGTGGGGATTCATCATGGAAAAAAGCGCGAAAAAAACGACGAGGACGTCCCGTCTGTTTCTTAACGTCATCGACGTTTCTTTGCGCTGTTTCTTATGATGAAAACTATCACCCGCGCTCGCACCGCGCTAACTTCTTGCCTGTGCGAGTTGGTGTTCCTTTGCTATCGCAAAACTAGCGCGAAGTAAATAAAAGGCAGTCTTGGTTGATTTTAAATATAGTGCAAAAAAGACGGGACAAAAAGGGCGAAGCAGCACACAGGATAAGCGCTTCATCGTCTTTTTGTCCCGTCTTTTTTGCGATATTTTCAATATGAATGTCAATTACTAACTTTACTAGCAGACCAAGCTTTTACCAAGCTTAGTTGATTGTTTTGAAACCTCCGATAACAATATACTGCGAGCTTAAAGTCGTCGGCGAAGGATCGGGTATTGTTATCGGAGTCAGGGGAATATTCTACTAAAACTTCCTAATCAAAAGAATGAAGCAAAAGATGTTTATAAAAGTCATTTTTGCTGGCGCACAATGCTAGCGAAAAACGCTCGTCATTGGTAAACAGTTTCGCGGTTTCGCCGAACGTTTTTCGCAGCAGACGACCCGGAAGTGCAGAGTGGTGCGGCAATCGCTAAGGACGAAATGTCTCGAAACCAAGGAGCACGTGTACTTCAAAGAACAGTCAACAGGGGGCACTGATAGTACCGCGGGCCACGCGGAGCGGTGTTCGCACTCATGTTGATCGTGATAGTACATGTGTAGCATTTTAGGCTCCGGAATATACTCAAGGCCAACAGGACTTGTCTCGTATTCTGCAGTCGCTAGTATCTTTAAAGAAAGTGTGTTTGGTAACAGGCCGGAGTTATACGGCTGCCGTGCCGTCTTCGCCGTCTGAGTGTCAGACTCGGCGGACATAACATGAGGTAATAACCGTCATGGTAAGTCGGCTTATTAATCTAATTGTTGATTAACAATGGTTTCGTGGCTGATGTTGCTGTTCCAGTATTGACGCTAACTACTATCGCAGGCTTAACCAATTTACAGAATTTGCAAAATGGTAACAGTTTCTTAGATATTCATCGATGAGTTTTAGAGTTTTTACTTCCGATTTTAATATTACGCGAGAAAAGATCTTCCCAAGCCCTTCTCAGAATGACACTTAGAAGAGTGACGTAGTTGTCTCCATGACGTTGTCACTATCTCGGCAGCGCGTCCTTGGTGCATGCGCCAACGAACTTCAATACATCGTAGTCCTGTCCAAATACATTTAGGTTCAATGGTGAAGCGACACCACCGTTATCATTTTCCATCGGTGAAGAACTGTCTGGTGTGAATCGTTTTTACATCTGGACTAATGGCTGACGAGGTCGACACTCTGTATGCATTTCCAAACAGGGGAAGTAGATGATGAAGGCCTGCGCACGTCGGCAGTTACCTATGCTGTGGAATGAAAATAAGACACCAGATCATTACGTAAGGTAAAGAGGATACGAATGCGCTGATGTCAGGATAACGTCCACTTCAACTGAATAAATTGTGTTTTGAGGGGAGAGTTGAAGGCCTAGCAACGGCGTCTCACACCGTTCACGCCTTGCCAGGGGTTTTGCCAGGAATTGAAATTGGGAGGGGGGGGGGGGGGGGGGGCTAAAGGTTTAGGGGGAGGGGGGGGGGGGCAATGGAGTACAGAGGAATCGTTGCGAATAAAGGGGGTGCCCTCAGAAAAACAAGTGAGGGTGTAACCCCCCCCCCCCCCCCCCTTTTTGGGGGTGCGTAGGGAAATCACTGCGCCTCGTTTACGAGCGCCGGCGTGCTTCGCCTACGAGGCGGGTGCCTCCGTGCATTGTCGGAGAGGATCATCCTTAAGAAAAATATATTTTCGAGCAACAACAGAAAGTAATTTTTTTTTTTTTATGTTGAAGAAGTGAGGTGGATTTACTCTTAGCTATTTTTAAAGTTGCGGGCTCCGATGAGCACATTGCTTCTTCTGACTCTCAGCAGTGCCGCATCTGCATAAATTAACATTTTGTCATTGAATTAAAATGAGACAAAACGAAGCTTTGCAGATATAACACGTTCAATGCAATTATTCGTTCTAGGACTACAAACGAAAAGACGTATTGTAGCTAACTCTCAAATCCAAGTTCTTAGAAAAAATCTCATAAAATCTCTGCTTTTTGGAGCTCATATTTGGACTCAAAAGGGCGTCTTTTAATTGCAGTATTTCGCTATCAGATAGGGTATGTTATTCAATATTTAGGAACCCACTTAAATTTGTTTGGTATGCAACCTTTTTTTACACTTTTTCTGTTAACTACACGGGTTTTACGAGAATTAGAGAAATTTAGAGGCTGATATTGTCAAGAATGACAATTCACGAGGCGACGAAAACTGAAGGAAACTAAACGGTTAATGGAGCGAGCTTGTGTCCAACACAAAATAGGAAAAGGCTAACGTCGCAGGTATCCATGGCGGCGAAACCTCAGGGTCAAACCCTGGGGCGACACTACTGACCCGGCTCGCCATGCGGAGTCTCTGACGTACCTGCGTGGGTTTCTGGAATATCCGGTGTAAAGCGTTCGACGCGTGGATGATTTCAGATAGCATCGACCAAAGGGTGGCTCGTCGACATTTTTAAATCAACTAATGTTTTTATGTTCCATTTTCTAGTGTCTGGTAAAAACAAATCTACACTTATAGTTTTGACTAGAAAAAAAATAATTGGGGGAGGAGGAAGAGTCGTAAGGCATGAAGACGTGGACAATTGCAATAACGTGCACTGATGGAGGGGGCACGTTTGAAAATGAATAACTAAAACGATAAAATTAGGGGAATTATATTTATATATTACATTTCTTTTCCTGAAAATTGCCAACCACGCCCGCTCGAACGATAATTGGCAAACTTTGCAGGCCTGTACCTCATGAAATAATTAAATCACCATCATATACTTTTCAGATAATATTTTACTTATGTATGGCAATTATTTAAAATAAAAATCAGGTATCTGACCGTTGCGATAGTCGGGATATATTTGGGCAAACATGGGGAAAAATCAAACAAAAAAAAATTCCAATGCAATAAAAAAAAAAAACACTTTCATTTTTTTTAATTCGAACTCCCTCTCACATTCTATTTCGGTATTCACTTCAATTAGAAGACGTTCTTGTATTTGATTGAAAACGAAGACATAACTCCCCAAAATAGGGTCCTTTTTTTGAGAGCCTACACTTAGCAGTGCCCTATAAGAGAGGTGACTGAGTTCTAGTTTCATGAAACTAACACAGATCTTTTATCTTTTTTTATTTAAATTTGGACATTATTCACTATAGAAAACGTTCACACAGTAAAAGTGAGGAAAACTGCTGTGTACAAAGAGCTATCATATTACGGACTAGCAATCCGAAAAAAAATCTTGCAGCCATCGGCCACTTGCAACTTTGTTAACTTTATTGTCCTACGACACCTATATGCTCCTCTCTCTTCCACTCTATCTCCATCTATCTCTCTCTCTTATATATATCCCTCACTTATGTGTAGAATAAAAACATATTCAAGCATTCCCTTTTTGCGTGATAGAGTTCTGTAGCTAGCAACAATCATTTCCTTGCAAAGATCACGATTATAGAGCAATATGTGACGGAATTAGCAGCTAGTTCTGGCAAAACGGCCGATACAATCTTTGTTCGCATGTCTCCGCTCGCTGCCAAGGATAAGAGGGTTCGCTTCCACCAGCAAAATATGCCCCCCGCTGCCTGTTTAATGAGAAGTCGTGCCTGTCACCATCCCACTCGCTGGCGTCACGGGCGATAATATCAGGCAGTAAGGGGCACACCGGCAGACAGCAGAATCTCCAAATACTGGAGCCCCGCCTAAATGCAATAGGTGTAGCCACGTCAACCTACGAAAGGTTAACATGGCTGCAGTGTTTACGCCCTGGGTAGGAAAAGGCACGGCGTGTGTTATGAGCCGGATCCTTTCACGAGGTGCAAGGTGAGCCCTGAGAACGTGTCTGCTGCCCTAGAGTACTTCATAAAAGACGAGCTACAATGTTCGCGGCAAAGGTCCACACCAGAAGTACGTTATCTCTGTCATGCTCGACGGGGAGAAAAAGTTCGTGCCAAAGTGATTCCTGACACGCTCAATCCGAGAGGCCTTTCGTGTATACAAAGACAAGCATCTTGATTCTGGCGTTGGGCTAACAAAATTTTATTCCTCGCGCTTTAGATGGGTACACTGTATTCCACACCAGAAGGCGTGCGTTTGTTTGCGCTGCGCCAATTATTACCTTTGTATTGCTGATCTAAAGAACGTTACGGCCGCAACATTCAACACTGGTAAAATGAATTCAGAATTTCTGAGCGACCCACTAACAGGTCATGTCTTTAAGAAGACTTTAATCACTGCCCAAAAGCCAGTCTCTTACACTCGATGAACTTCATACCCCAGAGGATGAAGCGATTGTGCTTACAGCATAGGAGTCCGGCGACCTTGTGAAAAAACTTTCGATCCTGAGACTTTTCAAAAATTTGTTCAAGTAACGGCTGAAAGTTAGATGTTTCACAAACACATCCGACAAACGCAAGATAAAGCGATCTACGATGAAAAGCAGTGCGTGCAACGCGGGAGCACTGTCTTTCATTTCGACTTCGCTGAAAACTGGACCATTGCGCTTCCTGACGAAGTTCAAGCATACCACTGGAAGAAAAAGAAAACAAGTTATGATACTCAAATGTATAGTGACGACAAGGAAATTCAGAAATAGCTTTGCTATAATCAGTAAGGACCTGTGTTACGACGACGCTCACACGGGATTGGCTCATTGAAAACGTGAAAAAGTGGTTTGAAGACAACGTTGCGGTACACTCGCACGTGACGTACGTAAATGACGGGGTCCCCAGTCATTTTAAGAATCGCAACCAGCTTCACCAGTTTACACAAAATGATTTATCAAAAGTCCAGTAATTATTTTTTTTGCATCTAGTCATGGTAAAATGCATGCGACGGAGTTGGCGGACTCGTGAAGTACCAGGCCACGCTGAACAACCTGAGAGACCATTCAATAAACGCAATTCATACAGCCAGGACAATGGTGAGCGTTCTATCCGAAAAACTGAGAGGCGTGCATCTTGTGTATCTGGACGAAAAAGAGATTCTTCGGTATCGTCAAAAAAAAAAAAAAAAAGAATAACGGACGGTGCGCTGCTTTCCTGGAATTCAGTTGCACGCGTGGCGGCTGTGCGAGTCATCAACAGAAGAGACCTGTGACATATTTGTAGCACAGACGGTCGGATCCGGTTAGAAGTTTTATTAAATGGGTGCAGCGAGGAAAGCCTTAGCATAAAGTGTCGAATTTGATTCCCCAAGGGCTTCTCATTTTGAATGCAAGGAAATCATATTTATTACAGTTTTCTTTGCGGGGTATTTAAATACTGTTTTACTTGGGGATTGCTTATGATCTTTATATGATCACCATACGAGAATCACAAAACCTTGTTTTCGCGCAGGATAAAATATCTCGGCTTGCCACTATTCATTCGTACACCGAGGGTATCGAAGCTGCATGCTACAGTCCGGCGTGGTGGCACCCCTCATCTGAAATGGTTTGTCCCCGGAAATACATAGCCAACCTAAACAATTTTAGTATCTATCCTTATTTTTGTGTGAAGTAAAGTTATTTTTTATATTCTAAATATAAAATACTCCGGAAAGTACAACTTCCTACTACATCATCTTTTCTCGAATCACCAGTCCCCCGTTGATAACTCTTTGTGTGCTGTATATAAAATGCTGTATATAGTTTTTCCTCACTTTTACCGTGTGACCGATTGCTCTAGTTGTCAATGATCTGATCTGAGTAATATATGTGAACGATGTGTGTTAGTTTCATGAAACTGGAACTCAGAGTCACTTCCTGTGTAAGGCACTGCTAAGTGTAGTCTTTGAAAAAGCACCCTACTTTGGGGAGCTATGTCGTTTTTCTCAATTAAATAATGCAACACGTTTCAATATAAATTAATGCTGAAATAAAATGTGACAGGCTACCCAATATAAACAAAAATCGAAAGATATGTTTTTTTTTTATCCGCATCAAAATTTTTCGTTGTTTGATTTTTTTCCTCAAGTTTGCCTAAATATATCACGACTATGGTAGCACTGAAATACCTTATATATCTTAAATAATAGCCATATATAAGTAAAATACTATCTGAAAAGTATATTTTTATTTATTTATTTATTTAATATCTATTTTTACATACTTCAGCCCCGTCGGAGCTATTGCAGGAGTGGAGTTTAAAATATCAGTTCACAGAATTCAATATTCAATAAGACAGAAAAAAAACAAAACATCGTAAAATAGGAACGACTGCTGTCAACCGCACACAGAAATTCGTCTGGAGGCAATGAAAGGATCTTACCGGGTAGCAGATTCCAATGTTCAATTGATCTAGCGAAAAAACTGTATTTGAACATGTCAGTGCGTGCATAAAATGGTGAAATGTTTAGGTCACGGTGGCTCCTTGTTGATATTTGGTCATCGCAGTAGACAGTTTCGGCAGCGCATGTGATAATTTAGAGGAATGAACTTGCACAATCCGGTATGCTAGCGCGAGCATTGAACGAAACATATAAGACAAACTAAAGGCACCTTCCTGCTGGCATAACGTGTCTCATCTACACAGCCTCTGGACTTGTTGCTTGGTTTTTCGTCTCACAGCTGCATCAAGGAACTCAGTATTCTTTTTACGGGAGAACCAATGAAGTCGCACCCTTGCAAACAAAGCAAATAAATCATTATAGACATCGTATCTGCAGAGAGTCAGCAGCTTTTTGGCTTTCTCATGAAGAGTGATGCACAACGCCCTCGCAACGCCTTCTTTTAAGACCAGACTGTCAACTGACGCCGCACAAACCTTCTCACAAGCTTGAACGAAGGAAACAAAGCGAGGTGAAGGGATGAGAGGTTTCCAGTCTCCTTCAGCCGTTCCTTTCACACTCACATACAACACTTGGCTCTCATTAGAAAAATTGGCATTCTTTATTTGCAGGTCACATCACTGAGTCACGTTTTGACATGTATGGACCTTGACAAACCATGTTACCAGCCATCCAACAAAGTAATCCATGTTGTCAAGTGATAATAAATAGGGATAACTACAGGATGTGAGGTCAGCTGCACATTGTGGAAGGGAGCTTCATAAACTAAGTGAAGGTGAGGGAACTGAGAGACCAACAGGAAGAGCCGCTAGAAGAGTTGCCATGTCCTCTTCGCAGTTGCTCTTGTCGTAGAGTTTAAACAAGTTGCTAACTAGGAGATGCCTAAAGGCTCCCTGAAACTGTCGGCAAGAGGAATTAGTGTTCGCACCAGACTTCGACCTTATTATGGAGGATGTGTTTTCACGTGCATCTTGGTAGAGATGGTGAGTCAGACTGTATCTAAAACCGTACTTAGATGTCAGGTGCTCACAAATTAGCATCACAGACGGAATGGTCGAGCAGAAACCACGAATGCAAGCAGGCTACTGTGGGCACCCAAGAACATTAAGGCTTTCCAACATGAGAAGGCCTTCGCTCAGAAATTCTTTGTGAACAGAGCCTTCGTGCTATGCAGACACTTATGCACTCTTCCCTCGTTTCTGTAAGCTGTTCAAGCTTTCAAAAAGGCGACACATTCCTTCAATGAACCGGTCCGTGTGGATAGCTTCAACTGGCAGTTGCTGAAAAGTTACCATGGAAAAGATTGCAGCAGGACAGTGATTACTGAATACTTGCGCTGCTAGCTTCACTGACATCTTGGAGGCAAAAGTCAAATTGAAATGCTTTTCACTGAGCCTGGGCATGGATCGGATTTTAAGCTGTTTGTTTTTTTGTAGGCTTCCCGTAGGAAAGATTTTTTTAACGTGTGGTCCCCAACTTCAAAATTGTACTTTAAGAACATATTTTGCAAGCACTTTAGCAGACGCAGAAAATAAAATAGAAAAAAAGTGGCTTCTTATTCACAGTTATGTAGGGCTTCTCAGGGGTTACAGGCCTTTAAAAAGAGCAACATTTTGATTCCCTTAGTCACATACGACAACTACTAGCTCCAGACCGGCTTTCACGAGCTAATTGTGGCACTGGAAAAGGATCGCAAAATGTTGGCAGGTGTTCCCTAATGAGCAAAAAAATAGCCAAGTAGCTGCTCTTATGGCCTGCAAATGCCTTTAGCCATAAACACAAGAGCTTTGCGAGGTTATGGCCTCTTCCAGTGCTACTTTCTTTGAGCCCTTCAAACCTGTCCACAGAGGGGTTGTACGAGAGCTCTTTCGTGACGTGCATCTCGTCAAAAACAATGATACATGGCTTATCCTCTGGTGAAAAAGAAGCTGCACTTCTTTTGACAAGGTCGAAAACTTCTGGGTAAAAACCAACCCTCAGGAGAACACGCTGAATACAAAGGTGTAGCGACCTAACGGATGGGAGCCTCAACAATTGCCTACAGAAACGGAAACCCTTAGGGCTGTGAAAGTGCAAGCCCCAGGCAAAGGCTTTTTTCTGGCTGCTCCACTGCCTGTCGAGCCTGCTTGCATTGCTCATCTTCAGATGAGCTTCCTCAAGGGTAGCAACGGCTGGAGACACAATGCTACGTACACTTTCAACTATCCCAGTGGCAGTCAGCGTATGACGCCGTCGCTGCAGTCGTTGCTGGAGTTTCTTGTTGTGCTTCCGAAGCTGTCGAAGTTTGGCCCTACACAGGTCCATCTTCGCCTTGTCCTCGGTACGGGTGGCGCAAGATCCTGCAAGGGGAAAACAAAAGCAATAATGAAACGCTTCGAGAAACAATGAAAGGAGTAATGCCCCTCCACTGTAGAAAATGGGGATGTACAAGTAAGCTTTATGCATCATGACAGATACCTACGTTGGTGAGAAACTGCAGAAGTTGAAGCCACCGAAGCATCATAATCGGTAGGGGAAAGTTCGGGCGCCCACAGATCGTTTTCTGCAGAATGTAGACCATGTTCATCCATCGCGTATCTGTGATCCACTAAAAAAAAAAAAAAAAAAAAAACAATGAAAACAAAGTGACAGTGGTTGCAATAAGCTGAACCAGCGATAGGTGGTATGGTACTACGCAACAAAGTTATCTGCAAAGACTGTCCTAAGCAATGCACATTATCAAAACTTAACATGAACTCGGGTTGGAGGGCTAGTTTTCGCGCTACAGGTCAGAACCGTGAAACTGCTCTCCAGATCTGTAAAGCAATGACAAGGCAAATAAAAAATATCTCAAAAGTATCACTCATTGCATTGTTTAAGGATGTTCTTCCGGCGTGTGATAAGCTAGATTAAAAACAAGGTCATACATGTTTTGAATTTTTCCCAAGAAAGCACAAGTACTGGGAGCACACATATCACAGAAAAAATGGCTATTACGCGACAGCCCGAAATGTATAAAAAACATTGCCTGCAACACTTCTCCGCCAGCATGCAATTGATTTTACCTTGTTCCGTAGTGCGGTGCGTGTGATACCGTGATGGGGGCCCACCAATGCTACTGCTGCTGGCCGGTGTGGGCTCGCCCTCGCTGATCAGTTGGCGAGGGCTGCTGCTCTGGACAATATCTCCGGCATCAATGCAAAGTTAAGCACACGCGTTATGTACTTTCGTGGACAGTGTTAGCTATAGCACGACAGCGGCGGCCGTCCCGTACCCCCAACGCCACATATCAGGCGCCATCCGAAACTCCGCGCATGCGCCGTGTGGCGGACCCGCTCTTTCCGCCTGCGAGCACACCCTCGCTTTGCCGTCTGCTAGGCACAGAGCAGACGACGCCACAGTGCTCACCAATTTTCGGCTGAACACGGTTCAGCAAACTACCGTGTAAAGGTGCCCACGGTCGATTCCCTGACCCCACTGGCTAAGGATAATCATCGCCCCTAAATGTAATATCACGGTAGATTCCATTTTTTATGGGACAAACTTGCAGTTATACTCAGTTTCATTTTAGGTCTAAGCGCAGCGGACGCTACGAGACGATAGGGCCAACCAAGCAGCGACAAAAGCGCACTTTTCACACCTTATTGGGTACCCCGGTTATGCACTCCGTGACGTTGCACCTTTGCCGCCCTTTGATTAACTTTTTCGTTTTGTAGAGTACGTTGCGCTCGGACTTAACATGAAACGGAGTATAACAGTCTGTTTCTGTATCACACCTGCTGCGCTCATACTGGTATGCGAACGCATATTTTTTAACGATGCATTGCGCATGTCTGTTTCTGAAAAAGCAAAAAAAAAAAAACAGGAAAAAAAGAAAACAAAAAAACGTAGACAGGGTTAATGCCCCGATGGCTCTGGAATCTGCCTCAATAAAAATCGCGGTTTGAAAATGAGTTGGAGACCAGTTAGCTATGGCGAGGGTACCAGACAAGCAGCACTGTGGCATCGCCTGCTCTGCACCTAGCAGACGACAAAGCTAGGGTGTGCCCGCAAACGCGGAGAACGAGTCCGCGACACGGCGTATGCGCGGAGTTTCGGACGGCGCCTGCTATGTGGTGCTGGGGGTACGGGGCGGCCGCCGCTGCCGTGTTACAGCTAACAGTGTCCACGATAGTACAGCTGCAACGGGAAAGAAAAGAGTAGAAAAAGTGATCGATGACCAGAGCGGCAAAATCGCAACAAGCGGCGCTACTGTTCCTGAGCGCGCTGATAGCGAGAGTGTCAGTCATGTTGCATGTTTCAATGCGAGGGTGGCCGGCAGAAAGCTGAGGGTTAGAATAGATTTTAAAATGCGGACTTTAGGATGGGCTGCTTTCTGCCGGGCGCCCCCGCGTTGAGACATGAGACGTGACTTTCACTCTCGCTATCGGCGCGCTCGGGAACAGTAGCGCCGCGTGTTGCGATTTTGCCGCTCCTGTCGTCGGTCCCTTGTGCTACTCTTTTTCCGTCGCAGCTTTAGACTGAAGCAGTTCCTTGTATCTGCATGTGAAATACCTTTTGAATAACTTATGTTCTCAGTAATAATGAAAAGAAGATTTCGTGCTCACCTTCAGTGGTCAAAAATGCTGGTATGGCATCACGACGCAGCCTTCCTCGATAAAGAAATTCAGAGGGCTTGAAGTGCCTGGAGCATACTGCCCATTCCCGCAGCTGCTGTGGTGTCTTCTTCTGTAGGCCTGTGTTCCGGCAGAACTAAATCCAGACCCTCCGCTTGAATGGGAAATAGTGTATTACTTTACATAACCTGGGCTAAACTGAACAGGCCCAAATGCCTTCAGTGGACATTTAAGAAAGAAGCAAAATTAAACAATAATGCTAGCGATAAACTGGTGAGATCATTGCACCTGGTCGCCCGTCTTGGTCCAGCAAACGCTATGAGCACGAAGCACACCTCTGTGCCCGTGAGGTCAGATAGGTTCATAACGCAGATGATTACATTACGAGATTCCCGAGCACATCCACAGCAAGAAGACCTGATAGTCGCCAGCATGTTGGAAGGACGACACCAACCATGTTTCAAGCAGAAAGGATATTTTTGTGTTATTCACACCATAATATGAAAGTTTTTTAAAACGTAAATGTTCACTCATTGTTTCTTATTAGGTTTTTGCGGTCACGCAGCCATTCAGCAGAGGCCAAATAAATCCGTCACTAATATCTGAGATTAGTTTCGTCTCGCGTAGCTTGAAACAAAGACTGGGCCCAAAACGCTCGATCAACGGGTGCATATTACTAAATGAGCATGCATGACGGCCCATAGAAGAGGTCAAGAGCTTACCAGACATCACCGGACAACGGACATCGGACATAATTGCAGTGGACATAGATTGATTGATTGATTTATTGAAAACACGTTTATTGACCTTATATTGCGCGGAGCGCGCTGCGGAGGTCAGTTAGAAGGAGGATAAGGGATTAGGAAGCGGGGGCCAAAGAAGAAGAGAGGAGGAGGAAGGCAACACTTCATGGTTTCAAGGCCTTCGTCGACGGGGGAGGGGAGGCCGTATCCTCTTGGCTGTAGCCGGAAGGAGCCGGTCCCCCACTGGAGGCGCAGTTGGGTCTTTTATGAAGGTGAGTAGTGCCTCCCAGAGCTCCAAAGCATGCTTGGGGGATATGGTGGTGTCTGGACATGCCCAGGCGTTCAGGGATGCGGGTACTGAGGCGTTTGTGATGAGGTCCAAAGCCTGTTGTCGTGGAATATTGTACAAAGGGCAAGACCACATGAGATGGACCAAGTCTGCCTTAGAATTGCAGTTCTTGCAGATGCCAGAGGCTGTGGAAGATCCCGCCCCGTCGTTCCCGCGAAACCGCTGTAAGAGATGCGGTGTCAGTAGGGTCCCTGTCTGAATTTGCCGAATCATGACGACTTCCCTACGAGAGAAATGTTGGGAGGGAGGACATAGCTGCTACAGGTTTCACCTTCCAGGATACACAGGAAAACGATGAAGTGTGGTGCCAGCGGTGCAGTCATCACTTGGGCATTGCGCTACCGAGCAGCAGCTCTTTACATGCGGCAGGCTCATCGTCCCGACGAACGGAGCCTTAAACACGACCGGCGGGCGCTCGACGTCAAGACCTGCAGAACGGCGCAATAGGCTTTAACCAGTACAAACCGTTCTGCACTCGGATACGTGAGAATACTTAAGGCCACGAATCGTTAAACGATTGCAAAATTAAAGTTTGACGGGAGCTACAGAAATGCAGGCACACTGGCAAACACAAACAATACAAAACACGAGGCGTATCAGGACTGCGAACTTCTGCATTAGGCGTAACCACCTGTAATAGCGACGTTATAGAGGTCGCAACGAGTATGCATAGTATAATACATATTAAACATTAACTAAAAAACTTCATCCAACTGACCATGGTTAATCTAAGTTATTATGAATAAATAATACTTTCATTTAGAGTAAACTATATTAAACATCCGAAATGTGTCTAATATTTCATCAGCTTAGTGTTTCGCTACGGTAGCGCGGCCTCCAAGGTGATAACACTGACGATGGGTTTTGGGCCGCTTTTTTGCTCCACTTTCGCAACCCATCTGAATTGGTCTAAACGAGGGGTGTCGCGAACTTTTGTCGAACCGGATTTTAGGTCGAACTTTCGGGATTCGACTGGGTCGAACCGGTTCAACGAACCTTCCAATTTTTCACCAGATTCGACCTGTTCGACTTTATGGACAGTGTGGCCAGACCTTGAAACAAACATGTCTAGGTTTGGAGAATGTTTTTTATGCAAATGCTTATTTTATTTTATTAGCAGTTTCAATTAAAAGAAACCAATTCTAATCACGGAAGAGGTTAATAACGTAACTTGTGTACTGTATTAACTGAAATAACCAAACAGCGCTGCCCTTACTTCATCCCTTAGCCATCCACATCCAATCCGAAGCCAACTGGCCAGCCTGTCACGCATGCGCATACGAGGCGAACCTCTATACAGGGCTCGTCGACCTTCCACTAAAAGTTAGAAAAAGTTGAATCTGGTCGAACTCGAACCTGGGCCGGTTCACGACACCACTAGTCTAAACACGAGGTCGCAAAAATATGGTTATGCTACTGTGCTACTCTAAAAGAGAACGTGAACTGGAACGAATATGCGACGTTTCTATGACGGAAGAGGGCTTGACATGCTCTCTTGGCCAACCAGAAGCCGAATAGAATCCTCTAGCAGTGGTAGCGAGAAGGAGATCTGGTTTTAATAAGCGCGTAAGAGTTAATTGTACTTGCCCTTTTTGGTTAAAAATAGGGTGCACATGATGTTTCGATTATGATCATGTAGAGAGATGTAAGAAACGAATGTGCCGCCCGAACTGTGCCTTGCTCGGACAGACCGCTCGGACCAAGAGTAGTTCTGCCCGCAGCCTTTTTCGGAGGAGTGCGACGTGTAGTCACTCGCAACATTTCAATTTCGTTATCATCATTGCCGTGGGGGAATGAAGGAGTTTTGCGGCTTTTTTGTTTCGATTGCTGGGTGGACTCTCTTGCTGTGCTTGGTTTCGTTCCTCTTGTCGTGACCGACTCCCCCAAGCATGCTGCGGCGATGGCGTCGGTGCAGTTAATTACAGAAGCTCTAATAAAACGCAGTGACAGCGAAATCAGCGGCAGCGACGAAGGTACCAGCTTAGCTCCAGCTCGAGCGACGACGTAGGCAACCGTTCTCGGCGAAGTATTTGCAGACTCATTCGCCTTGCCAGTGAAAAGGCCCAAGATATCGCATTACGTCGAAGACGCTGTGCGCGCCTATTCAGATGAAGAGCTAGGTATGTCGTTTGCGAGAAGTCAATATGCCAAATACTCCGCAGATGGAACTCGCCTTCTAAAATTACGGTCGCTTTACGGCATACGTGTTTTGTATTGCTTAATAATTGCACCCTACGGATCGTACGAAAGTCCTTGTAGTTGTCTCCATCGGGTTTATATAGGTGTAAGGAAAAATAAATAGTCCCTCAACGTCGGGGTCACCGTTAATTGAGTTGTAAACAATCAAAACGTTTGTCAAAGCATATGAAGTTCCGATCAGAACTTCATGCTTTCAGCAAGATAGCAATGAGAACCGAAACCGGTAAAAGTAAGGGCAGACGCTCTGAAACCGGTGGCGCTGGGACGCTCGATTTGCTTTGCAGTGCGTGTCACTGCCACTGGGGTGGATCACGTGACCAATCGCTCACGGAGGCCGACCGCTCTACGACCGTTAGCGCAAAGCTCTCGGAATCTGCCTGGTGAAAGGGCTGGATTGCGCATCCCCGCTTGGTCGCTGCAGCTGCAGCGCGAGAGTGAAGCTACCGGTCGGCCATCTTGCATGTCGAAAAATTGTGTTTTTGGAGCCTTGCGGAGGCTGGCGGCAGCGTGCTGAAGGCACGTTTTCTACTCGCTCGTATTCATTCGCCGAAGAAGCTCTTTAAAATCCTGTGTAAGCCGTGAGACTTGCCGTTGAGAACACGTGGAACTTTTTACGGAAGCGCAATGCCGCAGTAAAAATGCGCAACTCATCGAAAGCAAGTTTCGCCGCCACGATGCAATGCATGGGTCACGAAAGACCCGCGCGTTGCATCATGGGACGTTTCCCATAATGCGATGCGCGGGGCCCTCGCGACGTCATTATGGGAAACGTCCTATAATGCAACGCGCGGGTCATAAGTGAGACCCGCGCGTTGCATTATTGGGTGCTTCCCATAATGCAACGCGCAAATACGCGAACGGCGTCGGCGTCACCGACCCGCACGTTGCATCATGGGATGTTTGCTATAACGCAACGCGCGGGACCCTCGTGACGTCACACGTGACGTCACTTGTGATGTTGTTGTAAGAAACGTCCCATAATGCAATGCGCGGGTCACGAATGAGACGGCGCGTTGCATTATAGGACGTTTCCCATAACCCAATGCCTGGTTACACCGACGGCGACATTTGCGTCGCCGTCGCCGATTCGCGCGTTGCATCATGGGACACTTCCCATAGTGCAACGCGCGGGACTCTTGGGACGTTACTCGTGATCCTCTTGACGTCACACGTGACGTCAATATGAAAACCGTCTCAAAATGCAATGCCCGGGTCTCGGGTGAAACCCGCGCGTTCTATTATGAGACGTTTCCCTTAATGCAACGCGTTGTTACGCCGACTGCGACTGTGACGGCGATGCCGCTTAAGCCGGAAACGGGCGCGCATAAGAGCTGCACTCTAAAAAAAATATGGGTGTAACCCAAAATAAATTTTCATTCCACAGCCATCTTTCATCCCGTCCTATTTAACAAAACTGAAATGAGCTTTTGTTAACTGATTTAAGTATGACGCGGCGTTAATATAGACTATAGGTATAATATTAGGTGTCACCTTTTAGCATATCGTAGACATGTCCAACGTAACGGTCATTTGTAACCATCATATAGTTTCTATAGCAGTAAGAAAGCTATGTCGGTTACTTATCAAAACTTGCATGGATGGAAGGGCCAGTGAACGCAGCGAGAAAGCGATGTCCGCCAGTCACCGGGAACTCTGTGGCTGAACTGGCCGGTGATTGCAGAAAGGAAACGATGTCGGCCAGTCAGCGGAAACTCCATGGCTAGACTGGCCGGTGACTACAGCAAGAAAACGACATCGGTCAGCCACCGGAAACTCTATGGCTAGACTGGCCGGTGACTACAGCAAGAAAACAAATTCGGCCGGCATCGGCAACTTTCCGACTGGTACTTGTCAGCTTAGACAACGAGACCCCGTTATCGACCGGGGCCAGTTCCTTACCGGCATCCCTGGCCGGGATCTGCCGTACAGCTCCCGGTACTGGCCGACGCAATTCCGATATCGGCCGACATGGTGTGCTACCTGGGGTCCGGCAGCCCTCTGCCTGGTTAGAAATAGACATGAAGCGAAAAAGAGGGACTCTAAACAAAAATTTAATAAACAATTACCTGACGTTTCGGGACCAGTTAGGTCACTTGTTCACGGGTGAGTGACGGGTAGCGCCATTGGCTTCCCTGCCTGCTAGCCAAACAGAAACAAATACTAACATATAGACACCCAAAGCTTCGCAATGCGATTGGCTAATCGGTCTCCGTTGCTACGGCAGCCGCCATTTCGCCCCCTCAAATCTTCAAAGTTTCAAGAGGGTCGTTCTAATCCAGACGCACCAAGATCACCATGTAGCATCATCGTACTGAAGTCGTTCCTCGCCAATATAAGCACCTTTGACACTGTGGATGCAATCAACTTATCGATCGTGCCCATTTCCATAGATCTCTTACAATTATATTGTTCTTCTTGCGTATTTAAAAACAAAAAATGTATTTTCCAATGCCTCGAAGCACCGACACTGCATGTGGTGGTGGAACGAAGATGTACGCTTTTTTCGCCGGTGTGTGGATAGCAAAATCTTGGTGTACAAGAAACGTCTCTAGAAAGCTACCCGTCACCAGAAAATTTAAATCGGCTCCCAAGAATGAAAGGGTTAAGGAGAAATTGTTCATTTCATGGGCCAAAATGGTGACAGTGCGAGGAGCTTGGTGCTACTTTCCCACTATCCAGTTACTTTAGCTCACAGGTGATTGCAGAGAAATTGTCGCAAGTCTCGGTTCGACTGCGGTCACCATTTCCAGCAGTGCTTGGACTTGCGCGTCAGTTGTTTTTTAGTCACTGTGAAGCGACGTGATAGCGACTAGCATGGACATTCGCCCGGTTTTTCTCCCAGAATTGATTCACCGGATCGGATTAGTAGCTGCGCTAGAAATGCTGCATACCTGTATTCTAAAGCGCGACACAATACTCTTTTTTCACATCAATAGAAGAAGTCGTCGGGGCACGACTTTCCCAACAAACATGGGTCATTATTACTGAGATATGCAGTGTTGAACGAAGCCCGCACCAAAGCGATGGTCATCGTAGCTTCCTCGACGATGTCGCGCCCCGGACTGGTAGGCGCATGTAGGCGCGCGTAGCGCGCTTTTGAAGACTTGCGTTTCTTCTTGTCCCCTGCTGCCAGGCGAAGTAGCGGTTGACCTATAGTTGTGGTGTGACGTTGATGCAGTCATCTGAGGTGTTCTTCAGGCACTCAGAGACTATTCCCAGAGTTGAGGGTGCGTTTTCGGCACGGTGTGGGTATCCATGGGAGCGTGCGGGTTGATGCTGCGACCAGCCAGCAGATACCAACATCCACGCCAAAACGATGATCATCGTAGTTTTCGCGACAATGTTGAGCCCACTCACTCTCTGCAGATTACTTAATAACTTCGCATATTAGCCGTAACCAACGATGTGCAAACCAAGAGCATTGCAGTTTTTTTTTTTTTTTTTTTTAGTGTAACGAGTATTCTTCCGTGTAAGAAAGGAGTACACTTATACGAGGCGGAGTCAAAAAGTAACCGCAACTCTTTCTTTTATTTGCGTGGCATAATGAAAATTCTTTTATTAATTTTTAACATAGTAAGTAACCTCCTCGCTCGACACATGTGCGCCAACGCTTCACCAAAGCAAAGATGCCACGGGAAAGAAAAATCTTGTGGCTGACTCCGGAGCCAGGAATGCACCGCCACTTTCAGGTCATCATCTCTATCAAACTTCTTTACCCCGAGTGTCCCTTTGAGAGGTTCAAATTGGCAAAAATCACTCGGTGCACCGTCTGGCGGATATAGTGAGTGCGGAATTCACTTTAACCGCAGTCCTTGAATTTTTATGCTTTCGTACGTGCCATGTGAGGGCGCGCATTGTCGTGCTGTAGCAACACCCCTGAGCTGAACAATTCTCGACGTTTTTACTTGATTGCAAGCTTCAAGTTGTTCTCAAGGAGGCTGAAGTATGATTCACGGTTCACAGTGAGTCTTTCGGGCATGCAATGTTCAAATATTGGGCATTCATGGTCCCAAAAAGCCGCGAGCATTAGCTTGCCCACCGTTGGAGCTGCCTTGAACTTCTTCGGCCTTAGGGATGTTTTGTGTTGCCACTCCTTGCTTACTCGCTTTGTCTCTGGCTGAGCGCAGTGTACCCAGCATTCATCATCGGTGACAATACGTCCAAAAAAATCATCTCCCTCGGCTTCGTAGCGTCGCATGCATCCACATGCATGCGACGCTACGGCATAAGGTTCGGCATAAGTTGGTTTGCTACTCACCTTGCGGATACTTTGTGGTACTGCAGAATGTGACTAATATTCAATTCTTCAGCCACATAATTGATGATGACACACCCTGTTCCCGTTTATGACCCGTTTCACAGCAGAGATTGCGTCCGGCGTCGTTGACGTGTGAGTGTGAGCCCGGCCGGAGCGAGGTGCGTCCGTCAAACCTGACGCTTCAAGACGAAGACTTTGACGAGTGTGTTGGGACAGATGTAACAGTAAGAAAGCACAAAACAAACAGAGGGACAAAAACAGACATGTACAAGCTTTCATTACTGACGCTTCACTTTGAAACTTTTTGTGCCACTCGTACATCTGCATGCTGAAGCAATACACGGGCGTCTCCGTAGTGCTTCAGCATCCTGCGGTGAATATCCGATGAATTTTCGCTCTGCGCGCCCAAAATTCGGATAAACGAACGCTGCTCTTTTCTGGTGCATGTTAACAAGGGGGCGGGGATTTGGAATGTGTTGTGGTCACGTGACATTTCCCATCAAATCGCAAGGCCGGTGTGCGCAGCTCGCTCTTGTGGAAGGTCAAAACATATTTAGAGCGCAGCCATCTATTACTAGATTTAATTTTCTCGCGGCTAAATTTCGGTTAGTTTTTGACTCTGCCTCGTATAAAGCTGAAAATAAAAACTGAGGAGAACTTATGCCTGCAACTAAAACAAAACAAACATCATGCATCCTGCGACGACACGTCTGTAAGGCATCATGCCATTGATGTTTTAATGGAGGTTGCGTTCTCGAGAACAGTCTTGACAATAACACACGACGAGTTCCGAAACTGATACATTTGAAAGAAGCAGGGATAAATATAAAATAAAACCGGTATTTATAGTTCTTTAGTTTGAACGCGCATGAGGGGAGCTATGTACTTCTGTTCTTGTTGAAACCTTCCGGGTGCGGGGGACTTCCAATCTGCGTATACAAACTTTTATGCTAGCATTTTGTGTTATGTTGTAGACTTTTACTGAAAAAACGAGAACGTAATTCGTTTATTGTATTTTTTAAGCTAACGTCATATTTCCATGAATATAATAATCAGCAACTTCTAGATTATATGGGAAGTAAAATAGTGGTTTCTTTTTGCCAATCTAATAAAATGAAATAGAATGGCATCAGTAGAATCAGTCTTGAGAAGCCTATCCCACTGTCTGTTGAGAAATGATCTACAAATAATGAGGCGGAAAACGCAACAATGTTTCTCTAAAAATGCAATAATTTTACACCAACAGCAATTCGTTCAATAATGCACTTTCTCAATATTTTTTTTTTAAATACTAATTTTTTTTTTATTGAAAAAAAACTATGCTCATGCTGACCTTATTAGTGGAGGTAACTGAGTTCGACATTTATGCCATGAATGAATGGTTCCTGCATGGGCACTCAAGACGGTATAACCTTTTTTGTGAAAACACAGAAGTTCCAAAGGCAAGTTTCTTCTCCTTTTTTACTCTAATAGCCCAATACAGAAAGAACTGTCTCACAGCGTATACCCACGCAAACAAATTAGGTTTTGTGTCTTGAGGTGACAGTCAATATAGCGGGCAAGATTACGTCCATATCACGGGCAAAAGAGGAAAGCTGAAGTGTTGCGCATGTTTCGAGAATCTTATTTTGCTTAGCCGAGTCATAACCGTAAACAAACGGAGTCACGTGATTTAAGGTTACCGGCAGCTTAGGGAAAGCTGGGCGCTGCGAGTCCCGATAATATCAATATTACTCAGTGGCCTAGGAGATTGCGATATTCACCGATAAGCACACAGAAGAGCGAATCACAAAGCAGGCTTGAACATAATGAGTAACGACCTGCGTCTATGAAGTTGTCTGTTACTATAATTGCATCGGCCGGAAGAAGGGCTGTTAACCGCTGATCTCCATGTATATTTGCTGGATCGCGTTTGCCCGCTCCGCGAATGCGGCCACTCCCTTAGCGAAAACTAATACGTTTGAAATATACCACATTCTAATTGGAGTCTATCTGAAGTTTAGTTCATAATTGTAAGTACACAATAAATAGACCGAAAATATACACTTCTTTTTTTTTTACTTAGTACTAAAATATATTTCTGAAAATCTTTTAAAATACCTTTATTTAATCTACATTTGGAGTTTCCTTCATGCGTTCTAAATATGTAAATACTAAATTAGTAGGCCCTAAATACCTTTCACATAGATTTTCTAAAATATGTGTTTATTTCATGCAAAGTATACTCCAACCCTAATAAAAATGCAGCGATCAAGAATATGTGCAGAATACTCTTAAAATACCTGGAAATTATAAATACTGTTGTGTTGTGCTCTAAGTATCTTTTGAGTGCAGTACTTTGGTAGTCTGACTTAAACTACCAAAGTATTGAAAAGCTCGCCTATCAGAAGCTCACTTCAAGCAGATTTGGAGTACACTGAAGCGCCTAAACACAACATTTGATTAGTTTGTCAATTGAGTTGTGCAGCATCGCACTGATAAATCAGCCCAGTTTATGTAATTGTTTCCTTTTTTCTATCAAGAACAGGCCTGACGAGTTTCTTGCGCACCAATCACAAACGGGGTTCGGGAACTACAATTACAACACTTGCTGATACTGGAAAGCTTCAGCAAGTGCTGTGAGGAGATATGTTTGGCGTGTAATTGTGTTAGCAAATGCTAGCTCACTGAATGCGTATACTTACTATTGTAATTATGTGAGCAGTGACTTTAATATAGGGATGTTAATTACAATACTAAATTGTCACCTAGTAAAGAAAAGCAAAATAACTATTTTAAAGTGAAGAAACTAGCTTCACTCGCTTCATCCTGGGTGGTGCTACGCAGAGAAGCAAAAAAACTGTTTCTAGGTGCCGTTTTTATGGATATTGTTTCAGCGACTCCGCCGAATTATTATTAGCTGTATTAATGCTTGTAGTAAGAGATATCGTCCACGAACTTAAAAACACTGTTTCCCCTCTGACAAACTTCCGAGGAGAATATCGAATACTTGGAACCTTAATAAGTGCAGGGCTGGTCACCGGCCAAATGATTACCTTTAATATGTAGGCTATATAAGGCTCTCGAGCAGACAACGGGTTTGTCATTCAGGTGTTCAGTGCGTCATGGTGTTTGTGTTTGTGTTCCTCTCTAATGGTTACTTGTGGTATGTATTTAGTAGTGCCCTCAAATACCGCAAGGACACATATACTAACAAAATTCCCCCCAAAATGTGTAGCTGGTGTAGCTCTGGGCTATACGAATAATCATTTTGTATTCATTCCTTATTTTTTTGTCCCCATTCGAAATACGTGCGAAAGGTATTCAAAATATATCATAGATATTTATCAGAAAAAAAATTTTAGATATACCAAAAATATAATTCCTTGCCCCTCAAAATGCCATTTGTCCACTAAAAAGTGCACAAATGGCATCTTGAGGAGCAAGGAATTATATTTTTGGTATATCTAAAATTTTTTCCGATTAATATTTATGATATATTTTGAATAGCTTTCGCACGTATTTCGAATGGGGACAAAGTAATACAGAATGAATACAAAATGAATATTCGTATTCAATATATTTCAAGCTCGTTTCGAGTACGGCCTCTTTTTGCTAAGTGCTGGCGGCCATATTTTTGACAGATATTTCCCATATCCAATGTACAGCTGGTGCAGCCACTATCATCCATCCATCGCAGACAGCGTTGTGGCAGTTGTGGTGGCAGGCTGACATAAAAATAGCCGTGGGTGATATTTCGTCCCTGATTGAAATTGTTCGACGAAACATATTGTTAAAACCCGGCGTGAACGGTAGCCCGATCTTTGAGGGCCCGGTGAAATTTTTACGAAATCGTAGCACCGGGGAAAAGCAGCACAGCACGCATCGCAACTCGCATCGAAAGCAGACGCCGCTACGGCGTCTGCTTTTGCCTGGTGCTGTGCTTTCGTAGAACTTTCGCCGCGTTCTCAAAGATAGGGCTACCATTCACGCCGGGTTTTAAAAATCTGCTTCGTCGAATAACTTTAATCAAGCACACAATATCACCCACGGTACAGTGCACTAGACACACGGCTATTTTTACGGCAGCTGCCGCCATAGCGCTGTCCGCCATATTACTATGATGGCTAGAGATATCATAACTCTGCAAAAAAAAATAGCCGACCATGGCCGCATTCTTGTCCGTAGGCGGAGCTGGTCAAACGCGGGCGATCCAACAAATCGACAGAGAGATCAGTCCTATAAACTCTTAAATGTAGGATTGTATACACAGTCGGGTTATTTGGTGATGTCTATCGTATAAGCTAAAAAAAAAAAGCCACAACTTAAAAGTACCTGCGTCTATACCAACGTTACTAGAACCCTCGGTTGGGAAACTCGCCGTCGAAACTTGGGCCGCTGGAGTCCACCGAACCGAGCTAAATACGACGACAGCGGCACTCTTTGTCATTTGTCTGTACTGTGGTCAGCTTGATCTTTTAGAAAGCATGTTTTTGCGTAAAAACAAACAGAAAAGACTCTTTTTGCATAAAATTTGTTGGAGTTTAGTACAAAATGGTGGGCGCGTGATGTTTTAAAATCTTCAGTTTGCAAGGTTTAGCGGTACAGTTAATATTGTTTTTATACAACCATGCCTCAGCGGTGCTTTCAGGTAGCGCTTCCTGACCTAGGTGCATTTTAACTTGGGTGATAAGTCGCGGCGCGTCCGCCGGGAAGACGGGGGTGACATCCCTGTAACCTCTTCCGCTGTATCTGTTTCGGCGCCAAGAATGCCGATTAAAGCCATAATAGAAGTAACATGCAGTTCCTCGAGTGGCCGCTGCGGGAGAAATGGCGGCGTTGTGTTCGCCATTAGCTCGGTTCTGAAGGACAAATCGGGACCACTTTTCAGAGCAGTCTCTATGGCAGTTTCCCAACTGAGTGGTTCTAGTAACGTTGGTCTATACGGATCCGCAGTTTACCCTTAAACGCCAAAAGTAATTTATTTATTTCTTACAAAATAGCCAATGAACATGCGTGATATATCGCGCACGAATTATCGGCCGCTTGCCGTTGCAACGAGGACGGATCCTTCACCGCCATTCAGGCTGCATGACCAGTGTTGCGGGACATCGCTCGCCTTTCTTTGTTGCTAAACGGGGATCAATACTTGACGTTGCCAGCGCACCGTGAAGCAGGACGTGTGCAAGCACTAGGTACAGTGCATGATTACGCGCGTGTGTTTGCTTTTAAGTATTTCTTTCTTTGGTGCAGAAAGCCTTAGAAAGCCGTGTGCATGCACAATACTGACCCACGCTATAGAGCGCTGTTTGCTAAGGATAGGAAACAATGTTAGGGTCGGTTAACCAAAAAAGCGTGACTTGTATTCTTAGGAAAACGTCTTATTTTGTTTTGGACATAGGAAAAAGTCCTCGAAAGTAAACGTCTTGCAAGTTGAAATTTCCCAAAAGACTCTAGGTGCCACATTAGTTTAACAGACAGTTGCACCAACACTGGAATAACTTTACTTAGCAGCTAAATGAATTATTTTATTTACTGAATACGTCATTCAAATCAAGTGGATTATCTTAAATTCAGAGAAAGAGATAGACTATTATGGTTTTTTATCCACATGTTAACTTTCGACAAAAAACCTACACAATATTTAACTCTCAAACTATGCGTGAACTGTATGAATGACAAGTGATAGTAAATATTTTAAAAACTAAATGGCGAAGTAAATTTATAAAAAAAAAATTGCAGCAATATTTTTATTTCTACATATATGCTTTAGTTGTTAAACAATTTACGTTCCTATTCTCCAGCAGACAGAGGAAATGGCATCCCCCACGAAAACCAAAATAGCATCCTTGTTGTAAATTTAGTACCTTAAACCGGGACGTAATCTAGGCGCTTGTAAAGCGGATAAACATGCGCCTATACAGCGAATGAGACTATACAAAACAGAAATGTCACTTTTAATGTCAAGCATGAGGGAACCACTTATAAATACAGCGCCCTATCACTGCATGATTGCGATTGCTTTTATAATACAGAAGAGGAAAGCACATTTTTTTCCTGTTGCTGCATACTTAAAGAAGCATGTTTAAATATCAGCACAGGAATTTTGTTTCCGTTTTTTCTTCTATGCAGTTCTACTTTTTTTGTTGTTTTTTGTTTAAACGTTTGCCAGAGCCAAACCCTGTTAAAGTGCCTATCTACAAAGTTATTTGCTTGCCTCCTCGTCTTGCACTGGACGGATAATGAGTGACCAGCACTATGAACTCGAAATATACTTTCAGCATATATGGCTGATTACAAGTTAACTGATAAATGTATACAATATGTAGGGGGAATAAAAACAGAAATAAAAAGGGCACGAACTACAATATATAAGCAGCCTAAAAGTGAAACACCGTAGAACACGCCACTAAGATCTTCATGTGCAATGCTCTCGCCTCCCTCCCTTTAACCTAGGCGGCCATTTCCTTACGGCACTTCCGTGCTTGCTTTTTGCATTTATTAGCTTCTACTTTGATTGTTTTTACTTCGAGAACCAAACTTTTCCGTGAGATGTTGACAGAATGCTCAATTTCCTTTCTTCTCGTCCGGCGAACCGCACGCATTTGCAAAGCAGTGAATAAAGAAGAAAACAGGAACAAAGTAGGCGGAAGAAAACGCATCAAAATTCTGTCCCTTTTCTCTCGCCCCCCCCCCCCCCCCACACGCACACACACACATTCAAAAGCATCGGGGTGCAGTGTGCCGCCCAAAACCTGGTATCACCTCCGTAGGCTTCTAAGAAAGTCATCGCCGACAGAATACCACATTTTCCCCTAGGCGCAAATGTGTGGAGGGAATGCAAAAGTCTTGCATATGCACAGGTTCACCAAGTAGCACAAAAGGCTATCTCCATAAACAATAAAAAAAGAGGAAAACAATTGCTCCCCTATTTTTTGCAGCTAGGACTAGTAAGATCGCTTCCTGCTACCCCCCCCCCCCCCCCCCAGACCTTTCAGTACTGCACAGTTCTACGCCCTACTTCGTTGAACCGAAAATTGACAGTGAACTGGAAGGAAGATCGTGATCAGACTTATCAATAGAACTTGGCTGACGTAACTGAACCATCCGCGTGTTGTGCGCCAGCGAGAACGGTAACGTGGTGCTAGGCTGGTCATCGATTGGGCCAGTAAGGACGTGGCTTCTGCTCTACTGTCAGGTTGTACACAGCAAAGGACGGTGGCTGCACTTAGCCTCCTGCCCAGTGATGCGTTTACTCGGGCGACGGCCATCTGTGCCACTGCGGGTCATTAGGAAGCAAGATGGCGCACACAGCCACACTTTTTGCTTTACTTGGTTTTCTTCTTTCTTTGTACATTGTGCCGACCACTTTATTTAGCGAGAGATCATTGGACGGCGTAGCACTACGTGGAAAAGGTCTAAAGGCATCTATCTATACATGAAACAAGAGGATGGCGCCACTGGGCAGCTAGTTTGAGAAAAGTGCTGGAGCACTTGAATCGTGCTGCCAGCCAACCTTAGATGCAAAAAGCTAAAGCGATTGTTTATTTTTTTTCTTCAAAATTTGTAAAAACACAGTTTAAAATATATGTCCACATACCTATAACAAAAATCCAATCTATATGTTGTCGGGAAATTTCGACTGGTCGCTTGAATCCGCGATGGATCAGGATTGGCCACAAACACACATTCCTTGCAAAGCTGTGTCACCCCCCACTGCGCCATATGAAGACGTCCTCTCCCCTAGGAGCGGGGTGTCGGTTTGGTGGTTGGGCGAATTTTGAGCAGGCAAGGCGACAACAGAGCTAGCTTAGATAAAGTACCCGATCATTAAAGCGTATGATTCTTTTTCTTATAATTTGCCCGGTAACTTGCTTTATGGCAATCAAGTTGGCTGTAGAGCCGAGATTCGGTTGTATTGCTCAAACTGCGGAAAGAGAGTGTTGAAAAACTTTCGGCTTCTGTATTAAGGAGCAATAGTGTTATTGAAAAGGCAGTGCAACTTAAGAAAAAATGAGTGATACAATTTGGCCTTCAGTTATTTGTTTATTTATTTATTTGTTTTTTTACGTTACACTCAGGGCCGTGAGGCGTTAGAGAGGAGAGTGGGTGACATGTTAAAACATTGTCCAATCGCTCCGCAAAATGTGGTGGGTCATCGATAACTGCGATGTAACCGGGAAGGCCATTCCAGTCCGCAATTACGTCGGGGAAAGGGGTGTTTCGAGGTTCTGTGGAAAAACATCGAGGCCGGGCTACTTTTTAGGATGATCTAATCAAGAAAACAAAAAGGTTGGCAGAACGAAAAGAGTCTGATGTGTAAGGGGAGAATAATAGACTATCCAAAAGGCAGAGACGACAAATATTCCGTCGGGTAGCAAGTTAGGGAAGAGAAAAATTCGATTTTATTTGAGAAACAGTAGAAGAATGTGAGTAGTCAGACTGAATGAACAGGGCAGCATGGCTTTGAGAGCCTCAATAAGGTCCGTTAGAGAAGTGCGAGGGTGCCAACTGGAGGATGCATACTCTAATTTCGATCGTACTAAGGAAATGTAAAGAAGTCGCTTTAGGTTACTTGGCACAGATGTGAAGTAGCGACGGAGGCAACCTAGGCTTCGGTAAGAAGCAGACAACACTGCAATTATATGACTCTCCCAAGAGAGATTTTTAGTGAGAAGAACACCAGTATACTTGCATGTGCCAGTTTGTTGTAGAGGAACAGCATTAAGAGTAGAAGGAAAGGAAGTTTAGTACATGGAACGAGAGAAGCGCACGTTTCTACATTTGTTAACATTGCGGAACGTCTGCGGAATCCTACACTAGTTATGAATAAAATAAAGGTCATTTTTAGCGCTGCAGAATCTCTGGAAGATGTTATTTTACGATCAGTGACATAGTCATCTGTAAATAAGCAAATTGATGAAAGAACCTGAAGTGGAAGATCGTCAATGTAAATAAGGAAGTGTAGTGGATTAAGGACTGCTCCTTGGGGCACACCGGAAATAACAGGAGCCAAGGCAGATGCAGAGTCATTGGCCTAAAAAATCTGGTTACGTTCGGAGAGGCAAGATTTAGTTCATGAGAGTATGTTAGTGTCTAGTTTTAAGTCCGAAAGATTTTGTGGCAGTTGGTTCTGCGGCACTTTCTCAAAAGCTTTGGCAAAGTGAAGAAATACAGCATCGCTTGGAAAACCAGAGTCGAGGTTAGAAAAAGGGTCGTGAGTTAGGCAGGGAAGCTGTGTTTTACGAGAAAAGATTCTACGGAAGTTGTGCTGTGCCATGTTAAAAAAAGTAAATGGAATCGATGCGAATAAATAGATTCTTGTGTCGTTTGTGCTCCAGTATTTTTGAAGGTACAGAAGTAAGAGAGATAGGCCTATGATTTAAGGGAGATGATTTATTACCGCTCTTGTGGACCGGAATGACCTTTTCGATCCTCCAGTCATCAGGTGCCGCCGCTCTATTCAATGACTGCTGAAAATGTTTGGTTAAAAAAAAAGGCTCGACGTGCACAGTGTGCGCTGCAGTATTTTAGAGTTGATGTTATTGATGCCACAGGATGAGGAAACTTTCATGGACTTAATAATTTTAACAATACCGTCAAAGTCAATACATATTTAATCCATTCAAGGGAGTTTGTCAGCAATGGTTGGTATCAACGCGAAAGAGTTTGGGATAGTGAGCTGAGCAGAGAACATGTCAATTTCATCTGAGGCACCTTGACTCGTCATTATTTTGTTTTTAAATTCATCTTCAAGGCTAAATGACGAGCGTGGAATATGGTTAACAACATACCAGAAATGGCGAGGCTCATTGAGTAGCAGGGATGAAATTGCCTCCGGGTAAAAAATACGTGTTTGTTCCACAAGCTAGCGTTTGTGCGCATTTGCGCATTCATTATAGCTATGCTAAGATTCAGTGTTTTTATTTTTGGCTGTCCGAAAACGGCGTTTCTTCTTATGGTTGAGTATTATCAGCGAGCGCGAATACCAGGGGTGAGAAGATCGGGAACTTATCGTGGTGCTTGGGGCTTGCATTTCAATAAGTTGTAATAATTTGTTCTTAAATTTACACCAGTTTTCATTCACATTCCTAGTATCAAATTTATCTAAGAAGACTGAGAAGTAATTCAAGAGGTTCTTGCTAAAGAGCTCAATTTCATTTGTTAGATAGCCGTTTCGTTTTATCAAGTCTGAAACGTTCTGGTGCTTCAAATGCTAGGTCAAAATGTACTGCCTTGTGATCACTTATGCTTTCTCACCCAGACAGCGACAAGATACACTCAGGTTGGTTGGTTATACCAATTCTAATATATTTCAGCACATGTCATTTAGGCACGGGGGAAATGAAACCATCAGAAATATTTGAATCTAAACAAAGTTTAACAAACTCATGACAGTCACTGGCACTATGCATACAGTTTTGACCGGGCCAATTCCATTGAATATCGGGGAAATTAAAGTCACCAACTAAAATAACGGGATGGTCGCGACGTTCCGCCCATAAAGGAACAGTTCTTCATGCAAGGAAGGCACAAACTATGTAACTCATGGGGTGGCTTGTAAGAGGCGCCAAGCAAGGTTGATTTTAATCTGCATTTAATTGAGACCTATATTGCTTCAAAAGTGCTGGAAATACGAAGACAGCTTTGGATATTTTCATGCCACACATATTAAAACACAACCACCATGACGGCCGCGTCGATCTTAGTGCCCATGTGCAATTTTCCAAAGCGAAGTTTACATTAGTGAGACTGTGGTTTTGCGAACGAATAACGTTACGCGGATATTCGCAGAGAAATCCTCAGAGATGGTAACGGGTGTACCTCGCAATTTAGGCACCCAAAGAAGTTGTTGAATTTTTCGCTTTGTAAGAGGGAAAACATACAATAACCGGGCTGTCTTTTTCTTCTGAAAGCGCTCCCAGTTTGTGCGCACGCTCAATCTGGGAGATGCGAAGCGTGACACCCACATTATAACCTGAGTACTAACCCAAACGCCACTTCAACAATTTTTGGAAGAAAAAATATATAATTCGCCACCTGCCACATTTAAATATGTTTTAAAGCCTCAGGAGTGTTTAACAAACGAAGCAATCACAAAGCAGACAGTTTCAGAAAGCAGCAGTGCCATCGCATCATTCGATGCGATAGCACTACTGAAGAATGACGCGTTTCGCAGTGCTCCGGTAAAGGACGTGTGGGGTTCGTACGCAGCGCGCTTCTACTGGAAGCAACAAAATCTCGTTTGTTCGGCCGGCTGCAGCCGGAAATTTCATTGTAAATGCCTCGACGTTGGTCTCGAGGAGTACAATGTGTTTATTAGAAACCGGTACAAGCATTTTCAAGTGTTCTGACTTCACTAGGCGACGTAGCCTATCTCCGAACGCTGCTGGCGACGCTGCTTCAACCGGCAAGGACATTTTGAACGCCCCGGAAGGTGAGTCAGTCGCAGCGCAAGAACGCCTGTTCATTCCAGTGAGTTTTATACGTGTCATCGACAACATCACGAACAAGCTCGAATTTCTGACGGCGCAGTTCAAATGCCTCTGTGCGGAAAACCGAAGTCTTCGCTCTGAAGTTCTGTAGCAGCGGAAGAACGTTCGGAACCGAATGCCACTGCGATCGCCGTCACAGCCGCCGTTTGCTACTGTCGCCGCAAAGGTCCCGGACATGAATACATCCGAGGTTCATGCCCCTCCTGTGTCAACAAGGCTGCCGCTGAACATGCAATATCAACCCTCGTCGGCGCTTGGTCACGAGAATCTGCCGCATCATTCGACAAGAAGGCCTGACACCACGAGTGCTAACGAGCACACTTTCCCGTCGCTGCTTTCTGAGTCCGGGGTGTCGACGGAGCGAGTTCAGCGAGCACGACGAATGACAGTTTCATTTTCGTCAAGTCCCGCCGACATGCAAAGCCGTCGACTGGTAACGTAAAATCGGACAAGGAGACTGCTGTTTCTAGCCACGTACGACGCTTCGCGCTGTTTGTTTCCAGGCTTGACCCGAACACGTGTTACTGATATTGTATCCCTCATTGGGCCTTTCCTAAAAGAGAGAACGGTTGTCTGTTCTAAGATGACAACTAGGTTTCCATCGTACTCGTGGTTCCACTTGTCTTGCGACGAGCCAGGTTTGCAGCTCTAAACAAACCCGGAGTTTGGCCCAAGGGCAGTACTTTCCACCACTTTTTCGGTCGCCTTGACAATTAAGGTGGCGATGCAGTCGAGTTGGGTCATGACTTAATGAATTGGGAACAGCGCACAAAAAAGACGAGGTCAACAAGAGTAGAGCAAAGGACGAGGGCTGACTATACTCTGAAGTTTTATTAAAAAATGAAAACCGTTTACAACTGCCTGTAATCCCAAATTAGAGCGCAGCTCTTGAGGAGGAGGATAGAAGGGTGCTGAGGGCTACGTGTTCTCGGGGGGGGGGGGGTCACGTGACCTCGGGGGGGGGGGCGTGACCTTGGGGGGTCACGTGACCTCAGGGGGGGTATGACCCCCCATGAGGTCTCGTAACCCCCCTCCCCGATGTCACGCGGGGGGTCTCGTGACCACGGGGGTATCACGTCACCTGAGGGGGGTGTCTCGTGACCTCGGGGGTCACGTGACATCCGGGGTCACGTGACATCGGGGGTATCACGTGACCTTGGGGATCACGTGAACCCTCCAGGTCACGTGATCTCCCAGAGAAGTGTTTCCGCTAGATTTAGCGGGAATCGTTTCCGCTAGATTTAGCGGGGAAAGTTTTTCGCTAGATTTAGCGGGGAAATATTTCCCCTAGATTTAGCGAGGAAATTTTTCCGCTAGATTTAGCGGGGAAATTTTTCCGCTAGGTGTAGCGGGGAAATTTTTCTGCTAGATTTAGCGGGGAATTTTTTTCCCCGAGGTCACATGACCCCCTCCCCTCAGTACCTTTCCCTACTTCTCCTCAAGAGCTGCGCTCTAATTCGGCGTTACAGGGAGTTGAAAACGGCTTTCATTTTTTTAGTCAAATATCTAATATCCCGTAGTTACTGTACTTACAACTATGCCAAAGGAGATTATCTGCGCATCTACAGATACTTTGAGAACTTTGATTGGAGCGCAGTTCTTGCAATAACTGACACTGACACAGTGACTGAGAAGTTTTCGTAGATCTTTAAAGACGCGATTGATACTTTTGTGCCTCAGCGAATTTTCGAGCGTTCAATTCATCCCTAATGGTTTCCGAAACATTTAAAACATTGATTGTGTAAAGAAATAACTTTCACAGGCTGCTTAATTGAACAGACAATACTTAATGCTATACTCAGCTAAACATTTATCGTGCTGTAGCTAAAAGGTTGTACCCTACAGAGAAGAGCTGAAACCTTGACCAAATAGAACATAGCTTCAACCGAAGCCCTAAAGATCTTTGGAGGTTCGCAAAACAGCACTCGAGTAATACTGGCCAAACTATTTTCCTACGCGTTCGCTCACTTAACGATAGCTGTGTGTCCACCCCTGCAGAGGTTGCAGATATTTTTGCCGATTACTGCAGCGTCTGCTGCTCCACCGTTCAGCAAGCCGTTCAGCAAGACGTTCAGCCTACGAATATTAAAATCAAGTGCCAGGACATTTTGTCTGGTATTAGGGTAGATATCGAAGAAATCGCTTAAACTATAAAGTAACTAAAATCAAAATTATCTACTGGGGCTGACTCCATTCCTTTTTCTATTATTAATGATTGTGGTGAATTGTTTTTACCTATTTTTAAGCACGTCTTTAACCTCTCTCTTAGTTCCGGTGTTTTTCCATCGCCTTGGAAGAACGCGATGATTGTACCTATTTTCAAAGGTGATGGCGCTTCTGGTACTAATAACTATCGCCCATATCTTGATTTTCTGGATTTTCTAAGGTGTTTGAACGCGTAATGCATAACCGAATTCATTTTTACTTCCGCCACAAATGTGTATCTTGCCAGCACGCTTTCCTGACAACACGGTCAGTTGAAACTAATTTGTACGCATTTTTGAACTTCTGTTCCCCCGTTGTTATGAACATAGGTCAAATTGATTTCATATATTTTGATATGTCAAAAGCGTTCAATGGAGAAAACTAAGAGTTGTTATTACGAAACATGTCTTGATATGGTTGTTGCGCAGAGCTGTGCAAAGAGTTTTGAAAGTTACATGACATGTCGTCCCAACAGTGTTCGAATAGATAAATGTTGCTCTCGGACTCCCCCCCCCCCCCTCCGTTTTGGTGCTCTCCAGGGGTCTACTCTTGGCCCCCTTTTGTTCCCTATATTATTTTATTTATTTATTTATACATACTGCCGCCCCAATGGGGCTATGGCAGGAGTGGCAGTTCTACACAGACGGTCCAGACATCACTATGGACCACTCTTACCGGCACACAGAAATTCATCTGGATGTAGTGACCGAATGTTTCCTGGTAACAAATTCCAGCGTTCAATGGCGCGAAGAAAAAAACTGTAAACATATCAGTACGAGGATGAAGAGGTAAAATGTTTAATTCGTGGTGGCTCCAAGTTGGAGTTGGCTTGAGAGACTTTATGTAGCTGTCTAAAGAATCAAAACGTAATGAGTTAATCATGAAATACTAAGACTTTAGGCGCTCAATACCACTACGCTCAGGAAGAAGTCTTAGGCCTAACATGGAAAGGGTAGAAGAATGAGAAATGTTTCTGTCATTCCAACGACAAATAAAACGTCCTGATTTCTTTTGAACTGATTGGACTTTATTTATATCGGACTGTTCGTAGGGAAACCAAGTAATAGAACCATATTCGAGGATTGGGCGAATCAAAGTTTTAAATGTTAGAAGCTTAGTATCTTGAGGTGCCATACGTAAGGTATCTAAATATTTTAAGAGGTTTGTTACATGTCGTATCAATGTGCTTAGACCAGGATAAATCTGGCGTAAAAAGGAAGCCATGATATTTCTATTCAAAAAATCTTTCTAGGCATAACCAGTCAAATGAATAATTAAACACAGAAGGTGATGAACGCATCGAAAAGTTCTTAAAAGCGGTTTTAAGAAAGTTTAGGTTAATTTGCTAGGTTTTACACCACGTACATAAATTCACAAAAGAATTGTTAAGAGCTATATAATCATCAGAGGAGTTTATCACGTGATATAGTACGCAGTCGTCAGCGTAAAGTTGTATCTTAGTGGAAATATAGCGCGGCAAATCATTAATGTATAACAAGAGTAGCGGTCCAAGAACTGATTCTTGTGGATTACCTGATGATACATGAACTGTACTAGATTTGGAGGAGTTAAATTAGACAAACTGTGACCAACGAGAAAGAAAACTGGATATCCATTTGACCAGGTGATGAATATTTTGAATTAGGTTAAGCTTGTTTAGAAGTTTAGAATGAGGAACCGTGTCGAAAGCCTTGGACAAATTGATAAATATCGCATCAATTTAATTACCAATACCGATATAAGAGACTGACTGGTATCATGAACAAATTATGTTAGTTGTGTCATAGTACTATAACCGCGTCAAAAACCAAGTTGGAAATCGCAAAAAATATTGTTAGTTTTGAGAAACTTCATAACACACCTGTAGACAATATGTTTCAATAATTTGCATGAATGCGAAGTTACATAAATTGGTCTGTAGTTTACAGTAATTGTGAGTTGCCAGATTTGTGCACGAGAATGATTTTTGCGAGTTTCCAAGATGAGGGAACTGCGGCCGTTTACAGTGATATCTGAAAAATAACCGTGAGATGCCGATTGCACCAAAGGGACTACCGGACAAAAAATTAGTTAGGAATGTCACCAGGCCCAGGACTTTTTTTGTATCTATTTTCAAAATCAGGCTTAGTACACCTCCCTAACGTTCTCATCTACGTCGTCAACCGTCGATTGCAAAGCATGAGTAAAAGGAGGAATTTCAAAATTATCAACTGTAAATACTGCCTGAAAAAACGTATTGAACGCTGTAGCGAATGTAAGCGCGTCCATAGTAGTTACATCGTTAGTACTAAACGAGTTCGAAGTCGTGCTGCCTGGTAAAATATATTTCCAGAATTTTCGAGGGTTGCTTTTCATTAAGTTTTGCAATGTAACACGGAAATTGAAGTCTTTCGCGGAATTATTTTAAGTCGGAGTTCCTCCTTAGCTTGATTAAAGTGAGCAGTCTTTACAGGGTCAGCGCAACGTTTTCCACGCCGCAGTCTGCTGACACGTCGCGTTAAATGCAATAATTCCTATGTTATCCAAGGAGTGACAATGTTATTTCTCTTTTTAGTTTTAAGTGGCACAAATCATCTGGATACACGATTGAACTAATTTTTCTAAAAATGTAATGAGTACATTCTCGTCACTGGAAACACTGAGTTGTTCAAACGGTTCACTTAATGAGTCAATTATGGACACGTGATTGGCCCCTGCGACATCAGATAAACTGTTCTAAACAAAACATGTTTTAGGAACAGAATAAGCGACAGAAACATACTGCCTTATGATCCGATATACCGTCAACGACTTCACATTCAAAACGGTTTTCTAGAAGAGGTATACTAAGAAATACCAAATCTAAAACTGACGACACTCTCGTGCTCTCCTGAACAACTTGTTTTAAACCAAATGACAACGAAAACTTCAGTAACTCTCTACATATTTGAACTTCAGGGCTAGATAGCGAAAGCGACGACCACTGGATGCCAGGTAAATTAAACTCACCCATTAATGATAAATTGGAAGAAGACAGGTTAGGCTCGTGCATAAAGTCACATAAAGCGTGTAACTGATCAATAGGAGAGCCGGGAGGGCGGCAGAAAACGCAAACAACTACCAACTAACAATCTGGGGAGAACCCTGTATTACTGAAAATTTAATATTTGTCTTTAAAAAGCGTGCGACGCCACCGCGACGCCCGTACTTCCTATCACCCCTAACTCCACAGAAACGAGAGGGTGTAATTTTGGTGTCATGCATGCCATCATGTAACCATGTTTTTGAGTGACTCCAATAATGTGAGCAGAGTGGGAAGAAATTAGTGACAGAAAATCAGGCAACTAACTTTACTAAACATCTGGCGTTAACATTCAAGACACAAAGATTGTCACTTTGTCATTTACGAAGATTATCTTTGTAAATGATTTCACGTGAGATGTTGAAAATTCTGAGTTGTAGCTTGCAGATGACATTAAGCTTTTAATGAATGTTCATAATCCTGTAGACTGCAATATTTTAAATAATGACGTGTCGCGCAGAGTACAGTGGTGTAAAGAGAATAGCTTGTTACTGAACCCTCTCAAAACAAATGTCTTGTCCCTGTGCATACGTCTAATGTATTACAAAACCATTATGCATTAAAAGGAACTTTATTCAAATTCATCTCTGTTGTAAGAGACCTTGGCGTCAGCATAGATAATGAACTGACGTTTATTTTGCATGTGTCTTCTATTGTTGGCAGGGCGACAAAGATGTTGAGACTGATATCTCGCATCATGGAGAAACTTATAAACCTTGACTGTATTATTGTTTATTTTGCTCTCTTTTCAAATCAAGGCTTAAACTCAATTATACAGCTTGGAATTCTTTGCCAGAAACGTAGTCAACAAAGCTTGAAAGTGTGCAAAAACGCTTAATGCGCATCATTTACGATCGCTGTCTTCAAATCCGCTTTCATTTTTATTACAACTTTCTTTTAGATAATATCTTGCTGAGGTCATTGTCCCACAGAAGAACAGAATGTGACTTGATCCATTTGCACAAGATAGTAAATAGAATTATAGAAAATGATCCGCCTTTATCTAATGTTAATATCTATGTCCCCTTCCATTTGACTAGGAATCACTCTACTTTTTCTGTCAATACCATAGATCTTCACCCTTGTCACGCATTCAATCACTGTTCAATCGCTTTGACAATGCTGGTAATAAAATATTAATTGATTTTTCTGTTTTACCACAAGCAATTGAAAGGAATCGCTACCTATCTGTGATGCGTGTTTTATTTGTTTTCCTGTCAATGTGGCGTTTACTCGTTCTTAGTGTACCAGAGTGAAGACCTTCGGGTTGTTTTTTGGGCACACGAAAATAAAATTTATTGTTATATTATAATGTTTATAGCAAAGGCCGAACTCCAACGTGGCCTTGCACCACGATGCCGGCAAGGTTCGGAAGGGAGAACTTATCGACGAATATCTTCAGGTCCATTGCATCCTCACAAATTGTATTAATTGGTTTTGCCTTTAAGATTCATTGCGTTCAGAATCGAAATTTAAAGAAGACTCATAAACCTATATATGAAAAAAAAGTTCACGAAAATTCCTTATCACCTCGCTAATTGTGACAGTTCTTCAAATGTCCGACGAGGTTTATAAACACGCAGTGAGGTTGGTGTTTAACGTAAGTCATTCTCTTAAAAATATATATATTATTTTCTCTTTACTCTAAGGATAAAATAGGTATACACTGGACGTTTTTCAGCGGCATTCTTCGAGATTTGTGTTTGACATTAAGATTGAAAGATGGGCTTGTTTGTACACCGACGAACAGAAGCGCTAAAGAAACAGGGATGAAGAAGTAGGCGAACACGCGACATACTGCGTCCCCGACTTTAAGGTCTGAATGCGTGCCGAGTTTAGTTCCGGGGACGTACGGCACGCGTCTGGAGTTCGCTAGATCGAAAGAGCAGCAAGAAGGACAATCCCGGAGGAATGATACTTACTCGCCTTATGGTAAATCGAGGCTAGTGGGTCTGCCGTCCTTCGACTGGTGGTATCCATTTTGCCGAAGCGCCGAGAAGCACGAAAACACCGGGTATTTTACCGCAGACCGCTCGGTGCGTAAATAGTTGCATCCTGAACATTGAGATTATTTTTCGCTTCTTCTTTATGATTCTGCGTTTTATAATATTACGCACGCTGTCCTTTATTATCGGATGGTGGGCAAGCCTCAACTTTTCTTTTGTTCCCAAAAACTGTTCGAACGCCGAACGCAAGAGCACAACGTCGGCGTCCGGCTTTCGGCACTCCCATTTGAACAATGTGTGGTTACCACCTTGGTAAACACAAGAACAGCTAGATTTGCGTCTACCTACTAATTAGTGTCAATAAAATAAAATCCCACTAATTGGCGCAGTGGTAGAATGTCGAATGACGCAGGCGGCTAGGCGAGTCGGTTCTTTACTAAAAGTAGAAAGAGTGCAACGACACGAACATAATAAAAGAAGATACAGACCAGCGCTGCGTTAATTTTCGTCTTTTGTATGTTACATTGTCCGTGTCGTTGTGGTGTTTCTACTAATAAATAAAGGAAATAAGTTGCGGTGTTTGTACTGTTATAATATCGAGCTCATAATCATGGGTCAGTGTGTTCAATTCCCATTGGGCGTGTTTAGAATTTTGTGCTTTATTCTTCTCTACTTATCACTATTTTGTGCAGATTGTTTCTCTGAAGTAAGTGCTACACATTTTGAGACTGTCTCCGTTGCGTTCCTCTGCATTTTATTCAGTTACACCGGCCGTAAAACATTATCTATGTTGGAAAAAAATATTTTGGATATAAACCTAGCAGTCTGTATACTAAACAAACACAAAAAACATGGCTTATCAAGCGCAAGATCTTAAAATAATTGATATCTAGATATAAACAAAAAACTTATAAAGAAGTTTCAGCCTAAAAAAAGCCACCATATTTACAAAAAAGAAACCAAATTTTTTTAATGGTTCATTCAGGTGCATGACTCGCGGCGAAACGCGATCGTTTGCGTTGGTGTTTCCTGGTAAAATTTTCAGGGCTGTTTTTCCGCAGAGTCTTTGCTGCGCATCGAAACTCCAAAAAGTAACGTGTGCCATAAACATGCATATTTGATGAAATGTTGAGCTCGATACCACCAGGCACCGTTTTTTCCGGCTCATTTACGATCCGCCGAATCGAGCCTGTAACGGTGTACTGGAGACTGAGGCATATACACAGCACCTTGCGGTTGTGGGTAAAGAAGTCAGACATGTCCAGCATTGATGAGCTTGAACGCAGGGCTCATGAATTCTGTTTTAGACGTTATGCGCCGAGAAAGCGAAGGGGAGAAGAAAACGAGAGAGCGCGGGGCCGACAAAATGCCGAGCTCTTACCACAATGATTAGCAGGTAGACATAAAGTTAGCTGCCTTTGTCCCCCCGCGCGCATTCGTCTCATCCTCTCCCTCAGTTTCTCGTCGTATAGTCAAGAGCAGCGTGAGAACGGCAGGGAGGTCCTTCAGTTGTCTCGCCTCTAGCACAGACTCATTACCTTTGATGACGTTTAGGTGTCTCGTGATCTTCAAGGGTGCACACATAGCCCAAGCAAGGCGGAAGCGAACTGAGTCCGTGCTGGAAGGAAGTATAAAAGATGCCCTATCCTTATCATCCTGTGAGTGGCTGGAGTCATGCGTTCGCTTGCCCTTTGCGCCCAGTTTTGGGCGCAAGACTGTACCTCCGATATGTTAGTCCAAACTTTTATCATTTATGTACGCTCTTCAACGTTTCGCGAAGACAGCGATGCTCGTTTTCAGCTCAAAGCCGTGTGTGATGATCGTTGTACTTTATATTCTCGAGTATACTTCCCGTCAAACGCACAAGCCCATATTCATTTAACCCCTAAACGTACTTTTATATCCCTAAGCGATAATAGCCTCAGTCAAATTGAAAACTGTTATAATCGAATTTGTAGAAATAACACCCAAAGTTTAGTTATGCATAAAACAGGTAAGCCAGAAAACAAACGCGACGCCAATCCTGCTGTGTTTTTGCTTCGTTAACCAAGGGATTTAATTAGTGTACCAAGAATATGGAAATATCGAACATTTTATAGTACACGCTCTAAATTTAATCCGTTATTAGTAACACACTGCCATTCCATTCACCCTCGGTTGAGTATGGTAGAATCTACTTGCCGACCAGTGTGCCTGATCCTGGATCACATGTGCCGTAGAGTACACCCAGAGGTAAACGCCAAATGGTGTCTCTTCAGTGCGTCTTTGGGAACTATGAGCACTTTCTCGGCGACTTTTCGAGTGCCCTGGAAAATGGTAACCACGTATTCTCGAACAACGGTGACATATTCAGAACTTGCGCCACCGTGTTGGAGCCAAACTATAGATATTCGGCTTTTGGGTTCAACGGGCTGATCAGTGCTACAGAAGGTAACATGTTTAGGTAAGTTTTATTTGTGACGTTGTCACCGATTACTGGCCGAATCATCTTATTCTGCCTTACTCAGACCAGACAGTCAACCAGTTAGCACCTGGCTTTCTGCTGGGCACAAACCAGAGTGGCAATTCGGGAGTCCGGTAACTTGCGTCATGACAATAAACTGCAGCTGACACAAAAACATTGGTCTCGACGGAGAAACCTACCTGAAATGAGAATGTTTAATTTACCACCAAGCACTGAATGCCCATTGACAAAATACTTTCTGGGCCCGCCAGGGCAGTCCTTAACTTGATCCTGCTGTGGCTATAGTTTGAAGAAATGCCACGTATGTAACTTCAGGATGCAGTGAATACTACTTTTTTACGCACGTGTTGGCACCTGCATGCGGCAGATTCACTTTATAGGTATCTTAACACAGGACTCTAGAAGTGCAGTGCTGATCTTGCCATTAGTGGCACGCGTTGACCGACCACTTCGAGGTTTGTCTTTCACGTTTCTTGTTTCTTGGAACGTTTTCGCACGTTTGAAAACGCGTTCCGGGGGGATTGGTTTACTGTTAGGACCATAAACGGTCGAACTCCTTAGTCACTGGTCGCTGACCTTGGCCTCCAACCAACATGTGGGCTTGGTGCGTTCCTTCAAAGTCAGAAATACATCTTCGTGAATCTAGAAAGATAACAAAATAAACAGATCCACTGTGATTTTAGGTATCTGCATTGCTTTAAAATTGTGTAAAGAAACTTTAGGGAATGATTACAAAAAAGAAGTCAAACGGAACGGCATAAATAATGAAGAGCAATGCAGGTGTAAATTCTTTCGGTAACTGTGCCCGAAATGTACATAAGATTATAATATGTCGATGCACCAAAGCTTTAACTGAAACTGTAAAAAAACAATTTGACCGGTGACCGTTTTATTACAGCGGAATCGGCTTGGCGATTCGCTATCTTCCGGGATTAAACAATCCAGTTCTTTACTGAGAGTAAGAAAAAAGGAGTGTACCGTGCGCGCAGATGTTACGTCATTATCATGTTCAACTCTGGCAAACGTCGGAAAAACGTCGAATTTGGAACACGCTAGAAATCACAACCATATTGCACAGTGCTGGTTGTCGCGTAACGTTTTTGAACGTTCTTCCATGGAGAAAGTCACCTTAGTGACTGATGTTGTTTTTCAGCGCTCTAATGACACGCGCTTCCGTGTCGCTGCGCTCTCCTCTCGTGCAGGCTGCTGCCGCGGCTCTTTGCTGCCGTGCGCTGTCGTGTCGCGGCGCTTTCATGTCGCGCGCTTTGCCGTCGGCGCTCTCGTGTCACGGCGCTCTCCTGTCACGTGCTCTGCCGTCGGCGCTCTTGTAGCGCCCCCCTGTCAAGCGAACCTGCGGCTGTAAAATGAGCCGGAAAAGTCGGCGCCTGCACGCAGAGAACTGAAGCTATCACCGAATGGGCATTGAACTGATTAGTTTTACCGTGTGAGACATCAGGGCGCAGTTATTTATCTAAAAAGAAAATTTGGAGCAAAAACTTGTCAAAGCTGGGCGCGTTCACATGGGGGGGGGGGGGGGGGGGGGGGCCCAGTTAGCGACGCCATTTATTTGTGGCGCTATCTTCCGATACGCGCAGCGAGCAGACAACAAAGTGCGTTGTCTGCTCGCTGTGCCTATCGGAAGATGGCGCCACAAGTACAGAGCATTAAATACTTAGTGTAACAAAGAAAAATGAAGAGGCGGCCTTTCACTGGAAGGCGGCCGCGTGGCGGCACTCGTGCATGTAACACCGCGATGTTTGCGACAGAATCGCAGCTGTCGACTCAGTTGTCATATGCGTCGACGCTTTGTGTACGGATTTCTAAACCTCAGCGGCTACTGTTCGCACCGCCCGTGATGACCAGTGGAAGCCGTTACTATAGACATTACTCTAAAACAAGTTTCAAAGGTGTAGTTACGTAGATTGACGCGTGCAGTCGCTAGACCAAATGAGACGAATCGGCCCGAGTTTGCAATTTGGTGACTGTGTACGCGTTCAAGTGCCCCGTGACTCTTGAGTCTTTTATGTATGTTCGTTGGGAGCGTGACCATACGTCAGTCATGTCTTCGTCGACAGTGAGCGCTTGTAGTAAGTGGAGGCGTACCATTTTTGTTTTTAGAGCGCAGCTCTTAGGGGCCCGTTCCCGGCTTGAGCGGCGTCGCCGTCGGCGTAACCAAGGTCATCCCGAGGTCACTTGACCCCCAAGGTCATCCCAAGGTCACGTGACCCCTCCCCAAGGGTCACTTGACCCCAAGGTCACGTGCCACCCAAAGTCAAGTGGCTCCCCAAATCACTTGTGACGTGACGTCACATTACATGACGATGCTGTGACGTGACGTCATCAGTGACGTCACATTAGTGACGTCACTGATGACGTCACCGGCTTCCGCATCGTCATCATCATCATCACTGATGACGTCACCGGCATCCGGATCGTCATTGTCATCATCACTGATGACGTCATCAGTGACGTCACTGATGGCGTCACCGGCATCCGCATCGTCATCGTCATCATCACTGATGACGTCACCGGCATCCGCATCGTCATTGTCATCATCACTGATGACGTCATCAGTGACGTCACTGATGACGTCATCGGTATCCGCATCGTCATTGTTACTGATGACGTCATCGGCATCGTCATCGTCACGTGACCCCCCTAGGTCACGTGACCCCCACCCAAGGTCACTTGATCCCCCCCAGTACCCTCCCCTCCTCCTCCTCAAGAGCTGCGCTCTAATTCGGCGTTCCAGGGAGTTGTAAACGGCTTTCACTTTTTGTCATACATCTCGTTCTGTCACCGATAAACCCCTGTCGTGATGCTCCGGCGACCTTACGTGCAATCTTGACCCGCATGTATCATATTATTGCAGGCCGATATAATTTTGTAAGCGATGAATATTTAAAGAAAATGAGTTATCCGTTTGTAGCATGACCGTACATATAACAGTCCTCGTCTTTTGCCGCGTAATATGACAAAACATAAACGCGAGGGGAGGAAATCTGTTAATCTCTGGAATTGTGTGTTTGTTTGTTGGACGAATTAGACTGAAAAATAAAATTGGAGAACTTCACGCATAATGGTGACCAATTGCTGTGAGAACGCGATGAAAGAAACTATACTCCTGCCAGTGTTGACTATAAAAGTTAACAATCATCGTACTTAGGAAGTATGCTTTGACTGGACAAAATTAACAAAGTAAAATGACCGAGCAACATAACCAAGGGCTACATAATGAAGCATGGCTGCAAACCTTGACTTGATAAACTTAATGTGAGCTGACAGAGCATATAGATCGTCGGCACCTATAATTTCAACTATGCCTGGTATTTTCGTGCGTTATTCAAGCATAAAACAAAACGTATAAATAAGCCAATGAATGGTGTGCAATTAAACTTTTAGAACGGGGCCTTTATCTTGTGATTTTGTTATATTAAAATATCATAAGTCTAGGCTTCTAAAGGAAGTCCATCCAAGAAATCCTGTACCTATGGCCAGAGAGGATAACGAAAAAATCGTCTGGTTGTTGCTGCTATCCACAGGTGGCGCAACTAAAAAATTAAAATCTTGTTTGACTTGAGCACCCAAGAGAAAAACCAACCCATCCGAGCAGTTGTGGTACTGAGTCTGAGTAGTAACGCAATTAGACTGCTTCATTGTGTTTTCCTCCCTGGCCATGGGAAGAAGGGGCTTTGTGAGTTGAATTTTCTGCGGAAATATACAATCATAAAATTTGAGTGTGATAAATGCGCCCCCCAAAAAACACCTTTCGAAAAAGAACTCCGTTCATTAGCTAATTGAAACGAATCTTTTTATGCCAGAATAGCGCTCAGAAACAAGATAAAATAACAAAGTTTGCAGACCCATTTGCTGACAAGAAAACTAAAGTGGCACGATTGAACAAGAGCAATGAGAGTAAAGTTTTCTAAACAGTGCTTCAGCTTCACATGAGCGCTGTCTAGTTACGGCCAAATTTTGACATCCTCATTCGTTGGAGTCTTGCTTCCGGTGGTTTGTTTACGATTTAGTGTAAAAATGCTGCCTCGTAAGCAAATAAAATTGGATAATAAGATTGTTCAGCAGTCCCTCATCTTCATCCCAGCCAACATGGATGAGTGCATGGTCTGGAGGATGTTTTGAATGTCGACTATGTCAGTAGTCTCGAGCTTCTGGTGACTAAAGCATTTCGTGAAGATGTTTTGGGCACGTCCACACGCTTGCACATAGCTGGCGCATGATACGGGAGGCCTCCTCGGTCACAATATCTTGTAAGAGCACTGGCACTGTTGTTCCCACACTGTTTCTTGCGCATAAGGAGCTGCTGGAAACTGGCGTTGCAACCAGTTGCCACGATGCATTTTGTCGCAGCATGGCCTACCATATAGTATATCATCGGGCTATCGCTCAATTGGTGTGTCATGTTGTTGTCAGTTTTAGATGCGTCGACAGTGGTTTCAGCCTCACATAGGACCCCCAGTTCTACTGAATGGTCGATTTCGTCTTGGAGGGCACTTCCCTGGGGAGTATCAACTTTGCGGAGGAGCGAACTGATGATTTCCATCGATACATTCCCTGTTGTGGCTGGTTTCGCGAGGTTGTAGTGTGAGGCAGTTGACAGTATATGAAACTGTGTCGAGGTGGCGAGGGTGTTGTGCCAGAGGATATCCTTACAATTTCTATGAGGTTATGTATAGTCTAGACGGTCCTGACTTAATGTGGCGGTCCGCAGATACCGCAATCCAAGTTCCTTTGTGACATAGTAAAAAAGGGAACATGTGCTTCAAATGGTGATGAGCAGACCCTCAACCGTACTTTGGCTCCGAAGTCCCCTTCTCGTTTGTTGTGCACTCGTCTCCCAACGGGACAGCTACTCAAGGAAGCGTTCGAGAAACTGCTTTCCAAAGGAGGTACATTTCTCGCGGTGGGCGATGTCATGCAAACGATCAGTTCACTCATCATCTTGATGAAGGCTTTCGCAGTGGTGGTGCAATCTTCTTTATACTTTTTTTGCACCTCTTCCTTGTACAGGAACGGGCATGAAAGAACCTGTCACTGAATAGGCAAAATGCCAAATTTACACGTGTTTTTCTTAAATGCGTTAGGATGAATGTGGACCTTGGTGATGAGAGGCATAGCCTTGAGGGTGATGTTGTTGTCTTAACTCCAAGCTGTTGCAATATACTCAATGCGGGCCTGAAATATGTTGGCAACAGATTATTTTCAATTCTAAGTATGCAATGCGCTCACTTTCGGAAATGACTATTCATCTCGAACAGACCTTGCGCAAAAAAATACGGTGTACCAACACTAAAGCCCATTTTATTTGCACTTGTGTGCTCAACTTGCTTTTACCTCATTTCACTTGATTGTTTCATACGCTATGTTTTGATCTATAGTATAACGACCATTATTACGAGTTTTAAGATATCATCTGAGCATATCCAAAAGAACTATGTTTCTCACCTACCTATTTGCTGTTGCCGTGTGAAGTGCCAACAACAGGTATGTATGTGTTATGTTTGGTGAATTCAGCAAATAGCTCATTACAGAGATGAATAGTTTCTGTGGTGAAAACAAAACACTTTATATGCAATCAGTTGTAAAACTAATACTTGCAAATGCTTACCCTTCCTTGTGAACTTTCAAATTAACTCTTGGCAAACATGTTCCGGACACACTTGACCAAGTGAGGAAGTCTGAGAGCAAGTGCAATCTGAGGTGCGCGTCCATTGGGCATTTTGCTGTTCAGGACGTCTTGTCACCAGAAGCTCATGTTTCCACACCTTCCGAATTGGCAGATGGTATCACCGGAAGCTTTGATGTTTCGGAAACATCTGCCAATTCCATGTGCTCCGTGAGAGGTCACATAGTTCACAAACAAGCCAGCGTGTTAACAGATGATTGCCTCCAGCAAAACTTTGCTGAGCAGGGATGCTTTTACATTACCGCTTAAAGCAAACCCGCCAACAACTTGAGTCAAGTTTTGTGCGAACGCTTGGCACAAAAAGACATGTCCATGGTCGCAGAGTTCGTGCTTTTGATTGTCTGGAGTGAATGCCTCCAAGTCAAGTAAGCCTTCAATTTTCCCAGATGCCTTTACCGGGAAGAGCTCTGATAGCTTTATTTCGTCCAAGGATAGACCGCCAGACGATGGAAAGCACCCATGTCTTTGTCTTCAAACTGAGTGCCTCAAACGTTTTTAAGTTAAACCCAAAGCCAGTCTCGTATGCTTTAAACTACTTTTGAATGCATGCTCCACTTGGAAGGATCAGTATTTCGTGCATTCGTATGTGCTCATACATCTTGGGACTTTTCATGCGCATCATGATCCATTCAAGCATCTATTTTTGATTGAACGCTATGCCATGTGTTGTCTTTCGTTGTGATGCTCGAAAAGAGTGCAAGCCACTCAACTGTTGTGTTTTTGGCAGAGTGGAAATCTTCTGGAGTAGGGACTCATGTATGGCTGCAGTCTCCTCTTTTATATTAGAGAGAATATTTGTCAGGGGAGCAACCCTCCGTCGAAGTCGCCTAACTTTCTTTGCTCTGGCTACAAATTTATTTCTCAAGGAAACTGAAGCCTAATGTTTGTTTCTTTTTAGTTTTGAGTTGTATGTGAGCAGCAATTTACGCCGGTAATTGCAGCATAGGCAGCTTGAGTGTTTATCATTAGCTTTTCCTACACATTTGTTACGGTAGACTATCCCGTCAAGAAGCACGAAGTTATTTATATTTAATGACAGATTTCCCAAGAGCTCTGCATTGCCAGCACCTTGGCAGACATAATGTTTGTCGCTCTCGTCTAGGATGTTTTGAGCCTTACCTGTTGTTCTGGTGGAATGCTGCTTAGCTCCCGCTCCTTAGAAGAATGCGTTGCAGAGAGTGTTTGTTTCTAGGGAATCGGAGAATATGACGAGCTGCCTAATGGAGAGTGTTGTCTTTGTTTTCTTTAGCTCACACTAAATGTCTGCGACTGTGTTGGAAGCATTCTGCATCACATGACGTGACCAGAAAGGTGTGCGAAGCAGAAGGCAACTGAAAACCAGGCCTGGCACATCCTCACCCGGTTAATTGGCAGCTTTTTTGCCTCAATGCTTGCCTGAGGAGTGATTCAGGCAACAACATTGCCTTCATTCTTTTTGTATACATATATACTGCTGGTCACTTTGGTTGCGCTTGATCTCTTGAGAAGTCGTCGTGACTTTGTAGACTTGGAGGGGTATTTTGGTCAGTTGGGAAATTTTGTTGGAATGGCGTCTGAAGTCAAGATGAGCCGCTCACAAAGTAGTGGAACAGCCTCGTTGTTGATGACGTGTGTGAACATACGCACAATGGAGCTTTCATCAAAAATCAGCTCACAAAGTGCTGAAGTTTTCTGCAACCCTCTGTTAGCTTGGTGTATGACACGCTTCTACTTTAGAAACAAATATTCGATCTTCGGAGGCTCGACCAGGCTACGTTTATCCTTGCAGGATTTGTAACCGGCCTTGTAGCCGGGAGCCAAACAATAGTTGGCCCTTTTCGCTCTTACGCCGGCTATCGCGCGATTAGCCATCTCGCCAGTACACATAGCTGGAAAGAGGTAGCTACCTTCCAGGCATTGCTAGGTCCGCCGGGTTGCACGTGCTGACAAGCCAAGAATAATAAAAGACAATAACAAGAACTGGACAGCGCAAGAATTATTGCACGATCTCCTCATGGTGCGCTTTCAGAATATCTTCTGCTAGTTAAGTGTGGTGTGTTACATTCGAATCTTTATTCCCCGCCGATGCAAGCCCTCTCTTAGTTCGTTCGCTACAACTAATTTTTAACGTTCCGTGAGGCATTTATAAATTTTGAGTGAGAATTCCGTCAGCATTTGCCTCACAAAACTAACGTTCCGTGAGGCAAATATGAAGCGTTATTGTGAAACAAAGCATTCGACATCGCGCTAATACAGTGCTACACGGCTACGCGAAGCTGCGTGCCCGGCTTCGAGCCGGGCGCGCGGAGCAGGGAACATCGCGAAGCTACGGAGCGGAGCGCAACCTACATCGTGACGTCGCCGTCTTCCAAGCGCCGGCCGTTCCCAATGCACGGTGGTCGCTACGGGGGTCGCTACACTACCGCTTTAAGTCCCTGTACCGCAAGTAAATAGCGTTGTTAAGTCGAGAGATTGGCTTGACTTTGTTTAGTTTTTTTGTTTTTTTTCTCATATTTCCCTGGTAGAGAACTAAGCCTTGATATTTCCCACAGTAAAGCTGACTTGCTCAGTGCAGGTTAGTGAGGGTTTCAGATTTTTATGTGTAGAGGCCGATTTTTCCGACTCATTTGACAACGGAATCTCCGCTTGGGACACCCTATAGATGTCGATTTACGCTTTCTGGGGAGAGCCCAGGAAGGGACATGGGCTTTGTAATAACTCGGAGGTAGACCAGGGGCTGGTGTTCCGCCTGAATCCCGCTCCGACCTCATCAAAACGGAAGACTGGTCGAGATCCAAGACATCTCTTCTTGAAGCTGTTTATTTACATCGTAGCGTTAAAATCAGAGTACATTGAGAGTGCGGTGGATGGGCCCTTATATAACGAATACCGGGATTAGGGGACCGCACTGCCATTGGTCAGACGGCTTTGCATTCCCTCGCGTGATGTAACGTCATGAAAGTTTCCTTCGGAGTCGGAATCCTGTCGCCGGTGTATGGAAGTTATCCACACGGCGGTATCTTGCTGCTCTGGTGCCGGCGTCCCCTTGAACCGAGGGTGATTCAGAATGAACGCGTACACAACATATTGCACTCAAGGTCGAGATCGATTGTTGTTTCCTTTTCAAGGAAAGCAGGAGCCTCGGAATGCAGCAACGGACACGTGCGTAGTCCAATTAGCCGACCAAGATTAAGGTGCCTCAGGCAGACGGAGCTGACCAAGGTTAGGGTCTCGCAGGCAGAAGAAAGCAGACGCGTCGGAATTCAGCCACGGGCATCGTCCGCCAAGCCGACGAAGTTAAGGTCCCGCAAGAATAAGCAGCTCGTAGACATGATTCATCACTGGCACGGTTCCCTCCTGAAGCTTGTTTCACTTTGAAGCCATTAATCCGATTTCAACACCAGTCATAAGAGAAGGCAGTACACAACAGCTTCCACTTGTTACTTTGTTGGCCCCGAGAAGTACCGCCGTTAGAGCGGGGTGGCTATTTTTGTATTGCGGTACTTGTTGCTCACTTGGTGCAGTCCTGGGCCAAGCGTCGAACTTCAATTTTGATATTTGTTTGATATCCGTCAGCCTCGTGAGAACTATAATGTGTTCATGTCCTCAGCCACAAGTGGCAAAAACAAGCCATTAGGCTCGGAACTGATTCTCGTATCTGTCTTGATGGGGTCGACGTCTCCGACCGTCACTCACCAACACCACCGAGAAGAGTGAAGGCCTGTAAAATATAATTCTGACCTCATATCGGTGATATGGATCGAAGACTCGGATTGGACACGAATGCTCCGTCAGCGTTCAGATGAACCTCGTGTCCAATCAACGCGTCAAGTGACGCTCGGCTTTGTGCTAGGATCCAATTGCTGAGTTGGCGCCATCCACCTGTGATGACGTTTCATGGAGAAAGAGAAGGATGTTTGCAGGCCTTGATTATTCTAGCTTGTGCTGCCCCCACCCCATATTTCCGAAACGCATGCCACATTGACACTCACGGTGGTGGAAAGATTGGGGCAGCTCTTCACTAACCATATAGGAGACATTACTTCTGGGATTGATCGGTGCACTCTTCTACGCCTCTTCAACTTCAACGTAAAAAAAAAATAGTGACAGAAAGTGAACAATGTGGACATGGGCTAGAAAACAATCACATATCGTAGGATGTAGGAAACGTCGCGGGGTTGGACTTTCGAGAACAGAGAGCGAATGAAGAAGAAGAAGTTTTTCGTCTTGGTCGGACTCATTCCTGGAACCGTCATCGCTGCCCCGACCAACAACGTCATCGACAGTCGGGGATCACCCTTATCGTCTTCTGGATTGGAGGGCCCGTCAGCTGTTTCATGGAGCGCCTTCTTTGCGGATACAGCGCCACCACCCCTGTCGTCACTCCCACAATACCCTTCGATGGGCCTACAAAAGGAGGTGCCAGAGCGTCGCCGCGCCAGTGGGCATGGGAGCGCAAGCGTAATGCTGACGCTTAACCAGGACATGCTCGTTTTCGTACAGCTCCCGTTTTTCGTCTTGGTCGGACTCATTCCTGGAACCGTCATCGCTGCCCCGACCAACAACGTCATCGACAGTCGGGGATCACCCTTATCGTCTTCTGGATTGGAGGGCCCGTCAGCTGTTTCATGGAGCGCCTTCTTTGCGGATACAGCGCCACCACCCCTGTCGTCACTCCCACAATACCCTTCGATGGGCCTACAAAAGGAGGTGCCAGAGCGTCGCCGCGCCAGTGGGCATGGGAGCGCAAGCGTAATGCTGACGCTTAACCAGGACATGCTCGTTTTCGTACAGGTCTGTAAACGTTTCTCCCTACATACTAAGCGAACTAGCAACGTGTACCTTCTTCTGCTCCCATGCCCCGGAGTGCTTATTGTATCTGTCACTGATTGTTTTTGTATGCTTAAGGCACTGCTACTGCAGTGTGGTGATGTGGAAACCAATCCGGGACCCCTGTCTGCCTCTGAACAAAGGCAGTTAAATGACATGTTTGTTATGCTACAAACCATTGAATCCAAATCAACTATACTTGAAGCTGGACAGAAAAACATCAAGGTCGACATAAAACATATCTTAGAGAAACAACAAAGCCTTGATACCGCTCTGTCTTCTCTTTCTAATCGGGTTACTTCAATTGAAAAGGATGTATCTATCATTGCTGAAGTTAAGCATGACATTAATGAGCTACAGGTTGTGACGTCTGAGCAGAGTGCTGCAACATCAAGCTTGCTTGCTCGCATAGACGACTTAGAGAACCGTTCGCGTCGTTCAAACTTGTTGTTTTACGGTATCCCTGATGCTCCTAGCGAGTCTCAACAAATTTCTGAACAGAAAGCACTCGATCTTGCGAAGGGCAACTTGGGCGTCGCAGTTGATGGCTCGCATGTTGAGCGTGCGCACCGCCTTGGTGCTTTCCGTCAAGGGAAAACAAGGCCCATCATTGTGAAATTCTTGTCTTTCAAAATGAAAAACCAGCTACTTTTTTCCGCCTCGAAACTAAAAGGTACACCCTTTTCATTATCTGAGGATTATTCACCAACTGTTCGCACCGCAAGGAAGGCGTTGCTCGTATATGCCAAACAACAAACTTCCCCATTCAAACTACGCTTCGATAAACTTTTGATCGGTCCAAAGACATATACCTACGACCACCATTCTAAATTAGTAACTGAACTTCAGCGATAGCGCAAGGCGGGGAGTGTTCGAAACAGCAGATTAGGCTCGTATGAGGGCATCAGTTTTTTATATGCCAATGCTCGAAGCGTTCTATCTAAATGTGATGAGCTAAGTACCATTATCTCGTCTTGCAGCGCCAAAATAATCTTGCTGACCGAGACGTGGTTAACTCCTCAAGTCACTGATAGTGAAGTACTGCCTGATCACCCTAATTTCATTATCTATCGTCTCGATCGACAGCAACGACGCGGTGGTGGCGTTCTTATAGCCGTAGATAAAAAGATACCTAGCAGAGTTGTTTCTAATCATTCACAGCTTGAAATAGTTTGGGTCTGCTTACAATGCAGTTTTAGGTCTGTCTTGGTTGGTGTTTGTTACCGTCCTCCTGACGCGTCACACTCGTTCTCAAGCCTTCTTCACGATGAATTGTCATTACTTTCAAAAGAATATCCAACCTATCCCATACTTTTATTTGGCGATTTTAACTTTCCGTGCATTAATTGGAACGACCCAACTCCTGTCTGCTCTAAAAACTCCAGTGTTTGTCAACAATTTATTGACGTCGTTTTAGATTTCAATCTTTCTCAGATAGTTTCCCTTCCTACGCGAGTCTCTCATTCCTGTTCAAACATTTTAGATCTTGTTCTTACTTCTCACCCTGAATTATTTCCAACGCCTTTGGTATTCTTGGACAGCATCAGTGACCACAAATCAATTCATTCTTACATAAAAGTTGAAACTGCAAAAATTGTTCGTTCAGGAAAGAAAATATTGCTATACGACAAAGGGAATTACGAAGAAATAAACCGAGCGTTGTGTGACTATTTCTCTTTTTTCTTAAATAATTTTGATTCTCGAGATGTTAACGAGAATTGGAACTTATTTAAAAACAAGTTAGATGAACTTGTTAACATTCATATCCCATTCAAATACCTCAGGCCTTCCTCGGCGAAACCATGGTTCAATCGACAGCTTAGGTCTCTCTGTAACAAAAAGAAAAGGCTTTTCCGTGCTGCTAAGCGTGATGATACTCCTGAGTCATGGTCCAAATATAAAAATTGTGAACATAACTACAAAATGAAACTGCAAGAGTGCAAAAGCGTGTACTCTCAGCAGACGCTCCCTTCAATATTACTTAACAACCCTCGTCGTTTCTGGAGTATTGTTAACACAAAAGACCACACTTTACCAAAGATTTTTAACGGCTCGGGTGAAGTTGTGCCAGATGATCAGTGTGCAGCTATGTTTAATGATGTTTTTTGCAATGTGTTTACACCTATTTCTACCGACTTTTTACCTGGTCACGTTCCTGCTGATTATTTTCCAATGGACCCTGTTTTTGTAGAATTTAATGGTGTATCTCAAATTATTAACTCATTAAAGGTCTCGTCGTCCTCTGGGGTTGACAATATAAACACTAAAATATTACGTAACACTAGCCTGTCTTGTAGTTTATTTCTAACCAAGATATTTCAGCAGTCTTTGGAGTCGGGGGTGGTGCCTGGGGACTGGAAAATCGGCAAGGTCATTCCGGTCCACAAAAGCGGCAGTAAGTCTTCTCCCCTCAACTACAGGCCTATATCTCTTACTTGCATCCCATCTAAGATCATGGAGCATATCATTTTCACGCATCTGTTTGATTTCCTCGAAAACAACTCCTTTTTTAGCAACGCGCAGCACGGTTTCCGCCGCAACTTTTCTTGTGAAACGCAGCTCCTATTTCTTACTAATGACCTTCACCTAAACCTTGACTCCGGCTACCCCACTAGTGCTGTATTTCTGGATTTCGCCAAAGCCTTTGACAAAGTGCCACATAACCTCCTTCTGCTGAAACTTTCTATGCTAAAAATTGACCCTAACATACTAAAATGGATCGAATCATTCCTTCTTCAACGTCGTCAGTTTGTTTATGCTAACCACACCAAATCCTCCCTGTGCTCTGTTTCTTCTGGTGTCCCCCAGGGGACAGTACTCGGCCCATTACTCTTCCTAATATATATTAATGATCTTCCTCTCAACATCTCTTCCACTGTGCGGCTTTTTGCCGATGATTGTGTAATCTATCGAAAGATAACCTCTACAGATGATACTGTAACGCTTCAAGGCGACATTTATAAAATTTCTGAATGGTGTAACACATGGCGCATGTCCTTAAATCCTAACAAATGTCAATGCATGTGCTTTTCTCGTTCATTGTCAATCACCTATCCTGTACTTCTTTTGAACTCTGTCCCCATTGATTATACTAACCAATACAAATACTTAGGCTTGAATCTCACACCTAATCTATCATGGCATACTCATATTAAAACAATTATATCCTCAGCAAACCGCTCTCTAGGCTACATTCGCCGAAACTTTAGATCCTCACCTGAAAACCTAAAACGTATTTTGTACACCACTATTGTTAGGCCTAAATTAGAATATGCGTCCTCCATCTGGCATCCTCATCAGAAAAATTTAACAGACTCCATTGAATCCGTTCAGAACCGTGCTGCTCGCTTTATTTTTAATGACTATTCTCGTACCTCAAGTGTGTCATCAATGAAGTCTCGTCTTAACCTTCCTCTACTTTCCTCCCGCCGTCGAATTTCCCGCCTTTCTCTTCTTCATAAAGTCTTCTACACACCTTTCTTGAAAATGTCTCTTCTGAACCCGCCCACCTACATATCATCAAGATTAGACCATTCATGCAAGATCGCCCGTCCCAAGTCATCAAGTGAAGCACACCAGCATTCCCTCATCCCTGAAGCAGTTGTGGACTGGAATGACCTCCCGGACGCCATAGTCACCATACCCGACTCCAAGCAATTCCGACTAGCCCTTCAAAACCACTTGTACTGACCCACTCCCCTCTATAACGCCCCCGAGGCATTGAGGGTATGTATAAATAAATAAATAAATAATAAGAAATTATACGCCTTGGGCGGGTTTGCGTAGAATACACGGAATGGAAAACAACCGACTGCCCCATTAAATTGGCTATATCTTCTGTTTTCTTTTGTCATTAGTACACTGCGGGGCTCTGTAGACAAAATGAATTTCTTTATTAATTTATTCTGCTTAATGTGCCCACAAACAGCTCGAGGCCTTAGCGGTGCGCACATATGACAAACAATAAAAAAAACAGATGCAAACAAAAACAAGCAAGACGTGATTTAGAAAAGATAAAAGGGAATAAATAAACTACGGAGAACAATGGAGAGTAACAGAGCACAGATATTTGTCAAGCGGCCAACAACGCTCTTCTAAAATTTAAAACTGGTGACAACAATTCTAAATAACTCTTATCACGATTATAAAGGAGCTGAAGGCGTGTCATCGCGGACTGGACACAAGCGTTCTAAGTGTAGAAAAAAAATGAAAATATGATACGCTTTTGAGGAACTCTGAAAGAAATCGCACTTAAAAGTAAAGGTGCATCAATTGCAGCGTTCACTATGATATAAAAAAGTCATGTCTCACGCTAATCTTCTTTTGTGGAGTGGTACCAGGTCAGGCAGATTAAGTAAGTCTTCACAATCAAAATAAATGCGCCTCCGAACCCATCTATCGTAAACGATACGCACGAGGCAACGCTGCACTTTTTCTAAAATTCAAGATTGAGTCAATCCAATGGTGTTCCACACGACTGAGCAGAACTCAAGTTGAGACAAAACAAGGACGCGAAATAGATGAATCATGCTAGCGTAAGTACAAAAATTCCGCGTCATTCGGGAAATAACGCCTAGCACCTGATAAGAATCATTCACAACTTACGAAACATGCCCAGTAAACGAAAGGCGGGAATCAAACAGCACTCCCAGGTCACGAATAGCATCTGATTTCGCGATAGCTGAACCTATCATGGTATGCGAGTACACAGTACAGCTTGTCTTATGGGTAAAGGAAGCAACCTTGGTCTTACTGGGGTAAAGTACCAAATTATTTTTAAGCACCAGTTTAGTACTGCCTGAACATCGTCTTGCATCATTAGGCTGTCAGTAGTTGATTGAATTTCGCGATAAATCTTAACATCATCTGCAAACTGCCGCATCTTTGAATGCTGCACACTGTTTACCAAGTCATTTACAAAAATGTTGAATAACAACGGCCCCAGATTGGAGCCTTAAAGCACTCTAGTATTTGAAACATAAGAGGCAGAAAAACACCCTTCATACCGCACTCTGTTAGGTCTTCCGCCAAGATAACTAGACAACCAACTGCAAAACGAGCTAGTCATGCCCAACGCTGAACATTTCGCGAGTAACAACTTATGACCTACGAGATCAAAAGCTCTAGGCCGCTCGAAATAAATAACATCAACTTGTCCACAGAACGTGACCTTATGTAGAGTAAATTCCGCAAATAATACAAGGTTCGTTTCCACTGAACGCCCTTGACAAAACCATGGTGCTTGAGACAAAGAGACGATTTTTCGAAAAATAACAAAGAAGACAAATTGGCCTATAGTTATTAACGCACTCACTGCGACCAGATTTATGTATGGGTACAACCACTGCATTCTTCCATTTTTGAGGAAATACATTGGCCTCTAAGGACATAATAAAAAAGTGAAAGCCGTCTACAACTCCCTGTAACACCGAATTAGAGCGCAGCTCTTGAGGAGGAGGAGGGAAGGGTACTGGGGGGGGGGGTGAAGTGACCTGGGGGGGGGGTCACGTGACCTTGGGGGGTCACGTGACGATGCCGATGATGTAATTAGTGACGTCACTGATGACGTCATCAGTGACGATGACGATGCTGACTCTGATGACGTCATCAGCGATGATGACGATGACGATGGGGATGTCGGTGACGTCATCAGTGACGTCACTGATGACGTCATCTGTGACGATGACGATGCGGATGCCCCCGAAGTCACGTGACACCCCCAGGTCACGTGACCACCCCCAGGGTCACGTGACCCCCGCCGAGGTCACGTGACCTCCCCGATGACGTCATCGTCACTGATGACGACACCGGCATCCGCATCGTCATCGTCATCATCACTGATGACGTCATCAGTGACGTCACTGATGACCTCACCGGCATCCGCATCGTCATCGTCATCATCACTGATGACGTCATCAGTGACGTCACTGATGACGTCACCGGCATCCGCATCGTCATCGTCATCATCGCTGATGACGTCATCAGTGACGTCACTGATGACCTCACCGGCATCCGCATCGTCATCGTCATCATCACTGATGACGTCATCAGTGACGTCACTGATGACGTCATTAGTGATGATGACGATGACGATGCGGATGCCGGTGACGTCATCGGGGAGGTCACGTGACCTCGGCGGGGGTCACGTGACCTGGGGGGTGTCACGTGACCGGGGTGGGGGTCACGTGACCTCGGGGGTCACGTGACTTTGGGTGTCACGTGACCTCTGGGGGTCACGTGACCTTGGGGTGACCTTGGGGGTCACGTGACCTTGGGATGACCTTGGGGGGCACGTGACCTTGGGATGACCTTGGTTACGCCGACGGCGACGGCGACGGCGACGGCGACGCCGCTCAAGCCGGGAACGGGCCCCTAAGAGCTGCGCTCTAAAACATGTAACAACACAGGGGCAAGAATCGGGAGCGTCATGACACCACATTCACTGGCTCGAACGAATAATTTAATAATTTTGCCATGTAAAATGCGTTTTAACGAGCAGATGTCAACCAAACTATATTGGTGGCGTGCGCGAACAACAAGGGGAGATTCTCTGGCTATTATCATCATCGTTTGTGACGTCACCACTTGAAGAAACGGGGACAGACCGCTCAAATCTTGGATCTTTTGGCTCCTTAGCTCGCTACATGCGCTCTACGGGTTACGCCCGGTAAAGCCTGTTTCACGCGTTACGCTGATTTGGTGAAGTGATATTTGTAGTAGGACATTTGACCAAACCTTGAAACCGTGGCACGCGTAGTCGTTCTAAAAAACACTTTCGGCGCTTAGGTCTTGACGGGCTGGGCTTGCGGTGTGTTGTTCCCTACTCCCGTACAAAGGCCCGGATGAGGAAAATAGAATATCCAGCGCTTGACCCCGCCAAAACATCTACCACGGTGAAGATGGTGCTTTTTGTTTTAATTATTCGAAAAAAATAAAATTTATAAAGTAATGTCGGGTCAAAATGAAAATCGGAGAGCGAAATTCGAGAACCTCATGCGTGTGTAGCGGACAATTCAGACGAGGCGACTCTGTGTATCCTGTTTGTTCCAATGTGTTCTGTGAGTGATGGGCTCTTAATAGTTCCAAGTTGATTCCTTTTTGAATTTTGTAAACCAGCAAAATATCTTTTCCTCGAAATGACTGGCAGAAAGAAGCGGAGCTAGCTTCCGGAGTCCTTTCAATTAAATCTCTGCCTAGTCACCCGGTCGATGCGAAACGTGCGAGACCCCATCGCGGTCGAAGTCTTAAATCCAGTTAGTCGGTGGCACTTGAGGGTCTCAAAGGAGGAAGTACACATATAAGTTACATTTCCTTTGTAAGTTTAATTTTAAGGACGCCAACGAGCATACTGCGTGATGCCCTTCTCAGCTAGTGATTGTAAATTTCTAAACAATTTTCCGTAAAAATTGTACAGACCACATTAATAAAACGCCTGAACGTACCGGGCCATGTGCGACAATTTAAGAATTTGGGAAAAAGTCCGATTTTCTTTCGAGCAGAAGTCGCGACGTGCAAACTTCTTTGCCAGGTATTCGATGCAGGAGGAGATAAGCGTCAGTTGCCGACGAGTATTTGCTCGACAGCAACTATCGAGTCACAATCACACTTGGATAGAAGCGTCGGTATTGGCAAGCTCAATGTAGCTAAAAGAAGTGTGCGGTGCTTTGCAACGCAACTGTGCGCGCGTGCACAGCTAGAAAGAAAGCACGTAATTTACTCTGGTGAATGCAAAACCTTTTTCTACAGCAGCCTCTACAAATCCTAAAAAGCAAATACCAGAGATGCTGTGAAAAGCCCTGACGCACACCACACAAGCTGTGATGTGAAGCTCTATGCTTGTTTTTGAACATTTGGATTTTTTTTTTTTATTATTACAGAAAGCAACTTCGAGGCACTGTTATTCATTAGAATAGATCACTCACGAAAACGTCTAACACGTGTCTTTAATAAATAAATCGTGTTTAGTTGGCGTAGATGCAAACTCACTTAGCCACTTTGTGCTTTGACGTAGAGCGTCGTCTGCTTTCATCTTACCAGCTCTGTCACAAGAGGGCCCCGGCGAGGTAGCACTACCGAAACATCTCGCCACCAATTCGCGACTCCAGCGAACTATAGGGTGCGCGCTGGTCAAAAAAAAAAAAATGGCGGCCGAATGGAGATTGTTTTCGTCGTTCAGCACGCGGACCACCATAAATTTCTTGCACTGCAGCGTAAAATCGCTGTTACATATTAAAGCAAAGCGATTTCTCCACGGTAGAAATTCTTCTAGTCAGTGCGTAGGAATGACACGACGGAAACATAAAAATATTTACTGCAAACAATGTGTGTTCCTATGTTACCTACGAAAACCCTGCAGGGATAGCAGGCGACAGAGTCGATACGACCTCCTCTCTTGAGCCTCTCGGCGTTGCCGCTACACGACGACGATTTCGCTGGAGTCGCCAATAGTCGCTGCCGTCTAGTGTGGCTATCGCGAAAGGGGCCGTGAAACAATTCTTGAACACCGGTCAAATGACTTTTGGATTTGCTCCCTGCACCTCTAGAGTAATGAATTGGAAACCACTTTTGCATGTGTGCGTTAGATTTTTTTTAACTGAAATAAAGCAAGAAAGAAAAACTTGGGGGCGCTAAGTTTCACTTTTAAGAGTGGAACACCAAAGCGTTATCACCGTCCCGTTCGCAAAGCCTTCTTATATAAAAGCGTTCTCGTTGCCAAGCCGTGCAAGCGTGTGTGCGAGGTGTAGTCCGGAGCGTCACGTGCCACGTGATGTCACATTTGGCTGTGACGTCATCGACTCGCTAATTATGGCGAAACATTTTTACGCTAAACTTGGCGGGAAAAGTTTCATCCAGATTTGGCAGGAAAATGTTCCGTTAAATTTGGCGAGAAAAGTTCCTTCGAAATTTGGCATGTAAATTCCATAAGGCGATGCGAGCAGTCACGTGTGACACACGTGCCTGCGTGTGTTGCGTTATGGGATTTTTTGATCCCAGCGACGCCGACACCGACGGCGACGCCGACACCGACGGTGAGCCAACGCAGACACCAATGGCGACACCGACGTCGACACCGACACCGACGCCGACGCCGACGTCGACGCCGGAATTTTTCGCGACACGAGCTCCTAAACGCTACTGCCTTAATATAAAATTGTAGGTGCCTCTCAATCGCTCTCAACTCCTACACCGTTGTCCGAGTCACGTGCGCAGTGACGCGTACCTGGGTGCACAGGGGACACAGTTTCCCGTTGAGTTCCCTCTTTAAAGCCTCCAGCGCGCGCTGCCTCTTCGACTTCCAACAGCACCACGCCAACACGGAGAGCGATTGAAAAAGCAGCGGAGCGGCACAAATGGCAGAAATGACTGGCCATTCACACCGCGGGTGGGAAATCACGTGACAGGAGAAGAGACACTGCTGGAAAGCTTGCACATAAAACGGCATTTCGCCTTCAAGCAGCCGACACGAGGAGCAAATACACAGTCGATCTGGTGTGTTCCGACTTGGAGAAGTTTTGCGGGTGTGTTTAAGTTTGGTGAACAGTTTTGGTAGGTCGTGTTCATCTCTTTATTCTTCCATTTTGCGTTTCAGCATATGTGTATTTGCGTTCGACGTCTTTGTCGGTGTTATTAGTGATCTTGTGTTAAATTAGCTTTGAATGATCATAGGCAACTGCCCCTGCTATACCTTACTAATGTAAGCCGTAGTGTTTTTTTTTATCTTTAAAAGATAATTGCTTGCTGAATAACCGACATTTTTTTTGAGACAAGGTGCTCTCCAAAAACGCTAAGTGAATGCAAACAAAGATTTTCTATCGGTGTTTAAAATGCCTGCTCATTTTAATTAAGTATTTTGAGAAATTAAAACGACATGCAAGGCTTTGAGGTAGTTATTGAAAGCTGGTGAAACCCATTGTGTGCGTCAGCTTGCCGCCAGCAACATTGGAGTTCGCAGAGGTGTAAAACGCCGATGGTCGACAGGTGGTTGTCGACAGATGTGAAACTGCTGAAATGAAAACTCGCAAACCGTGACGCAGTGCCGCTAACGCCAATGTTTTGACCCCATAATTGCAACGTCAACGCCGAGCGAAGTATCACGACGAAGCGCAGGCTGTCCGCTCATTCTTATCCAACCCCGTCACCACGGCAGCACAGAATGGCCGAGCAGAGGAAATGGTTTTGTGTGCCCCAGGCTGATGGCGCTACTAACACTCAGTATAATATGATCTTTTCGAAAATGCTAGACTTTTGGTGCATTGCTGTGCGCTTGTGCACAGCAGAAATTGTCAAAAGCAATCTTAGGTTAAGCAGATAAAGGAACATCTTGCCAACTTATCACAAGACACACGGGTTGACGTCACGCCGTAGGTTCCATTATAGAGTTATAATAATGTACGCGACAGGCTCTACTGGCGATAGTGTTAATGCGACTTCCGACATGCACATTGAAGCAGACAGAAACCAGTCTAATCTTTGCTGTGCTCCTCTGCATTCCAATGGAAAGACGCGCGTGCATTTCCTCTCTACGCCGGAAGCTAGCCTGGGTCACTTTTGTTATTTCAGTCGCACCGAATAATATATATGTTTATTATCACTGTATATGTGTAATTGGATTGGTTACAGTATTTTTCTTCGCCAGTGAACGCTTTTAACTTCGCTATGTTTATTAATGTTTTATTTATTTTTTTTATTTTGCACCTTGACAGAGCCGAAGTCCCCCATACTGGCAGCGTCGGGGCAATGATAAGATGATAAACTATAGAAATAAAAGTGAAAACCTAGTGATGAATCTTTTCACACAAAAAGATCATAATACAGAAAAGATAAAAAACTATACCTAATAGAAATACAAATAAAAAATGGACAAATAATGCAGATTCTGTTTACACAAAAACATTAAAAATTGTACATGGTAGGAATAAAATTATCATGTAGTGACAAATCGTTTGATTAACACGCACAAAAAAAGATTAACAAAAAATAAAACCATAGAAGTTCCTGGAAACAAGTCATACCCCCTTTTTCTGTATAAGAGTTTAAAGCATTCTGAAAAGGTTACACAGTTTTTTAAAAGAGATATGTTCTGGCTGAATATTTTTGCCATGTAAATTATTTAATAATCTTGGCAATTTGTTTTCTGTAATTTCTAAGCCGTATGTTCTTCTACATGTGTCTATTTTCTAAGGATCAGTTTTTCGCGTGTTCTTTACTGTAATATGTGGTTCTAGTTTTGCCAGGTGTCTTAAAAGGCAAATGTTATTTCTTGTTTCTTGTTTATATCGCTTGCAGCGGCGGAAATCATACATTTTTGTTCTCGACATTACATTATATTTTGTAAATAGCGTTTGTGTGTGATGGTGATTAGGCACGTTTTCTAACATTCTCCGAAACGTTTTTTGTAACACATAGATTTTCAGTAGATTTTGTTGTGTGGACGATGCCCAGACTAAATGCAATAGTTGAGTCTTGAATAAAATAGTGAATTATATATAAAGATTATAATGTTACGTGGGAGTTGTGGGAGCGAAAGTCTGCCACCACAGCCAGAGGCCACCGCTGACCACCCAAAGTGGACAACGTCCGAGGCGCGCACCCATAGAGAAATATAGTATTACGTAGAGTGGCATCTCAACCTGTTCCGCGGCCCAGGAGTTAGGGACTCTACTGGCCATTAGTAGGCGCAACAGGGCCACCTATCCTGGACATTTGTCATATATATAGTATTAATAAATAATATTTTTTGTATAGAGTAAAATTTAAAATTTTTACGAACTTGGAAAACTTTCAAAAACGACGTCAACGGCTGTGGCTATGGCTGCGTTGCGACGGTTGGCTTCGGAGTCGTGGTGTCGACGGAGGGCGGATACTTCGGCTCCTTGGGGTCTGTGTCTCTTGCCCCGTTTTGTGGGTGGAGGTGGTTCCGCGGCTTGTTGTCTCGTGCGGGTTTTTAGTCAATCCTCCGTTGCGGTCGTGGTATACGGTATACACACGAAGTATTGCGAGTGTAGTTTCTTTGTTGACGGAAATTTTCATTCGGTCACTGAATTTAGAAGCCACTCGGCCAGATTGTTCTTCTATTGTTGCTGTATTAGTCACATGGTCATATGTGCAAGCGCCTTTCAGAGAACTTCGATGGTAATTTTTTTTAAATGCCCTCCATCATATGCATTTGTTGCTGTAAGTATCGCTGTAATACAGTACTTTTTTCCAGTGTTGCACTATTGACGCGTTATTCATAAATTTTGCATGTGTATTCTTATTTTTGTAATGTATGAATAACATACATCACTCATTGTCTTCACAGTTTATGTTCGTTTTGCTTGTCATAGTTACAAAAATAAATACTTTTGTGTGCCAATTTTTGGTGTCGTCCATTGTCGCACCTTCAAGAGAGTTACCACAAATGTGAAAATATAATTTTCGGTGTGCGGTCAGTTTGAATTATATGTAGCGCTGGAGGACTTTTCTTCTGCAGTACAACTAAGGTATACTTATAAAACAATTCAGTTTTAAACAAAAAACGTGCTAGTTACAATAACACTGACCCGTTAAATTAAAGGGCGCAGTGACCGGTGCAAAAATACCGCCAGAATTCGCCTTGAATCCATTCATTTATCTGGCCAGCGGTTACAGCGTGTATCCATTCATTCAACATTCAACTAGGCACTATACTGGCCGCTGGGTGCGCTCGCACCCAGCAGCCAGTATAGAATTCCAGAATTGGGCCGCTGGGGCCTATGGAAATTTCCGCTCATTACGTAGTACTATATTTCTCTATGTCGCAACAGCGCAGGTAGGACAAGCGCAGAAGCCTGTAAAAGAGGGGACACACCCACAGAAGGAACGAGACAGACCGAGGTCACGGAGGCGTGTATTTCGAACGCTACGCCAATGTTTGACATTGATGCTAACAACCCATTCCTGTTACACTAATAAATGTAGTTTCTTGTTATGAAAACCCCCGCTTCGTGTTGTTCCTCCTGGATGGGCATGCTGTAAGGCAATTCTACCACATGGCGACCAACGTACTTTTGCTGCCCTTCTGCCGGAACGACATGGGGCTGGGTTTCTTTTCTTTGTAATTTTGTTTTTTTTTTGTTTTTTTAACTGCGGTGTTTCGTTTCGAAGTAGCGCTTGTATTTGTGACAGCGCGATATCTCGTTGAATTGGAGCCTCAAAGCATTGCTTTGTCACGCGGGAGCGTGTTTATCGCTTTGGGGCGTGTTTATTTTTCTCGAGCGGAGTTACCGTGTGTTGCCGTACGCGTTTTATTGTCTACTTGGCGTTTCTGTTTTTTCTCGCAATGTCTCCCACACTACGGTCCGAGACGAAGGATGGCGAAAAGCCTGGAGCAAGCGTGGATCCCGGAGCAGGCTCGGCGGATGCGCAAGCCGAATGGGCGCTGAAGGCGGCAGCAATGTGTGATGCGGTCACACTGCGTCTCGCCGTGCAGCAGTTAAGTGAGCCGGAGCTGCGTCCCCATCTGACGGTGCCGGTTTACACTGGCTACAACGATAGCAAGTCAATCGCCGACTTTCTGGGTGAGCTTGACGTCTACAAAGCCGCCTCAGGCGCCTAAAAATACCTCGTGATAACCAGAATACTCCCACTCGCTCTACAGTCTAGCCAAATACCATGGCCTAGCGCTGCCTGCTGGTTAAGGATGGAACCTACGTTCACCAGCCTAGCGGTGTTCGAGTGGCGATTCCGAGCAGAGTTCCTGCCACCTGGTTACGAGTTGCAAATCTTCAGAGAACTCGAGTCCCGAAAGCAAGATCCAAACGAAAGCCTGGTTCAATATGTTCGCGGATTGCAGGAACTCGCACGGAGGGCGCAACCTAATGCCTTCGAGTCGGAGATTATAGCTCGGGTCCACAGACAATGTCACCCAAAGTACGACGTGTACTGTACCTACACGGCGGCACCTTTGAGACCATTGAAGATCTAACCCGGCATGCCCGCAGCACAGAGAAGATCTTCCTCGCTCAGAGGAGCCATCTCCCACCGCATTTGTCCGCAAACTCTCTCGAACCCGCATGTGCTTGGCAGGGCCCGAGGCAATTCCGGCGCCAATACCTCCACGGGACAGGAACAGAGTGCCCAATCAAAGCAGCCGGAGGCGCTCTAGTTTTGGTTCAATGCGGGACCACTCGAGGACGTCCAAAGAGCGCCCTGGCGCCGGCAACTCAAGCAGCTATTCGGACCAATGCCACAACTCTGGACAGCGCGGCCACTTTCGAAGAGGGTGCCCAAATACAAACCCAAGGCAGAACGAAACAAATGGTGGAAGGGCTGGAAGTGAGCGGAGTGATTATGGAAGTCCGGTCAATCCTCGCGCGCCTATGGGTCGTAAAAATCCGGAAGGTCACGTGGCATCGCATTCGGGAAACTATTACGGCCGGCGCCGATAAGCCCCACTGCAGAGCCGCCGATGGCCACTATCAGAGCCGGTATCACGCACGCAGCGTCACTTGTTCCATCGGAATGTCGAATTCAGCCTAACAGCGAAATGATCAAGCCACACATGACGATCACTTTGCTCAGTTTTCCTTTTGCCGCGTTTTGGATACCGGGGCTGCTATCTCGCTTACCGGGGACGCTGCCCATGCACTATGCAAAAATGAAAAAAAAAAAAGCTTTCGTTCGGCAGACACACGTCTGCAGTTAGGCTCTGGTTCAACAATATCGGGGGCAGAACCCGCCGATATTGTTGAACCGCCGGCCTAAAATTTCATTTAATGGGAAGGAACGGCGTCAGCCCTTTCTGTATCTGCAGGGACTTGCCGTACCTCTGATCTTGGGTCGAGATATTATCGCAGGCATAAGCATGACGCTCGACTTCCCTGGTGGCGGCTGTCGTCTGGAAAACCAGGCGGACCTGACTCCGTTCATTACACGAGAGAACTGCATCAATGGTCCATCCCCGCCAGCCCACTTCACAACATCTGAAACTGCCCTACCATCCGAAATCTCGGACGCCCTGCACAAGTGTCCGGGCACTGACCTCCAAAAGAGACCGCTGGAGGACGTCCTGCGGCCGTTCTCTCCGATGTTGAAGGAGCGACCAGGAAACAGATATTCTGCTGCATCGGATTGAAACCGGTAACGCACCTCCTTGAAGGTACTATCCACGCCCCATCAGCGTGCACAAAAGAGAACTCATGGACGTGGCCCTTCAGGAGATGCTGGACACCGGTGCAGTACGTGAATCGAAGAGCCCTTGGGCATTTCCTGTCGTCCTCGTTCCGAAAAAAAGATCGAACTGCGAGACTCTGCGTCTATTGCAGACGGCTTAACGAAGTGTCAGTACGGGACAATTGCCATTTTCCCAGCATTTCCTCTCTAATATACGCACTCGGTAACGCGACGGTGTTCACCACACTGGATTGCACCCGTTGATTCCTTCAGATCAAGGTGCATCCGTTAGACGTGCAGAAAACCGCTTTCATTTGCCACAGAGGGCTGTAAGAGCTCACGCGCTTGACATTTGGCGCGTCTAACTCGCCAGCGAGCTTTCGGCGTTTGATGGACGTTGTGCTCGGAAACGCTAAGTACGAATTCGCGGTGGCATACATGGATGACTTTGTTTTCTCGCGTACATTCGAGGAGCATCTCGAACACTTAATTATTGTGGTTGAGTGGATGCGAAACGCGGGCTTAACAGTCAATCCGGGGAAGATTCATTTGGCCGAGCCCAAAATTAACCTTCTCGAATTTGTTGTCGATAGGGGCACGCTACGTCCCAACGAAGAAAAACTGCACTCACTAACTGAGTACCCGTGCCCCCGTGACGTGAAAAGTTTACAGCGATATCTCAGAATGATTGCATTCTACAGGGATTTTATTCCTTACTGCTCGGAGATTTCTCAGTCGCTTAATAACCTTCTTTAAAAAGTCGTCAATTGGTGTTGGAGCGAACAGGAACAAAGCGCATTCATAGCCTTATCAAAGGCTGTGATAGAAGACGAGTGTTTGCATCTTCCCGACCGAAACGAACCATTCGTTTTGCAGACAGCTGCAAGCGATTGTGGCGTTGGAGCCTGTTTACTGCAGGAACATGACGGTATACTTCGTCCCGTTGCTTTCGCAAGTCAGACCTAAATTCCGCACAGCGTAACTACAGTGTTCCAGAAAGAGAATGCTTAGCCATATGCGTTAAAGTGATTTGACATGTATTTGGATGGCGCAACATTCCAAATTCAATCTGATCATTTAGCGTTGTCGTGGCTGAAGAGTTCAGAACCCCGCTGGGTCGCCTCGCTCGTTGGGCAGTCCCGCTACAACAATACTATTTCACTATTGTGTACAGGCCGGGTGCTACAAACCAAATTGCTGATGCACTTTCCCGCACCCCCCTTCCTGAGGAGCACGTGCAGGAAGTTCCAGGTCTGGTTGCAGTCGTTAATACAACACAGGAACCACCTGACTCACGGTGGGGAACATTTTTCTCGAGAGAGGATATTCTCAAGGCCCAGCACGACGATGGGTTGTGCCAACAAGTGACTACCTGGCTGGCAGTGTCCAGCCCAGTCAACACCAAGGGTGATGAACAGTTGGACTCTTAGTTACTGGGCAGTGACGGACTCCTGTTACGCTACATCCCTCAGGCTGATGATGATCTGAGCAGTTGTGCGTTTCGAACAGTGATGCCTCGGAATTTGTTTATGTCCTTCATCTCCTTGCGATTTGCATTCTCTGCGGGAAAACCGCGGCCTGCAAGCACGAATTAAAAATATACGTCATACAGGGAGATACGATGTCCAACACGTATTTTATTGGCCCTATTTGCATGTCGTCAGCGTCGCAACTTTTACTATTTCTTAATGCCAAGAATGCAAGCGTCAGCTCGGCTTCCACAACTGGCTGAAGAAATATGGAACACTAACATTGATTTTCAATGTAAGCACAGGCGTTTGTTCCTGGGTTATCTCTTGGATTGAACTGAAGTGTATGAAAATGATGACGCAGATGAGGCGTACAATGTATTTTTAAATAAATTCCTGCAGCTATATAAAGCATGCTTCCCATATAAATCAGTTAAGCTACCAAGGAAAATTTGTAAGCCATGGGTTACTCCAGAGCTGCTAGTCAAGATAAATAAAAAAAAATATATTGTACAGCGCTTTCGTGAAAACGAGAGAGTCTTAATGCCTTAAGGTCCTTAAGGTCTACCGTAATAAACTTACAAAAGAATTAAAGATTGCCAGAGAAAGATATTTCAACAACTCATTTCTATCATCAGCACAAAGAACGGACATTATGTTGAAAAAGCTTAATAATGTTCTTAATCGTTCATCTGAAATAAAACAAATAGATAAAATCTGTGCAGATGGCACAGACCTAAGAGATCGTGAGCTGGCAAACGCCTTTAATAATTTTTTTGTGAACTTGCCAAGAGATAACCCAGTAGCAAACGCCTGTGCTTATATTGAAAATCAATGTGAGCGTTCCATATTTCTTCAGCCAGTTGTGGAAGCCGAGGTGACGCTTTCATTCTTGCCATTAAGAAATAGTAAAAGTTGCGACGCTGACGACATGCAAATAGGGCCAATAAAATACGTGTTGGACATCATATCTCCTTGTATGACGTATATTTTTAATTTGTGCTTGCAGGCCGGGGTTTTCCCGCAGAGAATGCAAATCGCAAGGGTAACGGTGTTGTACAAAAAGGGTGACAAAAACGATTTCGGGAATTATAGGCCTATTTCAATTTTATTTGTTTTTCGAAGGGTTTTGAAAAACTTTTGTTGTCCCGTATGGTAACATTTGCGGACGAAAATAATATAATCACTTTATCGCAATACGGATTTCGTAAAGGCCGGTCTACAGAGCTGGCCCTTCTGGAACAAAAGGAATGCATATTTCGTAGCTTTGAGGATAAACAGATGACTCTTGGTATTCTCGTTGATTTTACGAAAGCCTTTGATTATTTAAACCATGACTTGATGATAAAAAACTTGAAAGGTACGGATTTCGCGGACCAGCGTCAGCTATCGTTTCATCATATCTTGCTCATCGTAAACAATATGTTCATATCAACGGGCACTCCTCGGATATCCAACCTGTCATATCTGGCGTTCTACAAGGCAGTATTTTAGGCCCTTTTTTGTTCAATTCATACATTAATGACATCGTGAACGTAGATAACAATACCAAATATATCATCTATGCTGACGATACAAGTTTGTTTTTCACAGGTGTTTGCTGTGATGACTTAGCACATAAGGCGAATCAAACTCTGCAGAAGTTTAGTAGTTGGAGCCAAGCTAACGCTTTAAAGATCAACGTGAACAAGACTAAGTCTATTTTGTTTCAACCGAAAAATAAAAATGCAGCTATTACAAGAGATATCGTTTTAAATTCAAGAAAAATAGAAGTTTTGACCAGTTTTAAAACTCTTGGAGTTGTTTTCACGCAACATATGACTTGGGATGAAAATGCAAACCATATCTTGATAAAACTGTCACATGTGATTGGCATAATGTATCGTCGCCGCTCTATTTTTCGAAAAAATGCTAAATTGTTCATCTTTAACTCGTTATTTCTTTCACATATACATTACTGTCACCTCGTCTGGGGAAATGCTACAATGGCAAATTTGAACAAGATACTTATGCTACAAAGAAAAGATGCTGCGAATAATATGAAATGTTTCATACGATTACCCCACTAAACCTCTGTTCACTAAGTTAAATTTAATGCATATTTACAATATCTGTAAATATCGGTTATTGTCTAAGTTATAGGTCTGAAATAAAAAGTAATGCTATCAATCTTAGTGAACAAGCGTCCTTATCGCTGAAATTGACAACATATCCCACTCGTAGCCTAGCCAACTAGAAAGTCCCCAGTTGCAGAACAACCTGTGGTGAGCGAATGCTATTAGACGTGCTTCCGACCCTACTTAATTACCTTAATACTCAACATATTGATCCTTTAACATCAACTGTAAAATATATCAGAGAATTTTTCTTTCTTTTAGAGTGAATAGCATAGCAAGTAAATATTCCACTGAATGCCCTCATTTATATGTTACAGTTATATTCGTTTCGAATGAATTTAGCGGATGAGTATTACATTACATACTCCTGCTATATATCTTGAATCTTGATTGTCTTGAATATCTTGAACCTTTAAATTTGCACATAAACCGTTTGTTTAGCAGTGCTAATTTATCTGCTACATTGGAATGTTGTACATTGATTTTTCTGACCTGCGTTTTTTCTTGTGTGTTTTTATTTGTTGTTGTTTACAAGGTGATGCATTTCTTTTATGACCTGCCGCTGTTGCCAATTGGGGAGGGGCTCGGGACTCGTCAAGCTGCACAAATGCAGCTTTTTTCCTCAGTCCCCTTCCATCATGTACTTGTGCTTGATGGACATAAATATTAATATTATACATGCACAGCTATGCCCTAGCCGGACACAGCAGTGGGAGCAAAACTTATGATAAGTTGTCCCAGATTGCGACGTGGCCCGGCATGCGCCGAGATGTACTGAGGTATGCGCGTAGTTGCCCGTCATACCAGAAAGCGAGCCACGTGGTGGTCAACCCCCAGGTCTCATGCAACCGATCGCAAGCCAAAGCCCTTGGCAGATCTGTTGCTGTGACGTCATGGGTCCATTTCCACGTAGCCCACGCGGAAACCAGTGCTTGTTCGTAGTAACAGGCCATTTCACCAAATGGGTGGAGCTGTTCCCTTTACGAAAGGATTCGCAGAAAACATGGGACTGCGTACTTCAAGTTTTCGCACGTTGTGTTTTCCCTGCAAGCCTAATTTCGAATAATGCGTCGTATTTTAAGAGCAAAGTGCTCGTCGATGCACGCGCGGTTCTGGGAATTGAACATAGACCGCTTGCGCCATCTCTTGTCTCCCGTGCGAAACGGCGCCGTATTGTTTGAAGACAGGTGGCTTCGCTGCGTTTCCATAGGAGCTAAGCCCCTCTTTTTTTTACTTTTTCTTCAGGTAAGTTCGCTCTTTGCAAATTTTACAAAAAAAAAAAAAAAAAAGCACGATCTGCGGCCAACGCTGCACAAAGTCTTAGCGCTATAAGTTAAGAAACCGAGTTTCGCGGTCGATTTACATAGCCTGGCCGCTCCTTGAAACACCAGCATGCGCAATGCATGGTGCAGGAGAGAAGACAGCATGTTTAAAATGGTTTTACCTGGATACTATCAATATCTTCAGCATTACTATTTTTCAAATTTGCAAATATATCGATTACTTCTTCACTTACAGGTTGAAGAAAAATTGAGCTATCAGTGTGTGAAACATGTCGAACGTCGGTATTTAACGTTAGCTTATCCACTGCGTTTACAAAATAGTTATTAAAGCTATCTGAAAGTGGTTTACTGGAAACTTCAATACCATTTAGTTTTATCTTATGAAGAAAGTCACGGGAAGTCTTATAATTCAAGACAGAATGAAGTCTTTTCCACATCAGATCAATGCAGCCCGAACCAGAACCAAATAAATTGAAAAAAAAAAATGATCATGCCTCGGCTTTTTTTAAGTCTTTATCTAAGCGATTTCGATATGACTTGAACTGCTGAAGTGTTTTGGGATCTTTAGTCTTAATGAAAACGTTGAATATAAGTTTTAGAGCGCAGCTCTTAGGCGCCCGTTTCCGGCTTGAGCGGCGTCGCCGTCGGCGTAACCGCGCGGTGCATTATGGGCAAATTTCCCCGCTAAGTTTAGCGGAAAATTTTGGCTTCACAAGACCAACTTTCGGCGAGGCAGGAGGACCAGAGCCGCAGAAATTCGATGAGAGGGTACGACCCGCATCACCCGTAACATCTTTCCGCCACCCTCGCCGACAAGCTCCATTTCAACATCGTCAGCACCTCTCTGTCATCTGTACACAATCTCATCCCATCGTCCTCAGATGCGGCGCCGCAGGCCTTCCAGCGGAAAAATTTTCCCGCTAAAGCTAGCGGAAAAATTTTCCCGCCAAATCTATCGGAACAATTTCCCCGCTAAATTAGGGGAAAATTTTCCCCGCTAAATCTAGCGGAAAAATTTTCCCGCGAAATGTAGCGGAAAAGTTTCCCCGCCAAATATAGCAGAAAAATTTCCACCATGGATTTAGCGGAAAAATTTCCCGGCTAAATCTAGCAGAAATATTTCCCTGGGGTCACGTGACCCCCCTCCCCCCCCCCCCCCCCCCGAGAACACGTGACCCTCAGTACCCTTCCCTCCTCCTCCTCAAGAGCTGCGCTCTAATTCGGCGTTGCAGGGAGTTGTAAACGGCTTTCATTTTTTCTCTCATTCTTGCTGCAAGCTCTGCACTTACCCAGCGCTTTCGTGTTTTTTGAATTTTGTTTCATATGTATGAGGGGAAAATATGCATATAAGGCTGAAATCTCTGCTTTATAGCAGATGTGTAAAAACGACCGACGGTTCTAAGCGAAATAACAATAGAAAGGAATGTAGGGTGCGTTCAAAGTTCGCCAGCATTCCGGTAGCGCTTATACATATTGCAAATATGCCCGTCCAGTCATTATACGAAAATGACCCCTCCATGCATCTTTGCGAACGGTTCAAGGCATTCAAAAAGTACGGTGTAAAATATGTGGGCTATGATACCTGTTTCTGTTTTATTATTTCTTATGCCGGACAGTTTTTAAGGGCACTTGTTCCCTGCGTCTCCCTATTTTTAAATACTTCGAGCGCGTGGGTGATGATCTGAACGGAGAACAAGCATCGTCGCACATACTCACGAGCAGAAAGTATAAATCAGCCTTTATTCATTGAAAACTGAATTATATTGCGTGGCGTTCAATTTATTTTGATCGTCTACACGCACAATGAGTTAATAATACAGTCTTAGATCATAGCTTTTGCTGGCTTTCTTGGTTTTCCAGATACCCTTTGTTCGTTTGGCATGTATTTCCCCCATTCTAAAAAGCGCCAACCCCGTATTCGTGCTGTGTTCGACCGGGCACACAAAGGCGTCTATGATGCTGTTTTAGCGCCATGATTTTAAAAAAAAAGACGAAGAAAAACAACGTCGTAACTGACCAATATCCTTGTCTGCGTGACTGGGAAATGGTCTAAGCTACTTAGTACGCACGAATTATTCGTGATGTTTGGTCTTATAATCCGGTCCAGGGAGAAACTGTACTCACTTTTTCCCATAGAAATGCATTAACTAATGTCAACTTTTGACTGATTGCTGTCTGCTTCAATTTGCAACAGCACACTAGCGGCAGTTTATCCTCCAGCGTACTTTGTAACAACCTCCGGAATTCCATGGCTGCCGCTCGCGGCTACAAATCACGAAATAGCCCCGTTTTTTTCTTTGCTATTGCGCAGCAAAAATTGCGTTATTTTATTTAAATGAGGATTTGTGTAGTCCAACCATTTGTCGAACATACACAGTGTAAAAATTACAGGCTCCAAATATTTTCACAAATCAAATTGTTGCATCGCACCATTACTAATGGCCTCCGATACGTTTAAGTTGTGTTCATATAAGTGAGACATCCAAGGCAATTTTTTAGGGAGCGGGCATAAGTTGACGGAAACCTCAATCTTTAGCGGTGCAGCGCAGTGACAGCAATTACGCGCCAGATTGAGGGAGGCGTGCTCGGGTGGTACAAATAAACCCAGTTTTGCGATGGAACACTTTGTTTTCAACAATTTTTTGTCGTTAAACGCTTTGGTGTCGAGTGCAAATACCGCTAAGTTTGTCTTCATGACTGTCAGGAGCGGTAAGTTCAAAATTACACTGCAAACGGTAACATCCCTTTTTCCTGACCGTCGCGGAATCGTGGCCGCTGTCAACGTCACGTACGTGCCTCCGACGATTTCTCCCCAGCGCGAATACCGATTTTCGAACGTTCCACTCGGTGGTGGCAGTACGCTCTGAAGCGAAGCACTGCAACACTCCGTTTCACATTACGTACGAACGCAGCGGATACTGCGGCCCATGGGGGCCAATCCAAGGCCGTGTGAGTGTCACGTGACCTTGGACAGGAAGCACAAGGACGCGCGAAAACCGTGTCACAGGCTACGCCCACAGAGCGGGATATGCGAGGAAAGCTCGTAGCGTCCGCTGCGTCCGGACGTTAGGTGAAGCGGAGTATAACTCAGGGACGTGTACTCGGACCTGCCAAACTGTGTATCATTTTCGATACATCCATTCGCAGATAATTGTCTTCTTTTTCGGGAAATAACCACTAGCAATGATGTGCATGTGCTGCAGTCTGATATTAATGCTATCACTTCTTGGTGGAAAACGTGGCATATGACACTATATGTCAGCAAGTGCAGATTCATGGGAATTCTCTCGCTGCCACACTAACTTACCCACATATTACCTTGATAGTAGCCCGCTTGAATTCGTCGAATCATACAAGTATTTAGCCGTTCATATTAATTCTTATCTTAGCTGGGAAGTTCATATAAATTGCTAGGGTACTCAAAAAACATAACTTTCACTTGGCTTCTACTCCTATTAAGTTATTGTTCTGCAAAACAATTCTGTGTTCACAACTAGAATATGTTTGATCGATGTGGGACCCTGGCGTCGGAATTCGTGTTAACCAGTTGGAAAGGATTTAAAATAACTCAACCCGTTTTATATACTCTAACTACGAACGAGCTGCTAGTGTGTCCTCAATGAAATCTAACCTAGGTCTTTAATCCCTAGCATCCCGCCGCGAAAATGCTCCACTTTGCTTATTTCATAAACTTTTTCCTCACACCACTTTACGTGAAGAACTCTTAACAACACCTTCTTATGAATCATCAGGGGTGGATCACATTTATAAAGTAGGGGTAATTTTATGCAATACTAATCCTTTTTTTTTTATTCTTTCATCCGACGCACCTTTAATGACTGGAAACGTCTTCCCTCTCTAATAGCCGCTATTAATAATTTTGATTTGTTTAAACTTGCTTTGCAGAATATGCCTGAATGATTTCATCTAATAGTATTACTATAAATCAGATATATTTTATAGATTTTGTTGTATATGTGTGCTTGTGTGTAGGACAGCGGACAGGAGATTTATTAAGTGTTTGAGTCGTTTGTATCCATTGCTTTTTGTAATTCCCTTTTGTATTGCTTCCCTAATTTTCATCCCACGCTTACTTCTTGTAACTTGCTTTGCACTCCCCTCTATAATGCTTACGCCTTGAGGGTATGTGTAAGCAAAATAAATAAATAAATAGATGGCTCGTGCACTGACTGCATGATCCCTACTGGTGGCAATGAACGGCACCGCGCGGCGGTGGTTCTGAAATGTCATCTTTATTAATACTGAGGAGCTTCAAAAAGTACTAAACGCAACAACATCGAAAAGTCAACATTGTGCGACACTGCCACCGAGCCAGCGAACTGTTCCCAGAGCAGTTTATGCCCCCTCATGAGCTATTTTCTTCTATTATAATTAGCTTCAGAGCCGGTGTCGCTGAACACCAATTATATACAAGATAAAATACTCAGTATGTAGGTGTTGTGTTACTCCTCTCCTCTCTTACGCTATCTTACCAAACAAAAATGTAACCAGTCATCGCTAATTATTAGTTTCGTGGCCTCATTGTTGATATTCGCATTATATGGATCTCGTACTTTATTTAAGTTCCCGCTTATTGTACGCATTGTAAATCTAACTTAATTTTTTATCGTGTTATCAGAATTTTTTGCCTTTCCTTCCGAGAGCATGCAGGCGAGCCGCCCGAAGGAGCGCAGGAAAATAAAGGACGGGAACAAAGTCCCCAATGTAGCGTGAAATAAGAGAATGCCAAACGTTAACAATATAATATCAGCCCTCATACGCGCTGCTGTTCATAGGGGCAGCGTTTCGCCTGGAGACAGTTTTGCTTCCTGGCAGCAGAATATATCGTCTTTGTGCGACTTAACGATTGTGCACACACGATTGTGTGCAGCAGAGCGTTTTGTTTGCTATCTGGAGCCAAGGAAACAGTCCGGAAGAGAAAAATCTTTCCTTTTTGCGGTCGCGAAGCAAGAAAAATATAAAAAGAGGACGTCACAGAAAAAAAGGGGGCAAGGACGAAAGGAATGCCCGTCCGGTCTAACGCTTGGACGCGATCCAGCGGTCTCTGGAAGCTGGCTGTGCCGCGCTACTGGATCACTGGTTGCGAGAACGGCAGAAAAAAGGCGAAAGTTGGATCAGTCCACGACTTCGTGTTTACGACAAAGCGCCATCTGACCCGCTTAGACTCGCCACCCTAAACTATTTTTCTCTTTGTCCTGATGTTGGTGTCCAGTTTTGTTTTGAGGGGCACTGAGAATTCCTCACTGTTTTTTTGCCTCCGACGGTTTTACCATTGCTGTTCGTTTGGCTTTGCTATTTTGTTTCCAGCCATGGGTTGTCTGCGTGGTTTGCTTAAATTCAGTGTTTTGTTTGTACCATCTCGATAGAATAGAACAGACGTGTGCCTTCTCAGCCCGCAGTCACTTTCAGTCGAATCAACGTTGACACGGGCCTGAATACCTCGTCCTCTTCAGGATTCTTTCTATTACTTCTTGCTGTTACAGTCGTATATTTCAACCATAAGAAAATTCTCAAATGAGTACACTCTTAGCACCGGGGACCATTGCGACATTTTGAAGTTAGTTTACCGCCTTCGTGTGTGGTGTACAATCTCATTTCAGCTTGTTGGTCTACCTTTGTCAACCCTGGCTCATGTAATCTGTTTGAAGCGATATCGTGTCGAGTTGGTTGCTAATAGTATCCTTAATTTGACTAAAGCGGGCTACCTGACATGTAATGGTCACTTAAAATAGGAAATGAAATATTGGCAATGTTCTCAAAGATTCATGAATTTCACTCGCTGGAACGTTCGCTCATGTATTCTTCCCAGGCCGGTTTATAGGTATATCTTCGAACTGTACTTTAACACAGAGCATCATTAAGAAACTACTTGGAATTTAGTGTAGCCTTCGCCTCTGTCTATATATGTGCGAAATTTAACACTGTTATGCCGTTTCTGCCGACCAACTGAACTGGTAGCAGCTGTCTTCGCTTAATATTATACGTCAATTGTAGTAACGTTATGACAGAGAACGGCCAAAAAAACGTCAACTGCAAAGATTTGTTTAATAACAAAAAAATAAAGAATACTTATCGCATACTTTGTTGAGTTTCAAAAGTTACGATCGTTAACTTACACCAACATTCTAGTTATATCCTAAATATGCGCCATAAACTGCATACATACTTCTCAACCAAAAAAAAAAACATGTTAACATTTTGCTAACGTTCAAATTAGATGTATAATTTATATATAGAAAACATCAATCCGTGTTTATGCCACTTAATATCTAAAGGCTGTGTAAATCTGCACATTTTATTTATTCGTTTTGATTATGTTACATTTATCTGTTTGGTGTGGCCTGTTGCTGATTGAGAGGTAGCTCAATTTGTTTTTAGTGTATTGTTTTGTTTGGATGCCTATTCAGTGATTTGTTTATTTTTTCCCCCTTCAACTTCAACTGTACAACCATGTAATTCTCTTTAAATACTAAGTTTTGCTCTTTTTACTGGTAGCTCCTCCAAATTAGGCCTTCTATGAACTTCCTTATATATATATACATATATTGTTTTAAATATTAGACTCACATCCCGAAAAAACTGCGCAGGCTAAGAGTCAGTCTTCACGATATTCCTGCAGGAAGTACGCAAGATGACGTGATTCCTCGCACGGTCGCTCACCGTTTCGACTTTGCTTCAGTTGTTTAAGTGTTTTTTTATTTTTTTTTTCCTTTTCGACATAATTGCGATTGCGTGCTCCCGGCTTGCGAAAAAAAAAAAGAAATGGCACATGGAAATGTCGAGACTCGCGTCCGGCCCGTCCTCCCCGCTTGCTGAGAGCCGGTCGTCAGTAAGCCCGCCATGAGGACCCGTCGTCAACTCTACGCATCGCTGGATGCTTTCTGCGTATGGACCGCCGCCAATTGTTCGTTAATAGCCCTCGTTACAAAAAGTGCCGTTCGCTGAACCCGCTTAATGAATGACGGTCGTGGCGCTGGCCACTGAACGGTTTCTGGGAAGTTCTGCGCGACCCCGCCGTGCGCTTTCGCTCACGCTCGTTGTGCTGCTTGGCCTTGGCTGCTGTCTCTTCCAGGCTGGAGATTTCTACCGAAGTTAATCGCGTGATATTATTCGGAGAGATTGCTTGCTTTCTTCGGGGGAAGCTGCAGCGCTGGGGATGTTCGGCACTGTTATTGCGTGGCTTTGCTTGGTGGTATTTATTTTATTTCCAAGGCACAGTTTCTTAAACGCAAGGCTAATACAGCGAGGGTTTGCCAGATACCTTTTGTACCATGATAATGCGTGTCGTGACAAACGATAAGTTAGTTTACTATTCACGGCTGCATCTCATGACGGCATAGGAGTACCTCATATGAACCGTTTCAAAGAGATTCGGGCAGTCGCCACCTTCAAAGTTCGTCTATTTAGTGTGCGCTTTGCTCGATTTTATATTCTATAAACACGCGCGTGCTGGGCATTTTATATCGCTTGCTGGGCTGGCATTTTTTCAACACTTTGAAGGTTTAAAGATTAAAAATTGAAAATGGTACAAATTGGAGCTAGTACAAGCTTATGTTCATGGACCTGCTGGGAGTTTGCGTGAACGACCTACAGGCAGTGAATAGGACCATGGAAGGAGAGGCCCACATTGAAGGTAGAGAATTGCGCATTATTATAAAAATATGAAATAATTGGTTTCGTCAAAACAATGTACGTCTATACAGAGCAGAAGTTCGTCTGGCTCTTGGACATGTGTTGCGATAACGTCAGAACGACGCCGAGCTCAGATTGGCTCTGATCGAAGGATACCAGGTAGACCTCAAGGCAGCTTTCTTTGAGGTCTAGCCACTGTCGTACAATCAGGGCCAATAAAAACTCGGCGTCGTTCTGACGTCACCGCTACTCCTGTACAAGAAGCAGACGACTTGCTTTCCGAATTAAATCCATATCCTAACAACGACCATGAATATGAAATATTTCTAGTTATCTATTCATGCAATTTGAATTTCGTACACTATAATTATATTGCGCCACAAAAATCGGCTGCATCTATATTCCATATTTGGTGCCCAAATGGAGCAGCATTATAAGACTAATAAAATAACCAAAGCGCCCCACTTTTCCGACATTTGTTTCCGCTGCCTGACTCAACAAATCAATTTTTGCACACCGCATTTGATAGAATTGTTGAAAGGGAAAAAAATGAGCCAAAGTCACCACTCGAAATATTTTGGGAGTGTTCCTTGCCTCCAAAAATTGTCCCCCTCCAATGATTGGTAGATTCACCGTGATTATAAGAAAAGTCATTTCAGTTCACTGTAACACGCATGATAAAATTCGATTATAATGTTCATCACCATATGTGCTTCTGTACAAAAGACCGGCACTTGAAAACCGCATGAGCGCATACAAATATTCAGAGACCTATGGAAGCATGTGCTCCCTATTCATCCTCAAGGTTTTTAGCGCATGCTGAAATCTAAGGCGTTTTTACTTCCGAAAACCTGGGATGGGCGCTATATATAACTAGAGAAAGAATTTTCAATTAATAAAATATCAAATGCATCTGATTTAAGTCGGAAGTATATCATGGAAATAATATTTATTTGGTTTAAAGCAGATTATTTGGTTTAAATCACAAAGCGTTGAAAAAAGTGATTCTTTACCAATTGATTTATTGGAAAAATGCAAATTTATCGATCTATCCGTTCGATCATTTCACCAACGCGCACGAACGACTAAATCTAACATATGTATTAAGGAGGTTTTATTGATGCGAACTCCGCCATTGTAAAACAAAAGCAGCTTTATCTTTTAGGTAATGAGAAACGTGCTATATGCTCTTTGTTTCGCGTTCTGATTTTCTTGCAGTATGGAAACATTTCCTTTGTTTATATTTTTGTTTTATTTCACGTTCTGACTTGTGAAGGTACGGAGCTGACGAACAAAGTGGAAGTTAGGACGAAGCTTCAACGCTCTGATTCCCTGAGAAGAGCACCTCTTTTTGCTAGTGTTCATATTAATATAAATCCTTCTTGCTTAATAACTTTTTCTTAATTTATATGAAAGCATAACATATAAGACAGCGTATTATATACGAAAGGAAAAAGTAAAGACTTTTTTATCTTTTTTGTGAGATATCCGTGATTTTTATTGGGAGAGCAACGCCGGTGTCATATAAATCACGATTTAAATCTAGATTAATGTCACCTTAATTTTATTCTCCACCACGATTATAACATTAAAAAACTACCGTACCAAGAACTTAACAGTTGCTGTTAGGTGTACAATTTTTCTTCCCAGTGGCTTCTCCTATCTCTACAGTGTCTCCTCATGTTCCAAATTATAATAAAATTAGTAGACACTTAATGCACAAAGGAATCCCTTGGCGATAGCTGATAAACTTAAATATATTTGTTCAAATATATTTAAATATTATTTGTGTCTCATTAATTCATCAGTGATGTACTCAATTATACTTTCACATATCTCTATGATGTGAGAATTATTTCCGGTACCAAATATAACGACTCTTAAATCCACTGGGTGTTCTTCACAATGTTCTCCACAGGAAACATTATCAAATATACTCCACAAGGAACAGCGAAACATTCTCTGTCGAAAAAAACTTTCCGGTGTGACCAACACGCAGCAATTATATGTTAATGTCCTTGCAATACCTAGTTCTGTTCGTTAATTGCCAATATATACATTAAAGAACCTTGGAAATCTGTGTCTGTATACATTTATTCAGTTTAAGAAAAATTGCTGCCGGAGATGCAACCTATTTAATAACTTATTTAGCCTGATTCTAATGCGAAAGTTTGCAGGGGCGAAATATCAGAATCAGAATCAGTTAATTTTTGTCACAGCGCTTTTACACACACGTGACAAGGGGGCCTGGAAACAAAAGTTGCAAGTTTGCAGCTTGGCGGGTTCGGCCCCCCAAAACACAAGACAAAGCGGCACTGTCATGAAATATACAGTGAAGATAACTTACGTAAATATCATTTCAATACACATTGAAATAGATAGATATAACAAACATTAACATGCATTCTATTTATTACAGGCAAGTTTAATTTTTACGGAAATTTAACGAAAGTTTACCAACATTGACCTTCAGACACGAAAAAAAAAACACAATAAAGTAAAGGTATATCAGATGTCGTATAAAATAAGTGTCTTTGGAAATAGTTTGCGTTTCAAAACAGGCTGAATTATAGATATGATAAACATAAGACAAACATTTTCAGTTAATATAAGAAAGTCTGAGTTGTATGGGCATTTAATGAAGGTGAATAAACTTCTTGGGAACATAAGGTGCTTAACAGTGACGGTAATATGTAACTCAATCTCAGAAAGCCAAAATTAGTTCTAGATGATGGGACTCGCCATGGATGCCAATGACGTGAGGGACATAACAATACATTTTCAAGTTTAGCAAGGTTCAAGATAACTGTAATATGTTCCCTTAAGGCGCGATGATATGTGACAGTTAATCTCTAAAGTACACGTTAGATACGTCAAGCATTTTATGCTTTATAAATAAAGGAAGAGAACTATAATCACGTGGGACATCTTCAATTATCCTTATTGCTTGTTTTTTGCATTAACCTCGACATGTAAATGTTACTTTTTGTTGTTGTCCCCCAGACCAGATGGCAAAAACAAAGAATTGAATGAAAAAGAAAATTATACATTGCATTTTTTTATAGTTACAGGATATACTTTCTTATATTTGTTCATTATTCCTACTACTTTACAAAGTTGTTTATGTATGTGAGAAACACGGAGATTCCACGACATGTGTTCTGAGAACACAACGCCGAGGGTCTTTACGCTGTCAACGCATTCTACTGTATTTGGCCCAAAGTACAAATCACTGGACAATGCGATCCGTGATCCTGGACGTTGAAAAAGCACAGCTTTTGTTTTTGGTGCGTTTATATGCATAAAATTTATGGTGACCCAGTGTTTTAACTGCTTTAAAAAATAGTTTCCTTTGGAAGTGAGTATGTCTTCTCTTGAGTCAGAAAAGTGGATGCTGATATCGTCTCCATACATAATCAGCTTGGCGGAAGTTTCTATCTTCGTAATATCATTCACGTAAGTGATAAACAACAAGGGACCTAATATGCTTCCCTGTGGAACCCCAGAGAAAATGCGCTGCATGTTGGATGACGAGTTTCCAATCTGAACACGTTGGTGGCGATATTGTAGGTAGGACGCAAGACGTGATAAGGGAATATCACGTATACCGTAACACTTTAACTTGTAAGAGTCCGGTGGTTAATTCGATCGAACGCTTTGCTAAAAATCAATAAAAATCTCTAAAGTTCAAAATTTATTCTCAAAATTTTGTAATATTAATTCTTTCTGTACTAGTAAAGCTGCTTCTGTGGATCTATGTTTCCTAAAACCAAATTGCGATTTCGTCAACAAGGAGTATTTTCCCAGAAAATTGAGAAGTCGAGAGCGCATGACTTTTTCAATGGGCTTTGAAAAAATAGGAAGGATAGAAATCTGACCATAGTTATTCTGATCATTCCTATCTCTACCTTTATAAAGAACAGAAACTTTAGCAGCCTGCATCCTTTTCGGGATTATACCGGATGATAATATTAGATTATACGAATGAGTTAAGCATGGAAGTATCAAATCCAAGACAAATTTCACAGTTCCGATTTGAAGATCCTCAGAGTCATGAATACGGCTATTTTTATGTTCATAAATATGGAGAAAACTTCGCCTTCATCAGTAGGTTTTAAAAAAATGGTTTCTTTGCAGGTGGTAAAACGATTAATGGCTGTACTGTTATAAGTACTGTTTCCTATACTTAAAAAATAGTAATTGAATTTATTGCTAAGTTTGGTACCGGATACTTGCCTATTGTTGATGGTCATGTTATCAATAGTATCCTGGTTCGGGTTCCGCATTAAGGAGTTCAAACGCTTCCATATAATTTCGGGCTGCCTAAAACAACTCATCAAATTTGGCAGAAAAAAAATGTTGTTTTGCTCGTCTTAGCTACGTATTTACGAAGTTTCTAATTTTTATGAATTCACACAGGTTTTCTTCGCCTCGAGTTTTAAGGAAGCAATCATACAGAAAATGTATGTTTTAAAACTCTTTCAAGAGCTGTCTACTAATCCAAGGCTTTCGAGATTTTGGTTGACATAATTTGTGTTGTATGGAAACGCTGTGCAGTAGGCACGTTTCAGCTCGTTTAAGAAAATGTCATAGAATTCGTTGACATTATTACACCATGGAACATGACTCCAATCAATAGTGATATTATTTTCTGTGAATTTTTTGTGTGTTTCAGAACTTATATTTTGTTATATCTAAGGGGGTCTTATGGTTTCTTTTAGTGGGATATTTTAATTAACAAACATGAATATGGGAAGGTGATCACTGAGCCCATAACTAAGAACACCAGCAGTGATATTTCTGTCATCATGGTTGGTCACAAAAAACCGATCAGTGTTGATGAGCTTGTAATTTGTGTCGGGGGTATAATCACATTACAAAAACTATTAGACGTCAGTAAAAGTATCCATTAATAATAATAAGCTTTATTTGCTCAGGAGAGCCGCGGCACCGCAGAAAGGCAACAGCCCGTACCAAGGAGGCCCGCGCCGCCGTGTCTAGTGATGATGTGATGTACAGATGAAAGTGATGGTGATTATGATATGGTGTGTTAGGCCTAGCAGCAATCTTCGCGGTGATGGTCTTCGCGGTGCTGCCATGGGCTGCTTACTTCTGGCAGGCCGGTCTCAAGCAGGCCGATGAACAACGGACATCTTTCATCTTTGACGAAATAAAATTCATTATCTCAGACGCTAATTAAGGCCCCAACGTTTCCAGAAGGTGGGCGGTATAAAGCTGAGTAGAAATCACGATGTTCTTCATACCAAAGTCCTTCATAGTCCGGCATCACAATTGAATAATCGCCGAACAGCTCAAATCTAGAAACACTAGTCTGCAATGACACACAGCCACCACGACCGTAACCCTGATTAAGGACAAAATGTCTGCAACCCGGTAGAGCAAGGAAGGTACCACCATATCTATACCACGTTTCGGTGAGCATGACCACATCAAAAATGACATCTAGTGACTTGAAAAGCAACGTGAGGCCTTTGCCTTTTAATCTGGCGGATTGCACATTTAGATGAAATAAGCTCAATGATTTATTAGTCCGCTGTTTCAAATATCGGTTTAGGACTTCTATTGTCACCATTCAAATATTGCCAGCCATATCGGGGTAATAGAATCAAGGATTGAAGTTTTTTTTATAAACGTAGCTTTTAGCTAGCAGATCTTATCAAGATCTCTTTCATCGGAAATTGTTACAATGGGGGCATTGTCTGCCTTAAGAGCAATTATCTTGGCATTTCGCACCCAAACGTATCGCCATTGCATCTCACGCTTCCGTGACGTTGCCATTCGAAGGTAGTATTTTCAGTGTGGGGCATAAATGCTCGTTTACGTAAACAGGCGTGATATCTGGAAGACCTAGGTCCCGTTATTTAATCCTTCTTTTCTTTGCCTTGTCGAAAACACCGTTTCGTTTTTGTAGGCTTTGAAATTTGACTATGACGTTACCTTTCGTCATCTCCCAAGCCGGAACGCGGTGGCAAGTTTCGATGTAGGTCAAAGTAATTTGCTCTCCAATTAGATTTCCGATCTTAAATATCAGATTCGTGATGCTTTCCGTCTCAGTCTTTGGAATCCCCTTAACTTGAAGGTTGTGGCGCCTCGAATATTGTTCACACTGGATAAGTCTTTGTACATTTTCTTTTACTGATTTCGCCAACTCAACGTGTTTTTTACCGAGTTCCGTGTTTGCCTTCCGGAGGGCGGCATCCTCGACTATAACAAACTAAATCTTTGCTTGAATTATTCGAAGTCCTCACTGAGAAAGTTCATCTCATCGTTTATTCCCTTCAGCTCTGTATGAATGTCTCGAAGTTCATTGCGGAAATCCCTTTCTAATGTTTCTCTCATGATCTTACATTCCTTTTTATATTCTTCTTTAAGTTCAGTCAATAATTTGGTCATATGTTTCGCCATGACAAGACCCGAAAAACGGTAAACACTAGGAAAATAAACCGTTAGAAGCAACCAAGGCTGAAGCAGCAGCAGCATCTGTAATTACAAGTCAAAAAGAGAAGTACAGTTACTTACCTGCAGAAAATTTACAAGTTGTTCAGATGATGCTGTGTGCTACCGCCGCTGCTGCCAAGTGAAAACGCCAAAGACGAGATCCCGTGCATTCGCTGGTGGTGTCGACGCTGGTGTACCAATCAGCTGGGCTGTCGTTATCTGCGGTGGCACTGTGGGTGATCCGGCCGCGGATGATAGGGCTGTGCGTGCAGGCTTGAAAATGTGACGATGCAGTGAAAACTGCTCCCCCACAGGCGATGCTGGCGTGATCTGCAGAAAATTTACAAGTTCTTCAAGCGATGCCGTTTGACACCGCCGCTCTTGCCAAGTGGCAGCAGCGGCGGTGGCATGACTGGTCTGTCCAAACGAAACCAAATACGTTTACGCTTCCCACGCAAATTCAGCAATATTAGCACGCGGAGCAGATAGAAAGATTCGAATAAAAACAAAATAAAATAAATATACCTTAGTTTCCGATACATCTATCTTGTAAACATGTAGTAGCGCTTTTTCTGATCCAGGAGTCAAATTTGCTTTCAAGCATTCACCTGATTCTCCATTGTTGATAATCTTGTGAAAATTTCTGCATGCGCAAATTTCCGCCTTATCCATTTTTCGTGTCCTGAAATTAGAGACGAATTTCTTTGTTAGTGTCTAGAAACACTTGCAAATAAACAATGTGTTCAAACCAAAGAATGTACGAGACGTAATTTAACAGCAAATAAAAATGCAAGGAATAAAATAAAAGGTAATGAACTTAGTAGATCGAACACAGCAAAAATAATTTCAGAAGCACTTTCAGGAAGATTTTTTTTAGTCTGGGCTTTTGAGTAGTGCTTCAAAAATGCGTCAAATCTAAACAAACATTAATCTAATAAAGTATTAGAAAGTCCCGCCAGAAGATATTTTGAAAATATATTTTTGATAAATACATATATATGCCTGGCTCTAAAAGAAGACGAAGAGTTGAAGTGAAGCTTCGTGCAATGCCTAGGGGAAGAAATTTTATTCGATCTCTCAGCGATTGTTCTTGTTTTCTCTTAAATTTCAGGCTTTCGCAGTATTGCTTTTTTATTTGCGTTGTCATTTTTTTTCAGCTCGATGGCATTCGGAGGGCATGGGGCGATAGTACCTATATCAACACATGAGACAGAATGGGGACTTCAAATAAATATTAAACGCATTTATTGATTTTTTGAAATGCAGTTTTTGTTTTTGTTTTAGAGTCAATCTTCGGTATGGGACAGGCAATTTCACTCTAGAGAGTATGCGTTAAACTCGTGGTTCTCAAATAGGGGTTCGCGGACCTTTTGGGGTCCGTGAAGCCATTCTAGAGGTCCGCAAAACCCTGCCTCATCAGTCAAGTCGGGCAATACAAGTTATCTTTCCTCAGATTGAGAAGAAACGTCCCGGTTGTCGGGTGAGTTTTCTCGTGTGTACGTCAATGAGAGAGATCTGCTTCATACTAGCCCTTAGTAATATCAATTTATTAGATAATTATTATCATTAACCTATACTTCTCCCTTTCCCTCACCACGAACGGGGTACTCCGTTGTCTTTGCCGATCCACACGGGGTCCGCGTAACATGAATGGTTGAGAACCACTGCGTTAAACATTGATCAAACATCGATAAAAACTGTCATTCGTTCATACCTACTTTGCTCTGATAGTTGACACGTGAATATATGTAGCTTAAGATTGTTTAGTTGATGGGGGCTGACAGAATGCTGAAGGAGGGATCACTGAAAAAGTAAGTTAATGATTTGGGCTCGTTGTGCCGAGGATCCTTCTGAGTAAGGCTAAGATACAACAAATAAGTGGCCCAATTTTAGGGAACAATTTTTATATTGCAGCATTTCAAATCGTGTTTATTATCTGTTTGTCATTTTTGTGTTCATTCCGTGTTAATCCCTTTTTAAACGACGCATACGCACCAAGTATACTACTCATTATTTTTTAGTGCGTGAATAAGCTTCCGTTTAACCTAGCCCTGACCTTAGACCCATATACTTTTGCCGTTCTTGTACTTGACAAATTTGCGCAGCTTTTTTTTTTTCAAACTGCACGTCTAATAATTTGCATTTTCCTGGCTGTTGCTACATGCATAGATATGTAGAGAATGTAACTACAATTATTAAAATATATTAAATTTTACTTGTGCGAATAGGGAAGTTTAAGCTCGAATCAAGTTCGAATCTAATATGGCGGAACAGTGTCCACAAAGCCGAATACCAAATCCTATACGAATACCGAAATTTCAATGGCAATGTTCAGGTTCACAATAATAAAACTGGTCTGTGCTTCAGGGTCTTTCGCTGCGGAATACTTCGAAACGCAATATTATTGCTTGTCTTTTTTAAAGGTTCTATTCCGCTGATACAAAGAATCCAATCTCTATACATTTTAATTCAATATGGACGCTCATACCCAGGACATCGCCAATTCAGTTTTACCATTTCCTCTTCAGACTTTCCCTTCCTCTCGCGAGGCATTGCGAAGGCTTCGACACACCCAGCGACCGCGGCGACCTGCGACCTGCACGTGCGCGAGATAAAGAAATGAGAACGACACGTAATAACTACCTTTTTATAAGTCTCCCCCTCGACAAAATAGCTGAGTATTTTTCTTTAAGTATTGGGGTCTTGAATCCAGTTTCCTTCGGGTAACGTTTGAAAATTTGGTATTTATTCTCAATTTATATATATATCACCTTCGCTCGTAGCGCATGATGTTGTCGTTACAGATGATAATTTTTGTGTAAAGACCGCCCGAACAAAGGCTATCGCATTTAATATTGCATTAAAATAAAGACGCATGAGGTGACGTATGCTTCATAAACGTTGGTGTACGTTGCGGAGAGTGACTTATTAGCGAAAATTGAATATTGATAATTCTTTCCCATATTATGGATGTACAGAGATGGCTGAGGGTGACGCGACATCCTTGGATTAAAAAAATAAAAGACGTATACAATTCTCTTTAATGCCGTATTTGAGAGTAGCTGTTGAGGAGGGGAAAGTGTGGGGGGAGGGTATGCTCCACCTCCTTCTCCGTACCTTGTCCTTCTCCTCCCTTGCTCCCCTTCCTTTTAACCAGAAATTTTCGCTAAATCCCCCTTTAAATTTAGAGTAAAATTTTCCCCGGTAAATTTAGCGAGGAAACTGAATTGGTGTTAAGATCACGGGAGATTGATTTCCCCGCTAAATTTAGCTGGGAAACTGGACCCACTTATTTTAACAGGGAACATTTTCGTCTAAATTTAGCGGGAAATTTATCAAAAATTTCCCCTCTCAATTTAGCGGGGAAATTTACGTCACGTTACCTCAACACAAAATTCATTTTCCACGCTAAATGTAGCGGGCAAACTGTGACATCCCATAACGCAACGCGTCCGGTTGGGCCGACGCCGACACCTACATCGACTGGCGACGGTGCAGGCGACGCCGCTGAACCAGGAAACTGACGCCTAAGAGCTGCGCTCTAAAGTAGGAACGTGCGCGAATTACCAGATTTTCTCCGGCATATCTAAGAAACTTGGGGAATGACTGCTTCATTCGAGTTACACCAGAAACAAACTACATCTTTTTCTTAAGTGGTTCCTTAGCCAAGGCTTTTGAAGACAGTCTTAATATAGCGCCAATATAAGCCAGTGAGGACTATTTAATAGTTTAGAAAATTGTCAATAATTCTTAATATTTGCAAGATGTAATAATATGCTATTCATCTTATTATTGATGACCCCGAATAATCGGAAGTCGAAATTCTAATTTAATTATTCGGACAATCATATTATTTGAACCTAATTCACAACTCAAATATCCACTCACCTCTAACCAAATGGGCTGTGATTTCTGTAACCGAATGGATTTAAAGTCGTTTTTAATTTAGAATGACGTGGACACCTAATGTAAGAATTCAGTTATTATGTCTTGAACACATCTAATTTTGTTAATTTACAAGCGCGTTTCAAAACTGAATGTTCCATAAAGCGTGCCAAAGCTTCGGTTTACATCAAAACCCAAATTTCTCCTGGCAGAACTGTACGCAATCAAGGAGAAAACAGTCCTCAGTTACTTCAGCTGGATTGCTTGCCGCTGAAAAAAAGTACATTATAATTTCTGTTTCATATTATATTCTATAACGTTTAAAAAGTGCACTGTTGCAAATTAAACGTGTAAAAATCGAACCACACTCCAACTCTTCGAAATATATTTCAATAAACGCTAACTTTCACTGCCGAGTCTCCTTTGCCACTGACAAGTTTTAGCATTCAAGTGAGCACATCTTATCATTTAATTTAGTAAATGAGCCGACCACGGAGCTTATGAAAATGATGATATGGGAGTCTCGCAGTGCGCCGTGATAATTCATATAAATTTATTTTGTTTACGTTCGCGTATTTATTTGATTTGTCGCATGCATATCATAAATCATAAATTTCAATCAGCCCTGAACTACAACATATTTGACGCAGCGAATGATTTATTTCCGCACAGACTGGCTGTAGGAATCAACTTATTCCTCAAAAAATATATTTTCAAAAACCCTACATCTTGAATTAAAGTATAGATCGAGACTGAACTTCTTGATCTGAAAGGTGCAGAAAATATAATAGTGCTGAGTATTTCTGCAGATGTTACGCGACAAGAGTATAGATAAACATGTCAATAATATTTTCTTTTAGAAACCAAACAAGATATCGGCAAGAAATCGCAGAATGAATATTGCAAGAAAGACGGAGGGTTTTCTGCCTCCCAAAAATATAGACATACAGAAATATAAAAAAATCTACGCACAGCTTTATTACTTTCTGGATCTGGAGAATCTTGCGAAAATCCTCAATATGTTCTTATGAAGTGCTTACTTTTCGAAGATGCTCTTCTTCGGTGTCTCTAAATAGAGTGCATTACATAATTGAAAGCAAATTTGCTAACCAACTCGCCAGTGTACTTTACCTCTTTACATTAGATGTCAGAAACCTAAAAGTTATATGCAAAAGATTTTTCAGTCGTACCGCGCATCAAACTATAAAGAAGACTATACACTCTATAACGCTCAATGTATACGATGGAGCAAGTGCGTCCGCCATGTTTTTCTGATTCTTGGATTTTTGGTAATTCACGGGTCGCATAGCATTTGCAATTAGAAACAAAACCTTCTATAAAAGCCATCAGAGTTTGAACCAACGTTTTAAAATAATAGGCCATGGAAACAAAACTGAGTTCACTGTCCACGACAAGCGTCCTCAACATGTGCTTACATTTTTCGAAATTCACAGCCCTCTCCCTGCATCTAAAGCTCCACGCGTTAGTACTCAGAATATAATATACTAGAACTTTTTAAATATATAACGTTTATTGTTCCAGCAAACTATGCGTTTTCATTTCAATCAGCGTCACATACCAAAATTTGCATGTGAATTCAATAACAGACATGCGCGAACTGGGTTCATGCCAACCTGGATCTCAAAATGAGCTTCCTGCGCTACAGCCTTTTAATGTAGTAACCGAACTGTCTGAAGTATTGCAATTTGTTATAAAACTTTTGTCAGAAAAATATGTCTTTGTTGACATGCAGGATTACGCATCATATATTCATCACAGTTTTTGTGATATATTCATATATTCCTTGATGGAACGTTGTGAGGATTAAAAATACAAATTACTTGAGGCATGTATTCTGGAGGTGTATCGAAATAACTTTTATAATATTTAAAAGTTCGTGCAATCGCATTTCAACATATACAAAAAGATCAAATTGCTTCCATTTACAAATCGAAGAGTAATACATCAAGTGCACAAATTATGTTTCCGCCCTTGTGCATGCCAGCAGTCTGGAAAAAATTATATTTGATTGCACTACTGACGGCTGGACCCTGATTAGCTCAGTTGGTAAAGCACTCCGCTAGTCTTGGGAAGTTCCTATGATCCACACCAGAACCGGAAAGATTTCCTTCAGTGGCGACCAGTCGCCTAAAGTGCGCCAGTTACGCTCCAATTCAAGTGAAATTTAATATCTTTTTTGCGTAAATCTTTATATTGGGAACTTCCCCTAAATTATTAGATTAATATCGGGATGCATTTGACCGCTGGTGCACACATTTTAAAAATTGGTATTGCTGCTAATTTCCTAGCCTTTTTATCGCAGGTCTAAGCCCCCCCCCCCCCCTCCCCAAAGAAACATTCGTAGTTATAAAACAAAGCTCGACTAAACCGTTGAAAGTCGGTTTGAAATAATCTTCCAGCAAGGATGTAAAAATATATTTTTTTATATTTTAGGAGAATGGTTTTAGCCAAAAGATAATCTCTGCTTCACTGCGTATTCTTTTTTTTTGTGTGTGTGTGTGCTGGTATGAATTTGCAGTCAACCTAATTCTTGGTATTGCTGAGGAGAAGGACTATAGGAGCGCACTGTACGGCTTGTTTTCTCCAGAGCTCGGGGTTTATTCAACAAAACGCCCGTGGACTTGATTAATTAAGTAACGTAAGAACAATAAACCGAGTGACGTTAATGAGCCGCGACAGGCCGGAGCTCTCCCAAAAGCCGTCGTCGAAGGATGCGAGCTTGACCCAGTTCGGCTTTTGTACTGAACAGGTGCTGGACATATTCAGGGTGCATGCTGTATTGTTCAGGAAGGCCAGGGAGGCTACAAAAGAGTCCCTCCTCGTGCCACAGAACAAGACAAGCCCTAGCCAAACGCTGACGTGCCTTTGGCTATGGCAGCCATGTGCTGCGTCAGTCTTCTTGTTATCCCTACGGGTGTAGTTCTTAAGTATGACACTTGGGCGCAGCAGTAGAATTTCCTTCCTCGTAAGTAAAATAAACTAGCACAGCTCTTTGATAAATTGCACTTGTATCAATAGTAAAAAAACGACAATCGAAAGATAAAATTATTTATAATTCAATAAAGATTCCGCCAGCCACACTTAGATCTGCATTCATCTACCAAAAAACAAGGTGGAGGTACAAGTTCGTGCCGCAACCGCTGGTATACTGTTTCAACCACCAAATATAAGCGGAAAAATAACTGAATTGGTAAGAAACCCAATACTAACAAAAACGTTTCAGGAATGATCTCTACCTGTTTTTGCATGACAAGCGCACGAATTGACGGACATTATGTTTCTTGTATCCATCAGCACATTAAAAACTCCAGTGCTTTCAAATAGCTGGACTTAGACCAGTGAAAACCCGAGATAGCGTTAGTTGCATGTCTGTCGAGGGGCATCTGTAAGCGCTGGAACCTGCCAGCCGGACAAAGTTACGCACGCTGCATGTTGATCCTGCTTTGAAACATGTTCCAGAATGCATGCTTCCCTGAGAGGAGTTATAGCCTAATGTTTACCTACGTATATAATTTCGTTCGTCTTTGTATTGCGATTTCATTGACTGTCGGGAGAAGCGCACGTGCTCTGTTAATTTCGACGACATCAGTTACTGCACTTTTCGGCATTTCTCTATACGACGCTTTAACATTGCTAATACGCTAAATAAATTATTCTGCTACGTCATGACCATATCGTATTTTCCCGCAAAACTTTCGACGCTTAATAATGCTGTTCTTCGCGATTTAGTGCTTTTATTCAATCGATTATTGTCATTAACGTCGGCATTAGCTTTTTAACTGAGTTATTCTGCAATTGGTTTTCTCAAGAATTGCACTGACCTCGTTGATAAGACTGATCGGTTTCCAGCAAGCGGTTTGCTTCGTTCGTATTTTATATGTGCATTTGTTTCTCAAAGCCCCTTAAGATTTTCATGGGCGATGAAAGAGTCTTTCTTATCTAGAAAAAATCAATCTTTAATAAAGAAACCACCTCTTTCTATTTTCATTCACTCAAAAGCGCCTTAGTTTCATTTACCGACATCAAGAGGGTAAAGGTTGGAGAGTGGTAAAAAGTCAGAACGTGCATTCCAGTGGAAAACGGGGATTCGGCGTCTTCAAAAACCGACTGATATCGTCATAACGTACTGCTTTTACAATCATACACAATATTAGTCCCGGAATCCACAATTACATCACGTATCTAGATAATACTATTTATACACGAACCATGTATGAAAAATAATACGTTTAAACGATAAAAACACTCTTTTTATAAAGCACTGATTGATTTGAAGTTGGAGACATTAGAAAAAAAGAACAATCGTGCAGGAACGTGATAGGGTTTACCAAGATCATAAATACAACAGCGAATAAAAAATAAAACATGTGTAAAAATAGAATGAAGGAATGAAGCGCAAATTATCCTCTTGTTTTAAACTTCGAAGATCAAAGTCGATGTTGAAATTATTATATCTAATTAAATGTCCCCGACTGCAACAGCCTAGCCTAAAAGGTCTGTAGTGTCCCCGAGATATTTCAGAGCCCTCGTTATTTGTTCAATCGCAATGGAATAGATAACTCGGTTAATGTCGATAATATAGCTCCCCTACATGGCGGCCTTATAAATTGACTTAGGCGTTTTTATAAACAAGCTCATTTGGTTCGTCATCACGCTTATGACCACTTAAAGAGATTGTGGCTCGAACCAATTAGACTCCTCTGTGCTTCTAATCACAGTCTGATTAAAATTATATACCGAAAAAATGTTTTAGAGCCAAATTCTCAATAACTTTAGGCGACGAACTACCAAAACGTGATTACGAGAAAGCTCATTTGAACAATGCACTAGCGTTTATTTTTGTCGAAAAATATCGGATCGACTCTATTTTGAGGAATACCGAATTGGTTACTTAGTATTTTAAAAGAACTTTCCTTAAGATTGGTTTAGATAACTTCTTTTAATTTTTAGTTGGCATCTCTCCGGCGGTTCTATTGCCCTTTACATTTTTCAGCTACGGATTTTCATATTGCTGCGCGCAGGGCCGAGCAAGCAACGCTCAGTCACGGGCTTCTAGAAGATTCGGATTCGCGCCTATTCTTGCTGCGGACGTAACATTTTTTCTCCTTTCTTTTTCTCGAAAGTGCATGTCCATTCTCACCATTAGCGCGCTACTCTCGATCCCTCATTGCCGAATATTCTAGATAGTGACGTAAACTAGATAAGAAACTCGCCGCGACCTTGTCGGCTCAGGCTCGCCCCGGCGTTCGATCCTGCTGTTACGCGGATTTCGACGCCTGCGACGCTCTGTTGCTATCTTTTTTGTCTTTTTTTTTTTTTGGGGGGGGGGGGGGGGGGGGGCACAAGGTCGCCCCATTAAACATTTCAGTTTCCTCAGGTATTTTTTGTTTCGTCACCTCGTCATTCGTGACATTTTGGTGGAGATGCGGGGTAACGCATGTTGGTGCAGCGTATCTCCAAGGGCCCCCAGTGCAAGTCCGATTTCAAGCCCGGTGAGAAAACCCCTCTACGCCGAACCTGAAACTCGGACAAGCTGCCGCACCAAGGGACAGGATCCTCAATACAGTTCGCTGCTGGAGAAGCCCAAGCCGAAGAGGACGACAATGGTCAACCAGTCGCAGAGCCCGGCCGCTTGTGCCGTCGCGTACCTGCCCGTCGCACCCTGGACTCCGACGCCTTTCCACGAGAACGCCCACGAGGATGTAGGAGACTGGCTGCATCATTATGAACATGTACCCCGCCACAACGAATGGACGGATGAGAACCGCCTCCAAAACCTTTACTTCTCACTTGAAGGCACCGCAAGGCATCACGAATCCTGCTTTACTTCGTGGGAGCCATGCGCCGCCGAATTAAAGCAGACGTTCATCAACTACCACCGTCAGTAGCGAGCGGAGGACCTCCTTCAAACAGGGTCTCAAGGCCCCAACGAAAGCGTAATAGGCTTTGTTGAGGACGTCCTGTGTCTGAGTGCCCGAGCCGATCCGGAGGCCGCCGAAAAGAAGAAAGTTTGCGCTCTCATGCGTGGCGTGAAAAGCAAAATGTTTGGAAGACGGTACACAATCCCCCGACGACTGTCGATGGTTTCTTAACCGAAGACACCAATATCATGCGCACACGGACGGCCCGAGCTAGCCACAACCACCGACTGGGCGGAGCGCCTGGTGCTCCAGCCGTCGCAGCTTTCCTATTGGACCTGAATAGTCCAGCGGTGTCGATAGCCTTCGGGAAATAATCCGGGATATCGTCTGGTAAGAGCTCCGCAAGACCCTACAGTCTGAAGATCGCCAATCCTCACCTTCACTCGCCGAGGTCGTCCGAGACGAGTTTCACCGAGCTTTCCAGCCCGAGACTCCCGTCACCGTAGCAGCACAAGAAAAGCCAGCTCTAAGCTACGCCGCAATGGTCCAAGGAGCGCCACCAGCGCCCCGTCCGTACATGGCACCTTCCTGACGTGAACCTCCAGAGCCGCAATACCCCCGACGCCTTGAAGATCGGGCGCACGTTCGTCCAGAACAAGCTGCGGCAAGGAAGACCGACGCGTGGCGGACGCCGACAGGCGACCGCTGTGCCACTACTGCGGTGAAGCGGACCCCATCTACCGACGATGCCCCAACCGCCAGCTGGGCGTCCGACGGTTTGCGCCCAACGACCTTCAACGACGTCTCAAAGAGCTACCTTGGAAAATCGACTATTACCTCCGCCCCTCTTCATCTCCTGAGTCGTTTCCACAAGGATTCCGTTTACCGTCTCCTCGACGCTCGACATCGCCCTTCCGCCGCTCTCGGCGAGACAAACTAACACCCATCGTAAAAGAACTTGTTGGGCTAGTTGGAGTTGACTGTATCGTACCATGGTTAAAACCGCTAAAAAGACGTACACAAGACAGAAGACAAACACGGACGCAACGTCGTGTTTCTTGCAGAAACACTACGTTTCTGCAAGGGTGTCGAATAACATCAATGTTATCCTAGATGGCCACGACGCGATGGCACTCGTCGACACCGGAGCAGACTACTCCCTTTTGGGTGGGAGACTCTCTCGTCGCCTTCGGAAAGTTACGACGTCGTGGGACGCAGCGCAAACACGAACCACCGGCGGACTTCTCCTCAGACCTGTCGGCCGGTGCACTGCTCGCGTTGAGATCCACGGTGAAACATGCCCAGTGAAGTTCGTCGTTCTGCAAGACTATGTGAGGGTCGTCATTCTCGGGATGGACTTCTTGTGTGAACACGGCGCCATCATCGACCTTGCGAAGAACAAGCTGACGCTTCGGAAACCTGTTGCATCGGCGGAAGATCCCAAAGCGACATTAGCTGCAGTGCGAGTCCTTTCCAGCCACGTAAACCTGCCGCCTCTGTCGGGTGTCTTTATGCCCGTCGGAACCGATGAAGCCACCATCGGTGTAGCGCTGTTGGAAGGAAGCGTCCAAATTCTTGGACGTGGAATTGACATTGCAGGGCACGTAACGGAGCTCCAAAACGGGCGTACCGTAGCACTTGTCGCAAACTTCCGGCAAGAGTCGCAGCACCTGACAAAGGGTACAGCTGTAGACTACGTCGAGGAAATTCAGGACTCAGCCGCGATCGCCGCGATCTCAGAAGACGCCTCTCGTACGCAGCAGAAGAGAACCACGTCGTCAGAGCTCGACATCGACTTGTCCCTCCTAGCCCCACAACGACGACAGCTGACTGACGTCCTCGCTGAGTTCAGTGAGTGCTTTGCCACATCGTCAAGGCTACGCCAAATAGCGGTTGCGAAGCATAAAATTGTTATTGACGATGACGTGCCCCTATTCATCACTCGCCGTACCGAGTTTCAGTGAAGGAGAGGGAAACCATCCAGAAACAAGTCCAAGAGAAGTTTGACGACAATATTTTACAGCCTCCAAGCAGTCCGTGGGCCTCTCCAGTCGTGCTGGTGAAGAAGGACGGAACTCTTAGGTTCTGCGTGGGGTAGAGGCGGCTGAACGCTGTTACGAAGAAAGATGTTTATCCGCTTTCCCACATAGATGAAACCCTCGACCGTTTATGCCACACCCGGTACTTTTCGTCGATGGACTTGAAGAGGGGCTACTGGCAGATCGAGCTCGATGAACGGGACCGCGGGAAGACTGCCTTCGTCACTCCCCATGGACTCTACGAGTTCAAAGTGATGTCCTACGGACTCTGTACGGCGCCGGCGACTTTCAGCGGGTCATGCATACCGTGTTAACGGCACTGAAGTGGCAGAGGTTCCTGGTTTACCTGGACGACGTCGTCGTATTTTCGTACGATTTTGGCGAGCACTTGAAACGGCTTAGGGCCGTCTTCCAAGCCATCAAGACCGCAGGGTTCACCTTCAAGCCAACGAAGTACCGCTCCACCTTGACCATGTTGTCAGTTGCGAAAGAGTACGCCCTGACCCGGCGAAGACATCCGCTGTAGCCGAATTTCCTCGACCGTCGGACAAAAGGCTATTAGCAGATTCTTGGGGCTTTGCGCGCACTACAGGCGCTTCGTTCAAGATTTCGCGATCATTTTGGCGCTCCTTACACATCTTATGAAAAACGCCGTGAAGTTTCAATGGGCAGAATAACAAGAGCAAGCGTTCGACGAACTGAAGTGAAGACTTCAGACACCTCCGAATTTCGGACATATCGACCCGTACGTCGAAACAGACATTCTCACGGATGCAAGTAACTCCGGACTTGGCGCGGTATTGGTACAGCTGCAGGAAGGCACGGAGCGGGTTATTGCCTACGCAAGTCGGGCACTGTCGACGGCGGAGAAAAATTATTCCACGCCTGTAAAAGAATGTTTCGCGGTCGTATGGGCGATCACAAAGTTTCGTCCGTATATATACGGGAATCCGTTCCGCGTGGTTACAGACCACCACTCACTCCGTTGGCTTGCAAATCTCAGACCCTTCAGGACGCCCTGACCGATGGAGTCTTCGACTGCAAGAATTCGACATGACCGTGGTCTACAAGTCAGGACGGAAACATAGTGGCGCCGTCTGCCTTTTCAGAGCCCCCGTCGAAACGTCAGGCTCTACCGACGAAGACGACGACGAGTGTTTTCTAGGTGCCGTGGACACCGACGACGTGGCAGGACTTCAACGAGATTATTTAGAGCTGTGTGCCCTGATCGAGCATCTGGATGAAGGTGGAAGTACTGTTCCTCGTCTCTTTTTACGAGCTCTGCCTACCTTCTCTATTCGCCGAGGTGTACTTTTTAAAAACAATCTCGGAACCAGTTATTCGCCGTGGCTTCTGGCAGTCCCTACCAGCCTTCGAGAAAAGATCTTTCAAGCCTGCCGCGACGACCCGACTTCAGGACACTTCGGTTACAGCCGCGCACTAGCCCGAATACGTAAAAAAATACTACTGTCCCAAGCTTCCGAAGACCGTCCATCTCTACACACGATCGTGCCATGAGTGCCAGCGACGCAAGAAACTGCCGTCAGAGCCAGCAGGTATTGTTCAGGCGAATACCCCTCCAACCAAGCGATTCCAGCAAATTGGGATCGATTTGCGAAGTCCTTTTCCACCGTCGACAATGGAAAACTGCTGGATAATCGTCGCCACAGAACATCTTACAAGTTACGCCGAGACGAAAGCCCTTCCGTCAGGGACTGGTGTCGAAGTCGCCAAGTCCTTCATCGAGTCCATCGTCCTCCGGCACGGCGCCCCCGAAGTCCTGAACGCAGACCGAGAGTCATCTTCCATGGCGCAGTTGACCCAAGAGATCCTTCGTCTAATCCGCACGGATTACCGTCGAACAACTGCATACCTTCCGTACACCAACGCGTTGACGGAGAGGCGCAACAAATCAATCGTCGAAATGGTTTCCATGTACGGCAACTTGGAGCACAAGACCTGGGTGGAAGTGTTGCCCTACGTCACGTTTGCATACAGCACGGCAGCGCAAGAGACCACAGGAGTGACGCCCTTCCAGCTGGTGTATTGCCGGAAGGTGACGACTATGCTAGACTCCATGTTGCCGCACGAGCCAGTCGACGACGGGAGCGATGACGCCCAGCCAGGTGAGTGCTCAACGGTCAGAAGAGGTCCGCCAGCTAACCGTACTTCGGATTCAAGACCAGCAACTTGTCGACGCCGGCCGGTACATTCTTCGCCGGCGTGACGTCCACGTGCACCCCGGGGACAGAGTATGGGTCTGGACACGAATTTGGCGACGTGGGCTCGGAGACAAGCGTCTCAAGCGTTAGTTTGGACCTTACCATGTTCTTCGCCCTCTTGGGGACATAAAATACGAGGTGCATCCTGACGGAACTCGACCATCAAGACGACGCCAACCGCGACACGAAGTAGTCCACGTTGTGCGCCTCAAGCAGTCCTACGCTCGATAGGACTCTAAACTGTGTGCCCACGCTACGCTTGTTAGGACTGTGTTTTACAAATATGTGTAGTCTGCCATTCTGTTCCTTTGCTTTGCTTTAGAGTTCATCGTGACGATGCCTTTTAAAGGGGGAGGGGTGGGGGGATAATGCCGCCCCCAGGACCGAGCAAGCAACGCTCAGTCGTGGGCTTCTAGAAAATTCGCGTCTATTCTTGCTGCGGACGTAACTTTTAACATTTATTATTCCTGCTTTATTTTTCTCGAAAGTGCATGGTCATTCTCTCCCCGAGCGCGCTGCTCTCTATCCCTCTTTGCCGAATATTCTAGTTGGTGAAGTAAACTAGATGAGCACCTGGCCGCGACCTTCTCGTGTCAATCTCGCCCCAGCGTTCGATCCTGCTGTTACGCCGACTTCGACGCCCACGACGCTCTGTTGTTATCTTTTGTTTCCTTTTTGTTTTTGGGCACAAGTTCGCCCAAATAAACTTTTCAGTTTCCTCAGTTGTTCTTTGTTTCGTCACATTGTCATTCGTGACTATTTCTGAACTCACTCCTGGATTAAGAACGCAATAGTTGGGCAGCCACTCTGCTATCGGGATTTCACTGCTTTCAAGGTTATACATTTTTTTCTGACCTGTAAAGTGGTATCTTTGCCTCAGAAATACAATTTGTGCAGAACGGGCAACGCGTAATGTGTTTTTATTACATACGATAACAAACCCTGATTCGATGTATAGAGGACCAGCTTTCATGGAGCGAACAGTTCACGTGTTTTATTAAAAGCTTAAAATTGAATCCGGGTAGGGTATACTCTCCTGCATGGTCGTGCCCACGCGGGAGACAAAACAAAACGACTTTGTTTGCGTCAAATCACAGTAGCACTATCGTACCTGCAACGAGTCTCTGACAAGTCTGTTTGCAGCGAAAAAAATAGGTTGTTACTCAATTTCCGCCCGAAGACGTAAAAAAAAAGTGTCATGCTGTCGTGGACCGCAATCCTGGCATTTTCAGAGCAGTGGTAGTGGACGTGACAGATGCCTGTTCTGCTGCAGGTCTCCCTCCAGCTTGACAGTCCACAGAAACTTCGGCAACCAGGAGCTGAAACGTCGGGACCATACCAACATTCACGTTTGCTCGTGTGTTTTGTTTTTGTTGTTTGCCATAACTTTTGCTACCAACCACTAGAATCTCGACATCCGACACCATGACACTTGGTGTTTGCGACGTCATTTGTTGCCACTTCGGGGCCACTTTTGATGTATGGCAGGAATAAGACGCTAAACACACCAGTAGGAGGCGCGTTCCAGGTACCGTGTAGTGGACCCCTGTGAAAAGGCAACAGCTATGAACTATTATTCTTGCCAAAGACGGGAAAGGGTACATGTCCGTGTAGTGGCACCTTCAGGCGCAGAATGGCAGGGAGCGGTTTCAGTTGCCTCGCTTGCAGCGCGAGCATGCAACCATGGAATGGACAGTTGGGCTAGTTGGTAAACATTGATGATGAAAAACAGCGCGAAGTACAAAGACGTGAAGAGAGAAACACGTACAGGAGAAAACACTGGCTGTATGCATTTCTCTTGTCCTGTATGTATTTCTCTCCTCTGTGTCCTTGTGTGTCGTGTTGTTTTTTCATCATGCTACCATAGATCACACTTCGAAGTCTTGGGGCTCCTCTGAACGTGCACGATCAGCCATGGCACGACAAGAGGCAACGAATGAGTGCTGAAGGCTGGGTCGTCCAAAAGAGATGCCCTGCCCTTCTCATACTCTCTGGAACTATAGCCTTTCTAGAGTGGTGTTTTAGTCGCTATGTTTCGTAAAGTTTTGGACGTTTTCTGTATCACGACGAATAAAACGACCTGCATCTACTACGACGTGTCTCTGGCATGGCTGGCAGTGGAACGAAAATTGCTGCAGGCCTATATCTATTGCTATTCGCAAGTGTGCCTCTTACAAAACGGCAAGTACACGAAACTATAACAAGACATGTTAAATGCTTATTTTTTTATGAAATTAATAGAGCATCCTACAATGTTGCTTTCTAAAGCGCAGCGGCGTAGCGAGAAAATATTTTCAGGAAGTGTTTCAAGGTGCTGACACACACACACACGCGTACGCACACACACGCACGCACGCATGCACGCACGCACGCACTCACACACACACTATATATATATATATATATAATAAGGTAAAATTTCGGGGGGTGTTCTGACACCTGAACACCCCCCTTGTATACGTGCCTTCTAAAGCGCATCCAATAGATCAAACGGGCTTTGGTCATTTGAGCACTTTTCAATGTTATGTTTGCATTTGAAAAAAAATATTGTGACAGAAATGTGAGGTCAAATACTGTGTTGCTGTAGGTCATAAGAAAGGGCGCATCGATTCCGCTTCATCCATCTAAATATTGCAGTACACAATTGGGCCTAAATATCTAGTGAACATTCAATAAAATACATAAAAAGATTATTTTGCGTTTGATTGACAAACCGAGATTCAACGCCCCTCGACATATCTACTCTCTCGCTAAAAGATGTCAATACACCCAACTCTTTATATGACCTTCCTTTCCTCTTTTAGGAGCTTTTAACCCACTGTACTGAGTCTGTAAGGAAAGAGTGCGCACGCTGTGTTCACGTGAAATAAAAGCAAAACATTCCAAAACATTATGACCTCGTTCACACCGTGGTCCTTGCAATTTACAGCCAGATAACTTTATGAAAAGCTACACAACCTACACACGTGGTGTTTACAAGCGGGAAACAGCCTGCATAAATCGCTACACTTTTCGCGCGAACACGACATCGGCGCTGTTTCGCAATTTATCAGGAAAGAGTATTAGTGGGCTCACAATTTTACCCCTTATATTAGAGCCCTATATGAGCTCTTTCTATTACAATGATATCGTTTGTGGCAGCCTTTCGGTTCTAAAAGAAAAACACAAAAAACTGACGATTGCTTGTTGGTGCTAACGGTGTCGCGCTCTGTACATACGAATTGCCAAAGTGAGATATTGCTGTAGTCACAAAAAACAGGGCGTTTTTGAAGTCGAGGATCGCGCGACGTCCAGCACGTGATTTTTGCCTTTAACTCTGATTTCGCTCTGCGTGAACGTTCAAGAATCACAAGACGTTAAAGTGATATTGAATTCTACGAAGCTTGCTCTGGAAGCGCGACTCTCCTCCTTGCCTTTGCCACCCTGTCAGTGACCGTAGAACGGGGACTAAAATGAGCGGGCGTTGTGACCTCGTCGACATTCAATATGAGAGGTCGTGAAAATGTGAATTTAAAACTAATTCGGCATCAGTGTTGTCCATCTACACCAAGGGTCTCACTCATTTAAGTATGGAGGCCAGATATCCTACCCCGGAAAGGTCGAGGGCCAACGTAAGGCCATGGTGGGGTTTGAGAAGGGATCTCGTGCTTTCTGCGTGTGCGATTTCTAGGCTTGATTTGTTTCTATGAATCCTTAAGATACTTATCTCACGTGATAACATAAATTAAAATTACACCGCGTAGCCACCGTGTTTGCATATTATTTTTATAGAACAAGAAAGTAGGCTCATTTCATAGCAGTTCCTTTTTTCTCAATTCACTCGGGAATTAATCAAGCACTACACGTCTCGAAAAAGAAAATTATTCGTACGACAGTTTTCACTTTCTGACTATTTTTATATCAGCAGTCTGATCAAACAGTTATATCTTAAAGTTAATACTTCCTGAAGGCGAGAATTCCAAGCTTCCTCTTTGGGCGTTGCTCCTGCTGTGCTAGAGTTTGTGCAGCCGAAGTGACAAATAGCTGGAAAGCAAAAATTAAAACTAAACACAAGTCTAATTAAAGCAGTATAGTATACACCATGTGAATACGTTATAAGAGCAGACCTACGTTTCGAGCTGAAATCAAAGGGGAAAAATGGGTTATTAGGGCTCACGCCAATTCTACCGTCCGTGTCATGGAAACAAAGGCTCACAGCGAGTTGCTTGCACGCCGCGCGCCGGCGAGTCGCGGGTTTCCTGAGGCCCGCAGGCGGCATGTTTGAGACCGATGAAAATAATTCCTAGAGAAGGGGAACCAGAGGGACAAAGAACAAACAGAAATCTCCAAACACAGCTAATTGACTGGTGCCTTTGTCTTTTGTCCCTCTTGTTCCCCGTCTCCAGGGATTATTTTCATCATTCTTGTCCAGCTCGCTTGCACCTTCGCATTTAATTGCATTCTAATAATGTTTGAGACCCCTAATCAATACTTTTGTTCTTTACCTTTTCGTGGCGAGTGTGCGTTTTTCGGCGTGAAGCTTCCCGATGCGCACATGTGTATAAAAAACGGGCTTTAAAGATAAAATAGGAGCATTCACGTGGGTGGAGAAGTTCTCAATAGACAGAAGTAGAAGTATTTTTTGGCGTGATGGTATGCTGATATTTGCGATGTCATCAATCTTCATATGAGAACTGAAAGCTTATAAAACGCAGGATGTATCGAATTATGAGCATGCTATTTCAGCTCCATAGCCAATCAGGTTGCGCCGCTTTCCGTTAAGAACGCTGGATGACGAATCACGAAACAGGAAGAGCGAGCATAATGAGCGACGCACTGCATTGCTTAAGATGGTTGAGTGTAGCAAGCAGATCAGGAGGGTTCCAACACAGTCGCTTTGTACGTTGCATGCGAAAGCAGATTGCGTCAGCGCGACTAGCGGCTCAATATAATAATACAACACCGCTGGCAGCAATCGCACTAATTTTATCGGTGGGATCCAAGACATTATGCCTTTTTTCTTCTTTTTTTTTTTACGCTCACCCTCCGCAATTCGAAGCCATATGCCCTACGGTAGTGTATTTCCGTCTGCGTGATGGGGCTGTTCCTGCGCTGCTGTTATTCCGCATTAATATTGTTATGTCTCGACGTTTACATATTTAGATGTAAAAATAATAATAATAAATAATAATAATCAATCAATCAATTAGTGCTTATTATAGTATCCAGGAGCAACCAATCGGTCTTAGAGCTGGCACACTTTGTGGGAGACGAGGGTGGAAGAAGAAGGGGCAGAGGGCACGTGACAGGCGGTCGGCCAGAGACACGCGCTGGCACCAAAGAGTGCGGGCTGTGCAAGGCTGGGGCTGGCCGGAACGACGGAGCCGTTCTGGCTGGTCTGGCCCATGGCAATCCCCGGAGCGATCCACCAGCGAGGTTCTAACCAGGACCGGAGGGAACGGTGAGCCCTGGCCATAACGGCCTGGGCCATGACGATCCCGGAGTGGTTCCGTAGTGACACTCGGGCTATGATAGTTCGGAAGAACTAGCCTACGCAGCGCTGGCGTGGGAAGGACGATCCGCAGGCCTGTACACGGACTCCGACTGCGAGCTCTGAACGGCGGGCGACAACCAGTGTCTGCCGGCCCGGAGTGTAGGCTCTTGAGGGCGTGCAACCCGGAAGTATAGTAAGCCCGTTCGCTGTCTTCTCGTTGTGTTGTGTCACTCCCTGGGAGACGAGTGAATCGCCGGTTGATTGCGCGGCGGCTATTATTATAGAGGGAGAAAGTTCACTTCGGGGAGCCACACGTACAACGTCCGTGTTCGAAAAGCATAAATCTAAAGAATTACCTTCGTCGTTTAGAATGGTATTGTGCTGTCTAACATCTAAAAATTAAGTAAAGTTGATGAGATAGTTGCATTTTGTTTACAATAAAATATTGTCAGTAAGGACATTGAACTGTGTCCAGTTAACACCTGGAGCGTAAAAATCCCCCATGATTGAGGTATTGTTTCCCTGTGAGTCATTCATTGAATGTTCAACGTCAGCCAGACATCTGTGGAAATCATCTGGTGTCGTCTGAGGAGGAAAGTAAAACAGACCTATAAAAATATGTTTCCTCATAGAACACTCAATTTCTACCCACAGAGACTCAAGAAACATTTCCCACTCCTCACGGCTTCGTGAGTTATACAGTCAGTCAACTGCAACCAATACACTGCCTTCTACTCGGCCCCGGGAAGCAAAATCACGATCGTGACCGTAGATGTCAAAACCGGGCGAAAAGTAATCGGAACAACGAACACTGGGACGTAACCATGTTTCCGTTAAGCAAACAATTGAGTAACTAAAGAGCGTGATGTTGGTAAAGAAACATTCATCTTTCGTCCGCAGGCCATGGACATTCTAATAAATAAATCGATGTTACTCATTCTTGTACATAGCGTTCGGCTTGTGGGCCTCCTCGGACGACTGAAGAAGTCCTTGACGAAGTGCGCCTCTGAAAAAGGTTTAAAAAACAGTCCTTTGGTCACAAAGCAGGGTCAGAGAGTATCTCGAAATCTTCGGCAGCTACAGAGACGTGAAAGGAGGCGTAGGTATTGTAGCGAATCTTCAGTCGGTGGCACTTCACGTTTTCCATATCGAGTGAGCACAGATGTCCAACGATGTCACTAGAGGTGGTGACCGGATCCAGCTTGATCACAAACAATGCCGTCCGGCGGGAGGATGAGGGGGCAACGCTCAGCTTGCATACCACGGACACTCCTGCTTGCGCAGGGATTCAAGCATTCGAGCATATCGGGCTTGGCTTAACAGGCAGTGCATAATCTTCCGAAGCCACCCTCACCAGCGCAGAGACCAGTGCTTTCGGGCTCATGGGGTTCGGCTTACCAGGCAGCGCATCATCTTTCGACGCCACGTTCACTGGTGCACCGGCAAACTTTGCAGAGAGAGCCGAAGTGGCCGAAGCGGGAGGGAAGCCTAGGGCCACAGCATATGTTCTTCCACCATAGGACTCTGCATGAGCTTCAGCATCAATCCTGCTCGTTTTCCAAGCACGTCGCGTGAGCTGCTAGCTTCCGCCCGCAGTCGCCAATGAGACAAATGAGCTCACCTCACACTGAGGAAATGAGTGTTCGGTCTCCGGAAAGCATACGCACTTCGTATGCGCGCAAAGTTGGAACTCGGTGCAGCACAGACATTTTCGTAGTCCGTAGAAGCAGCTGTTAGGTCGCAAAAGCAGCAGTATCCGGATCACCATGCAGAATCTACACTCTAATGCAATACAATGTGATGCAAAAACATGCATATAACTTCAATAACTACAATATGATGCAATAAATGAATATATAAAAACACGCACCCACGCGCGCGCGCACTCACGCGTAGTTATGTTGTTTCATTAAAATCTTGAAGCAATTGTTTTAATTTTTTGTTGAGAATTCACACTTATGTGTTTTCCGGCAGGTGATTGAAGATTGAAGGCACATAAAAATTGCGAACTCTTTTTTCATAGTTCGTCGTGATAGATGGAACTTTATAGCGTTCGGTCCGACGAAGTGATCTAGATACTATATGGGGGTTCTTTATAGTCATCGCTCCAAAAATATTTCAATACAAAACTCTGAACCAATAAAGAACTGAGTAATAATAGTCAATCAACAATCAATCAATCAATGTTTTTATTGAAGTGCAAAGGAATAACCTCGCGGTCTTGGTACGGGCGCACTCAGGAAACATGAAAAACATAACACTACACACAACAAACAAACAGTAAACAATAAAAACACTTAGAACAGATCACATCTATCAGATAAACTCTCTATGGTATACCACCGCCATAGCGAAAGAAAATAAAAGCGAGAGTATAAAATTTGGTTATGAGCAACATAATCAAGTGCAAAGAATGGTAAGCAAAATCTAGGTGGAGGACCTTTAGCTTTCTGATGAACTCCGGTGTGTTATTGTTAAATATATCAATTGTGTCTGTAAAAAAAAAGAATTGTAGGTGTACCCAATTCTTGACACGGGGTCGTGAAGATTAGTTATGCGAGCATTGTAGAAGGATGCATTTTGCCGTGTAGTTTTTACGGGAATTTTCAAACGTACATTTGATGTGCAATCAGTGATGTCATGAATACGTTTGTACAGAATTATGATATTGGCATGTTCTCCCCTACGCCACAGGGTGGGCAATACCAAGCTATGTTGGACTGGGACCGCTGGATCATCGTTTGAGGTAGAGGCATTGCACGACGAGAAACGATGTCTGTAGATACATAAAAACTTATTCTCAACACGTTCGATCCTACCAGATTTCGTCGCGCAGATTCCATTCCGTACAACAGAGGCATACTCAACGTGTGGGCGACATAAAGCACTGTACAGTGTGACAAAAGTACTAGGGTTATTAAACTCTTTAGTAATGCGGCACGTAATACCAAGGGTGCGTAAAGCTGAGCTCACATTGTGGTCAACATGACTCGAAAAGCGTAATGTACTATCAAATACAACTCCAAGTTCTTTGATTTCATTCCCACGTGCCAAAAGGTCTGACTGAATGTCCTAAAAGAATATCATATTATATGTCTTTCGAGTGTAGAACATTACTTTAGTTTTAAGGCATTCCGTTTGCACCAGTTTTCGAAAGCATATACATCATTTTGCAGCAAAACACAGTCGCATTCGTCTCGTACCACTATAAACATCTTAATGTCATCTGCATATTGTAGAAAGGAGCAGTGACAGATCACAACCGAAACATCATTCACAAAAACTGAAAACAGAAGGGGGGCCGAGAACGGAACCTTGGTGTACACCCGTCGTAGCCTGATAAGCTGCAGACTAATTACCATTCGAGCTGACAAAACAGACTCTTATCACGCAAGTAACTTTTGAGCAATAAAAGTAACGAACTATGGACATCAAGCTTTGACAGTTTTGCTAGCAACATGTCGTGATTTACAAGATCAAACGCTTTAAATAAGTCAAAGTAAATTACATCAAGCTGGCGTCTATTAGAGACGACCTGAGCAGCAGTTGACATGAAACAAGAAGGTTAGTCGTGGTTGAGCGACCCGCCAGAAAACCATGTTGGCTAGGGATGAGAGAATGTTTGAGCTTAAACGACAATATTTTGTGCAAAACTGTTTCGAAGAGTTTTGAAAATGTACAAAGAAGAGTTATAGGCCTGTAATTTGAGGCGCTGGTTCCTGAACCGGACTTATGTACAGTTCATGTGGTCTTGAACCGGACTTATGTAGGAAAGTGTTTTCCGTCCACAAGACGGGAAACACTTCAGTTTTTACGCAGTTCTTAACAATCTGTACCAAAATAGGGATAAATATTGCACCATAGGTCTTCAACAGGACCGACGGAATGCCGTCATGGCCAGAGGACACAGACGGCTTCATCTTCTTCACACACTCATGCAATAGCTCCTGATCAAAAAACGCAATACAGGTTGCATGACTAGAGGCAGCTGGCGCTGCGTTAATGGTGGAGTTCGGTTGATGCCTAAATATACACTGAAAGTGGTGGGCAAAAATTTCGCAAACATCTGTGGTCGACTTTTCCTGTAAGTTCAGCAATGTGATCTCCCTCCCACATTTTGTCTTTGCTCGAGACGGAACATATATCCAAATTCCATATGATCCTGAGTTAAATGCAACTCAAAAGAATTAACGTATACGGGTGACGATCAAGCCTCATAAATTCCTTGCCTAAAGACCTTAGACGCTAAATTCTGATTTCCATCCAGGGAAACTGTTCTTTTAAAATTTTCTGGAAGCGCGCAATTTCTTATTCGTTAATCTGCGTATTTCATTTGGGAACCAAAAAAGAAACTTAGAACCTGCGGTTTTTCGTAACGGGATAAACTGGTGCATCCCTTCTCGAACGATGTGTGTGAACTCACGAACCTGTTCATCAACGTCAGTGCATCGAATGATCGAAGACCAATCGTAATCGGCAAGATGGTTTTATAGACCAACGTAATCTCCAGCGGAAAAATTGTGACTAATCACATTAGAATTCTTCCGTAAACAACGCCTAATGCCCTCCCGAGGTGCTACGACGATCGCCAGATGGGGGTGATATCTGTCTGGTGGAACTAAACTTGATGCGCACTTAGTTATACGTGTACCATCTAAATCTGAGAAACACAAATCAAGCATGTTTGCCTGGCAATTGGGAATGCAATTGTGTTGCTTTAAATTCGGAGATGAAGCAAAGTTAAGTAAGAACGCAGATTTCTGAGCAAGGTAGTAATTATTAAAAGACGCTATGGCTGTTCCCCAGCTTATATTGGGGACACTGAAATCACCAAGAACAATAAATTTGAATTTGTCTAGGCACTAGTTGTACTTTCAATAGCTGGTTAAATTCACCAGGAGAGGTGTCGGGCGGCAAGTAGTATGCGCCAAGCAGAATGCGTTCACCATTGACACTTGCAGTTCTATCCACACTGATTCAAGCGATGTCTCCAGGTCAGGACGTCTTATGGGCGGTAATGACCCATCAACTACCATCAAAATGCCTCCCCCGTCTTTTTCTTATTAGAGGATTCGCGATCATGTCGAAATACCGTAAACCTTGGAGGGTAAAAGTCAGAAGAAGAAACATCTAGACAAACACAAGTTTCAGTGAGAACAATAATAGAATCAGCAGTAAAAGCGACGTTAGAAAAAAATCGTTAGTCTGTGTGCGAAGACCACGGACGTTCTGGTTATGTATTTTCAACAGCATTTCCTGAGTAATAATAATCAGTCAATCAATCAATCGATGATTATAAAAGTGTCCAGGAACAACCAATCGGTCTTAGTGCTGGCATACTAAAAAACATTTGCAAAATCATACACATACAAATACGCATACACACGAGTGCAGAAGGAGAACGGAGTTCTCCAGTCAGAGAATAAAAATATTAACAAGTATGAAGACACTCAAATCAACAAGGGAAATCGAAAGCACAAAACAGAGGCATCACCAGGTGTGAGAGCAAAAAGCAAATACTACATCAGCTCTTCAACTGATCAGCCCTTTTCCTGCAAGAGGAAGATTCGAACAGCATTTCCGAACTTGCTCCCGCATGTGTTAAAAATATAAATTGTGTCAGAGTAGCGATTATAACACTCAGCCGATCTTTGGATCAGGTTTAATTGGCTAAAATGTCGAAATATATAAAAAGATGATTGTAGCCGTGTAGGCACACGTGGAACTCTGAGGCTCACTTCGGACAGAAGGCTGGGAGAGTTAATCGAGCCGTGCAGGGTCTTAAACAAGAACAACAAATCTGCCTTCACCCGACGCTGCTGCAGGCTCAACAAGTTGACAAGTTGCGAGTTACACACACCGTTCCGACAAGGATCACCTTTCTCAAGGTAACGATATTTAAACATAGAAATAAATTTGTTTTGGACTCGCTCGACAGATAAACTGTTAGTTTTGGAAATGCCGTTCCAAACAACCGAGGCGTACTCTAGCTGCGATATAACTAAGGAACAACACGGCGTAAAAAAAGCGGACGGGCTTTTGAACTCCTTCGTTATGCGAGACACGGCACCTAACGTGCGCAAGGCCGATTGAACCACTCTGATAACGTGAGTGCCAAATCTCAGGGCTGAATCAAAGACAACTCCAAGGTCCCCCAGTTCACTTACACGTGACAGCAGTTCGCCATGATGACTATATGTAAAGAATATATCATGGGTCTTGCGAGAATATGTCATTATTTTGGTTTTAGAATGATTCAAACGGAGGTCATTGTCTAAACACCAACGACCGAAGGAATATGCGTCATTCTGAAGCGCAATGCAATCCTCTAAGGTTAATATTTTTTTGTAAAGTTTTATATCATCAGCGTACTCCAGAAATGAAGAATTTAATATAACTTGAGAGACATCATTTACAAAAATATTAAAAAGGACGGGGCCCAAGACAGATCCCTGAAGCACTCCAGAGCTTGCCTTGTACAAGGACGAGGTAGTATTGTTGACGCGGACGTAGGCTTGCCTACGTCCGCAAACGTAGGCAAGCCTACGTCCGCGTCAACAAATAGCTTTTTCACAAATTGTATACCGAACCACATACTCCGTACGAGGAAAGCTTGTATAAGAGGATATTGTGGTTGACTACGTCGAATGCCTTACTCAGGTCGAAATAAAAAACGTCAAGCTGACCTCTGTTACAAACTACTTCAGAGGAAGCAGACATAAAAGATACAAGATTGGTGGATGTCGATCTGCCGGACATGAAACCATGCTGATTAGGAATGACTATAATAAGAAAATTACTATTATTATTTCGAACAACGAAATAATAATAAGAATAAGAATAATAAATTTGTATTCAGGCTTCTTAAATTCTTAAATTCATACGAGAGTGCGGGAACAATCAAAGCCAACAGTGGCTTCTGTGACGCCGCCCCCCCCCCCCCTCAAAAAAAAAAAAGAAAAAAAAAGAAACACAGGTGGAATGTCCAAGAACACAGTCAGTAAAAAAGTAGCACTAATAAAGCAGAAAACGGGAAAGAAAACGATGATAAAGCAGTTAGGAGTGCACAAGACAGGATGACTAAGATATACACTCTAAGAAAAAAGATGGTCTCAAAGGACAAACGGCAGAATTTGGTCCTCTGAACTCCCATTTGCTCACGTAGAGACCATCTGGTTCTAGCTAGGTACCGTGCGCAAATGCTGGGGACTAACTGTACTCGACCAGGACCAACCGAAAGGCGCGTGGGAGCAAAAGCAGCCGCGGGTTCAAAAGCGCGGGAGCAAAAGCAGCGAAAGGCGCGCGGGAGCAAGAGCGCGGGAGCAAAAGACGCGCGGACAAAGATGGCGGCGTATGCTGCATCGCTGATGGCCAGCGTTAGCGACGCACTTACTGTTTCGGAACGCAGAGGGAGGTATCCACAGACAAGCGTAGAGTCAAAAATTGCAAGAGGGGACATATTTAAGGGTTAAAGCTGACTTTATAACGATCGCAGGCTTCCGTACCAGCACGTCGTGGAAGCCGCCGCTGACTCGAGCGCAGCCATTGTTGATGCACTGGCCATGCGGCTTTTGACCATTGTCCTGGCGTTCTTCCCCTTTGCATACTTTTGAACGTGCTTTGAAAGCGTTCATATTTTCTTTTTGGTTTAACTGGAAGGTAGAAAAATGTTTTGCCACGTACGACGTGGTAAAAACGTTTGCAAAGACAAAAAAGATAAATTCTGGTGTCTTTTCTTTTGTATTGTTTACAATCTTTTTTTTTTTTTTTTCGCAAGAGATGATGCGGCTGCCACAGAGACGCGCATGCGCAAAGTAGCGCAGTCTATGCGGTGAAGCCAGAACATGGCTGCCGGGAGCCTATGCGGACGCTGTTTTATAGACTGTCGCAAATGATTACGGTGTGTTACGTTACTTCTTAGTAAGAGATACACACCTTGGAAAGTTTAGCAACAATATTGGAGAACAATATTGGTGCGAAAACAGCACCATATTGTCACGGATGACAAGTGACGAGGCGGTGAATGACTGAGTAAACGGAACATTTCATGGGGCGAACTTGTGCCCAAAAATAAAAGGACAAAGAAAAATAACAACAGAGCGTCGCGGGCGTCGAAGGCGGCGAAGCAGCAAGATCGAACGCTGAGGCGAAACTGACTCGACAAGGTCGCGGGCGGCCTCTTATCTAGAGTGCGTCACTATCTCGAAGATTCGGCGAAAGCGGCTCGAGCGTCGCGCGCTCGGGGCGAGAATGAACATGCACTTTCTAGAAAACAAAAGCAGGAATGAATGATAGAAGTTACGTCTAGAACAAGAATAAACGAGACCTTTCTAAAGGCCCGTGACCGAGCGTTGCTTTCTCAGCCCCTGCGCGCGGCATTATTTCCCCCTTTAAAAGTGCATCGTCCCGATGCAACAGAAAACGAAGTAAAAAACAAAAACAAATCCACAGCGAAAGGTCAACAAAATCGCGAGCCACAGTTGACAGTTCGCAGTTCACTCGTCGACTAGAGTGGAAGGTTTTATCGGTCGTGATACGGCTTCAGCTGAACGACATGCACCACCTCGGGTCGCGGCTGACGTCTCGTTGAGGGTCGTGTTCCGTCGGGAAGGACTTCGTAGTTCAGATCTCCGAAGCGTCGGATGATCTTGTAAGGCCCAAAGTAGCGCTTCAGGAGCTTTTTGCTGAGACTGCGGCGACGAATCGGCGTCCACACCCAAACTGTGTCTCCGAGGTGGAAGTGGACATCGCGGCGACGAAGATTGTACCGGCGAGCGTCGACACGCTGTTGATCGTGGATTCGAAGGTGGGCTAGTTGGCGTGCGTCTTCGGCTCTCTGACTGACCGTATAAGCATCGTCGCAACCGTCATCCACTGGCTCATGGGGCAGCATCGCGTCCAACATGGTCGTTACTTTTCTGCCATGCACCAGCTCGAATGGTGTAAACCCGGTTGTTCCTTGAACTGCGGTTTTGTAGGCGAACGTGACGTATGGTAATACCTCGTCCCACGTCCTGTGTTCTACGTGGACGTACATGAAGATCATGTCGGCGATCGTCTTGTTGAGGCGCTCCGTTAGCCCGTTGGTCTGCGGATGGTACGCGGTGGTCCGGCGATGGCTAGTGTGGCTGAGCCGAAGGATCTCTTGCGTCAGCTGAGCCAAGAACGATGACCCTCGGTCGGTTATCAAGATTTCGGGGGCGCCATGTCGCAGGAGAATAGATTCGACGAAAAACTTGGCGACTTCTACTGCTGTCCCCGACGGAAGGGCTTTCGTCTCCGCGTACCGGGTGAGGTAATCTGTGGCCACGATTATCCAGCGGTTCCCCGACGTCGACGGTGGGAAGGGCCCAAGCTAATCCATTCCAATCTGTTGGAATGGCGTAGTTGGGGCCGATATCGGTCGCAGGAATCCCGCAGGTGTCGTAAGAGGCTTCTTACGCTGTTGGCATTCGGGACATGACCGTGTGTAGAGATGAACAGCCTTGGGGAGTTTTGGCGAGTAGTACTTGTCACAAATCCGGGCAAGGGTCCTGCTGTAGCCGAGATGTCCAGCCGTTGGGTCGTCGTGGCACGCTTGAAAGATTTCTCCTCGAAGACTGGTAAGGACAACCAGTAGCCAGGGACTTTTGCTGGTTCCGAAATTGTTTCTGAAGAGCACGCCTCGATAGGTCCCGAGAAAAGGCCTGTGTGACTGGCCCTCCTCGACCTTCGATGTGGTCGATCACGGAGCGAAGTTCTGTGTCGTCGCGTTGAACTGCCCTTATGTCGGTAGAGGTAACTACACCAAGAAAACGGGCGTCGTCATCCTCGTCGGCACCGGCAATGGGAGGTTCGACTGGGGCCCTAGACAAACAGTCAGCGTCATTATGCTTGCGGCCGGACTTATGCACAATGGTTACGTCGAATTCTTGCAGTCGAAGGCCCCAGCGGGCGAGGCGTCCAGACGGTTCCTTGAGGTTGGCGAGACAGCAGAGGGAGTGGTGGTCTGTGACCACGCGGGACGGGATCCCGTACAATTACGGACGGAACTTGGTTATTGCCCAGACGACATCAAGACATTTTTTGTCGGTCGTTAAATAATTTTGTTCTGCCTTGGACAGCGCCCGGCTTGCGTAAGCGATTACTCTCTCTGCTCCTTCTTGTCGCTGAACGAGTACCGCGCCGAGGCCGGTATTGCTGGTGTCCGTGTGGATTTCTGTCTCCGCTGACTGATCAAAATGCCCGAGGATAGGGGGCGACTGGAGCTTTCGCTTGAGTTCGCCGAACGCTTGTTCTTGTTCCTCTCCCCACTGGAACTGCACGTCGTCCTTCGTTAGATGCGTCAGCGGTGCAGTAATCTGTGCAAATTCACGGACGAAACGTCTGTAGTATGCGCACAGCCCAAGAAATCTTCGGACGGCTCTCTTGTCTGATGGCTTCGGAAATTCGGCGACAGCGGACGTCTTCGCAGGATCAGGACTTACACCCTGAGCACTCACGACGTGTCCCAAGACTTCAGTTCACCATAGGCGAACCGACACTTGGAAGGCTTGAGTGTCAGCCCAGCAGTCTTAATAGCCTGTAGTACGGATCGCAGTTGTCTCAGGTGCTCGTCGAATTCGCTTGCAAACATCACAACGTCGTCGAGGTAGATGAGACAGCTCTGCCATTTCAAGCCGGAAAGAACGGTGTCCCTACGCGCTGAAAGGTTGCCGGCGCTGTGCACAGCCCGAATGGCATTACTTTAAATTCATACAGTCCGTCCGGCGTGACGAAGGCTGTCTTCTCACGATCTCGTTTGTCGGCCTCAATTTGCCAGTACCCGCTCTTCAAGTCCATCGACGAAAAGTATCGGGCCTGGTGCAGCCGGTCGAGGGTGTCGTCAATGCGGGGCAGCGGATAGACGTCCTTTTTCGTTGCTGCGTTGAGCCGGCGATAATCCACGCAGAACCTCAGGGTTCCGTCTTTTTTCTTCACCATGGACTACTGGGGAAGCCCACAGACTGTTCGAGGGCTGGACGATGTCGTCATCAAGCATCTCCTGAACTTGCCTTTGGATGATTTCCCTTTCTTTCACAGAAACTCGGTACGGTGGCCGATGCACAGGAAGTGCGTTCTCATCAGTAACTATTCGATGCTTCCCAACCGTCGTCTGGCGCACCTTTGATGACGTGGCAAAGCACTCCTTGAACTCGGCGAGGAGGTCAGTCAGCTGTCATCGGTGGGGAGGGGGGAAGGTTGGGTCGATGTCGAGCTCTGAGGATGACGCTGTCTCGTGTTGCGACGAAGGGGAGTCTTGAGAGATTGCGGCGACTACGGCTGTGTCCTGGAGCTCCTCGATGTGTCCCACGGTGATACCTTTTGTAAGGTGCTGAGGCTGTTGTCGGAAGTTCGTTACAAGGACAGCAGTGCGTCCACCTTGGAGCTCCGTCACACCTCTGGCGACGCCGATCCCTCTGCCTAGGAGCAGTTGAACATTACCCTCCAGCAGGGCGTCTCCGTAGATTGCCGTTTCGGTTACGACGGGCAGCAGCACACTCGAGCGCGGTGGCAAGTTGACGTGCTCGGAGAGTACACGCACTGCGGCTGAGGCGGCCGACGTTTCCTGATTCCCGGACGACATAACAGGTTTCCGCAGTGTCAGCTGGTTGGTTGCCAGGTCGATGACGGCGCCGTATCCGCACAAGACGTCCATTCCGAGAATGACGACCCTCGAACAGTCTTGCAGCACGACGAACTTCACAGGGCAGGTTTCACCGTGGATCTCAACGCGAGCGGTGCACCTGCCAACAGGGGTGATGAGATGTCCGCCGGCAGTTCATTTCTGCGGCCCGTCTCACGACGTCATAACTTTCCGAAGGCGACGAGAGAGTCTCCCACTCAAAACGAAGTAGTCTGCTCCGGTGTCGACGAGCGCCGTCGCGTCATGGCCGTCGATGATAACGTTGAGGTTATTCGACACTGTTGCCGAAACGTCGTTTCCGGGCGTGGTGGCGTTAGAGTGGGAGAGCTCCGACGTTCTTGGAGGATCTTGGCATCGTTCGTCTTCGGTAACACCACCTCCCGGCATTGCCGTGCCTAGTTTCCTCGGCGAGGAGCAAGGGGCGACAGGCTTTCACGTCGGGGTCGGTGCATCGGCGAAACTGGACGTCGTGGTGATGGCGAACGGGGGGGGGGGGGGGGGGGGGGGGGGGGGGCGCCGTGTACGGACGCGAGGCTGGCGGTGCTCGTCGGACCATTTCGGCGTAGCTTACGGCTCGCTCCTGCTGTGCTGCTGCGGTGACGGCAACTTCGGGATGGAAGGCTCGGTGAACTTCCTCTCGGACGACGTCGGCGAGTGAGAGTGAGGCTGGGCGATCTGCAGCAGGTAGGATCTTCCGGAGCTCTTCCCTGACGATATCCCGAACGATCTCCCGAAGGCTGTCGACACCGGTGGTGCTAAGGTCCAGACGGGTAGCTGCGACGGTTGGAGGAGTAGGCGCGCAGGCGAGTCGGTGATAGTGGCTTGCTCCGGCCGTCAGTGCGCGCTCGATGTTCGTGGCTTCACTCACAAAGGCACGGACGGTCGTGGGGGGATTGCGAACCAGGCAGGACAATGAGCATTGTCCTGTTGTGTTTGTTCCTCTTCGTAGTCCGTGTTTTCTGAGCTGTTTTCCCCATCATGTATAACGTCAACCAAATGGGCCCAGTTCTCCACCTTATTACGAAGTATAGACACAATTGTGAAACGACCAAGAACAAAGTCAGTACAAAATTTTGCAAAAATAAAAAAAAATGTGGACGTGAAAAAAAAAACAGAATAAAGGAGTTAGGAGCGCACAAAACATGAATAATATGTACACAAATGCATATGCACTAAATATAAATATTGTTATGTAATCTCTCCTCCGAAAGATAAAGTTTCATACTTTTCTTCAGCTGACTCAAAGAATTAGCCTGCAGAATTTCAGAGTGCAAATTGTTAAAGGTCTCAGGCACATAATATTCGCACGGATTCCTACCATATCGAGTACGGACAAAAAGGATTTTAGATGTTTCTTGAAAACGAAGGGAATGAGTAGGTACGTTTTCTCTTTTGAAATCATCAGACCAGAAGTAACGTTGGACAACAGTTCGAGTAAACAGACTTCTAAGACATGGGAATTGCAGAAAGTTAAACAGGTCACTGTCATCAGGTATTTGCAAGCCATAAGATGCACTTTTTAAAATATTTTTTTCTTAAATGCTATGTCTTTTACCATGCCACTGGGCAGAACAGTTTCCAAACACTGTAATCCCATACCTTAAGACGCTATGTGCAAGCGTGTGAGCGATTATTTTACGTACCGAAAAAGGCATAACCGATTTGGTGTTATATAAAAGACAACTTACACTCCTTAGCTTTGCACAAAGTGACACGAATTGAGCATTCCAAGTTAGGCCGCAGTCAAATAAAATTGCAAGATACTTGACAGATTCAACATATTCCAATAAAACACACTTTCATGGTACACATTTGGAGTGATGTAAAACAAAAGGGAAATCCAGACGCACGTATTAAGGGGATTATGGAAACAGATAAGGTTAGTCTTATTTACGTTAACGTCCATAAGGTTTCGCTGAAACCAGTCCATGAGTGTAATCGCAGCACACTGTAGTGAGCGGGCGGCATTTTCAGAATTTAGATGTCGGGTGACTATCACGGTATCGCCCGCATATTGATAAAGCTTGGCTTCAGAGAGAGATGTTGAAATATCATTAACAAACAGATTAAATAGAAGTGGAGACAAAATTGAGCTCTGGGGTACCCCTGCTCTCAACATTGTTCGCGGACTGCGGGACACAGCTGGAATTACAAGCTGTGAGCGATTCAAAAGGTAATTGGACATAAAGGAAAAAAACGGGCCACGAAAGCCGTTGCTATACAGTTTTCTCAAAAGGACTGAATGGCTGACGCTATCAAACGCCTTAGATACGACTAAAAAAAGAGCACAGCTAACAAGATTTCTTTCAAAACCGGAAAAGACAAAATCAGAAAAGTCTTCCAGCAGAGGTTGAGTTCCTTTTTTCCCGAGTAAAACCAAACTGACTAGGTGAGAGGACATTATGCACGTCTAGAAAAGATGACATAACTTGGAATACGTGTTTTTCGAGGATTTGAACAATAATTGGTAATATAGAAATTGGGCGGTAATTTTCAATCTTATTCGCTCCACCTCCTTTTATAAGGGCCTTACAATAGCAGTTTTAAGTTCATCTGGAAGAACGCAACTTTCAATAAAACCATTCAACATATGAAGCAATAAATGCTTGAGAACCTCATAATTTCTTCGGAGATCAGAAACTCGGATGCCGTCAATGCCTGGAGATTTGGAGGACTTGAAACTAAACAGTACCGAGTGTAGGTCGACATCATTGAGCGGTGGAAAAAAAGCAGAAGCTGTGACAACATTGTCGAAAGTGATGAAAGAATCTTTGCTTTTACCAGAAAAGGTTGAAAAAAAACTGTTGGAATAATAATAATAATAATAACAATAATATTAATTTTATTGCACAAATATAAATACAACGCATACAGAAGCGGGTCCGTCAAAAGCCAATAGCTTAATAATATTAATAATAATAATACATTTTTATTGTTTCAATTCAATGTATGTCCGTCAAAAGCCACTAGCGGCTTGTGAGAGCCGCTATTATAATAATAATATTATTATTAATAATAGTAATAATAATAATCTATTTTATTAAGCAGATCACATTCCACATACATAAGAAAGCGGGTCCGTCAAAGCCAAAAGTGGCTTGTGGGACTGAACCCGGAATCAACACAAAATGATACACATTGATTTGACAATTGGTTAGGCAAAAGAAACAAAACCAAAAATAAAGAAAATAATATTAATAATAATATTAATGATAAGAATAATTATACATTTTCTTTCCATCGGTTATGTTGGAAAACATAACCGATGTTTTGTTCTTTATATTAGAAAACAACCGAGGGGAAAAAGCTGTCATGAACAGCTTGATGAGCATGAAATGTACAAATCCTAAAAGTTGTGTTTTGCATTACAATTAGGGCTGGAGAATTGATCGATTAACCTACCGATTAATCGAATAATGCCTTAATCGCGATTAGTTTTCTTAACCGGTTAATTGGTAAAACTTTGACCAACCAAAATAAAATAGTAATAAAGTGCTTTCACCACACAGTCATGGACGAGCACACCTGTATGAAGGGAAAACTTTAGGTGAAATTTGAACCTAAAGTAAATTGTAAGGGCGAGATTTGTAACTCCAGACAAGTGCAGATTGGGACACGCGTCCCGGCCACTTCAACGCCGTGCGAGTGTCCGTTCAGCGCAGCAGAGGCTGTTGTGAACAATCAATGGAGGCCGCACTTGCCGGAGGATATCAACGAAACTCTTTGCCTCATGCAGCTGAAGTAATAATCTGCGTTTGTGAGCGTTTTTAACTGTTTTCAACGATGTATCGAAGTTGATTCTCAGTTGAAATTATTGCAACGGTTAACATGCCCATATTCAGTATAAAAATATGTAATTTTATCTTCTAAGAAATTTTATGCATGGAAATGAACGAGACCTACCCAAGTAGCACAACACGCCGGGTTGGGGATGGGGCGGTATTGGCCTGCCGGGATAGCGATACCGGCCAGTACCGGAAACGCCCCAAGGGGCGACATCGGCCGGGCCCAATGCCGGAATCCGGCCGGTACCGGGACCTTATTGGGAAACCGGGATGCCGGGAATACGGGATGTTCCCAGCGAGCTCCCGACACAGATCCCCGGCATGGAACCGGTGGTCCGGTAGGAAACCATCAGTGTGCCAGCGTGATTCCGGGTCAGAGCCAGTCCAATTGCGGATTAGTCCCAGCGTAAAAACAGATCAGTGCCAGCGGAATTGCGGGTCAGTGCCTGCGAAATTGCGGATCAGCACCAGCGTATGCGTCATTCAGTGTACCCAGCATAGAACCAGCAGAATGCTAGCTGTGTCAGGCTTTAAAGCCCAGGAATGACATCCTACTGCATTTTTGAACAGCCAACTTCTCAGTAGATCATATTGACTTAAACGTGGAAATGCTAAATTTCTCAGTCCAAACCATTTTATTGGTTTTCATATCTTTTATAGGTGCTGACCGTTTTTAACATGTTTTTCGGACTTGAATTGAAAAAAGCCGGTTTAGTATTTGTGCAATTTTAAGAAACAATTCTGTGTGAACAATTGACTTTCTCCATGTATACAGTATACTCATGGCAATTACTGTATACTCGTTGAGACGACACGTCCCATTCATCTGTCGCCCAGATGCATATTGTGGGTAGTACAAGAAGGGAACATACAAAATGTTTTTTACCGTGACATTCTTTATTGTGACTCGTGCATCCATAGCAGCTAGCTCCTCAGCCAGAGTGTCCCTCATCGTCAAAGGTGGTTGGAACCACCAGTGGAGTGTCCGCCTTTTTAACTCTATTGCCCTTGCCCGCCTCCCTGGCCGTCAGCCACTTCTGCACCGCGTCCACGCTGCACGAGTGCGACTTTGTATGGCACCTGTAAAGAGAATTGTCAGATCACACAGATTAGTTGAGGGATAGGCGAAGCCAATATCTTGCATATTAGCTACGCACAAGGTGCTGTTCAAACACTGCAGTTTGCGAGCGTTTCCTTTGTGTAAATATGGGTCCCTCACCTAGCCTGCAATTCAAAGGTGACACAAAGAGAGCACCACAGAGGTGGAGATTGTGGGTTTGGCTACCACGCTAAGGTGCAGATTCTACGGAGGCATATGGCTATTTCACGCAACATCCTATTAATCTGAAATGGGGGGCGAGACGGAGTGGGGTGCAGAAATGAGTGGCTAAAAAAAGAGCAAAACTTCCCCAACTGACACTCTACAAACCAAGGCCTCTAAATGGCCGTCATTAGATTTTCAACCTGGAAACTAACAGGATAACAAACCAAGACCAACAAAAACCTTTTTTCACAGTTCCTTCAAAACACTGCTTTTCAGTATGAAGGTTCCGAGAATGCTAACACAGGAGATATTCATAATAGAGAATGCAAGTCAAATTAAAAAAAAAAAAAAAAAAAAACGACAGGAATTGACGACTTAAATTTTGCATATTGCAAGACTTAACGGGAAACTGAAGCTGTTCTCAGTGATGTGATTGGCCTAAGCCATTTTGGAGCACCTTTTGGAGCAGCCAAAACAGTGTTTTGGAGCAGCAAATGTGGACTTTGGAGCAGCCAACACAGTGTTTTGGAGCAGCAAAAGTGGCTTTTGGAGCAGCCAAAACAGTGTTTCAGAGCAGAAAAAGCGACTTTTGGAGCATATATTCTTAGAAAAATGAATATTTGTTTTAAGTGCTGGACAAACGAAGGCCACTTTGTGTTGTGTTGTGATGTCAAGTGTTGGGCGGAACTCGCTGCTTGTGTTTGTGGTGCTGAGACATCTCACAAGTATACAAAGCTGTAAGCATTGCCGAAAAATTCCGAAAAAAAAACAAGAAAAAAAACACTTGCTGTCGTTTTACTGGTTCCCGACGTGGCAGATTTTTATAAAAAGTAAGCAAACCTAAGGCCTGGTTCACACTTGCGATTCGGCGGGCGAATCTGCAAGAATTCGGTCGCCGGGCCGCGGCAATGCAATCGGCCGCGGCAATGCACAGTGGACGCTACGTCCACTGTGCATTGCCGCGGCCGATTCCGCTTCGGCGGCAGCGGATTAGCTGTAAGTGCGAACCAGGCCTAAAACAATGAATTGCAAGCGTCCCGGCTGGTGCCTCTCGTGCAATCATGTTCACATGCACGTGAGGGCAACTTCGGCAGACTTGCAGTTACACGTGATTCGCCGCGCGAGCGGAGACGACGGCTGTTCGACCGAAACCGAAACCATGCCACTCCGCTCCGTCGCCAACTCGTTCCCAAAATAGTATGCAAAATGTAACTGCCCAGCATACGACAGTAAAAAGTCCAGCGGTGCGTGCTTGCCAGGCCGGCAGGCGAGGTACAGGCTATACACACAGGAAAAAAGAACCTGAGAGTATCGATGCAAGACATTACGAATCAAGGTCAAAAAGTTCTTGGAGCGCTTTGTGCAACGACTGAACTCGAGACAAACAAGCGCGCTGTGCGGGTTCAGCGTGCAGACATTGCCTTCGTTGCTTTAGCTCGCTTCTCGTCATCAACTTTCTTTCGCGGCAGATTTTTCACGTACGGGGGTCCCTCTCGAAAGAAAGCCCACCGAGAGAAACCTACGTAATCAAAACTTCGCCAAGCATTAATTGAGTTAAAGAGGGATTTTTATAGCAGCGTATGATTTAAACAACAGCAGGAATGTCGATGCGTTTCAGTTTAGAAAGCGCCATATCTGCAGCGATGTGGGGACGGCAACACACGACATCGCGCGACCACGGCGACTGTGGTCGCGCGAGCGCTTCAGCTCACGAAGTAACTCTCGCCACGCAAAAACGTGGTTTTGTTTTACAGCATGACGGCATGGCTGGAACCCGGCACACTAACGTCTGAGCGTCCGCACACGCCCACGTCTATCGCTGAAAAAAAGAAAAAAAAGAAAAAGGCGCGAGACGAGATTCCCAAGACGACGAGAGCGCGAAACGCAAGACGACGGGAAAAATCATGCAAGACCGAATACACGATTGATACAGGGTACTTTGTGTCGGGCGGCGTCTTGTGCCACCTAGCTCATGCATGCTCAATTACGGTTCTTAGTTTCGTTTTTGAAAGGCGACCAAAATTGGTCCTTTGGCGCAGGCTTGGCGCAGATTAGCCATATTTCGGTGAAATGTAGCAGGATGTAGCAGGGTTAGCCCCTTGGCGCAATTTGGCGCAATTGGCGCAGCAATCACATCACTGTGTTCTGTATTTGAGGAAGAACACCAAAATCGTCTTGATATGGCCTCCAGGATCACGAATATCGAGTTTATTTTTTCAATCTGGTGCATGGAGAAGCAGAAATTAATTTCTAAAGTACAGCTGAAGCCCCTCCTTCCCGGGGCGTGACGTCATGCTGGGATTTTTCGAAAAATTGAATTTGTAAAAAGGTCAGAAATAAATTTGTAAAATTTATTTCTGACCTTTTTCTTGAATTTGAAAAAAGGTCAGAAATAGACGCCACAACTGGCGTCAGTGTGGAAAAATACAACTAGCAAGCTTGCAATGGCACGCGCCGCCCACAGGAGCGACACGTGCTTGGCGCCCCAAAGATCCTAGTACGACGTCACGGCTGCTCTGAGGTTTTTCGTGTTTTCTCGAGTCTAGTTACACCTTCGGGGAAAACGAAAGCGATATTCAGATTCACAGGACAAAAATACGCCAGAAGTCACCTATAACTCTTTTTTTTTGTCCAGAAGTGTTTCAGTTTCCCTTTAATTGTCAACATATTTCAAAGATTGTGCTTGTCGATTGAGCTCCAATAGAGATACCATCAATTTAATAGCTAGTAAAGAATATGCATTACCGATGGCCACCTTACACATCATGGCGTCCTTGAACCTTGACTTTCCTTGGTAGCCCAGAAGGGCCGGAGAACTGCTCCTGGACTTGCTTTGAGAACAGGCGTCCCACCATCTCTCGCACCACCTTCTGCAGGTTCTTGCTGTCTCCTAGAGACACGAGCTGCCCCTCCTAGAAAGACAAAATGTGTTCTCAATATGTCAATAAAGTTATTTATATGTAGATACAATGGTATGAACATGTCTCAAGTAAGAGAATGTGAATGCCCAGGTAAATGCAGCAAGCCACACTATACATGCATCAAAATTTTACAATATTTACTAGAGAGAGAATAAAAAATAGAATATATGGCAACTCTACTTGTCTTAGACGAAACCAGAAAGATTAAAATATTTCCCTCCATCTCAATAGTCAGTCAAATTCGTTGCAACGTTCAAATTGTGCAAACGTTTTGATGGATCCTCTTTGCCCATCAGCATCCACTCAGTAATTTTAATAATGTATGTGGTTCTCAAAACAGTGCATTCAAGACCCTGCGCATCTTGACTTTGTTAAAGCTTAGTCTAGCTGCCGGTTAGTCACCCTGCAAATTTATCACCTATTTTACGACTTTACGAAGACTGGAATTGAAAAAGGCATAAAAAGGCAGGAATTGACCAAAACCGTCATCATAGTTGCAAAAAATGGCAACAGCAGCACAGTATGAGTAGTTACCTTTCCATACTTTTGTTTAGTGCTGACTCAGTGGTGGCCCTGTAGGCCAATGAACCAACTTACTCAGCTCAAGCTCGCCTCGTGTAATAATCGCTTGTGCGACTACCGTATGCTATGCCTGGAGACACAGCTACGCATGCACTCAAACCCCCTGAATAAAATAGCGGATGCAATGACAGTTACTCTTTCACCTTGGAAAATTTGATTTCCTCTCATAGGGTGACCTTCGGTTAGGACTGGTTAACATCTCATTTTGGAAATGCACTACTAATGTAAAGATGGAATTAAGATTTATCTGGCAACCGCTTACAAATTTGTTTGGGCATACGCATATGGTGGGCACGCTCAAAAGCGATTTTAGACCAGGCTAAAAGTTATTTTCAAGCATGTACCTTTACTTCTGTAGCAGATGCCGAAAGCGCAAATGAATTTATCGCCCTAAATATTTAGATCTCTTGACTATAGCCTCAAGTGAGAACAGGAACAAAACCAAAAGAAGCCCATAATATACTACAGCATCTCGATCCTTCTGTCAAGCAAGCATTAAACACAAAAAGCACACAGGCAGGTTTGTGCGTGCTCCACGCACATACTCACGGCGAGAGTTGTTGCAGGTGCGGAATTTAACTTCTAAGGATAAAACGGGCAGAAGTGTCGTAGCAAATCAGCATGATTTATGATTATTTGCAGGCCGACATATTGTAAGCACCCAAGGGCAAATGTGTTGGGCGATTTTACTTCCCCCGTTGTGAAATGTTTTACTTAAAAATATTTCAAGAAGCGACAGTTGAAAAAGACTTAAAATGCCGTTCAATGAGGATGCACATGAAGGCCTCTTGTCTACACGACCTTCGGGTGGAAAGAACTGTTCAAAAATGTAAAGATGCACAAATATTTAATTTTTGGTGGCCACCGTCCATCATTTCTCCCTTCAGTAGCCTCTATGAAACGCAGTTTAACAATTGCAAAAACTTTACGCAGGCTACTAAAGCTGACTTGCAAAACGTGCAACTGGCGTTGCGTCACCTTGACACAATTCTATCGCAGGGTTCAGTTTAAGGGTACCCCTTACAATAAATAGCCTTCCGATGTGCATTGGCTGTGCATGCACTGTGCTGTTATAAATAACAGAAGGCCCGTAATGAAGGGACGGCAACTTACTCATTTTTAATTTGCCACTGACTGTGTTTAAAACATAGTTTGGGTGGGCATCCATTTGAAATATGACTGTAAAAGGCTTCAGTCCACATTCCAACCCCATTTGCATAAATCTTCAGATAACCCAAGTTAAACCACAAAGTAAGAATCGCAGCCTTATACCCGTCAATATTGTGAAAAAGAGGACACATAAATACCGGCAGTGTCCTGTTGGTGAAGTTCTTCAGCTACGGTTCTGCAGCACTAAGCTGTTCCATGTTGCGGAGAGGCATCAGGAACAGCTCGGGTGGTTCAGGCCTGGCCAGTTCCTGGGCGTCACCTGTTCCCCAGGCCTCGCCTGCTCTCCCTGGTGCTTGAAAGACACCACGTGCCCGAGCACCTGCCCAACAGACTTGCAGTTCCCTTGTTCTGCTGCTGTAGGTGCCCATTCTGGATGTGCAGGTCTATCACGGCCTAAGCAGCTGAGCGTCGAAGGCTGCAAGATAACCAAGGCATAAGAAAGCATTATCCATTTTGCTGATCAACATTATGCACTGATGATGCGAAGAAACTTTTTCAGAAACTTGGGTTTCGGGAAGTTTCAGAAGAACGCTTAAACCTTCAGGTGTTTCGGATGGTTTGGGTAGCTTTGGAACGGTTGCCAGACACAGTGAGTGTTTGAAATTTTTGTTAAAATTTAAGAGACATTATAATTTGTATGCAATATTCATAAATGTAATAAAAAAAATCTGTTAATCAAATAAACTTTCTGAAAAGGAGACACGGCCCCAATTTTCAGAACGTCACAGTTTTGGCTTGTATGGTCAAAATGAATGCTCCCACAAAGTTTTATGATGTTTTTTGACAATCAAAGGAAATAAAAATACTGATTCGTCGGCGACGCATGAGAGACGCGCTGCGCTTGGCTGCGATAAGCACCAGTTTAAAAATCTGATATATAGGTCCGTGCCTATTAGGCCTAGCTTGGTGCCTGTACCCTTGTTGGAACTGCCATTTTCTGGGCTTTCAGGACGGCCTTTTTTTAAAACTATCAACCGTCTAAGAATGGGAGAGAATCCCGTTAAGAACACTTGCCCTGGTATAGAAAACGAAATTGGCTGCAAGCGGCTGCTCTATGGTCACATGATACCTCGCGCCTAGGCATACGACGCTTTAGAATGAATTGGCACTTCCAAGTAAAGCACAGGTCATCCATTGCGCCCCTTGTTAAATAGCAGAAGTTCCCAAAGCAACTTTGTTTTCTATCGTTTCACTTGCAGCATACAGTGTGAAACAGATGATCCACCTTTCTTCGGTTCTGGTAGCAGACGACGCAGCGGCGTCTTGTTTCCCGCAGCAAATGACACCCTAGAGCAGACAAACCCTCCCTCTTTACTCACGTTAGCAGGCGACGTGTCTGTTAAAGAAAGGTCAGCTCCCTCAGTACAAGCCTGCCGAGATCTCAATCTCACAAAACACCAAAATCGGGCCATTGGTACAACATTTCAAGGTACAAACAGAAGCTGCACAGCACGGCGCCGAAGCGAACTTGCTGCACCTAAAAACAACACTCTAAGCTGTTCGTCGAACCTCTCCAGAGTAGGACAGCACCACGGCCGTTCTTGGCAGCATGCAATGCTTTCCCACAGCATTACGAGAAAGTTTTGTGACCAGTAGCATATTGAGGAACTCGGTCACTACTGTGATTGTGCATGTGTCACTACGAAGATTATGGAGCTAACTAAATTGAGCAACTGCCGCAAGCTAATCTGGTCAAGCATGCTAACAGAGGGCAGATCAAAAACGTGTGCTAGCACATTATCAGGACTTTAGATGAAAAGGAACAGTACAAAATAATACTTACTGTATTTCTGCAAACTTGATGCTCTGAACGAAGGCCAGTCAGAGTCTGGTGCTTGGTCCGGTCGCACACGAGACAAGATGTCCGCCCCAGGCATTTTGCTTGGCCACCCGCCGTTGTTTCATACTCAAGTCGAACCACAACAGAGGGACGGACGCCACCGTTATTTCGTCATTCTCTTCGATGAACTGTACTCCTCCTCACTAGAATAAAAGGCGTAGTAAGACATGATGTTCATTCAAGTAACTTCACACTGTCAGGTCTTCACAACCTTTAGCATATATTATAATAACTCCATGGCTATATCCCCATGCACGGCCACATTGAAACACGACGTCGCATTCCGGTATACGCCAAGTAATAAAAGTAGCAGTAAAAGAGAAAAACGGTGCTCATTTCGCGTAAAGGTCTCTTTACACCATGCTTTGTAGCTTTTTACTTGCAACGGTTTCGTGATACCGCGGTTTCGTGCAATTAGCTTATTTACATCCAGTTTTTCAAGCAATGGCAATGGCGTTTCGACTATACTCCATTCATTTTTAAGCTGAGACTAGAAGCTCCGCCTTCAACGCAAGCTTTCTGCCCTTGCTAACACAAGTGCGATCACGCAGGCACGCGCAACCAAAGCACTGCAGAAGCCAGCGAGCTCGCACCGAAGGCGGAGATTCTAGTCTCAGCTTAGGGGCGAACGGAGTATACATTCCTTGCATATGACGACATGCTAGGTAAGGACGGGGCCCTGTGCCACGCCGGTGGTGGACTTCACAACGCGCGGTTGTGCTTACCAAAACGTAGGATGCCACTAACTGCCTGGACATACCGTAGAATACCGTGCATCCGCCCATTCCACATTAAGCGCCCATTACCAAATTTGTGAGATCTGAGAAAATACGCACAGTACATTTATATGTAAAATTGACGACCTATCCCCCATTTTTTTGCGATTATTTCCAAAGTTTGAGTGCACGCTTGCCCGGTATTTAACGGTACACCGTATTTTCATAGAAGGAACCTAGTTTTGTTTGATGTGAACTCGGAAAAACGAGTCGAGCTTACGATGATGACGGTTAGCCAGTGCGTGCGGAATTTTTCAGCATTGGTGCGATTGCGCTACGAGCAGAAAGTTTCGATATACCGCTAAGTTATAAAAAAAAAAAAAATGTTGTGTCGAAAAAAAAAAAAAAGTTGTATTGCGTGCCGCAAAATTTGACGAGCGGCTCTAGGAGTCGCCTGTAGAAAAATTGTTACGACTTTGCGAAGTATGGCAAACAATGCAAATTTACCGTCATAATCTAAAACCTGATGCAAGGATAAATAAAATAACGGACAAGCGTCTCGCGGACGGCACAACCCGATGCCCCGCCAGCAGCGTCTCGGCGAGCTAGCATGCCTCCACCAACACGGCGCGGTCGCCCCCGGAGACCGCCTTGATCACCGGACACCGCGCGGTGCCAGCCACCAGTGCTAAATCCCCCCCCCCCCCCCCCCCAACACACACACTCACTCACGGATTAAGCGCGACGATGGGATGACGAGCGAGCGGGACGGTGAGACGACGCTCCTGACGCCCGACTCCTACTTCTATCTTCTCCCCCACTTTTCTCCCCTCACCCTACCCCAAGTCAGTGACAAATGCGCCTAGCGCGCGTACACGATTGACTCTATTCCCCCCCCCCCCCCCCCTTAATTTCACTTCAACGCTTACAAAACACGGAGGCCGCCGACGAACGAACGCCGTCTCGCCGGGCTAGCGGCGCGACATTCGTCCATACTCGGCGGGGGTCCCGAAGGTGCGCTCGAAGCGTGGAAACAGCGCGAAGCAAAGAAAGGCAAAGGGCATCTACACTACGAACGGGCAGAAGCCGATGCAAAAACGCGCGCACGTAAACAGAAAAGTGCCGCCGCTCGCCAGTACGAAATAATACGCCGTCGCATCCCTTTCCTGCTGCTCGTGCTTTCTCTTACTTGACGGCTACTCCGTCTTGCGGGACATCACGACGAAACGATCGTCGGGATACGGCGAAAGGCCGTCAACACCGCCGAGTCAACCACCAGCAAGCGTTGTTGAGCGGAAGTTGGTTCACTAGGCCTACATACGACGAAACCGACAGAACACGAACATCAAAATCAAAGCACAGGCGGTAACTTCGAGCGACTTCTGCCCCGCATAGATTTACATTCAGCGCTTTCACTCGCCACCACGGTCACATACAATTTTTCAACCCTAGAGCCACCGTACCTGAACCATGCCGCGAACCACGCCAACGTCCCGCTCGCCATTTGTGTTTGCTCACCTTGTCCGGCTTTGGATTGGATGCTGGATCGGCTTTCTAGCAGAGTCTATCAACAGCTGGCTCGATGCTGGATGAGGTCTGTTCTAGTCTAAACACGAAGTCGGAAATATATAATTGTGCTACTGTGCTACTCTATAATAAAAAAAAACAAAAAAAAACGGGGGCACAAAGAAGTACACGACGCTTCGACGAAGTGCCCTCTGGGAACTAGTTGGCCACTAAGTTTCGGTTTCGATTGAGCAGCTTCCTTTCATGCTATCACGCCGTGACCGAATGCGCCGCTTGAGTTTTCGATGATCTGACTTTTCACGAACGTACAATACATTCATTCTCGAACGGTACAAAACGAAACGAGAAAAGAGTCAAAGTACAGGCTAGCTGGTGGAAGTTTTCGTTTTGTCAACCATTTCGTCGTTTACCCTGAGACCTGTCTGTTTTTTCTGTTTTCTGCTCTTCAAAAAAAACCCCAGTCTCAGGGTAAACGACGAAATGGTTGACAAAACGAAAACTGGGGCAATTTCCTTGCACACAAATTACTATGGTGTCTTCCTCGTGTCATCATATATCGCCCACTCAAATTTTACGCTGATAGGAAATTAGGTTTTCGCAAACGCTGAGGTCGGCTAGCTACGACGGAGGCTCTAACAAGCGTCTCCTACTCTTCGCTAAGCCTTTTTGGAGTTTTTTTGGACGAGCTTTTACTGACGCCCAAGATTTGTGTCTGAACGGTGTGTCTGAAATTATCTCGGCATACTCAGTCAGGAAGAAAGCAAACATAAATATTACGGCCATTACTAACCGTCAAATGCGCTTTGAATAATTTCGTTCCTTTGGCACACCGCATAGAGGTTCACGCCCGTCCGACTCGCTTCCGGCGAACGGTGCGACATTCTTCACACAATTGCTCGACTTTTGCTTTCTTAAAACGGTTTGTGTGGGGGAATGTGCCTATATGATTGCAGAAAAAAATTATGTGCATACGCGATGTTGAATATTAGCGGAATGCAAGCGGGTGGGGACTTAGCTTCGTGCAGTGCTGCGGGTCAGTACAGATAAGAGATAAGATGCGTGTTCAAATTGAGCTTTTCAATGGCGCCTCCAAGTTTTAGCTCACGTACTCAGGCGTATTAAGAAAAACAGTAGTTGCAAAAAATATTATTTCGTCTGTGGACGCATAAAACAAACAAACTTCCTGACCAGCTGTAAAGGTGCGAGCTCGATGTATGCAAACTTATTGGTCGTTACAGCTTGTTGACTCGTACACAAGCAAAATACCCGAGCTACGCAGCGTCGAGATTCCCAGCACTGGCTCGTTCACATATATTTCGAAACGCAAACAGAAAGTCTCGATAGAGTATAAAAATACAACAAGCATGTGTGAAGGCAAGCTATACGTCTCGGGCTTGTGCTATAGACTCGAGGTCTGGCCATTTAGGTTAGTTTAGAGACCAAAAATGATGCTCTCGAGACCAAAAACCGTGAGATCACGGCCGTTAATAGCCCACGCTGCCGATCGAAACCGAAACCATGCCACTCTCCTCCCTGCCAACTAGTTCCCAAAGAGCAACGCGCGCCGTGTTGCACGCAGGGGTTTATGGAAGTAGTGACCCTTTCTGGTTGAATATAGGGTGCACGTGATGTTTCGATTACGATCATGCAGAATGATGTAAAAAACGAATGTGCCGCCCAAACTGTGTCTTCCTCGGACAGACCGCTCGGACCCGGAGTAGTTCTCCGCGCAGCCTTTTTCGGGGGAGTACGATCTGTAGTCACTCGCAACATTTCAGTTTCGTTATCAACGTTGCCGCGGGGAAATGAAGGAGTTTCGCTGTTTTTTTGTTTCGATTGCTGGGTGGGCTCTCTTGCTGTGCTTGCTTTCGCTCCTCTTGTCATGACCGACTGGCCCGAGCATACTGCGGCGCTGACATCGTCTAATAAAACGCAGTAGCAGCGAAATCAGCGACAGCGACGAAGATACCAGCTTAGCTCCAGCTCGAGTGACGACGAGGCAGCCGTTCTCGGCGAAGTCTTTGCCGACTCATTCGCCTTGCCAGCGAAGAGGCCCAAGATATGGCGTTACGTCGAAGACGTTGTGCACACCTATTCGGATGAAGAGCTAGGTATGTCGTTTGCTAGAAGACAATACGACAAATTCCCCTCAGATGGAACTCGCCTGCGGAGATGACGGTCGCTTTACGGCATGCGTGTTTGGTATTGCTTAACAGCCCCTTTGCAAAACGTACAGCGCCACGACGGCAGGACATTTTATCAAAGCATGAAGTTCCGATCAGAACTTCATGCTTTCAGCAAAATAGCAATGGGAACCGAAACTGTTAAAAAGCGAGGGCAGACGCTATGAAAGCGGTGGCAGCGCGTGCAACTGGGTGGATCGCTTACTGAGGCCGACCGCTGAACGACCGCTTGCGCGGAGCGCTCGGCATCTGCCTGGGCAAAGGGCTGGATCGCGCATCCCCGCTTGGTCGCTGCAGCTGCAGCACGAGAGTGAAGCCACCGATCGGCGATTTTGCATGTTGAAAAATCGCGTTTTTGGAGCGCTTCGGAGGCTGGCGGCAACATGCTGAAGACACGTTTTCTACTCGTTCGTAGTCAATCGTCGAAGAAGCTCTTTAAAACCCTGTGTAAACCCTGAGACTTGCCGTTGAGAACATGTGGAAATTTTTACGGAAGCGCAGTGCCGCAGTAAAAATGCCCAACTCATCGAAAGCAAGTTTCGCCGCCACGATGCAACGCGCAGGTCACGAGCGACCCGCGCGTTGCATCATTGGACTTTTTCCATAACGCAACGTGCGGGACCCTTGTGACGTCACATGTGACGTCAATTGTGATGTCATTATAGGAAACGTCCCATAATGCAATGCGCGGGTCACGAATGAGACTGCACATTGCATTATACGACGTTTCCCATAACTCAACGCGTGGTTACGCCGACGGCGACGTTGGCGTCGCCGACCCGCGCGTTGCATCATGAGACGCTTCCCATAATGCAATGCGCGGGTCACAAATGAGACGGCGCGTTGCATTATGGGACGTTTCCCATTACGCAACGCGCGGTTACGCCGACGGCGATGTTGGCGTCGCCGTCGCCGACCGCGCGTTGCATCATGGGACGCTTCCCATATTGCAACGCGCACACGCCGTCATTATGGGAAAGGCCCCATAATGCAATGCGCGGGTCACGAGTGAGACCCGCGCGTTGCATTATGGGACGCTTCCCATAATGCAACGCGCGGTTACGCCGACGGCGACTGCGACGGCGATGCCGCTCAAGCCGGAAACGGGCGTCTAAGAGCTGCTCTCTAAAAAATTAATAGATGTAAACCAAATTGAATTTTCATTCCACAGCCATGTTTGATCCCGTCTTTTTTAACAAAACTGAAATAAGCCTTTGTTAACTGGTTTAAGGATGACGCAGCGTTAATACTAGGCCAAGGATAATATTAGGTGTCACCTTTTAGCATATTGAAGACATGTCCAACCTAACGGTCATTTGTAACCATCACATAGTTTCTATATCAGCGAAAAAGCCATGTCGGTTACATATCAAAACTTGCATGACTCGAATGGCCTGTGAAAGCAGCGAGAAAACGATGTCGGTCAGTCACCGAAAACTCCGTGGCTGAACTGGCCGGTGATTACAGAAAGAAAACGATGTCGGCCAGTCAGCGGAGACTCCTCGGCTAGACTGGCCGCTGACTACAGCAAGAAAACGATGTCGGCCAGTCATCGGAAACTCTATGGCTAGAGTGGCCAGTGACTACAGCAAGGAAACGATATCGGCCAGTCACCGGAAACTCCATGGCTAGGCTGGCCGGTGACTACAGCAAGAAAACGATGTCGGCCAGTCACCGGAAACTCCATGGCTAGACTGGCCAGCGACTACAGCAAGAAAACGATATCGGCCAGTCACCGGAAACTCCACGGCTAGACTGGCCGGTGACTACAGCAAGAAAACGATGTCGGCCGGTATCGGGAACTTTCCGGCTGGCGCTGGCCAGTTTAGACAACGAGTCCCCGATATCGGCCGGGATCGGTTTCTTACAGGCGTCCCTGGCCGGGATCCGCCGTACAGCTCCCGGTACTGGCCGACGTAATCCCAGTATCGGCCGACATGATGTGCTACCTGGGTATTAATCGATTAATTGATCTACAAAAGGGTGGTGATTAATCGGCTCAACATGTTAAGACACACCGAGCCCTAATAACAACATCTGGCTAAATTCATACTGATTTTTGTTTTGAAGGCTATTAGATTCTGTTTATCTAAAAAAACGTTAAAGAATATGAAGTGTTCAAGTATATTCCATGGAAAATTGGTGCTCGATATGGGACAATAATTATGAGGTACATTTCGATACATGGCTTACACGGCTGATATTCCATTCAAAAGCTACGCTAAACAGACGCAAGTGATTCTCTAAAGATGTTGGTTAAAAAGTGTTTCTTTTTTTTTTAAGATTTCGGAGTTCATGAGGTCATCACAGGAACATGGGGAAAGTTTTTGATTTTTGATATATTACACAACACCAGTGTCGTCAATTGTATATTTCTTCCCTGCGGGGAGACTAAGAATGAAAAGCTTCTAAGCAATTTTAAAATTTTGTTAGTAAGCACGGAGCAAAAGTGTTCACTTAGGCAAGAGCGCACTCCTTATCAGATAAATCCCGCCCCTCATTATCAGTGAATATCAGAGATGACATTACAAAAATAATTCGGCTATTACACTTCATTATCTTTCATCTTTAAAGGCTCAGTTAAATTTGTTGTTGTACTAATTTTGCTGAGCGGGTTCGTGACATTTTAGACTAGTTTATTAAACAACCTAACAAACCTTTTTGATGTTGAGGAGTAGTAATATTCTTTAGGACTAATAATAATAATATTATTGTGGCGAGAAATGTATTTGACGCGCAACCCATGCTACTTATGTTGAGAGCAACGACACTCACGGACAATATAACTTTGAAGTTTGAACCTTCCTCTCTCTAATAATCTGCGTAATATATATTTCTTGTTTACAGTTTTTTTTAAATAAAAACAGGGATGGAAAAATGTAACCAGAAGCCGGATTTCATCATGATGAGAAAAACTACACCGATTTGACTTAAAAATAATAACAGTTTAGTCATACGTTTCGTCTCTAATACAGGAGATATTATTCGTGTTGCCCAGGTGGCAAAAATGAGAGAACACGGCAACCATAACACTATTTGTTTTAGTTTTATTATATATTTGTTATTTCGTTAGTTTGAGGTCAAATCGTCGAATTTTGCTTTATCTTAAGAATATAAAGTGTATACCTCTTTTTATAGCCCTGTTTGTTATCCATAAACGTTTCTGACAGCAGCCACAATGCTCTGGATGCAAATAAATAAACGAAGAAAATAATATATCGTCAAGCGGACCAAAGACACGGCGCCGGCCCGAGCACCATTCGGCCGCCGTTGCAGCATGCGGCTGTCGGCCGACCGGCGCCGGGCGACCGAACAGCAGGATAGCTCTCCGTCCGAGCGCTCCGCGTGCGTCTTAGTTCGTCGCGCGGCCTACGTGCGGCGCTTGCATCGCGTGCGGTTTTCCAGCCAGCAGCCGAAGCCACGCGCAGAGTCAATGGTTGGCGGGAGCCGTGCGTGGACGTGCTTGTGTTACCTAGTGGATGGATTCCAGGATGTTCCTTGCCCTCCTGGTCGTCACACTGCTCACGAAAGGTAGGCCGCTGCTCGTCGACGCTTTGCTTCGTCGTCGTTGTGCCGTCCCGCCGACAACCATCCGGTCGGGGGAGCCGCGTGGGGGGCCCTCCCGTTCGAATATCCCCGCGTGGTCCGTTCGGAACCTCACGCGTCTCGGAGGTTCAGATTCAAAAGTAGCGCGCGCCTGTCCGCGTTCGTGTACATGTATACTGATAGGGTCACGTGATGCCGAGGCGTTCATTTCTTTTCTTTTTTTTTTTTCGCGAGTACTGAGACTACGAAAAAAAATAGTTTCGGAATGCTAAACTAATAACGCGGTTAAAGTCGCCATCGAGGAACGTAAACAAGCATGAGCACATCTAAGTAAATGTAGTTTGCATTGTTCAAAAAGTGGGAGAACTTTCGAACAACCCTGTTCACAGACGTGCACAGATTTGTTGACAAATTTACGCTGTCCGACAACAACAAACAAACGTGCTTGTTGCCAATTTGAAGCTTCCGATTATGCATACCTGGTTCGCCATTCAAATTTCTCTCATATCCATGATCACTGTTGTGTCTATTTTTGCGAGTGATATTCAAACTTTTTGCGTCTAGGGCAGTGGTTTTAAACTCATAGGAATGTGGGTGCCAGATAGCCCACACCGGAAATGCCGAGGGGCAAAGTCAGACGGGGGGGGGGGGGGGGGGGGGGGGGCAGGGAGGGGGGGGGTAAAACAGATTTTGATGGGTTGCTAGCTCGTGCTCTATGTTTTTTTGTAAACTCACGGTTTTGACGCGAGTGACATCTTTAGATTCTATTCGTTTATATCACTACTTTGGGCCGTCACCTTATGAGATAACAAGAATGAAAATGACAACGCCCCGCCAACGTGCAAGCATTTTCAATGGAACGAGAGTGAAAGCACACTGTCGTTCCCGTTGCTCAGTTTCCTCAAGAAGTGTCCAAGATCAACGTGTCTCTAAAAAAACATTCAGTTATTTTGGTAGTTTTTGCTTTTTTGACGATTTTTTTTTTTTGCAACACGCTGAAGAAACAAATAATTGTCTTTTGATGGTGATATTTTTTTGAAGGCGAATATCTCCAGCTTGTAGCTTCATCTTTGGCAGTTGACCCTGCTGATCGACAGTTAGCGCAGCCGAGACGCATTCTTCAACGAACAACTCGCGCTTTCAGTCTAGTAGCGGAATCGTTTTACATTAAAAAAAGCTGGGATGCAAAAAAAAAAAAAAAAATAGCGAAAGCAATGGCAAATGAACAGAGATAAGTATAAACTATGTGAATACGTTAAAAGAGCAGAGTTACTTTTTGAGCGAAAATGAATCGACGAGATGAGATAACTATGGCGCATGTCATTTCTTGCGCTCGAGACATGGGAACCGGGACTCGTCACCCGTTGACTACGGGCTGCGTCTCAGTGAGTCGTGGGCCTCACGTGGCCCGCGGACCGCGTGTTTGAGACCCCTTGTCAAGGGAATGCTGAAATCTCCACCTAAACAGGCGTAGATGGAACAGTTTGGTAGACAACTAAAGGCATGCCCCAACCATGACTGCAATATAAGCTATTAAAATATTTACTTCAATTGCAACTTTAGGAAATAGATATTTATAACTGCTCCTGTAGCATACAGTGTTTTTTTTGTTTTTTTTCTTACTTCCAGAAGGTAGTTTATCGCTTTCCAAAGTAAATATAATTCGCGCATAAAATATGGTTTCCTCGCTTTGAGCATTGCTTTTTCTTGAGTACAGTTGATAGACAATAAAAATCTACAATATATATTCATAATGCTTTATTCGAGAGTCCAAGTGAGCTCCATCTTTATTTGAGGAACTTAACGCGCCAAATCTAACACGTCGAGATGGCTCCTATGAAGGACCAATGTATTTGCAAATATCCGAGGCTTTGTACTGTAGGATGACGAGCTCGAATGTACTGTTTGTTTTGCATAACCGCACTAAGCCGATGAAGATACTTGGGTATGTTGCAGAACAACTTACTTGAGCTTCGTTCAGACCAAACCCTGAATGGTGGTTACGATACAGTAGCAGGCTTACGAGTTTGGATTATAACAATCGTTTCCGCTTCTCATAATCTTTGCTTCTATCATAATGACACTCTTCTAATATATATGTTATCAGGTTCATCACTGGAGTCCCTTGATGGGAGACAGTACACTGCAACGCATGTTAACTACTTCAAGCACTCGATTACTCACTTAATAAATTAATTAATGTATGCCTTATTTTACATAGAACACTGATGTGGACTGCAGTAAGAATATTAGCATCAATTTATTGCGCTAATCAATTTTACGTACTTAAATAATAAAAATATATCAGTCTACATTTTGAGGCACACTATACCCTATATCAAAATATAATAAATCCAGTACTTAAATTTTATCTTCAATATAATAGTGGGCGAACGCACAAATAAGTGGGATCAGGGAAACACATCTAGGTGATTCGACTGCCAGCGTAGTGCTGCCCCTGCGCGTCGAGTTCGGTCTCAGGTTCAAACTACCCAATTTCTGTTTGAAATGTAAAACAACTCAGCTTCAGACTAATTGAGGCACTTATATTCGCACAAGAGCTCCGAAGGGGATGGAAGCAATTACCATACATGCAGAGGTCGAGAGCGACGCCGGTTCTTCTGAACCATGTAAGGAACTTGAGCATTCGAGGGATAGCTTTGAAGCTCTAATAGAATGCAGTCGGCACCAAAAGAAGGTACACGCAAATTTTTGTGCAAGGAAATGCGACTTTTTTTTTTAATGTACTGCGTAACAATAACCTAATGTTTTCAAGCGAGCACCTAGTTTTCTTTTTTTTAAATATTTGCCTACTACATTGGCGTGTTCGGTTCCCCCGCACTCTAAAAACTGCCTACGCCTTTCATTATTCTAAAAACATTCAAATAGTCAATCTCTGCGATCTACGAAATCAGCTCGACAAATGCTGAGGCGGAACATCCTTAGAACTGAAAATGATGCCTGCGCTGTTGCATGAAGCAGTGCAAAGCGTCATGGTTGCATTGGGTAATGCCGCCGCGCAGATTAATTTTGAGGTCTAAACGAATGTTCCGCCTCAGCATTCTTTGAGCTGATTTCGTAGATCGAAGATATAGGCTCTTCGAGTGTTTTGCGGGTAAGTAAACGCACAGGCATTTTTAAGAGAGTACGTCAAGTAGCAATCTTTGTAATAATAGTAATATTATAATCTTTATTTCTGTTGGGCGTCGAAAAACAGCACACGCTCTAAATAGTCATATTAAATGGGTTAAAACAGCGCAAAAAGACGAATGATCAGTAAAAGGAAACACGCAGACACCGCGCTGACTTACAACTGAATTTTTACTTCTGTGCCATTCAGCAAGTAAACTTGAGACGAGATAAGCATACAACCAATCGACCCGATAACACGCACTCTTCCCATCGAGCTGGCACGTGGCTACACTTATTTACCCGCCTTTCTGATTACATTTATCTCATCACTGACCAGGGAAAGCGACGGAACACTTATGCACATGCAGGCGTCATGGTTGGCAATAAAAAAAAAAGCTTCGTCGATTTCCCGAGCATACTTAGTTTTATGTCGGGCTAAAATTCGTTAATTTCGTTAAGCATTGGAGAGCATGCACATCAGTCAAAGAGAACCGGTAACTTGCCAGACGGGGAGGAGCGTAAGGAGAGAAATTTTTGCCTCGCCCGGTCATTTACACGTCTTCCCATCTGCCCGATGTACACTTTTCCACAGGACAACGGAATAAGGTACACCACCCCACATGCGCAGGCGATAAACCGGTTGCGGTGCTTAACCTGACATTGTGCACCCGCGCGGCCACCTCGATTCACGGCTGCACACAGCCACCCCAACTTAGCTGGAGCCGAAAACACAACTGGCACGTTGTACCTACTTGCAACCTTCTTGACACCGTGGGACACCTTGTGCATATACGGCAAGACCGCAGTTCTTACCGGTGGATTTTGTCTTGCCTCAGTACTATCAGGTCTTCTAAACATCTCTAAATAGTGGTACACCGCTCGTCATCAAGAATAAATGCAGGAAACAAAGCAAGGCTCCGGACTATTACAAGAAAAACTACATTTTTTTCCGGTGCTACGGGATGCGCATTGAGATGCTTGTTCCGTGTCGGGTGAGAAGTCGTGTGCGCACACAATCTTATTCCGTTTTTTTTTTTTTCTTTTTCTCTTCGAATTAATTTTTGTAGACTTCCTCCGAACACCTCACCATTTGTAACAATCTAACAAATTTGCACCGCAACGCGTGTTAACATACACTGCAAAAAAAAAAAAAAAAAAGTGCGATTTTCGTTTGCAGTATACAGACAGTTAGTCACAGCGACCAATCGAGGATCCCAGCTTATGGCAAGGCTCAGAATACGATAAAAGAAAAAAAAAAAAAAGTAATGTGCGCAGGAATTCAAGGAGCATGACCATTCACTTGATTCTTGTCTCTGCGCACGTGGGATCCATATTTTTTTAGAGTACAAAGTCTCCGGCAACGTTGGAGTGCACAGACTCAGGTGGCTGTGCAGAATTCGATTTAATTAGGCCATCATTTGTTGGGGTGTGCTAATGGAACGAAGTCTCGTTCTGTCATTTATTTATTTATTTATAATACCTCGAAGGTCCATTTCCGGACTTTACAAAAGGGAGGAATTTGGTCAAATTACCGTATAGTCAACACCTAAAAGAACAAAAAAAAAAAAAACGAACAGTACCAACAGAACCACTTTAACAAAATTATGTATTATACGAATTGTAGGGTCCAAGCACATATAACACTTCATTATGTGGGCAAGAACATCACTGTAAACGAAAACTAAATAGTACTTAAAAAATCTAAAAGAGCTGCTCGGTATTCTGTAGCGTCGGAAAGTGCGGTTATGTGATCAGGAAGAGGATTCCAATGCATGATTGCGCGTGGTAGTGAGAAATTATAAGCGCATTTTTGGTATGACCAAAAATGCGCTTATAACTTCGGATGTTAGTTAAACGACGATATGTTCGGTTAGGAGGCTAAAGCAGGGGCGCAATAACGTTACCGGTATGTCTCCCTTAAAACAAAGTTCCTCCGACTAGAGTCGCCGACAGCTCAAGAAACGCAGACTGTCGTATGTCTTGAGCATCTTGTGATAGCCCGGCAGCCAATGAGATTGTATCATTAGGCGATATATATGACGAAGGACCAATCACAAAGCGAGGAGCCTGCGGACATAATAATAGGCCTTACTCTGCGCTTGTTGAGCTCTCGTTGACTTTAGCGTGTACTTAGTATCGCGCGTAAACTGCTTCGGCGAATTGGTCTTTCCTATCTTGGACGAGCGTACTGGTGTTTCTGAGAATAAGCCCTACTATACTAATATTTTAGTTAATATTCAGGGTTTCTCGTCGGGCGAATTTGTTCAATTGATCGAAATATATGATGGTTGAGTTGCGTCCCGTTCCGGACGGAAGTTCTTATGGCGTACCTCTATCTTCTGTGGTCAGCTCTACTACAGGATCGTTTCTTCTGGACAGTGAATGTATTACTAATGAATCCCGCTAATGCAAATTGATAGCAAGACTTTCTTAGACCGGCGGCCGATATCGAGACAATGTCGTAGCTTCTAAATGGGTTTCGAATGTACGTTAGAATATTTACACAACTGCATATCTGCGAAAGGTGCTGAAAAGAAAATTCCAAAAGGCATGAATTGATTAAAATATTTATTTATTTACACAGACACCCTCTAGGCCGTTTGATATTTTTCAAGGGAGGTACGAAAAATCAACATACAAGCATCTCACAAAAAAAAAAAAAAAAAAAGATTTTGCTCGGGGTATATTTTCGTGCAGTTTATCACAAAAACAAAACAAAACAAAAAACATAATTATCAGGAACAGTAATCAAATCTTCCGGTAGCTATTTCACTCCCGGGCGGTTTGCAGAAAAGATAATAAGAGAAACAATCACTGTGATAACAATATTCTGCCATTGGTCTAGAATGACTTCACCTTGAGCATGCATGATTTGGTCTCAGAATGCAAACATCTCTTCTGATACCTGTCTCCCCGTGATATATATTATGACAAATTTTCCAATCGTAAATATCTTTTTCCAACATTAAAGGAGGTCCCAACCTAGTATCTTCTTCATTTCTGTGTAACTTGAGTACGGGCTATAATCACTTGTAACACATCATAATGCCTGATTTTGATTGCGCACTAGCTTATCACCAAGATAACATTGAGGCGGGTGTCAAATAACACAAGCACACTTTAAAAAAAGTCTGCGTCTACTTTCCCGCACAACACTCGGAGAGCCAATCAGCGCCACTTACGGAGGCAGCTCAGCGAATGACGATGCCGAAACATATGTTTAGCTCAAGAAACGCAGTCTGAGTTGTGACATTAAGCAATGCAAAACGTCACGCTTGCATTGCTTAATGTCAGAACTCACACTGCGTCTTTTGGTGTAAACTTATGTCTCGGCATCGTCATTCGCTAAGCTGCTTCCGTAAGTTGTGCTGATTGGCTCTCCGAATGTTGTGCGGGAAAGTAGACGCACAGACTTTTTTTACAGTGCATATTGCTTGTTTTACGCAGCGTGGTGCATTCTTAAAATTCGTCGGAATAAAATGTAGCATTTTGATTGCCATAGCCAAAGTATTATCTACGTGGTCAGTCTATTTTAAATTATTCGGAAAAATGCAGTCGCACGTACATATATGTTTGTCTACAAGTTCAAGTTCACAATGTTTATCTTATATGTAATTGCGCAAACTGTAGATCGAGTAAAACAAATGTATCTGCAATTTTTATATCTAAGCTTTTTTCTCAACGATCGCACTAGCGTTCTAACATTTGTAGGCCTCCTTGTACTATACAATCATCGCTGTAATTTTCAACCAGTCTGTAAATACACAATCATTCGCAACTATTTTATTATCCGAATGTATGTTTCTCCAAATGTCATTATTAAGTGTGAGGAATAACAAGGGTCCTAGTACACGACCTTGAGGCACCCCCGAGGTTGCATGTGCAGGCGAAGATTTCTGTTTCTTTAGTACAACACATTGTATACGACCTGAGAAATACTCTTCAACCCAATTTATGATGTTTCCATTAATTCCTAGTAAGATAAGCCTATTTAATAGCAAAAGGTGCGGCACAGTGTGAAATGCTTTCCCGTAATCTAAAAATATAAGATCTACGTGTCGTTTGTTGTCAGTAGCATTTGAAAAAAAAAAGGTTCAATTAGACTAGTTGAGTAGCGTATGAATAGCCTCGAAGGAAACCATGATGGGGGGGGGGGGGGGGGGAGAAAGGGGTTAATGGAATCTCAATAACTATATATAGAGCTTTTAATATATATGTTCAAAACGCTTGTACGCAGTACATGTGAGTGACACTGGGTGGTAATTTTCAACAAGGTTTCTTGACCTTGACTTAAATATTGGAGTTACATATGCTTTCTCCAGTCGCTCGGAATCGAGGGAGTACTTAGTGATTTTGCAAAGATTATGTGTAAGTACATTGCAATTTCTTCTCTGTAGTTATAAAAACTAGTTACAGGCGGAAGTTCATCTGGTCCATACGCTTTTGAAATGCCCATGTTCCTTAGCAGTGCCATATGCGTCCATTCCTCTTATTACTTCGGCCAAAACAGTTTCGACCCTTCGATCAGATACAATAGGGGTTCCACTACAAGCGCTTGGGATGCTTTAGTGCATGTAGAGTAGCCAATTATAGGAATAATAGTAAACAAACCTTTATATTTATGATGCGCTTGATAATATTTAAAAATGTGATAGCCTGATACTTTAATAATTATTTTTTGTTAAAGCGAATATTGCCAACTTAGAAGCTAGTGCACACGTCTATTACGAGAATAATCCCTGGAAAAGGGGAGCAAAAGGGACAAAAAATAAACACAAATCTCCAAACACAGTTAGGTGACTGGTGCGCGACCTAAAAGCTTATTTATCGCTTCTACCTTTGCGTTTATTGCATTATAATCAAAACGTCTATAAGTTCACGCAGCGAATGCTTCTCTGATTGAAGAATAAGTAATTATCTGTCGCAAGAAAAATCAAATATAGAAGAGATTTCTTTGAAGTTGAGCTGTCCACGCCATCATGTGGAGGTAATCATCCCAACTTGTCAGAAATCCAATATATCAGCTGATTCTGATTCGCGTATAACGGAGATGCCAAAAGTGACTCAACAGTAAGCATCTATGCTCCTTTTTTTTTTTTTTTTTGCTATGATATTTTTTTGTGTGTGGGGGGATTACAACAGGAGGAATTACTGCGAGCACATCAAAATTCAACCTATCGGAACCGAATTTACATAATGTGGAGTAAGACTGGATATCATCAGTACAAGCGAAATCTTACCGAAAAACGACGCCTGAAATCGCACGCATAAAGAGGTAAAAAATATCGACAATACAAAGGCCTGCCCGAATCTCTCCCCTCGTTCGCGTCAGTCTGTTGCAACTTAAGAAAAAAAAAAAACTACAAGAGAAACTTTACTCGCGAAAGCAACTCTCCGTTAAATACCCATAAACGCCAAGTAGCATTGATATCTCGGGCGACGTTTTATTTTATTTTTGTAGGCCCCAGTGTTTATATATGAAGAAGGAGGTCGCTAATTTTACTTCGATCGTTTCACTTTACGTTGAACCGCAGTGGGACACCATGAGCCACCGGAGTCAATGGAAGTCAGCGACAGCATTACGTCAAGTTCGGCAGTAGTGCGGTGATAGGTTCGCAGCTCTGGGTTGGTTTAGACGTCTCTAATAGCGTCCGCGGCCTTGCGGCATAAGGTGAAACGGAGTGTGAGTGATGCACTTCTTATCCCTTTCCATCACTTCAGAAACAAACAGTACATGCCTTCTGAGGGACGTAATGTCCTCCTCTGTCTAGAAATTCGGGGGAGGCCACCTCTACTGTGTTTTTCTACGTTGTAACAGACTTTAGTAGAGCTAATCGCAAATGTATCAAATGTAATCAGAAAGCTAAACTTGAAAAATTAATCATTTTGCACCATACACTCGATCTAAATATAAAAAAACGACATTGTCTTTTGACAGTTACAACTTATTTAAATCTACCAAACGTCAAAGGTATTTGAGATTTTCGGTGACATACGCCTTTGTTATCACTTAAAAAATCTAGTACGACGAATTTATTATTATTTTTTACCTATTCGGAAATAACCAATAATCTCGTTAATGCTGAGCGTGACTTTTCAGCGGCTCGCGTCAAGCTCCCTGTAACAACGCAGTTTTTTTTTTTTTGCGTCTAAATTTACGACTGTGTTCGTCATTTGTTGAGTTCCCTCCGTAGATTGCAGCGATTCGCTATCACACGTATGTTGCGGGAGGTAGACGCACCGGAATATTTATAGACACTAAGAGCCCAAGAAAGGCTTATCATGTCCACGCTTTCTCACCTTGTGATTTGTTCTTCTGCGTCCTTATCGGCTAAAGTCGCAATCTGATTGGCTGTGGAACGATAATGAGCTGCTCGGGGTTAACCACGCCCTGCGTTTCTTAAGCTGTCGGTGACTATACATAGTGTAGTGAAAAAAAAAGTGATAATTAGAAGCACGAAAAAACTCGAGAATTTTTATCCTCCCGGTCTATTGTAAGAGCGTGTGGGTTGGCACCCATAAGCACTTTAAAAAATGTCTGTAAGTCTACTTTCCCGCACAACACTCGGAGAGCCAATCACCGCAACTTACGGAGGCAGCTCAGCGAACGACGCTGCGGAAACATATGTTTACACCCAAAAACGCAGTCCGAGTTGTGACATTAAGCAATGCAAAACGTCACGCTTGCATTGCTTAATATCACAACTCGGACTGCGTTTTTTGGTCTAAATATATGTTTCGGCATTGTCATTCGCTTAGCTGCCTCCGTAAGTTGCCGTGATTGGCTCTCCGAGTGGTGTGCGTAAAAGTAGACGCACAAACTTTTGTTAGAGTGTGTATGCTAACGACTGCACTAAAAAATTCCCGTGCATCTACTTTCCCGCTAAACATTTGGAGAGCCAATCACCGCAACTTACGCAGCCAGCTCCGCGATTGACGATGCCGAACCACGTGTTTAAGCCAAAAAAACGAAGTATGCGTTGTGACATTAAGCAATGCAAGCGTGACGTTTTGCATTGCTTAATATCACAACTCAGACTGCGCTTTGAGGTCTAACCTATGGTTTGGCGTCTTCATTCGCTGAGCTGCCTCTTTAGGTAGCTGTGATTGGCTTTCAGGGCGTCGTGCGGGAAATTAGACGCACGGACATTTTAAACAGTGTACTCAGTGCCGCACGAGATGTTAATTTGCAAATGTCTACTATTACGCCATACAATACACTCCTGCAGGCTAGTAGTGCATTGATAGCCAGGAGCCGTCAATGGTTGCCTCGTCATGTTTAAGTGGGCGTATAACGACAGCCACTGTATAGAGCGGCTTTTCACCGCCAGAGCAACGCCCGGCCGCTATTGGTCGAGACAAAAAATCCGTGCGGTACCATGGAGGAGTTTCAGCTGAATTCATTTTTACGACAACCGAGGATTTGTGGAACACGTTCGGACGGGATTTGGGCGCAGACTGCTGCTCTTCCTGCTCCTCGACGATGCTGCGACGGGGGGGAGGGGGGGCGGCGTTTTAACGCGCAGTTTGCTATTACCTTTGTCGTGGAATTCCTCCCAGGTTGAAGTACCGTAAAAATTGCCTGTATTGACATCACACCCCCAAACGCAATGTACAGAATCAACACGTTGAAGTGAATACTCCAACATGTCTATACTTTACAAGTGTCGGTGTGATCAAGCTTACAAACTAGATGCTAGAAGCCAGCAGCTATACTATTACTGTGGTGATTTCCTAGATCAAAATGGAGATTATCCGTACGGCATCTGGTTTCGCTCATCTGTGTACCCCTTTTTTAGAGTTGGTATTGTGCAGTTAATATTGTAATATTCCGTGTCTCTAGCCACGATATAAGAATATGATCGCGAAAAAAGAAAAAAAACTTAGAATATTTGAAACGCATTCGTTTGAAGCCTTTTATTTTGTAATTCTTGCTAGAAAACAGGCCATGTGAGAAATTTGATCTATGTCATTTATAATTCCTTCAACGGTTCATAATCTTTATATAGTCTTTGACATGTACCATATAAAACTGTGTACATTCACGCGGTGATTATGTGTACTCATATTGTTACGCGTCGTATTTTTTTTATTTTTTCGCAATATGTTGCTGTCTGTATGGGCCCCCAGGGACTCTCAAGCTGTCAATGACAGCTTTCTCGCCCAAGGACCCCCAACACTGTGTTGGAAATAAAATTCAATTGCATTGATTTGAATTTGTTATTAGCTTGCTTTTTGTTCCGCAATGCCGATGTAGTGACCTTAAAGGGCTTGCTGGGTCAATTAATTATATATTGAGTTACGGTTCTGTCAAGCGCCTCTCTAAACGATCAGTGCCGATAAATGGACTTCTAAAGTGTATAAATTTTCCTGAACAGATTTTGTACGACCAGTAGTACACGGTCCAATGTGTGAAAACGTATAATCGTTTTCAGCTCTCTAATCAAAGACAAGGACTCTAGTATCCTAAGCGTAATACATTTTTAGCCAAGCACGTCACATTGTCTACAAATTCTGACCCCGTCATGCGCCAGCAGTTTAGGAAGCCAAACATATTTTACGCTCTAGTGGTTTTTATGCATTTACGGCTGTAGTTTAATCTTGAATAAAGTGCGCGAAAGGGTAGATGTGCCTAAGCAGTGCATCTTATACGACCCGTTTTCACGTAGATATGGTAAATATAGAAATGACCCTTAAGTAACTCGCATGAAAAGCATTTTACCCTTGTCAATTTCAACAATACCCATCGCTTCTTATCACTCGGTTGACTCAACTGCAGTGATTTTTATTAAGCCGCCGCTTTGAGTCTACCACATACGGTTTAAAATTTCTCATTACTCGTCGTTGTATGTTATGCGCTAACAGGTTGTGACGTCAACATTTCCATCGTCACAATCAGATATGTAAAGAAGCGTCTGAAATAGCTTTACAAGCTCAAACAACTATAACAAATGCTGAGAGGATTGCGGTATTCTGTTGGTTAAAAGGAGAGGTCGCCCATTAGTGGAGCCACGACGTATGAACTTGTTTAATCCCAACCTAAATGCAGTGTGTACTTTAGGACCTGAAGGGTTGGAATTCTAAAGATAAGAGTACCTTGTTTTCGCACTAATCAAGTACATTATACATGATATAATCCCCGAGACTGCAGGCAAAAACGGCACGAACACTAAAAGGTCTCGAACGAACGCTAAAAGTACAGTATACTTGTCATAAACCCTATCAGAAAATACGTTTCCTTAAAATTTAGTTGACACAGCGTTGTTGAAACAAAAATGACATCTAAAATGCGTGAAATTGTCATGAGGTCAGAAATATATTTATATATTTCGGAGCAATATGGCCTTGTCACCCTCGGTTACAATTAATCTTCTGAACCCATTCTTTCTTTTAAGTTTATATAAAAAAGATATTTGTTTCTGATAAGTAGATTCCGCTTAATTTGTTATTATACCATTTCACTGCAACCCAATCGCAAAATTATGAAATAATACCTCAAAACGTATTATGCAAAGGTTTTGACGATTTCCATATGTCAAACATCGTTGTGTTAACTCTTTGTAAAAAATATTAATATTGGCGCCTAGCATGGGAGCGCGACATTCTGCAAACAAAGATTACAGTAATGATAGTACTAATAGTCTCAGATTAAAGAAGATCCCGAAGATAAAGAACGAGCTTATGATGACGTAACTGATCGGTAAGAATGGAACCTCCTATTTCGATGTATGCATGTCAGTGTAACTATAAGCATTTCGATCGCAGACACGCCTTTCTACACAACAACTTAACCGCATATTTAAAAACGCGATAAGAAGGCATGATAAAAAATACACAATCACAATGTTATTGAGAGTTCGAAAATAACATTGATAAAAACTCGAAACTTATGCACAAATGTTCAGAGCCCAATCACATGGGAAACATGAACATCCTATGTCACGCTGAGCTGCTATTCAAGAAATCCACGTGATCTCCCGTTTTCTCTTTTGACCATAACTCCTCAACCTCCACCGAATCAGAGTTGCCCGTCATAACAGCTGTACCGGCCACCGCAAAAGAATCCAAGTTACCGAGCTTGGAGACTAGGTGGAAAAAAGCCAACATTCCTGAGCATTACGTAGCAGGCGCCGGCATAAACTAGAGCGCTCCGGTCTGTGCGAACACTTAAACCAACATTTCCTGCCTAACGGAAGCCTTATTATCGGATTGCTCTGACGGTTCAGGGCCAGAATAGATGGTGGAAAGTTCTTAACCGGACGTCGCTCGGGACGAGTACACGCTTTCGGCCACGCTGGAGACGGAACGTCGACAATCATCCAATCAGTAAGATGGACCCGCATACTCTCAAAGGGGACTTGTTACGCTGGAGCAAGCAGCTCCGCTCGCAATCCCCTGATGGAATCGGTTGACCATTCGAAAGTGCGGCCACCGAAGGCCGATTCTGACTCCTTATTTGGCTAACTTTTGTTTGGCTAGTGTGCGGCCGAGATGTACCACTTGGGGAAATGTGCTGTCGGCGACTGGCTGAGCCTGTCCTAAGGGGGCCGCTTGGCTCTGATAATCTTTTTTGTTTCGTTTCTTTCGTACGTTAAACAGCGAGGAAAGGACAGGTTTTGCTTAGAGTTTGATAGATATTTCTATACTGAAGCAGCCCTTGCTCTCGTTGGAAAGCTTACGATTCGCACGAGTAAATATTGTAGCGCTCTTATTGATTTTTGGTTTGCATTTTGAGTCCAGTTTTTATACTAGAGCTGATACCTTCGGAATATTGGAATGATTGTTATTTCTCTATAAAGATCAAACGAATTGAGACTTCATTAGTTGCAGCAAACTCACAAACTATGGTTTTCCTTCAAGATTAGAGTTTTGGAATTCTTGTTTGATTCGAGTTTGATCAATTCTGAACTGATCTGACTCGTCATGCTAATATGTAAGAGCAATGTTATGTGTTTTTTCTCTTCTTTTTTTCATTTTGTATGTGTTCTATTTTTATTTACATAATCAATTCTAGTCTGTCTTCTCAATTTACCCTATTCCTTAAACCTCTTACGAAGTAGCACAAAAGCACCTTAAGCCACTATGGCGTCTTCGTACGGTTGTGAATTAATCATCTACTCTTTGCACATGCACGTACATCTTTTTTCTTACAGATAATAATGTAGACACAAGAATAAAATATGTAGACCCTCATTTAGCGCGAATCGCTCTCTACTATATTCAGTACTTCGAAGACCTAAGTTTCCACGTAACTGTTTACCCTATTGTTTCATTACCATGTGCGCGAAATTTAACAATTTATTAAAGGTGCGAATTTCTTCATTCATTAATATAGTAAAAAATGGGGGCACCTTTTTATTTATCATTAAATTTGAGACATTTTATTAAGGAATGAATAGAGTTCGCGAGATATTTTTTAAACTACTTTCCTGTATATTTCATTCTATATATTACAAGTTGTATTATTAATTTGATCTGAGCTTATATCCCGAACCTTTCATAGCTCTGTGAGGGGTAACAACATTCATATACGAACAAACAAAAATATTTTCGTTGCAGTTACTTGGGGCCTAGCGACGTTTTAGAAAACCATTACTGAGAAAGCTGTATGCGCTATGGTATGACAAGCAGGGATTAAGAACAGCCCTTTCCTCATACATAATGCATATTGACAAACGTTCAGCCACAAAGGAAGGCAGTTACAGCTTTTCATTCGGTAAATATTGAAGGCAATCATCTGTGACAAAAATCGGCAATATATGCCAAGCGCGGCGCGCCCAAAATTGTGAGCTGCTGCAGCTCACAATTCTGGGTGTGCCGCGCCTAGCTGATATACGTTTGTTTTGAATGTTGCTGCCTGCCTAATGCTTGGGGTTAAGTAACATTTAAAGCTGTCTGAACCAACGTCGAAAAGTGTTTCCTTTTATACTTCATCCGACTGCGCCTTCCTCATCAACCTCATTGTGTATCCGAAGCTGAAATTAGATTTGATTCATATAGTGGGGCTGATGGAGCGTCTGTTTATGAATCTTTGCGTGATGTAATAGCTTTTTACCTCGGAAATTAATATACGCATCATATTGCCATCATACATACACAATTATATTGGAAAAATGTTATATTTTATTTAATTAATTCCTAAGGTTCACCTTTAAATTAATTTTAAGTGGCGTAATTTTCAACCAAACTTCTGAACCTTTATCATGACTGTTGGGGTTACCTCTTGTGTATGTTTAGAGCTTTTTCAGGTTGTCTTGCCGCTGCAGAAAATACATTGCCTTGTTCCATACACCTTTGATTGTGTGTAGCAAAAAGATTTAGTTGAGCACTCATTGAAAATACTCTTGGAGCACCCATTAAAATTCTGTACTTATTGAAGTGTACGGCTCTACGTTTATTTATTTAATTCCAATACTACTAATCCCATTCGGGATTGTTGTAGGAAGTAATACATCATACAGAAATATATATATATACATTTTTATACACATTTGAAGATAATGGTATGCAAGTCTATGCCGACAGGTGCGCTTCCAGGTTACTGAGAAACTGCTCTACACTAGTGGAATGTAATGTTTCGCGGCAAGTGATTCCATTCGTTGATAGCGCGGGGGAAGAGGGAATATTTCAAGCAATTATTGTGGGTTGAAAGTTCTTCGTAAAGCTTACCATGGTTATATCTTGTTAGCCGTTTACTAGTAGGAGTTAGATAATTTTCTGTGGGGATGTTGAAGTTGCTCTTAGCTAATTCATAGATAAATTTGAGCCTTGCTATTTTTGCCCTTTTTCTAGTGACAACAGTTCCAATTGCTTACATAGCTCGGAGGGGGAATCATGCCAACGATATTTGTTAAATACAAACCTTGCAGCCATTCTTTGTATTCTTTCTAACTTACTAACGCCAGAGGCCGTGTATGGGAACCAGACGACGTTGGCGTACTCAGCATAGGGCGGACTAGCGTTTTTTAGGCTAATCATTTCGTGTAAGTTGATCCCCTTTTTAAGGTTCTTTTTAGAAAATTAAATTTGTTTAGCGCTTTTTGAATTAGAGAGTCTATGTGTAAGTCCCAACGGAGGTCATGGCTTATATGTAGGCCGAAATACTTGTACTCCGTGACTTTCTCCAGGGGTTTATTTTTTATGTGGTAGGAAAACGATTTTGGTTGCTTTTTGTTAGTTATGGTCATAGATACAGTTTTATTTAAATCTAACAACATCTGCCAGTCATGGCACCATTGTACAATATGTTGAAGTGCATTGTTAAGGTTGATTTGATCCTGTTCGTTGTTGATTTGTGAGTAGAGTATACAATCGTCAGCAAAAAGAGGAATTTTTACATTAACATTTTGAACTATGTCATTTATGTAAATAAGAAACAGGAAAGGTGCCAGTACCGATCCCTGTGGAACACCAGATGAAACTTTTTCCTTTGACGATGAATGAGCGTCAATTGTCATAAACTGTTAGCGATCAGAAAGGTAGTTTCTTATCCAATTAAGTATTTTGCCTGCTCCCAGAATAGTTTCTAGCTTGAATAGTAGTTTTGTGTGAAATACTCTATCGAATGCTTTCGATAGATCTATGAATATAACGTCAACCTGACCCCTGTTGTTAATTACAGTAGAAAAGTCAAGAATGCTTTCGGTCAGCTGAATAACAGTCGATAACTGACGCCTGAAGCCGTGCTGGACCCCGTTGCAGAACGGCTTCAGGCGTCAGTTATCGACTGTTGAAATGTGTTTTAGTATAATATGTTCGAGTATTTTGGACCAAGTTGAAGTGAGAGATATATACCTGTAATTAGTAAACTCGTTTTTGTTTCCAGATTTATATATGGGGATTACTTTAGCCGATTTTCAGTCCTTAGGAATTACTTCTGTGTTGAGGGAGTGTCCAAGGATGAGTACGAGATACTTTGCTATCCATTCCGCGTACCTTTTTAAAACTTCACTGGGTAGATTGTCAGAGCCAGCACTCTTTTTACTATCGAGGTTAAGTAAGAGCTGCAAGACACCTTGTTCGGTAACTACTACATCGTCCAATGTGGCCAGAGCTGAACAAGAGACAAAAGAAGGTATATTCCCATTATCCGTAGTAAATACCGAAAGAAAATACTCGTTGAACATCTTTGTAAGATTGGTTTTATCATTTGAGAGTGATTCTAAGTGTGACTTAGTTTTAGGGTTAACGTGACTCCAGAATTAACGAGGTGACGATTTAATAAACGACTGAAGTGTCACATCGAAAAATGAATGCTTAGCTGATCTAACTTTGAGGTCAAGTTCAGTATTCAGCAGTGCCAACTTATCTTTATTAAGAGGTGTTTTAGTTTTCTTTGCACATTACTGGAGTAAAAATCGCAAAGTAATATCAAAGCGTGCTCTCAAGGTCCAATTTCACGTATATAATGCTACTTAAACAAGAGTTTAATTAGCACAATTCTCATCTAGTCAGGCAGATTTCTGCTAAGTTGATCTCGATTTCATTGAACTATTAACTCCTCAAGATCAAGCATTTTCGCCGAGCACAACCGTTTTCGATCCCGCCCAGGGCTCGTTTCCCGCACGCCGCTCTGAGAGACACGTCTACGGGGCGGACACGGAAAGTGAAACGTCTAGTTCGTCCAGGGAAGCTAGCGAAAGTCTGGAAAGGGGGCCCACCTAATGCATGGCGCTGTGAAGCGTGACCGACAACGTGCTTCCGAGAGGGAGAGAGTATTAAAACAAGACCAAAAAAAGGGGGAGAGGGGATGGCAGAGTGAGAGAGAGGGAGATAGCGGATGGGCCGACGGGCGGGGGATTTCTGCGAAACAGCTGACTTTCCCGTGAGTGAGGTCCACACTGCGCCGACGCTCCGCGGCAAACCTATGCCGTGGCGTGCGCCCCTCCACACAGCTGCCCGACGTCTCAGCGAAATAGATCCATTCGAACGTGAGCTGAAGCCGTCGCGGAAGCTTTTCCTACAGCTTCCCGTGCAGCGGTGCGGCGATTCCTGTTACTGCTCCAGTGGTCGTGATCGCGCACATAAGCGGTGCAACTGATTTGTGGATTGGAGACGCCGTGGCCGGCGCTCAGTTCGCGAGACTCGCGTTATAGCGGCTTTTTTTACATTTCTTATTGTTGTTTTGGCGTTGGTTCTGAGGTGGTTTTAGGGTTTTATATATTTCCGGTACTATACTAGAGTCGAGAAAAGTGCAGGAGACGATAAATTATATAGATCTACCGCGTACTCTTCTAATGCGAGTTGTATCCGATGCGAAGCCAAGAAAGAAATGTCTGATGTCATGATGGCGGATATTTAATGAAGCGAGTTCGGGGTGGGTGCACTCGCGCGGAGGATTGTGAACTGTCGGCTGTGCTTTCCTATCTACCGAATTCGAAATTTGAAGGCGGGTCGGTTTTTACTTTTGTTTGTATATGTGACGCGGGATGAGCGGAGTTTCCATTTAAAAGTTGTATTTTTTTTCGAGCTCGTTAATATGTGAACGTGTAAACTAATTAAACGACGACTTCTTAATCTCTTTCTTACTAGTTTGTACTTGTTCAGATGCCTTTCTTCTTCCTTTCTTCGCCCACCAAAATGGAAATATAATGTTATCAAAAAAGTTACATTTAGGTTTAAGGAAGGTCGTGATATTAGTAAGCCAGACCTCCGTATAATATATATATATATATATATATATATATATATGTATATATAGTCTAGACAAGCCGAATTTCAAGTGTGACATATATGGTTACTTAGCGTCCCGGATTGACACGGAGAGTTAGTAAAAATGTAGTCATTTATCTTTATTCCACCATTTGCGTATTTATTTCGAGATTTAATTGGTATTTCGAACATTTTACAAAAAAAAAAAAATAGCGAACAGGAGGGGCACCAGTCACCAAAAACCATATACTCGCCGAACACAGCCTTGCAAGGGCCGAAGCTTACGGGGTGTGCCGATTTGGACGCTCGCGACAATGGCGCCGCGCTTTCGTCGCCGAGATCCAATTGGCGCGCTCCGCGAACATCCGGCTCCAACTCTGCGTATTACGAGTCTTACAGCCCCCTGAATGAAAATGTACATTCAACACAACAAACCGTAACAAAGGAATTGAAACATAAAAGCTTAAAATAAAGCGATTAAGAATGATAAAACGCGCCATTAGGCTTTTTTTTTTATTTGTTTTCTTTCGGGCAGAGCCCGAAAGAAGGGCCAGTGCAAAAGGCTAAAAAAGCCTGACGTGGCACTGGTCCCTTACAGTCCACACATACAAAAATAACATGAAAATGCATTTCATCTAACAAAATAATACAGCAGGATAAAAGCTTTTACAGAGCTGAGGCACACACACATGACACAAATGCATCAATAAAAGCTATGTATATAAGGATAAAAATGCGTACTGAATGCAAAAAACAATAATACAGACTATAGTCCACATGAAAAAAAAAGTCATCTAAGGAACACACAAATAACAAACATCATTATCGCTCACTTTAAAGAAACTGAACAGCCCAACAAGGCGAGTCATGCACATAAAATAAAACAAGGATGAATTTTGAAGGTATAAAATATAATACAACACTTTATTGTGATTACGAAGCTTAGATAAATTTGATAAATTTTATATAAATTTTATATCGCTGCCTACCAGCAGTGCTTTACATTCTTTTTTAAATAAAGGGAACGACTTTGCATAGTTCATAGAGGGCATGTCATTTAAGAGACTAATTGTTTGATAGTGTATACTCTGCCTTCCGTAATTTGTTCTTGTATAGGGTTCCCGCCTTTTAACATGACGGAACGGGTACAGTTCTTCTGTGGCGACTGAGGTGGCGTATAATCTTTTTAGATAAATTAATTGAAATAATTTGAAGTAATATACTTGATTTGCCTTTAAGATCTCGTATTTAATAAAAAGGGGTTCCGTCCGAAGTTCCCTTATTCTCCCCCCTAGTTTTCGAATATACGTAGAACTTTTTTTTTGTAGGATTAGTAATTTATAGTAATCAGATGCTTTAGTTGTGCCCTATATAAGAATCCCGTAACACATTTTGGAAAAATATAAAGAGTAATATAATGTTTCTAGTAACCACCTCGGCACAAGGCTTGCCACTCTATAAATAAAGTCAAGGACGCGTGATAATTCTGACTTTAGTTTATTTACATGTGTATTCCATTTTAGCTTTTGGTTAAACCATGCACACACCCAGAAATTTTTGCTCAGTTACTTGATCTATTAAATCACCTTCAAACGTAATCTTAATGGAGCTTGTAAGACGTTTTCTTGCTGGTTTAAAAATAACATATTTTGTTTTGCTTGTGTTTAATTCTAGCCCATTGGAACTCAGCCATTTTGAAATTTACAAGATAGGCGTTTGCCCTCTCCTCCAGGCATTCTGGAGTTGCTTTAAAAAAATATTAGCGTCGTCTGCACACATTATTAAAGGGAAGCTACGGAGCTTCTTGGAAAAAATGAGTTAGAAGTGAATTCTAGTGTATTTTTAGCCCGTGAACCCGAATACCCAAACCATTTGCTGCGTAAGTATTGTTAAACGCGAGAAAAACGCGAAAGACAGTCGCTGTCCATGACGTCATCGACGGCTCTTTTGGCTGCCCAAGGCTAGGGGGGCGGGGCTTCAGCCCTATTTTGAAATTGCTCTTGTGGCTCTCCAGCGCGTCGCATTGAAATATAATTTTGATATATGTTATTCTAAAGGCCAAATGAACGCAATTCAAGCGTTTTTTCTCAAATGTAGAAGTGCCCCATCTTCCCTTTAACTCTGGGGAACCATAAATGCTTACGATATCGTTTATACAGACTAGGAAAAGTAAAGGGCCTAATATGGAACCCTGTGGGACACCATGACGCGTTTTTTTCCTTATATGATTCTAGATATTCATTGCAACCATTGTGATGCGCCAAAAGAGTCAGCAAGGCTTCTTAGTAGCGCACCAGATGCTCGGAGAAAGCAATCACATATATCGTATATGGTCCTGCGCAGATACCTCAACATGCTTTTTTTTTTAAATGAGTGGCGCTGTTCAAAACATTAAAAATGTTAAACAAAACAACAAAAGCAGCTCCCAAAAAGCGTCTCTAGTGATAAAGCAAAATTCTCCACGAAAGAATGATTCTGAAGATATAAACTGCATTTATCGTGCAGGAGAAATAGAGCAAGCAGATTTTTGCCTGCAAAGAACGTTGCTAAGGAATGTTGATGATGGCGTAATGCATGCTGTGGTCGTTTCGAATAAGACTGTGCATCCAGATACGGTTTTAAACTATAACGTCGAGGCAAAATATTACGATGGGTGGTTTTACCTACCTGCGTCGTTGTTGATACTTGGTATTTTTAATCAACAAGGCCAAACTGCGCCCCACTACGATAAACTAAAGGTGAAAGCTACTGGACGTCTGGTTTAATTGGGTGCCAATTAAAAACCACGTGGTGTTTAGCGCCGAGGTGGGGTTTGATTGTTCTCGTCTCTTAGCACTAACGGTACGAATTGGCACGTCAGAGTACTAACACGAACGTCGGTTGAGCACATGATTTCTAACTGGCTTCTAGTTAGGCTAGGCTGCCCGCAGCTTTGGCCTTTAGTCCACCGCACAAATGAATCGCATAGCGTGGCGTCGTCGTGCCGATAACGCAATCGCAACCACCACACACTCAAAGTACCGAATGCCATGCTGCTAAAACTGTATCAATGGTAATCGAAGGTACAATTCACCGGCAACAATCCTGAATGCACGATACGCTGGCTTGGGGTATTATTGCCAGCGGCAACAGGGGGGGGGGGGGGGCACATTGAGTGTTATATGGGCACTAGATGCGACTGCGTCCCACTCTTGTCTTGGAAAATAGCTCCTCGTTTACTCCTGGATATTTTCATAATATTTCGTCTAATTATTCAATTTCAAAGGACTTTAATAGTGATTGTTTTATGCTGCTTTGCTTTAGACCTGTTCATGAGCCCTAATATTCTAAGCTTGGAGCACAGCCAATGTATTCACCTTGTTCTATTTCCTCATCTTATATGCGGATATAGATAAACTGGATTCATTATTCTGAGGAATTCTTCAATTGGTCTATGCTATAGCCAAATAATTCTGACCCGTGAATGTTTACGTTTTGCTCAATAACAATAAATGTTACGATACGCATGTTTTTTCACTAATGGGAGGATTCGTCGATTCATGATTTACGTCAGATTTTGGGCTTCATGTCTGTCTAACTCACTATGCAATGAAGACTTTGAAGAGCCACCTCAGTTGGAATGCACGACGCAAAACTAATCGACTCTCGCTTTTTTTTCTTGTAAAGCTGTACCGTGTCTTTTAACGAGAGGGCCTATTTTTGTGGCTTCTAAGTTTTGCTTCAAAATAATTTTTTTTTGTAATTCTTTTTCATTCGACGATAGCTCGAAGCATACTAATGCAAAACGTTTTTTTTTTTTTCATGTAAACCGCATAAAAGGTTTTGTATTTTTCACTCAAAACATTTTTTGCCTTAAAGCATAGTGCATGTCTACTTTCCCAGAAGAAAACAACTAAAATCAGTGCCCACGTATTAAACATTCGCAGAATCTAAATCACAAAACTTTCGCAGTTTAAATGCATTTCCACCAAAAAATATGTATATATATAATATATATTTTCGTGCGAAAAAAGATGTTTCACTCTATTTCTTATTGCCTAATCTCCTTGCTAGAAAACAAAAAACACACTTACTACAGCCACACGTAAATACTGGCCAGAAATATATTTCATCCTTGGGCCGAAATTCGCATAGCCTGCCGTATTCGCCGAAAGGGGGGTATGGGCATCAAGTTTCCTCGGCAGCCCGCAGCCTATCCCGCAGATCCCATGAGTTTCCCGTAGTTCATCATCATCGCCGAAACCGGGTAACGAAATTGGAAACAGAAGGCGCGGATGGAGCTAGCGCGTGGACGACAAGCGGGGATATGAGAAAAAAAAAAAATCCCACCAACAAAAATAAAGATTTCAGGTATAGGGAAGCAGCTGGTCCCGCTTTAATGAGGATGAGCCCCCGCTTCCTAGGATGGGGGGACATGAACCCCCTTCTACTCCCAGTCCCCACTCGAAAGCCAAGTGGAGACACCGCCTACCGGCTGGACTAGTAGCGGCCGGGCTTGGAGTCATGTGACCGCCCTTTCTGCGTGTCTACACGTGAAACACCTGGTCACATGATTCGACGACGACGATGCATAGGTTCAGCGAGCACGACGATTGTGCTGCACTGTCGGGTCTGTCGGCGGGCGGACGAAGCAATGGGTAGGCGGGTGGAGGGCGTCCTGCCGGGTAGCGGGTTGGGCTCCCCCGCGGCCCGTGGCTGCGCGGTTAGACCCCGGAGATAAGCAAGTTGCCAGCTGCTCTATCCCGCTCGCCTCGTCGTGTGTACCTGCGCGGCGCAGCGGGCCCCAGATGGATGTTCGCGTCCGAGATGACAGATACCTTGACGTGCAATTGAATCCTCGTCATTTGCCAGATACTGCTCTTTTTTTACTGCTTTGCCTGGGTGCGAATGTATTAACAGAGTCGCTTGTCGCTTGGGTATAGTCGTCGTTTTTGAAGAAATCACTTGTTGTTTTTTTTGTTTGTTTTTTGTGCGTGCGACAATAGCTTGCAGTTTGACCTTGTGCATTGGTTTATGCGGTATAAGCGACTTGTTGTTTACTAAGTCGACGGTGCTATAAACACTTTAGTGTTTTTAGCGTGTGTTGACATTCAGGTTTGTTTCCGCGTCATTTTTGGGTTCTCGAACACTGAGTCTTCGACAATATGTCTTGTCTTTATACGCCAGGAATAAATAAACTTAATGATCTCAATTATAATTCCAAACTTAAGATTTAAAAAAAAGAAAAAAAAGCTTGGTTTAGCGGCACCCTTTTCTTCAATATTTTATTTACTGCGGGTGAACGAACACTCAAAGCAATTATAGTTACCTTGTATAGTGTTTTCAGCCTTGCAGAAATCATGCTTGGAAGCAGATGTTTTTAAGAATGATTCGCGTAGCGGGACGAGACGGGGAACGAAACTATTTTTAATAATTTCTCGAAGTTAATATATCTTTAGACAATGCATACAACTGTAACGTTTCTTTTTCGCGAGTGTTGCTCCGCACCCTTTTTTAAGATTGTTCAAGTAACAAGTTTGTGGATATAGTTTGTACGCTTTAGCTGTTCCTTATTTAATTACTCATGCTAAACTGTCATATTTTTTTATATGTACACACATTCGACAACCATTAGTTTGTACAGATAAATTTATTCTCTAAGATACTACCCTTAAGTTGTAAAAAAACCTTTAGATTGCAGTAATATACCGGTGGAGCGCCCCTTACACGTTCAGTGAAAACGGGATTTATCTAGAGATCGGCGCTCGTCCGGTCAAATAGGGCGCTTAATGTAGAATTTGCAGAATACCCAAGTTAGGAACACGTTAATAGTGGGCGCTTGAACAAAATGGGCGCTTCAACTGTATTTCGCAATAGGTTTATTTCATTCTATGAAGAGCACATGAATAACGTGACGCTCTCAGACGCTGGGATTCTCAAAATAAATGTGATGGAACTACGGCTTGTTTTCTTGTGTTTACCCTGCTGATAAAGTCCCTAGAATATTTTTAGCGCCTAGTTTCTCCGAAATTGAAGTTAACCAATGTTTGGAATAGTGCTATTAATTATGAGCGAAATCGTTTCGTTATTAACAAGTTTTTTGAGACGCGCTGAGTCCAATTTTGATATACAAAGCAATGAACTTGCTTTCCTCTCATAATTGCCTTTACTAAGTGTGATGTTTGTGCTTACTGTACTGCAATGGAAATGCATTTAAGGATCATTACTTTAACCATTATTAAGGAAAGCAGATTTGTAAAAAAAAATGTTTGAAGTTCACAGTCAGTAAACATTTCGAAGTTCCCGCAAGAGTAGATCAACGTCTGCGGGCGGGTGGACTGAAACGAATCTTTCCACAGGTTTGTAGGCCTGAATAAAACGTACGGCACGCGACACTTGCCCCGAACGAAAACGTCTGTGTGTGTGTGTGTGTATGTGTGTGTGTGCACGCGTGTGTGTGCGTTCAACATTTTATTATGTCGGTGTTGTAAAGTAGATTTGTCTATTCACGTTGGCCGCGCTATCCATATTAATCCCCTCTGGTAATTTTGATATTGCCGTTTTGCAGATGCGCGAAACAAATAGTAAGTTAATCACCTACACGCACCAACTGCGCAGCAATTTTTACCAGCAGGAATTTTGTTTTAAAAGGATGCACAAAGTGTGATGTAGGTCTTACTAAATATGTATATATTAATAATCAAATTTATTTATTTCTTCAATAAGACTTATTCAAGTCCCAACTCACGTTTGGCCACTTAAATTTGTTACGTGTTTTCCTTTTTTCCCGGGCTTTTGATATTATTATCGTGATTTCGCTCAATAGTGCTTGCCATACAGGAGGTCGAATGTCTATATTTTTTAAAGGGAACTTTGCCAGCATGGACACTCCAAGAAAATATAACTCTCCGAGTCCAGACGCACGTTTATCCTCCCAATTTTTCATCCTGTGGAGGAAGCACCGCCAAAGTAACGCTGTCAAAATTGCTTTGATTTATTTTATAAAGGCAGCACCAAACGTAGTTTCCGCCCGCAGCGATAATTTCTTGATACTTATTTTGGAGTTTGCCCTCGGCGCTAGAGTCTTCCGTTCGGATCTCGCTCAAATAGCAAAAAAAAAAAAATCTTTTAAGTCTTGGAAACGTATGAACTTCTCGTATTGAGCGAGGTTTGTATATTTTTTGCCAAGAAATATATATGGTTGCCCTCTGAATGTACCGCGCCATATTTTGATTATTTTCTCTTTTATTTTTCGTTTTTGTGTTCGTACACAGATGTGGTTTGTTTGATTTTTTTAATTATTTGTATATAATGTGTTGCAGCAGTACTGGTGCCAAAAATGCTCGATTTTGTTCTCTTATCCTAAATAAATAACTCAGCATTTCGGTCCCAGTCAACAAATCCAGGAAATCACTGGGAGCTTGAAGAACTTGAATAAAGATTTTGACAACGCCCAAAATTTAAGATTTGCGACATTTGCTTTCTTATTTATCTTGGCACACAGGAGAAAATACCTTTACGTTCGCCCAGAAGGCCGAAGTCGTCCTACATATTTACAACGAAAACCATACACTATATTTGTCGACGTGAAGCCGGGTGTTGCGGCCATGGGAACCAGAAGCACGTTAGATACAGTGTTCCGTGAAAAGACTCCAGTAGGTTTGCAGGTCGACCAATCAAGAGCTTAGTGTGCTGAACCTTGTTGTTTGGTCACACAAACGAAAGTGTCGAAAGCCGTGTTTGGTCATGAAGATGTCAACTCAAGATTTAAGCACATCATATCTAGAAAACCATTCCCACTAATCGAAGGCTTTGACCTAATCCCTTACACACTTATGCTTTCCTAAGAACGAAGGAGAGTCAGAGAGCAGGGGTAGCAAAGGGAGAGATTCTTGTTGCAGCACAATGCTTTATCTTCTTTTGCAGGCAGCACACAACCCGAAGCTCTGCTCCTCTGGGGTCACAACACTGTAAAAGCCGATGCCTTGCACTATACACTTATATTTTAAAATAAAATCTAGCTCATTTCTGCAAAAATGGTAATCAGTTCGCTATTTTACATGCCAGGGAGGCTAATTGGCAGGGCTATTTCGCCGTACCTTACTGGACATGACTCTTCGGTCCTGGTCTGTTAGGACAAACCCAGCCCTTCAAACTACTCAGCTCTTCAAACCCCGCAGCCCTTCAAACCTTTTTTTGCCTTTGAGACCTCCTCAGCCTTTCAAACGTCGCCATCCCTCAGCCATTTAGAGGTGTGCCCTTATACTTCAGATTAATATTCTCTAGCTCTGTGACCCACATACCCATCAAGTAAGATATGCGGCTTAATGAAAGGCGGGAGACTGGCCCGAAGGATAGTGAATCAGTGACAAAAAGTGCGGTTATTTCAAACATCATTGTAAGCTTATTTCGCATATTGATTGTAACATACACGCAGAAATTACAAAATATTAAAGCAACCATCTTCTAATCGAACCCGGGCACCATAAATATTTGAGAAAAGTGATCAAACCAAATAATGGCCAGCTAGATCTTTTTCACAGAAATACATTTCAAGAAATTCACAATGCTTTTGGATTAATTCCCAAGGAGTGCTTTAAAACCTAGGTGATGCACCACTCACAAAGTAACAGGAACAGGTTTGGTGAAGACCACGTACACGATAACCAACACGTGTCCCCATTGAGTGAATCCCAAGGAGAGTCATGCATCCACGGCATTTCTTTTCGTCAGTGGACAAGCATCTGTTTCCCACGCCATAAGGCGTAGAAACGACGACGCTGAAAGACCTGTTCACGTGTTTGCGCCTTGCGCAGATACGTATAGTTGCTGTGAGGGGTAGTAGCTTCATGATAGGGTATATGAAGGTGTTACAGCACCTCGCAACCCAGGTTTAAGGTTACGTGTTTAACCGTTTGTATGTATTAATATCAAATAATCACGTGTGCAGGAGTCCCTCACGGCTTTAGAAATACAGGGAGCGACGCACTGAATGATGACATTTCTCGCTTCTTCAACGTTTTTCGATGTTATTATTCGCTGTTGCCGAAATCTCGGTGGCCGCGGTGCCATAATGAGATTCTCGAGCAACCAAAAACCACGGAGAGCGTTTTCAAAATATTATGCAGACTGATCGCAAGGGCATATGGGCTGCGTTGTCGAGGGGCCAGGGTGAAAGCGGTCCTGCTGGCAGAGTCTCTGGCAGACGATCAACGCTAGGCAGAAAGAAAGTCGTCTGCTTTTTACGAAGGAGTTGCGGTGACGTCAGAACGACGTCAGTGGGTAGTCCTCAAGGCTAGATGCCTTGAGGTCTACCCACTATTTTTTTCTTTCCATCAGCCAATCAGAGCTCGGCGTCATTCTGAGGTCACCGCAACTCTTGCGCTAGAATCAGACGACTGGCTCTTTGCATTTGTCTCCTCTACGCACCTCGTATCGCAAACGCGGCCCCTAAACCTCGTGACTAAAATCGACCACTTGCATCGGGGTCTGTAATCGAGGCGCAATATTTTGAGGCTGCCAGTGACTGTAGCGACCAAATCAGAATTTTTTGAAGCAGGTAGGAATATGTTTGCAAAGCGTTCAGGGAGTCGGTAGAGTTGGTTATATGTGCACACTTCGTGCGTCAAATATTAGTGTAAGCTACGGCGCATAAGAAAATATAAATGAAGAAAAGCAACAGGGTTTCAAACCCCCGTCCCATGATGGAGTATGTGCTGATCCGGCTTTCGGTCTAACCGTGACGCTGAAAGGTTCGAACGGGAAATGCGTTCATTAAAGCGATATCCGCACCACTCGTTTTCGGGTTCACGATCCAAGTACCTGACCGAACGAGCTATTACCGCTCTCGGAACGGACACGGGGCGGCATCGTCCGAGGTTCATTAGCTGAACCGTAAACTCCGTCGAAAATATCGTCCCTAACCAAGCTTCTCGGTAAACAATGCTAGTCCGCGGCGGCGTCAGAGGACGAGAACCAGGTATACTTCGCAATTTGCCTCGCTCTCAAAGCTGGGGTGATTACCGGCCGCCTCGGGAAAACTCGAACAAGTTTGGCGGCTTACCCATTTTTTTACATTCTATTCATTCCCATCAGGCTGGAAACTGTTTTAACGACATGTGCGAGAACGTAAATTCTGTGATGGGCAACTCTATTACGCTCCCAAAGCCTTCGACGCCCAGGCCAGCCTTCCAGGCATTCCCCCCTTTCGATTAACAATTTTTTTTCTTGTCATTCAGTGATCATTTTTTTTTTAATTTGAGAGCTCGCGCATTCCATCCAGTTTATTTTCAACAAAAAAAACGATAGAAAAATAATATTGCTCTCTGTTGAGACATACTCTTCGGATTTAAGTTCATCTCAAAGCAATGGGAAAATGTAAGGGTGCGCACGTGTAATCGAATTCCATGTTTGCGTTAAGCAAAAATACCGCCAAGAGCCGTGCCGTTTGTGTTTTCTTTTCGCCTCAAAGTCGAGAAAATTGAAATTGAGATTACTATACACTTCCAGTTGATCCTCTATAAAACATATGTCCTCAACTCTACGACTCTTTATTAAGCATTGTGTCGTGTTCACAACATTACATCCCCACTTTAATGCGGAAAAAAAAAAAGATTATATTTCGTGTTTTGCTCCTAACGTAAAGTTTTTAATTCACTTTTAGGTTTAGAGTCACGGGAATTAACATACAGTAACTTGTCATTCTCGAAACTGCGCCGCACCGCGCCTCAGAACAAATTATGGTGACCAGGGACTGGCTTTTATTCTCCCAAGAATTTCGAATAACCTTGAAGCAAAAAGAGTTTCCCTGGCAAACACAAGCAAAAAAGAAATTCGCGGCCTGCTTGAGTGATTCATTGAATAGGTGTTGTCATGTTTTGAAGGCATAGAGAGTTGCGTATACGTTTTTGAAAGTCAATGTGCATCCTTGTGTGTTCTTTACTAAACTCTCAGAGCAAGCGTGTGCACGACTGAATTATGTTTTCTTTGTTTAACCTTTTGCACTGTGTATAATTGGCACCACTGTCTTGTATAAACTCGATTACCTGTCTTTATATATGTTAAATTGTTCATTTACTCATATGTTGAGCTTCTTCTGCGGATTTAAAAGAGAAGCGGGGGCTTGCGGAAGTAGCGACATGCTGCTTTGTTTTCCTGCTTTCCGCTCTCAGATGGAGGAAATAAAATTGATTGATTGATTGATTGATTGATTGATTGATTGTTACCGTTATTGGTGAGATCGGTCTTTACTGGCCTGCAGTTTCCTCTATTAGTTCTCGCCATTTGGACCCAGAAGCGACAATGACAAATAAAAAAAGTTATTCTCTACTTTTTTTAATGGAGCAGCGCATTATTAGTAACTCAATATATTCAAGATCGCGAGCTTCAAGAAACGAATGGCGCGCGATCGCCTAGCCGCCAACGCGGCTGCTTCAGGTGCGCGTGCTCTTCCAGAGTTTCAAGTTTTCCAGTCGGACACAGTGCGCAAATTTGGGCGGACGTTTCATACATAGGTAGATGCTTCGAGGCGTAACCCTGCCGTCCGCACAAACCCCACCGCAAAACCCTGCACACACGGCGTTCGAGATAGGCGCATACGACGAGTTCTCGCTTGTCTGACGTACATCCACAATTCGCTGCGTCGGCGACGCCACTCGTCAGGCCGGCATGCCCCAGGGAAAAATTTAAACGCCCAGCCGTCCTGAAGATGCATATCACGCTGGGGTGCATCTGCAAGGACTTAACCCCGGCGCGCACCGCACGATGGATGCGAGAGTGGAAACGTCTGTCCTCTTCCTCCACATTTTCCACGCATATGCTCCGGGTCTTCCACGTATGGAGCTGACATGGGAACCTTCCACCTGGGTGGCATGAAACGCGTCGTTGTTGTTGAGACCGTGTGATGGATGGCTTGCAAATCCGCAGGTTCAAAGAACCAACGCCTTTGCGCAATATTGCGTGGTTTTGGGAGCATCTGCAGTTCACAAAGCGGCGGTGTTATACGTGGAGAAGTTGGTTTGGTAAGGAGGCCTCTAACGTCTTTTGAGACGTGAGCAAATTAATGAGTTTTTCAACTTCTTCGTTCCGTTTGAACATATGTGGGCGAAGTAAAGTTTTCGAGATCACAACGACTCAGATGTGCTCCAACTAATTATTTGTTGCTAAGTACGCGGCCTTAGCTAGGGAGTATTCACATTGTGCTCATATCAGTTTTTATGCCCGTTTAATTCGAACCGAAAGAGGTTTACTGAGAGAAACGAATCCAATATGTCTAAGGAGGATCGAGAACACTATTTTTCCACTTTTTTTTTTTTTTTTTGAGGGACAATTCAGAGTGTACTAAGTGACGTTTTATTCTTGGTGAGTTTTACTGAATATGTCTTCGCGCAAACGATCTGGTCTGTTGCTGTTTTTATTTACACGCTTCCGGGGTCTGTATACTTCATTTTTAAACCAGCAGCCAGAATGCTCTAAATTCGGGCATCCGTCATTTACGTTCACGTGTATCCGTATTTCTGACACCATATGACTTGATATGAGTTCCCTTGTTACTTAAAATAAAAAAGGGCGATGCAAAAGTACTCGAGAATTCAACTCAAGCACTGTGAATGATCCGGAGTTTAAACAATATTCAGTTTGTGCAGACTTATAGAAATTCCTGCTAGCATACACCTGAGACGCCCATATAGGTACAATTAGGGATCTAAGTGAGGAAGCTGGTAATGCGCTCCACTTCTTTTCAAGTATCACTGGCACAATTAAAGAAAGCGTTATCGCCAGTGAAAACTGCATGCGTATAAGAGTTCAATAGTGGTTCTCTTCATCAGTCACCTTTTAAATTAAAAAAAAACTCACGGATTGCATTTTATTTACGCAAGCCAGTAATCAGAAACGCTGGTAATTTATGAAGCTGTTTCTAAGGTTTGCATTAGATACTGGTACAAAACTATTCGTGAATGACGCAAAACATTGTATTACGTGGGGTTTTAATTAAATAGTTACCGCTGGGCACTAGGACGGAATCTTAGTAACCGTTTAAAACCCCAATCTGCAACAAAACTGTGACGTTTTTGCTATAAATATCAAGGCACTTTGGTGCACTTCATTGTGCCTTTGGGCAATTAGCCTACAAAAGAATGATGCGAACGCGGACGCAATATTATCTTGCATCGATTCATTTTATTTTTAGTTGAAATGAGAACCTATAACCCTTCCATGACGTCCATAAAGAAATTATTCGTCGAATTCAACCTCGTACCGTTGCGAATAAAAATAGTGATCTGGAATGTCTTGCCTTTCTTATATAAATAGACACATTATTTCGGGCTATTATGTAACCAACCCTATCGCACTTTTTTTTTTTTTATTGAAGACATTTACGTCGGAGATCACGTTTTGCTTTACGACTTCACCGACACCCGATGCTCTTTACTTGACGGTTAAGAACATCTGCGCTAACCGCGCCGGCTCCTCTCAATGGAGACGAGCTCCATCGACACGTGACTTCACGTATTGACTCGCTGCGCTGCGCGCCGCTCCGAACTCCGTTCGGAGCCATTAGGCAAACGACCTCGATTTCGCCCAACATCGGTCGGCTATTATCAAAGTGCCGTTTCGGAACGGCAAGCGTTTAGCGAAACTCTGGTTGTGCACGATCATTGTCGAAGCCGGAAATCGTTCGAACTGAAGCGATGCCATGTGTAGAAAGCACGTGGGTCGGCTAAATTAAAGTAAGATCGACGTGTTTTTAGTTCCTTGTCCGATGCGGCGTGGGTGAGATGCAGTCTGTACATTGCTTTACTATGAAATACTCGTGGAAAAAAAAGTAATATGTTTTTATTTACATTTTAATGCAGCTGCACGTTTTTAGTATAATGTATTCAAGGCAGCCCTAGCTGCAGATTTTTATGATTCCTCTTTCTGGCATACGAAGATGTGTGACCAATGAAGGTTTCGTGTCACTTGATGATCGTCTCAAATTGCAAGAATAAACTTTTCTCGAAAGTGCTGCTGGAGAAGTTGGTTAGAGTCAATTAATAAAGCGCTGTATTAACTAATATTAATTAGTTACTGCCAGGAAAATGAGGTCATAAATTGGAGGCTTTGAATAAATGTCAGCTGGCTAATGATATACAACAATCGTTATGGTTGAGACATGCCGAACTTTCTGGGATGTTCCGCGGAATAAAACATTTTCAATTAACTATCATCATTTCATTTATCTGCGTTCTATGGTATCATGCAATTAGAGCCTTCGGGAACATTACGAACTTTTATAAAGAAAATAAGAAATTGATAAGTTTTTAATAAAAAAGTTATACAATCCAATGCAAACAAAATCCGAACAGTGGAATGAGAAACACACTAGCCCAAATGTTTAATTACCGCTTATTGATATATTATGACTGTCATCTAAAATATTCTTGAGGAAAATTGCTCTGTTTAATCTTGTCCAGTTCAAATTCTCGTTTTAATGCATGCGCCAAGGCGTTGATGTGCAAGAAACTTGATGATGTTCATGCTGTAAGGCACGATTGATTCTGCAGTAAACACTGACTCGTTTCTAATTCCAGCTTGTCGGAGCCGAAATATTAGAGCGAATATTTTCTTATTTGAAACTTGGTATAATACGCTAAGTCTCAGTGCCTGGACAGCTTGATTGAACTTGGATATGTTTAAAACAAAACATGCACCGTGAGATATCTAACTTAAACGGCCTCGTAAACGCGATTAACAACTTCTTCGGCAGAGAAACTTGCGTCACGCTGAGATTTACCAGAGAGCTCGCGGAATTTGAACGAAATAGTAAATACGAGACTAACTTTACTTCGAAGACACATTCTTCAGACTCAGACATTTGGCTGCACATATTTAACCATGAAAGAAGCTCCGAAAACTCATCGCGATTTCCGTACGCTAATTACAGTAAATAATTTGTGTTTCCATGAGTTACACTCAGCAATCCCACGTCATTTGTTTTTGTGTTAGCTCCCAAGCATTCAAACGCGTCAGCTTTATAAAGACAAATATAAGAATTGTTCTCAGCTTTGGTGAATGAATGAAAAAATAAAGTCCACTCAATTAGTCAAGATTACAATACGCCCATTCTAAACTTTATCGCTTCTTTTCAATGCAAGTTTTGAGCGCTTCAAACTTGCTGCCCTTATCGCCACTTCATTATGCATCCAGTGCTTTAAAACGGCATAGTACTTCTGAGATTGATATTATAAAAAAATGTGATTGCTAAACAGGGAAAAAGTAAAGACCTAGAGATCTTCAGACCCAATCACGTTTGCGCTTCAGCTGAAAAAAAAAATAGTACCGTTCGTTACAATGACAATTTTTGATTATATAATGATAATTTTATCCTACTGACCAATGTATTGCAAAAGCAAAAGAAAAATAAAAAAACACGCATTCTCAAATTTTTTTATGACAATTGATCACCTTATTATAAGAAAAAATTAATATTTCTAATTTACCTTTACGAAAGGAGGCTTGTGGGAACTAATTCAACACTTCTCAGTCCTGAAATTGTTTTCTTTGGCACGACAACACTGCTGCAAAGCAACATAAGATGGGATACAAGCAATTATATTGGAAACTGGGAGAGAATTCCAGTGATTTTGACCCATTTAATGTCGACATCGGCAACGAAATAAACACTGAAATTCATAATGTGGTCTTTATTTCCTTCTATCTAGATTGTAAAAGCAGATCACCACCTTTAATCATGAGATGGCAACTGGGTTTAATGAATAAATTGAAGAAAAACTTTATAATGGTGTAGCTGTTGAAAGTTTTTTTCTCTCCTTTTTTAGAATTTCAGAACTGCATTGACTCACGGAACCTTCGGCTACTTTTTCCAAACAAACGCTGGCGGCGTTAGAAGAAGTAAAAAAAAAAAAATGCGATGCGTCGTTCACACCGCCGTTTTGTGAAACAATGGTCATCCCGTCATGTCGAAAGAAAACAAAATGCAATAAAGCAGCAGACTAGGCTCTGTTTTCTTTCTTGTTTCTAAATGGTAATAGCCTCCGGGGTTTCTATATGAGCACTAATTTCAGAGGTTTGCACCCCCTCTTTGTTTTTATGTTATCAATATGCTATAATTCATAACAGTGGTAAACTTTCGTCCCAAACAATCTTTTTTTTTCTTTTTTTGCAATCAACATTTTGAGAAATTTTTTGGAGCTTTTTATTGCAGTCACAACTGAGCTTAGGAACGGTATGTCACCGAAGACAATAGAAGGGCCCATAAGGAGTCCGACCAACGGTCGCGTAGGCGTCTTTTTTATACCCGCTACCTCAACTTATTCGTGAATCCTGCGTTGCACCAAAAGGCATTTGCGACCAATTGTCGCATTTTCCTCTTCAGGCATAACACGGCTTCAGGTAACAGCATATTGTGTGAAACTCATTGGCTAAGAAGTTCGAGTAATTCAATTCACCGAGGATCTAATTTTTCAACCAAGAGTATGATTTGAAGTATGAATCATAAACTCAAGGCTTCCTTCCTGAAACACTGCAAAGTCTGTCAACCTGGAACCTTACGTAACATCGCACTCCACGTTATATTTGCAGTTTTTGTAATAGCAAGCAAATAATCATGATGCTAACTTGCGGAGAGACTCGATTGTTGACTGATAATAGTTTGAGTTCATTTTTTCACCAAGTCGCTTCAGTTGGCACTAACTAATCATAGACGAAAACTCTTCTAGAACAAAAATGACTATTTTAGCAACATTACTACACGGCAATTTGGAAACACGGCATTGTAATCCAAAGTGCATACCATATTCACAAACAAACACTTAAACTGTTAAAAAAAAAAACATACAGAATACCTCCGGCTCTGGCTGACACGCAACTGTCCACGGCCACTCTCACAGCCGCATCCGCTTTGATAATCCTCTATCGATTCTTACACCATTACCAGGACAAACCGCGCCGCTACAGATGACCACGGCGCCCATTCTTGTCGTGGACAAACGTTTCGGATCCTCGGCCATTCATATTTGTCGTTGCCTGTTCCGCCGAGGCCCCTAACAGGCAGATCATTCGGTTCGTCCGTTCGGCCACCTTCGTGGGGGGCTGCGGCCGCACGACTATCAATCGCCATTCACCTCGAGTTCTCGTCCGTGCCGGTCACCCTGAATAAAACATGGTCCAACGCGAGTGTGTGTGCTCTTGGCGCATCGAGGAAGTCCTTCGATGATATCTTTGTTCGCGAGTTTCACTTTCGCCCGCTCCTGTCTCGCGTCACAGCTGTACCTTCCCCTCTTTCTCTCCCTCTCTTCCCATCTCAGCCCCTTTCTTTCTGGTCTTATGCATAATGCATTGGGAAGTTGGGGTGTCTTCACATGGGGCTTGCACCGCGTTCTGGTCTTGCACTGCGGCCACGGGAAGGCGCCTCTTCCCGATTGAGTTGCTGCCGATCTCTTTTTTTTCTTTTTGGTTTGTTTGCGTATTCCATAAAAAAAGGGGAGGGTGGGGAAGAATGGTATCTAACATCATCAGCGCCTTTTTTACTCCGCTTTGTGCAGAAACTTTTCTGCCATTCACGTGACATTGGTGGCTCAATGCAAAATGGGACGTAGTTGAGATTCCCCTGCCGTACGGTCTGATTCGGAAACTCGCGGGCGCTGTGTTTTGCCTGTGTGTTTGGCAGATTTCATTTTTCGCATCGGGTTCTAGGCCCAGCATCGGGTAAGTGGGTAGCTCCTAAGAATCTAGAATAATGGTTCTGTTGAAACACGGTTGCTGAATGCGCCTTGGGATGCAGGATATCGCAAGGAGGGGGGGGGGCGGAGATTCATTAGTTTAACGAGCACATTCCCCTCCTCTCTCAAATGGTGCAGTTACATGTGCCGGAATTTGGTTTTAGTCTGGCAATTTCGGTTTCTAAAATACCCCCCCCCCTCCCAAGAAAACCAAAGGTACAACCTAAATTGATATTCCTTGGCCAGAGTTTCCTAAGCATTATGTGTCATATTGTCCTCTTGCCTCATGCAAATTATCGGTCAAGATCATCTCTATATTGATTTTGGCATATTAGCCTGCGTAAACGAAGCCAGCAACTTGCCGGCATAGCAAATAGAGATTTTTACTGCATTCGGTAAATTTCTCATTTGAGTATTGACCGTTATATACGTGTACCGACAGAGCGATCTCACATTGTGTAAATGACCATAATATAATTTTTTTCGGGGCAATCAAGGCGAGGTGTAATGTACAGGGGTATTTTTGTATATGTGTTTAACCGGTGTTTGAGAAAAGAGAACTAGCTGGTATTCTTCAGCGCTGGGGCTAAGTTGGTTGCTATGGAGGTCACTGGAAAAGAGGCGAAATGTGTTAATAACCGTATGTTCTGGATTATAATGTGCACGCCGCATACAGTTCGTAAAGGCTAGGGCTAAAAAAAGTGTTTTTCCGTAGATGTTCAGCACCCGGTACATAGTTTACACCAAACATTCCTCTACGCAGCCCCTCCTGGAAAAATGCACGCTCCATTATCGCACACAGCCGCTTGAATTATAAAGAAATCATCATAAATATAACCTGTTATTCATAGAAATCATTACGTTCCGTCGTAATTAACGAATTTTAACATCAGTCTTTTATTTTTCACTCTTGTAGATTGTCCACATCAAATAACATGTTTAACTTTTAGACACGTATAATCAGCCTATTAGAGTAATAAAAATACTTTCTGTAGGTAAGTAACCCAAACGTTTAACTAGATTCTTGATGTTTTATTTCTTGTGCATAGTGTAGCTGGAAATTGAAGCTCGGCATCCTTATAGTCTGGCCGTTACGTGAAATTTGTACTTAAAAATTCGCAGAGGTCGCTACGGCGCAAGAAAAGCCGTTGTACACGTGGCCTCAGAAGGGAACTAATTTTTGAGTGGAGGGCCGGTGATGTCAATTCCTATACGTTTTGCGCTCACGTCACACTGATCACGTGATGTGCAGCAAGAACACGTATATCGCCGAGACGGAGCAGTACGAAGAATAACGCGCTGCAAAAAAAAAAAAAAAAAGAAACAGCAAAAAAGAAAAAAACAAAAACGTGTATTTGACTCAATTGTTCGTGTGACAGCTAGTTGCCAGAATACCTTAGAGGTTTTTAGAGTATCATTAATGTATAGTGTATGCAGTCTTTCGTTGTAATTCAATGTAATCGCACAATCTACCGTCGAGAGTTTGTCAGAAAATGGCTGAATATCCCCATTCCTCGATCGAGCTGGGTAACATAGCACAAAAAAGATGTATTTCCGGCACCAAGGATGGCTTCACGTTCAGCCTAAGTGATGTGACTACACAGAGCTGTGCCGCACCGTGCGGGGAAGGACTATTGATTTTGACTAATGGTCCCTCCCCACGAGGCGGTTGTTTTTGCCAGGGCGCCAAAGAACGGGCTGCCCGCAGAGCAAGACTCGGTCGTTTGTTCCAGGCAGGCACTCCGGGAAAGTAGTCCCTGCATAACTGACGGGCAAACTTGACAAAGCGCGAGTCTTACTCGAGCGCACACCTGCTGTTATTAAGAGTTTCGGGACTGATCAGCCATTAACGTTACATCGTAGCGAGCTAGGGCAGGATGGCTGGAATGGCTCCCGCTTTTCAAAGTTCCCACGATATATATTCCAGCGAACTTCGACTAATAATAGTAATGACAAGGAGCTTGCGCCACAAGAGGAGCTTTTGATAATTCCAATATAGATCCCGAAGTGTTAAATCAACACGGCTGTACGACTGTACACACGACTGTACTCTAATATTGGGCTCATACTTGAGAGTTCGGGAGAAAATGTTCGGAAGCATGTACGTATTTCTGTAGCATTGGTCAATAAGCGTGGATTCAATTCATCCGAATTCTATTCGCTATGCTTCCTCTGATCGGCCTTGCTTTCCGTGTGCGGGGGTGCCTATGCAAATAATGTTGCTTGCAAAGTCACCCTCTCGAGCATGAGCTTTATGAGGCAGCGCACCAGATTTGAAATGAAATCAATAAAACTAAATAATTGATTTCCTTCTATTTAGGTGTGCACATTTAGGGTGAGGTCTTCATAAGAGCTTGTGAGGTACTGACAAACGTATTACAAACTTGGCTAAGAAACATGTTTAACAAGGGCGCACCCATATTTTTTACTTTGTGCTTGAATGACACCTTTTCCAAGTAATGATAATAATATCAATAATAATAATAATAAATTTTATTCTACATATGTGTAATAGCACTGTACAAATAAGGGAGGCTTGTGAGACAGGACCCGGCAAGTCGGACAGCGAAAGCTCTCAAAAATAGAAAAAGCAAAACAAAGAACACTTCATAAAACGAAACAGTACAGAGTGAACACAAAATGCTAGAGTCTAGAATTCATCAACATTTTTTTCAACTTTCTTTTTGTAGTACACTCAAAGACACAATCGGGTAATTTATTGAAAACAGATGGCACATAATGAGGGCGAATTCTTTTGCCGTAGCGAGTTACACAACGGGGAATGATAAGACGGGACGTGTGACGGAGATTCCTGTTAAGAACGAAGGGGCGTTTAAAATCATTATTCCGAAAGTGGCGTAACACTACTGTTTCCACAAACAGGGAATAGAAATTGGGGATTTGCAAACATTCTATGATATCAATATCAGTTGAAAAGTCAAAGTGATACCCCACACTCCTTAATAACCCCTTCAAAATACGGTCAATTCTTGTTTGCCGCAATTATGCACAATTACCAAACGGTGTTATTCCATACCTCAATATGCTGTACCCAAGAGCATGAGCAACAGCCTTTCTTAGTGAAAACGGCATAAACACTTTGCTATTGTAAAGTAAGCAGCTAACGCTTCGCAGCTGACCAGAAACATGCGATAAATGTGAATTAAATGTCATATCCGAACCAAAAACACTCCCAAATACTTTACCGTTTTAACATATTCAAGCGGGGAACAAACACAATTCACGCAGTTACGTTTGTGTTATATAACTGGCAAGTTGACGTCCGCCTTTTTTAGTGGATTCCTAAAACATACCAGTTTTGTTTTTGGCATACTGATCGTAAATAAATTTTCATGAAACCAGTTCATTAATTGCGTCACGTCGTGCTCTAATAGACGCACTGCACTATCATAATTCAGATGACGATCAACAACTACCGTATCGTCGGCATATTGGAAAATACTGCAATTGGATGCAATATAATAATAATAATAATAATAATAATAATAATAATAATAATAATAATAGTAATAATAATAATAATAATAGTTTTTTCATCAGCACGTAAGAGGCGGGTCAGTCGAAGCCACGGTCGGCTGGTGCGACTAGACCCCGTAGTAATGAGACTGATCGTTCTTAGGTGCGAATACGAGACAGCTATACACAATTTAAAGTTGTTTCACAGGTTACACACACAACTAAATGAGTACATGGGCTTATTTACATCATCAAATGCACCACTACGCATATAGACGTACATGCCTAGATATACACATAATTATACACTTAAATACATAAGTACACTTAAACATCATGCGGAGGCATAGGCTGATGGTCGAACAGTCACTTACATGCTAACAATAACCAGCCTCCTCTCGGTTGTAAAGAGGTTACAGTCGTGTATAATTCAAAGGGCGGCTACTAGCACAGTTGTTTTATGCGTTTTTTTAAGACACGCTGAGAGTCGCTTTGATCAAGAAAATCTGGTAAGTTGTTAAATATATGAGGAAAATGATTAATAATAATAATAATAATAATAATAATAATATTAATAATAACAACAATAATAATAATAATCTTTATTTCAAAACACGTCATACAAAACTAAAAATACTGTCCCACGAAAGCAGCATTCTGCTTGTATTTGGGGCAAAGCGACCCATTAAATACATGTTATAATTACACAAAGACTAACACCATATGTTACATGAACCAAAAACACTTCGCAATATCAGTGAAGTAATAGTTTAGCGTACCTTTAAATAAAAAAGCTGGTTGAGTTGTTTCTCTAGGCGCACTTCCGAAAGCCACTGAAAAGCTAGTTCATTTCTCACATACGCTTTCCTGCTGTTTACAATAGTGGCCGCCCTTAAAGCAGCGTATTAATGTCTTTTTTTTTTTTTTGCATTCCACACTGCATTGTTTGTTGTAGCCAACTAAATAATATTTAATAAAAAAACCTTCAGTGCTTATAAAACATTGGTCCGGTGTACAGGGGTTCCATTTTAGACGTCCAGGGCTCACACAATATAATTAAAGCCCTGCATATCCGAAAATGGCCCACGGAGCTACATCGACAAGCTAAGAGCTACCTCGACAAGTGAAACGTTACGTGTGTGTGCGTTTTCTTTTCTCGACAGTTGGCACTGTGTTGTCTTCAAGTACATGGTTCCAAGCATACACTTGAGGGTTCGTGTTTAAAACTAAACTTCTAGGAGGTGTTGCAATTATTGAATATTGTGATATTTTCTCATTGGTGTACTTGCGCCTTACCACATATACAGGAGCACCTTGCTGTGGCAAGTGAGCGCCTTTCCTCTCCAACTTTTTTATTGTTCGGCCGAAATAAATTGGCACAATGTTATTAATCTGTCATTTGTTTATTTTCATGTTTAGAAAATACCTGTCTGCTTGAAGGGGTCTTTTAAAAGCAAAAAGGAAAATAAATATTACAGTGTCCTTTTTGAGTACATCTTTTGAACAAAGTGTCAGTGCGATAATCTTTCAACCGATGCGAAGTGCCTCTGAAATGATGATTGCTTCTTTTAGAAATACTATAAAACAGAATACGATAAAATGACTTTCACCGTATTCTGACCTGAAGATTTTTACACAAAGTTAAGCAAGCGGCTTAGGCGGAGGGCAAGTTCGTCTGCTTCTTGCGCAGGGGGTAGCCGTGACGTCAGAACGCCGAGCCCTGATTGGCTGATCGCGACCCCCCATCTGAGCGTCGTCTGCTCCTTTGCAACGTCGTCTGCTCGCAACGTCGTCTGCGTCTGTCTTACCTTTCCTGCGACTTTCGGAAGCGCAGAGGCTGGAGGCCAGGTTCACAAAACGATCTTACGCCAAAAATATGCGTAAGACAAAACTTGAGAACAAATTCGTAATCACGAAGCGAAATTTTCGTCAAGTTTTGCGCAGATTACGACAAAATTCTAGGACAGCTCCGAAGCTGTCTTACGCACTTCTTACGGTCAAATCAGCATGACCGACAGCGTCGCGGTCGCGACGACGAACGGACGCTTATTTTTCTACGTGCGCTTCCCACGCGTCCCGACTCCAAGCAGCAAGAAAAAAGTAAGAAGTACTTGAGACAGACCACGACGAACAAGAACGCTGGATCCACGAACACCCGGGAAAAGCTACAACGGCCACGATTCCACCGACAACGACCAAGCGAGCTTCGGCAGATAGGCCTATACTTCGTTTCAGCTTCGGTCCGAGCGCGGCCGATGTTACGAGCAAAAGGGCCAATCAAACAGCGTAAAGAGCGAAACGTCATGGCGTGCTCTCTGCGCTTGATAGGACTAGCCGGCGGAGGAGCACGCACAGAGAGACGGCGAATACCGGCTGGTCCTATCAACTGCAGAGAGCACGCCATGACGTTGTGCCTCTTTTGCTGTTTGATTGACCCTTTGAATCATAACATCGGCCGCGCTCGGACCGAAGCTGAAACGAAGTATAGCAAGCACTCCGACTCGGCGACCGTCTGCCCACGATCGGCTGGCGTGCTGAATGAAATATACCCGCGCGACCCTTGTGAACCCTTCCCGTCTTATACTTTGATCGCTGACCTCAATTTTAGATTAAGAGGTCAATCTCTTCCTTTAGCCATCTCCTTGTTTTCCGAGGCAACGGTGACTCTCGCCGGTGAAAAACCGGTGAATCTCCGACAGACGCAGGAAAGGTAAAGCAGCCATCGCTTTGTCTAGCAGACGTAAAGCAGACGACGTTAACTGCGCCAACCCGCCGACGCCGTTAAAGAGTGAGGAGTCTCGCCGCACACGAAAGGAGGGAAAAAGTATTTGGGAGGGAACTTGCGAACACTAATACGCTCACTCTCGGTTCCTAGCAAACAAACCTCGGCGCCTCGGGACACCTCGCCAGTGAGTCCTTTGACTTCCCTCCTTGATGCGCGTCTGCTAGTTGTTACACAAAACAACGTACCGCTCGAGTTATTTCGTCTGCCCTCTATGAAAGGCGAAGTTGAACTCGCTCGAATCCCAAAAGTCACAGGAAAGGTAAGCCAGACGCAGACGACGGTGCGAGCAGACGACGTTGCAAAGGAGCAGACGACGCTCAGATAGGGGGTCGCGATCAGCCAATCAGGGCTCCGCTTTCTGACGTCACCGCTACTTCCTTCCTCATGACCAGAAGACGAAAATGAGCCCACTTGTGAGGCGTATAGGATACTATCCACATGCTTTTTTTGTTTTTGTTTTTTATTCATGCTTAATTTTATAATGCGCGAATTAAGGGTAGGATCCCGTTTTGAATTTTGCGGATTGGGTTCGGATGCGGCTATAAAGATTTCGGATGCGGATACGATTATTTCAGAACACTCGGATGCGGTTCGGTTGTGGATACGAAGTCTGCGGATTCGTATCACATGCGGATGATCAAACTTTAATTCGCGCAGGGCTCTAAATATAACGAATAAGATCGTCTTGCTTAGTAGGAGAAGATGTAAAATAGGTATCGAGAAAAAAATTAACGGTTAACTTCAAATTGGAAACGCCATGGCGCTTGGGCTCTAGAGTAAATTTATAAATTAGCATTCGTATGGGAAACCTATATTAGCTTTTGTAAATACTGGCCTGTTTCGTAAGTACAATATACTTCTTTTTCAATAAGTTAAAATAATGTTAGCTTTGTATAACTTTAGCGTTGCTTTTTATTTTGCATGCTTACGTGACTCCCGAAATGAGCAGAAAGTAAGCCTTACTGAGTACCCAGATAATGTGTAAAAAAAATGTATTGGTAACTGAAACAATCGATCGCGGAGTTTAATATCTTTTTTTAGAATTTAAAGGTGTGAATCAACTACTGCTGTGGACAAAAATTCGAATTTAGTACACTAACCAAAGCGGTAAATCTTGGTGCCCAAGCTTTACCGGTGCTTAAACAAAATTGAAAAAAAAACGAACAAAAAAAAAACAAGAAAAACACGGGTGCCGTATTTGCGCTAACACTGTCGCGGAGTGTACATTCTGTTAATTGCGAATTGGAAATAATTAACAATTGCTACTTTTCTTTGTCTCATTATTGATTTCACATTATAGTTCGCTTATGTCAAGCGCTTTGGAGCAATCACCCTGACAGGACCAATCTAACGATTTTTTTTCAGTAAAGAAAATTCCCCCCGTTGTCTTCCTTTCCCGCCTCTAACGTCCCCAATGCCTTAAAAAAAGAAAACAAAAACGCCAGGTTTTTTTTATTTTTGGATTATTGGGCAACAATAACGATTCAGTAGAACTACAAGAAGAACCATGATTACCACGTCTTACAACAGTTCGCATGCAGAAAACCTTTGATCGGAATCTGAGGTCGTAGTCTAAACACTTCGTTTAACTTTACGTCCAGAGGCAGCCGACGCTACGAGCCAATGGGACCTATCAAACAGAGTCTAGAGCACAACGCCATGCTATTCGTCATGTTTCTGTGCGTGTTCTAATATCGCTGAACTAATCGTTTACATGGAAGCCGCAACAACTTGCGCTTTCATTAAGTGTATTCGTGGTTGTATGTGTTCGCGCTTTTGACGGCCGTCGGACTTACAATAGAAATAAGTGCCGCTTTTATATCTAATCTGGATAGAACATAATCGCATGTCATTACTGAGGAGCTTTTCAAAGCGGCGAAGTTGTGGGGTTTTTTTTATGCTTGTCTAGTGGTGAGCACCGAAGTTGTCTCGAAAGATGCTGCTTCTAAAGATGAATCTGCTCCATTCCAAACATACCAATAAAGCGAATAGTTCAGAGTTTGACATTACGGTACTGCTCACAAAACGTCTTCGTGACGTTATGGGAGAACTTTGTACACGCTGCCTCGCGTAGAGCTGGCGTTAAAAAGAGGTCTAAGAGCTGCCCATCTAGCCCGCACTTCTGGAAATCTGACAACCAGGAAGTGCATCGGAGTTTCGAACCCTCGCTGAATGAGCAACGAACCCCCTCTGAATGAGCTGTGACAGGTCATCACTCTGTCAGCGTTTCTTCTGGATATATGCTTTTTCGGATATCTACACCCAACCAACAGCTCAAGCTTTAATATTTTCAATGATCCCCGACATAATGACATTTTTCTTCCCTATTTTTGTCCTCAAAATGTTGTCTCACCAGAGACAAACTTCAACACCGCGAACAGCACCATCTAGTAGAAGCACTGCGAACCCGCACACTTCTTTGTTCTGCTTTTTTTTTTCTTTCAAAATGATCGTTTTGTTTAAGAACAAAAAGAAAAGTTCTTTCGAATGTTTTTTTTTTATAAGTAAATAAAGAATGATCGTTGTTTGTATATAGTGAAGCGAACTACAGGCGTAACCAAATATGAGTGTACAAGCAATTATATTTTTGTTGAACTACTTGCAATCCCGAAGTTGCAGTGACTTACGCAGAGTGGAGTGGTAAAAAGAAAATGCCCCAGACAGTGCTGCACCTAGCGGAAACATTTACTTATGTACCAAACTTTGGCCACAGATTTTCGACCATTAGAGTAATGAGGGATACTGGTATAGTTCTGGTTGTTGTTTTGTCCGTTTGTTTTTTTTTAATTTTATTTTGCCCTGTTTCCGGTTTATGATGGTGGTTTAGAAAGGCGGCTCGGCAGTGTGGTTGATTTTGGGAGGAAAAAGCAGCTTAGAAAGTAGCACTCCAGCTTGATATACCTCGCAGAGCCTTTTATTATTATTTATTTTATCACGGTGATGAAGTTTCACCAGTGTAGGCATGCAACCTGTAAATGAATCAAGACCCTACCGTGAATACATTCCATCTTGTTATCCTAAGTGCGGCGTAGATTGCAGATTTTTATTTTTAGAAACTTAATCTGCACCTACTTTCCCGAAGGGGATAAAGAGAGAGAGAAAAAAATATTTTAATAAACAATTAGTTTGGCTCTTCCTAGGCGAGAGGAGCCCTCATTCCAGGGCCCCTGTAGCTGTCGCTGCGGCTCGGGCCCGCGAGACCAGATTACGCTGGTCGTCCGGATCCCAGCTGGACAGCGCAGCTTCCCACTGCTCGGCGTTTGGGTTGGGAACTGGGGGGGCAGCCTGAATCTTAGGGCATAAACTTTCGCTTGTGTTAAAATTAAACACAGATCGGACAGACACGGTGCTCGCTTTGAGGAATAAAAGTAAAATAAGACGTCTTTCTGAATATTTGTTTCTCAGATAGCCCTTCTCCATATTTGATAAACAGCATTTTGGTGGCCTTTTGCAGTGCTTCGTTGTTTTGTGAACAAGTACCATCAGAATAAACTTTAAAAAAAAGGAGAGAGCCTTTAGAGCGCGCGACACTAGAGCGCCGATGTTAGAGCGCGGGACACGAGGGCGCTGCGACAGTAGTGCGTTTGGCACAAGAGCTCACGTCACTAGTGCGCATTATCAGTTGAGCGCACGCCACGAGAGCGCACGACCAATTGAGCGCGCGATATGAGAACGCACGAACAGTTGAGCGCGCGACACGAGAGCGCACTCCAGTTGGGCGAACGAGCGAACTGTGTGATGTACCCGCGACTCCACAGACAGAACAAAACTGTGCGACTCATCGGATCGGAGCATTAGTGATTTTCGTTGGATTGAATATGCCCTTTGATAAAAAATAAAAATAAAACGGGTACGACTCTTTCTAACCAATTGTTCACTGACATCGGAGAGAAAAGGGGACAAGGGAGTGGGGCGGGGCATAGAGGTAGCGGGAATGTCCGCAATTGGGTGGGAGCAGCGAGTCTAAGATTTCTTCGCGGTGTTGTGGTGCGCCTCTCAAATGTACTATATATAGTTTTCTTTTTGCTGCATTTGGTCTATTCTTGACAGGCATTTGGGCTCCGATCTATTGGTGGCTATTAAGACGTCCCTCACATAATTTTAAATAGTATTTTGACGTCCATGACCATAATGAAGAAAGCTCACCGCTAAAAGCTATCAGCAAGAAACTTATCGAAGAAAAAGTTGGGGGCAATTCTATCGGATGCAGAGCTTTCCAGTTTTTTGACGGATACAGGAAAGCCTCCCCTGCAAATCTGTAAAATATATTTGAGAATTTTTTTTTCCAAAATTCTAATTCGTTGACGCGTCAGGTACGGTGACGATTCACCTTCTGTTGTTGAAAGAACACCCTTTCTGCATGTGCCAGAAAAGAGCCTCCAAAAAAAAACTAAAAAACTTGTCTATCTCTTAGTCCGTTCCTTGGATTGTACAGAACCGTATTTTATCCAGCTTTGTTGTTAGAAAGTAGTCCGACCTTCTAGAACCGAACGAGACTGCTTTGATTAAGAAACATACGGATACAAAAGACTTCAGAAATATATAAATATCGAAGAAAAAGATGCAGCACAAACAGAAACAAAAGTTCGCACCTAAAGTTTTAGACATTATTAGACACCTGAACTTCTACACAAGGATAATCTCGCGGGTAGTAAATTTAAAGGGTTTATTGTAGGATTCGTAAGTCAGACTCTTCCAACAAAAACGTCTCCATAAACAGATAACCAAATGCGTCAAGATCTACCGCGGCTTGATTCCGAGAAGCGCAGAGGCGATGGTGCCTGCCGCACCGGATACTGTCGGTCTCGCCCCAGCGCTCTATACCTCTGCTATGCTGACATCAACGCATATTTCATTTTCATTGTCGGTACAGTTTCCCCGATTTAAGCATTTACTACAACTGTCATTTTTGACATTATGAATGGTTGGCGTATGCAACTTGGCACAAGAACTCCTTTCCCGAAATGAATCTTTAAAACCACAGATTACGGGGAAGCATGTTACATGTTGCTTCTTCCCTTTCGAGCGTAATAAAATAATTTAAAATAAAAATTACTGAGGTCGGTGGAGAGGTTCATGAATTAAAATCAAATAACTAATCAAGCTAGGTCAGCTGCAATTTTTTTTGTGGAAATGGATGTTACTGATATTCACATCCTTCTTTTTTTTCTGCTGTCAGCTTTTTGTAACATTTCTTGGCTTGTCACACGCAAATATTTCGTCGACTCATTTACAATGTCCTTGCTGAATGCCGCATCGTAAACTCCCGCCAATTTCACATAAAACACGCGATGCCCGAACAAGTGGTCGGTGGGGTCGGGTCCCTCGCGCTGGAATGGTTGTGTGCTCTTGTGACGGGCGCTCTAATGTCATGCGAGCTAATGTCGCTGCGCTCTCGAGTCGCGCGCGCTAAAATCGCAGCACTCTGGAGTCGCCTGCTCTAACGTCGTGGCGCTCTCGGGTCGCGTGCGCTAACGTCACGGCGCCCTACTGTCGGCGCTCTAATGTCGGCGCTCTTGTGTCGTGGGCTCTACTGTCGTACTATAGCCTCCTGTATACGGAGAAAGCCTGCGACGTCGCGAGAACAGGCGGCCGCCGTAAATGGAAAAGGAGGGGCGAGGAAACGGGAGCGAAGGGAAGATTGCCTGCTAGCGCCACACAAGAGCGAGCGGCCAAAGGCAAAAACAGTCATTTTTTTGTATTCCTCTTTTCTTTTCGGTATTGTGAAGAGGAGAAACTCTACGTCAACCCTTTCGCGTTTCTCCCTGCTTCCGCATCTCCGCAACGATCCTTAAACGCGAAACCGACGATCGCGGCCGTCGGTTTCGTTTAGTCAAAACTGCATGGTTCTTCCGCGGTGCGATACAATGGTCTGACGACGACGCACTCCGCTGGCACGCCAGCAACTCCGCCGACGCCACCGGTATCGTGCATTGCTGCCAGCGCCCTTTCGAGTCGCCGCAGCAGTTTCTCCCGGAGTACGAGAAAGGTGGTGACGAAAACACGAAAACAAAAACGTGGTTCGGGAAGCGGCCGGTCATGACCCAAGCGCTCGCACACTATCTCTACCATTTCTGCTCTGCGCTACCATATTGGTCACCGTTCCGCGTGCTCCTCCTCTCGTTTTTTCTGCGGCCATGCGCCCTGTGGCTCCACCGTCGATGTGCCAGGCTTTCTCCGTATAGAGGAGGCTATGGTTGTACAGCCTTAAAAAAACCACTTAGTTTAACCCAGGCAAAAAAGTAAACATGAAAGAGCTTCAAATTTGAACCGTACTACATAGGATGCTTGTGTCAGATACCTCCGATCACAGATCAGTGAAGGCTTTTTCATGTAAGGGTCACGATACCTTTGGTCAGAATTCAAGAACGGATGCAATCTTGATGTATGCACGCCTACCGAATGAAAATAACGAAGTAGGGACAGTATTGTACCCCCACCCCCTCCCCTTTTTTAAGTTAGAGCAATATATTCCGACAACATGATTTGCACGTAGTTGAGACACAATAGTTGAGAACATTTGGTCTAGAACTCAGCCGGCGGCGCCCTGTGCAATGCCATCCGGGGTGCACCGTTTGCGAAAGTCAGTCCTTTAACGATCCTCCCAGCCCGGGGTAATTTCCGTCCGATCCCCGAAGCTTCAGCCGAAGGGTAGTGACGATCAATTGATGAGTCGGCTTTTCACGAGAACGGCGGCACTGCTTTATAATGAATGGGGCAACTTACCTAATATTGTTCGCTGTCGGTCCCTCTGGTTCCACTCGAGGCTAATCTCCCTCCAACTTGTTTTTCTTGGAACCACTTGGAAATTCGATCGAAATCGAACTTCTCGAATTTTCTCTATGAACTCCGTCAGGAAGGACATAGGTTTTATGCTTTTATTGAAATAGTTCTATTACAGATTACTAAATATTTTATTAAATCTAACAGATTATCCCGATTGCGGTGTGTCAAGGCCTCTGCCATCGTCAATCTGAAATAAACTAAAAGGAACACATAATGCAAAATATTCTCGCGGGCATCTGCGTGCATGCGGGCTTCCATAAGAAGTAGTGTGTCTTTTACGCTGAAAACTCCTAAGAACATTAATAAGCAATGCATTTTTTTTAAATCTAAAACTGGTACAGTACACCAAGAACCGGTGAACAATGTGTAATTAACCAGTACCGCATCCATTTCTGGTTTTATTTGCCAGAATATGAGTCACTTTTTTTTATTGTGTTTTATATAAATTACTCCAGTATGTTGCGACCGAGATTTCCACCAACCAAATCAGATATATTACCGTATATTTATTGGGAATGCTTATGGCGGTAAAGTCATAGGTCCAACAGAAAGGCGCCCAATATTTTATTTTTTATTGAGCAGCAATGTCACTGTAAATATTTAAAGCGGCGGTTTCTGATAGCCGGACCCGACCCTAATCTATTCGAAGTTTTGCTTATATGAGTAGAGTATCCTAAGAGTGATTTGATCGGGACACTAAATCCGGTACAAGGGTGGGGCTGCAAGCTAGCTGGTGTCCTTGTCCGTATCCCCAGCCTCGGGTTTACAACTATAGCACTCAGTTTGGGTTTGAGGCCGTTTCTTCTACGAATTGTTTACGAACCAGAAAACGTTTTATCTACGAACTTACAGGACGCAGGATAACTTCGTCGGCACGTGCTGGGGTTTCGTACAGAGGCTTTAGTTCACAAGGAACTGAGACATGGGGGAACCCGACCATCTGAAAAGAGTAAGTGCGCAATGTCATATTCGGATCACATTAAACATATTTTTGATCACTCATATCTGGTCAAGTCTAAGATATAGTCAATTTTCCACAATGCACTGTTTATTGAAACCTTTTATGCTGTGGGTTCTTGTGAAAGCGAGGAGTCGCGAGCGCCACAATATATTATATTTACATATTTACAAAAAAAAAAGGAAATCAACGTGAAGGTTGTTCGTCCGTAGGTAAGGCCGAACACTGGCTCACTCTCGTGCTATCTATTTTTTTTTTTTTTGCGTGCCTCTCGCGCATCCCTGCGTCCTCTTCTCCCTTGTGACCGTAGATCCTACAGATCCCCTAGAGAGGAAGCGGCTTGACGAGCGTTGAGCTTTACGCTGTTTCTCGAAAACGAACTTTCTTTGGAACTCTGCTACTCCTTGGGGGCACAGTGAGGAGATCCACGCTTGAGGAAGGTAGCGGACATTCCTGGAATGCAGGCTTCAGTCGGTCGATAGACACTGTGTCTGTGCGACCATTGATAAGCAGAGTCATGTGCTTGGCGTCTCTGCGTAGAACTTCGTATGGTCCGTTGTATGGAGGTTGAAGTGATCGCTTTACTGCATCGTTCCGAATGAAGACGTGGGAAGATTTTGACAATGCTGGACTCATGAATATCGAAGATGGTTGTGTGGCTCTTGGGGGGCAGGGTCGTAGCTGTGCCATGTGCTGTCGTAGGCGGCTTGCAAAATCCTCTATGTCAGGAATTGCAGGCTCTGTTGCAGGTGCGATCAATTCACCAGGCAGACGTAAGGTCATGCCATAAACGAGCTCAGCGGTAGTGCAGTTCAGGTCATTTCTGAATGCAGAGCGAATGCCGAAGAGTACTAAGGGCAAAAGTTCAACGTGATGAATGCGTGGCTTGTGCCATGAGAGCTGCTTTAAGTTGGCGGTGCAGTCGCTCAACCATACCGTTAGCTTGCGGATGGTACGCTGTTGTGTGAACGGGGTTGACCCCCAACAGCTGTGAAAGATGGCGGAAAAGAGATGATTCAAACTGTCGGCCACGGTCAGTCGTGATGGCAGATGGTATACCAAAACGACTAACCCATGTCCTAATGAATGCGTGGGCGACATTTTCAGCTGTTATGTGTGTGATGGGAATTGCTTCAGGCCATTTTGTAAAACGGTCTACGCATGTGAGCATATATCGAAAGCCTTGCGATGATGGTAAAGGTCCCACAATGTCCATATGGACATGGCTGAAGCCAGCGTCAGGTTGGGGAAAAACATCGTGAGGCGAGGTGGTGTGTCGATGAACATTTACCTTTTGAGACTGAAGGCAGGATTGTGACCACCGCCTCACGTCTGCGCTGATTCGTGGCCACACAAAGCGCGCGGTGACCAAACGCTGGGTAGCACGTATGCCAGGGTGGGATAGTGTGTGCGGTGCATCAAACACTCTGCGCCGGAAATGAGGTGCAATGTACGGTCGAGGTGTGCCTGTAGATGTGTCGCAAACTATAGTTGTAGTGCTGCCGGGAACGTTGACGTCTTGTAGTATAAGAGACGTTTGTGATGAGCGGAGCTCACTTAGCTCCTTGTCCGTTTGTTGAGCTTGAGCGATAATCGCAAAATGATTATTGATCGGGATGAAGAGATCTCATTTATGTTTAATTGTGATAATGCATCGGCGACGGGGGTTGTCCTTGCCTGAAACGAACCTGATGTCGTATAGTAAATTCGGAAACAAAGGACATATGACGGATCTCCCGCGGCGTATGGTTAGAGTTGTTGGATTGAAATACGTATGTAAGAGGCTTGTGGTCGGTCCATATGCAAAACTGTCTACCTTCTAAAAAATGGCGGAAGTATTTCACGGCAAGTTCTCTTCCGAAAGTACTGTATCTTGTTTCGGCTGTTGAAAAGTGTTTTGAGAAGAATGAGACAGGATGCCACTGACCGTCTTGGAGCTGTTGTAGAACTGCGCCTGCTGCGCAGTCGGATGCGTCAACCATAATGGATGTTGGGGCGTCGCATCGGGGTGAGTCAAAAGGGTTGCTTTGGAAAGAGCCTGTTTGATGGTTGTGAATGCCTCAGTAGCTGATTCTATCCACGTAAGTTGTTCGTTCTTGCGCTTCGAACCTGCAAGAAGCTGGTTGATCGGCTGGAGTATGGCTGCGCAAGCAAGAATAAAGCGACGGTAGAAATTCACAAGCCCCAGGAATTTTCTGAGCTTGGTAGTAGTGGGAGGCTGCGGAAATTTCTTGATCGCTTCGATCCGTTGCGGCAATGGGCATGTACCGAGGCGATTGACCTGGTGCCCCAAATCGAGAGTTCTGAGACGCCAAACTCGCATTTAGCCGGGTTGATGACAACTCCGTTCTTGCTGAGGCGAGCGAAGAGTTGGTGGAGATGATGAAAGTGATGTTTACGGTTCGTTCTGAAAACCAGGATATCGTCTCAATACGCAAAACAAAAGGGTAGTTCGCGAAGTATCTGGTCCATGAACCTTTGAAATGTTTGCGCTGCGTTTCTTAGGCCGAAAGGCATTCTGGTGTATTCGTACATGCCGAAAGGTGTTACAATTGTTGTTTTTGGTATGTCGCAAGGTTCGACCGGAATTTGATGGTATGCTTTTACGAGATCAATTTTCGTGAAAGTTTTAGATCCGTGCAACGCACCTCCATAATCTTGAAGATGTGGAATGGGATACCGGTCTGGGACTGTCACGTTGTTGAGAGCCCGGTAGCCCCACAGGGTCGCCAATCTCCAGATTTCTTTGGCACCATGTATAGTGCCGATGACCAAGCCCGTGTTCAGCGACGTACAATGCCTAGTTCGATCATGTGATCGAACTCCTGTCGAGCGATTTTGAGGTGATCAGGAGCGAGGCATCGAGGTTTCGCAAATACTGGGGGACCAGTTGTTTCAATATGGTGCGTGATGGTGTGTTTAGCTGGCTCTTTCGCGTCGGATGACCGCAGCAGCTGAGGAAATTTGTCTAGAAGGGAGTTCCATGAAGCCTCAAGTATGGGTGTTGATATGGTGAGGTTGAGGGACTCGGTCTTGGACGCGATTCCGTGAACGTAGAGATGCGTTCCCCCGTTCAGGAATACGTTTCTCTTCAGATCGACAAGGAGGCCAAAATTGCGTAAAACATCTGCTCCCAGGATGGATTGCTGAACATCAGCAACATAAAACACCCAACGAAACCACCTCCTCAGACCTAGGTCGAGAGTGAGCGACCATTGTTCATAGGTCTTAATGGCGGAGCCGTTGGCAGCTCGCAAGGGGGGGGTTTCTGTGGGGCACCGTCGGTCCTGTTTTGTTGGTGGAATCACGCTGACTTCCGCACCAGTATCAACGAGGTACTGATGCCTAGTGGTGCGGTCAGTCACGAAGAATAGACGGCTTGTTCTGTGGCCCGCAACGCCGGCCGCCGTCAGCGCCGGACCTGCCTGTTTTCCTGGAACGTGCAGGGTGACTCACATCTTCTAGCATGGTTGCCAAAGGTGCGGCAGTACCAGCATATACCGCTGCTGTTTGCAGACCTAGATCGACGACGTCGTGGTTTGCTGTCGGAGAGCTGACGCGTTGTCGGACGACGAGTGTCCAGCCGCAGCTGCTTGAGGTCTTCTGAGAGGTGTGCGACAGTCGATGTCAGCACTTTGTTAGACTCCAGCAGCTGGGGAAGAGTCTCATCCAACAGAGATGTTCGGTGTGAGGGGTTTGGGTGAGTTAATTGGCAAACGCTGGGCGTGTTAACGTCCATGATTTGGTCCGCCATTCGAGCTAGAGTTTCGACGGAGTCTGTTGCTGAGGTGGAGAGAATCATGCGGACTTGAGTGGGCAGTCTCTGGAAAAATAGTTCTCGGAGTATGCTTGCGTCCAAAGTATTTGCCTTGTCACCCGGTAGTTGCTCCATACGACGAAGTAGCTCCGATGGTTTCCTGTCTCCAAGCTCCTCTGACGTCAGAAGCTGGTGAAGTCGCCGTTGTTCGGACTCCGTCGTACGCCGTATAAGCTCAGCCTTGAGGATGTCGTACGGCATATCTTGAGGAGGTGCACGCAGGATATCCCTGACAACCGCCGCCACTGTTTGGGGTAGTGACGAGACGACGTGGTCAAATTTGGATTGTTGGGATGTTATCTTATTCTTCCGGAACGAGGACTCGATGGTCAAGAACCAAAGTTCCGAGTCCGTCGACCAGAATTCCGGCAGTTTGAAATTTATTGAAGCAACTGCGGCAGGTGCTGAGCTGTCTTCTGAGTGACTCATTATTGACTGCGTGAATGTGCGTCGGGTGATTTGACGGTTTTAAGGATTTGAACGCCAAAGAGGTACTTGCCTTGACGGATGAGGACGGTGTTTTTGAGTCCGAGATGCCGGGTCACCAAATTGTGGGTTCTTATGAAAGCGAGGAGTCGCGAGCGCCACAATATATTATATTTACATATTTACAAAAAAAAAAAGGAAATCAACGTGAAGGTTGTTCGTCCGTAGGTAAGGCCGAACACTGGCTCACTCTCGTGCTATATATTTTTTGCGCGCCTCTCGCGCATCCCTGCGTCCTCTTCTTCCTTGTCACCGTAGATCCTACAATGTATTCCGTCACAATACTTTCCTCCCTTATTAATATAACTGAGAGCATAGGACGTATAAGCATTTCCATTTTTGGAAACATGTGATCGGGCACCCAGCGAAATTCCTTCCCCAACGAAAAGGTAATGTAGTTTTCGTTTCCTGTTTTGCAGTTCTACTTTGATGTCGGCATACTTTCCTGCAAAAAGCTCACCTGCAATTTTAAATGTGAACGACATTTCGGTAAGACGTCATGTGTTCCACGAGACGCAATTGTACTAATGACATTTTACAAGTTTAACTACTGCCATTTGTTTCACCCTGGGAAATATGAAAGCGTAAATTAAAATCAACCTTTACGTTTCGCGCAGAGACCATGTTTGATTCCAGCGCTTGGTGAAACAACCTAATGGTTTAATCATTTTTTTTTTGCATAAAAACAACCAAAATATAAAAGCATCCAAGACTTCAATTGTTTTTTGTTTTTTTTCAAAATTGTGATGAATGCGAGTTTGTTTTACATTCTTTTGAGCCTTTCTATGACTTTTTTTCAATTATACTTACCTATATGTAATATAATCACCAGACTCGATGCGTCAACAGAAGTTGGTATCAAAATGCGGCCTAAGACAAGCGTAATTGAGAAGTCTATGTCATAAACATTGCTTCGAAACTGAACCACCTGTTACTATCTGCTAGGCGATACTAAAACGAACGGATTCCGCACCACATAAAGCATCAAAAGTGTACCTACGCCAGAACACCTACGTCGTCCGAAGATGCTCTATATTTGTATGTTCCGTCGACCGCTTGCATGCATTCTTCATTCAGAAATTGACGCCTTTTTGGACACCCTTGTGCATGAAAACCCACTCCCACGCTGCGTACAGGGTAAGCTACGTTTCCTTTTATCCTCGGTGGCTGTTTCCGGCGTTATTCAGCGCACCTTCCGCGCGAAGACGACACATCTGTGCGGAAACGCGAAGTGTAATCGCCGACATAAACAGCTCTTCTTTCTTCGCCGCGTCCGTGGTGCGAGAAGCAAATGCCCCATAAACGCACATCTCGCAGCTCCAGGCACTCCATGAGAGACGCTGCTCAGCGAACCCGCACTTTATTGAAGTGGGGCTCACTGAACACATCGGCCAAGATACTTCTATGGTTCGCGGCCGTTGTTAAAAGAAAAGGCTACTAGAAAAAAAAAAGTTTGCAGCAGGTTAGTTATTTTCACGCGAGATGCTTCCTTTATATTCCTGCTCGTGTATTTAGTGAGTTATTTCTTGAAAGGCACTTTGGACTGTATCCTCATATTTTTTTTTTGTTTATATGAGCGATTTTCTTTTTTTCTCATTTTTGTTTTATCCGGTGGCGGCTGTTTGACTTAGGTAGCAGTTCATCATCGGTAAGTGCCACTTCAAGAGCGCATTCCGAATTCTTTTTTGCTCTCGGGGACTTCACTCGCCACGCCGAGCTGGTTTGCGCGCAGCCTGAGCATACTGGCAGATTGAGCTGGCGCGGGGTGTGGTTGTAATGGCTCCATATTTTCATGAAATCTCGTATAAAGCATTTTGATGGTGCACTGTTCTTTACGTTTGATGTCGGGTGGTTAAGAACGCTAACTTACGACGGAGCGAAAAGTTCCAACGCGCAAGCACAGCGTCTTTCCCGAGATGATGTGACGCTGCTTGCTTTTACATTTTTTTTTTTTACTTTTGTCGGCTGTTGTTTGAGGAAACCCAGAGGGTTCCTCAAATTTGATTTAAACAGCACGAAACATTCAGAATGACAGGACGCAGAATACGACTAATTTTTCTGCAATGTAGGTTTGCTTGAGAGACTTACGTGTGTGGAAAACCACCACATGTGAAAATTCGGTGATGCGACTAAAAATGGTCGAGTAGAGACAACAGCATAAAGACAACCTGAATACTTTCAGCGTGGCCCCACGTTCAGCTAATAATTTCTTTCTTGTTTTTGTATTGTTTTCTTGATTACACACTGGCCCAACGTTGCGGAGAAGGCCGACAAACAATTTTCCCTCACTTTTGATCAAACGTTTGGCCATCGCAGAAGTGTAAGATAATCATTTCTTGTGTGATCGCTGACACTAAGTCATGCTAGCAGAATTGGGAAGCTTCAAGATTTTACACAAACAAGGTTATTATATTATTGCTTTCTTAGTTAGAATTTGTACTGCATTTGTTATATACTGCACTGTCTGCATGGGTTTTTTTTTCATAGCAAATTGTTAACTATGCCGGCCAATACTAAACTACATACACAACATCGTATAAAACTTCCTGGTAGGCCCAAGTTCATCGGACCTTCTAAAAAAAAGTTACTTCTTTTGAGCGAAATTAACCAACATCAGCCAGTACGAATTTACTTTTTATTTTTATTTTCCTCTAAAATTGTGACTACTACCGATAAACGTTGTTTTGTACGTCCTTAATTTGTTTTGGTCATTTCTGATAAGAGCACCCTTCGTGAAAACTACAAAGAGTGGATTTTAATCGTTAACTACGCTACAACCTCTTCACTGCGAACACTCGCGGTATTATCCGATTTCTGGAATGGCCTTACAACTGGCGTTATCGACATGTTTAGCCTGACTGCATAAGAAAGGGCGCCTCTTTATGACACACATTTGTAGTAGCAGCAGAAAATTTATTAAAAAAATTATTGACACCACCATGATCTCGCTGACAATTAGTGCTCACTGGTTGGAACAGCGCAAGCTTTGACTCACAACGCTGCGTATGCCTATATATATACAGTTTGTTTTTGCTAAAGATTTCAAACATACATAAAAATATGCTCTTCGAGATACAAATAAACTTTATGCGGGGACAATCTATCAGCCTTGGCGGACGTCAAATATTGCAAAAACATACTAATTAGCAAAATAATTCACTAAAAGTTACTGATTCGTTTTAAATTAGAGAAACTAAAGATGTGGTTCCAATGAGAAACTTGCTAAGCATTATCGAGAACCACTAAATCAACTCTTTTTTAGAAAGCCATAACTCAGCATTTTACTTCGTTCTGAAAAAAAAAAAGAAAACACTCGGCTTCGACGTGTTTTTAGGTTTCCGATACTTATCGGGAACGCACCCCTGTCACAGTGGTCGTGCTTCCCGGTGGTCGCAGCGCGAAACCACCGCTTTGCCTCCCTCGTAGCATGGAAGAAGGCACGGCGCACGTGTGTTGTACGTTCTTTGCAACTGGGGAGCAGTAGCGCGGGCAGAGAGACGCGCTCCAAGAAGAAAACGAAACCTAGACACGCGTCCAAATTGAGCGTTTCTACGGAACGCTGTAAAATGCTGCCCCTGCCTTATGTAGGTATTTCTAAAAATAGGTTTTTTAGTGGTTTTCAATTACGCTTGGCAAGTTTCTCAGTGAAACCGAATACTTATTCTCCGTAATTAAAAATTTATTAGCGAATTTGAGTTTAGTATCCTGCTAATTATTATGTTCTTCCTTTTTTCAACCTTTGCCGTCCGTCAAGCCAGGTAGTTTCTTCCCACAAAGAGTTTCTTATTATCTCGACCAGGCTCTCAGCACTTTTGCGGGGGGTGAACATTCCTGAAGCCCCTCTTCTCTGCTGGTGCAAGAAGATCAGGTCACTTAGAGGGTGCATTAAGAACGTGCGAGCGATGCGTGGAAATCGACGGAGCCGTTTCGTTGTTGTGTGCACAGCGGCGACGACACCGTCCATTCAAGGCCCCGTCACATGGTAAGACGACTGCGCGTCAAGAACAGCGTGGCAGGTAAAAGTACGCAACCGCAGCTTTTGTGCGTCCACAGGTCTCTAGAGACGGCGGCAGGGGCTTCCGACGGAGTCCAAAGCACCTCCATCACAGAGCACCTACATCGAGTAACTTTGCAGCTCCCGTCGGGTTAAAGTCTTTTCGACCGATCTGCTGAAGCAAGATCGTTTTCCGAGGTTCATTTTCCGTTCCAGAGGGAACACTGAAAGGTTCTGCGGCCGACTTTTCACAGGCGCGGCAGCTCGTTAACTGTGACGCAGGAACTGCTTGGGAAAGTAATAGCGACCGGAAGTACAAAACCGAAAGCAGGATGTCACGTGACGACTGGCTAAGAGTGTACTGGGCGGCTTGTTGAAAGAATGGAGACACTTTTCCCAGGATAGAGGGGCTTTAATCCAAGGTAGAGTTCCTGTATAGGCTCCCTACAGGAGCCAGAGTTGCGCGTCTATTTTCCACGTGCCGCCGCGCCGCTATTCGCCGAGATGCAATCACATGAGGAGCAGCAGTCTCAAGTGCCGTACAGGAAGATAGGCGTTACGCGCGGGAGCGATTTTTGGGACGTCCAAAGGGTATGGGCGAGGTTCGGTAACTGTCACGTGACCAATGACGTCAAGCAGAGTGCGTTCGTTTTTGCGTCATTACATCTGGTAGGTATTGCCACGTGCTGCGTTAAGTTGCTATTTCTTTTTTTTTTTTTAGTTTGAAAAAGTTAAGAGAGCGACCTGGTAGAGTTCCCGTCGTTGATACCTCACGCGACAAAATGAACGCCTTCGTCTGCCGAGTTGTCCGGAGGTCCGGAGCGCCAGTTGGCACGAGTTGACACGCGCCCCAGTGATACACCTTTTGCCCCCGCTGCGCGAGGCCGCAATTGGCGAAAGGGCACGTTTCGGCGATCTTCGGTTCCTAGGTGTTACGTCACGGCGTCGTTTCCTATAACCCGGCCAATCTAATGCGGCCTCCATTGCTATGCTTCCTATCGCATAACCTCACGAAAAATGCACCCCGCCGCCATCTGTCGGCGCTTGCAGAAGATGGTTCCAAGCCACATTCCAGAGCCTGACGGGCTGTGATGCCTGCCCGTGGTGCTGTTGCGAACTTTTAATCCGTGTTCTTCAATCCAGTTCAAGGTCCGCGCCTGTACCAATACACCAATACAAAAAACAGGTGCCTAGCGCCGCGAGGATTTTGTATCAGGTCCACTGAGTGTGAACCTGGCGCGGTGCCAGAGTCACGACCGCCTGTTTTTTTTTGTTTTTTTTTTCTTTATAGCCATGCTTTAACAGTGATCAATCACAATGCAAGGCGCGCACACAGCTAGTCTAGCTTCTGCAACGCGTCGTCTGATAGTGGCATGTGTTGAGGAGACCCGCGCGCGTCAGTCACCCGCAGCGCTCGCTCGATGGTAGCAGTTACGGTAACGTCAAACCAATCTCACATTGCATCATTTAGAGAATGTGTAACTTTCCGACGGGACATTGGCGTGTGTACCTATGCGCGAGCACACATATCACGCCCATACCACGTTTTCAAACTCAACGTTGTCTTGTCCAAACGCAAGTGGGCAAAACATTCCGCACATCTTTGGGATAGAGAGATCGCGATACACCCAAAATAAATGCTAAAAGTTTTGGGCAGAATTAAACTAAATTTGTATTTAATTAAGAGGGCGCGGTACCTCTATTTATTCGTCCGTTTCAGCCACCAGATGGCGCGCGGCTCGAAACGTGGTTGAACGCGCAACTTCTAGATGGCGCCAGTATCGAGGTGTGAAAAGGCCCGCGTTATCCGCTGCGTGAAATAGATCCCGAAATGTGCCGTGTTCTCCCGGCGGAAGAAGTTTCTCCCTCCCTCGCGCGCGCTTGGTATGTACGCGCGGTGGCCGAGTCCGGCCTCTGCGCTGTGTGATGCAGTGGGTGGCGCTCGTTTCTGTTCGGAGGTAGGAATAAAAATGCCGGTCCCCTTTTTTACGACGCTCGTTTCTATAGCTTGTTTCTCTTTTTTATCTCAAGTGACCTACAGTACCGCCTGTTCGAAATCGTCCTTTGCGGCGAGCGATTGAGAGTCAGGTTAGCATTTTATTTGGGTCAGCACTACACGTTCAATGGAGACCTCGGGCGGCGATGTAAATATGCATTGCTCCCCAAAGTGTGTCCAAGGCGCGCAATGACAATTGGAAAGGGTATTGAAGGGGCGCGACCGTCGGTTGGTAAAATACGTGCGTTAGATTCACTTATTCAGTCTAATCATTTTTGCCAAGGTCTTTTATCTGTTTCGACAAATGACATGGTCGAGTCTATTGATAACCTTAGCTAGATTGGACGTACGGAGTGTCCGGGCTTTGAATAAATTTGCTTCGTTTATGTGAATGAATAACTGTTTTCTCTTTTTCGTGCTCGGTGCTACGCAAAAATCGCTGAGATGTTATGGTAGCTCAGTGTGGCGGCGTTTTGCACGCTGACTCGCTATTGCATTCGCTGTGCACAATATGTGTTCAGATGGAACGTGCCAAATCGTATTTCCGATCGATATGATAGATTTACTTTGCTACAGTGTTAATTATATTTTCCTTATTTAAACTGGTTCGTCCCTGATCTGAGCCTAAGTTCAAATTCGAAGGGCAGACAGACTTAGCGTCGTAACAGCCGTAATGCGCAGAAAGAAATTAGTACCATGAAAGAAAAACAAAAGGATACGAGGTGGCTCAGTGTTATAGAAGTAATGCGTGTGCAAAGGATGCCATCGTACGTGTTTTTGTTTTTTTTTAACTCTCCGCATCGTTGGGAAACGCTCAAGGTACCAGCAAAGACAGCGAGCTGGCGTGAAATTTCCATCGAGCGGAAAACGAGTGTCATTTTTATTTCATCATGCGCTTTCATTTTGATATGGCTCAAAATGGACGCGAAATAGTAACAGGTAAGGCAACAAAATTTAGATGTTGGGTCTGGAGCACCGCCATACTCAGCCGTGTTGGGGGCATCTCTCGCGAGTCAATACGGCAAAAGTATTGCGCGTCGAACTGTACGTGAGAGTTATCCATTTCAGCGAAACCTTGATTTCGCAAAACTATTGTGGCTCGAGTCGTGGCTTCCAGTACTTGGAAGCCACGAGCGAGAAATAAATGACAGTTGATTTGAAGGACAATCGCGACGTGGAAACCCATAAAAGAGAGTTCCAATAAGACGAGAGCTTCGCCTTCTCTTCAAGTGCGTGGGTTACGCTCTCAATCCTGCACCTGTGGTAACACTGCAGGCTCCTAAAATCGCCTTGAAAACGTTCCTGATCCCAACAACTTTTTTTTTTTTTGTCGAGGCGCTATTTCATTTTTTTTTTCTTTTTGTCTACCTTGATACGCCATCAGCGCAAAAACTACCATAAACCAAAAAAAAAAAAAAATAGTGGGCATACAACGACAACGCACCAACTGGGACCCGAGTCAAGGCAAGAACAACCAACTACTAAAAGGGGAAAAAAATCATGTTCGCATATACAGACAGAACGCCTCCATCGAAAGAAATGAATCATGCGCTTGTTCTGCCAGTCTCGTTGTGCGTCTGTCAAAAGCCACAATGGAGGAAGACAATCAGCACCTACACCACTCCCCTCCCCCCTCCCCCCCCCCCCCCCCCCCCCACCACCACCACCCCTAAAAAGAAGAAAAGAAAGGTTTCTTGGGCGCGCGCGCGGTCGCCCAAGCGATGACCTTGGAAGGGTATGCGATTGTAGCACGTTTGTCCCCCGGTTGTGCCCCTGTCTCAAATGCCACAATCCGTTTCTCCCAAGTGCCCGTCTTATCTTCCCGAGTATCAACTCCGCAGTGATTCTGAATCATTCCGATGCTTTCCAACGTTGCAAAACTGTTAGACGAATATTTGCACAGAAGTATACACTGTTCGCAGAACTATCTACGGCGCTAAAATTCAAAAGCGCCGTGTTGGATTCGGGAACTCGTGTAGGTTTAGCTCATTGTTGGAACATTCTTATTCGCTCGATGAACTCCACAAAACGTGTAAATATTAGAATGAACTTCCCAGAGAACGATAGTTGTTGTCGGGGTTCCAGGCGACCGGACAGGTCGCAATTATTGGCTGATTAAAAATTTTATTTCATAATCACAATCGTATCATCAAGGGCACGCCATTTCCTCATCACTTCTTCTACGAAAAGAGTTGCTGTATTCGTAGCACACACAGACGGAAACGCTTGAGACTGTGCCCAAATAATATCTTCTTTTGGCAGGTACTGCGCAGCGATTACACACAATGCCTCTAACATAAACATGCTGCTCCACATGTCTATTCACAAGATGCAATACATCGTTCTCCCAACTTTGTTGAAATGGGCATGAAAGCGCGTAACCGTCACTTTTTTAAAGTTCTACTTAGAGGTGAAGTGTTTACCGTAAAAAGTCGTTAATTATTTATTTTTTTCCGTTCCACTACAAAGCTCGATTCACTTAAATTTTTGTTTTTATATAGTCTCTACAGCGCTTTTACGTCGGTACTTTCGTGTTAGAGGACATCACATAATGTGCAAAAAAAAAAAAACGGTAGGATCGATGCTGCATAGCCTTTTTTTTGTGGACATCAAGAAAAAAAAAGATAGTAGTTGTCTTCACTTCGCGCTGCATGTTTTAGCACGGAAGTTCCTCTTTGGTTATGATGTCTTTATTTTCTTAAAAATTGTATACTGTCCTAGAGGAAGAGAAAAAGATAGGCTCTGTGACCCCCTCCTAAGCTAACAAAAACAAACAAAAGTATACTCGTTTGGACTGAAAGGTTTACAAAATAGTGACCAGACATTAGAAAAGCATATGTCACAGAACTTGGTTTATGAAATCGCATCATTGTTTCGAGCAAGAAATCACCTGCTCACCACTGGGCCGATGAAATCGTCACTATTTATTGCGTCAGGTATATTTGCGCTCATGAAGAAAAATCTGAACACATCCTTCTCCCAAAGTCCTATGTCGAATAATAAACACTTTTTTAAACATCTATGTACATATAACTCATTTTTTTCTACACTTGTATATACACGTTAATTAAACGACGTCAAACCGCATTTTTGATTAGATCTTGATGTCTACACCAACTACATTCATATTTTTAGGGCTTTATTGAATGATAACTTCAACTATAGTTAATGGAACACGATGGCTCGATCTCACCAAAAACCTCAACGTGCGAAGCTTCCACAGACGGTCGCTTGCGAGTATTCTCAATGTGAGACTTCAGAAGCTTTCGCTTGCCATAGGGAGCTTGATTTCGACTACAGCACTGCACGGGCCCGGAAAGCGCTGCTGTGGGGAGAGGTTGACTTACAAGATGACGTGTTACGTGGTCACGTAAGATGGCGTCATTTCGTGCAGCGTGATCACGTAAGATGACGTCATTTCGTGTAACGAGATCATGTAAGATGACGTGTTTGTGTCACGTGATCACGTAAGATGACGTCAGTTCGTATGAACTGACGTCATCTTACGACAACGCCAACAACATTAGTGCCGTCCGGAACCATTGACCGTAGAAACGCGCCTCTTCGCTTGAAGAGCTGATATGCGTTGATTGTTATTTGTTTCTTTTGCCTACTACAGACCATTCAAAAACTCGCCTTCTGGGTGACACCAACTTCGTCTACTGGGCTGTGAAGCGCGTTCGAGCGTGCGCAATACCTCTCTAGGCCGAAAGATTGTACACTGAGTTTGCGTTCACAGCTCAATGACTTAGGCATTTTTCGTCAGGATGGATGCTCCCACGAGAAGAGCGTAATGGATATGTGAATAGAATTGGAAATTTGAAATGTTCTTGTCCAATCGCATTTTTCTTTGGTTATCAACGCTTTTTAGCGTCATAACAAGACGTTCAACCCATAATACACTGGTGATTAAAAAATAAGCACCGAAAAACATGCACCGATTTTCGCTCAAAAATAAACACCGGAAAAAACATACCGTAATCATTACCCATGTCACCTTTTTGGGTGATATGTGAATTTTCAGAAGAACAGCCCCTAGGAATACCCTGACTACAGAGCAGGCGACCCATTTTTCTCCGCGTTAGATTGCGGTGACCACGAATCGTACGGAGGTCACAGGACGTCCGTGAAAAATAAAAAGGACGCAAACAACGATTTAATCTGTGCACGCTTCATCCCCGATTTCCACGACCCCAAGGCCGAAGGACGTTTGTGTGAAGGATAACGATGAAATAAAACTTTGCGTCAAAAAAAAAGCCCGTTTTTAAAAGAAAAAAAAAAGTAGAAACAAGCACAACGCGTTGACGGACCGCGAGGTTGTGGAACACCTCGCGGTCCGCTTGCCACAGGACGGTTGTCTTCGACCCATAGCTCCAAGGTGAATTTGCCACTTGCGAAAAGACGGAGACCTACCCAGCGAGAACCACGAAAGCAAGACACGCACACTGACGCCTCGGCGTGCAGAATGAAACAGGATACGGGCGCGGAATACGGCCGCGGAAGAACACCTCGCACAGTGCCGATCCGGCCGATCTCCGAACGGACGATTTCGCATTTCGTGGACAGCGAGCGCCACCGCACGGGAGAGAGAGGTACCTTAAAAACGACGAAAACAAGCACCGACACCTTAGTTCTTTATATTTGCTGTAGTTACGGAAAAAATCGACTTACATGAATAATTTGAATATTATTCGATTCCGTAATAAATTTAGAAGACATTAAACGCAATACTTCTTATGTTTGAATTTAGATAATTTTGTAAATTCGCTCCGAACGCAAGAGTGCCGAATTAGCCGATTTTGACCATTTTCATGATTTTTTTAAGAATATAATTAAATTTATGATGAAACATTTGTTGCGCTTAGTGACTCGATAATGACTCAATGTCTTTAAAGCCGAAATTTTCAAGAAGATCCGCGCAGCCGTTTTTATCTGAGAATTTTTTTTAATTTGGTGAAAAACCTCATGTATTCTCTATGGGGCTCTGAGGTGCGCCCCCTCTTAAGTCTCAATCGCTCGTAACCTCCCAGCACCTCATCGACCCTCTATCTCCAAGAATAAAGGAACCAGCGCCAACGGGATCCGCCCTGATTGCCTAACTCTGACATTCCAGAAATGTCGGTTTGAGAGTTATTGGATCTGGTATCCCCTCTGTCCTCGCTCTGGCAGTGCTGATAGGGAAGATAGTTTCTTTGGATTAACTCCGGGGCCGAAGGTAACTTACATTGTGAACAAAAGTGAAGTTTTGTTATCCGTACAGTCAGAGTCAGAGTGGCTCATAGGGCCAACAGGATGTAGTTGAGGATTTGGGTGTCGACGGGTGGCAGATCCTTGGCTCGCGCGTTGTTTTATTTCCACTTTGTCTCATCCCAATCGCGTGACTTAGTGGCAGCATACATTTGGCAAAATATGCAAAGATGCAAGATGCGAACCAGACAGGCAGAAAATAAAATTTATAACTCTGACACTTGTTTGGCGATTTGGGTCTTAAGACGCTAAATTTTCACCGAACTTCCAGTCAGGAAGCCTAACTCTGGCACTTGTTAGGTGATTTAGGCCCAGATATGCCAGATGACAGCCAAACTATCAGGAGCGAAGCCTATTTTTGGCCCTAGTTTGGCGATTTGGGCCCAAAAATGACAGATGAGCATTTTTGGGCTGGCTTCATCTACATCAAACATTCTAGACCTTATTTCTTCTACTGTACCCGTCATTGTTTCTTCTATATTCTGCCTGCCTGGCTTGAGTGTCCCCTCATTGATTCATTTCGATCTTAAGGTCGCAGTATCTCGTGCTGTTTATAATAAGAAATGCGTTAGAGATTATAAGAGAGCGTACTTCGATTAAATTAATCGTTAGTTGTGCCTTTTTTTAGATGACTACTTAAAACAATTTTTGTATCGCTCCCTGGAAGAAAATTGGAATCTATAGAAATGCAAAGTTGATTCTCTCATGAGCACCTTCATATCGCTTAGATCCGTTACTTAGAATTGCCAGTCTCCAAGGTTTATTCAATCCCTTAAACGATTGTCTAACAAGAATGAACGCCTTTTTCGATCTGCAAAACATTCTAATTCTCAGCAGCTTTTGAATGCCAATCTGTCTGTCCGCAGCTGGTGGTTATGAGTGAGCCATTACGAACGCCAAATACGTGACTTTTTAATGTTGCATGCCCAACGTGCTGATTAATAATCTTAAACAATTCTGGAACCCCGTAAAAAGGAATGATAAGTGTGCCATATATTTAAGAAATACTGATGGTGGTGATAATCCTAGCAGTAATTGTGGAAGAGTATTTAACGAAATGTTTGTGTTGGCGTTCTCTTCCTCTCAGATTTCTTGTATTCATGAATTTTCTACCCATGCATATTTTCCAGTGGATCCAATTTGTATTATTTTTATTGAAAGTTTAGGCATAGACAATGTAATTGAAACACTCAAAATGTTGTAGTCTTCTGGCATTGACAATATCAATTCTAATTTTTTTAAAAATACGAAAAATTACAGTGCAATGATTTTATGCAACATTTTCGAGCAGTTTCTGGAGCTTGGTCACATCTCCGACGATTGAATGATTGGGAGGCTGATTTATTTGCATAAATCAGGTGACAAGCATTCTCAAAATTACTATCGTCCCATCTCAATTACCAGCCTTCCCTGTAAAATTCTTGAACATGTCATTTATTATCTCTTTGCTAATTTTTGAGAGCCTAATTCTTACTTCTGTCATGCTCAACAAAGCTTCCGCACATAATTTTTTTGTGAGACTCAGCTCTTTAGTTTTACCCATGGCCTTCATTCCAGTCTTGACCGCGGCCCCTAGGTAGACTGTGTTTTCCGAGATATTTCTAAAGCCTTCGACAAGGTCCCCCACTCCCTTCTTATTCAAAATCTCATCAAACTTAATTTAGACTCTAACGTCGTTGCATGGCTACGTTCGTTTCTTTCTAATCTATGGCAGTTTGTAACTGTCAATGATGTTGATTCCCAACCTTCACCAGTCACTTCAGGTGTTCCCCAGGGTACTGTTCAGGGGCCCTTCTGATTTCTTATCAATATAAACGACTTACTTAACAATGTATCTGCCAGTCTGTTTGCAGATGACTGTGTTATTTATCGTGAAATTACTAATTACTCTGACATATCTCTCCTTCAGTCTGCTGCTAACTCTATCTCTGAATGGTGCAGCTTGTGGTGCATGAAATTAAACACTGCTAAATGTAAATACATGCGTGTGTTTAAAATGCAATTAAATGCAAAGAAGCAAGCGAGCTGCACAAGAATGACGAAAATAATTCCTGGAGAAGGGGAACACGAGGGACAAAGGACAAACACAAATCTCCAAACACTGTTAGATGACTGGTGCGCGACCGAAAAACCCCGCCTGGTTCGGGTATCGAAACAGGGACCGGTTCAATACCCGGACCAGGCGGATTTTTTTGGTCACGCAGCTCCAGGGAATATTTTCGCCATTCTTGTCGAGCTCGCTTGCACCTTTGCATTTAATTGCATTATAATTATAACCTTCAATTGCAAGCCTTTCACCCTTGTTGGTGTTAGACTGTTGGCAGCTGATAAAACCTGTTTGTTCTACTGGCGTTTAACCCCTGGTTAGCTCAGTTAATAGGGCACTTCATTGGAAATAGAGAGGTCCCGGGTTCGATACCCGGACCAGGCGGATTTTTTCGGTCGCACACCATTCACCTAGCTGTATTTCGAGATTTGTCTTTGTCCTTTGTCCCTCGTGTTCCCCTTCTCCGGTGATGATTTTCGTAATTCGACATGCGTCCGTCTCGTCTTAACACAACACGTCCTATTTACTCCGTTGATAACATTACTCTTGAGTATGTGCCATCCTACAATTATCTGGGGGTGCACCCAACTTGTGATTTATCCTGGAAAGCTCGTGTTGAGCATGTCGTAAAGAATGCTAATCGCATTCTTGGTTACCTTAAAAGAAACTTTTTTCTCGCGCGTACGTCTTTGAAACTTATTCTTTCCAAGACCCGTGTTCGCAGTAAGCTTGAATATGCTGCGTCTATCTGGGACACCCTGGTCTTGAATCGCTCATTTTTGAATTAGAATCCGTCCAAGATCGTGCTTCCCACTTTATTAATTTTAATGACCATCGTACCGCCAGCGTAATCGCAATAAAAACCAGCTTCTCCTAGCAAAATCTTTCTTTGTGGAGAAAGGTTTTCCGCTTGTGTTTGTTCCATGAAATGTATCACCATAATTAATTCCTCAAGCAAAGGCTATTAACACAACCCAATTATCTATCAGCACGGAGTGATCATAGATTCAAAGTTGGCGTTCCGTCCTGCAGGACTAACGCTTATTATCAGACCTTTATTCCCAGCACCTCTTTATATTGGAATCACCTCCTCATGGTGTGGCGTAAATCATGGACAGTAAGCGTTTTAGAAGTGCCTTTACTAACATGTATTGCCTCACACAGGCGTAACCCTCCGGCCGTTTCGGTGTTGTGTGTGTTTTTTTTTCTGTGTTTTTCTTTTAACCCACTCCCCTTTTTAACGCCTCTGGCACTGAGGGTAGAATAAATAAATAAGCAAGTTGAAGAGCTTAGCTGGTAGTTTAAGGACACTGTCGACTTTGTCCTTAACCGAAAGTAGTTGATCTAGCTTTTATTCACTTTACCAAACGGAGCTGACAGGTTCGAAATACCCAACTGCGAGGAGTCCTTATCATGGACCGATGACGCCCGTCCGTAATTCGCTCGACACGACCAACAGCGGCATTCATCTCTTTCAGCTCCAATAGCCTGGAACGTAGATTCCGCCACACTTGAGAAAAGAGTGCCCATGCAAGTACGGAAACGAGCATTCTAGGAAGGTTAGAAAGCGTCCATCATGATGCAGCAGATTTGAGCATGTTATGCGCTCTTTTACAGGCATGGTAAACTGGCAAACAAAATTTATTTTTTTATTTATTTATAAATACCCTCAAGGCATGAAGCATTATAGAGGGGAGTGGTACAGCAAATACAATAAGAAAAATGGAATAATAATTGGGAAAGCATACACGAAAGAAAATTAAAAAAAAAAAATGGTTACAAATGATTAATACACTTTGATACTATATAGTCCACTAGCCTGAAACCGGCAAACACAACGTCTTCTACTAATATAGTTAAATAATCAATCAGATATATTTTTTTAAGGCAGATTGAAACAAATCATAATTAGTAATAGTGGCTATCAGAGAGGGAAGGTGGTTCCAGTCACTAGACGTACGTGGGATGAAGGAATAAAAAAAGGAATTAGTGTTGCATGAAATGACTCCTACTTTATGTGGGTGATCCATCCGTGACGACATGTATGAAGGTGATGTTAACAGTTCACCGGGTAAAGTGGTGTGGTGGAAAATTTTATGGAACAAACAAAGTCGTGCGTTTTTGCGTCGTGACGCTAGGGAAGAAAGACCTAGGTTAGATTTCATGGAGGATACGCTAGCACCTCCTTGGTAGTTAGAATATATAAATCGAACCGAGTTATTTTGAATCATTTCCAACTGATTAACGAGAGTTCCGATGCCAGGATCCCATATCGCTGAAGCATATTCTAGTTGTGAGCGCACAATTGTTTTGTAGAACAGTAATTTAATAGAAGTAGGGGCCGAGTAAAAGTTGCCTTTTAGGTACCCAAGCATACGGTTAGCCTTGTTAGTAATGGAGTCGATGTGAATTTGCCAGCTAAGATTAGAAGTAATATGGACGCCTAAATACTTGTATGATTCGACAATTTCGAGTAGACTACTATCAAGGTGATATGAAGGTAAGTTAGCGGAACAACGAGAGATTCGCATGAATTTGCACTTGTTAACATTTAGTGTCATATGCCACGTTTTGCACCAAGAAGTGATAGCGTCAATATCAGATTGAAGTGCATGCACGTCATTGATAGAGGTTATTTCCCGGTAAAGAACACAATCATCTGCGAATAGATGAATCGAAGATGATACACAGTTTGGTAGATCGTTAATATAGACAAGGAAAAGTAATGGCCCAAGTACAGTACCTTGGGGTACGCCAGATATTACAGGGTGAAGGAGAGAGCTGACTTCATTCGCGGTTACAAGTTGCTGACGATGTGTGAGAAAGCATTCAAGCCATTTTAGTATGTTAATATCAATACCTATTTTTTTTAGTTTTAGTAGCAGGAGCTGGTAAGATACCTTATCAAATGCTTTCGCGAAATCCAGATATATACAGTCGGCGGATGATCGGTTATCGAGTATAGATTGCAACTTATGGGTGAATAAAGCCAGTTGTGTCTCGCACGAAAAAGATTTGCGAAAGCCGTGCTGTGCGCGGTGAAAAAAAGAATTTGATTCCAGATAGTTCGCGATATGGGAGAAAAGTATGTGTTCTAGAATTTTGCAAGGAACGCTAGTGATTGATATGGGTCTGTAGTTGTAGGGTGAGTGCTTGTCGCCAGTTTTGTGCACGGGAACCACCCTCCCTATTTTCCAGTCCTGCGGGAGCTCACCAGAGTTGAGGGATTGCTGAAAAATTTTAGCGAGGTCGACAGGGGTATAGTATTCAATGTTTGGATACTTGCTGCAGTTGGGTAAAGCAGACGTCTTCGTTTGAGACGGGTGTTGCGGGTCAGAGCCATGCAGTTCCTTGAAGGCGCAATTAACAGAGGGTCAGTTTCAGCGATGCAATACCTCGGTCATTCCCAGCACATCGAGAACGGATGTGATCCCGTGAAAAAGTACAAGTCGGTCACGCGACCGGTGGTCACCAGATGATAGTGGCGGTAGTCGAGTCCGTGGCACAAATCTGTAGTTGGCAAGTTGATTGTGGGTTATCAGGATTGTTTTTTAAGATAAAATATACAGAGCGATGAAACCGAACATTTGGATGCTACGGCTTCTTCTTTCAAATTACAAGGGAGTGAAGCCTAACTCTTGCACTTATTTTGCGAATTATGGCTGGGATACGAAGACTTTTTCGATCATACATATATATATATATAACCAAAAATATGATGAATTAACCTTACTTGATCCAATGAATCAAAGATATACGAAAGCGCCAAAGTAAAAATATTTGGCGGAGCCAGGATCTTGACTTTCTGTCGTTTCTATCTCTCTTATTAATGCAAAAGAAACGAAATGTGTCCCATCGGAGGTCTTCTGGAAGTACGCACCGCTGTAGAACGCGGTACGACGCTTGCTAGGATGTTGTGCATTCTCGAGTACTCCAGAATTCCTCTCACTGTTACTCTCGTCACACTCGTCACATGTACATTTATTACTTTTGTTTATGAGCTTTCGAAGCACAGCATGATCATCTCCAAGAATCAAGAGCCAACGTTTAAATATATCACCTGCAGTTTTCATGATATTTATCATCATCATCATCTAGATCCCTCGGCACGTGCCCGGCAACCTAAGACAGCCCGAAGGAACTAAATTGCATCAATCGACACATTTGTTCTTCATCTAAAAGGGGAGGAAGTAGTCCAGGTTGTGCTTCGAGTCGTTGTCGTAAGATACTCTCATAACAGCTAAACTTCATATTTACAATTACAAAAATCAGCAGAAACATCTAGACTGAGTTTAAAAAAAAAATAAGAGCAATCAAATTTAATATTTTTATGTCACCCATTGCCTGGCGCAATAATAATATTTCTGGCCAGGAAGTACTTAAAGTTTTCCACGCGGTTTACGAGTTTTTTTCATATTCATAGATCTGAAACCGTAAAATAACAATGTTGTTTTCTTACCCTCTAGGCGTAAAGTGTCAACATACATATGCTGAACCACCGACGCTCCATCTTTGTAAACACTAGGAAAAGTGTAAGGGAACCTATGGTAATAAACTTTATTTTAGTACGTGTTTCATTGCTGACTTGGAGACCCTCTTCGCAAAAGTTGCTAAATTTGTTATCCTAAAGAAGGTGCGCGGCGCCAAGTGTGACCCCGTTGGTATAACGAGCAAGCTAAGAGATAAAATAAATTGAAGTACTGCCAGCCTATATTGCGCTGCTCTCACGCAGTGCACACGAACACATTTTTGTTTTAAATTCTCAGCCTACGGAAGAAGTGCGAACATCAAATATGTGCTCAATCAGCCACTCCAGCGTTTCCATGTTTGCTACGTCCTCCATCCAGTCACGGAAGCATGTTTGCCCTCTTTAATATTTTTTAACTGTTCCAACAGGGCATATTCGGTTTATATCAATTCCACTTCACTGGATACCATGCTGTACTTTAACTTAAAATCGTAAGTGATATTGTTAAATCAAACCACTACACGTTCAGATCATCGTCCTATAAAGTTTTCAAATATATTAAATATAAAGTTCCGGTGGCATGTCAAGATAAAAATGGCTCGCGCAATATGTGGAATTCACTAGATAATTACGGACATGTACTTGATCCAGTAGATTCACACCATTAATAAACTCTCTCTCCTCGCGGCTCCAGGAGTGAGTGAATGACAGTTTAGAGACATGCTCCCGAGTTGAATATTATCCTCAGGACATAATCTTTTAGTACTAATTAGGAAGGATAGTCCGAGCCCCTGACTTCAAATTGTAAGATTAAAATTTTTAATCTTATTAAATAAACATAAAAGTGAGCTGTGGCAGTTTACCGAACTAACAGGAATGTCCCGCTATTATATATTAGAAATATCAACCAGGACATGAAGGGTGCAGGGTTGCTCTTTGTCATCTGCGTCAATAATTTCAGGGCAATCGAGTTTGGTGTGACACGTCGTCGCGCCAGCTAGCTCAAAATAATTGGAACACTGGGAAGGCCCTTTCGCCAGCTTGCCTGCTCGTGAGGCTGTTCGTGCATCATTTTAAACGTGTTTATTCGTTGTTTTTCTTTCTTTTTGTTTCTCTAAACAGTGCTATGATCTATCGCAGGAAAGCACACGTTGAAGCTGTAGGCACTGTTGCGTAAAGGACTCTCGCAACCTCAGAAGCCTAGCACGCGTGAAACTCCGGAGGTTCCTGTCGAGGCCGTGGGAAATACAGCGCCGCCGGCGAGGAATATCTGTCGTAATATGTGTGAAAGAAGCATTCTGTTCACATTGGATGAGATGGATTTCAGAGGGCAGCTCTTAGGCGCCCGTTTCCGGCTTGAGCGGTTTCGGTGTCGCCGTCGGCGTAACCGCGCGGTGCATTATGAAAAACGTCGCATAATGCACCGCGGTGACGCGCGCGTTGCATTATGGGACGTTTCCCATAACGCACCGAGGGGAGGGTGTAGGGGAGGAGAAGGGAGAGGGGGAGGCGGAAGGAGGAGGGGGGATGGAGGAGGAGAGAGGATGAGGAGGGAGGAGGAGGAGAGAGAGGGATGAGGAAGAGGAAGAGGAGGCGAGGAGCATGGGAGGAGTAGATAAGGGGGGACGAAAAGGGGGTATGGACGAGGAGGAGGGGCATACCGTCCCCTCCGTACCTTCCCCTCCTCCTCATCGAGAGCTGCGCTCTAATTCGGCATTACAGGGAGAACGTCTTTCATTTTTATGTGCAATTTGACTGGGTATTTAGAATTAATGCACGCGAAGCGCGGCGTTGAGCTTTGGGCTCGATGCGTTGACTCCCTAGAGTCAAATAAATCCTTTGACATTCTCACTGCTTCCTGCTCCGCAAGCACAACTTGATCGAACGACTTTTTGCCAGAGTGACTGTTTTCTCTGCTTTGCCCGTTGCAGAGTGGACTCTCGTTTGCGCCTTTAGCGTGATAGCGTATCTGCCCAAAAATGGACACAGCATAACACTGCTCCTGTCGCAGAAAATCCAGCGATCGGCGTCGACGTCGGTGGAACAAAAATTCCCATAATAGAACGCGCGCAGCCACGCGTGTCACACGTGACGCTATACATGGCTGCACAAGTTGCATGAGGATAGTTACCCGCTAAATTTTGCGGAAAATATGCCGCCAAATTTAGCGGAAGATTTCCCCACCAAATTTCGTGGAAAATGTTCCCGCCGAATTTAGCAGAAAAGTTTCCCGCCAAGTTCAGCGCAACTTTTTACCGCTAATTTTAGCAGGGTCAATAGAGTCATGCCGTCACAGCCACGTGTGACGTCACATGACACGTGACGCTACCGATTAGAACACGCACATGGTTGCACGGCTTAGCAACGATCACGCGTTATGGGACGAAGGCTTTGCGACCTGATAACGCTATCGCGTTCCACACCTAAGGGCGAAGCTTAAATGGACCACGAAATGACCTCTTTCCTCGTGTCAAATAACTTTTACATTACACCTTCAATGTTCACTGAACGCCGAACAGACATCCCGTTTTTGTTTCGGTTTATTAACTTCTACACGGGAAATTATTGAAATATCGAGTTTTCCTGCCGTTCCAACTCACCGCAAAACAAGCCGCGGCGTAATTTTGACGGTCGTGACGCACTATGGCACCGGGAAGAAGGAGAATGGGAGTGTTAGCGACGAGCTGCCGGTGTGCCGGTAGATTTTATCACAGTGTTTTACCACGCTGATGGCGCCGATGCCGCCGACAATATTTTCTGAATCGGAGCCTTTCATCACGACGATAGCCATAGACGCATCGCAGCAGAACGGAATGCAATTAGATTTGTTGCGCTACAGCGGCAGCATGAGACTGGTCCCATACGCCGGTACGAAGCTCAACAGGTCCTCAACACAACAGTCGCTTCTCCGCCGCCGTCAGTCATTTCTGCGGTATCTTTGATAAGAAGGAGACGCCACGTCACTCACTGGCGTAGCAGAAAATGCACACCTTTCTACTGGCTCATTTGCTTTATTAACATTGTCAGGATAGAGTCGCAGGGCAGAGTGGATGAAAAAACAGAGAAGATGCAGTGCGCCGTCTTGCACGATCGCGATGTTAAAACGCGACTTTACTGGTAGTATAAATCTCGGCACACGCCTTTTATACGATCGCAAAATTCAATGTGATCTTAGCAAAGATATATCAACGTAGGAATATGACTTTGTGACCAGATAGACGTTACGATCGTTCAAGGAATGCTAACACTAATGACTTTTCTGGGGTGATGAAAACGCCTCAAAATTCGCATCCTTCATACACGCCTTTAAATACAGTACGCACCAGAAATATCTTGAAATTTATCACGCGCATGGAATGCGCAAAATAAAAAAAATGCGGCCGATGTTCCAGGAGAGAAATGCTAACAAAGCACGCCTGTGGTCCAAGTAAACAGTAACGAGGGCTCGAGTGTTTCTGCTGTCTTGAGGGGGCTGCCACCACACCACACGAGTAGATGGCTCTTGCCTTCTAGGACGTGCTGGGTTATCATCGCGACACGCGACGAGAATTCGGGCAAGGATAGCGCTCTACGAGGAACGATGAGCTTCCATCGCGCCGAACATCACCACCGATGCCATGTTTTTCAGCAGACGGGTGGCTATGCGCAAGCGCAGTCTGATCTTTCTCTTGCTTTGTTTACTACACGATAGATGGCGCATAGCTGCGAGCATTATAAAAAATCGGCGATTTCCGTCACATCGTAAATTATTCTAAAAATGTGGATAAGAATATCCTTTAACAAAACTTTTAAGAAACATTCCCAGGCTATTTATTGTTTGTGATCGCGCTGCTGGTGCGGTAGGTTCTTAACCTATAGACGACGTGGATTCGGCTGACGTGCATTGGCACCGCGGATGCATCGCAGTAAAAAGGCACAGAGCTTTTGAAGAAAAGATTGTATAAAAGAGTCCTTTTTTTTTTTTTTTAAGTTCAATAGCAAAACTTGTTTTTGTCTCTCAATTTTTGTGTTTTGGTTTTCCTTTCACCCCCTTTTACGAAGTGCGGTGGATGAAATTCGATTTCAAAATCGTTTCATGGTCTCTTAAAACGTCCAAGTTTTCTTTGCCCGTGTCTAAGCGGTTCAGACTTCGTCCCCGTTGCGAGAAAAGTCTACTCAGGAAATAAAAAAGGGTAAGTACTCCACGACAAAAGGTTATTCATGCGGCGTTCATTTGTGTTCCATGTAAAAGAGAACAGCATATTCAATCGACGAGAACGAGCATCACGTCGCGACGAGCGACTGAGTACAACACCGTCCAAACTACAGCTAACTTGCACACAAAAAAAAAAAAAAAAACATTTTTCGGACATTACCAGTCGTCTTCAACACTACGTGCGACGAGGAGACGGAGAACAAGCTGATCCCCAAAATGAGGTCAGCAATTCGTGTAACTCACTTGAAAAAAAAAGTAGGTGAGAGCAGGGTAGCTGGGGAAGGGGGAGGGGGGTTGACACTTTTAGTTCCGCTTTTTTGGAGAATGGAAGCTAGACAAAGTCTTCCGGTTTGTAATTTTAAGGCACGCTTAAACAACGCAAAGATGAGAAATGGGCGACGTTTACAGTTCTTTGTAATGCCGAATTTGAGCGCAGGTCTTGCGAAGGAGGAGGGGAGGGTACGAAGGGGAGGAAGGAGGGGTATGCCCCTCCTCCTCTCCTGTTCCCCTTCCATTTAGTGGAAAAGTTTCGCTGAAATTCCCGCTGAATTTTGCGGGGAAATTTAGCGAAAACTTTCCTAGATTTAGCGAGAAAACTAAATTGGTGTTGAAGTCACGCGACATCGATTTCCTCTCTAAATTTAGCGGGGAACTTAACCCGCTAAATTTAGCTGAGAAAGTTTTTAGCTAAAATTAGAGGAAACGTTTCCCCGCTAATTTTATCGTGAAAAATTTCCCCGCTAAATTTAGCGTAAATATTTTTCACTATATATAGAGGGAAATTTTCCCGCTAAATTTAGCGAAAAAATGTCCCCGCTTAATTTAGCACGAAAAATATCCCCGCTACATTTCTCGTGACAATTTTCCCGCTAAATTTAGAGTACAAATGTCTCCGCTAAATTTGGTGCAAAAATATCCCCGCTATATTAATGGGAAAAATATCCGCGTTGAATTTTGCGGGAAAACGTTTACCGCTAAATTTAGTGAAAACAATTCTGAAGTAAACTTCCCCGCTACATTTAGCGCGGAAACGTCCCATAACACTGCGCGCGCAGTTACGCCGACGCCGACGGCGACGCCACTCAAGCCCGAAACGGGCGCCTCAGAGCTCTGCTTTAAAAAGAAGATAACTGCCTTGATCTTAACCAAAAATTTAGCTGTAATTTCTCGACGTTCTATACTGTTCCGCTAATTCCCGTTTAGGGTTGCCTCAACCTATCGAGGAAGGCACGACAGAAGATATTGGTAAGCTTTGGTAAAATGTCCTACTAGAAATATCACTTCACCAAACAAACACAACACTTGAAACACGCTTTGCCGCGCGTTTCCCGAACAGCGCATGCAGCGAGCTGATGAGCCGAAGGGTCCAAGATCCGCGTGGTTTGTCCCAGTCTGTCCTACCCGTGACGTCACGAACGATATGATGATAGCTGGAGAAGCGCCCCCTTTAGTTAGCGCACGCCGCTAATAGCAAAAACTCTTTTCACCATCTTAACATTGGTATCAACAAATCAACGTGTCATTTAAAGTCAGCGTTGGTACAACGAGAAGAAACGCTGATACTTTATAGTCACTGTCAAACTAAGAAACTCAAGGCGTAGCTTTTTTGTTTTCAGCCTTTCTGCTTTGTGATTGGTTCTTGGGCCTGCCTATAGGTTAGGCTGCCATCGCACTGATTACGGAGCGATAAGAAAATTCTCGTGAATCGCCGCACCCTGCGGTTCTAAAGATGTCGAGGACTATATAATAGAAAATAGCTATCAATCTTGCTTTTTTTTTATTCGTCAGATTCTGTATTTTTGCACATTTTCCAGCTTGGCAAGATTAAACAATTCGATCCTTCTTTTGACCAACCTAGAAGGAAAAATTCCCGGACAAAGCTTTCCATCCCCCGGCACAACTTCCATCGCCTTGAATGCAGCACTCGTTAAAAAAATATATATATATATTTTAACGTCTTTGTCAAAAATTGTACACTTAAACTAACAACAAATCCATACATCGAGTACCTTTATACCCTACATGGATACGGATACGTACCCGCTCTGGTGATGAAGCCAACAACGTACAAAACCCCTCAAACCTTTTTATTTCGTCACGTTAGACTAGACGTAGTATATTCCAGTATCATGTCGGGGTCATTGACAGTGATTCTTGCGGAATCACCGGTACCAGTTTGCGGATGATATGGGTCGTAGAGTGCCCTCCGTACGAAAAGCTACTGGGGATACCGTCATTCGAATCATTTGCATGGCAAGTAGCTCACCTGCCCGCATAAATGGGCGTTAGGGGAATCTCCCAGGTGGGGTACCTTCTTCTAGGCAAATAGCATAGGTCATTCCTTGTAAAGAAAACATATTAACAAACAAAATAAAGCAGAAATCTTCTGGTCTATTCTAAGACGTCGCCGAAAGAGTGTGTTCTTCCAAGTTCATCGGGATTCGCTAAGCCCGGCTCTCTACCTCGTTGGGTGAGACTTAGAATCTCATCAAAATGTAAATAGCCTAACGGTACTTCCGTAAAAGAAAAAAAGAAAAAAAAAGGCGTTTGCAGGCTGGCATCGTCTCTCTCGCGGCTCGTTCGAAATGCATTGGAGTAGTGTTGATGTTTAGGCCTGAGTGAACGCGAGCGCAGCCCACGACGACAAGAAGCAGAGGTCCTATGTCAACTAATGTGAAGCTTAAGAAAAATATTTCAGGGAGATACGATACCGCCCAGTGCTTCCAATGCTGTTTATACCTTGTCTTTTTATTGTTAGGATTTTTTTACCGAGATTTGTATGTGGAGGTTTTATGCGTGGATTAGGCGTTCTTACAATTCGTCGGTGTTTCAACACCGGCTCTCATAAAAAAACAAAACAATACTAAACATTTCTGCAGAAAGAGGGGCCGTTTTTCTTTAAAAAAAATGTTGTGGAGAGTCTCTTCGCTTTGTGTGAAATTTTGCTTCATAACTTCTGCAGTTAGTTGAACCGAGGTTATAGCCTCCCCTGTACTGACAAAGCTTGCAAACCCAACGCCTCTAGAGGTCGACAAACCTTCGAGAAATAGAAAGAGCGACGCAGGTGGTCTAGCGCCAAACAACACACTAGAGATTTTCGGAAAAGTTACTTTTTTTTTTCTGTCCTGAAGTCTGCTCTTCACATACGGCCTACCACCTTACAGGTCCACTGTTTCGATCCGATATTCGGAGTATGTAGCCTAGGCACCAAACCGATTTCCTTGATGAGGAATGCCCGAAGAGGCCACTAGTGTCGCGCTATCAAAGTCATCCTCGCTCTCGTAAATATGACAATACATTTTGTAACCTGTTGTCACGAGTTTTTTTTTTTTTTTGCATCAAAATATATGAATTACTACTGCAAAGAACTTAATTTTCCCAAATCGCCACCGATTCGCGCAAAATAGGTGGCGCAGATATGTTTGCCTTCGGTAAAACATGCATAGCATAGCAAAGGCATACCATAGCATACATAGCAATTACGAATACGTAGTCTGATATCTTTATTTTACTAGCGTAATTTACAGAGGCCTTTTCTTACTTTTTGTTTTCTTCCGTTTTATTAGAGTAGGTTTCATTCCACTTTTGTTTTTGGTGCGTTTTCTTTTTCCTTTTTTCTTTTCCTTGTCACTTTCGTGGATTTATTTTTGTGTAAATTCCTTAAATTCAGTCCAGCTCGGTTTTTCTTTGCTTAATTATGAAGTCAAAAACAGTTTTTGCTTTTTTCTCGTCTTGTTTTTTTGTTTTGTTTTCTATTTCATAAATTTCATTGCACTTCTGCGCAAAAGCCCGTTCACACTCTTGCGACCGAGTAAGACTGAGAGAGACCAGACCGGTTTTTAAGCCTCTTGCGATCTCTTAGGACCAGCTCCGCGCTGCAGCGCATCCGGTCCTAAGAAGTCGCAAAAGGCTTAAAAACCGGTCTGGTCTTTCTCGGTCTTACTCGGTCGCAAGAGTGTGAACGGCGCTTTATCTTCCTTTTTTCTTCACTAAACGTTGGTTGCGACTCAGCGCTTGTCCGTGTCTTTGCGTTCTTCTACTTGTACTCCTCTTTTGTGCTACCTTCATTTGTATATTGCATAACCAACTAGCCCAACATATGGCTTTAGTGCATAGCATACCACTCCGATGCGTGAAATTTTGATCTCGCGAAATAGTTCGCTGTTTATATAATTCCATACTGCGCCTAATTCTTGAAATATTTAGCCCAGCAATATAAAGTGGTTTATACTATTTTATAATCAGCATCATGGACAAATTTTTAAACACAAATAACGCTTTGATCACGGTTCCGGCTCCAGTAACCTTAATACTATGAAATGGTGCGGTTGTTTGGGTTTATTGTCATTATATAATTTCTGTTACCGGATCCTCGTCCTCTTTAAAGCGGTTTATATTTGTAGGATTCGAACGTTGAAAAGCGATTGTTAGAAAGTTACTACAGTAGCAACAGTAATCTCGCTTGAAAGTGAGCGAAAACAAGTCTTCTAATATATCTCACTTAACAAATAAATCTTGAAAGTTTCCTGTGTTTATTCAGTATGTTGTATTCAAAAGCTAAATGTTTCGTGAGGGAGTTTTCAAAGCGCTCTCCATTTGAAAGAGTAAAGTAGAAATTCCCGTACACTGTTCTTCTAGGTATTAATTGGCCGAAATATTTATTAAATAGATTTACACTACAGATTCGCAAATTCAAAAACCAGCATTTTTTCGGTAAATTAGAGGACCGTACCACATGGAACCGATTTTCCCAGATTACGTTTAATCTACTAGTAGAAATATCTTCGATGATATTGCGATCATCTGAAGCTATTTGTTTTCAAAAATAAATCAATTTATATTTTATTATGTTGATTTGTCATTCAGTTATTTAGTAACTGATGTAGTTTTTCTTCGAGGCTGGATGAGAGAAGTAAACTAAGTACAGCCATGAAACTCACCGTTGATTATACAGCAGTGCAAAATATTTTATTCTCGCATCTGCTTAGCACTCAGTTCCTGCGATAGATAGGGTCGTGATGTGGAGAATCTTGTGCAGAAGATCACTATTGCTTTGGAAGGTCCTTTGTTTATGTTATTATCATAATGACCCGAAGGAAAAATCCATCAATGTAACGTTGTTTGGCAGTCAATGTTTTCTAGTGGACCGCTGACTGTGCCTGACTGTACGTCAAGCATGTCTTATTGGACAACAAGTTACTCTGACCGACAGTCAAACTCCAGTCAGACCCCGCTTGCCGGCTTTCTGATGGTTTCCTGGTGGCAGTCGGCCGCCGCGAAATGCCATCAGGATGTCCTGGTGGTGATTCTGACTGTACATCGATTGTCTCTGACTGTACGTCAGAAAGCTTTGACGTGCAGACAGAAGTACGGTCAAAGGACGTAAAGTTCGTTCGGATACCACTATTTCGTCAAATCGATGAATACGAAAAGTAATCTATGCACGAGAAAACGATTTCGGGACGTGAGCCCATAAAACCGCTGACGTTAGAGATGTGACACGCAACCGACCGACAACCTTGATCAGAAGCCCGCCAAAGCCGCCGAAGCGTCGAACGCGACACTTCGCACTTCGCTTCGCCCATGGAGGCTTCGCCGAGCTTTCATGAACGATCGCTCTCGACTCGTTTTGTTTGCCCGCTCGCTCCAACCTGTCGATCCTGCCCGGTCTCTACAATGTCTTATGTTTTAGTAGAATTTCTACTCGACAAGACCCAGCCTGTTGTGAGTTCCGACGATGTAAGGGACTTTAGCGGTGTAGTTAAAGACGACAAGGTGCACCAGGTCTACTGGGCCGATGACGCGCGAACAAAAGGATCATTCTACGACGCGAAAGTACTCTACATGGCAGGTGAGTAGAACTGAAGTACGGCGAGTGATGTACGAGTGCTTTCATAACATGCTGACGGCTTAACTGCATTTGCAGCCGAAGCATCTCGTATAAAACGCGTAGTCAAATCGAGTTTCTGTAGCGGTGGCGTAGCATAGCGGTTAGTGTTTCCGATTTGTACGCAAGCGGTCGCGGGTTCGATCCGCGGTATTCCTGCTTTTTTTTTTTTCCTTTTTCTCGAACATTGTTTTATCGAGGCATTTGGCGATATTTATGAGTGCGTATAGCTTTACTCTTATATAAATGCTGCCCTTGATGATGAAATTCCCTTGGCAGTGGCAGTCAGACGTCATCTGATGGACCATCAGATGACGTCTGATGGTCCACAACGTTCCACCAAGGCTGCTGACTGGCAGTCAGCGTCCCAAATTACGTAGCTTGATGGAATTTTCAATAGGGGAAAAACTAAACACAAAGCGAATTTGTCATTTTGTTCGTGCTGAAGGGTAGATACATATGTCAAAATCTATCATTAATATTCAGTTTTCTTCACCGTATAATTTAGTCTCATTATGGAATTTTTATGCGAGAAGGAATACCGCTTTCCGTTATGTAGGACGACTGCATGAGTACGCCGCTGGCGTAATTTGAACACAGTACTTTCGTTAATTATAGTATAACATGTAAGATTGTGGTGTGAAAAAAAAAAGATTATTTCAAGAAACTTATGTTATTGGTTTATTTTCGGGTTCGGAATTATATTATACCAATATTTGACCTGATAGGGCAGTGTTTATTTTAGTGTGATTAAATTGAAATCAATGGAAGACATTTAGTATAGATGCGATCTCAAAATCTCAATTTGGGTGAAAGCGTCGACGTGAAATTGTTAATAGCGGAGCACAAAAAAACTTGAAAATCAGCAGCCATTAGAAATATGATTTCGCATCGTTTCGTTACTTAAGAGTTTCATATAGCAAATCGTAAAAACAATGCAGCATATGACACGACTTGCATTCATGTTAGTATCATATTTGTAGTACTGATATTAAAGGCACTGCGAATCACAAAAAAAAAGTTAATAAGGATAAAACAACCAGTTGGTCAAAACTTTTTTATTTATCTTAATTTTTACTCAGTTGTGAAAAAAATAATATTGGGGATGCACTTTTTTGTAAGGTTATCCCAACAGGGGTAGGGTACCCCTGGTTTTGAAACTCGCATAGAACCACACATCTGGAAGAAATAATTGAACTGCAATTTATTTGATCAACATACAAGCGCATTTATTCTTAACTATTTGTCAATCGAGACTAAATTGTAGAGGGGTATAAGCTTGGCGAAGTCTATAATCCAAAGCTAAAAGAGATATAGAAGGTGCTGCTACTAAACTAAGCTAAACTAATTGGAAACTAAGGTCGTCTTTAGCGTAATATGCCGATTTCTTCGCTTAACAGGTGTAGTTGAGCGAGAATTGTCTAGTGCTATTTCCTGCAGTCTGATACAGCATAAGTCACTCAAAATAATCAAATCTAAAAGAAATTAAAAAAATGCGCTTAAAGACAACTTTACGGATTTCTTTAGTCGTAGAATTTGTTTATACTTGATTAGTTCCAAAGCGTTCTAATAGTTTTTTTATGTGCTAATTTCTTCCGTGCTTGGCCCCAGTTTCTGTTATCGGTATACTTCAAATTAAAGTTTCGTGTTCCGGTTATGGTTCCATAAACATGCTTCTTTAAGAGATTTTAGTTTGGTTTTAACTCCGGTTTGTGTGCTCCGTGAAGAACATTCATTTCTATCCCTTCTTTATTTATATTAACATTATTATACAGAGTTTCGTTATTAATTCGAACATAAAAAAACGGTTAGATTTAGCCGGATTTAGACGAATTTTTTTTCACCATGAATTCAGCAGGTTCTGTGGATAATATAAAATATATAATAAACTTCTTTGTGCAGCACTAATGCACTGTAAAAATATGGTTGTTGCCAGTTGTCAGATCCTTTAGGCCTAGTCGATCTGGCGACAATGTGCCATGCCCGCCCGACGCGGGCTCGCGCACGTCCCCATGGGGGTTGTCGCGGTTTCTCTCCTCAGTTGTCGCTGCAGCAAAAAGACGCGGACGGCGACGAAACGCAGGAAAAATCCGTGTGCTTCTGGCGGAGCCTTTAGCCCAATTTTCGCAATTGTGCCCTAAAAGAGCGCCGCAAGCCCTGCCCACAATGACGATTGGAAGAGTGACGTTGTAATTCCAATAATGAAGTCACTATTTCAGCAGCGTGTCCCTAGTGGGTGCGCGGAAAACACAAGTGACAACGTGACTGAAATGACTGCGTCACTCTTTTGAGCGTCATTGTCGGCAGGGCTTGTGGGGGCCTTTCTGAGCGCCATTTTTATATCGGACTAAAAACGGGAAAACTTCAATTATCTTCTCAAAAACTAATATATTTTCGCAATTTGGTTTTTATTTGGCCTGGCCCGTAATAGTAATTGCCATCGATACTGCAACATTGCCCCTAAAACCACTAGTTAAAATATTAACATGTTTTAATTATATCATTTACTGTGACGATTACCCCTTCATCGAATGGAGGCCACGCCTCATAAATACAAAGTGAAGACGATACTCGTCTAGCTCTCAGCCCCTTAAAAGTAGGTTCAAAACGTAATTGGGGATCCTGAATTTACGTCGGATATACAAATACAACTATCCTCATCGTATTAGTGAAAAATTAGTTCTGAGGAGGCAATTACAAGTAGCCTTCTTGCTATAGTCGGTTACAAGTCAATAAGGTAGCGGCAAATGCCCCTGAGAGGGAATCTTGTATGTTTTTCCCACCAATCACGTCACATTGTTTCCATTACGTCCCGACCTGCGCGAACCAGTCTTGTTCTTGAAAATCTAATATTTTCAACATGGCTGCCGGGGATATTCTTTACGACTCCAGCTTCTTGCAACAATTATTCTGCTCTTTACCAGGGATTTACTTTTACACGAGCGTACATCGCTAAGTCGTAAGCGCGTCCACTTTTATTCGCAATAGGTTCTGCGCATGAACGTGCAAATCCAGTGATGGCATCGCCATGGAAATCTTCGATGTTGACGTAAGGCTTAGCATCGTACGTCGGACGCCATCTGCTTCTTTGTCTGCTTCAGGTTACGTCGCAACATTGTGTCGGTATCGGCTTTTCTCTACAGTGGTTTCCTTCGAGTGACGTTTGAATGCAGCGGTCACCAAGCTCTTTTTTTATAAGTGTAGTGAACTGTGTGGGTTCGGCATGAGTGAACTGCCAGCAAGGTAGATGTCTTCACCCGATTTCGACGGCACCCCTGCTGCATTATTAAATTGTGTGTTCACTGAAATTACGCCTTTGAAGCAGTATGTATTCAACTGTGAAACATGGCGTCCTTCTCAAGTTTTGCGCGTCGTAATCAGCTGCACGGTAATTTATGATTGCTATAGCAGCCTCGGATGCTTCTTCGTTCTCAATAATGAGATGTTACATATGTGGGACATAAAAATGATAAAGCCGGTTTTGCGTATGTTACAAACCTTTATTTCATGTTGTTTTGAACGTCAAGGAGCTGATGTCTTCTCTCTGAAAGATATCAGAAAGTTTGAAGGAAGGAGATTCGGTTCTCTCAAATGCTTACGAACATTCCGTTTGTTCTCAGAATGCCTGCCAGTCGCATGTTTATGCTTCAAAACCCGGGTACGTGTATCGCTGATGCGCGTGTTAAACTACCCGACCCACCCCGTTCACGCCGCTTCGCGGCGACAGTCTGCGGCAGTTCGTTAGAAAAACATGTGAACCCACCTGGCTCACCTGTACATGCCGCTTCGCGGAGGCGTGTACGAGTGGTGCCCTACCCGTGCACTTACCCGTCCCTTGGCTTACCAGCAAAACAACGCACCACTAATTAAAAAAAAATGTTGTCAACGAAATTTAGCAAGACATGTCGATGAAAAGAGTGTCGATGAAATGATCTGTCCATGAAACGTCGCAGTGTCGGTGAAACGGACGTTCGGGGAAATGTCGTTCGATGAAGCGAGTGCCACCGCAGAAAAAAACCTGTTTCCGAGCCACGTCGCTTCAACACCATCACAACTGATATCATTTTTGGATACCCATTGCTCGAAAAAACGCACTCTAGACGGGGAAAAAAAACTAATGAATTTTACATCCCTCTGCTGTTAAAGTTCACAACCTGGAAAAGGATAGGGGGTAGCTGGGGTAGCCTCATCAGGCAAACTGAAATGGTTCTGGTCTGGACAAGGACTCGTTATTCGTGATATTGGTGCAAAATTATAACGAGTACAGCTTGCTCCGGTTTAGAGTTAAGGGTTAACGTGGGGCGCCCCAACTCTCTGAGGCGAGTGGAAACTTCGCGCCGACAGTAAGAAGCGACCACCTACCTATTTTGTCTCGTCGCAAGCCTTACGACCTCGGCCTTCGAAAGGCTCCGCATGATTCGTTATATGGAATAAATTCTCAGCAGCCCATTGGACGGATACTACAATTCCGCTCAAACAGTACATCCCCAGGCCTTCCAAAAAGCGACCCACTTGATCTGGGTGTGAGGAGAAACTCCAAATCGTGACATGTATCAATTCAAACTCTAGGCCAGCAGACTGGGACACTACAGCAGCACCATCGGAAAAAGGATTACCCCTGTTGCAGACTCAACTTAATTGAACCACATCATCGCAAAACCGAGTAACACTTCCGAAACTTTAAACCAGTTTCGGAAGCCATCCAAGCACTGAAAACGGACTCTCATTATTTCACAACGCTGTCACCGGCAACGAGTCTGGTTGCAATCTGTGCATTGTGGGTCTTATCTACACCGAAAAGGTTCGATTTGATCCTACACACTGCACTAGTCCGGGGGGCTCAAAACTGAGGGCTCTATTGAAGACCATTTCGCGTCACCACAGCTTTCCTGCAAGACTGCCGATATCAATCTTGAGTCGGACTGACACTAGGCCCAGAAACCAACAACGGCATTGGCATTCTTCATATTTTAGTCCTCTCATTCACCCTTCATCAGTGTTGTAGCAGGCTTTCCCTCACGTCAAGCTATCTGTTTTTTTTTTTTTTTTTACAATATATTTTGAGCGAGCGAAATTGCACCTCTGAAATTCAGGAAATTTATGCCACACCCATTCAGACAGCACTTCAGCGCACAAAGCAGCCTGCTCCTCCTCCACTACAACGTGTTATCCAACTCGTCGAACTGCGATCAAAGAGTCATAATAGCCGTCGACTTCAACGGAGCTTCCGACGTCCCTAATATTCTTAAAAAACAGAGCACTGCCACTGGGAGTTTACTCCCAACTTTACTAACACAAGGTGTTGTTATTCCCAGAGTGACCCTAGTCGTGCGAATGGCCAGAGACGTCCCATTTGTGCTTCGAAACAGATCACTGGCCACTGCTCACAGTGCTGACACACGTTACTGTGATTGTCAGAGTGGCCTCAGACGTGTGAATGGCCGCACACGTCCTGCTTACGCTTCGAAACAGAGCACTGACAGTGAGTACTCACTGCTCATAGTGCTCACGCATGTTATTGTTCTCGCAGTGGCTTCAGTCGTGTATTCAGCCACAGGCGTTCAGTTTATGCTACAAAAAAGAGCACTGGCACTTGGAATTTGCTGTCTACTCTGCTAACACAGGTTTCTGTTATTCACAGGGTGGCCTCAGTTGTGTCTTTGGCCAGAGGCGTTCCTGCTTTGTTTCGAAACAGATCACTGGCACTGGGATTTTGACTGCACTGTGCTAACGCACGTTAGTTATTTCCAGAGTGGGCTCAGTCGTGTGTGCGGCAACAGGCGTCCCGTTTAGGCTTTGAAACAGATCACTGGCACTTAAATTTTTGTTATCCACTGTGCTTCCACACATTACTGTTATTCTCAGAGTTGCCTCAACCGTGTGAATGGCTACCGAGGTCCTGTTTCTGCTTCGGAACAGATCACTGCCAGTGAAAGCTTGAGGCCTGCAGTGCTGACACACGTTATTGTGATTCTCAGAGCGGCCTCGGTCGTGTGAATGGCCACACGTGTCTCGTTTGTGCTTCGAAACAGATCACTGGCAGTGTGAGCTCGCTGCCCACAGTGCTGTCACACGCTATTGTTATTGTCAGAGTGGCCTCAATCGTGCGCATGGCTACGGGCGTCCCCTTTACACTTTGAAACAGAATACTGGCACTGAGAATTTGCTCTCCACTGTGATAACACACGTCACTGTTATTCCCAGAGTTACCTCAGTCATGTGAATGACCACACACTTCCCATTTATGCTTTAAAGTAGAGCACTGGCAGTGATTTGCTGTGTCGTTTTTCTCAGACAAAAAAGAGCTTATTTGCGATCGATATAAGATTTGTTGCTTAGCGGAGAGAGTTTAGACAGCGGGAAGCCAATATGGAATCTGATGTCTAGGCCGTAGATGGGCTGGAAACTTTTGTTTTAACTAAGTTGAGCTCTATACTGGTGATTCATGGCGCAGTGGAATACATAGACCAGCTTAGACGTTATTGCAACCAAATGAAAAGGGTGGTGGCTGCCATACCGAAAACCGCGAGCCATGTTACACGGTAACGAAGCAGAGAAGCATGCCAACGACATGAGACACGGAAGGTAAGTCGAGAACAAGAAAGACAATCAGATTTTACATGATATGAGTGTGCCTTAAAAAGGAGTGTTTTGTGTTCTGAGATGTTACGCGCTTCCTCATTAATGTTGAGGTGACGCTTCGTCAAGAAGCTCAACACCAGACAGGCCACTCTCGGATGGGCTGTCCTCTCCATCCAGCTGGATGACGATGGGCTGGGTGAGCATTTGTGGCACCTCCTCGTTTGAACGTTTATTCATTGTCAATAACATGCCTCACAACAATAATTTAGTTGTCCGTGGTGACCTTTCCAACTTCTTCGTTGAGTAGTTTCCCCACGTCGACGATTTTTAACATCGTGTTTCCAGCAGCAACACCGTTCTTGATCTGGGACCATATCAGTTCATTGGCATTTGACTTGCAGTGATATGGCGGGAGTCTGACAACAGTGCAGACAGCCGTCTCTACGGCTCTGTCCACACAATACTTTAGAAGCTGTGCACTCTTAAAAGAAGGGTATCGATAGTCCTCCCTAAACGGAGGAACGGTCTTGTAACCTATGTTCCTTTAGAAAGGGGGGGACTTTCGTCCCTGAAGCAGGGGAGCAAAGTTCCTCTGTCGCCTACATCTGATTATGGCGGCCCCGAATCGAACAAATCGCGCTCAATAAAGCTTAACGAGGACGTTACGTCTATTGTACGGGGCGAGAGGAGCCGCAAATAAAAGTGTAACACGAGCTTTCCCCGAACTGTGTTTATTTCGGAAGCCAGATTCCCCCCGCAGGTACAGAAACTTGCGTTTCAAAAGCAGTTACTCAGTATCCTCGTCGTCAGCACTACGAGGTTAAGAGGAAAGAACCAATCTTGCGTTTCAAAAGCAGTTACTCAGTATTCTCGTCGTCAGCACTAAGAGGTTAAAAGGAAACAACCGATACCTAGTTACTTCGCGCACTTCGGTACCTCCTCGAGTCACGATTTCTTCGTCAACCGTACATCACGGAGGAATGGCAAACCAATCCGCGAAACCCAAAACCCGCTCTCAAAAGAACAAACTCGAAGCCGCTGTTTATTGCGTAGTGTGAAAGAAGGTTAAATCACTTTTCACAAGATGGCAGGGTCAAGCAGAATAATTTCAAGGTACCGCCCAATTCATGTTCTACAAAAAATATGTTTATTTTCTCACGCCACCATTGCGCTTCAGGATCTTCGGGAACCTCTATTATACACACATGAAGACACATTACGCATACTACAAGCATCAGCTGGGCATACATTCACCGGATACACATACATGCCGCATACATGCACATACAAACATCAATGCAACGGCACACCAACCCGATCACTACACCCGAGCTCTGCGTTTCTATCTTTTATACTGGTCGTTTTGAACGTACGGAATTTCTCGGTGACTGCCTAAGCAATAAACAATATTCCCAGCATGTTGATTTTTTCCAGCAACGTCATACCTCTAAGAGCATTTTGAATGGCTCACGGGATGAATCTGTTAATAAAAAGAAAACGCTCGATCATGCCGTAATTATTTGAAAGCCAATAAATCAAGCCGCTCCAATGCGGTTCCAAGCCAAGAGTTTGTTTCCCCGCACGGCACGTCGTAGGCAGTATTTCTATTGTAGTGCCTCTTTTTCTATTCGTAATGTTCGCGCACGGGTGCAATTGCTGTCTTGAATTAATCTCTATAGAGCGGATATTCACTCAGCTGGAAGTGATGCTTCAAGGGCTGAGAAATCGCTTTTCGATCAACTTGAATGCAGTCAAAGGCGCGACTTGCGGCAGGTGTTAAGGGTACCCAGCTACGCCGTGGCGAGCTCGAAAACTTCTAGCGCTCATCCCAGCGCGCCACTTGGAGGGCAGTTTCTCCAGGAACCGAAGTATATTTAAACTACAAAATAAAAGACAGCTTTTTTTTCGATTTTACTTATCATATTTAATGCTAAAATTCCACACTCTAAGTATACATACTTTCCGTCATGATTTCGTACTGTTCAGTCCTTTTCCCAGAGCGCAATCGGTCTCGAGGAGGAGACAACCGACTGTCACATTGGTGACTGTACGATAGGAGCTTACTGTACAGGCCAGCGTTTCAACAAGACTATCCGCACGTCGGTCGATTGCACCTAATCCTTCAAGTGGTCTTAAACTCTTTAATGTAAAGCGGAATGTCAACCTGCGAAACTCCGCACCCTCCGATCACGGCCCGACCAGCGGCATCAATTCCCGGCAGTTTACGTCATCTCATCTTGTTGTTACACCACTGTTACACGAACACACGGTCACATCGGCGATAATTCCAGTCTTCTGTTCACAACGCACAACACTGTCGTCACAATGTTGCTGCTATGTTGCTGACACGCAGAAATACAAAACCACGTTGATTGCCGGTTGGCACTCGGCATCGGAAAGAAGAACCGAACTCAGCACGGAAGGCACCCAGGAAGCCGGCAGCAAAACCTGGACGCTCTTTTTGCGATTTCCATAACGTCGAAGACGTCGACACAGTTCCGCGTGGTTCCACTAGTGTAGTTCCGCGTGGTTCCGCTACTCTCGTTCCGCGTCGGTTCCGCGATCCGGAGACGGCCATCTTACCCAGTGTACGTAGCGCTGCTGGCACTGCTCCGGAACTTCACTGTTTCTAGCGGCTTCGTTTGCTCGTTTGATAAATTAGTGGTAAAAACGTCAATGCAACCGAAATATTCTGCACGTTTGGACTAGAAGACGGGATTACAGGCCGCCTTCGCTGCCGCTGAAGCTCAATTAACTCAACGACATTCATTAAACAACGTGCTCGACTTGCTCGACAAGCGAAACCGAAAGAAAGCGAATCGGGAGGGCGAAAGCTTTCTCCCGTCTGACTGGAGAATGAAAAAAACGTCTCGTTCGTCCCTCCTTCTCGTGTCCGCTTGGGGGCGCGTCATGCTCGCGTCCCACTAGAGCGACAGACAGAAACAAACGACAGCGACAAGTCTCAAACCAGAGTATCGCGATTTGAGAGGTTTGTAGAATAAAGGAGGCTAATCTCAAACACGAGCATCATGCACGCGAGGGTATCTTTGGCAGGCTTGCAATCGCTCGTGCTTACTTCACGAGCACCGAACGACTAAACGCCTGCCAAATGTACCATCGCCAGCATGCTGCATGGGTTTGAGGCTTGTTTCTGTTTTTTGTTACTGTCTGTCGCTCTAGTGGGACACGGGCATCAGTGGAAGAGGGGAAGACTCGCCGATGCTACTTTTCCAACCATTTCTTTCTTAAAGTGTGGCTTTACCAACACCACGATTTCGAGGAGCTGCTTTTTTAGACGTCAACCACTGTCGGATGCCACTGCTTCCAACCGCCGGGAATGATAAGAAGCGTTGCCCATGACGAGAATGCTTCTTGTCGGTAGTGTGTCGAGGACACCCTGGAAGAACTACTCCAAGCGGGCGCCATCCATATCCGCATGGTCATTGCTGATCTTTTGGCTATGCAACACGTCACGGCAGCCGTTGACGAAGCCGTTCTTGCTGCCAATGTACGCGACGATAAATCGTTGGCCCTTCCCCAATGGCTGCTTGAGGCCCGTCGAGAAAACACGCATGAAGGCGCCGTGAGACGAGGCGACGGTCGCGCCCACCCACACCCTTGAGACAGTGTGCCCTGTCGTCCCCCACGTCTCGTCCAGATAGAAGATCTTTCGAACATCTTGGCGGTGACTTCCGATCTCATGCAAATACCTCTGCTGCCAGGAGGCGATGTGCTCTCGTTCAATCAGCCGCGAGTTTTGTTCCCTCTTGTCATGCTCAAATTCAATGTCATGGAGTAGGCGACGCACAGTCCAAGCCTTTAACAAGAGAAGTTCACTGCTCGTGCAGAATTCATCCGTTATCTTCTTGACTGTGGGGACCTCGTTCCGTCGAAAGAAACGGTGGACGCACGATCTCAGCACGCACAGCGTGCAGTCATCGTACTTAACTTTGCGCCGCCCCTTGTCTTCACTTGCTGGGCGTTTTTGAGATGGTGTCCCAATTTGTCCCTTGGTTGCTCTCTTCACATTCTTGATCTAGGGGATGGTCTGTACACCAGCGCCAAGCAGTTTGCTCACTTCGATGCAGGACTCCTCCACAGTGAAGCCGGGCTGGCCGGGTATGGCAGGGGATACGTGTCGCACCTGAACGTACGCGTTCAATATCAGCTGTCGTGCAACTCAGTTGAGGATATCGCCGCTCTTATGTTTCCTGTAGAGGCGCCTTGGTGCATACGGCGAGGCTGCACCAGACTCTCTCGATGAAGAAGAATTGGAGGAATAGCATTCTGCTGTCTCCACGTTGAGATTCACTACGGACAATAAAGGCCACTGTCGCATTTTTGAAAACCCAAAACGAAGGCGTTTTTGGTTTTCTCCGCTTTCTCTGTTTAGCAAACGCTGCGAATGTACCTAATTCGCGTAGGAAGATTATTAACATAAACGAACAACCATATACGCATTGCTTGCAAAAATTACAATTGATCTTTATTTTCTGATCAAAGGCTGCTTTCTTTTCGCCTCTTATTTCCTATAATTGCACTACTGCACCAACTGAGGTCTGTAATAGACGGGTATTTTTTATCTTTTTAGTAACGAACAATTTTTGGTTCCACCAAAGCCTTCGTTTTCTTTCAACCTTCGGGAGCGGGTAATGTAGGAGCCTAAAATTTATTATACGCATCGGCTAGGTGGTGCAGTTGCCGCCCACTGCAAGGTCTGTAGCCAATATATATAGTAATTGGAGCAGAAGAGGGCGCGTTTTCAGCTAACTATTTTCTCGACTGCAGAGGAGTTTGAAGCAGGCGCATAACGCTTATGGAAGGAGCTCCTACTACCTTCTTGACTTGTAACCGACTATAGTTTGTCTTCCGATATTCTCGTCCCACAATATGCCCTCAGTGCGAGTTCAATGCATAAATTAAAATATAGCACTGTGCAGAAAAAAAAAAGAGATCAATAAGATTTTACGTTTTTATCAAGAGACGGGATGCACTGATTAAGGATCGGACGATGCGTACCCCAGTTAGTGTGAAAACATTGGCGCTTGTTGGCGATTCACTCAGAGATTGTATAGCTGAACAACAATGTTTGCGGCATCTTCGGTGCTCCAGGTGAACCATTCCAATCGCAGCAATAGTACTAAAAGCGGCCCTCGCGCTGTTTTCATTCAGAACAAAGTTTTCGCCGAGGCAGCACGTATAGCGCTCGGCACAAATTGCACAAATCAGCGAACAATCCATTGCATTATCGTTTTCTTCTTCTGTTTCGTGTTTTATTTGAACTTTATATTTTCATATGTGCCTTTTTATTTATGATTTCCTCCTCTCCTCATTACGCAGCCTTGTTTACCTCAAGTTGTTGTTCAATATCAGTCCCTAATTGCATTCCTGCTATCCTCATATAAATATTCAGATAATAAGGAACATTTTCGATGCCTTCAACTGAGGGTTACCGATTCGGAAATAATTAATGTATGAAAGCTTTAGTTGATTCCAGCCGTTATTTGATACGTAAGCGATTTGGTACCAAAATACAACAAAAAAAAACTATTCTGGGATGCGGGAGAAAAAATTAACAAACAAAACGTATCACGGAAGAGCGAATTGAATTAAGCGCGATATTTTCGAATAAAAAGTATAATGAAGGCAGGCAATCTCCACGAATTCAACATTAACTCGACATTGCGCCGCTTGATGACATTATAAGCGCCTCACTTCATCGACAATAAGTTGATCAGGAATATCGTTGATTTTTGCTGTGCGCTATGAAGCGCATGGGCTGCGTGAATTGCTACCGCACTCGCTGCCGAAAAAGATCAAAGCGCGTAATGGTCGCGTTTTTTTTTAAATTTTTTTATTTATTCTGCTGTGGACACAATATTTTAGGAAAAGAACATTACCGTAATGTCACATAATTAATTAATTTTGCCCGAGACTGAGAATGCTAAAACAGCGGGTCTCTTCTCTTTTTCCCTTCATTGCTAGATTTTGGCTGACTGCGAGACAGCCGCTGGCGTCGAACTAAAATCCTTAGATTGCATGCTTGAGAGAAAGATGGCATGGCTCCGAGATCGTTCAGTCTAGTTGAGTGGGAAATATGAAATAATTAAAAACTAATTTCTTTAAAAAAAAATTTAAAAAAGTTTCGATTGCGACTTTCTTAAAGTTGACGCCTTGTATGCAGTGCAAATACCGAGAAAGATAAAACCAGAAAAGGGCAATAAATAAGCTGTTTTGTGCGAATCCACGCTATACAATGACATTTAATAAATTGACACCTATAGAAAAAAGAAAAATGTTTGGTCTCTGGTCCGCTCCCGCTTTCGCACCGCAGACTTAAAGCCAATTTAAAGTAAAATGAAATGGATCATTGGATGAAGTGGGAATTTCTTGGAAATGCCAATCGGAGTTAAGTGGGGATAAAGGAAACCAACTATTGGAACCGCCAGTGGAACGGCCTGGGAGAAGCCAACTAGTACTAAAAGTAACAACGTGCTCGACTCACCGTCCAGCTCCACCACTAAGACACGAGCGTGCCTCACACCGGGTCCGACGGTCACTGTATGGCAACAATGAACCACACAGCCCCGTCGCAGTGATCAGTTTTATATATCTCGGCTCCCCTGGAGACCACCTCCGCCATCATGCGGGGGGGCCTCCCACCTTGGGGAGATTCGAGAGGCACTACCTTTATGTCAACCTTCCCCTTGTAGGGATGCCTCGACTCGGATCACCACGCAGCGTCACACGTCCCGCGTAACACGTCACAATCTCACGTGTTCCGCTCCACGTCATACGCCCCACATGTTTTCACATGCACGCGTTTCACGTCATGCGGCCTCACGCCGTCCCCATGTTTCACGCCACACGTTACACGCCGCATTCCCCACCTCAGGGGCTCCGTCCTCCAGTGGGGACAGCTAGGGTTGGCTAGGCCATCGTTGTCCCCCCCGTCCACATGAGGAACCCCATTGCTAGGGTTCCCCACCCCAGGTGGGGGGTTCCGCCAGAGCCTCCGTTGCAGCAATGAAGCTGGCAGGGCGCACCGCGAGCAGGTGGAGGTTGACTTCCCACGCGGCGACAACCGCGGGGGCTTGCGCCCCGCTCTACAATGACAGCAAGATCTGCGACACCTCATCGAACTCTAATGTATTCTTACGTATCTGCCGCCTGTGAGTCTAGCACCTTACCTAGAGGAGCTGCCGCCAAAGTCTGCTTGGAGAGTGGCACCCTCATTTATTTCTTACATGCAAAAGCCCTGTAACAAAAGCGGCGTGAGACTCAAAGGCGTGACACGACGTCACCGCAACTGCAACCATCTAGCGGACGCTGCGCAAGATTCATATGCACAGTGGTCCTCAACGCGTGTGATTTCTTTTGCGGCGCGTCAAAGCTGCAGGCTTGTTGGTGGCCCGCTCGCTTCACAATGAGTGGACCCAAGATCAAATCGTTAGTAAACCGTGACAAGTTTTTTTCTCTTTTTTCTGACCTTTTGACGATATGGACGACGTACGCCTTATAATTACATAATTTTGAGTTGGGGAAGAGCCTATAACGGACGTACTCAATTTAAGTCCGATCGCCGACACGACTACAGACCGACGGAGACATTCAAGCAGCGCCAAACGTTTATCGTCAGTGGGGTCCCTGGGTTTGTGTGGTTGCCATTACCGGCTAAACCAGGGGTCTTAAAACCCCTGGCCGCCGATATCTTCCGACCGGCTCGGGACAGGCCGCGGTCCTTCCAACGAAGCCCGGCTCGCGGCCGTTTCCAGCATGTAGGCCTGCTCGTCGAAAAAATAAGCGCACAAAAAAGTAACGGCGCCGCACAGCGCATCAACCGCATAGACTAGGATAAAAAAAAATAAAAAAGAAAACCGAAAGAAAATTGCTTATTTCGGGCGTGTCTTCTCGTCTTATTATTCGCTGGATATTTCCCTCGCCATGCATCATTAGTCCCCTGTCAACTGTGCAACTTTCGCACGTGAAAATTCCCGCGCGTTCCCACGCGTGTTGGGTTTAGTGTCCTGCGTCGTATATTGTCAGCATCAGTTTAATCATTCTAAAAAAAGCGCCTAAAAACGAGGACACAAGGAAGACGAGACAGGACGAAGCGCTAACTTACAACTGAACGTTTTTTTGAAAAACACTTACTATTTGTACACAAATTCAAGCTCCCGACACAAAAAGGAAACCTCTTTCTCAGTTAAGTGGACTGACGGTTCACTCACGCAGCTATCCTCGCCCTTTACACTGATGCAGTAGGCTTCAAACAATTCTCTTTCAGTTTTTTTTTTTTTTAGTTTTCCAACTATTTTTGTTTTGTCAATATTAGGCGCGCACGGACACCTATCACAGTGAATTGCTTCATTACCCGATGGGGAACTTCTAACAGATAGGGCGTGCTCGCGTGCCCTATCGTTGATGCACCTCCCCGTTTACCCTGTTTCCGCTCTTCCGCAACTCTTAGGTATTTCGTAAACAACTGACGTTGCGTATTCAATGTACTGGGCGGCGTGTTTCTTGGCGCAAGCCTCAGTTTTTTTCTGTTTTGTTGTTAACTCTTGAGCGGAGACTGGACAATTTTTACGGCGCAGAAAACACCACGAGTTTTCTGCGGTGTCAAGATTTTCACCCTTTTTAATGCACGAAATGCTTCTCTACAGGCCCCCCCCCCCCCCTGCTTTTGCCCCCAATCACATTTTTTTTTGTATTTCCGACCAGGCCAGTCCATGTATTTCCCAATAAATTTAGCGGATAATTTTAGTTCACGTGACATCCAATGAAATGAAATGACCTACACACGGAATCAGTTTCCCTGCTAAAACTAGCGGGAAGATTGACGAAACGTTACGTCACGTGACCTATCCACCAAATCACTTTCCCCGCTACTATTAACGGGAAATGTGATGTCACGTGACTTGCAGTCACGAGCTGACTTGTTCACGAATTTACTTTCTCCGCTAAATTAAGCGAGACAATTTACGTCGCGTAACAAGATGTAACCTGACCAATACATCAATTTCGTCTCGTCGCAGAATTTGGCAGGAAAATTGACGCACGTAACCTAAACACCTGTTTCCTATCTAAATGTAGCGGGGAAATTGATTTCACCTCACGTGACAACACGTGACGCATCAATAAAATCTTTAAACTGAAATTAACAAACATTTGCGCCGCGTGATCTCATAACCAACTTATTTACTTCGGATAATTCGGCGGGGAAATCCGCCCAACTTTCTCACTCATTTTACAGGGAAAATAGGTAAACATAAAGGCTCTTCTTAGCTCCCCCAAAGCAAGGTTTCATGTCTTCTAAATAAAGTTTAATGAACTCACCTCAAGTTTTGTATTCCATGGATTGTAGGACTCTGAAGTCGCTGCCAGTAGTTTTTTTTTACCTTAGTTCCGCTATCTTCGTCAGGTTATAGCGCCGGGAAGATTTTAGTTGAAATTCCAACAAAAGCTATGGCATATTTCTACCATCGGCAAAAAATCTACAATTGGAATCTGCCTGCGAAGGACACCATTTACGAGGGTTACTAGTAAATTTTAGGTAATTAATTTGTTCATGTTTACACTACACTCGCAACCTGATAGCAGCCGCAGTAATTAACGTTAACCGGAAGGATTCACTTCCTTACTTTGTCATTTTTCAATATTTACTCAGTGTCGTTTGTAGATTCGCTAGACGCTTTGAAACTGTTGTCTAACACTTTTTCGCTAAGTTTCATGTAAGGCTGAAAGTAATTCAGAAAGGACATAAAGTAAACAGATGAATCCTTTGGGATAACGTTATAGATTACTGCGGAATATGAACATGAAATAATAAACATGATGAATTGTTCGTGAGATTTGGGTAAGAAAAGCGAAACGTCGAACAGTTGGATAGACAGAAAAAAGGACAAGGCGATTGTCTCAACTTCAACTTTTTCCCACTACCAAGTATAATTCATCATGGCTAACCTTCACCCACTCTTCTGCGCATTTACTATTATTTCACAACGTGATAATTAGCAATATAATTATATAAAACTCCCGATTAATAGGTTTACCTATTCTTCTTACCTGACACATTCTAGTTAAAAATCTGTTGTCCGACTCCGAAATATTTGACGGCAGTTGTTAGAATTTAAATGACTAAACTCTATACGCACTACTCAGTGGCCGAGATTAGCTTGCTGGCGTCCGCGATATCAGAATTAGTCAGAAGAACAAATGCGGCGAAAGATCCGCGCGCGCGAGGAGGCATTAGAGTTTTGCGCGTAGTTTTAATGACCACGTGACAAAACAAAACGCCACCAGAAAGCTTAGGAATATTTCGCTACCCGTCTTGCGTTGCGGCTGACGTCACTTCCGGGTGGACTTCCGTCGTACGTGTTTCTTTTAGCTTCGGTATATCAGTCTCCTCTCGACTTACATTTGCGAGATAATAACGCGGAGCAGAAATTAGTTGCCAGTGTTCTAGCAATTGAAATGGCTTATTTTGAAGGCTTTCAAACATTCTCCTACTGACATTTTTTTTTTTTTCAGTAAGGCTAAGCCTCGAGAAGATTATTAATGGTTTTAGGCAATTATTTTGTTAATTATTATTTAAAGCTTGTATCTTGATCTAACGCTTCCTCAACGTATCAAACAAAACAAAAAAAAGGAAAAAAAAAAAAGCACAGCGGAAATGTTTGCAAGTGTGCATTCTAGGAAGCTCGAACCCGTATATACGTCGCCTCAAATTGGACTATTGAAACTAATACAGACTCTGTAAACTCGCTCCTCTCAATTTCTACTCTTCCTAACGCTAAATTAAAAACACAATAAATTAATAAGTTTGTGGTCCGTTTTGTTTTCTTACTTAGTCAGATTCCAGCTTCCCGTGAATACACTATCGCAGGAATGCCGCGTCTCTATATTAAATGAAGGTATTATTCTACAAGTTTTGTTGTGTGGGTGTCGTTTTCAGGTTAAATTACGGATGAGCAGATTGACAAGTAGATTCCCAGTCACAGCGACTAATATATAAAAATCCTTCATACGTCACCTGGGATAATTATACAATTCCCGTATTTTTAGTGTTGACTGGGCTCACCTCCACTTAACGGATCACTGAAAAAATGCGGAATAACGTTATGTGTTTTATAGCAAACCAACCAAGAATCGTGTCCTTCCTGTTGCATTCCTGTGATAATTGGTGCTGGACGAGAGCACCCGTACTAAAAAAACTGTAGCGAAATATTTAATTGCATAAGACACTACAGCTAATTTGTAATTCGGAATGCAAAACACTTGGTTGTACGTGATAAACGGTAGCCATTATTTGGTCTCTAGCAAGGCGTCATCTGCGGTTAATCTTAGCTAGGTGAAGAAAACCCTGGACACGAAAACGGGCAAGATAGTTTCTTGAGGATGCATAATCAGAGGTTTTGGCTGACAAATGTTTGCGAGATCAAAGCTGAACTAGAGCCGTTTGTTGAGGCCTCCTAGAAGTTTCAGAATTCCTAGCGCCTTTGGTCGCGGGGGACATGCAAGAAAACGCCTGCATTAAGGCGTTGCGTCCGCCTCACGGAAGAAACGCGCACTTGCCCTCACCGCTCGGAAGTTGAAATACTTTTTACTGCTGCATGAATAACAACGTACTGTACACTCGCGGATGTCATGCGGACGGGAGTGTATTTATAAGTCACTTTGGGCGTCATCAGCCGCTTGCCCTATGTGTTTTTTTTTTTCTTAATTACGCGTCGTTCTTCATCTTAGGAGGAACAGTCCTACTTGATGCAACAGCCTGAGGGTTTTGAAATTATATACATCGCCTAATGACTTTTTTTTTTTTCGAAACATGGCACGGTTAAAAATCAGGTTTAAAAAAAAAGGCCACGGAATTGCAGGTCATAGACACTCCTCACATGGCATGAGCGTGGCAATCCTAAGGGCCAAGTTTGGGCCTAATACGGTTATGCTCCAAGACGTTAGATAGTGCCTGATTACTTTTATTTGGCGTTTCACTAACTTTACTCTGGTTCTCCACATAATTACCAAAGTATCAAACATTAGCCTGCAATGCCACGTATGAACCGAAGAAGCGTCAGTGAAGCCTAAATAAGGCACTTGTTTGGCAATTTAGGCCCAAAATTACACCACATCAAAACCTAATATAGCAACCAGACGTGAAGTCTAGCTCTGGCCCTCGTTTTGCAATTTAGGCCCAAAGATGCCAGATGATAGTCAAACTGCCAGCTCTAAAGCTATATATACTTAGGCACTTACGTGGTATATTAAAGCCAAGATTCCCAAACTCTGACCACACAGGGCCAGGTACAGCTCTTCCTTTTCCTCTTCGGGACTTTTAACGTCCTAAATTTCCAGACAAAAAAGAAATTTCGACCCACTGAAGAGTGCAACCTAGAAGGATATCCTCAGATATTTTTGTTCTGTGATTTAGCTGAAACAAAACAATTACCTTCCTTAGGTGCACTTGGAATGGAGATTTAATAAGAAAATATTCCGTTATGATCAAGCGTTCTTAAAATGAAGAGGCATCAACCGCACCGACACTTCAATTCAACGCACTGGAGATATACATGTACTCAAAGGGAACGCAGCCTTTAAAATACACTGAGAAAATGCTTTCGTCAAGATCCGCGATCGAAATATGATGTGCGTTATAGCTCTCCATTTCCCATCCACAATCAGGCTCTGCTAGTTACAGAGTATTCACAGAGAGAGTGCCGCCGCAGCTCTAGAATTGAGACCGGTGAAATCGCCGGCAGCTCTCGGAAATTGTTGGCTAGCTCAATAACTCCATCATCAAACCTCGTTAACGGTCGTGATTCACGCCCCAGCTACGGAGATTCCTTTATTTCAACGCACGCATTCATTAAAACTCCTCGAATTCACGCCCCAAAAAAGAAGAGAAAGGTCGATTGAGTGCAGGCAAAGGCAAGCGGCGTCGAACACCGCGCTGTCCGCGCTGAACGCAGACGAAGTCGGGCTTGATGTTCGATTTCCATTACGCATTCCGCATTGTAATTTCCGCGTCGCGACTCTCGTACCCGCATCGGGGGCTTGTATTGATCCCTCGCGCTCCGCCAGGGCCTGCCGCTGCTCGGCACACGCCGGTGGTGATCCCGTGGGATCGCTTGCTTCGCCCTGCAGGCGACGAACGCACCCGTGGAATCGACACCCCCCGTATGCGTGCCAACCCGACACACGCGCGACTCCTACTCCGTAGAAAAGTGGACTCTTCCTGCGCGTGCAGGCTGCCGTGATTACCGCAGTAGCTCGCTTAGCTATCTGTGGCAACGGGCGAGATATATTACACGGAGCATTCTACAATGATAACGGTTACGGGCTCTCTTCTCACCACTAGAATTGACGTCCGTTGTTGATATTGTAGTTGTTGTTGTAGTTGATGTTGTAGTTGGCGTAGTAGGGCAAAGGGGTGTCAGCCGTCTATACTGCCAACTCCCCGGCAAAGATCTCCCGCCGCCTGCGTAAATCGAACCTGTGTCCGCTGCGTGTGAAGCGGAGGCGTTAGCACAGAAGTAAGCCCCATCGTGAACAACCCGCTTTACGCTTAAGAGTTTCGCAATAACCGATGCACACTGCGGGCGCTCTCTGAAAAAAAAAAAAAAAAATAGCCGATAACAAATTGCTGTCCTAGCACTGTCGATACGAAAAGCATGTGTTGAAACACGCGCTTTCACGCAATCTAAAAAACAAACAAAAGTAAAAAAAAAAAAAACGAAAACGATTGTTAGTAAAATGGTTAGCTCTCTGTTTTGTTCCGAACGCTTATGCTCACAACGCTTATGCTCAACAAACTCGCCATTACGTGCCGCAGCTATGGCTGTGAGTACAATGTGGATGAACACAGCACTGCTCAATTCTTGATATTGAAATCGTCGCCTCGTCGTTTATGTCACCGAATAAGGTGTCTGAAATTTGGCGTACAAAAGGCTATGTCTGTCTTTACTCAATATTTATAATATTCACTCAGTCATGAGGCATGGACTAGAGGCTTAACACGCTGTTAAAACTAAGGTTTTATTCTTTTTGTCACTGTACTGCAGTTCAGTAAACTGCGGCGCTCTATTTGACAGATTCTTTAATTTTTCTTTTTTATTATAGCGGTTTCTACATTTTACGCCATGAAATTCCGACTTTCCCAATTGGCTAGTGAGGACATAGATGTTTTTTATTCCCACTGATGTATAATGTTAGTCTTGCGACCTTTTTCCCGTCAAAAGCAGTACGCGATAGGAGCGTTAACACTTGGCGAAAGAGGATCGCACGACAACATGTAAACAAACGTAAGGAAGAACAAATTATAGGCATGGAATGCACAACAAATATATTTAGGGTCCCTTTTGACCCTTATAGTGAAGCAAGTCGGTCCGCGTTTTACGGTGGGTGATACTCATGATTGCTTGTTGTAATAATATAGACATCACGATAGACAGGCTCAGCCTTTTGGCCAAACTCTCCAAATTAAGATTTTATATTATTCCTTTATCTATCTCTGTCTCTCTTCCACTCACCTTTTCTGCCTTATTATTTTTCTAAGCAAGAACGAATATGACATCATTAATATAAGACGAAAGGGTGATTTACAGATTCCCGCCCAGAAGCGTTGCTAACCCATGCCACGTAGAAAGCATAAAGCATCAAAGTTTTATAGTTTGATATATATTTTGATTCAGGACTGTCGCCAAAAACGATACCATATTTTTTGTGCCACGCGACATATCGATTTTTTATAGTATTTGCGGGGCGTAAGGATGACATCGCGTATTTAATGCGAAAACATTAAGGAGCTCGGAGCGCATAAAAGCCGGCGGTGGCGCCGGTGACGGCGAGACGAGAAAATCTTGATTCGTCGGTAAGTAATTCGAGGCGCCTTGATTAAACAAATTCGAAGAATTTTAGGCCCAGCATGATCGAACCCACGATCCTTTGGTTGCGAGCCAGACACCCTGCCCACTGAACCACGCATATATATATATATATATATATATATATATATATATATATATATATATATATATATATATATATATATATATATATATATATATATATATATATATATATATTTTTTTTTTTTTTATTGCTTGCTTTGACGAGAAACAAAAATTTACACACAATGTTAAAATTACATACACGGTGGATAGTACGCGCGCATGGACTAAAATTCTAAAACTAAGAAGAAATTTACCGACTCCAACGTGTTCTAGTATTTTCTAAAGTACATGATGTTGCACACGCTCGAAAGCCTTTTCCAGATCTATGTGGAGCATGGCTACCTGGTCTAGTTCCTCATCGCAGAATTCTAATGTACTTCTTGCAGTGTGAATATTTGACAAAATGGACCGTCCCCTAATATCACAGGTTTGGTACTATCCTACTATTTCGCCAATAACAATTTGTAATCGCAGAACTAAAACTTTCATTAATATGTTGCCACACTTATATGCTCTTCAAGCCATTCCTTTATCTCGTCACTGCGGCGTGGTATTGCCGCGAGATACTCTTCAAGTTGTGAGTCACTGCCGTGATCCTGCCGCCGGAAGAGATCACTGTAGTAATCAGTAAATGCTTTTTCTATGGCATCGGGATGCCTACTCAGCGCGCCATCGAGTTCCATTTCAAAAATGTTTTTCTTCTTTAGGTATTGTGCTTCTGCGCTTAGTGCCCGTTTCGTTGGCTGCTCGCCCAAAATGTATTTTTCAGCGAGGGACCGAACAAGGGCTCCTTTATACTTCTCTGCTTCTAGTTCGGCGATTTTATTTTTAACTGTCTTAAGCTGATCAGCAAACCTTCCTGGATTTTCGCATTCAACTTTGCATAACCTTTGAAGGTCGTTGAGAAGCAGCTTTTCGTCTGCCTTTCTCCAGTACGCAAGGATGGCGGAGCGTTCCAAGGCCAATAATTTAAATTCAAATCTAAACCGTTCCCACCTTACACTCAGGGTGCTATTCTCGTCATTCATTTCGCCAAACAATAAGTCGATGTTCTAATTAAATACCTCATCCTGAAGTAGGTTGTAAGTAAGCTTCCACAACTCCCATCGGAATCTGTGTTTTTTATGTTTCTCGCCGACAACAAGGGAGACCAAAGCTTGATCGGAAAAAAAGACGGGTGACACATTATAGCCGTCAAAGTCAGTTAAAACTTCAATCGACACATACACCCGGTCAAGGCAAGCATGGCTTGAAGACTGGAAATGCGCATACCATACACTTTCGGTACGCCTTTGGAAATTAGCTACATCCCGTTACATAAACTCCGTTATCATCTCTTCTAAAGCTTTTGTGCTACTATCATGTCGAAGATGTTGAGCGGATCAATCCCCGTGCCTCGCATACAGAATTGAAGTTAACCAACAAAAAATCTTTCTGTGACAATCGAAATAAGTATAGATGCCCTCGAAAAAAAAAAAAAACACTTTTCTTGCATTCGAGTCATTCGGTGCGTGTACATTATTTATCCGGTACCCCACATTAGTAATAATGCAATCACATATAACAAACCGCCGTTCACTGTCGGCAATGACAGAGTCAACTTGTGCATTCAACGATTTCTTTAAAAACAACATACACCCCCCGACATTCTATTTGCGCGCGTTACGCAAACTTCAAAATAATGTAAGAGAGGAACCAGCAGGCGCGCATTCTCTACGTCTCTCTAAAATTTTGTCTGGTGAATCGCGAGGACGTCGAACTCGTAGTCAATGAGAAGCCTTCTAACCTGGTATTTTCGATGCGAGGCAAACCCGCGGACGTTCAGCGTCGCGACCTTCAATTTATTGATAAGCTTGGACGTCCCCGCCAAACAGGGACTCACATAGTCGAGATACTCTCACCAGGGGCTGGTTCGGGGCCGCATCAGCCGCCGGCTTGTCCAGGCCTCTGAGTTCAGGCACGAAGCTCGGAGAAGGTCGTGGGGCCCTCTTTTTCGGTGGCGCACTCTTCACTGGTGGTTCAAACTGGCTTGAATCGTTGCCAATTTTTGAGGTGTCGGAGTCCTGGTCAGGCGGCCTTTTTGAGATGAGCGCATTGGCGTCGACGATGTTGACTTCGTTGCCTTGCTGCCCCTTAGTCGCTTTTGTTGGCGCCTCTTTCGTCGCCACTTCATCCCTCCCTGTCGTCGCCTCACCCTTCCTGGCTGACGCCACGTCAAGATTGACTGTGGTGGCGGCGTCAGTCGCCTTGAGCGGGTGCTCCAACCCGGGTGGGTCAACTTGCTGGGAGGTTCCGCTCACAGGCGTCCCGGTAGAAGGACCCGCTCCCTTGATTGTCTCCTCTGCATCCGCCTCGTCCATGAGGTGGTCAGCGTTGGCCTGACCAGCTCCGGGGCCCATTGCCGCAGTGTAGGTCTTGACGCAGTGGGCGGCGTCGTGACCAATCCGATGGCAAGACTGGCACTTCGGCACCCGGCAGTCGCGGCGGATATGGCCGGTCCGCTCGCAGCGCAGGCAGAGTAATGCCCTGCCGGGCGCCACGAACAGCACCTGCCCTCCGGCAATACGCAGCTGATGCGGCAGTTTGTCCAGCCCGAGCCCAGGGTTAAGCCGGATGACAGCCGTGCGTGTCATTTACCCGAGGTCCATGACTCCCTGCACCCGCCACTTCTCGGTTCCTATTTCAGTCACCGTGGCATAAGGGGCGAGTGTGACTTTCACCTGGTAGTCGGGGACGTGATACAGGAGCCAGTGGAGCTTAGCGCGGATGTCGCGGTTGCCCGGGTCGACAACGATGCATCGTCGGCCCTTGACGACGAGGTCGCCCGCCGCAAGGGTCTTCCGCTTACCCTGCGGTGACTTGAAAGTCACGCCCCAGACGTGATTCATCTGGAACGCCCCCAGGCGAGAACCCCGGGGAGCAGTTGCAGGTGACCCAGGGCATCGCGGAAGTCCTTGACGCGGTGCGGGTGTCCGCTAATGTCAGCGTGCAGAAACACGGTGTTCAACACCGCAGATCCAGTTGGCAGGGGAGGCAGTATAATCTGATAGTCCGAAGTAGAAGCGTCATGCCTATCACCGCTCCGACGGAGCTCATGATCCACCAGCCGATCGCCTACGCTGCCGGAAGAAGAATGTAAATCACACATATACGTTTGCAAGGCTTGGGAACGAGCAGGGGCTTATATTTAGCTATCGCATTCCGCTCTTAAGGGCGAAGCTTTATCGTCCTCCTATAATTTTCTTCTGTCACAAAGGGCTAAAGGGGCACCCGTTAGCGCAGTTCTCTTGGCCAAAATTTGTTTTTGCTTGGAAACTGCGTGCATTGAAAGCCAATAAAAAAGCCAAAGTATAACCTAACATGACTTTTTTTTTCAGAGTCTGTGTGTTTAAGCCATAAACTGTGAGTTAGGCTTCATTGTCATGTTCTTCGGTTTTTCCTTGACTTCGTTGCGCCCTAGTTGTCGAGGAAATACCGGAATTAGGCATAATCTCAGGTTGTTTGGTTGCACGTGGTATATCTGGCTAATGCCTCATACTTTGGCAATTATGTGGCAAATTAAAGAAAATCCATAAAAGAGCCAAAAAAAAAGTACTTTGGGCCTAAATTAAGGCCTTAATGAAAAACTTAAAAGAAGCGCTTTGCCTCTATGCCGAAGATTTAAAAAAAAGAGCCTTATTAGGCCTAAGTTAGACCCATAGAACTGCGAAACTCGGGCCATTTTAGAAGTTTCTCTGGCGTGCTGCCTGGCTAGCTTTTGCCTGGAAACATGCAAGTGGTGTACGCATCTAGTCTGGTGAAGAGGAGTCTGCATTTGACCTGACTTAGTGAAACATTTTAAGACTTAGTCAATATTATCACGATTACTGTAGGCTTCGTTCGCTTTTTTAAACAAAAATGATAAATTTGTCTCGAACTGTACGTGCCTGAGGTGGCAAGTTGTATGCAATTTCTCCAAAATTCCTATATATTATTATCATCTAACTTTTGCGAAGTAACGTCATGAAAAAGTGTACCGACGATGATATTCAGAAGATTTATATCTAACACCAAACTTCGTACAGAAGCTGTCGAACCGAGTAATCCCCACCGCCACTACCTCAATATTATTCGATCAATGGAGAGCAATTAGATTTTTGGACAGTGTGCGTTTTGTCTGAAAATATTCAAATTTAGCTTTGCGCCTATCCCACACAGCAATCCTATTCTGTGCTTCGAAGTGCAGATTGTTACTAGCTTCCAAACAGAACTCTCGTGAGATTTATGGCATTTATGAATTTTGGTAAAACGCAATTCAAGGGTATAAGAATTGTGTAATCGTTTTTCTAGTAAAAAAATGTAGTATGAGTGACACGTAGCAAACGTATTTCTTTAATTTATACTTTATGTTTCTCTGAGTATATATGTCCGGCATCTCCCCTTAATTAATCTTTATTTTTCCTCCGGCGGTTCCACATAATACTATGGCCACACGAGAGGCTCTTGGAGTTCGAGAAACTACTGACTTTTTATTGAGGCCGTGTTAATGCAGTTAGGTCTTCGAAGTGTCTGTGTAGTGTCATCTCGGTGAGAAGAACAATAATAGGAAGCATTTCGCACGTGCAAGTGCGTAATAAAAAGATAAAAGTATATTTATAGGGCATCTTACAGTGTAACTGACTACAGTAAATCCACATACATCGTGCAACGCAATGTAAATCCCGCATTGAATTTGTTCCTCACTACCAGGGTTAACGACATCAATAGAACATAACGACTGCCATCAAGCATATTTACTCCACTTACTTTTTTTCATTCAAAAAATTATATACTGCAAAAACATATTTGGTAAAATTATAGTCGAAGGAATTGACTAATTTCCACAGTAATGGAGCGCAACTCGCGCCCCTGGCGACTGGTGACCGCTGAAAAAATCTGCCTAGTCCGGGATTCAACCCCGAGACCTCTCTATGACTAGCGGAGCCCTCTACCAGCCTAGTTATTCTTTGCCTACCCGTCAGTAGATAAAACGGATGTTAACAGTTAACGGAGGTCACGGCTTGGAACTTCGGACCAGGTGGATGTCTTCAGCGGTTACCAGTTGCCTAGAGGGCGCGAGTCGCGCTTCATTTTAGGTAGATGCAAATTTACTCTTGCCTATACCTTCTGCACCTTGAGGACTTTTTCTGTAATAATTATATGAAAAGGTACAGAGGTATGTTGTTTTTTGTGCTGACTTACTCTGATATTAATTTTATATCTAAATGCCCACGTCCTCACTTATCAAATCACCGGGCCCGGCCAGAAAAAGCTGCCTTCCAGCGAGCTGCCCGTAAAAGAAACGATTTCTTCAGCCGGCACACACGGATATCTTTTTTTCAACATACTAACTCTGGGGGCATGCCAGGCTCCATACTGTGTTTAGAATTTCTTGCTTTCACGAAAGGAAGCTTCACCTCCCCCAAAACACACTACTTTCACATGGTAAGCAGTTTCTTCTTCTAACACCTCATTATTGTATTACACTAGTAACACTACCACCATCACCAGTGGCTCATACTGAATAGTAACCTGCCAACGCCATCCCATCATTCCATAAACGTTACCCCCCACAACATGAGAAGGAAACTGACGTCAAAGCTGATGACGTGAAGTTGCAGAAAACGCGTGGTGGCAACTGGAACCGAAGTCATTGTCGCTAGATTTCAAAGAAAGCGGCTAGGTGCCCCTAAAAATACGCACATCATAGGGCCGGCCGCCGACGCGCCGACATCCGTCGCGAGAACGAAGGAGAGTGGCCGCAGCTGCTTGCGCCGCGCTGCTGGGTACCGATGTGGTCGCCGATAGCGGCCAACACGGACGGCACGCCGCCGCGCCCGACACCATAGTTTCCAGCGCCAAACAATGGCTGCACTTGTTGCTGGAGCGGAGAATAGAAAGCGGAGTCAAACTGCATCCTAAAGCGCTATATCACAAGAGAGAAAAATCACACGGATTTCACCCCGAATCGCGCATGACGCGACGAAAACGTCAGGCTTTTTACGATTGGGTGCCGTGACGTAGACTCCGCGGGGGGGGGGGGGGGGGGGGGGGAGGGGGGGCACTCTGGGATGCTCGGGAAGAATATACAATCCCGTGAAATAAAAGAGCACGCGCAAACTAGCTAATGGTTCACAACTTACTAAAAAGAAAAGAAAGACATGAAAAGACTGCGGGGAGAAAAGGGGTCGGTTAAGCTTTAACGATATTTTGTTGTTAAATGCACCGGTGCGAAGAGCGGACACTGCTACATTCCTTTGCGATGGTGTCGAACCAATAAATCTCAAAATTTAGTTGTTGACGCTGGCATCCCCCTCCCAGCGGCGTCTGCTCCGTCTGAACGACGAAGCTTAAGAGGGGGAGTGGCGCTCGATGATGACGTTACGCACATCCCTCTGTGAATTTCTCTCCCGTGTGAATACCGTTTTAGCGGATCATGGGCCGATTTGGTTTCTGACTACAGGACGGTTTGGCACGAGCGCTATCGGAAACTTGACGGAATTAGAAAAGAACTTGTAGCGTTTTAAAGTTCCTACAGATCACGCGTGTGCCCAATCAAGGCGACAAATGGAGGACGTACTGACGACTTCAGGGAGAAAATTCCCCCGACCTGCTTCACCAACTTTTAATCTTGAGAGCGGCAACGGATTAACGAGTTCACGTTTACTCTCTCCCCTTGCTTCTACGATTGTGATGGCATCAAGGTCCAAAGCACCGTATCGCGCAACAAGTTTTATGATTTGTTTGTAACGTCAAAAAAAAAAAAAAAGAGATCAACAGGCCCTGACGGTTTATATTTCTGATGTTCTGGACTCAGGTCGGGAAATCTTGTGCAATGATGATTGGTCCGTAGACAATGGAGACAAATATGCTTTCCATTTTTTAAATACAAATTTGCGCACAAACAAGTAAAAGGGAGAAACACTCACTTTGTTTTAAGTGATACTGCACCACCAAAACTCATAAAAGTTATGTAAAAAAAAAAATTAAACCCCTCCTTAGTAAAAAAAAAAAAAAAAAGACAAGGAAAGTGGCGCAATTTTTAAGTTTGAAAGCCTATTTTGAGGAGGAACAATCCTGAAACAAGCAGCAAGTCGATCCCGAGATCAGGTTGGAGAATCGCCCCCAACCCGGAATGAGTCTCGCTAACTAAAATGGCGAATAAAATTGTTTTACGGGAATTTGTCCCGGTTCAAGAACGAAACCGTGTATGTGGACTTCGGTTTTTATTTCAATTAATTAGGGGCAGTATAAATTTAACGTTACGAATGTATGACTTTCTCTACTGGTTACGCCACACCAGGAAGAACCTTACTTACCATTGCACCCTACCAACCGCACATCAACAGTTTCAAATTCTCCTTTGTTTCCTCAAGCGATTGTAGAATGGAATGGGTTTCCTTACAAAATAATTAACCAACACTCTGTAAGTGCATCTTGTTTCCGCTTTGTGTTTTGAATGAGTAACTCTTTGTTCTTTTAACGCTTCGTTTTATGTTACTTTCCACCCTGCTATACGATCCCTGATAGGGATCAGCTGTATATGTAAATAAATAAATAAACGTTTGCCGTGGGACATATGACGAAACTAAAGTTTTTCTTTTTTTCTGAAGAGTTTTGTGGTTTCTTTTAGGGAAATATATTTCTTGTTGATGTCATCCCAGAGGCGCTTGCGGGTAAAGCTTTTCAGATAGAAAGTTACGTCTTCAGCAGTCAAGGAAAGTCACCAAAAGTGAGAATCGGGGAGCATAATCTTCAGCTTAGTTTCTTTTTTTTTTTTTCTCAGATTTCTTTTGTTTTATGTAGTATAGATACTATTAGTCCCGAGATGTTTTGGTGGCACCCTCTAATGGATTCCGCCCGTGACATCACGAATAGGATTCGCTTCCCCTTGATTGGCAGGTTTGCCCACGGCCTCGCTGTGATTGGAAGGATTTACCGCGCCGTCAACCGGCGATTGGGCAGGCAGGAGCAGTATACAGAAATAGATGGTTTGGCCAATCGCGAGTTTCGATCACAGTGACGCTTTTCGTCGCGCATGTCGCGTATACGGCGTGCAAGTTAATCTGCCTCTTTGCGCTCCTCGTGTGTTTGTTTACCCTCCAAACTCAACCAATGGCGGGCCGCGCGTGGCGGCCTCGTTGTTGCGCGCTCCCTGAGCGTTTTCTGTGTTGCCCTTTGATAGGTGCTCTCCTCCTTGCACTTCGATGCGCCGAAGACGCAATTTGGAACACTTGCTTGCCGTATAGGCTTTAAGATCACGTCAACGGGGTTAAATAGTTATGCGAGCATTATATCCTTCAGGTAGGTTCCACGTGCGACGTCTTCCCGATGTCACTAGAATCATTTTGCGTGTTGCCATCTAGCCCTATTTTATTCTATTGCACGTAACCTGTAGCGCATAACAAACTTCAAAACTGAATGATTCTTGCGTATGCTGTACTACGCTATATTGTGGTATATTTAGGCTGTAATATGCGCATCTTCTGACTCCATTTGTATCATTTGCCAAATGTATTGATATATTTTTATGATAGCCATAATTGAAATAAAGGTGCACAATACCCGTCCGAAATTGGACATTGCTTTAGTAAATAAATTAGACGGAAAGACTGGCACATAAAACGTTTTGGCCAATTTTTATTTTCTTTCAACACTTCCTCTATGGTTACATATCTTACAAATAAAGTGACTATAGGCTCAAGGACTTTTTAACTTAAATGCTATAGTCCGGAGATGCAGCACCGTCGATCGACACATTTAATATAACATATAAGCCGTCCTGATCAAAGATGCCGGATGTACACATCTTTGAGAAACAACCCGCAAAACTCATCAGTGGAGCATGCATAATGCATCGCACGAAGGTAGGGTATTATTTTCTTTCTACTTCCTCTTCTTTTCCCTGTAAAAATGTAGACAAAAAAGTGCTTTGCGCAGTTTTTCAAAGAGACTGTAGAAACAATATTATTAGTGACAGCATCTCCGTAAAACATGGCGGAATCAAGTGGAATTACGTAAAAAAAAGAAGCTACATGTAAAATAAGATGGGCCCTGTGCAGGCAAAAACCACAAGGCCGTAAAAAAAGACAGACACACACACAACGAAAGCCAGTTCTTCCTTTCTTCCTCTCTTTTTTTGCCAAGTTTGCCGGATGTCCACATCTGAATCCAGAACGAATTTAATCTAATAACGAGCTTCCGCCCGCGCCCCGTGCTCTCACGCTGATCCCGGCAGAAATTTGCTACTTCAAAGACTTCCTTCGGGCGGGAGCCTGGTCGTCGCTCCCTCCTTTTTTCGTCCTTAATTTTTATTTATATATTTTTAATTCTTCGTCCGTTATTTCATGTTTAGTGCAGGTACTTTATCTCTTTACACGTTCCTCCATTCCACATCGTGCCGGTACGTGAAGGTGACTCCGCGATCCACCTTATTCAAAACAAGTTGCTCTTTTCTTTCCTTCGCGTTCTGCGACACACCACGCACGCTGTCACGCCCGCCGCGTCGGCGAAGAAGCGGTACCACGTTACCCGGCTTCCGGAACTGTCTGTTTTTCGGAAACTCCGTGTTCGCGCCACGGTACATATCTTGTATTTTCTATAAGCGGTAAATCGAAGACCGCGTTCCTTTGTTCGACTGCGGAGCAAAGAGCAGGTCTAATATTACAATTGTGAAAGACTGCAGGTGAGCTGGTTCGGAAACGAAATACTTGTAAACCCTGAGATGGGACGTAAAGACGAGCGATGCATAATTAAAACTTGGGATCTTTTCAAAGTCAAATATCCATGTGTTGTTCCTTCTTATTTTTTCTTTTTTGCGGAAGAGAAGAAAACGGAGCTTTGTGCATGGAAAATGAACCGTTTTTACCGCGATTGTTCCTTTGGTCACCGCAGAATGAGGCAAAAATTCTGAACTGAAAGTAATATGCAAATCAGTAAGCCTGTTGTATCTTTTATTTCGAGACTCTTAGAGGAAATGTCTGAACGTGTATTCTACGTTTATGCGAAAATACGTGGAGCTAATATATGAAATACGTTTTCCGCAAATATTGTTTTAATTTATGTGGGGCTATTATGCAGAAACTGCGCTTATTCAAGCCGTGATGCTCAAATGTCGCGACATGGGAAATTTGATCAAAGCGTATAGCTAGAATTTTATACTGAAATGTGCTTATAACTTCGAACCTATTAAAACCGTTCTTCGAAAAATAGATTTGGAAGTGGTGTTCGTGTGCGCTAATTAACTGGAGTCCTCGTTCTTTTTACTCCTTGTATGGACGGACGCTGTACACAAGAGTATTGGTTGAATACTTGACGCCCCGGATAGTGCTCACATTTCACTCGGAGAATTCTCCGCGAAAACGCTGACACAGCTAGGGTGCCACACCTCGAAGCAGAATGACTTCCAGCTGTGTGGGCGACCACACCATTTTACTTCTCAGTTGGATGGCGAAAAGTTTGAAGAGCAATCCAAACCTAAATCTTTTAAGTTACCTGTCATGATAATATACTTGTGTATGTAGTAGAGTAGAAGACGATGGGTGTGCGTGTGAACGCGGATTCGGATCCTGTTGCTCGAGAGGAAACAACTATCACGGTGCGGCACTCAGACACAAGAACCAAGGGTCATAGTTGTGGGTGATCAGTTTAGCCGACGCCCGATGAGGCCCCGTCTCAGCCGTTCAGCAAGAATAAGCTCGCTTAAGCGCAACGGTGGTGTCCTGGAATAGACCTGTTGCTAAATTACCCGAGCATCAAGGAGAATACAGAGAATGGTGCTCCACGCGCCGCACGCGCGCGCTTTCCCCGTATAAAAGATTCAAAATAAATAATCAAAATATAGCGATGACGAATTCTCGCGCAAGATGCCATTCGTTTCAGGGCTTTGCTTAAGGACAGTTACTGCTGCAGATGCCAGCACGTGCGACGCGTGAAACGCCATTCCCTACATTCTCCTCGATGCTTAGGTAATTTAGCGATAGGTCTATTGGATCTTACCAGATATTCTAAATGCGCGGAGTTTGGAATATCAATAGGACTGTCCTATTGGATTGCAACTGGATTTCGTCGCGATGAGTTAAAAATAAATTTATAAAAAAAAAAGGACATGAAAAAAACGGAAATCACAATTTTGGGCGTCGATATCCTGTATAACACGTGTTGGTATCTACTGGTGATACTCTGAGGCAATACCACCAGTAGACAATACTTCAACTAAAAATGATAAGAAGCACTGAAAGGGGACACTTGCCTTTCTTACTTCAGCCAAGATGCTAAGCAAGAGAGCCGGTTATAGTTACTGAAACTAAGGCTATAGAAGTAAACAAACCATAAATACGTGCTTAAAGATGTTCGGAAATCATATTTCGGATCTTATTTATATCTTTAGACATGGACTATGTTGTGGCGGCACCCCAGAAACTCGGGTATAAACTGTTTTTGTTTTGATGGGCTGCCTGCAGAAAAATCAAGAGAACTAATTTTGAAACAAATGAACATATTTTAATGTTGCGCCTTGTGGCGGTCTCTGAAGCTTCGTTGAAATGCCGCCACGTCATCGGCCTTTAAAGTGATGGTCAACCGAAATTTGAATTTCAGAAAACAATGCAGGAGCGGCAGGCAGGACTCTCGAATCTCTACAACACCAGCCATCAGGCGATATCTCAAATGGACGGCCGTATTTTTGGAAAGAGAGGCCGCTATTGAACGAGGCCGACGAGGCACGTGACGTCAACATATCTCGTTTCCTCCTCTCTTCGCTTCGCCACCTCAAGGTGGCGTGACGAAGAAGACGCGAGGCCGCTTTCTCTTCCTCACGACTTTCCTCAGAGAAACAAGACGTCAACGTATGTGTCAAATGCTCCTCTTATTTTAGAAAAATACGGTCATCTGTTCGAGATGTCGCTCTATGAGTGATGCTTTGGTGTTTGTAGCGTCCCGTTGCACGCTTCCGCAGCCGTGTTCTGTGAAATATAGATTTCGGTTCATCATCCCTTTAAGAAGCAGCGCTAGTTAGCGCCTGTATGATTCTTCCCTGGAGTTTCTTAGCCCTGAATGTGACTTGGCGAAGAACGCTAACGATTCTAGTACGTTTTACATATAACTTCCACAGTACTTCCGCAACGCGCATTCCACACAATCAAGATCGCCGTTCTTTTCAGACGTTAAATAAGAGCTGAATCTGAGGGTGCGAGGACCTCTGCCAGGCCAACTAAACAGCATCCCCCCCCCCCCCCCCCCCCCACCTTTCTCTGAGGATGATCTGTGAAAAACGCGCTCAAATATGGCACTTAGTGAATACCTTATACACATAGCTTGGAGATGTCGCATTTTCTGGGTACTGACGGTTCTTTTTAATTACTGGTTCCGTCGAGCTGCGTAGTGAAACGAACACAATGAACCGAACGCTCGTGGATTGGCCGCGAATGATGTTACGGGCAAGCTATGAAGGGCGTAGAGTGCTCAGATATTACTACTAGGGCGGGATTCTCTCGCGTTGACGCCACCTAGTGGCTACAGTCGAAATTACAATACCCTTGGCCGTGCAGGAGCCATTGACGTCACAAGCTCGGTTCGCATTGCGCTTCTCGCTCGCCGATCCTGAGGCGAGAGGTAGAGAGCCTGCGGCAACGTGTTGCCGCAGACTTTTAAGTTACAGTCAACACCAAATAGCCCAATAACAAGTTCTTTTACAGTGATTTTGAAAGTGTTTTGCGTGGAAGAATTTCTTTTTATTTCTGCCAAAAGATAAATCATGATGAGCTTAGATTCCGTCATGAGAAAAATTCGAAACTAAACTCTGCATTCTTTATTATATGTCCCGTTGATTTTTCTCAAGGGCACATGGATACCATCTTCTTCAATATGTTCGATGCTTTCGAGACTCTAAATCATGTTTTATTGTTGTCGAAGCTTCGGTTGTGTAGCCTATGCTCAAAATATCTCGCCTGGTTTAAGTCATACCTTTCTTCGCGCAGGAATGCGGTTTGGAGTTTGAATATTTCATCTCATCATTTTACCTCAGAGTCAGGACTGTCACAGGGCCCACACTCTTAGAAAAAAGGGTATGGATAGTCCTCCCTAAGGGGAGGAACGGTCTTGTAACCTATGTTCCTTTTGAAAAGGAGAAACGTTCGTCCCTGAAGCAGGAGAGCAAATAGTCCCTCCGTCGCCTGCATCTCATTATGGCGGCCCCGAATCGAGCAAATCGAGCTCAATAAGGCTTAACGAGGACGCTACGTCTCTTGTACGGGACAAATTTATTTCCGAATACAGATGCCCCCCGCAGGCACAGAAACCTGGATTTCAAAAGCAGTTACTCAGTCTTCTCGTCGTCAGCACTGCGACGTTAAACGGAGCCTACCGATACCCAGTTACGTCGCGCCCTTTACGTCTTACCTTTGATGCTCTTCGAGTCACAATTCCTTCGTCAACCGCGCAGCACGGAGGAATGGCAAACCACTCCGCGATACCTAAAGCCGCTCTTAAAAGAACAAACTCGAAGCCGCTGTTTATCGCGTAGCGTGAAAGAAGGTTAAATCGCTTCCCACTAGATGGCAGCGTCAATCAGAGCAATTGCAACTAGCTAGGCTAGGTGGCGCTAGGTACCGCCAAATTCATGTTCTACAAAAAAATTTTTTTTTCTAAGGCCATCATTGCGCTTCGGTATCTCCGGGAACCTCTACTATACACACATGTAGACACATTACGCATGCTACAAACAACAGGTGAACATACTTTGAGCGCATACACATATATGGCACATACAAATATCAACACGACGGCACACTAACCCGAACACTACACCCGTGCTCTGCGTTTCCGTCTTTTATACTGGTCGTTTTGAACGTACTTAATTTCTCGGTGAGTGCCTAAGCCATAAAAAAATATTCCCAGCACGTTGACATTTTTCCAGCAATGTCATACCTCTGAGAGTATTTTGAATGGCTCAGGGGGTGAATTTCTTATTAAAATTAAACGCTCATTCATGCCGTAATTATTTGAAATCCAATAAATCAAGCCCCTCCAACGCGGTTCGAAGCCATGAGTTTGTTTCCCCGCGCGGCACGTCGTAGCCTGCATTTCTACAGTAGTGTTTGCGTTTCCATTTGTGCTGTTCGCGCACGGCTGCAATTGCCGTCTTGAGTTAATCTGTGTAGAGCGGATGCTCATTCAGCTGGAAGTGATGCTACACGGGCGGAGAAATCGCTTTTGGATCAACTTCAATGCACTCAAAGCCGCGACTTGCGGCAGGTGTTAAGTGTACGGAGCTACGCCGTGACGAGCTCGAAAACTTCTAGCGCTCAACCCGGCGCATCACTTGGAGGGCAGTTTCTCAAGGACCCGGAGTATATTTAAACAGCAAAATAAAGGGTAGCTTTTCTTTTGGATTTTACCTACTATTCTCTTTTAATGCTAAAAGTCCGCACTGTAAATATACGTACTTTCCGTCATAATATCGTACTGTCAGTCCTTTCCCCATTGCGCAATTGCTCTAGGGGAGGAGACAACCGACAGTCACATTGGTCACCGTACGATAGGAGCTTACTGCTCAGACCAGCGTTCCATCATGACTTTCCGCACGTCGATCGATTGCACCTAATCCCTTAAGTAGTCTTAAACTCTTTAATGTAAAACGGAATATCAACCTGCAACACTCCGCCCCCTCCGATCACGGCCCGACCAGCGGCATCAATGCCCGACAGTTTACCACTGATACGCGAACACATGGTCACATCGGCGATAATTCCAGTCTTCTGTTCACAACGCACAACACTGCCATCACGATGTTGTGGCAAGTGCTATTCTTTTCTGATGTATTGCTGATAGTTGTCTGTTGTTCATTGTTATGATGAAAGTACCTTGTATTATTATATAATTTTTTGTGTTCTTTTAAATGTCTTTCTCGCCACTGTATGTACCTGGGGGGGGGGGGGGGGGGGTGCTGAGGACCAGTCAAGCTGCTTGGACAGCTTTTTTCCTCAGCCCACACCATGCTTATACATGGTAAATAAAGCTATTATTATTTATTTATTATTATGTTGCTGACACGCAGAAATACAGAGCCACATTGATTGCCGGTTGGCACTCGGCATCGGATAACAGAACCGAACACAGGAGGGAAGGCACCCAGGCAGCCGGCAGCAAAACATGCATGTCTTGGGGGCAGTTCCTGCGATTTCCATTGCGCCGAAAGCGTCGACACAGTGCCGCGTGGTTCCGCTACTGTAGTTCCGCGGGGGTTCCGCAATCCGGAGACGGCTATCTTACCCAGTGTACGTAGCGCTGCTGGCACTGCTCTGGAGCTTCACTGTTTCTAGCGGCTTCGTTTGCTCGTTTGATAAAATTAGTGATAAGAACGTCAATGCAACCGAAATGTTCTGCACGTTTGGAGTAGAAGACGGAATTACAGGCGGCCTTCACTGCCGCTGAAGCTCAATTAACTCAACAACATTTAATAAACAACGTGTGCGACGTGCTCGTAAAACGATACCGAAAGAACATGAGCCTGGAGGGCGAAAGCTTTCTCCCGTCTGCCTGGAGAAGGAGAAAAATGTCTCCTTCCTCCCTTCCTCTCGTGTCCGCTTGGGGCCGGGCGCTTCGGTAAAAGGGAGGAAGACGCGCCGTTGCTACCTTTTCCCTTCATTTTTTTTCTTAGAGTGCAAACCTGGGGCCGCTTCTTTCTTTATTCTTTATAGATATTATTATCTTTGTTAAATATGCTAATATTTTATTGTTTTCCGGTGACATCAAGCTACATTCATCGCTTTGTGACATTGGGGACTGTGTATTATTGCAACAATATATTGATAGCGTGTTCAGGTGGTGCTCATCTAGTATTTCCTTGTTCAACCCACAAAAGGCGAAACTGGTTTCATTGTCCAGGAAGCGTGATTAGATAGGTTTTCAATAAACACTTTCGTGTGAAGCAGTCATACATCGTGTTTCTGCCATTCGTGACCTTGGCATTCTTGTTCATAGCCGTCTCACATTTAAAGAATATGTCTCTTCGATAGTGGTTACTTCCCTACGTAAACTGGGGCTAATTGCACGATTGACGCTAAACGTTTTCAGCTTTACATGTTTGATCTATTTATTGTGTTCCTTGGCTCGCTCAATACGAATTCAGCCCCGTTGCGTAGAACTCTTTGTCTCCTAATCAGAGTAACGAAATTTAGCAAGTTCAGAAGCTCCTGGTGCTAACAGCTTACTAGATAATTTTATCATCGTTCTTACTATAATTATGAATCGCTTGTGAAATAGTTCGGCTTAGAAGAGCTGTCTAAACGACATACCATTCGTGATATGGTGTTTTTACATAAAGTACTTTCTGCATGGTCAAATTGATAGCATCTCACTTTTGTCATCTGTGAACTTTCACGCACCGATACGAAGTTGTAGAGTGATCTCATCAGTTTATCCGAATACCCCATATAATGCCTCACAGATGAGTAGATTTGCGCACTTGTATAATTAACTTTACGAAGCGGCTATGAAAATATATGCATACAATTTTTTATCAAGGCTGAAAGAACTGTGGTCTTTCACATATATTTTGCTTGTTCTTAGTGTAGGCCTTTGATTCGCGTTTAGCAGGCCATATACTCATTGTACAGACCTCTGATGCGGCTGTTTTTTGTTTGTACAGTTGGCTGTGTTTAAATGTGCTCATTTTTGTTCATCGTGTATCAATAAGAAGGCCTTTATGGCTATTTTCGACGCTACTAGAAAAGAAAGTATTAGTATTATTTTAGTAAACACTGGACTCGCGTGCTGATCTGCCGGGAGGAAGTAGACCAGACAGGAATTGCTCGGTAGCTATGCTGGAGCCTCCAGGCTGCCCCGCTGTTGACCTCGCCCTCCTAACGAGGTGCAACACCTAGGGACCACCTGGTCATCCGTCAACACCGCGTACCTCGACACCTGGCCTACGCGGGGCTCGCCGATTGGGTCTCGATCCTGGCCGGCACAGTCGTTCTGACCCGCCGCTTCAGCGAGCCGGAACGAGTCCGAAATGGGTTCGTCCACGAATCCGCGAGAGCGCTGTATCGTTGGCGACGGCCGGCAGCCATCCGTATGGATTAACGAAGCCTGATATTTTAAAAGTGGGTTCCCGAAGTGAGGAGGGGATGCGAGAGAGCCGGTGCTGTGTGGGTTCAGGGGAGGGTTTATAGAGGAAACGAAGTGCGGAGCCTGGTGGAGAAAACAAGGATGAGGGAGAGGGCTTTTTCGTCGGTAGGATAATGACTAATGAGTGGCCAGGCTCAGAGGCTTGTGCCGTCGGCCGGTTATGGCTATTTGAGTGGAACGGAAGTCGATGGTGTAGTGTTAACGACCATCGCTGCGCTGTTACAACACAAGGGGGGGAAAGGGTGGGAAGGGGGGCTTGTAGCCTTGCTGGCCTTCGGAAAGATACAATTGCTGGGTCTAGTTGAACCGCTAGACCACTCTTATTGTTCTGTTCGTGTTATGAACAGTAAGGGCTGTTCATTTTTGGGTATTGTCACATATAGTACATCCGGAAATATACCATGTCCTTTAAACGGCCTGCGGCGCCTTACTTGTCAAAAGATATTTTAATAGATTAGATGAATAGGTAATTATTGTAGATGATGCATGCATATTTATTTATGTTTACGAATCGTGGAACCTTAAGAGGCTCTTGTTTCTACCAAGAGTGAAATTTTTGAAAGGATAAAATTTTCTGGAATAATACTTTTGTGTTCGGTGAAAAAAAAGAAAACGGGGCACATCTGTTGCATCAATTCTACCGGATATTTTTCAGCTCGCCATGTACAACAAAGACGAATATTTGCATGAAAAGAGACAGGCTCTAGACCAGTGTCCGCGCCAATTCCAGGGCGCCGCCATGTTTATCTACGCTCGCGCCACCACGCCGAAAGAACTGGCAGGCAGGAGGGGGGGGGGGGGGGGGGGGGGGGGGACTGTGTTGGCGGCGTTGCTTTGGGGAGCTGGATGTGGCAGGCTGTCCGAATGCACCGACACATCGTGAAATAAGTCTTTACCAGAAGCCTCCGCGACCCGTTCTTCAACAGATAAGATGTCGTGAACATTCTAGAACCGACCTCGATCAAGAAAACAAGGGAAAACCTTTCTTGTCTTAGATGTTCTCGGTGTCGGCTGACCCTTGACATCCGCGTTTCAGTCCGGGCTGATCGCGTAGTAAATATTTCACTACCGCTTTCTTGTAGCTTTCAAATGCTTGATTGTTGGCTTCTTGTATACGACATTACATTCGTGGCACGTTTATTTTCGCGATCTACTTGCCTTTCTGCGGTAGCGCGGCTCTGCCGAGCCGAAATAAATGGGAGGCGTTAACTTGATCGAACGACGTTTTAGCGAATGAAAACGAGACCTCGACGTTTCATCGAATGATTAGCGAATGGCGGCGTTCATATTAGCGAATGGGTCTAGCTTCATAGACAGCTCGGATTAGCTTTCTTTTGTAATGCGCCGCCTTGTCTGCCGCCGCGAAGCGGCGTAAACGAAGGCTCCGAGTATGTTAACACGCGTCCCCCCGTCCCTGCCCCAACACATACACACACGCTGCGAGCGTCTGGGTTCGAAACTATTAATTGCCAGTTCTAAAGGATGGTACTTACTTGAAGTTGAAGCATGAATTCTACGAGGTACCAGGAGACACTTACTATCGGGCAACGAAGCAGGGTGCCTGTGGGGGTAGAGTCTAGGAACGCTACTGATTAATATTGTGACAGGCAATCAGTTATGATAACAGACGAAACTTCTGCTCGTTTGTTCCGAAGTTCGCGGTGATATTTTATTAGCCCTCGTTAGAGCACACCAAAGATCTTAGGCAGTGAAATTCACATCACGCAGGCTCGTGCGTCGTAGTCAAATGAGCGCAGTCGACGACGATGTGTAATGAGCTACTAAGCTTCACAAGGAAAATTCCCGTGAGAAAGAGTTTTGCGGCAGTCCAAAACACCGATCCAGCAGACGCACGTACGTACGTTTACTCCGGACCCCATGAACCCGACGACGCAAGATCAAAGCGATCAAAGAGCACCACCACCAACGCCACCCGGTTTTCTCTGCACTTTGCGCGACAACGGCACTGCAACGGAGGGCACTCGCCTCAGCGTTAACAATCCGCGAAATAGATTAATTTCCTACTCTTGAAGCCATTCCAAATGATAAATGAAAATACCTCGGCGTTGCAGAGCATCTGACGACACAACGGTGCCGAGCGCCTGCTCGGCATCCTCGTTGCTCGTGAAGGCCTGCTTATTTGTAGTTGAGACGATGATTCCACATCTTTCGTGCCACTCGTGGAGCTCGCAATAACTTCGGAAGGCAGGGGAATTTTCTCACGAGGACGTTGAAGACACGCAACACCGGAGCGACCAAAACAATCGTACAAACCGTCGCCATGTTTGCTTTTTCTTCGTCACTCGCGGCGCGGTCAAATCGTCGCGAGATGTTTTCTGGCTCGGCTAGATGGAAACCAACAGCGGCAAAGTGGCGTATGGACAAACGGCTCTCACATTACGGGCACTATACTCACATACCGCGGTAAACAGGACCGATGTCGGCGAAACGGCAGTCGGCACACCAGCGAAGAAGCCCGCGGCGGGAAGCAGCCGACGCTGGCCGACGCAGCACCCCCTCCCCGTGAGCGTCTGGGTTCGAGATTTTTGTTCGCTTTCGCTCCTTGCGGTTGAGGCTAAAAAGAGCACTTCCGGACACTGGTCTATATGGGGCACACGCGAAACTCTGAAGCAGTTTCGGTGCGTATGCGCGGTTAGATATAAAAGATTTCTCTGAGGGATTTCGGCTTTCGTTGCAGATTGGCAGAGTTTGGCCCACAGACACTGGAAGCCCGGCTCAAACTTAGATCGATAGCTCAAGAGTTGCTTTGTTCGACAACATACGCTCGGTTATTTATCTTTTTGCGAGATACAAAATTTACCGGTCACGAAAAAAATAAAAGGAAAAGGTATGGCGGTTACCATCACTTTTTGTTCTCATTCCCCAATGTTATTGCGATTGAACCTTCACATGAAATTGTTTGTATTGTAGTTCGTAAAGTTGCCGATATGCGTATATTTCGTATTTTTATCAGACATACCCAAACACATTGTAAAGTGTACCTAACACTGTCCCAGCTTGTAAAATGCAGCGGCTTTGACACTACAAAACAAAACAAACGTTTTTCATCCTGCAGCTTGTTTTCCATAAGAATAATTCGAAAAAGTTAGCGTCATCACAGGATAATTTATTTATGGACGTGTTCTGAGCGCACTTCTTTCTCATTTTAAGCGACGAAACAAGCACTCGGAAAAAAGTGACATCACTAAAAGTCCGAGAATGCTGCAGTTTTAGCGCTCCATTTAAGTAGCAACAAATATACACCACGAATAAAAGTGACGGAACGTTGGCTGTACACTGATGAGACAAATCATTGTGACCACCCAACTAATATTATGTTGATATACCTCGGGCGTTTCGAACACTTTCATCCCAACTTGGCATGAATTCGACAAGTCCTTGGTAAGTGCTTTGTGTAACATTTTGACCAGATTTGAAAGCAGAGGTTGCCAAATTCATGTAGATTACAAAGAGGAGGTTCATTTGGGAACTTTAAAGTGGAGTCCCATTACATCCCAGATGTGCTTAATGGAATAGATATCTGACGAGTTAGGTGAACAGGACTTCAACTAAAATTCATCATATACACTTCAATCCACAGTGGCACAGTTTTGGCCTTGTGACATGAAACGTTGTCCTGTTGAAAGATTCCAGCTCCGCGGGGGGGGGGGGGGGGGGGGGGGGAAGAGAGACAAGCCGCGAATAGGTGCAATTGGTCAGCAGTGATCTTCTCATCACGATATGCCCTCTGTCAAAGCCGCTTATATCAGTGACCTTTCCCATTACACGCTTACGTAGTCGACTCAATGATCCATTTGCATCCCCGTTTGCCGTTATCTACCATCCACAAGAGAAGATGGTAAATAACGCGCATAACGCTTCAGCTAAGCGCGCTCATTCCCAGTATGTATGGGTGGTCATAATGTTTTGGCAGATCAGTGCATTTCTGCACTACAGAGGCTTCAAATAAGAAATTGTTGAAACTCATCTTCATCGGAGTTCAAGAGTCTGACCGCTTGAACTTCGACTCTAACATCCCGACCTCTCAAACTGCGCAGGCCGCTACGATCATCTTAACAAGCTCATTTTATTCACGGGACTCTCAGAAGGACGAACTATCGGGTGATACACGACAACAGGGAGCCGAGATGGCCATCACGTCACGTGCCAGACCGTAAAAGAAAAATTACGTTGGTCTGTGCACCTTCGAAGAAAGAGGATTCTCGCCCTTTTTTTATTCTCCTCCGCCACCGAAACCACCACCAACGTCAAATTGCTCCGTATGAATAACTCAAGTCGTCGAAAGCAGTGACGCTCGGTGAATACCAATCGCGCCCTCATCGATCCTTACCACTTTTTCTTTTTTTTTTTTTTGTCTAAGAATATGCATTTTCGTTTTCCTTCTTTTTTTCTTTTTTTTTGCGGCGGGGCATGTGGTGCTGGAGACGATAGTATAAAAGGAGATAACAAAAAGAGGGGCAGTCGAAGTGGCTGGGAAACAAAAAATGGAACTGCAGCAACAGTTGGAAATATTATATGAACATTCTGCATCTTTCTTTCTTTATTTTTTAGCGTGCCAGACGGCAAGACAAGTTCCTCAGTAGAGCTGACAGTTCGCTTTGTGTCCGCGATCGGTTCTTTGCGTTTCTCCCTCGTCTTGCAAACAGGACGTGAAACGCATCGATGGCAAGTTTGCATTTTATGAATTGCCTCAAACACCGAGGTCAGCGTCCTGGGGTATATAGGTAATGAAAGGAAATCTCTCAGCTTTTGGTTTTAAAAATAGCGCATAAGGTAGAAAAGCAAAGTCAGTGTCAATAGAAGTTAGCCGAAATCTGAGGTACAGCGTCGTATATCGTCTCATTATATGGCCGGAGTTGGAGGGTCTAAGAAGCTACCAAACGTATTAGAGATCTCTTCCTATATAATCATAATGTATGTTGTCCTGTCGGTACAAAGTGTAATGATCATCATAACATTAATGAGTATACTGTAGAAATATGATACTCTACTTACTATAAAGCACCTGTAAGAGCCAATCGCTACAATCTGCGGAATGAGCTCAGCTAACCTAAAGATGTTACTAACAGAAAAAGAAAGTATCACAAAGTGTGCAAATATATAAACTTTGACCACAAAAAAGAAAAACAAAACGTGCACTGTATTGTTGTATGGTTTTTCACCATAACTATTTTTTTAGGAGTAAACATATAATCACCCTCGTCGTTCACCGATGTCCCTCCGCAGATAGCATCAGTTGGCTTTGCCAAGTACTTTGTAGCTGCTCCAGGTTCTTTTTAGAATGTGAACTACGATGAAGTTTTTTTGTGACACGTATTATTGTCCTTTACGGGTTCTTTTGAGTGCGTATACCGTAGTTTTGACATTATAAGACTTTTTGTTTAATGTTCGTAACATCTCCCTCGGGGACATGCCTATCAGGATTGAAAGTATTCAACGCACAAACAAACAACGAATAAATAAAAAAGGTAGTAAGTCTCTCATGGCATAATGCCTTTCCAAACTGAGATAAAATTGTGCAGTCACAAGGATAGTACGAAGAACGGGACAACGACAGAGCGCCTTCCAAAAATGAAGATAATCTTGAACGCAAGCGATATGTAACTAAATTATAATAAGGCCACAATCTGTAGCTGATGCGAAGTACATCAAAAACAGCTAAGCGTTTACTTTGTGGATTTATTACTTTTAGCGTAGTCGAACTGCGTAACAAGTTTTTCAGACGAGCCTTCTGGAATTATTTAGAACAACCGCTCTTTGCCCCAACGATAATGAATATTTCACCAGAGTCCTCTTTCCCGTGAAGGAACAAAGCGCGGCAATTACACGAAAGGATGTGGGCCCTCGGGGCAGTCGGCGTACTCTTCATCGGCCAGATCCCTTTTCTTAAACACATTCCTCTTCGTCTCGTCGAGCTTCCGAGCACACCTTTTGTTACCGGTGTTCGCAATAAAACGCCCGATCGACCAGTTGCATTACAACGCATTCTCTTCCTACCGCGTAAATTGAGACGTGCCGACGGCGTACTACGGGCAAGCCCGGCTCTCTCGCGGCTCAAACAACGGCGCGGGGAGGGTATAGACACAAGGCGGAATTTCACAATATACCACCAGCTAGCATGTGGGTCCAATTTGCCCAAGGGCGGTGTCGTCTTATCGCCTGGCGTCCTGCGGCCCCCATTGGCCAATAGCGACGAACAAAGAATGGTGGTGCGAGCGCAAAGTACCGTATCCAAAACGGAACGCGATCAATGGGGCGGTCCAAGTAACTATGCGCAGAAGCGATTTCTTGTACCATAGGGGGCCCCGACTAAGTCTCCTTCCGTTTTCTATCTGTTCTTTTTGTTTGGTCACTGGCAAACGCCGCTGTCACACTTACCGTTCTTTTGATTTGTTTTCCTTTTTTTTTTTTTTTTTCTAACGCTGCGCGAGTTATCGGTACTTTGCCAGAGATTCGGTTGTGCTCTAAGGTACCTGTCTAGACAGGGCTTGTACGGAGGAGCTCTGAGGTGTGTCGACGTTTTGATTAGAGTTTGCCATACCACAACCGACGCCATGTTTGCTTTTTTTCCATATTAATAATTAAATTGTTTAACGAGTATTTCTGTTTTTCTTTTTTTGCAATTAAGTACTACACGAAGCTCGCGGTTTGAAACTTTCATTAGCGCTCGTCCCAAGTGCACATGTTTTTTGGTGTGTTGGTCTCAATGAGAAAGACGCTTCGACGAACCAGGGTACGGAAAGGCATTCATCTTAGGTTTCGTCGCGTGCTGTTACAATATATAAAAGAGAGGCTAGTTCTTGTTTTGTAACCCCATAATATTACATGGGTCTCCCTCCGCCGCAGAAAAGCCTTCTTCCAAACGCGCAACCATGCGGAACTGAATGCCCAAACACACGAGCGACGAAAACGGGCGCCGCGCGGCGGTCTCTACAGCAACTCCCGCGGACCTTCTGGCGTTACGGCAAGGCGAATGTCCACGTTACAGCTTCTGCGACAGTTGCTATGGGAACCGTCGCGCAGCGCCCACTTTCGTCGCCCATCTGTTTTTGTCTTAATAGCTGTCTATGATAACTCGCAAATGAATACTTTTCTGTGCGCTCAGAGAAGCAGAAATTCGATGGAAATTTTTTTGTTAACTGAATAGCACTCTTTATTTGGAGTGTGGAACTATGACGTAGGCGTCGTGCATCACTCGTGCAAATGGTTGAAATGAGACGGCTGTATCTTACTGGCGGTCGCGTAATTTGCAAAGGAATCGTACGTGAATCCCTGTCGAATGACACCAACGTAACTCACATTTTGCCTGTATTGACCTTTAAGCGGATACATCGCTTTCGGTATCGCGCAAAAAGAAACCTAAAGGATCTCAAGTTCAGAATATTTGAAGCTAAATTTTGTTTTTCTTCTTTACATAATATGTTGCTCCTCAGATATTAGTAGGAACACCGCCCATTCCCAAGACTATTAGAGTGGCCCACAAAAGCTAAAATCATCAGAGGTGGGGCCGTCGGATCCTAAATAACTTGGTCCAAAGCATTTTATATTTGCCAGTAGGCATTTCTGTGCAGTAGAATACTCATAAACAATTTGACTTCTGGATGTTGCCACTGCAAAGAGGATCCAGTAATTTTTTTCGTATTATACGCAACAAGGAAGTAACGAAATAATATATAATAATATATAGCCGTTCAATGCTGCTTCACACGACAGTGTCATTGATGCGACTCCTATACGAAAAGTGTGATGTTGAAACCTTTGACAATTGGACTGTAAGGAAACAAGTTTGCTCGATTAAGGCGCACTGTGTACTTAGTAAAATCTGTGCGCATAAAAGTCGTCGTTATGCGCTTTATTTAAAACGTTTATGTATGTAAAAAGTGATATTTATGACCTGAACTTTTTTTTATGTTCTTTTTTTTTCTGTTCATTAATGTACTGTTAAAGTAGAATGATTGATTGAAATCGTGTCTTTATTGATGAGAAATGGGCGCCTGCCTATGGTCTGGTGAACCTGAGCCAGGAGGGAGGGCGGTCGTGAGGGTTATAGGGAGAGGGGATTATGATGATGATTAGGCTAGATGAATTGATGGACCCCGGATGTTTTGATAAAACGTATCAGTGAATCCAGGATTCGCTTTCTGTGTTGTGTCATGTCCTTTTGGGTGGGTCTAGGCTTCTAAATTCCTTGGTTTCGCTTCACTCATTAGCGAGGCCCATGCGTCTTGTCTGAATTTCTCTAGACTCTTGCAGACCCATAGCATGTGTGTTGTTGTCAGCAACCCTCCTGCAATGCACTTCTTGCACACACGGTCGATGTCTTCATTTCCGTCTTCCTTTTTTGTAAATGTTACTTTTCCTGCCGGTGCTAAACAGCTTTTTGCTTCATAAATATTCGAGGGGTATGTTTCTTAGAAGAACGTGTACTGACTGTTATTGATAATTTTGTTTTATTCCTTTCCTCAATACTTTATTTAAGCACCTACCGCGTTTTTCCCCAGGCTTTGAAGACTAGTATTTTTTTTTTTATGAATCTACAACTATTTCTTATGAGTGCGAAAATTACTTCCTTTTTTGATATTAATTTGTAGTCGATGTCTCTTTACCTTATCTTCATTTGGATGTTTATTCACGCCAAGTTATATCATATTTGAGGGATTAATATGGCAAAACGACCTGTTATTATATGATTACCCCGATATTTAATGATCAAATAATTCTTACAAATGTGTGTATACTAGAAGCCAATGATGTTCTAAGACATTTATAACTCTTATCATCGACATCCAGGCTGCAGAACTTAACTTCTACTTTCATTCCCATGCAAGGTGTCGCGAGTTGTACTCAATCCGAAAGCTGATAACGGTTAAGGGCATGGTGTGTTTCGCAAAGTAGTGTTATGATATCCCGCGTGTGTTCGCAATATTCACGCTTGATGTGGGTATTACTATAACTCTTAGCAATTCAGGAACGATTAAAAAAGCTATATTGTTCTTTCAGTTCTTTATATACATATGTATATATGTATATATATATATATACATTGTCCCCCATTTGTTTGATGACATTGTCGAAACGTTCTCTCTGGACTCAGATCTATTGATTGAAAGCATGACAATTACTCTCGTTGGTCCGAACCAATGTTAGTCGTTTTAAAAAAAATTCCCAAGGTAAAGAAAAAAAGAACGTCTGAAAGGTTAAAGAAAATACCTCAACTCCAGATTAAGCGGAACTCGTGGCTTCTGGGATCTACGACTCTACGCGGTGTGCTCCTAAGAGAGCGCGAATTGCATTTTATTTTAGAATGCAGTATTACCGTATTTTTTTCATTCAGCATTGTATGCTGGCTGCTAACCCCTGCCCTGTGTCGTGTTTTATTGTCAGACTGGTACCACGTGGTAACATCCATTTGCTCTACTGACACCTCATTTGTGGTTAGCGCAGTTGGTAGAGCGTTCCGCTGGTCTTGGGAAATCCCATATTTAAAGCCAAAACCATCATGTGTTAAAGGAGAAAAAAAACTTATTAGTTATCTAGAGATCACGATTGGTCTTCAATAGAGGTGTAAGTATTGGTGTTTTTTTCTTCTTAGAAATGTGCAGCTTTTATCCAGAGTAGCATAGTGCCTTTTGGTTAGCCGAAACTAGATTGTGTTTATTCGTGAGGATGCGACATTTATAAAGCAAAACCGTTCTAGCGTCTCATTAGTCGGTCGCGGAAGTTAAGTGATCGTATACCTGTACACCAACGCACCAACCACAGTAGCCACTTCGACATTTCGTGTTTTACGCCAGCACCGAGTACCCCATTGCAACATAGCTACTCACGCCACAAGAAAACCTCTGCGTGAGACCATACTGCTGTCACTGCTTAAGAGCGGCCTCCTGTACCGTTCGCGTCCCTCTAGTTTTTTTTTTTTCCATTCTGGCGTGAGACTGGGAGAAGAAGTAAACAAAATAAACACAGAACGCACAAAGGAAGTGGGGGGAGAGAGAGAGAGAGCTCAGGAAGTGAGGAACGCACGAGCTTCCTGACTGGCGATGCAGCAACGGCAGCAGCAACGGCAGCAGCGACGGACAGCCAGCGGGGTACGGGGCGAGTTGGGAATCAATGGAAGCAGGCCGCACGTTCTTTTGCACGTATCGAACGGCAGCAGCTATCTGGTTGGCTTGGGGAGACCGGCCAAAGAGCGCGGGCGTCATCAGCCGCCCACTAAGGCCGGCAAGACGCCGTTGCAGATGGATCAGTGCCTCTGCCAGGCCGTGTTCCGGCCCGGCTCGCGTTACTTACCGTTGCTGCCCTCCAGCCGGCCTGCCTCGCCGCCGTAGAGTGGGCAGAAACTTGGAGCTTGCTCTGATCGCTTATGCCCAAGTTTTTGGGAGGTGGCATAGATAACTATGATATCCTTGCCTTTGCTTAGAAGTTGGGACTGTGACGTCAGATTCCGTTCAATTATGCTCTGTGGTGGAGGTCAATGCGGAAAAATCATTGTATGCTGGTGAGCTCCTTTTTTTTTCGTTAGTTGTATTTCGTGCACAATCGATGGGATATTGAAAGCAGTGGATTTTTCGTCAGGTTTGTTTTGACGAACCTGCTGGTTATGCGTGATATCAAGCCGTGCAAACAGTGCATAAGCATCTGGAATTTTAAGTTCTCGTGTATATTTTGCACTGGCATGGGCAATCGAAGGAACACCCTATGTATATTTAAATATTATAAGGACAGAAATATTTACAACATGATGTCGCGTCATCAGTGCAAAACGTTTGCTTGGTGCCTGCACGTCTCCACACGTCTGGCGAGCTTATGTTCCGCTGGCGTTCTGGTCGTTGAGGAGCGTAACGCACCCCGAATTTGAAGACATTATGGAAGGTGGTATCTAGGCACGTAGCCAGGATTTTGTTTCGGAGGGGGGGGGGGGGGGGGGGGGGCATCCATGACAAAATGCTGTATAAGGGGGAGGGGGGAGAGGAGGCCTCAGCAAAATGAAAGATTTCGGGGGGGGGGGGGGGGGGTCCCGGGCCCCTTCACCCCCCTGGCTACGTGCCTGGTGGTATCTAAAGTATACCTGGAAAGCAACGTGATTGACCATCAAGGATTCTGGCAAGAAAAAGCTAACCGCGAGCTAAAAGTTGTGACTAGACCTGCGGCATTTATAAACATATAGATACAATTAATCTCAAGTTATGGTAATATAAAGCGCATAGTTTGCACTCATTAACTATGGATATATATATATATATATTTGTAAATAGTCTTTAGATGTAAGAAAAGTAGAGCAGTGTTTCCATACCATTCAAAGGCATGCCTGTAAAAAAAAAAGGATTCCGGCAAAGGAGACACTCGATATTTTCAAGGCGGATGGTTTTACCAAATGAATTTTGTCCACAGAAATATGGTCAAACTGTTTGACAGCATTTATATATAGAAGTGCCGAACGAGGCTGTTATTTTCTTAATAAAAAAGTAACCGTTTCCATTTCTCTTCTATACAGATTATTTTTCCTTCTTGAGAAGGCCATGAGATATCGCAGCAATGTCTTTAGGCCAGTAGAATCATGGGAGCATATTGGCTACCAGAGAGAGCTCTTATTAAGTAAGCTTTTTTTTTTTTTTTTTGCTCTGTAATATTTTTAAGATTTATAGTCGACATGGTTTTTTTTATGTTTACTGAATGTTGGGACAACAACGTAGTTATTTGTCGTAGTCTTCATTGTCCTTTAGAATTGCGAAAGTACGTGTCTATACATTTTGTTGCAGAGTACATGTACCCTGAAAGTTCCAAGCATACAACAAGATCCTCGAAAGAACTTAAAAAAAAAAAAAGAACGGAGGGCGATAATAATGAAAGCGCATTTCATTTACGAAACCTTTTTTTCTTTTTTTCAGGACAAAATAAAACCTTTTTTTCTTTTATCGGTATTTTTTTTTTAAATTAAAAGTGAATATGATAATAACTAGAAACCTTAACAACGAGGCCTGCCTGCTGAAACAAAAGGAGCTAAGGGAGGCCAAGAAGGGGTGAATAATACGGCGACATAGAATTGCACACAGAAGCGCGAGGAAATGAGTTCTTTTCCTGCGCTTGTCTCACGGTCATTTGCCCCGCTCCGTACTCAGAGTTCCGAGACAACGCTGAATTACAAAACTACACAGAGAGCGTTGACAAAAGCAGTGAACAATTACCCCCTCTTTATGTTATTCGATGTCAATCGCTGCGTACTTTTGTGTTCCGAATGTTTGAGTAAAGTTGTGCTACTTTACTTAATTTAGTTTAATTTATTATACTCTTAAAGCGCACATAGTGTTTTACATAACGGGGGAGGCGGGGGGGAGGGGCAAGTACAACACAATGAATTTAAAACACAGACACAAACGAAGCAAAAACAAATAAGGTTTTACGGGTGCAATGCATTTAAGTATATAGTAAGAGAAGCTGTGAAACCAAAGGATTCTCAAATTATTAAATATTATCAGGAAGGGAGTTCACTTCGTATGTAGCTAGCCGTAGTGTGAGAATTTAAAAAGGTGTTTTCGTGGGGTAACCGAATGAAATATTTGCGGTCTGTCAATCCGCGCGGAAATTTGCGCTGCAGCCCGGCGATGCAGTTGACCCTTCGATGGCCAGTGGTAATACAAAGTGTGGAATGGTCTTGACATTTCTCTTCTCTCTGCAAGAGGTGGCAGCAAAAGTTTTTCCTTTAGCGACATGATGCTTGCACGCGCGTAGTTTTTGAGAATAAAGCATCCGGCTCTGTTTTGCACCGATTCTACTTGCTGTATCAAATAAGGCTTAGGCGGATTCCATATTATAGAAGCGCATTCGAGTTTAGATCTAATGAGGGCGGTATATGCCACAAGTTTTGTTTCCCAGTTGGGAATGTGAAGATTTCGTCTTACAAAACCCAGGCTTTGGCTTGCCTTTACACTTATATGTGTAATGCGGGCTTCCCAAGGGATGTTTCATGTAAATTGAACCCCAGGATATGTCTATGTATGCACATGTTCTAGAGCCCCTTTGAAGAAAGTGAACTTAAAATCTTTTCAATACGCTCACAAATGTTTCATTTTTTTTTTGTACACAACACAATCATCGGCATATAAACGGATGGTGAACTGGATAGTAACGGTCAAGTCGGTCACGTACAAAAGGAAAGGCAGTGGATTTAGCATGGTTTATTGCGGTACTCTTGATTTTACTTTCTGTTGACTAGAGGATTCTCGTTAATAGCAGACACTTTGCGAGCTATCGACGACTAAGTTTCATATCCACTCCATGACAGATGATTCAATTAGGGAAGTACGTAATTTAGAAAGAAGTCGTTGGTAGAATACCTTGTCAAACGCTTTTTTGCAAGTTGATGAAATTTGCCTGAGTTTTTTTTTTTTTTTTTTTAAGAGTGAAAGTTCTGATATAGTTCTGTGACAAATTCAGAGTCGTGTGTAACAGGAATGATACCTGCAGAAAAGCGTGCTGATTTACAAAAATTGAGTTGTTGCCCGACAAGTGATTCATAATAGCTGAGAGAACAACATGCTCCATCAGTTTGCTAGGTACATTTGTCAGAAAAATCGGTATATAATTTATCATCATTTGACCGTTCTTAAAGATTGGGGTGACTTTTGCCTCTTTCCCATCGGCAGGCACTTTACTAGTATGTAAAGATTGTTGTAAAAGAAAACATAAAATAGTGGAAGCTTCGTATTTAGAGAACTTAAGCAGTTTCGTTTAAATACTATAAAGTTCAGGAGTTGAATTTGTTCTGAGATTTGCTATTATCCTCTGAATCCAAGGGCCGCACATAGTGATTGGACTCATTTGGGTTAGAATACTACCTTTAGGTGAAAGAGCCGATAAGGTAAAGGTCTAATCAGAAACCGTCCACTGAAAAAATTGCCAACTTTTTCACACACATCAACGGCATCCAGCTTGTCTCCCGAAGAATCAGTAAAACAAAAAAAGGCTTCTATGTCTTCTTGGGGTGAACTGCTTTCAAAAACTTCTTCGTGTTAGTTTTTATAAGGTTGCGTAGTTCTTCGTTAAAGAGCATGTTTTCCGCTTTTTTTAAATCTTTGTTGGGCACATTAGTTGAATTTCGTCGTACTTTGCAAATGCAGTAATAGAACGCAATATTTTAGCCTGTAGAAGTAGTCTGTTTTTTTTTGCTGAGGCGTTTTGTAATATGGTTTTAAAACCATGATTTTTAAGCAGGAGACCGAATATCTACCTTTGGGATGAATTGATCGCATAACTCTACTATCTTATCTTTAAATGATTCCGAACTTTCTTCTACAGTTGTAGAGCCAAATACTGTCCTGTATTCCCTTGAAACATTTCGTAGGCTTTGACACATGTCATGTACATTCGCCCTGGAGTAATTTTATATTAATTTGATTAGTGGACTGTGTTTTTGAAGAGGAATTGATAATTCAACGTTCATTGATGCGTGATCACTAAGTCCTTCCCTTTATTAACTCCAACTACAGAATCAGGTTTAGAAATGAGGAAAATATTCAAGTACGCTCAGTTCCGTGTTGGCTGGTGAACCACTTGGGAAAGGAAAACCGCGTTTATCACGTCGACGAAGTCGAGACTTTGTTTGGAAAGGTTATACCAGGTGTCAAAGGGCATGGGATTTAAAACAACCGGCCATGCTATCTCAGGATAGTTAAAGTCTCCAGTTATTAGATAAATATAATTTGGATTAGAATGAGCAACGTTTTGTAAACAGTCGTAAAGTAAAAGAGAGAAACCAGACAGGTCAGGTGGCTTATAACATGCAGTGTCAAGCATGTGAACAGTAGGCATTTTGATCCTAACATAAACACCTTATAAAGTTAATATTCTATCATAAGTTTCACGCGCAACCCATTTCAGACAGCGATCAACACTCTCCCTCCGCGGCGTTCAAGTACGAGTGGCTTAAGATTATTTTGGTATCTGGAATTTCTGGGGTTAGCCAAGTTTCTCTGATTACAACAATGTCTGCAGAGCATGAGTGGACAGCAGAAAGCAGCTCGCTTTGAAAAAAAAATGATTCTTGCATTCGCAACAAAATAATTTAGCGTAGCCGAAGGTGAGGGCTGTTTTTGCTGGTGCGGGGAGGATGACTTGTTTCGCTTCATGTACACAGGAGCCTGCTGAACACATCCAGTTTCCGAGTCAAAGATATACCGTGAGGTCCCAATATTTAGTTTCTCATGACGCAGTTTCAACTGGCGACCTTGTGTTTTCGGAAACGATAGCTCTTTCCGTGCCTTACGAGTTTCTTCGCAAAAGTCTTCACTCAAGGGGAAGTTGATGCCTTTCAGTTTGAATGCTTGCGAAAATACAAGTTTCATATCTCTAAATGAATCTAATTTTACGAGGATGGGCCTGGGCGACGGAAAGCTATCTTTGAAAAAACAAAAAAAAAAACGATTCGGTGCGCCCGTTCGATCGAAGGGGGGTGGGGGGTCATTACATTTAGCTTTTCTTCACAAACGTTTATAATTTTTTCTACGGACTGCTTCCATGTCTATCCCTGGGTATCGGATCTTTTAAATAAAAGCAAGTTGTTTCGTCAAGCATGATCTTCAAGTGTGGCCCATCTTTGCACGATTCTTTGAATCAGAGATAAATTTGTAGCTGTAAGTTCCGAGACTGCAGCAACATTTTTCTCTAAAATCCCCTACCGAAATACTGCCCTCTGTCGGCAGCTGTGGAATCCCCGCACAATGGCGGACTAACGCCTCTACTTCACGACACACTGGAAAAAACACACACCCAGAGTAAATGGTGATGAGCGCAGTGACTTTCGACGCTGTTTGATTGGCTTGTCGGCTCGTAGTGTTAGCCGCGCTCCGACGTTCGCTATCTTATGGAATGACTTCCACGTTCCTCAGTGTAATTGTTCCGCCATTGTGCAGCGGTTCCGACCTTCTAATAACCGGCACGTGACATTCGGAAGGGGTATAATGCTCTCAGGTTTTCAATTTCGCGATCGATATCGTCGATTATTGACGCGAGCGAGGCCAAACAGAATCAGTATATTTTTTTGTTTTTTTTAAATGGCTTTTAATACGATTATGATTTCTTTTTGCCATATCTATAGTTGGTTATAAAGGTAATGACTTGACTTTGTGGTGAAGATTTAGAACACGCGTCATCGGTAAGGGGCCGGGGTTTGTTTCTACGTCGCCTCGCAATTTCAATTTCCTTCTTAACAATTCAGCAAGTCGGGACCAACTAAACACCATTTAGAACGCGCCGAAATCATACACCCATACAAAAAGGGTGGGCACGAAACCTGACTAAATCAAACTCTTTAGCATCGGTGGGATGGTAGTAAAAAAACCAACCTGGCAATTAACAAGATGTTTGCAGTACACAACAGTGACTGTGGCGCCATGCCCCACTGCCGCTGCAATATCAAAAACATAAATGTTGTATCCCTCTTTCGTTAATGAATTTGTATAATACGGCAGTAGGCTCGTTCACCTGGTGCACTCTTATTTATTATTTTTTGTAAGCCCCGTTAAATCACAATTGGAATGGTAATTGCGCTGCTTTTAATAAATATGCGTTCGTCTCTACTGCACTGAAGCAAACAAAACTTTCTGGAAACTTGTATGGTATCTTTACGGAAGGGATATCACATTTTCCCAAGGTCTAATCAAACATCTAATTACGTGGATACCAAGGTCACAAATTCAGTTTTGTTCTCCACGTTCCTGGGTTTACTGTGCATACAGTGATCTGATGGGCAGAACATCTAAAAGAAGATCAGGCAGGTGTACTCGTCGAAGCTCCTCAATATTCATAAACATGGTATTCCGGACACTTCCGGCCGCCATGATACGGGCCGAATATCCTTTCAGGCTTGGGTATTTTTGCATCATTTTAAAAGGCAGTACCTCAGCCACGTTTTGCGTGTTATGTGTTGTGTAACTCAATCGGTATCTTTTGTGTGCTCTGCGCGTTGAGTGGCTACGACGATGCTGCAGTCTTATGCAACTTACCGCAGAGCTTTAATTTGGCAGATCTCCGCAAAATAAATGATGCCATGGGACACGGCTGTCGAGCTTGATCAGTCTCTGTGCCGCGCGTGTCGATTTCACGCAAGCGCTAGGAATCATCGCATTATGTTTTAATCAAAATTGCATGGATCCGACTCTTGAGGAAAGCTAAGAGGTTAGCAAAGAAAGATTGATTGAAAATATAATTAATAATCGCCACTTTCAAAAATTTGATGGTGGACAAATTTTATTAAATTAACATTTTGGAGTGGAGCTTGGTGCCATTGATGCCATCTGGGAGTGATTCAGGCTAAATCTTTGTCTCAGGTTTTCATGACACAACCAAACTTGGTACTGCAAGGGATATTTATTATTAAATTATAAATTATATTTACTATTATATTTTGTTCTTAAAGCAAACTGCTTTTGCTCACTTACCTTAATTTACGGGTGTTTGTGGGTTTGTAATCAGACGGCTTATGTTACTGTCGTGAACAAATATCACCCAAGGAACCCACACATTAACTAAACAAATTAAATTTTGGGAGTTCATGGATTACGTGCCAGGGGAGGACTGTAGATTGGGATTTTTGATCGTTGAACTGATTCTGGAATCCTTAAGCCGGTACTGTGCCTAAGATATTTTTAAAGCCCTAAAATAGTTTCTTTACAGCATGTATAAAAGCGCCTTTTCATGACACACTTGGAATAAGACGTGATACATAGTATGAAACCATTGGTACCACCTTCTAGAATTTTTTACTTGCCCGCATTGTCCTGCACCACGACGCCTGTCGTCATGGCATGTCTGAGGAGTTTCGCGTGATCGGCAGCAAGTTGGACACGAAACTTGTTTTCTTGCCTTGTCGCCAGGGTTCTAGAACTTAAACAGCCTGTCCAAGTACGTGCCTGAAACGTCTCCACGGGAATATCATTAACGAGACATGCGCGGTAGGCGACGTTGTCACAATCACCATATATCCTCTCGCCGTCACAATCGCACCATTAGCTTTTTGCCGAGCACGAGCACGAGCGGCAAATCCTTCGCACCCTTCTTCAACAAGCATATCGTAATTTCGCTTTGTCCAGCTTGAAAAATCACGGCGACAACGCTCCGTCGAGGAAGCGACGCGTGCTTATGCACACACTCGCTCTCCCGTTCAAGATATAACCACAAAGGCCTCAACTGGTGGGCGATCAACTTTCTTGAATCTCTCCCATGTAAATAGCCAGGTTTCTAATGGGCTCTCAGGCAAGACCATGTAGCTTTTGGCGTGGACGCCAAATTATACGAAAAACTGTGCTTTTTCTTGGCCTCGTACAATATAGATATACCGATAGATCCATGCTGCGTCATCTTTTTGACACGGCATTTCTAAATTTCCGCCAAGAAAATCTTCAAAGACGCTTTGTTCATTCTCGCTCATTAAAATACACAAAATGTGGGCCCACCGGAAATACTCTAGGGTTCATGAAGTTCAACCATAGTTTGTATATGTTTACCTTCACTCTAAACTAAAATGGAGGAAAAAGGAATCAACGGCGCGTTTTCCTGCCTTCTACTGACGCGCCCCTAAGCGGACAAGAAAAAAAAAAAAAAAAAGAAGGGGGAGGAACGAGACGTTTTTGTTTTTTTTTTTCTTCTCAAGGCAGACGGGGAAAAAGTTCCGCCCTCCCACCTAATCTTCTTTCGCTTTCGTTTTTATGGCACGCGGCACGTGTTGTTTGATAAACGCTGTTGAATTGATTCAACTCTAAAGGCAGGGAAGGCTGCCCGTAATTCAATATTCCAGCGCAAACACGCAGAGCACCTTGGTTGCATTGACGTTTTTACAACCAATTTTGTTAAGCCAGCAAACGAAGCCGTTATAAGCAACGAAGTTCCGGAGCACTGCCAGAAGTGTTCGTACACTGGGCTAACCGGCGTGCGGTCGTATATCACTACTGCGTGATGCACGTTAAAGACCCCAGGCTAGCGGTTGTACTGCACTGGCTAAATTGCTCATCTACAGCTGGGAGACAAGTTGCCCGTTGAGGCAGACCAAGTTCTAGGCTGTATGAACACACCCACACAACCCAATTTTTTTTAGACTGGTCTAAGATGGCTTGTTCTGCAACTTTTTACGTCCGCTACATTTTAATTCCGCGTTACCTTGCTCCGCACAATACGCACAATACATCCGCAACGTCCGGAAACGTCCGAACCCTCCGTAACAACCCTCGATAACGACCTTGTGTCAATTTTGCGTCACAGAGAGGCGGGTTTTACTCTCGTTTCTCCTCGTCTTCTGTGCTACCACGTTCGGTTCTGTTTCCTGTTGCCTAGTGCCAGCCACGATCGTCATGGTTTTGTGTTTCCGCATGTCGCTGACATCGCCATGGCAGTGCTGTGCGTTGTGAACGAAGACTAGAGTCGTCGACTCGCCGATGCCATCATGTATTTCGCGTACCAGTTGTGTAACAAGAAGATAAGAGGACGCATACTCGTACCGTCACAGGTTGACATTCTGCTTTAAAGAGTTTTAGAAGACCTCTTGAACAACAGTAGAAACGAGCGTGTTGGTAAATATACTAAGACAACCGGAAAGAATAGAAACGAAAACCGGACAAAAACTGACGCTTACAACTGGCGCATATATACTGACGCATACAACTTGCAATCGATCGACCGGCGGGTCATGTTGGAACGCTGTTCTGAACTGCATGTCCTATCGCACGAGCCAATGTAAATTTCGCCTGCAACGTGCTGTCTTCCTCTTCTCGCGGGCGATTGCGCTCTCGGGGAAAGGCGGAACAGGTTTGAAATAAGACGGAAAGTACGTGTTTGTTCAGTTTCGTATATTAACATTAGACGAAATCAAACAGAAAGACCGCTGTGGTGCAAGTTACATTTGCTTAGTGCTATAGCCGGATACCTTTTGGTAGACAGTAGGCTTGTGGCCGAGAAGCTCGTTTTCAAACTTACCACGGCGTTGCTAGCCGTATAGTGCAGCTGCCGCAAACTGCTGTTTTCACCTCATTCATATTGACCGTATTGCGATTTCGCTGCCCGTGATGTACTGCTTCCAGCTAGGTTAAATCGAGTCTACCATTGCAGCCGCACACGAACAGAGAAAAAAAAATACTATAGTATGAAAAAAACGGCGACCTGGCACCAATCTACGACGTGACTTGCAGGGAAGCGAACACATGACTGCTACGAACCGCAGTTGAGCGGGCAGTTCTAGAGCGCAGCTCTTAGGGGCCCGTTTCCGGCTTGAGCGGCGTCGGCGTCGGCGTCGGCGTCGGCGTAACCGCGCGGTGCATCGTGGGCAAATTTCCCCGCTAAATCTAGCAGAAAAATTTCTCCGCTAAATCTAGCGGAAAAACTTCCCCACTAGCGAAAAATATTCCCCGCTAAATCTAGCGGAAAAATTTCCCCGCTAAATCTAGCGAAAAAATTTCCCTGCTAAACCTAGCGTGAAATTTTCCCCGCTAGATTTAGCGGGGAAAATTTCCCCGCTAAACCTAGCGAAAAAATTTCCCCGCTAGATTTAGCGGAAAAATTCCCCGCTAAATCTAGCGGAAAATTTTTCTCGCTAAATCTAGCTGAAAAATTTCCCGCTAAATCTAGCGGAAAAATTTCCCCGCTAAATCTAGCGGAAAAATTTCCGCGCTAGATTTAGCGGAAAAAATTCCCAGCTAAATCTAGCGGAAAATTTCCCCGCTAAATCTAGCGGGAAAAATTCTTCGCTAAACCTAGCGGAAAATTTTCCCCGCTAAATCTAGCGGAAAACATTTCCCGCTAAATGTAGCGGAAACATTTTCCCGCTAAATCTAGCGGGAAAAATTCCCCGCTAAATCTAGCGGTAAAATTTCCCCGCTAAATCTAGCGGAAAAATTTCCGCGCTAAATCTAGCGGAAAAATTTTCCCCCTAAGTCTAGCGGAAAAAATTCCCCGCTAAATCTAGGGGAAAAAATTCCGCGCGAAATCTAGCGGAAAAATTTCCCCGCTAGATATAGCGGAAAAAATTCCCCGCTAAACCTAGCGGAAAAATTTTTCTGGGGGGTCGCGTGACCCCCCCCCCCCCCCCCCCCCCCGCCCCGAGAACACGTGACCCTCAGTACCCTTCCCTCCTCCTCCTCAAGAGCTGCGCTCCAATTCGGTGTTACAGGGAGTTGTAAACGGCTTTCATTTTATAGTCTCAAAATATTACTGCATGGATGTTTACTTCTTACTAAAGGGTTTATCACTTAAATCGTTAAAAATACCTTGCGATGTTTTACTTTACTGAGGAGATAAAAAAGAGACAATGGGAATATTATTTATTTCTTAGGTGCTAAACGAGCAAATCCGTACCTTCAAAACGACGAGTATTAAAGGCAGAAGTGCAGTGCAGGAATTAGTGATCGGGGTAATGTGCGTTCATGTTGATGTTGTGCTCTAGGGTCTTCAGCTGATGCTGTTGAGCTTACTAGTACACGTAACATATGTGCATGTGTATATTGTAAAAGATGCCCGAAGACACCGTAAGTGCAGTAATTACGCAGCAAGTTTTTTTTGTTTTGTTTTTTGTGGCCGATGAATGGTGCGGTATTTATCGCCAGGTAGCCTATACTTTGTTTCAGCTTATGTCAAGACGCAGCCGATGTAACGAGCGCGAAGCATGTTGTCCTAAACCACCGTGCCCTGAACCACCGTGCCCTGAACCAAGCTTGCACTGCACGAGCGCGTACTCGGCATGAACGCTGAATGCCCGGAGCTTGTTCTTGAAGCCTCTGCTACGCTGACATCTAAAGTGAAACGGAGTATAAAAGCACGGAGCTCGCGCTGGTAGCATCGGCGGCGTCTGGACTTAAGCTGAAACGTAGTATAGCTACTTGCAGTTACTATTTAGGTTATTCTACTTGAACTGCCACGTGGTGGCGAGCTATTTAAACTTTTTCTACGCTTCGCGATACCTATTTTCTGGTTACCGTATAGCAACGAGCCTAGTAGGCTGCTTCGAGTTAGCTACTTTGAGAGCGGATTTGGCTCGCGGAATAGCAAAGGTAACACGTGAAGTGCGCGAACTGGCCGGGTTTCGGTTGTCTCCGTTTCAACATCGCAGTGTTAGCAACGATAGGAGTGACTGCGCGTGACAGCGTTCGAAGCGCTAGTTTCCTTACCTGCGCGAGAAGCTGGCTTCGGCAATAAATACAGTTCGTGAAAGTCACGTGTTATGTTTTCATTTGCTGCTTACCTCGTCCCGAAAGCAGTGACTTGTTAGATGGGTGGCGAAGCAGCTGACTGATTTCTTGCGATAGCTGCTTGAGGATACGCTTACGCAGCAGGCACTGGGGAGCCGACAGTATAGTCACAGGCATTTGGCTGTTCGAAAACCAATCATACCATCTAGTTTCGGTTCACTCGCGCCAGCGTTTTGTGTAGAGAACGACAACATACACGTAGCGTCATTGCTAAGCCTTATTGAGCTCGACTCACTCGATTTGGGGCCGCCATTATTATATACAGACAAGGGAGGAACTTGGCTCCCTGCTTTCAGGGACGAAGTGTCTTCACTTTCTAAGGGAACATAAATTACAATATCGTTCCTCAATTAATGAAAGTATATATCGAACCTTTTTTTTTTCTAAAAGTGTAGGACTACTGTACATAAGGGCGATAGCTTGAACGATTGATTTATGCTAACACCAGAGAAGTCGTAGGTTTCGAACTAATCTTTTTTTAAAGTGGTAGCTTTATAGAATACCCTTCTCGGACCTTGCCTGCTCGTGGTGGTGTTAATAGCACCGTAGCAAGGCCATGGGAGAGAGTGTCAGCCATGAAGCGCTACTGATGGCTTAACGTCATACCGTGTGAAACCAATAGTGTTACGCCGCAGAAGCTTTCATCCCCTCCCCCCCCCCCCCCCCTCTTCCAATTCGATGAGTAGGAACGGGGTTGTGCAGTTGGCTGTTAACTGCATATTAGCGCTATTGTTCATTCATTGACTTTGACGGATCAATTAAGCCAGGCGATGTTTTCTCCATAAAAAATGCGCTCCATCTGTAGTTTTTTTTGTCTTTCATTGATTTCCGGGCATTTTAACATGTACCCATTTCAGCTCTCCGTTGTAAACCCCCGTATTCGTAATTATAATGTAAACATGCCCCATTTCTCTCTCCACGTGACAAAATAGGCGTCTCTGCTATTCAAAGCGGCCTGTACGACACGAGAGCGCACGACAGGAGAGTGCCGACGGGAGAGCGCGCGACAGGAGAGCGCGTGCCATTAGAGCTCGCGTCAGGAGAGCGCATGTGCGCGCCTTAGGAATGATCGATGTTTGAGTCTTCAAACACATGTTTTCTCGGATCGAACGCTTTACGTCATTTTAATGGTTGACTACGCAGACCTGTGGGAAGTCTAAAAAATACAATTTTTGCAAACTTGAAATGAAGAAGCAAGACACAAAAGTTTCCGAAATATAGTTGTTTATCAATTGCCGTTCTATAACAACAAAAAAAAATATCAGAAAAAGAACATTTAACGACTGAATGATTCTGCGAAACCGCGGAGGTAGTCTAGCAGGCACCTTTGGTCGTACTCCTCAACTAGCTTGCTCAGATACTTCGCTAAGCGAACGTAGGTGGCCTTGCTGCTCCTTTGAAGCCCTCCACGAAGTACATCCGCCAGCTTTTGCTCTGTCAAGCTCTGCTCTCTTTGGATGGCGGCCGCTAGCTTGTACGTGACCGGATGATACAGCCCCAAAGACTTTTGGAATGCATTGTGCCAGGACTCCCCGTGATTGTTGGTCCACATTTTACCGTATATTGGTACCTCCAATGTTTACCAACCTTGAACAGCACATATCGAAGACAACATCCACAAAGCACAAAGCCCAACTGTAAACAAAAAAATATCGTTTTGATAAAAGAAGAAAACCGCCCTGCATGTTGCATATAATTTATGATATATTGGGCGACTATCTTACGTGCAAAAACTGCGCTATCCGAGAAAACATGTGTTTGAAGACTCAAAGACCGATCATTCCCAATGCGCGCACATGCGCTCTCGTGACGCGCGCTCTAATGGCACGCGCTCTCGTGTCGCGGCGCTCTCCCGTCGTGCGCTCTCCCGTTGGCGCTCTCGTGTCCTGCGTTCTCGTGGCGCCCTTCCTTCAAAGCGAGCATGTCCCTCATCTAAAATACATTTTTCGTCTGTCATATCATTCTCCATCGCCGTAGTCCCTAGCCCCATATACGTTGACGCGGCTGTAGCGAATCGAGCAGAGATATGACGATTGTGATTTGAGTAGAACAGAAAGAAGCAGAAATACTGAAAGCGTGTGATTGGTTCCCCGTCAGTGGGATGCGCTACTGCCGCATTCATATAAACGCAGCCCATGCGTGGATTCTGGGTTTTTTGGTTCAAGACGGGAAGGAAACCGGAAGCGTTGTGCGCGTTTCTTTAATCTTCAAATCATTTTCTGAATAACTTCTTGTTAAGGAGGTGCGACGCGAGTCTTGTACACGTGGAGCACCTGTCACCGTCAATGCACCGCTGTATTTGCATAAGATGGCCATCAGTTCTTTTTCTTCGTTTCTTGTCATATTAAACAAAAGCATCAACAAGTCCAAAATTAACCATAACCAGAGAAATCCGCTTCTCTTGTTCTTTTTATTTTTTTTTGTGGTCTTTGCCGAAGCACTAAATAGGGTCGAACAGAGCTCGATGGAGACCGAACCGTGGCGTTAAGGCGAAAGAGCCGAGTTATTAATTGCTGTTTCTGCCCGCCACCAATTTCGCGATGATTGGCAATTAATCTAAGAAATATTACGCACATAGCTCCAGAGAATAAATCATTGACGTGGAAACTGCGGACGAAGCGAGCTCCCCTTCTTCGATGTACACCCGAGGCCATAAATATTGATGCCCGCGCGCCTCTGGGACACTCCCGTTCTGATGCCCGATTCTGTCGCTGTGACAGTCCCGCCCTGAGATTCAGAGACCGCCAGCCCTGTGACCATCCGTTCTTTCCTCGTCGCGGTGACTGACATTCCACACCAGTCCGGCGCAGTCCCATTTTCTCAGAGCTGAGTTAATATTAACTGCAATTACTGCAAAGGCAAAGCGAGCTGAACAAAAATAAGGATAAGATTCCCTAAAGAAGAGTAGCAAAGGGCACAAAAGACAAACACAAATCTCCAAGCACAGATAGGAGACTGGTGCGCGACTGGAAAAAGAGTCCACAAGGACTGCAGCTTCTGGTCGTTGACCACACCATCATTGTAATGCGAGATTCCCCGTCCTGAGCAAAAGATAACTGATTTGTAAAACACAATCGAATTGCGCTTTGCATACCTGGTAACCTAAAATTAATTTTATAATTTTCTTTGGGTGTAGCTACGTTACATATTATTGAAAAAGCTCAACATTATTTCTCTCGCTCATCCACGTTTCTCCAGAGTCTACCCTGTGAGCCGTACCAAGAAGTAGAAATAATATGTCGGCGCCGCGCTCGCCTGCTGCACAATATTGAGCTTAAGAGCATCGCATTTACTAGAAATATTAGTGCCATCTTTTTCGCTCTGCTTCACTTGTAATAAACATCAGAGTCATTTGCACACTAATAGCCAAATTCGTTTTCAGCTACGATCATTGTCGTCCTCGTACTTTATTATTATGCTGGTCGAGAGCGGCAAAATTGTAGCTTATGAGCTGTAACAATCTTATTATGAGGATCCAGCATCATCGGAGAAAAGTATCCCACTCTAGATCATTTAGACGCCACAGATGGCGGATTTTTTTTCGGCATGAGCAATCCTTCTCCTCCTGCTTGTGCAGATAGCACTTCGTTTTAGAGTGCCCAGTTCCCACAACAACCTAACATTCTACCAACAAATTCTTGCCTCCGACATCAAACGTATCCACCCGTGCACTCGAATGATCGCACGCGCCCTGTCTAATCTTTAGGTCCACTGTCTAATCACTGTCTAATCTTTAGGTCACACTATCCACATGTTGCATTTCATGGCCAGTGGAGATATTTTCATCCATTGGAAAACAGGGAAACGGTGTTGCTACCCGGAAGAAATAAGAGTATTAGAACGATTAGACGCTTTGTTGGTCCAGACCTCTGAGCTAGATAAAACAGTTTCACTGGGCACACTGATAGGCAACGCCATTGTGTGCCTGTGCGCTCTCATCCTCAGTTTCATTGTGGTGGAGGAACCAACTGCGCAAGATGAGAGTCCACGCAGAACTCTATACACAAGCTGGTCCGGTGCTGGTTCAGGTAATTCGATACTCGGCATACAACATAGGTTACGTTGAAAGAACTGTGAGTGCGCAGGCGAGCTGGTGGATGTTGATCATAATGTAGAAAACCCGAGACTACGGTAAAAGCAGGGAAACAGTGTCGGAGAAGAAAGACAGGGGAAAAGAACGTCTCAAACTCAGCTACTGCGTTTATTTCCACAATGTCTTATATGCCCACAGCCTAACCACCGATGACGTCGGTGGTCGGTGACGTCGTATACCCACAACCTAACCACGGACCACCACTGACGTCGGTGGTCGGTGGTTAGGTTGTGGGTATATAAGACATTGTGGAAATAAACGCAGTAGCTGAGTTTGAGACGTTCTTTTCCCCTATCTTTCTTCTCCGACACCGTTTCCCTGTTTTTACCACAGTCTCGGGTTTTCTACATTATGATCATAACTTACGTCTCGCCGCAATGCTGCCCCTTGGTTGCCTCCCTGAGAGAAGGCGGCATCTTTTCGACTGTGGAGCGTAAAGGCCTGTTTGTTTCGGCCAGTGTTGTACGGAACGGCGTTCCAAAGAACGGCGTTCCTGGAACGCGTTCCTTTTAGGAGGAACGAAGGAACGCCCCTGTTACATTTTGCTTCACTGGAACTGGAACGGGAACTTGTTACATTTTTCACACGAACAACAACAAAAAACGGCGTTCCTTTTTTTTTTCGTTTAATGAGAAAATTTTTATTTTATTTCTAAAAGGGAAATTTTCATATGTGTAACAACAATATCTTTACGAATAGTAGGATCGCGTTAGCTTTCTCGTAACTTATCTTAGGGTCTGTTTTGTGGGTTCTTCGCTTGCTAACAGTTCGGAGCAGGAGGGCTAGTGGACATCCATTTTATTTCGGTACCCGAGACTGCGGTACAAGGCGCAAAACTTTTAACCGAAGAAAAATACACAGAAAAAGAAACGTCTCAAACTCAACCACTTTTTTTTTTTTTTTTTTTTGCTTCCACGAATCCTTATACACCCAGAAATCAAAGGCTGACTACAGCCATCTCTGAACTTCAATAAAAAAAAAAAAACTACATTTACCGAAAAAGATCAGGTTATCAGACATTGAATGCACCCTTATATCCCGAGCATTGATCGCTCAAAAGATACTCAAAAGTTAACCTTTATTCCCTCTCCCTTTCTCCCCCACCTTCAAACTGGACAACGAAGCTGACCTTCACGAAGAAGGGCTAGTAGTTTTTGAAGACTGCACCTTCCAAAAGCAATACCCTCTTCTCCACTTGCTTGTCTTGCGGACAGAAACGTCGGAAAGCAACTGCTGTTAAGTTCGAAGACAGGACTTTGTTAGATTGAAACGGGTGATGTTGTTCTAAAACGCTCGTGCAATTTGGGCTAACAGTACGCTAATTTGGCTCGTCTGAATCGCCCACCAGAAACATGAATATGGTTAAAAGCAGATTTTTTTTTAAACGTGAATATACCACGAAAGGATGCCTTCCTTCCGCTTCTTTTCTTCTGGTGCACGTCCAGCACGGCATTCAACTTCGTACGCTGCCATTTCATCAAACAGATATATAGATTAAAAGCTTCGTTTGATCTAGCTAAATATGGTAATTAGCACAATACAAAAGTAACGTATATGTAACGATACATTCCATTTTTTTAACTGTAACGGCAACGAGTTCCTTACTCACAGATGAAACTTGTAGCGGGAACGCGTTCCAAATATCAAAAAGAACAAGGAAAGATATTATGCTCCACTTTTTGAGGAACGTTTACAACACTGGTTCTGGCAAGGGGGCGCTGTAGCGTCCATTAAACGCGATCACAAAAGAGACACCCCCGGCTATTGGCTACTGACAAAATGAAAACGTCAAAGCGTGTCATTCGAACGCCCGTCCTCCAGCTCGTTCACCGTGCCTTTCATTGCGCCTTGGCTGCGTGCGTGCTCTCAAGGTGCACGACGCGCTGACGCGTTGTCGAAGACAGGAAGCTTGTGCTGAAGGCGTTACAACTGAAGCTCCTCCTTGTCGTTCTCACCTTGTGAGCGAGGGTAGCATCCGAGAGACGCGACCGTTTGATACTGACGTGAAGCAGCATACAAGCGTCCCTTTGTGCATGGTCCACGGTCGTAAACTATAGCCGGTGACAAGTTAAGAGTTCAGGGGAAACTCCTGCCATCTTTTTCCACTTTAGCAGATGTGAAACCTGAAGAGGAGGCGACCTCTTCTCCAGCGTTAGCTTTGCTGAAGTAGGAATAGGTGGGAGTAGCTTTCCCTGAACTTTTAGCATGTCACCGACTACAGGTTCTATGAGCGTCCCTCAGCGTCTGATCACGGACACTAAAAGAAGGTTTCAAACAACCTAACGCCACGCACAACAAAAAGGCGACCTAGAAATATTCGATTTTGCTAGCCCGCACTGCTCGAAACTTGAGAGCTACAGGTCAATGAAGAGGTCTCCTACAACATTTCAGCCTTTCGAAGCGTGTGTGCGGCGTCCCATATATATTCATGCTCCCTCGCTCTTCATCCGGAAAAAAAAAAAAAAAGAAAAAAAAAACAATTTGACCATTTAACATCGAGCGAACATTTTTTCTTCGAAAACCTCGAAGGCGATGCGGCACGCGCCCTTGTTGGCGAGAGGCAAATGAGGCAGTGCCGCCCCCGTCATGTCTCATCGATCAGGGTGGAGAAACGCGACAAGGCCAACGGAAAAACAAAAAGGAAAGAAACAACGGTGGGAGGGACGAGAAGAGGCGTGTTTTTCCCCGTTCCGCTGCGTGTTTCTCGAGGACCAACACCATCCATCATCGTACGTCGGCGATCGACGGGCCCCAAATATTAAGTCGCTCGCTGTCTGTCTGGCGGCACATCGGGGCAACAGGGTCGCTTCTCCAAAACATGAAAGCCGGCGGGAAGACGCTTCGCCCCGAGAGTTTGGGCGGACGTGGCTGCGCTGCCTCTTCCGGTTGGGACACGTGACCGTGACTAACCTGGAGCCTGAGGCCGGACCGACACGAGAGTATGCTGTACTGGCTGCGTACGTAATCTGACGCTAGATGTACGGAAATACGCGGAAGCACGTGGGCTTGAGTTCGACGTTTTGCGCGAAGGGAGCTCTGTTTGATTTGCTGGGCCCATTTAGGCATATCAATTTTTTTTTGTTCGCTCGTGTAATGGGTTACGGGTGTGCAGCGACAAAAATAAGAAATGTTTCGGATTTTCGATATTGTTTCGGTAGGAAATGGATGTACGGGATTGCGTCTGTAGATAAAACTCAGTGTTCGACTGGTGTTATTCAAATGATGTCGACGTAAATCTGTGCTCAGATTATGCTTGTTACTAGCGTCAGGTTTAAAACCAAATGAACGCTTCGCCTTGAGGCACGAGCTTTCAGATTTTGATAACGATTCGGCGCACGCGCTGCCAGAGCCCGAAGTAGGCAGCGAGGGTGTGCCGAAGGCGAAGCATCTACTTCGGGTTCTTAACTTGTCACCGCTGTCATGTACTTTTGTACCCGTCCAATTTACTATTACTAAGGTTTCTTTATAAGAACACAAGGACTGGTGGTACCTAACCTATGCTGTACTGGCATGAACGCCGCAATGACTGAACAGAAAATAAAGAGAATAACGTGTGCCATCCGTCCATCGGTTCGTTCATATCATGTGCATCAGTTGTAACGCGGAGAATAGAGCGGAAGAAATATTCAATATCCGTCAAATACAAAATGTTTAATTTTAATTCGAACAATATATTCTAAGGGGTTTAAAGCTAGTCGAGAGACCTTTTAACCATCTTTTTATCAGGTTTGGGGGGCATTCGATGAGAGGATTATTTTCACGGTATGGTTGGCTAATTAACTTTTTATTAATTTGTCTGAGCGGTCATGCTGGCAATGTTGTATTGACGGCAATTGCCATTAGAGGCCACAAAACGTAAAACGATTTGATAAAATATAGACTTTTTGGGATATGAATTGGTCAATTTTCGTGTTTTTCTAGCTCAATTTAAAATTTGAGCGCAAAACAAAAAAAAGAAGTGTCGTATGCCTACCCACAAAACAAGCTCCGTAAGCCTACCCACTCCTCCTCTCCCGCCGAAAAACGGCGGGAGATGAGGAGACTATAGCGCACGTGGACGTCAGAACACCGAGCTTTGTTTCAAACGATTCGTGGGTAGGCGTAACGCTAGCTGCCTTTGTCCCCATTGCACCCGTCGAACACGTTCGAATGCGAGCGTCAGACACCAAACGCCTGCGTTCCGCGTTCTGAGGCGTTCGGCGAGTGCAGCGGGGACAAGAGCAGCTAGCTTGAGGTCTACCCACGAACCATTTGAAACAGAGCTCGGCGTTCTGACGTCCACGTGCGCCCTCGTCTCCTCCTCTTCCTCGGTTTCTAGGCGCATACTGTGTCGTCACTATCTGGGCAGCGTGTCCTTGGTGGGTGCGCTGACGGCGCAAGTGACGATGTGATTGAAACAACTACGTCACTCTTTTAGGCGTCACTATGGGCAGACCTTGCTGTGCTCTTTTTAAGTGAAATTGTTAAATCCGGCTAAAAAACGCTGAAATTAATTCATTAATATCGAAAGAACTATTATATTATAGCCAAAACTGCGATTGCAACATGACTACCAATAATTAAAGAGTTGTTTAACAGATCTTACTTAGTTAACCCAATTAGCATGACGATTATCCCCTCACTTCATGTCTGGTCTTCCGAGCCACATAAATACGTGACAAAGACAACGCTCTTGTCTCACCGGCTAATATATATTACAAAGATGGGCAAAAAACATGCAAATATGTATCGAAATACAAATACAAAATACTTCGTCAAAAATGTATTTAATTACAAATCTAATTACATTTCCGAAAAAAAACATTTAAGTACAGGATACAAATACAACCAAATGTATTTGGTCTCCCTCCAAATACTTTTCCCAATACATTCCTCAAAATTTGCGTCAGCGACTTCAGGCCACCCGCAACGGGTTTCTCAGTATCTCATTTTAATTTTGCATCGGACACTCGGGAGTTAGTGTGCGAGGTTCTAGTAACGGTAATAGAAATATAATCACAAAAATGTAATCAGCTTGGACGTAATATGTGAAAAAAGTACAGAGCTTTAAGCAGCTTTTTTGTTGATTACATTTTGATATAGACCAACAAAGAACCAAGACGCGCAGCACTAGCTAGAGAATTTTTTAGTGTTGCAACTCGCACCAGTTACGAAATTCTGGACAACCCGCGCATTTAGAATGTTCAAGGCAAAAATATGGATGGAAATCAGGCTGGAAAGCATCACAAGTTATCACAGGCACTTATTTAGCCAGTCTGCCTCTGAACGCCCATTTCGTCACTATTCTTGCCCTGGACTAGCACCGTAATCGCAAAGTCACCAAACACTTGTTCTTGATTGAGAGACACTGCTTCGGTGCAGAACATAGTTTTCTTCCTGCTCTGGGCAGTGCGTTTAAAATAAAGCCGGAAGAGAAAAATAAAAAAAAGCCCCATGGCCGAATAAAGAATGGAGACTATATCTTACAACCACATGCATAAAAACAGGAATTGTCGTGAAAATAAATTTGAGGGATGTATTTTCGCCCACAAAATTGTATTTAATTACAATTGCCTTTGAAATACTGCCAATCCCTGCATATATATATACACACATATATATATATATATATATATATATATATATATATATATATATATATATATATATATATATATATATATATATATATATATATATTTGGCGGTGAGAGAAGAGTATATATATATATTCAGATATATGTCCTAACTAAATGTAATTAGCTTGTATAGTTCACATCTATTTATTTATTGCGGGCCACATTGTTTTCCTTTCATGTGCTTCATTTTACAGCAGTTTGTTTCATAGTATGGCATATTGACTCTTTTCCTTGACCAATTTTTTCTCCCCCCTGAAGAATCTAAAAATTGGGTTTGTGTATGTTTATACAGCCAAGAACTTAATCTGCCTCAACGGGCGACGAGTCTCCCAGCTGTAGATGCGAAAATTCGCCAGTGCAGTTCAACCGCTAGCCTGGGGACTTTAACGTGGATCACGCAGTAGTGATACACGACCGCACGCCGGTAGGATGATCATCCAGATCGAAACGGGCAGGGGTGGGGATTGAGCTCAGGATCCCTGGGTTCTGCAGCTCGAGCTTTCGCTCCACGTGCTCCGAGCTGGTGTGTGCTAGCCCACTCGGCCACCGATCCCCCCTGAAGAATCTAAATAGATCATGTGAACTGCCTTTTTGAAAGTTCCAAATAATTTTCTTTTTTTAAATTTTGTTTCAGATATACTTAGAAGGTTGTATTATTTTGGCGTTTTGTTTCGGAGTAGTGGTTGATGTTTAATATTCATATCTTAAAATGATAAGAAAATGCCCGAAATCTTCCTTGGGGAACCTCGTGTAAAATCGCTGCTTGCGGAAATTGTTAGAGAGCTTTATATACCATGTTTCGCGTTGCCAACCATGGCAACGAAACTAGACCCATTTTAATCCACGACCACAATGGCTTCATAGGCCATCAACATATATCCGCCAGAAGAAAACATGCAACTTAAGAACTCAATATTATGCTTTGTATACCAACGATATTTTGACTGGAAGCCAGAGAAGTGAAATATATCCATATTCCCTCGAACTATGGAATCTAGAATTAATAAGGGTTTTCTCCCATGCATTGTTTGCTCTTGTTGTCAAAAAGCTAAAGGTATTACCACAGGTTCCCTTTTATTTATATCAGTGAGAAGTTTGGTCCTTCTTGAAACCAGGTCATATATTCGAAACGTTTTCGCTGACAGTCGTTTTTGAGCAAACTCAATACCGGAGGTAGGTAGCGTTTTGTTTCTAAGTGAGGGTTTAGAATAAATTGTCACCAACATTTGTCTTGATCTTCTTTTTTGCGTTAGGTGCGTTCAGGTGACTACTTAAAACATCCATTTGGTATTTTCTAGTTACAAGTGGTGTGAAAAACAAACGCAAAAGGCCTTCATTACCACAAAAGCACCTCAGAATTTTGTCTTCTACTTCCACTCTTACGAGAAAAATAATTACATTGGTTAAGGCGGGAAGCGCTTACCATCAGAGAAGTTGGATAACAAACCTTTTTGAAGAAAGTTCACTCAAGTTCGACCTTTGAGATCGCCAGGTCACACACGATATCCTATGCGAAATACCGTCCCATCTGTCTAATATGTTTCGGAAACAAACTGCACAGGTACTTTGTGTCTCTGACAACTACGAAGAAAAAAAAAAGAACAGGTCGTAATTTGTAGTCTTAGTCCCAGCAGGTATAACGCAACATTCCTAATTCAAACATTCCTGGCGGGCACCTGAACTGTTAGACTCGGAAATATGTCCAAATCACAGGGACGCTATTCTTAATATTTGTTTAGACCGCGATGCGTGCAGAGGTGCCACTTTGTTTTAGCTGGAGACAGGGGGTATGTTTTTCAGGATGAATAAAAACTCTCAAGGTCCCAATAAGCAGCCACAGCATACAATAGAAGAAAGCAACAGAACGTTTTGAAAACTCGAAGTGCGGTTCAAATCTGAGTACCAACACCGGCAATGTTGGCTCTCCTCTAAAAGCATTTGTCCCCCGACTGGACAAAGAAGAAAAAAAGAAAAGACAAAAAAGGAGAAAGAAAGAATAAACAAAGTGCAAGGCAAAGAGAATCAGAATAGTGACGTAACTCAACGATTTACGTCGATAGGTGGTCGTATTCGATGAATTCATCCGGAAACGGGTGCGGCGGTGGGGGGGGGGGGGGGGGGGGGGGGGGGGGGAGCGGCTCGTTGAGATCTATGTGGCGATCCCTGCCCTAGGCCGGAATGACCCGAAGGGGGTCGCCGTAAAATTCAATAAAGTGCCCATTGGGTGGTCGGTCGGGCGTACGGCTTGGTTCTCCCCTCGTCGGCTGAGGGAGCCCCCGACCACAAAGCTTTCGGCACCACGTCGTTCTGCCACTAGTACGTGTTTCGTATGAGAACAGGCGTCCGAGATGCTTGTGGTAGGATCTGGGGGTCACTTTCTTTTTTTTGTTCTTTCTTTACTTCGTGTTGTTTTCCAAGTGAAAAAACGTTATTTGTATGTGAAATGTTTAGTTTAATAAACGCATATGATCAAATAAAATCATATAAGAACCAAACAAGAGTACGTAAAAATTTTCAAGAATCTGAAGAGATGCTTCTTATCACTCCTTATATAATCGTATATTGTTCTTATATGTCCTTGTAAGCTTCTCATATGTTTTATATGATCTTATCGGGTCATAGGAATTTATTAGACTAAACAATTGTTATAGATATAAGATTTTTATCTTGGGTAAGGGACTTGCGGCATCGGTGCTTGGGGGCATTGAAAAATAGTTTTCCTGTATTGAGACACGCAAGAAGAGCAACATAATTGTAAGAGACCTGGGGAAATAATCGCAAGTGATAAATTTATTGAATGCACAGTGCCAAAGACGCTCATATTGGCCGAGGAACGTTTTCAGTACGATGATGCTCCATAGCGATCTTGGTGCCACTGGTTTTAATGACCCATTCGAAGCTTCGAAAGGGTCCGAAAGGGCAATCAACATGGCAACCGACAGCGATGAGTCAATCACCTTGAGAAGTTTTGTCGTTGATGTTGGTACTTGTTTCTGTCCGGTGAGCAGGTGGGAAGGCAACGGCGCAACTTTCCCAGATACAGTGACTTTAGTCACTCCTAGCTGTTGAATGTTTCTACATCTAATACCTTTTGAATATTGCAAGGCAAAGAATATACACAATACGTTAAAGTGGTGTTATGGTTTAGAGTATCTTCTCTTTTATTTTTATTTTGGAAAAGCGCGTGACTGTATCCCAGTCCTAATATTCTTTGCAGATAGTCAACATTGCGGAATTATTATATTTTTTTCTGGTGAGGTTTTGCTGAGAATAAATAGTGTTTACGAAAACAATATAACTTTAGCTAAGGTGGGGTACTAATAGTTCAACGCTATGACGATCCTTGAGAAGAAATGTTCATAATGCTGGTAGGAAGTTGAAGATATTGTAACGGTTAGATATTGTTTGTAACGGTTTCCTATCGTACACAATGCACAATTTATTTCGGAGAGATGAATTAAAGGTATATCTTTCTGGGCTTCTAGGTAGTATTAATAGCTGTTGTATTATTGCGGCTGATAATTGTTCAGTCGAACAAATGTAGGCCTATGTTCGACTGAAAAAAAAAAAAAATTTTTACATCGCCTTGCTGAGTGTCGAATGACCCAAACAGACGAGGACGATACGTACTCGCTCCATAAAATGTATACCGAGCTTCATTTCTAGTAAGAACTCGCGACAGAAGCTCATAATTGAAGTTCAGTGTTAAATCTACCGCAGCACCGTATGAAGCCCGCCTCTTACAAGCGGTGGCGCGCGGCGCATTTGCGTTCTTCCTTAAGACAGATGGGCAAACACTGGGTGGCCTCACCCGAAGCCAACCCCGTGCTTTCCGGGAACAAGAAGCCTTACTCTCGAGCCCGACCGACCGGTCAGGCCTCGCCTACCGAAGCGAAAAGCCGGCTCCGAAAGAGCAGCGTGCTTTTCAGCTATCGACTTACTCCGCTCTCGTCCTGCATGGGAAATCACGCAGCAGAAACGAAGCGGAGGTTCTAGGGGTCCCACGCCCGAGCACATGCATACGACGCGTCGGTCATGGTCCGACGCTTTGCGGATGATGGCACGGCCATACCGTCTATAGTCCTGTTTCACGGTGCGACGAACCTCAGCCAATCGGATTCCGTGTGGATGTCACGTGACCCTCGTAATGGGCGCAGCAACGCCAGGGACGCGTAGTCACATGATGCGTTCGCAGCGCCGGATTGGCTGGAAATTATTGGTAGCTTCCGTCGTGGTCCATCGCGAGATAACACGGAGTACGGGGGCATCTCCGGGGAGCATCCCGGATTAGATGGTTGAGTGGTCGGAGGGTGGCGGCGACCTCTTGAGAGTTGGCTGGGAGGTGATCGCGGGAAAGGTGACGACGATGTCTTGGGTGTTGCTTTGAGTGTTGCATAATGCGGCGGGCTTCGGCCCGAGTACAACGGGGCTTCAATGCGGCCGATTAGGGGTCCGCTTCTGGTAGTTGTCGTTTCGCTAAGTGGGCATTAGCTCGAGGAGATTGCTACGAAGGGCAGTTCTCGTAGGGAACACGGGCGCACTTAATTAATCGATAAGAGGGTTGACTCGTTGCCAAAGGGGAGAAGAAAGAGAAAACTTAATAGATGATACTAAGTTGCCGCGTTTTCTCAATGCATTCATTTGTATTATGCCGAGTATTGCATTCACTCTAACTTGATCGCACCAATAGAAGATCGGAGAAACTAATGTCCGATTTCGCAAACCATACTGATGTTTCTAGGAAGCATTTGCAGGTTTCGTGGTGCGTGTATTCAGGCATAAACCCCACTTATAGCCCTTGTAGGAACTGGAAAGACTTTAGGATAACATAACGTAATCATCCGTGTTGTCTCTATGTAATTATTTAAAGTTTCTTTTCGACAACGATGAAAGAAAACTAATCTTGTATTCTTGTCGTTTTAGGTAGGCGTATTTTCTAGACGTCCAGATGCTGAACTTGGCTACTGACAATCTATTTTTTTTACTGCGGAATATAATATTTATTGTTTTGTTTTTGAAAAGAAGAAAAAAGAAATTCTGAAGATTCCAATTTTCTGCTTGAGGAGTATATTTCATTTCAAAAAGCATACTGTACTGCAAGCGTATTATTAGCTTGCGCAAACTTTTTTATTTTGCGTAAAAAAGGTCGCTTCCGACACACAAAAAAAGAAACATATCAAAGTTCAGAAGTGCAAAATAGTTCACATCGAAAATGTTTCGGGTCTACGAGCCAACGATATGAGAAAGAACATCTCAGAGCCCCACCGGATGGCCGCACCCCAGCTTAACTTTAAAACGATGGAAACCTCTTTGTCTACTTTCACGCGACTAACTTGGCATACCATCAAATAGATCTAGGTATGCATCATCCACTCACCTGTGACTATAACATGACAATGCACTGCAATATCAGAGTGTGCTGCCCCTCCCCTTTCCCGGATTCTTGTCGTGCTGAGAAAATAACCAAACTTAAAACTAAAACGGAACTAAGCCATCAACTAATCGCTCTAACCAAACTCCCAACTGTACGTAAAGCAAGAAAGTTCTGCAAGAGTATGCTGTATCAAATGTTTGTGATCTCGCTTGCGAGTGCACCAGAATGCTCACAATTCTGACATTGGTAAATCTTACAATGGAAGGTATAAACTCAAATAATGGCACCGTCGCTTCAACAAAATTTACAGCATAACTTTACAGGACTGGACACATTGCCCCTATCAAGAAAAGATGATTTCCTTTTCTCTTGATTTCAGTGGTACTTGGCACCTTTCGGTTCTCTTGAAAAAATTCGGTTTATTGATAAAAGATGTGAATTATAAAATAAGAACTCGAGCAGGAACGTGTTTTCAACATAGGGGTACCACTTCCGGAAGTGAATTCGCAACACAAACTTTGTTTTCATTTTCAATGAGCATTGAAGATATTAAACGTTAATTGTCATGAGGCATTTTATTTTGACAAATTAATCATATAAGCATAGCACGCCATATAGCACCTAGGATGAATCTTCAAACCACCCATAATGCATTGTTTGCTTATGCCGTAATATTAAAAAAATATTCTATAAACGCCGGCAGTATTTGTGATAATTCCAACGAAATCACTTTATTCAATTTCGTCCCCCCCCCCCCTCTACGAGCAGGATCAGCAACAGCCCGAATATGGCAAAATAGTAGAAAATTAGGTAGGAGCGAATTTTGCGGCTTTTTTTGCTTTTGGTTTTGAACGCGTGATGCCTAATTGCGCCAATACACACATTTTATTCATTGGCTTCGAGGGCCGAATTAAATACTTTGATAGCTGCTATTTATTGTTCTCTGGTTTTGAGAGAATATATTCGCCTATGTGCATACTCCCTTACGTTGTCAAGCCAATAAAACTCAAGAGACGAAAGGCTAAAATTCTAAGCTACTATAACTACTAGCCCTCGAAGCGCGTTCCACTGCACAAGCTAACACGTAGAATCAACGAATTCTAAGAATTTTACGCTGCGCTTGTAACATGCCTTTCTGCTTTGCATAAAAAACACAAAGCAGGTAAGCAGAACCTAACTTCCGCCTTCACATCAGCGCACTTGGAAGTGTGATTTCGCGACAATTTTTCCAACATCCGTTGTTTCAAATGCTACTAAATTCTTAAATTTATTTGCAGCTTAAGTCACCGCAAGCAAAGGGTCTTGTACGTCTACAAAGGGACTTCTTGCAGCTGCCAGCTTGGCTGTAGTGCGTTCTGCAAATGCAACTTCCTCTTGACAGAATGGCAGACTTGCCGAGCTAAAGCCTGTTCTGGAAAAACTGGACATTCTTTTGTGAAAAAACCTCTCGATGCTGAAAATGAATGACCCTGTCGTAACAAGAAGTCGTTAAAAGACGTATCAGGAATAGCAAAAAGTAGGGTTGCGAGAACAGAGGTTCGAATCAAACAGCGCTGCCTAATTCAGAGCCTTCACGGTGCCAGGGAAAGCCACGACAACCGCTTCATATAACAGTGCCGTAGCCAGATTAGACACTGAACTATTATATTTAAACCACAATTCGCGAACCCTACAAACAAAATTGTTTCATCATAAGTGAACACGCATTAGGTGATACGAGCTGATGAGAACAATGAGAGAGCGCCAAAAACGCACCATCATGATTTTCGAAATTTTTCTTTACGGGTTCTATCATCACTGAACCAATCATAAACAGGAAAGTTTCGGTGACTACAGTTTTTTTTACGTTTCTTGTTTGGTCCCATTAGCGCGTAGCATTGGCTGCGTCTGAACTTAAGCCGAAACGAAGCACAGCAAAAATATGAAGTCTTTCGTCGGATGGAATCCGCTGTTTTGATCCATGTTTTCGAAAAACGCGTGCGCTGACTCATCACCTGGAAGCGTCAGACTGGTCTGTCTCGACGCAGCAGCGGTGCCGTCCAGGCGCTAGGCAACGAAGCAGAGACGGAGGAGGACCCACGCTCGCACGCCCCACGCTCGATCCCCGCGAGAGCGCCGAACAGCGACCGGCGACACGTTTCCCGGGCGCCGGACATGGTCGCCCGTAATTAATGGGGCGCTCGACCGGGACACGTGTCCGTGTGTAGCCGTCGTCGACGGCACGTCCTTCGACGCCGCCGCACCTGAGTCACGAAGGGCGTGAACTTCTGGAGATTCGGGTTCAGAGGTCGCGATTTCCAGCGTGGCGCACGGGCTGTTGGTCGGTCGCGGTACGGGTTATGAGTGTTAGTGAGGAACGCGAGCTAGACCACTCCGTCTTATAATAGTGTTGCAATAAATTAGGGTGCGTTGGTAGTCTATCTCTTTGTGGCAACAAACGATATATATATATATATATAAAGTAGTTCAAATTTAGAAATAAAACCTGTTTCCTTGCAAGGCTCATCATGATGTTAGGCTCTGTGGAACATCAGCCATCTGCATTGTGTTCTTATATCGAACTCTTTATTTCTTTTTTTGACTTTCCGTCTTTCGAAAACATGGAGAAAACTAGAAGCCCGCAGCTTATCCGCCACACCGCCGTATATGTTTTCCCGCGTCCCCATGTCAACGGATCGTAAGCTGGCTGCAAGCACACGCAAAGCTAGCCATAGGTAGATTCCATTTTCCAAATAATGCCTGTTGAATTCAAAGCGGCGATTCTCACCAAAGCCGAGCGCGCCGAAAGCGGGCAAGCGGTGGTTTGTCAAACCCTTGGTGGCTTCTAAAAGGTTTCGCGAAGCTCAAGCCTAAACTTTATAGAATTTTTGTATTGGTGTTTTAAACGTCGCGTTGCCAAACTCCCAGGCTCCGCCCAATTGTGGTGCTAACGTTCTGAATTAGATTCGAATGTTTCAGAACTAGACGTTTCCTTATTACGAAGTAATAATAATTTTATAAATATATGAACAAATGAAAATATTAGGCTTCTTCGTGGGAACGGATGTCATTTAACTCCATGTTTTCCAGGGCACTGTCGACCGCCAATTTCCCCATGAATTGTTTCAGGAAATCACCTATAATGTTTCAATAAGATAGCGAATAGTTCTGGAACTTTGGCATCTGATTCACACCAAGATAGCGCTACAATTGGGCGCAGAGCAAGCGTTCGGCAAAAGGTAAATTGTTTTCACGTAAAAAAAAAAAAAAAAAAATCCTGTAATTTCTATTCACCCCCTGTACATGCGGGCGTCCTTTCTCACGCCCGTGAACTCAATAAACGGATATCTTTCATAAGCACAATGTTCACAATAAGGTTTTCAACTGCTCAGAATGCATTAGTTATGTTTACCTCAAATATAGAGTGAACGGGGATGTTAAGTAGTTTCATAAAACACACATAAAGCTGGGTTATTAGAGCATATCTTAAAGCCGAGGAACTTTTCGATGCGAGGCAAGGAAGACAAGGCGAGGCAAATATATGGGGGTGTCTCAGCCAACGAGATCGATCCATGAAAGAATTATTCATATATTAATAATTTACACAAATCGCCAGCTCCAGTTTATTCTTTGAGGATTATGTGTTTCTAGCTCTGTATTTTTTCTAGCAATTCAGACAGTGTTGGCTTTCATTGTTTCATGAAAAAACATTCTAATTATTAGCTGTTTTTCTCAAAAGAGAAAGGGCATGAACGGATTAAAATATGTTTTATTTAATAACTAAATAAAAAAAAAGAGCATTCGCTACAACATTGCCGGTGACGATGCGCCGTTCTTTTTAATAACAATCTGAAAGACGGCATTCACGCCTAGTCGGCTCTTAAAATGTATCTTGTTTGTAGTGGGAATTGCACTGCGCAGAACACAAATAACAATGTACATTTAGATAAAATAATATACGCCATATTACTTCGTTTAGGGGCACACTTAGTAGCACTAGTTGGCGGCATACTGGTTAACGTCGACAGTACAGAAAGACGACATCGATAAGACCGCATATTGATAGGTGCTTTTCCCCCGTAGAAGAGCGACCCTGAGAAAGGTCAGTATAACTACAATCACTGGACCTGAAAAACTAGCGCCATTGCCTTCCCACCTGCTAGCCGGTCACAAACAAATACCAACATACAGAAGACAAACCCTCTGAAGGTGATTGGCTCATCGCTGTCGGTTGCCATGGTGATCGTTATTTCCGACCCTTTCAAGGCTTCAAAGCTGCGAAGGGGTCATTAAAACCAGCCACACTAAGGTCGCTATGGAGCTTTCATCGTACTGAACGCGTTCCTCGGCCAATATAAGCGTCGTTCGCACTGTGCATGCAATAAACTTATCACTCATGCTTATTTCCCCAGACATCTTACAATTATGTTGCTCTTCTTGCGTGTTTCAAAACAGTGAAACAATTGTTCAATGCCTCCAAGCACTGACGTTGCGTGTGATGGCGTTACGAAGATGTACAGCATCACACGCCTATCACCTCCTATCAAATCGCGTATGTCGAAATAATATTTGGGTAATAAGCGAATAAAATCGCTATTATGATTCAGCGCGTTTCAGTCAACACACACCGGTTGTCAGATTGTTTAACTACCTTCGGCCTGAAATCCTATAAATATGCCTGTGTGGCAGTAAGTTTTTTTTTTTTTTTAATTCTTTTTGATATCACTAAAGCCAGGCTCACACTGCTTACACATCATACATAAGACAGTCTGCATACATATTCGAACGCCAGTCACCGCAAGATCCCGGCTTCGAATGCCGCATCGCAATGAGTTCAAAGAGAAAACTTGGCGCGCGGCATTCGAACCATGCATGGGTACTGCGATGACTCGCGTTTGCACACTGTCTTCTGTACTTTGCATGAGCAATGTGGCCCCGGCTTAAGGGAGCTGTGGACCGAATTCTGCACTTGTACACAGCTCTGAGAGGGCCATTTCAAGCCCTTGGTTTTGTTTTTGTATCGTTTTCAGGCTTGTTTGAAGTAGTTAAAGCATCTCAGTGTACGGAGAACCCAACCTTAGCATTAGTAATTTGAAACTAAGATATCCTATATAGCCTATTTTAGCAGTATTAGCCGTCCATTTTAATTAAAAGTTTAGTATCAACGTAAAGGAAAAACGAACAACCACCAAATTCTCCCCGAAACTGAAACAGCATTAGCATATTCAGGAGCAGCTCTGACACCTCTATGTACGCCTTCCTATCCCGGCTCTCCAGAAGCCCTTACACGCACAAAAACCATATCGGAACATTTTTTTCAAAGCCTAGAGCAATATACAGGTCGTGTTTTTTTTTTTTTTTTTTCATTCTTACACATTTGTTTAAAAAAACACCGTGAAAGCTACACTAATGCGGTTTCTGCAGGTGGGTTATACAGCCAGGTGGACATTATGTGGGTGGCTAATCTTTGCGATACGTCGGCTAATTAATTAAAATTTGCTAATTAACTTTTAAATTAGTGAAAATAAACATATGGTTTCAACTAGAAACTTCTAGAGCATCGTCAAAAACCACAAAATCAACTATTCTTGGAAGGATATAAGACCGGGAAAGCATTTTACGGCGTTCTGTAAAAGCGCGCCATTTGGACGCTTTTCTAGATTTCGGTTTCTTATCGGAGCCCCTCACCGCGCCCGCGCTCCTGCTCCCCAGTGGCTGAGACGCGCAACACACGTGCGCCCTACTTCCCTCCATTCTACAAGGGAGGCGAGGGGGTGGATTCGTGCCGCAGCCACCGGGCAGCAGGACCGCGGGCGCGAAGATGCGCTTCGATAAGAAACCGAAATCTAGAAACGCGTCCAAATGAAGCGTCATTACAGAACGCCGTAAAATGCTGCCCCGGCCTTATATCTTGCTAAAAACAGTTAATTTAGGGGTTTTCAATGATGCTCAGGAAGTTTCTAATTAGAACTATATGTATATTTTTACTAATTAAAATGTTAATTAGCGAATTTTAATTAATTAGCCGACTTATCGCAAAGATTAGCTACCCACCTAATGTCCGCCTGGCCGTATAACCCACCTGCACAAACCGCATTAGTGTAGCTTTGACTGTTTTTTTAAACAAATGTGCAAGAATAAAAAAACACCCTGTACATTGTAAACACACTTTCGCGTCTCCATAAACAAATACGTGTACAGCTTACGCGCGCGCGCACACGAAAACCTGCAATAAAAAAAAAATCACTCAGACACACACACACACACACACGACCCCTGCTGTCGAAATAGATGGGCTCTGAACAATGTCGACAAGGCAAAGAAGGCTGCGAGCGAATACGGGCAGCACAGCATCGCTCGTCAACCGTCGTGCAAGCCGGGGTCGACGATTGAGGTCGTAATTAGGAGAGTCATTTCGAGCCCCCATCTAGAGCCTGCCTACCCTCTGACCTACTCTGGAATCCATCCGCCGCCCATCACTGTGGCTGGTGGCGCCATGAAGCTTCCGTTTCGTGACATCTCCGGTCTGAGCGCAATATCCACTTTGGGCTCACCACTCGGCGAGGTGCTGCGCATCTACAGTAGGGTTCTTCTCGCAATGTACCGCAGCGAACGCAGCAAGCCATCCCAGCCTATCCAGGACTAGGAACGTATCACGTGTTTGTGCATCCCGCACGTTGTTGCCCCTTTTCCAGAAGTCACGTGACACTCACACTACATTGAATTGGCTTCGATGTCCCGTAACCTCCTCAGTGTTCCGTCGAAAGATGAACAGCGTATAGAGTGGCGCCCGTGCTGGAAACTGAGATACTCCCGGAAATGCATCACATGGCCTCGTGATACGCGTTTCTCCCATGAGAAAGTTGGTTATGGCGAGTGAGGGTGTGACGCTGTTTTTGTGGATATTTCAAGCGGAGAGCTCCTTAAGGGGGGGTTGATCCTCCGACACGGATAATTACACGGCCGGCTGTCGGCGGGGCTACTTGCTGAGAAAAAAAACGCGGAATATTTGGGCTGTTAGATCAACTTCGCTTCATGTTTTGAGGGGTTCTGCATATTTCTCTGAACTTGATTTTTTTTTTCTCGAGATAGTTGTATGTTGTCACATGCTGTGGGTTCACATTAACGAGACGATTTGTTTCGCGGTGTTAATTAGCTCTAACTTTTAGTCCTTCCTCTACCTTATCTCCAAAGAAGTGAGCTGTGACTATGGACGAAATCTGTGTGACTTCGGCCAGGATTAAGAAAACTTGGATTTAGCTCGCCACGGCTCCCACGGTCGAGGCACTATTACGTAGAAGGACTTCGTTGGGAGCGGGGAAGGAAGGGGTGAAGGAGGAAGGAGATGCGCCTACGCGCCGAAAGCGCGAAACACATGTACGACGTAACTGTCCGATCCGACGTCCGACCGCGCAATACGACGGTCCGAGGCGAGGGTTTTCAACGCTCTCCGATGCTACGAAAACCCTCTCCCCCCAAGGTCATTCCGGCAGTCCGCACGTAGGATCGGACGGTTTCGTCGTACTACATGTGTTTCGCGCTTAAGAGAATCCGAATTACGCTTAAATAAACGGTAAGATGTTTCTGTTAGGCTCCGGTCTATTTTACTCACGTGAAGAACGTCTCCTAATCTCCGCGCGAAGTGCGGACACAAGGGCTGCCAGTACGGCCTTCTTATCACACGCACAAGAAAACGGGTTTGTATATGGGTAGTCGTTCTGCTGTCGTCTTTCCCATACAGCTGTTATAATGTACGCTAGAGGTTCAGCTGGCGCTAGTGTGCTGCTTGAAATTGAACTGCTGACAGCAACCAGTCGAAAATTGGCTTACTGTAATGCATTTCTACGTGCAAAAGCCGGTGCAATTTTTTCTTTGCGCTTGATTATAACGACATCCCGGATATATATATATATATAGATAAAGAAAATATAGCGTAGGATACCGAAGACTATAAAGTAATGAAGTCGCACTTCGAAACGTTGTTGGAGTTTTAAAGCATTCAGTGAGTGTGTTTTTTTAATGTCTTTTTTTACAATAAAAGTATCCAAGCGTGAACCACCTGCTGAGGAAAGAAAAAAAAATCTTAGGAAAATATTTTAGGGATACTCCTAGTGAGGAAATAGGAGGTCGTATAGCTATTATAACGCACGCTAGGGTTCAACGGACGCTTGTGTCGATGGCACTTCCGGGATGCAAATTGAAGCAGACATCAACCAGGAGCACCGCAAATTTGGCGGTGCTCCTGTGCATACCCATGAAGAAACAAACGTGCCTTTTGTCTCTTCGCCGGAACATGACTTGCATCACTTTTGTTGTGTTAGTCGTACCAAATTGCATGTACCTTTATTAAGACTGTAAAATTGTAATTAATTTAGTTACAGTATCTCTTCTCTGTTTATCAGTGAATGATGTTAAAGTTCCCTATATTTCAGGCCCAAAGCTGTGTTAAACAAAAGGTACGCAATATGAGCGACGCATGTAAGAAATGTAATAATCCGAATGTAGAGTATGTTCAAGGTTCGCTAGCATTCCGGTGATGCTCATATATTGCTAATATACCAGTCCTCTCACATATATCAAAATGACCCCGTCGTGCATGTTTACGAGTGGTTAAAAATATTCAGAACGTAAATAAAAATTGCGTGAGCTATGAAAACTGTTTTTAATATTCTATATGCCAAGCAGCTTTTATCGGGCACCTTTTGTTTTCTGGCTTCTCGCTATTCTTAAAGATTTCGAGTCTACGGATGGTCTTTTCAACGCAGAACAAGCATCTTGGTACATATACACGAACAGAGAAAATAAAGCAATACCTATTTATTGCAAATCGTACTTCATGAACTTGGCCTTCACTTTATTATGATCGTCTACATGCCCAAGGTGTAATTGATCCAGTGTTACTGTGTAGGACTCTCTTAATTTTCCAGATGATCTTCGTTCGCTAGGAACGTAAATCCCACACGCAGAAAAGCGCCGACGCCGTGTTCGGGCTAACAGTGCCGAACAGTGCGCATAACGGCATGTATATATATATATATATATGCAATGTAGTTGTGGCGCAGATTTTTTCTCGTCTTCGTGTTTAGTCTCAATATATCGATTGATCGATTGGAAGCATCTGAACGTGAGAAACAAGCGAGCCTGGCTCTGATGTCTGTTATGGTAGCTGTCCGCTGGGCACCGGAGATGGGATTGACATCCCAAACCTGAGAGTATGTTTTATAGTTAAAAAATTCAATATACATTTTGATCAGCCATCCGTATTTATGGTCATGAATTTTATTTATATTTCATTTTTTTGTATCTAATGCCAACCAGGGGAACAATTCAATTATTTGTGTTTCGGGACTGTCACGTCGCTTACAACTCCTGTGTTACTCGCGTATTAAACTAGATGACCGATATATTTTTGATTGCCGAGACACTTCTGTTTACCTGGCTAAGACACTAAACAACAATATTATAAACATATGTATGGAAGTAGAAAAGGGCATGTAGCGCACATAAGCATTCGAGCCGCGTTCTCTTAAAATTGACACGCAAACATTAGTGAACATGAAGGAAACCTCGTCCATTACCGCGAACTAAGATCAATTTGCTGAACTAAAAACAAATATCTTATATTGCTGTGAAGAATAAGATGATTAGCGCATTTGCAGATATTTGCCTGTGATATAGGAAATCAAATTTAGGAGCCCCACGTAGAATCACTTAGCTTCTACAAGTGACAAAACTTAAAATAGAGATCGCTTACAACAAAAAAAAAGCGTTTGCGTTTGCTGTAGCATGAAATAGTCCTTCAGTGTGGTTTGAACATAATTGGAACCATGCCTCACATGTTCCAGAAAAACAGTCAAACTAAACTCGCCTGAGGATTTTTTTTTTTTGCGGCATTATACGAGTATATGCAATAAAAGAAAACAACATGACAGAAACAGGTCACTCTCACGCTAACCTCGAGTGCAACACTTAACTGCTTTAAGGTCCATTGGTCTCTCACAACCGTTTGAAGTTCATGGTTGGGAGACTGCTGTGTGTTGTGGAAAGGACCTTGGAATTTAGGTCCACCCAAAACTCCGTTTCCCCACGTATACCTACTTCACACATACTACCAAGTTTCAGGGTTCCATGTCGGAATCGGCTGGAATGCCCCGCCCCGCGTTTTTTTTTAATCTTTTAAAGGGGCCCTCCGGAGCGTTCTGCGATGGTCTATTTATGACGGATACTCAATCTACAGGCCCTAAGGATCCTAAATATCATAAAATTACCGTCATGCGCGGCGAATTTTCCTACCAAAATTGCTATCAAAGTCCCCGGCACGCCCCCCTTTTTGAGATGACCCCGGAAAACGGGAGGGGCATCCCTTTACGCGTCAGCCAATAGCAAGCGAAGGATTCCGGCGTCACTGTGCGTCACCAACGCAGCCGACCGCCGACCCGCGGAGGAATGTCTCGAACAAGCGCGGACCGTCGTCAAGGAGCCCGGACTTTGTGCTCGGCAGTCGTCGTTCGTCGCACCGCATCGTCGCGCTGCTACTGCGATACGCAGTCGCATTCCTTAGATGACAATGAAAAGTTTGACTCGTTGACGCGGAAGGATCGCAAAGCTGGCTTCGGAGTCGGGATCCACGGGAAGAAGGAACACGTGTCCCGCAAACGCACGCCTGCAGACGCCCCGGGAAGCAGACGAGCCGACGCGCCGACGCGTCACCCTCTAGCAACAAGTTTGCGGGGAGAAAACATAGTTCGCTGGTTTTGGAACGATAATTGCGGACTATGTTTCCCGCACCACAATCAGTTTAAGTTTTTCTCAAACTCTAATTTACAACAAGTTTAAAAAGTGTTGCAATAATAACGTTCGCATTCACCGCGAGATGCAGCATTTCCATTGGTCAAGTTTTAGCGATGGGCAGGGAATGGGGGATTGTCTTCCAAGGGAAAATAGGCCCGATATATTTCTACTGCCATCTGCTTAATAATTGGTTTTGTAATCTAAAACTTTTTATGCATATTAACATGCATCTACTACGCAATATAACAGCATAAACAGACGATCGCAGAAAGCTCCGTAGGGCCCCTTTAAGGTGCAGCTCTTGGGCGCTCCTTCCCGTGTTTCGCGGCGTCGCCGTCGGCGTAGCCGGGAGCGTTGCATTATGGGACGTCACATACCTAAACACGAATTCAATTTCCTGCTAAATTTAGCGAAGAAACTGAATTGGTGTGTACGCCTGTGACGTCCCATATTGCAACACTGCACATTCAGTTTTCCCGCTCAATTTAGCCGTAAAACTGCCGTCACATGACCTCAACAACAATTCAGTTTTCCCGCTAAATTCAACGGGGAATTGAACTGGTGTGGAGGTGACGTGACGTCAATTTTCCCGCTAAATCTAGCGGAGAAACTGAATTTGTTATAGGTGACGTAACACTTAGTCATGTGACATCATCTTCCCGCTAAATTTAGCGGGGAAACTGAATTGGTGTTGAGGTCACGTAACGTCAATTTTTTGGCTAAATTTAGCGAAGAAATTGTGGGAGAAGAGGAGGTGATGGAGGAGAACGAGGAGGAGGAGGGGGAGGGGAGGAGGAGGGAAGGACGAGGGAGGAGGAGTGGAGTGGGCGGAGGAGGACGGGAGGGTCCTCTCCTTTTCCCTGCTCCTCCTCCGTACCCTACCCTCCTCCTTCTCCATTCCCTCCCCTTCTCCTTCGTACCCTCCCCTCCTCCCCTTCTGTACCCTCCCCTCTTCCTCCTGCGTACCCTTCAGTCACGGTATATCACAAAATCAAAATATCTCAAGAGCTGCGCTCTAATTTCGCATTACAGGGATTTGTAAACGTCTTTTAATTTTGTATGAAGCGATTAGCTTTTTTAGAGTCTTCAGGATATTTCGAGGTATGTTTTTGGCCTTTTTTGTTAAACTTAGCGGAGAAAATGACGTTACATGACTTGATGTCACGTGACCTATACACAAATTCAGTTTTCCCCCTAGATTTAGCAGAAAAATTGACGTCACGTGGCCTCAACACGAATTCAGTATCCCCTCTAAACGTGGCGGGTAAAATTGCGTCACGGTTTGACGTCGCGTGACGTAAACTCAAATTCAGTTTACCAACTAAATTTAGCGAGAAATTCGACATCTGACCGACTGCCGCTCTTTCAATTGTGTCTGCAGCTAGCAGCTTAATCAAAAACGTCGTTGGTTGTGCCTGCATTTTTTTTATCTTTCTTTTTCAGCAGCTTTCGACGGTGAGGCACGTTTTGAGTGTAAATGCGACACCGAAGAGTAAATATTTTATTGGTACAAATATACACTGAATCGGCGTATATATATCACTTCCTAAGGTGGCACTACAAATATTTGATAATAGCCGAAGTTTATATTACATTTAGGAAGTATCATTGCAACACGCTGAACTACAAGAAAAAAATGAAAGACGTTTACAACACCCTGTACAGGCCGAGTTGGAGCCCAACTCTTGAGGAGGAGGAGGGAAGGGTACTGAGGCGAAGGTACACCCCTCCTCCCTCGTCCTCACCTCCTCATCCTCCATGCTACTCCTCCTCCCCTCCTCCGTCCCCTTGGTCCTCCTCCTTCACCTTCTCCTCCCCTCCTCCTCCCCTCCCTCCTCCCCCCTCTCCCATTCTCCTCCTCCCTTTGGGTGGAGGAGTCACGTGTCTTGGGGGTCACGTGACCTCGGGGGGGGGGGGTGGAAAGGGGGGTCACGTGACCTTGGGGGAGAGATCACGTGACCTCGGGGGGAGGGGAAAACTTTCCGCTAGATTTAGAGAGAAATTTTTTTCTTTTAAATTTTGCGGGGAAAATTTTCCGCTAAATTTAGCGGGGAATTTTTTCCGCTAAATTTAGCGGGAAAGTATTTCCACTAAATTTAGCGGGGAAAATTTTCCGCTAGACTTAGCGGAAACATTTTTCCGCTAAATTTAACGCGGAAGTTTTCCGATAAATTTAGCGGGTAAAATTTTTCGCTAAAATTAGCGGGGAAACTTTCCCGCTAGATTTAGCGGGGAAATTTTTCCGCTAAATTTAGCAGGGAATTTTAGCGGCTAAACTTAGTGGGCAGAATTTTCCGCTAGATTTAGCGGGGAAAATTTTCCGCTAAATTTAGTGGGAAAATGTTTCCGCTAGATATAGCGGGAAAAGTTTTCCGCTAAATTTCGCGCCGAATTTTAGCCGCTAAACTTAGTGGGCAGAATTTTTCGCTAAATTTCGCGGGAAAGATTTTTCGCTAGATTTAGCGGGGAAATTTTTCCGCTAAATTTAGGGGGTAGAATTTTCCGCTAGATTTAGCGGGGAAATTTTCCGCTACATTTGTCGAGGAATGTTTTCCGCTAAACTCATCAGGGAAAATTTTCCGCTAGATTTAGCGGGGAAATTTCTCCACTAGATTTAGCGGAGAAATTTACCCATCATGCACCGCGACGCCGCTCAAGCCAGAAACGGGCGCCTAAGAGCTGCGCTTTAATACAAGATGGCAGCTCAAATGATAGGAGAAAGTTTAGCAGTTGAAAATGTTGGTGGAATTATACAACGCTGAAGTAATAAATACACAGTCGGACGTCACAAAGACGTGCCGCCGTGTCTGTTCCTTCTCTTATTATTTCAGAAACGTACACTGCGCGACACTGTTCACGCAAACTCGTTTTTGGTGTTTCTCACATTTGGTTTTACAAGGGTAGTGGCGGGAACCTCAATTTACCACTTTGGTTATTGCCCCATTGAGCACTTTAAAGGGATGCTGACCCGAAATCTGGATTCCCCAAAACACGCGGCAAAAGCTTGCAACGGGATGCTACAAACACCGAAACATCACTCATACAGCGATATCTCGAACGGATAACCGTATGTTTTTTTTTAAAAAGAGGCGCATTTGGCAGGAATGTTGACGTCATGTTTCTCCGAGAAAGAGAGGGGACGGCCTCGCGTCTTCTCCGCCTCGCGGCCTTGAGGGAGCGAAGCGAAGAGAGGAGGAAACTAGGTAGCTTGACGTCACGCGCACCGTCGGCCTGGTTCACTCTCGGCTTTTTTTTCCAAAAATACGGCCGTCCATTCGAGATATCGCCTTACTAGTAGTGTTGTAGGGATTGTACGTCCCGCCTACATCTCCAGCATTGTTTTTTTGAAATCCAAATTTCGGTTCACCATCCCTGTAAACAAATTCAGTAGTTTTCATGAAAGACCTTCAATACTGTGGGAGATGCAGAGAAAACCGCGATGGCTTGTTGGGGATTGTACACAGCGCGACACTGTTAGCACGAACAAGCAATCGCTGGTTTTTCCAATTTTTCTTTTTGGAGCCAAGGGACGCCATTCAAGTTAGTATTGCTACGGCAAAAGCTCATTTAGTTCTTTAATGTAAGCGATAAACTTTGTGCTCGCTAATGCTATTTAGACGTAAAATGCGAAAATGCGCCGATGTTGTGTTCGCGCTAACAATGTCGCGATGTGTACATTATAGGAGGTAGCTTCGGATGCGTAAACTTATAGCAATAGTAATTCTTTCGCGATGTATTCAGGATCACACGCACACCGTGACTCAGTGTTACGCGTCTCACTTTTTGTGCGGCACATACAGCTCTGATATCGTCACGTTAAGCTCTTAACTTCAGCGCACACTTACTCTTGCTTGCGGCTTGCCCAACATTTTTAGGCTTTGCCGCAAGGTACGTGCTCGTGCGGGGAAACCGACCACACGCACACCCGACTGTAAGCAGGTTGGGATGAAACACCCATCTATGCACAGACCCTAGAATTTCATTAACACTATATTATACCTAGTGTCACCTTAAGTTCAAATGCAGCCGACGCTACGAGCTAATCGGACCAATCAGGCAGCACCAAAAGTGCAAATCAATGGGTCTTTCTCTTTTTACGATTGCTTAAGCGATGATAGAACCCGTACAGAAACATGACGAACACCATGATGCCGCGCTTTTGACGCTGTCTGATTCGTCCGATTAGCTCGTAGCGTCAACTGCGTCTGGACTTAAGATGAAACGAAGTATAGTCGCAATTATATCGTGAAAGAAACGCGTAGCTAATAATTAACGGCGACAATCATCTGCGAAGTTGGGTGATCCATGAAATCCATTAGTTAAGGATGACGGTATACATGTGTTTAGAAAACATTGAAGAGTCGTGCGGGGAATGAAGATCAAAAGAGTCATTTATTCAATGCCGTCCCCCTCCTATATAACCCCACTGCGCACTACGAAGGGGAATCGGTATGTGGTAACTGCAGTCAAAGATTTGGGGCATACAACTTAGGCTGTACGCGTGAAAAGTAGTCGAATTTGCACAGAGGCAGGGCATAGGACTGCGGACCGGGAAGTTTTGAGTTTGATTCCTGGTGGGATAAGCTTTTGTTTTGGTTTAGTCTTAAAGAAGTTCGTATGCGCATCGTTTTTATAGGGTTTTTATGGCACCCAAACCGTTTGTGCTGACATGCCCCGCGTAGGTCCTGCGCAGCTTCACTCAGAGGCTGTTACATTTTTACACGTATGTATTTTTGTTTTGTTTTCAAGAATTGTATGCTCTATAAAAATGTTATCCCACACAAAAAAAAATATATTGCAACAGCGGAAACACTGAGGCCCGATGCTCGACCATTAATGACAAGCTCTACATATTTTCAGCGTCCTTGCTTAGAGGGTTATTAATGCTGTTCTCGTCAAAGTGCTTGAGTCCACTGACAATGCATCAGAATTTAAAACAAATAAATAAATAAATTGTATCTTGAAGTCATCGTTCTTGCGTCTTTGCACTCGCGCTCGGTTGGGCTTCATATTGCGAAGATTTCGATTGGCTCACCAGGCGACCCGAAGTAATGTCAACTGACAAAAGGACGAACAGAAGAAATGATCCCTCAAAATGCATTACATTGAGAAAAAAAAAAAACGAAAACAAAAACGAGTTGCATAGAATGAAGGCATGTCGCTGTTTCTGAGGCACACTCATATTTTAGACAGTGAATTCGTATTCAGCCGGTTTCTGATGTAAACAACTTACATAATACCTTTGCATTTGGAAGCGCCGGCAGTAAGGCATTTTGTTTTGTTTGCTTCAAAACGTTTGCGACTTTTATGTGGCGTTTTGAGAGGAAGTCCATTTTAAGTTCGACTGAATGAAAATCGAAACCTATCATAGCTTACTCTATAAATCGTGTTTTGTAAGAGGTCTTGAAAGTCAAACGTCGAAAGGAAAGAAAGAAAACTGCATATATTTGGTGAAAGGAAGTATGCATTCTTCCGTAGATCCAACCTGAAGATGCAAAATGTACCAGAAGTTTACATATTTATTTAGTTGAGCGAATGGTGACTTCATCCTTTGTACTTCACTGAAATTAGAATATTTTTTTCTCGTGAGTTTTACATTCTTACGATACACAAACAGGGTAGCACAACATAAAATAATTTCTGGGTTGCCTTTAATCAGTTAACAAAGTATTGTTATCCTGGTTTATAATGCAAAATCAGAGTAATTGTCCCCTTCAACATTTGCACACACGTCTTTGTAAATAAATTCCTTTTGTATATGATCGCAGCTTTTTTGGAAATATAATAAAATAATATTTGACTCAAACGAATCCATACAAGATTAGATTGTGGTTACTAGCTTAGCGTCTTTCAGAGAAAAAATAAACGACCCCTCGTACTCTTCACAAACAAAACAAAAAGTCTGAAACTAATATAGCGAAGTATACTTTGTGATTAAACTTATTTGCACATTTCGTAGTTTTCAGGTCGGCTTCTGTATATATATATGTATATATATATATATATATATATATATATATATATATATATATATATATATATATATATATATATATATATATATATTTTATTTATTGATGCTACCGGCCGCCGTAGGGCAGCCAATGTAGGTATATACATATATATATATATATATATATATACATATATATATGATGAGTATTGTATACAAAGGTGACAACTAACAGAATAAGAAAACTTATTTTATTAGGGCATGCGAATTCGTCCCCATTATGTACATTATATTTTCATACAATCTAGGCCTGATCGTTGTATAGAGCTTGGTGTCACGACGCATACCGTTTCGCATATTTTCTTAATCGGCGTATTTAATTAAATATCTGCTTACCTGGTTAACAATTTTTGCACACAGAAATGTTGAAAGGCGTCGACCACGCAATAATCCGGGTTGTTCGCAAAAAAAAAAAAAAAAAAAAGCAGTACTTATAAGGAAGCTGCCATCGATTGATCTTTTTAGCATTATTCTAAGTTTTGTATTACCCCCGAAATAACAGTATATCGATTTGTCCGGAAAAGTGTCGTTCAAGGGATTTAAAGGTGACGTACAGAAGGTGCACTAAGTGTGTTTCTGGATGTGTTGATTCAACTAGTGTTCTATTTCATAAAGCAGAATATACACCGTCTACCAAACAACGTAGATTCTGTAGCCCTCTGACGTCAAAACGGTTGTGTGGGGAAATCCGCGAGAATAACGGTAACGAGATTTTTTCTTCGAGATTATTACAAGCGTGTGCTACCTTCACGCGGAGCTCGGACCTATCATAATTTGTTTTAACTATACTGCTTTTAGTGTCTTCTCAGTTGGATTCCTGTGGGTCATCATAATTGTAAACATTATTTGTTCTCCGGGTGCTTTAACATTGATCGCAGCTTATTAATTCTTTCTGGTACAACCAGAAGATTCCGCATGACAACAACGAAAGAATATATTGTTAAAAAATAGGGGCGGTTTTCTTTAAACGGAGTAAGTAGTAAGGTTAAAGAAGTCGTATTTACACAATTCTAATGTATGATATTTCATATAATTTATAACTTTATATATACCCTCCTCTTGTGTACTTGCACGTACAGCGTCACTGAATCTCAAGAGGACAGAGTTTAGTTAGAAAACGGGGGTACTAGTACGACGTATGCACTTTGACCAACTTAACATTTTATTTTAGAAAGTATTTTACGGTTAGCAAATACATTTTGCGGTATTATATATTCCGTGTTTTAAAAGCATTTCTGACCGTGTGCCTTCAATTTTGATTAAGCACATATACTCCAGTGTATCTTGAAATAGCACTTGAAAACGTTTTAGATCGTATTTCTACTAATCCTGCTACAAATTAACACAAATAGTAAACAATATATAATATTGTTATACTTTTTAAGGGCCCCTTAAGAAGTATTTACACGAAAAAGAAATCCGCGAATTTTCTCCGCGGAGCGCGCATCATGTGAGACATACGTCATCCATTCTTGACGCCTCGCGGCGCCGTCCTCCTCCTTGGCGGAGGAGCGGAGGGTTCGTTCTGGCAACACGAGCGCTTGACAGGTGGGCGGCGCAGAAGTTCGCTTTTCGCTGCTCTTAGCGATCGCTTTTGGCCTCGTCTGGCCACAGGGGGCATCGCGCACTTCTCGCGCACTTTTCGCGCGCTTCGGACTGTTGTTGGTCCACGTGAAAGGACAAAGTTAAATCACGACGCCGCGTTATTTTTCATTTCCCTCGTTGGAGCCCTTCTCGGTGTTGTGGGCCACAAGCAGCGACCTCTACTGGAAGACAAACGTCAAGGCGTCGATATGGGAAAACAATTCCCGGATAAATTATTCCTTGGCTCCCGCAATTTGCGCCGTGCACAGTGATTGAGGGACGTCTTTGTTCAATGCATATATGCACACTGCAGCTGCTGAAATTAAAAACACTATCAGAACCTCGAAGGACGCCTCATGTTTGTTGCCTGCTTCTTGTATTCGCGGACGGACGCGGGCCAGTAGTTCAACGAAAACCGTAAAAACGTCATGGGGCACTCGAAAGAGTCTTCGATATTCGGCATTGTCTCTTTCGAGTAGATCTTGGTACAACTGGTTTTGTATCGCGACTTCCTTGTCCTACATCTAGCCTTTCGCCTGACCATCTTTTAGAAGGTAGAATTTCGTCGTCATCCATTTCCAGCATCGCTGCTGCCCTTACGGCATACCTTCGCGTTGTTGTTGAAAAAGCGATCGCTAAATTCAACTGGTAACACTCATATCCCTCACGGCTCCCTGCCGTCTGTGTGACTGGTAGAGCTGTGGACGGAGTTTCACGGGTTGTTGATGTCATAACATCCGTCTACGGAGTTCTCCTTCGTGCGAATACGCCTTTACCAGCACGGACACGTTACAAAGCACGTTTGGAAATTTCTTAAGGAGCCCGTCAACTTGAGGTAATATGACGTACTTTTTTAATCTCACGAACCAGACTATCAGTGAGAATTTTGCATCTTTTCCCCGTATTACGTGCCCACGTTAATGCGTCCTATTCATATTATGTACGATTTCGAGGCAAAAAAGGAACCACAATACCACGCAAAAAAGGGAAGGTTGATAGTCGTTTCTACGTCGAGAAGCATCCCATATTTCTGCACAATTACGGTCTCGCAAGCGCTCTGCGAATGCGCAGTTACAAATGTATTGTCAAGACAAGCAGCGGCCGGCCGGCCGACACGACACGGGTTTTAACTTGCGCAACCGTCAACTCCATTCGCTTAACACGCATAAACGCGCAGAAACACCGAGCCGCCCTAATTATGGAAACCCGGAAAAAGCGCGAGGCGGGAAAGGCCAAGACGTCCGAGGAGAAGGCAGCGACGGAATATCGGCTATTCGTATACCATTCAGGCGGGAAATGCGAGACGTTAAGTAGGATCGCGGAGGCGGCGATTTCGCCCCCTCCTCTCTCCGACCGAGGTTCGTGTTTCGGCGGTCGCGGGAGGGGGCCTCCGCAGATCAGGCCACTTCGGTCAGTCGTTAGCCGCGCCGGCGGTATTCTGCGCGGCCGCTGTCCAGGCGTCGGCGGACCGGCGTGTGGGTGCCGGCCGCGCCGGACTGGCCGCTTAGGGAAACGACTTCCTGGCGAGAACGACAATCTCCGCAGCCAGAGCGCGCGCGCGCCTCGCTGGGACTCTTAACGACGGCGCTTGATGCTATCGGGCGCTGCTCGGTACGGCCTGTGCGCTTCTTCCAGAGATTCGGAAGAAACGCGCGTGCGCGCGTGTTTCTTCAATGTAAGCAGTCTTGGGAGTTTGGTTTAAGCTACGTAAATCTGTGGCCTTGTTTTTTGTTGACGAGATGTCCGTGAATCTAGGCTGAGTTCTGTGGTGTGGCCCAGCGTTATGGTGAGAGAGTGGTGGAGGAGGTTTACTGATGTTGTTCGGATTCACTTATTTGTTGCTTCCTCAAGTCCGGAAGACATTACATAGGGGAAGAGCTGGACAAATATTTGGGCAAAAACAAAATACAAAGTACGGGCTAGCCACGATCAATGAGTACTTAATTATTAATGGCAGACATAAAAGGCTGCCATCAATGGTACTTCCAGACCTCCTTAAATTTCGGAACATAAAGTTATACATATCATAGGTTCATCTAGGTTGCCAAGGGTTGCACTCCGATACGGAAAAAAATAGTCTTCTTGAAAATGAAGGAATGGCAGCACTCGCCTATTGATGATAGTATCTGGCATAAGGTTATTTTTTTATTGGTTGAATCAGCTCCCCTCTTTTGTCTCTAAAACATAAGCATGTAAATATAAAAAATATACATATATTATGTCCTGTAATCACAAAAAGCCATGCATTTCTTCTTCTTTCTTTTTTTTTTTGTTGCGAAGAATACTTTTCTATGTTTACTTCGTGAAGCTCAGATAAACATTTTCTACTACGGAGACAGCTCTTCCACTTTGCGTCACTCTAACATTTTATAACATCTGGAAAAAGAATTCCACGCTTTAGCATGTTTATTTTATATCATAAAACTTTTGGTACATCATGTATGATCACACCGAACGCACCGCGAAGACGAACAATGGCTTTTGTGAGAACTGCTTTTCAGAAAACAAAAAAAAGCAATACTATTTTTTTCCCCTAAACAGAGCTTTCTGTCAACCTAACCTGACACAATCGCACTCTGATTCGATACACCGAGTAACCGCAACGTAGGTGTAAGTTACGAGGACCTCAAAAATTCCCGAGACTAACCCTCCAGGGCCTTTCGGGCACCATCTCCCCCAACACCAACCACGCAAGAACCCACGTCCTGACCAAAGACTTCCGCAAGGATCAGAAGGTTTCCGCAGACAGCCATTTCGGACCGCACACACACGCCGTTTCGCCACCGCCCTCTTCCCTTCACTGACCCGTCGCCGTCTCCCCGGCTCGGTATCCATATTGATTGTACAGCGCGGGTCTGTGGACAGCCAAGCGGGCAGCAGGAAGGAACAGGCACGCGGAGGGGAATAGCTTTTGGTCATTCCACCCCCCACTTCGTCTTCTTTCTTGCGTGGCTCTCCCTCCGCCATGCGGGGTTCTGGACGGTCCTTCCCTCGGCTGCCCTTTTATTTTTCAGGCGACCGGATATGGTTGACGCTGGCCGGGAAGCAGCACTTCCTCCCTTGGGGGTCCTAGCCACTTTCGGGGTCGAGCTAAGCCCACTGCCGTCGTCGCTGCGGCCCTGCCGCTTGCTCGGCTGGGGAGGGAACCAGAAATTATTCCGGCGTTTGAGGGCGGTAGTGGCTGGAACGGATCCTTTTTTCTCGGAAGAGCGAGAAGTGTGTGTCCGCTGCCGTCTTTGCAGTACTGCGAGTCGGCAGGGAAGAGATCCGCGGCTCCCTCCTCTGCCTATTTCTGTGGGTTTAACTGCTAGAAAAAATACTGTAATATGTGAGAACACAGTACAGAAGCTGTTAGTTTCAGTAGACATAGATGTGGTACGCTAGCTGACAGTAAAATAAAATGTACAGATTGTAGCTGAGTAGCTAAAAATTAAAGAAGTGGGAATGTTTGTAACATTGCTTGCCGTTGTAAATGAGCTTGTGAAAACTAGACTATGTATGTGTACGTGAATTCAAACTGTGTGCCCTTTCCACGCAAACCTGAAGCAGTACGAAGCTTATCCCAGACACGCACGGCGAGACTTGTCGCGCTGTGCTTTGCCTTGTGAGTTGTAGGGAAAGCAATGCCGGAAGAGAAGAGAGTCAATATAAACAATCAAACACGATTTGGTTTTTGTTTCTTGCGAAAAAGGACTTATATAAAATGTAATCATTCAATTGTAATTCACGCCAAATAGTCTGCTTTCGTTTGTTGTGATCAAAGGATGATGTCACATTCAATGACAAAATCGCAGTGCTAAACTTCAGACGCATTAATTCACAAATTGGGGCGAACACGAAAGATTTCGGCACCAAGTCTCGGTGGTGAGATGTCAATGTTTACCACGTCGCTTACGCGCTCGCCATTACCGCTACTACGCTACGTGTTTCTGTTCCCCGAGGAAGAAGTCCAGTGACTCTAAATCAATACACATCGAATGCTGCGTCGACATTTTTTTCGCGGACAAGACCCCTGCCCTTATCTCCAGGTCAAAATAAATAGAAGCCGTCCTGAAACACGGAAACGAACGCCAAATCCTTCCGTTCCTGCCACGACCAAACCCGCCTCCGCACAAGGGTCCATTACAGCTTGCTCCGAGTGGTTCAAACGGCGGAAGCACGCGGTTAGCCGCGCGTGCGAGCGCCTGCGTGAGTGGAGCCAGCTTCACCGCCACGCACGGCATCCGAGCCTCCGATGTCATTTCGAGAGGACTCGCGGCACACCCGTTCCCCGCAAGCCTCGACCGCCGCCTCCGGTCACTGGGCTGCCCTCCCTCCACTCGGCGCGCTTGTGCAACAGTCCTGTCACGCACACGAGCGCCCGAGCGCTGGGCCACCCCGTGGTCGGAGTGCCGTCGCCCCCTTCCCCCCACCTCCTCGTCCCCCTCCCCTCATCCCCCAGAGCGGTGTTGTCTAGCGCACCCCCTCTGCACCCGTCGCCTCCCAAAATCCCTCGGTCGCCTTTCCGGGAGCCCTTTGTTTACCTTGGAAGCGCAGATTTGCGGCCGTGGGGAGTCGTTCCCTGCTCTCCTCCCCGACTCGCGGCAAACATTGATATATCTCTCGAGAAGCTGTCGGGACGATTCTCGAGCCATTATCAGCGCAACCTGCTTCCCGGATTTTCTTTGAATACCCTACCCTCCCTCCCCATCCCGCCTTTTCCGTTGTCCTATTGGGGATTTTACTGATGGCTTTAGCGGCTCCCCCACTCCACTGTGGGGATTCTTGCGAGCTTCGTTTGTTTTCGTGTAATTTTCTTCATGTTTGAAGCCGCCTTTATCGGATTTGGTAACTCCATCGATCAGTACCAATTTAGAATTTTTTTTTTTTTTTTATAGTATATATTTTAGTATTACACGTATGATACGCTCACCTTGGAGGTAGGCTCTGTGACGTAAATCTCTGCGCAGCAGAAGAGAACGTTCCCGAAAACTAGGTACTGTCCAGCAGGTCAAAAAAGTGACGGGAGACACACGTCGTTTGCAGCGAGACGGTGGCGATTGTTCGCCTCGGCCCGCGGAGATCCTCTTACCGCTTGCGTGAATTATTGAATTGATCGTGGGAGGCAGGGGAGGTCTCGGTTTTACGGGGATTAGCGTGGCCGCGGCCACCACGCTGCGGATAATCCTCGACCCGTATATCCTCCGCATCCGTCTCTTCGCCTCCGCATGGGGATCAAGAAAGGGGAAGAACGATATTTTCGAGAGATTACGGCTATCATCCTCGACAGGAACGATGCTGGTGGCGCCGGCCGGCAGGTCGGTGACGTATAGTGGTGATATATTTTTTTGGTGTGCCCTATTCTTTTATTTTTTTTTTAATATTTTGGGCATTTTGATTAGCTTGGGGGTCGTTTTTTTTTTCCTGTCGGGCGGTGCTTGAAGGTGCGTTGGTCGTGATAGCGGTACTGTGCGAGCACGTGGCGCTTTGACGAATAAATGTTCATCAGTCTTGCTACACAGCGTGGAATGACGCCTAATCCTTACGGATTTGTTTTCGCGATAGAAAAACATTTTCTGTTTCTTTTTTTATTTTTTTTTTTGTATACTGGAATAGCTTGGTGTAGATTTGTCTCAAGTGGCGGAGGGGAGTGACGTTTTGGACGATGCATTGAAAGAACATCTGTGGCTGTTGATAAATAAAATCGGATCAATTTATTAGAGCCACCGAGAGATATCGAGTGTAGTCTGAGCAAGAACTGATAAGGGAATTAACGCCACTCCGAATGAGGGCAGTTGAGCAGTGCTTTGTATTTTATAATAATTTTAAACGCTGTATACTAATAAAATATACCAAACGTGAGCAGTATTTTGTAGCCGAGGAGTGTCTATATATATAAATTTGAACCAACCCCGGACATATTTGAAAGCCTTGAACTGTTTATAAAATATTAGGATGTGCCATCATCCTGCGTAAAAAGTGTGCTACACTTTGACTTTCATTGGCATAGTGGTGAGTCGCTTGGCAGGAGGTTGTTTATAATTAAAGTTGACTAATATCGGCACGCCTGTCTAACTTCTGTTTTTTGCATTTTGTTTTTTTGCAGGTACGTGAACATTTGCCAAGTGCCGTTTTTAAGCACGCTGGTTCGACGCAAAAGTGAGTCCATATTTGATTCTTTACAACTTCATTATTCCGATTATTATGCCCATGTATGTTTTGGTTTCATCAAGGTCTCTTATCAGTAGTTCGCAAGAATCTACCAAAAACTTGATTCATTTGTAGAAAAAAAATATTTGCCCTATATATAATTTTTGCGTGACAAATCATAAAATTATAAATGAAGTTTAACGCTTCTTGTATATCTCGACATGTAATGACAGCTTATCTGACTTAACACTCTCACAGCCCCAAAAAACAAAACAAAAACTGTTATTTAAGGCGGAACTTAAATCTGTGGTGATTACAAAACGGGATTCTCAAAAACGGCCATCTTGCACGTTTCCGCTAAAGGAAGAAAAAAAAAATCGTGGGGTAGGTTTATAAACCCGGATACTTTAACATAAGACATCGCACACTAGGCATTAGAAGTATACACTGGAATTCATACCAAGTACACAAGAGTAAAATTTCAATTATTACCATAAATTTGCTTTATTTTAAACTGCGCTCCAGCCTCCTGGCATGTATACTGTCGTCACTAAAGGCAAAGTCGCTCACGCTACGAGCAGGGCGAATACGTGGCTTCTGATGCCTTTGGCGCTCTGTAACAAAATGAAGCTAAGGTATGGTGAGGCTATGGTGTCCATGGCCGACGTTTTGCGGCTGTTCGGCTTTGTGACTTTTTGTTACCTTGAAGGCTCCGCTATATCTATACTTTGTCTCATCCTACGATGGACTAAAGGCCAAAACCACGGGCCGCCAGGTCCAGTCACGTTCCACACTAAACTATGACATGCTTAACATTGATTAGGGGTAGACGAATAATGGTCCGAATCAAAAAGCGCTGCATCTTTTCTATAGCTTCGACACTGCAAAAAGCCTGTATATCGTGGCTTTCTTTGCGATGTAAAATTGATGGGTCACTCACTGCTATTAAATTCGAACCACTGTCCGCCCATAGCCATTCGTGATCCTAGACGCAGGGACCGACACGTGCATCAAAACGAAATACGATGCAATTTATAAGTGAGTTGTGATTGGATCTGGTGGTCCGTGGCTTTTGCCTTTTTTTCATCCTAGGGTGAGATGAAGTATAACCCCAATCACTAAGACTTTTCGCTTTAGATAACATTGTGTATTTACGTTCTGGAGAAGCGTGCGCGCAATAGCTGTCTCTAATAAATGCGCAAACGAATTAATTTCTACACAGATGAGCGATACAATTTACACGCGCCCCCCCCCCCCCCCCCCCCCCCAGGTTACCTTTCATTAACGATTGGTCATCACAAACTTTTGAAAGGATATTATCGCAAACAAGTAATTTCAGGTAATATACAGGAATAAACGGATGAAAAGTCAGCTTCTTTTTAAATGTAATTATGTTTTCTTTATGTTCAGAGTGCGGGAAGTTAATCAGTCACGACGGGCGTCTGGTGTCCCCGTTGTAGATGTGAAATATAGCCAGTGGAGCACGACTGCTGGTCTGGGGGATTTAACGTTCATCACGCAGTAGTGACACGTGCCCGCACGGCGCTCCTATAGACGCTTTACACACGCGCCAGATTGAGCCGCCATAGCCGCCCTTCTCTTGTCTTACCGAGATGCCGAGCCACTGAAGCGGGCGTTGACGGGTTTTCACAAGGGACTATGCTGAGCACAAGAACACAGTAGCATCTAAAATAGCAATAACCTGTCCTGCTGTGGTAATGATGAAGTGAAGCGAACGGAATAAGAGGGAACAAAAACTGAAGGTCAGTTATGGCGGCGCCCATGCACAGCTGCTGTAAAGCGTCTATACTCATTCAGGTATAAACGGGTAAGGGTAGGAATTGAAGCCAAGATCACCGGGTTGTGCAGAAGCTTAGTTCGAACAATGACTGTAAAATAAAAAGAAAAGCTATTGATTTGCGTTTGCTTTTGCAAGAATAAAGCTCCATGAGCCCCACTGAAATATTAGCCTAAAAAAGATAACACGAGAATAACTATCTTCAAATTTAAAACAATTCTATATCAACATTGTCCATCCGGGAAGAAAGGCATGCACTCAGAGCGTTGCGACGTACGAATGGTACGAGACACAACCAGTCATAAATGAACAATGCGAGAAAACCAAGAAATCCGCTAGTCCGTCGCCACGCTCGGTGACTGCATTATAAAAGAAGATAAAAGAAAAAAACTTCGAAGCGTGCATTGTTTTTGTTAGTCGAGCAACCAAAACTGACAAAGAACGGCGCTCTGATTGAAAAGAAAGCCCTCTGCCCATTTCCGACTTTAGCCGAAGTACTCGCCCATTCTCATTACGTGTTAGCTGCCGCTTACGGTAGTCCGTCCCTACCTGATTGCGGCTGCTCCCACCCCGACCGAGCAGCAACGAACAGCACAGCACCACAGCCCACCGGAAACGGCGCACGCAGCGCTTCCCCCTGTGCCGCTAGGCCTAAAACCCTCTCACGGCGACCGATATTTTTTTTTTTTTTTCCCACTGGCACAGAGGGGTGGTCCTCCTTCCTTCACGGTCAGCGCTCTCGGCCCAACCATTAATAACACGACTGCGGCTTCGAGGAGACGCGTCTGGGGGACGAGGGGCAGGTGGTGCGAACGAGCGGAAAATTCAAATTTCCTGTCCGTTGCTCACCACCCCGCCGCCGCCGCGCGCTCACTGGCCTCTTCCAATCAGGCCTCACTCTGCCCAACGAGCAATCGAATCCACCGCTGCTTCCTCGCTCAGTCAGCGAGACTTCGACCGTGCTGCACAGCAAGACATCGCGTCAGTGAGCCGAGCAGCGACCAGCTATACTTTCCCCCTACAGCGCGCGCTGTCACGCACACACACGCACACGCACACGGGCACGCTTACACAGACACACACACACATGCACACACGACGACGCTGCGGCGGCCTCCGCCAATTTCACTTTTACTGGGGTTGAGGAAGAAAAGGGAAGTGCCGCGTAGAGCTCTCTTCTCTTCGGTCCCCTAGAAACGAGACGGGGCCCTGATGAATTTGCTGCCGGTGGCCAGGAGCCCCGGAGCGCGGCGTCGGCGAAGCTGTCACTCAGACTTGACGGCCCATTAGCTGCTGCAGTGTAACTGGTTACCCTTTCTGTCCCTCGGGCGAAGGAGGGGGTTATCTGACCCCCCCCCCCCCCCCCCCTTTCCTTCTCGACCGACGCCAGGGTCGGGTTGAGGTTTCTGTACTCCGCTTCTACCTTATCACGGCGGACCACAGCGGAGAGCTACGAGCCGTCCCAGCCAGTCCAGCGCTTTGGAACGTATCGCGTGATTACGCGCTCCGATCCCTACCGCGTCTCTCCGGACACTCACGTGACGCTGATTGCAATGGTTCCGATGGCTCGTAGCGCCCGCTGTGATCCATCGTGGGCTGACAGGGAGTACACAGCTGCCCTCGTTACGGAGAACCCTGCGCTCGGCTGGCGTCCAGAAGGGGGCGGCCGCAGCGCTATCGTAAGAGGTTCTTCCGCCCCCGGTTGTTTTGTTTCCCTTCCCCCTTTCCGCTGCGCACTCGAAGTTGTCCCAACAACGAGCGGGCTGGTAAAGGCCAGCCAGTTTTGACAAGCCGTCAAGAAACCCCGGAAAAGTTTGGCGCTCGACGAGTTCTTCGAAGTTTGCGTATGTACTCTGCCGGGGGTTAACTGGCTCAGAGGCGGTAGACAGGTGGAGATGGATTTGGGATTCAATTTGTGGTTTCCGTGCGCACTTCTGCACATTTTTAAAATATCTCTTCTACGCTGTAATCTGAACTGATTTGGTAAAAATGACCTAATTTGATTTTGTTTTTTTACTATCTCAATTGCGAGTGCATGCATTTCAACAAGTATCCGGCCACTGGATCACCAGGCCAGAGAAGAGAAAAGCGGTGGCATGTTTTGTGAAAGAAAGCACTGTAGATGCACATACCTGTCGCCCTACAGAGTAATATTCAAATCTACTGAACGCAGAATTCGTTTATTGTTCCTTACAAATCGTACATCCTGCGAAAGTTTACACCGGCATCAGTAAACTTGGTGCTCTTTTCTCTTGCTGTATATACTGTTTGTAGACAGTGATATATCTCATACAAAAAAATATTCAAGCTACTCGCAGTTAAACGTCCAGCTGAACTGGAGGTGGCAGACGATCGTTCCGCCGTCTCTAATGGCGAATTCGGGTGCTCGCCTTTGTTTTCTGATCTGGATTCAATAGAGCCGTTTCGAAAATAACCTGCCGATTATTAGAAGGTCAGATCCACTCCATAATGGCGGAATGAGTGCACCGATGAACGCGCAAGTCATTCCGTAAAATAGCAAAGGTCGGAGCGTGGCCATCACTCCGAGTCGAGCAGCCAATCAAACAGCGTCGAAATTGCAACGTCACTGCCCTCATGACCTTTTTCTGTGGGTATTTCTTTTTTCAGTGTGCCGTGACGTTGAGGTTTAAGTCCGCCATTATGCAGGGATTTAACAGCTGCCAACAGAGGGCTGTATATCGAAAGGGCCTATACAGGCATTCCTAAAAGCTGCCATAGCTACTCGGGATGCTTTTCATCCTTTCTGACATACTGCGCTCAGAGCGCTCTGACATTCTCAGACCAATAAGTCATGGAAGTGTAACTTACAGACGTTTGTGATAGAGAAAAAGAAATGAAAGACGTTTACATTTCTGTAATGCCGAATTAGAGCGCAGCTCTTGAGGAGGAAGAGGTAAGGGTACGAGGGGAGGGAAGAGTACGGAGGGGAACTTACAGGGAAATTGTGGGACAATTTCCCGGTGAATTTGTCCGCTAAATTTGGCGAAAACTTTTCCCCGATAAGTTTAGCGAGAAAATTTACCCGCTAAATATTGGCGGGAATATTTCCCCTCTAAATTTATATGAAAAATTTACCCGCTAATTTTTCGGAAAAATTTCCCCGCTACATCTGGCGGGAAAATTTACCCGATAAATTCAGTGGAAAAGATTAGCCAAAAATGTCCCCCTAAATGAAACAGAAAAAATTGCCCGCAAGATTTGACGAAAAAATTTCCCTTTAAAAATATTTCCCCCCTTAACTTAAAGGGCAACTCCCCTCAATTCCGAAGATTTCGGGATAATGAGTGATTTCGAATTAAAAAGCCCTAGTAAAAGACACTACGTCGTTTGCTTCGCGAAAAATGGGATATATATTTTTAAATCTAATTTTAAACACGAGCGGAAATCGAAACCGAAACTTCGGCTCCGTCCGGCAACATTGGCCTCGGGCCGCCAAGTAAATGGCCATCACGTGGTACGAGATGTCACGTGGTCCTCGGCCCAACGACGGGCGGGATGGGGACGGGCGTGCCGCGTGCGGCAGGCGCGAGTGTCGTCTGCATCGCACTCTTCGCCACGTTTTGGTGTCTACGGCATTCGACGATGTCTGCACAACTGCGGCATAAGTCTGCGACTCTGCGCACGTGGTGTCCATAGTGTGGACGAAACTCCGAGAGGCAATAATCCCAAACGGTGAGACGACGACGGTGGTTGTGACGCGGAAGACGGCGGTAACGGCGGGACCACGGCGGGCGGTTGGTTTGCTCCCAAGAAGCGAGCTGCACAGGCGGGTACGCCAATCACGTGGACACCGTTGAGCGCCGAGAGGAAACGTTGCTGACGTCATGCGCTACGCTGGATCGGAGAAGTAAAAACAAGCAAAAGGGGGCCATGGTGATGACGTTTAGCTCAATGTTGGCTCCGCCCATGAGGTAGCCTTGACTGCGCTGTTGGTTGCGCCTGAATTCGCCCGGTCGAGTCAGCCGATTTCGGCAACTTGGCGAGTTGTAAAGTTTGCCGGACCGTTTAAGAAACATTTAGACAGAACTGCGTCGTAATATTTGACGTGTGGTCTTCCTAGGCGATACTGAAGAGGACTGCATTGTTTTTTCAAAACCAAAAATGAAGCTAAGTGGCCCTTTAACAGAAACATTTTCCGTTACATTTAGTGGAGACGTTTTCTGCTAAGTTTAGCGCCGTATAACGTCACGAGCGTTACGTCACACGTGACGTCACGTGTGACGTCTTTATGGAAAACGTCCCATAATGCAACACGCGGTTACGCCGACGGCGTCGCCGCTCAAGCGGGAAACGAGCGCCTAAGAGCTGCACTCTAAAAAATTCTACGGCGTAGGATGAACGATTGTGCAAAATTTATAATCCCAACATGCGAAAATTTCAACTCTAATGGGCTGTACTTCGTTTCAGATAGACGCAGCGGATGCTACGAGTAATGCATCGTCAAAAGCGCAAGTCACTGGGCATTTTTTGTTTACGATTTGTTCAGCAATGATAGCACACACACATAAACATGACGAACACCTTGACTTTTCGCGATTTTGCGCTTTTGACGGCGTCTGATTGGTCCCATAAGTTTGTAGCGTTAGCTGCGTCTGGATGTAAGGCAAAACGAAGCATTCACGACCTCAGCTCTGTTACCTCACGGCGCCGTAGTGGCGCGTCGGCGGAACTTGCGGTCTGGGCTGTGGGCGGAAGTCACTATGCATGCGGGACGTGCATCCCTGTGTTGTTTTGAAAGAAACCAATAAGAAAACTTTCAGCCTTTCCACTTGGGTGAAGAAGGAAGAGCAGCGGAACTGTACTATGTGGCGTCTTCGCTCATAGATGGCGGAAGCTGCCCAGAGGGTTGGGACGAGATTAATTTGTCCATCGACACAAAACTGGGGAAACTAGTCCTTGACAGCTCCGCTCTAAAACCTTCCTTCTCGTCATAACGCCGCGACTGGGGCTGTACCGAGAGTGTCGGGAAATGTTTGAAGGCCAATTTTCATGCCTTCTGCCTGTTCGGTTCTTCCGACAACGTGGGTAGGGGCCGTGAAAAATGAAAACCAGACGCCGTCGGACCACGATTGCTTGTGCGGGAAGCACATTGCGTTGACTTAAAGGGACCATGAAATTACCTTTTTACTTTTGCCACATAAATTTTACATTAAACCTTCAATGCTGACTAAATGCCGAACAGGCATCCGTTTTCGTTTCGGTTTATTAACTTCTACACACACACACACAAAAATATTTAGCTTTTATTTATTTATTTATTTATTTTTTAACTCGCCTCAAAACAAGCGGGGGGGTAATTTCGACGGCTGTGAGGCGCTTTGCCACCGGAACCGGAAGTTCCCTCGGCAGTAGGAGAATGGGAGCGTTAGCGGCGAGCTGACGGTGTGCCGGAGGGTTTTACTGCGCTGATGGCGCCGATGCCACCGACATATTTCCTGAATCGGCGCCTCTTATCGCCACGATAGCCCTAGACACATCGCAGCTGAGTGAAATTCAATGGGATATGTAGCGCTGCAGCGACAGCATGGTACGCCGGTACAAAGCGCAGCAGGTTGTCAGCATGAAAGCCGCTTCTCCGCCGCCGTCAGCCGTTTCCGTGGTACCTATAAGATGAAGGGGACGCGCTGTCACTCACTGGCGTAGCAGAAACTGCATAGTGTTTTCTATGGGCTCAAGCTTTATTAAATTTTATTTTGTCAAGATAGGCTCGCAGGGCAGGGTGGATGAAAAAAAAAAGTACGCCGTCTTGGACGGTTAACACATTAAAACACGGCTTAATTGATGGCAAAAATCTCGCCACACGCTTTTTCTACCATTGCAGAATACAATCCAACCTTAACAGAGATATAGCGGCGTAGAAATATGATTTCGTCATCACATAGAAGCTGCAATCGTTCAAGGAAGGCTAACACTATTCAATTTTTCCCGGTGGTGAAAACGTGTCGAAATTCGCATCCTTCATACACGCCTTTAAATACAGTACGCACCAGTAATACCTTGAACTTGAGCACACGCTTGCAATGCGCAAACTAAGAAATCCGGGCGATGTTCGAGGAGAAAAACGCTAAGAAAGCACCACTGTAGTCGAAGTAAACAATGAAGACGGCACGAGCGTTTCTGCTGTCTTGAAAGTGCCGCCACAACATCACCGCACGAGTAGATGGACCTTCCCTTCAAGGAAGTGCTGGGTGATCATCGCGACACGCGACGAGAATTCAGTCAAGGGTAGGGCTCTACGCGGAATGATAAGCTTCCACCACGCCGACCACGTCGAACATCACCACCGACGCCATGCTTTTCAGCATACAGGCGGCTATGCGCAGGCGCAGTCTCAGCTTTCTTTTGCTTCGTTTACTACATGATAGATGCGCACAGCTCCGAGCAATATAATATTCGCCAATTTCCGTCACATTTGTAATTATTCAACAAAATGTGGATCAGAATATCTTTTAAGAAAACGTTTAAGAAACATTCGCTCGTTATTTATTGTTTATCATCGCGGTGCTGGTGATGTAGGCTCTGATCCAATATAGGCAATGTGGATTTGGCTGACGTGACGTGGCACCGTGGATGCATCGCAGTGAAAAGGCAGAGAGCTTTCGAAGGAAAAGAAATGAAAGAGTCCATTTTCTTTAAAAATTCCAAAGCGAAAAAATATGGCTCTCTATTTTTTTGTGTCTTGGCTTCCTTTTCACACCTTTTACGACGTGCGGCGGGTGAAATTTGATTTCAAAATCGTTTCATGGTCCCTTGAACGGATAGTTATGGTCGTCAGATTTATTTGTTTTGTTCCAATATGAACGCGGGAAAACCGCCAAGTTGAACGGACCGCCTGAGGACTACGTTCAGTGCATCATCAAGTTCAAACGGCCGTCTGATTATTCGAGCTGTCGTCTACTTTCTCAAACGTTTCTGCTTGTTATCGTCTGCTCGTTCAAACGACACCGAGCGTAGATCAAACGTTGACTCGGTAATTGCAATAAGATTGTGCGATAATATTTCTATTGCAAAAAGTGCAGGCCGCAAAAAACGTTTAAGTTTCAAGATTGGCTGGGGTAAATAGGCTTGGCGTAAACAGTAGATATTAGGATATGTTGGTTATTGTTACCAGTGGCCATCACCAACTTGTAATAGCGGATTCACTTGGACCAATTCTCCTTCCGATTTTCAGTATGGATATAGACATCTCAGCTACGGTTCACGCTTTTGCAGCCCGAGCGACGTCATGACTGAAAATAGCGAGCAGAACCCTATCATGCAAATCAGTCTCTAAGTCCATTCTGCGGCGTCCACGCGGAACGAGTCGCCGCATGTCACATTATTCACGCGAAGTTCTGCAGTGTAACGATCCTCGTTAATTAAATGTTCTACTCAGCGGCGTGTTCAAAAACACAGCGCTGTGTAGAACAGAACGAATACCCATGTTTGGAAATAGCTGTCAACTCACTGCGTTTCGAAGAGTGAACGCGATGCTACTGCGACCTTGCATGCGCAAGAACGTGTAAATATCAAATGATTAATGGATCATATTTTATTCTTACGGGGAAATATCGTGCAAGCGTCACCCTCGGGACATAACACGTATTGCCATATGCCGAAAATCGCTATGATTTATAGTCGACTTTTCTTTTATTTTACAACACAAATATTTAAATCCACTTTTACCAAACCTGAGAATTTCTCGAAGAGTCCACAGCGCCCGGTAAAGCACCTACGAGTTCTGCGAGCTGTTGCTACACGAGCCCACCACAATGAGATGAACGATCTCGTCAAAGCTAAGAACTGGAAATACTTTCCACACTGAGGTTCCACGTCACTGTCACGGGCGAATGCTGTCTCCGAGCAAGATGGCTGTCTGCATGGTGGCTTCACTCGGGCTGCAGCGAACAAGCGGGGAAGCGCGATCCAGCGATTGTCATTGAGGTCAGTGGGTTCCTTTATTTCGATTTCCCTTGTGTGTATACTGAAATTATTGGTTTTCCCTAGCCTGATCATGTACACGATGAAAATGAGAAAAGGAGTTTTGAGAATGCTCAAAAACAGACAGAATGTTTTTAGTAAGTTTAAAACGAGAAAGCTTAAAGTGAGAAGAAAAGTCTTTTTGAGAAAGGTCAAACCGGAAAGTATGTTTTGAAAAAAATTTGAAAGGAGAAAGGTTAAAGGAGAAAAGTCGTTTTGAGAATGGTCAAAACGCGAAAGTTCGTTTTCAGAACGGTTTAAGTAAAAGGGAGAGTAGCGAAAGTTGTTTTGCGCAGGGTTGAAATGAGAAGGTGAAAACGAGAAGGTAGAAATGCGAACGGGCTCAAATGAAAACCAACCTGGCAATAGGGCCACGTCACAGCGTCCTGAGCTGTAGCTACGAGAATCAGCGCGCGGCCCCCGTTTTTGCCGCTCATGTGTTCCTTGTTTCATACTTGGCGGGCGCGGTAGCTGAGGGCCAATGTTGCCAGAAGTTGCAAGGGAACTTCGTTCAAACAACACAAATTTTAGCGAAAACCTGTAATAAGGAAACCGCTAATTAATTATTATTTTTTGTGTGTGACTTTAATCATACTCGGATACTTTTTCATACTCAAATACCTTTTGTGGCGCTCACCCTAGCGCGCTCACGTCTTCTCAGCGCTCAGCGGCTTAGTTACCATGCCAATATCGAACCATGGTTAAGAGCGCTAGAAAGACGTACACAAGATAAAAGACAAACACGGTCGCTACTCACAACTGTATTGGGAAAGGAAGATGGAAGTACAGTGGTAATCACACTTGTCTATAACGCGCGAGCGTGCGGCTTTCTCCGGGGAGCGCTAGACTGGTGGCATTCGCAGAAACGAAGCTAGTCACGTGGCGCAACATGGAACGGCCCGCTCGAGGGGTGCCCTGCCCACTCTATCAGCTTGATAAGCGATATAAGTAAAGTGCTTTATGATGTATTTTTGTTTTTTGATGACGACATCGTTGATGCACCCTCATGCTTTAGTTTGTTTATTGTTCGAGCAATGATGTTTGTAAAAAGCGTGCGAGCAGCCTTCCGCGTTCGCCGCCAACTGATAGAGTGGGCAGGACACCCCTCGAGCGGGCCGTTCCATGTTGCGCCACGTGACTAGCTTAGTTTCAGTCTAGCGCTCCCCGGAGAAAGTCGCACGCTCGCGCGTTATAGACAAGTGCGATTAGCACTGTACATGTATATATATATATCGGATACACTTATCGCCACCCAGGCTACACATGCGCGCGATACAAGAGCATAAACTCGTTTACCATATATTTATCGAAAAAACGAATATCAGCTTTATAAAATGCTATTGACGTGTCGCTGACGCACTGGGCTCCCCTCTTCTTGATAAAATATGCCTCTTGCAGTTCGCGTGCTCTTTGAATTCTGCTTCTACCGAGTATCTTGGTATCGCCGAAGCGTGGCTCGCATTTGCAGGCCCTACAGTGCGCGGGCAAATGTGCCCCGTCATTTGTCTTTAAATTTTGTACGTTCTCTCTTAAACGGTCATTCGTGCATCTTCCCGTTTGTCCCGCGTGAGGTTTTCCACACGTTAGGGGGATTTCATACACGACCCCTGTGACGCATTCGATGCCTTGCGTGCTTCGTGCCACATCCTCGTTCGTTCCTGCTTTCTTTAGCAATTGAAGGGCAAAGTTGGCCGAGTTTCTTGGGCGCTGAAAACACGAGAGGTACCTGTTCGCAACCTTCTTAAGGTTGTGCGCCATTTTGTGTACGTCTTTTTAGCGCTTTTAACCATGGTTCAATACAGTCGACACCAACTAGCCCAACAACAAGTTATTTTACAATGCCAAGCCAAGCCAAACATGGCCACGCTGCTGGACGATTAGACGAAAGTAAAACGGAAACCATGCGAATCGTACAAATATTATAGATCAGGAAATCTTTCGATTGTGATATTTCATTTTTAGTTCCTGTTTCAGTTTACACAATGTTTTCTGGCTTCGCCACGGCTGCGGGCGACGGTTCCTCCCATCGTTTTGCCTCCATTCATGTGAATCTCGCGAAACAGGCGACGAAGAGTGGTGAGTGAAATGTGATCGCATGTTGTCGTGATTTTGTGTACGAGGTAGGATTACCCGGAAAAATGGGTCAATATCAATAAATGCACGCGTAAGAAGCAACTACATGCACGTGACCTGTCAAACCAATTCACCCTCGTTATTTTATCGTGCGAACCGACATTGTCACGTATCGCGTTCGATTTGGGTCCGAACACCGGTAACATCGTATTGTATACAGTGATGTATAGTTAATATGGGCGCCTCCGTTCCCCCCCCCCCATCCCCCCCAAATCGTCCATAATGTGAGTTGTCTATACTAACGAGACGAAAATGCATGTCTTTTCACAGTTTGTCCCCGAAATTGGTGCCCATATAGCGGAATACTTATACTAACGGGGTCCATATTAACGAGACATGACTCTATCATGTTCGCTGTTGTGTCCAACACCGGTAACTTTGTATTGTATAACGAGTTCAATACCGTATCCCACCATCGGGAACTTCGTATTGATATCGTATTCATGTTGTGTCCTAACGCCGATAGGCACGGAGTTGGCTAGCTTGGCTTGTGGATTGTAGAGCCCGTATATACTGTACATAGCGCGTTTTCGGTTTTTGGTTTTGTTCTATAGGCATGACACCACTTTTGTAAATAAAAATTTCTAACCACTTTATTTTGGTATTGCGATGTTGTGTTGCAACATCGAAGTGTATCGCGGCACGTTGAGTTTATCGCTTGCCAGTCGACTCTCGTTGCATTACAACCATTGCAATAAACATTTGGTGGAAAACGATCACTCCAATAAGCACGTCGTTACTGGACTTTTTCAATAGGGGACCTCTCTATATCGTACAAATTCCTGATCTTGAAAGGTGTGAATTAGCTCTTGCATGTAGAAAGTATTTAAATTACTATGAAAATCTGTTCCTATTGATTTCCAACATTTTGCTCAGGGAAATGGTTTGCAGCGCTCGCTGTATATATATTTGGTTAGTGCCGCACTCCGAAACATATGGTGATCAAATGTTAAAATATACCCTTCCCCGACTTTTCAATTGTTGTAGTGAACTGAACGTAAACGCTCTGTGTGAGAGGTTGAAAAATCTGCGTTTTGTTATTGTTATTTGTCTTTTTAATATTTTTCATAGACTCAAGTTGTAAATTGATAGTGTAATTTTTCTATCTTGAGGTTCTTGCTGAGCTGCAAACTTCGTATTTTTTGTTGTTTTTTGCCGCTGCTTGGGGGGGTGGGGGGGGGGGGGGGGGAGACGGAGACTTGTTAAGCAACACCTTCGTTGCCTATTCTTCTGCCTTCCCTTTCAAAACTGGAGAAAAATTGAGAGTGATTTTGAGTTTGTTATTTGGAACCCGCATCAAAAATATATAATCGACAGTCGTGAATCCATACAAAACATTGCAACGCAGTTCATATTAAAAACATACTCACTTGTAGGTGTTACACAGCTTAAAAATTCCGTCAATTTATTGGTGCTGCAACAGAGGAGGTATCTCGCAAGGTAGCCCCTTTTCCAAACTTTGTTTTTCAAAGCCCAACTGAATTTCGCTAACGTTACGTCTTATCAGGGACCACCTGCACGCATTTTCCCCCATCATGATCACCCTAATTTAAGATTTTATTCTTTTCGCGAAGACTAACTCGTTTGAATCCGCCCCCCCCCCCCCTTTATTCTGGCCACGAACGACTGGAATGAGTTAATGAGTTGACAAGGGAAATAGCTCTCACCAGAAGTCTCGAACACTTCATGTCACTGCTGCGTAACTTACGATGAACCTCCTCTTGTAATTATGTTTATTGGTAACTTGAAAGCAGCTCTTGTGATTATTTTTCGCATCTTTTCAATGTGTATGCATTGGTGACGATGACTAACTATTATGATTTCGTCTTGTAGTTATCGACTTGAAATTATATTTTGTCTGTGTGTGTGTGCGTTGGTGTCTGTAAGTATTGATTGCTAATTCTAGTTTTTGATAAACACTGAGGATTTTTTATGCTTTTTTATAATATAGATTTCGCAGAGCTATTTAAAAAAAAACTCTGACAATACCCCTTTCTATGTTATGCCCCACCGAAACATCTAGAAGTACTCAAATAAATATAATAAAAGTTCTCGTTCCTTACGATCGCGTACGCTGGCGTTGACCCTGCTCTTTCGCCTTGCCCCCTTTTTTCCGTTGCATGTGAGGGTTCTTTTTCCCCTTGTCTCCTGCACACTCTACCATCAAACAGGGCGTTTTCTTTTTTCTAAGTTTTTCTGATTTGTTTTAAGAAAGCCGTGAAAGCTACACTTAACGGTTTGTTCAGGTGAGTTCTACGGCCAGAGGGACATGGGGCTAATCGTAACGATGAGTCGGTTAAGTTTAATTTGTTGATTAGCGTCTAATTAGTGTAAAGATACATATGGTTCCTATTAGAAACTTGCTAAGCATCATGGAAAATCACTAAATCAACTCCTTTCAGGAAGATATACTACGGGGGCAGTATTGTACGGCGCTCTGAAAATACGCTCCTGTTTGGACGCGTATCTAGATTTTGGTTTCTTATCGGAGCGCATTTTTGCGCCCGCGGTTCTGCTCTCCGGTGACCACGGTGTAAAGCCACACCCTCGCATCCATCTCAGTATGGAGGAAAGTATAGCGCACGTGTGCTGCGCGTCTCAGCCACCTGGGAGCAGGACCGCACGCGCAGAAGTGCGCTCTTATAAGAAAGCGAAACCCAGAAACGCGTGCAATTGTAGCGTTTTTACGGAACACCGTAAAATGTTACGTTTGCGTGATATCTTTCTAAAGAGTCGATTTAGTGGTTTTCAGTGACGCTCCGCAAGCGTCTGAGTGAGATTCTTATGTCAATCTTCACTAATTAAAAAGCTAATTAACAAAACTATACCATGTTTCCTTGTCCGTATAACTCAAATGCACAAACCGCATAAGTGTAGCTTTCACGGCATTTTTAAAACAAGTATGTTTAGCTTAGAAAAAAAAAAAAAAACTGAAAACGTTTACAATTTCTTGTAACGCCGAATTAGAGCGCAACTCTTGAGGGGAAGGGGGAGAGGAAGGTACGGAGAGGAGGGCATGCCCCTCGTCCTCAAGCGTACCCTCCCCTTCTGCCCCCTCCCGTTTAGCGGGGAGTTTTCGCTAACTTTCCCGCTAAATTTAGCGGGGATATTTACTTGGTAGAAGAGCGTGTTGGTTTAAGTCATGGATGAAGAAAGAATAAACAATTAAAACAGGGACAACACAACCACACATGAAAGATGTGGTTGTGTTGTCCCTGTTTTAATTGTTTATTCTTTCTTCATCCATGATATTTACTTATAATGCAACGCGCGGTGACGTCACGTGTGAGGTCACTAGTGGCCCTCGTGACGTCATACGTGACGTCACGTGTGACGTAACGAGAACGTGTGGCGTGACGTGTCACGTGTGACATTATGGGAAACGTCGCATAATGCAACGCGCGGTTATGCCGACGGCGACGGCGACGCCGCTCAAACCGGAAACGGGCGCCTAAAAAATGCGCATTAAAAAAAAGGAGAAAACCTGTGTATGCGGGAAAGCGCTTTTGCCTCGTGAGGCTTGAAATCCGCCTTTTTCAGGTGTGCTGTCTACGCCGCATGTCACCGGTCTTGAAACAATAGGGCGCCCTATTGATTGAAGGCCGGTGGCTTCGCTGGGTTTCCATAGGAGTTAAGCCTTTTTATTTCTTTACTTTTTCCTCAGTAAATTCGCTCTTTGTAATTTTATAGAAAAAACATGTACCACCTGTGGACAACGCTGCACAAAATCGTAGTGCCATAGGTTAAGAAACCAAATTTTTCCGTCGATTTAAATAGCCTGGCCGCCATTTGAGACAGCCAATAGATTGTGCACATTTGAACCGCGCGTGGCGCAGTTGAAATATGTTTAAAGAGGCGGATGCCTCATTGAACGTATTTTTAAAATTGACAGCTTTGGTTTGTCATTCTGCATCAAGGCTATACAGCAAAGCAATTCACGTGCGGATTTCTAAGGTTTGTCTTTTTATTAATAAAAGTACGTTTTGAAAAAAAATGTTCAATTTATATGGAACTAAAAAAAAAACGAACGCTTCTCCCAATAGTCTTATAGCTTGAGAAACAAAAAAACAAGATATGAATGTAAACATGACATTGACGCTGATATAAAAAGCATCGCAATGCAGCAATTTATCTGGCGCAGCACGTTGAGCAGACGCGTGAAAACTTCTCGCGCCACCCAGAGGCTGCCCTCCTAAGCCACGGGAAGCTTCAAGCAAGCTTAGACCCAGCTGCTTGGACGATTATAGTGTGACACAGCTGTGTACCAACAAGGTTACTTTTGAGACATCTTAGCCTCTTTTGGCTAAAATAATAGACATATTTTTTTCTCTTGATACCATTATTGCGCTCTTCAATTAATGGCAGGTCGCTTATCACTTTTCGTTTGGTCTTTGATCTGTATTTGCGCGTATTTCTCTTCTTTATGTAAGCTAATCAGCAACATTATACTCTTACTGCGTTAATTGTGTCTTCCCGCCGTTTCCTTCTGACCTATTTATCCGACTTTACTATACACTAGAAAGTCGTGATTGTGGGTACATTTTTATCACTATATTTTAGAAGTGCGTATAGGATAGCTGAACCAGAAACAAGCCGATTGGGTCTAGAGTAGCCATCTAAGTTCACGTTTGTCCTCGTTCTCATAGTGACGGCTTGTACCGCAGTAACATCCGATCTCAGCCGGGAAACTCCTCAACAGAGCTAAATAAAAATTTAAAAAATATATATATTTGTTGAGTTTGACAACGAACTTCATCTCCGGTTACCTTGACTGGACATCAAAGGCAGCCATATCGGGTTTTAGCGAAAGAGATAGCCATAAAATACACAATAACCAGGTCCTCCTTCAACGACGACTCTCTTTTCGCTAACGCGTTTGATTAAGGCACTTCCTTTTCCACAATTTTCTCATCGTCAGGGGCACTGCGCGTTGCCATCAACCAGCATTCTCTTTCACCTCGAACTATCGAATTAATTGCATCCCTGGTGTGTACATTCCAAGAGTGCGTAGGTTGTTCGTATAACTCCCACAGAGAATGTACTGTATTGTCACGCCCCCACCTTTTTGGTTGGGCACCGCGAACACACACCTCGCGAAAACTAATATGTGAAACAGTAATAACAGTTTCTGCGCTATTTAAGCAATAAAATTTCAAAAAGGGTTGCAGCCTCGTATAAGTCGGCAAGGGTCAAATGGGCGCGGAATCACCCACCCACACACAGAGACACACGCACAAGCGTTCACAAAAGCACGCAGGCACAAACATACACACACAAAAACACGCGCACGCACATAACACACACAAAATGCTATCATTTGCTTTGTGTTCGTTATGAATCCCGGACCCATTAGCGTAGTCGATCCCCCGCTTTCGGGCATTAGAGCGCACTTGATTCGGCACCGCTTATCAACCTTGCCGCTTTTGAACTCCGCGTGAATTCGTCCGCCCTCCCTCCACACCAGTCATTATTGAACCGAGCCGCACAACGAATAGCGGGAATTCGTCGCACGTAAAAAGGGAAGGGAATTTTGATTTCCCCCTCGCTCCCGCTCCCAAGTTCCCTCACACGGTTTTAAACCATCACCAACGAGCGGAACCCAAATAATTCCTCAGGAAAAAATAAATATCTAAACCGGCTTTGAATCTTTGACTAAAGCACCACCTAGAAATCTGTGTATTACACACAGACTAGTAAGGACGCTCCGAAGCAGACACACTCAGACTCGAAAAACGAAAAACACAGTGAAGAGACGAAAAGGGAAAAAAAAAGACATTTGGGGAGAGGAAAATGTGAAAATAAAGAGCCGCTTTAATGTTGATGTCTTCCTCGCGGTTCTCTTTTCTTTCGAGCTTCCCCAGCGGCGGCGGCAGTGGCTGCGACCTTAACAACCGCGGCAAAACGCATAATGGATCACTGCAAGCCGAGCCGGCAATTGATCGTTTTCAACACAGCTCGTTCCCCTTTTCTTCCAGTCAAGCGTGTCCTCTGTCTTCTCTCTCTCTCTCTTTCTTCATCCGCTCCCTCCATCTCCCCTTTCATCCCGTTTCGGCGGTAGAAAAAAAAAAAAGGAACGCTCATCCCTGTCTCTTCCCCACGACGCGCCACAAGATCTTTTCTCTCTCTCTAGCTATATATGCCGCTGGCTAGATTGTAACCCCCTCGCCTATTACCCCTTCCCAATAGATAAAGCAGGCAACCCCCGATAAAACTGCCCCCCCTCCCTCTTTCCCGAAAATCTTCTCTTGCCTTTTCATCTCCCTTGTGTTGTTGTTGTCACTTTGTTTGTCGTTCTTGTCGTCCTTTTTTTCTCTCCTTTATTATACGTCCCCGAGCTTCATTGTTTATCTCGCCGTCGTCAGTTTTGTTGTTGCTGTTGACGGTGTCTCTCCCGCCAGCAGGCTTCCGTTCTATGTGTACACTAATGCGACCCTGTACGGCAGGGGGTTTGTGAACAAGAATGATGAGCGCTCTCTGTGGGCTTCATGACGTTCGTTTTATTCCCCTCCTATTACTTCTTTTTTATTTCTCTTAAGTTTAGCGACTTCTTTCCTTCTTTTTTTTTTTTCTTGCGACGCAATTGTGCCTATCCCGGGTATCTGTGCACGGACGTCTAAGAGTGTTTGTGCCACTAGTTTGGGGATGACTGTGATGACTTGTAGGAAATGAGGAAGATGTCAGACTGGGAAACGAGGGGAACTGGAGCATGGAGAGAGGGGGGAGCATCGCAAATGTCGACGGAGCCGCCGACCCGCTAAAAGAGACGAAATGGTGTATACCCCACGCACGTAAGGCGGGCAGCCGCGAAGCCAGGGGTACGCGCTCCGGCTTCATGGAGCGCGAAATGTGGTGGGAACTAGCTTTAATATGCCGATGTAAATATGCTCATTATGACGCCGTCCCAGGCTTCTTAGTTTCCGTTTCTAGTTTAAAACTAAGCACTCAATTAGTTGCTAAATAAACGATGCAACTCTGCCGCCGCCTGTCTCGATTCTCATTCCTTGACTCGATGTTTCGGTCTCGCTGTTTTCTTTTTCTCTGCTTTTCTCAAACTTACTTTTTTTTTTACGCGTACACCGTGTCGTTTTAATTTCTGAAAATGTTAGGTGTTTTTTGTTGTTTACTAGGATGTTAAGGTTCAATTAGAGTAATTAAAAACCTGTCTGCGGAGGCGGACAGGTAACGGAGGTAATTTTGTCTTTCCTTCCCAACGTTATAATGTTGATGACAGTGTCGTATTGCAGTCGCCCTTTATGTATATATATATATATATATATATATATATATATATATATATATATATATATATATAAAGTTTTGTTTTATTCTGTTACACCTGTCGTGTGCGGAGGTCGGGTTACCCAATCGAGTCTCACATTGCTGAAATCATGCTACGTTGACTCAAACAATGATTCGTCCGTCGTCTGCGGTGGATTGTTTTATATTGCAACACAACTTTTCTTTCGGATATTAACGTAAATTTGATATATATATATTGCAACATAGGAAAGCAGAAAAAATAAATAAAAGAAGTTAAGCGAACATCCGTTCAGAGAAGTTAGCCACATCGACTCTTCTTTTCAAAATTGGTGCACGGTGACGTCTGGTGATATGATGATATATGCAAGACGTAAAGATATTTAATAAATTGAAAGGTTAGTTTTTCACGATAGTTAACAATAGGCTACCCATTATGAAAGTGAAATTTTGAATATTTATTATCGCGACAAAAACAAAGAAATAACTCGCACTTAGCTAGTATTCGTACCCGAACCTTGATCACCAGCTGGAGAGCAGTGGGTGTTTCAGAAGAAAAAAGCTCCAAAACAACAGAGCGTTATTTTGTGTGATTTAGGCAGTGGAAATACAGACTGCTTTAAAACAAAATCTACGGTCTTCACTGCGGAAAAAAATTTCGCCACTGCAGAACGTCTGCTAACACCGGGTCTTTAACATGCATTACGCTGTAGGAACTCAGTCGTTATACCCCAATAGGATTCTCAACCAAAGCCAAATGAACGGAGGCCGATATCTAGCACCCATAGTTCGGCCAATATTTTGTCTGAACTCATTATTATTGAACAAAACAATCTTATACTTCAGCTGTACACTAATATATATATATTTAGCCTCTGCAAAAAAGGTTGCATGTTTGTACATAGTTTATTATAAGCAAGTGCCTCTGCAAAGGGTTGCATGTTTATACATAGTTTCTCATAAGTCAGCGCGCAGCTGATGGTAACAGTAGGCGAAACCAATCAAGTAGTGCAGGGGCTACGATGTGGCGGCTTCCATCGTCTTTCTGGGACTGTGTTATCGTTGGCTAGCCTAATAAAACATAAAGAGCATTCCATGAGCTTGCGTTTTTATACTGTGTTTTTGCAGCCACGTGTCTTCCAATCATCGATCACCCTTTTACTTATAGTGAAACTAATTATTGTTACCGTTAAAGCGCGCAAGAGTCTAGCCTGTTAAAATAGCGGTCCCTCAGACGCACGAGACAGTGACTTTCCCTTCCTTCACCGCACCCCCTTCGACACAAGGAACGTGCATAAACCGACAGACGCCACGCCACTACTCCCGGTGCATGACATTTCTCGCTATGGTCCTTAGGCAACAGCGAAATGGCGTCCTTTATTGGCCCTGCACGCCAATGTCCAGCTAGGGTCCGATCTATTCTCGGCTGAAACGATATTGACGACATCAGGATGAAACAAACATGGACAAAAGGAAAAGCGATTTTGACTGAAGCGCAAGTCTATTTCGCCCTAATGGCTTTTCCCGCTAAGCCGACGCATTTCGCGACGTGGCTCTTCAAGTCAAATGTCTTCCCGGGAACGGGGCCCACATCGTTGACGCTAAGGACGACGTGAAGGCTCGAACCACAACTCGCTCGTAATGACCTTTTAAAACCTCATACATATTCAAGCAAAGGTTTTTTTTTTTTTTTCTTTTTGCAGAAAGTTTTTTTTTTATACGTGCTTTCTCGGTGCTTTTATTCGAGGAGTTGGGATGAAGCTCCGCTGTCGGCGATAGGTAAGCATGGGTTGCACTTGGAGCCCGAGAACTATTCTACTGCTGAGGCTCAAGGTATCAAATTCAGTCTTTTGTATGTATCCTTTTCGCTGAGTGGCTTGCCTGGCAAAACACTTTATGATGAGGTGAATAGAATAAGAAGTTCGCTGGGAAGAATAACGCAGTTTGACTGATCTGTGGATCATCTTCAGTCTTGCATGCTGATCCGCCCTGATGTGGGCCGATAAACTAGCGAGGCGGTGAACGTTTTTAGAAAATAGAACTGTGACACGGGAAAACAGTCGTGATAATTGACATACTGCGAAGTGGGGACACCGTCAGTCGATAGTTTCTTTTCAGGAGCCCGTATATGCATGCAGCGGACATCTGAACCGAAAATACAGTTGTATTAAACGGATATTCAGTCTACGCTTTCTAATGCGGCAAAGCGAACCATTGATAAAACAAAGATTCTTCGTTGTCCGTGACTTACTGAAGAAATTGAGTGCATCGAGCTGGCTCATTAAACGAGTAGTGAACTTTGGTTGTGAACATTTAACGAGAATGAACAGTAGAGATTCGGATTTAGCAAAAACCCATCTAAAGTTCGTCATTATTTCTTCCCTTGACACTCATGTTGACGTTTGTATCACTTGCGGTAGATAGGCACACATTTTTTCCTAGGTATATATGCTGATGTGTCCGTCATATTACTGTCGACAACTAGGGCTTTAAACAAAACTGGTAGTTGTAGTTTGTTTGCTAAAAAGATGTGCCCGAATTCCTTGCCAGGGTGTTTAAACGGTATGCCGCGCCTCGGACCTGAATAGTGTGATGAATCCAGAATAGCGTTAGTCACTTGAATTTATCAGTAATATTTCTATTGAGCAGCAAGCCTCCAAAAAGGAAAGGCCCTTCCAAAATCAGACGAAAATTAGGGACAGTTCAGATTTTATGTACCAGTAACCGAGCATGGAAAAAATAGCGATCTGTAATGATCCACATAACTTTATGTTCTAAGTTTCGCGTTGGTATAACCTGATAGATTTATGCAAATGTTGTGTAGTCTTAGCAGAACCCAGGTACATATAACATTGTTTCAATAAAAAAAGAACAGACTAGTTGCATATCTTTCAGGTCACTTGGCAATCATTAAACGAAAGCTACACCTTTAGCAAAACTGCGGCTAAAGCTTGCTTGCTGTGGAGGGAAATGTGAGGTAGAGTATAAATGACTGCGAAAATTGAGCAGACCTAGCATGGCCAAATCCACAAGGGCGCATGAAACTCGAGAAATGGCGGTAGCCTATCTTTTAAACAAAGATGCGCTGAATCTGCCCCGAGAAAAGTTTTTTTCCACAAGTGCATATGCAGGGTACTTGATATTAATTCGAACATATTTTTAGGGGGTGATGGTTAGACGAATTTTATCTTCATTATGTATACATCAGTCTCTGGACATTAGATGAGGGAATAATGGTCACGGTACGTTGACTAATTAACTAAACTTTTTAAAAAACCTTTAAAGTATTGGTTTTAAGGATCCTGTTGCAATTGCAGTATTTGCGATAATTATTATTAAAGTCCACACTAATTAAAATATTTTGCGAGAACATAATGCATTTTGTATAAATATAATCTACCAATTTCAGCGTTTTTTCGCTTGACTTAAAAATTGCGCTCTAATGGCCCGTTCACACTGGCCGTTGAGCTGCGTTCGTGAAGCGGTTGCCGATGCGGTTCGTGAGCGACCCCGTCAAACACACATATACGCGGTTGGCGGTTTCTCGGGGATCACGCGCGATCTTTTAAGACTTGCGTTTGGCAACCTTGTTTTTTAATCCAAAATCCAGTATAATCCACAATCCAAAGACGGTGTTTATCTATTTTAGTATTGAAGGTATTTCTTCTGCATGATCGCACGCATCACGAATTGAGGCGTCAAAAAAAAAAGACATAAACCCGTAAAACCCGCCTGAGATTTTATCGACTTCGCACACATGCAAAGCCCAGCTAGGCGCGCCTTGCTGATTTAGAAGAGGACGCCCCCGACACTTTCTTCGAAGTGAACCCTTCCCGCATCGAACCTGCGGTTTGTTTTACATGGAGCTCGAATAAACGCCGTTTGGATTTCCAACGCATCACCTGGTACGCACACTTTATTTTTTGAATAGGTTACCTTTATTCCTATTGGTAGTAGGAACGTTACAGGTCGACCTAGAGGAGGTACCCTTTCAGCTTCGCGGTAGTGTGTTGGCTACGAAATTAGGCTCACGACGTATCTATCGACCTTCCTGTCGGTCATGCACTCTGTCGAAAGCTTTGAGTAGTTCACGCGACTGCCTTAGTAGGTACAAAAGCTCTCATTTCGGTCGATCGGGGCGGGTTCTCGTGTTCTGTGGGCAGAGAGTAACAAGGCAGCGCCGCGACGAGCTTCAGCACCCCGAAATAATAAACAAACTAGCTTACCCGAACCAAACCACCGGAGCGACGCGCGTTATGATTACGAGTCAATTATTTTCGTAGCGGATTTAGGTAAGGGCCGTGAACATCACGTTTCTTCTTTGATTTGTCTGCTGAAACGCTACGACTACAGCGCCTTGGTCGCCTCCCCTGCGACAGACACCATGTCGTTTCGGAAACCCCAACGTCACGTCAGCGTCGCATTGCAATTTGCTGCCGCTTCGCAGTTCGCGAAAGTGGTTGGGAAAAAAAGGTCCCGAAGTGGTTGGCAAAAACACGTCCCAACAGCTCGATCCCAGCCACTTTGCTGTTGAGAAGGCGCGGATCCGCTTCGCGGTTACACATCGGCTTCCAGTGTGAGCGCGCCATAAAAAAAGTATCGCAAGCCCTGCCCACAGTGACGCTTGGGAGAGTGACATCGTTTCAATCATGCCGCCACCATCTCGGCAGCGCGTTCTTCGTGGGTGCGCTGACGACACAATCACGACGTGACTGAAAAGAATTACGTCACTCTTCCAATCGGCATCGTGTGCAGGGCTTGCATCACTCCTTTTGAGTACCATTTTTGAACCGGAAGAAAAACAAAACGTGAAAATTGATTTCAGAAATTCATCAGAAACCGCCTTACCTTTTCGAGAATTCGTCAAAGGGGTCTGTCCTCTAACAGTAATTTCCGTCAACACTCGAATTTCAACATGACCCCTAAGACTAAAGATTAAAAGTTAATTATGGAATTTGGTTAATTAGCCAACTTAACTGCCAAGACTTCTATTTGCCGAGACTTCTATCTTCTATTTGCCGAGACTTCTATATACATGAGGAAGACCAGGGTATCGAACCGGAACATGCAAAACCCAACCGTTTTTTTTAACAGAACGAAAACTGAACCGAACTGAAATCTTTGCCGCCATCTTAAAACTGAACCGAAACTGAAGCGGAAAAACTATAATGGCAGCCGGTTCAAAGTGGTTCACGGTATTTTTTTTCTTTTATGTAAGTATTACAAAATTAATATTTGGGAATAAAATTTCGATGTATTGATCAAATCGTTATATACACAATTGAAATGTACGATAAATCGGGGAATTTCGTGGCGCTTTCTTAATGGCACAATGATTAATGATGTGCCACGTGGTCAAGTGACGTCATGGTGTCAAGACATGATTCACTGCGTCAGGTCGATTTAAAATAAGAACGTCACCAGATTTATTAACGTAGACGGCACCGTGACGTAACATGAACACGACACGTAGCGTCAGGTCACGTAGCCGCTTGTTAAAACGAAAGCATTGACTGCCCCATGGAGCGAAGCCGGTGTTGGCTGTAGCCGTTGTCTGTACAGCGAAAAACGGCACCTAAGTCATTCTTGGCTGAGCGAGACGGCACCTAACTTCCCATTGGCCAAAAGCAGAGCAACGGCGATGCTTCGTCATGGAAGCCGGCGGGGCGCTCAAGGTCAAAGTGGTCGCGCCTTAGAAATAAAACACAAAGAAAAGCACAGCAACGCAGATGCATAGTCACGGACGCCGTGGTGCCGGCGGTGTGCGCCACGCCTGCAGAGTGGGGGAGCGTGATGTCGCCGCCGGAGCGCCGTGTGAAAAAGAAGAGGTGGCGAGCTGCTTGTAGGAATGTGCGGCATGTACGAATGCTTTCGCATTCCTATACGTAAGCAGTCTTTGGCGAATTTGTTTTTTAATTGTCAGTTAAGAAGGGAAAAGCTGTTTATTTCCTTCATTTCTTTCTGCGTCTGCCATTGCGCTGATGAGAGAACTAATGGATGTCTTTGCAAGATATCAACGTCAGGGATTACTTCTTAGCAATATTTACTGAAGGTAAAATCGGATTCAAATGAAATGCGAACAATGACGGAACATTGAGCCCGACTACCGGCGCAGCTTTGGAGCTTATGTTGTGCTTTGCGAGGTTTAAACACGTTGAAGTAGGACGCGCAACCTCGCAGCACCCTACTTCGATGCGTTTGGACCTCGCTAAGCACAACCCAAGCTTGGAGCTGCAACAATATTGGGCTCCATGATCCGTCACAGTTGGTATAAGAATTTTTGCACGTCCCAATTTACATGTATATGCATCCTTAATGCACCCACACATGTTTTTGTTGTTGATGAACTGCTTCAGAATGTTGTTCCCGAGAATAGAAGCATTTAAAATACTCTATGTGACTTACTATTCGACGTTACATAGATCTATTATTGTGTACGGGAGGGATACCCGAAAAAAAAAATGAACACACTAGTGGCCTCAGAGGGACAGCCAAATGTTGGCAGCCGCTCTAAGTCTCACCGGAGCGTCGTTCTCAACTTCTTCCCCTAGCTTCGATAACTCTCGTATATTCTTTTTTTTTAATTCACAGTTTGGGGCAAAATAAAAGCTATGGAGGATTACCGTGAACAAGCGACACAACTATAATTGGCGAATCAACACCCTCAAACGGAAGAGGTAGTCCCCCGGAATAAAAAGTATTTTCTGAAAGGCAACGAAAAAATAAAAGAAAACAAGACAGGAGGGGTGGGGGGCACTTTTGTCAGAAAGCGTGTTTTCGTGGTGCCTGACGCTCCCGCCGTTCCTCACGATGCTGAACCAAGAATAATACTTTGAGCCTCTTAAATACATGGCTTGCACTGAGCGCGAACCTTCTCCAGCGTGCATTTGGCGTCACTGGGTTTGATTTTCTCAGCAAGAACAAAATTACAATGAATACCAGCGTAGAGTGCGGTGACATTACATGGAAAGCATGTTAAACAGTGTAGCTTTCTGGTGATATCCGATGTTCGCAACACTATCAATAGATGGCCAAATCGTAAGGTAGGAGAGTATTTTTTACAGTCTCGGCAATTATATACGGCAACCATAAAATGTTAAATTAACACTTTGGATTGTGCTAGTTGGTTCATTGTGATCTATAGGACTTAAACGCGTGAAAAACACGGACCAAGAATTGACAGATACAACAGGGACTTGCTCCAGTCCGCGTTGGATGTGTGTCTTCTTCGTCCATGTTTTTTTGCGGTCTTAAGTCCTTTAAGGATGTTACAGCGCATGACTGATAAAGCAGAGTTGTAAAGTTGGGGCCCAAAACAAGTGCACGTGAAACCGATTATAACAATAGCCTCCCGACGCAGTATTTAACGATGTTTCGAGATCATTGAAGCTAATGCCAAAATGTTATTTATTTCAGGATTCTAAGAATCGCTCTCTGCCCTTCGCGCTATTTTGGTATAATTTGGATTATCATTGCATGCGTCTTTATGTATTTCTTTTGGAAGTAAAGCGTCATGTATCGTAATTTTTTTACAAAAATACCATTTATTATAACTCTATTTCTGTACATTCCATGTATTTGACTTCCGATCTATCATGTGAGCGCAAAGTCCGTTTTTTGTCCACCCTGCAACCAGGTGTTTCACACTGCGAAATAGTTTAGCAAACAAAACACTTTTTCCCAGACTCAACAGCTGTCGTATTTTCGGGTATCGTCCTCCCGTGTCGACCTCAAGAGTTGTGAGCTTCGTAGAGTCTAATTTTTTTATGATAATAAAAATATATTTAATTACTGACTGAAGATTTGAAAACAAAAATAAAGCGCCGATAACCTTAAAGCTATACATCCTAAGTAAATGCACCCCCCAAAATTATATCTGAGAGATGCTCTTCCTTTTTTTCCCGCTTGTTTTATCCTCAATAGGGACTTGTATAGGCACTTGTATATGTGATTTGGAAGAGCCTTAAACAAATTTCTAATTTTGGAACGCATTTAAATAACTATTCCTGACACATATCTAACTTCTCAAACATACATGATTTTGTTATTGCCTATTTTATATGGTGAACAGACATTTTATGTGTCTGTGGGCTGAACAAAATCCAAGTACTCAGGGGCGAGTGGCGGAACTATCATGATTACGCACCCAAACCGTTAGAAAGTGTCCAATTTAGTAGTTGCCATGTTGAGCAGAGCCTATAGTACTAATTTGTTTCATTGAATAAAGAAGCATCAATTAGAAAAGGTGATGCTTATTTGCAAATTGAATTGACCGAAATCTTATCAAGAACAAAGCTCATCTGCTAGGGTGTTGATACTGTATAAAAAAAATGTTCACTTGGGTAAGCGATATTTTAGCCCATATTCGACCCGAATACCACGGTGCTTATAGACTACAGTAAACGATTTCGATCACTGCCTTCTGGATGATTCTTCACCTGCATCACAGTGCTGAGTGTAAACAATGTGGTTTGGAAAACAAGCCTTGTGATTGCCACTAACTGTTCCTATAAAAGGTTGACCTAAAGGGTTTGTCCTAAAACTTTCCTGACATTTTGAAAATATAATTGCTTTTAGCACAGTTGTGTGGTCAAAAAATATATATAATGTGAAACGTGTTTGATAAAGTATAGTTCTCAATACATATGGTGACCAGGTGCCCGTTTCATCATTTTACGCACTACAATTAATTGCTTACTTCAAGCGCACAACTACGATTTAATTTTGAATACTGCGACGGAGAGTTGTACCAATCTCGGATAATTTTGAGGTGACCTACCATTCTTTGTGAAAGGCTTTTGATTAACATAAAATTTATGTGACTCTGGTAAACATAGGGATGTCGAGCTTTATAAAAACAATGTTTTGTATGTTACTATATATTTCCGTTAACTTTTGTGGCGAAATTAAGTGACGAAAGTTTATAGTTTTTGCACCTAAAATTAAGCGTAGATTGTACAAAAAACGCACAAAGACTATATATTTAATCATTTTATAGCGACTATTGCCAGAACAACGCAAAAAATATATTCTCAACTTAGTCATTCGAACCGGTTCCAACCGGTTTGAACCGTTATTTTGGCTTTCTGGAACTGAACCAGAACTGAAGAAAAAGCCGTGAACCCGAACCCGAGCAGAACCGATAAACATTTCCGTTCGACACTATGGTGAAAACAGAACTCGTCTAGCCCTCATCGCCTTTTTATAATGCTTTGTTTCTGTTTTAATTTGTACGAATTAAAATCAAACTCACACTTTAGCAGGCACCAAAGGAAAATTCTTCGCGCTCCAGAGCCCGTAATTTTGCAAGGGAGCACTCACTTAGTGATGCAAGCATCGCATATTCAACAATTCAAGTGCAGTTTTAAAAGGAAATCGGAGTAAATAAAGGATGAGCCCGGGGTTTCAAAAATAAGCATTCTCTTTCGTGTTCTTGTTTTTATATTCTTATTGCGTGACGTCCAGTCGGGATTCGGGAAAAAAAAAACTCCATGACAGCTTAAAATATGGCCGAATCGCCAGCTGCAAACTCGCAGCTGCCGCATTTTCAGTTTACGAATCTCAAAAGTGAGTTGCTTTTCAAACTATTTTTTGATGGCGACTCGTCTTTCGTGAAAGAATAAACAGAGCAGATCAAGCTCAGCGAAAGTAACACTCTAGCAAATTGTGTTAAATATAACAATCTTCAGTCCAGAAGAACTTTAAAGTACGATAAATGTACAGTGTAGTAACGTCTAAATAAAATCTTGAGCGAGGCCACTATCTTTTGATTTTATATAAAAAAAACGACATAACAACACAAATGGAAAACGTTTGTTTTTCAAAAACAGCTGAGATGGTTTGAAGTGTTGACGTACAAGGAAAGGTGAGGATAACACCTCTCTCGGCATCCCCCTTATTTTTGGACCTCAACGCTTCAACTCAGCTGAACTGTTAGTAAACAAATGTATAGTTTGGCGCAGAACGCTGCCATTTTTAGAACGACTCCCTTTTTTATATCAGAGGTGAATACGCTGCGGCGGCGAAGTTCAGGCGGGGTAGCGGGGCAATTTTGGGACATATGAAGCCTAAAAAAGTTGATCTGCTAACAAAGCGCGCTGACACTACTTATACTGTATTACCCTCTGCGCTTAAATAGGAAAACCTTTTCGAATCCACCACACGAAGCACTCCTCTGGTGTCGTCAATAACAGTTTACACGTTTCTACCTCTTGGTAATATATTTTTATCGACCCTTTCTTGGCACCTAATAACTAGAAGTTCACGAGGACGTGTTTTCTACAGGGTGTCACAAAAGAAAATTTAGAGTTTTTTAACGCAAAAATAAACTAGACGTCGCCGAACGCTCATTCTCCGCCCAAAGGTAACGCTAGAGGTCACAACCAGTTGCCAAAATTTCAGCCCAATCTGATATCTTTTTCAAAAGTTATAAGTAATTTCCTGAAAATTTTAATGGGAAAATGGCGGCCGACAGAGTTTTCGAACACATTGGGCTCTGTGGCACCAGAAACCGTAAACGAGCAAAAGTGGGCTTCATTTTCCCATTGAACTTTTCAGAAAATCACTTATAACTTTTGAATAAGGTATCGGATCGGGCTCAAACTTTGGCATCTGGTTGTGACCTCTAGCTCTACCTTTGGGCGGAGAATGAGCGTACGGCGATGCCTAGTTTATTTTTCCGGTGAAAAAAACCCTGTAAATTGTTTTGGTGACACCCTGTAAGTTAACAAAATGCTAAAGAAACAATACAGCGGCATGGTTCAAACATTAAAGTATTAGTTTGAGCGAGGACGAAAAGCCGCCGGGCTGCTAAATTATTCTTACCTCATAAACCTCCCTTCAATGAGTAAACAAACGATGCAGCAATTGCTGAGTAATACTGGAGCAGAATTTACAGCAGTGGCATTAATTTTATTTCACGCGATTGACTTCTATCTTTAGAAGTATGTTACTTGAAGGGGATCATACCTGTCAGCCGGAGAAAACGATGTTTAATGCCAAGAAATAATATATATATATATATATATATATATATATATAGATATATATTATGCCTTTCTTATAATACGAAAAACGGTAATAAAATAATATCTCTTCATTGAGGCTCTTTTGAGAAACTGCTTGTCACTTTTGAAGATGCTATTCAGGCAATGCACGTGCGTTGTTTTGAATGCTTCATTACTCTCATAACGCAACTCCTACAGAACCCAGCGTGGACACTGGTGCAACGAGCTGTTACCTAGGTTCTCACCCGTCCAACATCCCGCCCACCTACACTTCTCAAAAACATGGCCATGCAGGCCGCCTGGAGGCCAGCGCTCAGCTTCTCCACAACGCAGCAGCGCGGCAGTATCGTTTGGCCACCTCCCCAGCCCCATCTTAAAAGATGGCATACTGTCAGCTGCGATGCCGACGGCCCTTCCCTTTCTGTGTTGCAGCTAAGTGGGCTTCAGGGAGGCAGAATGCTCAGGGCCTCACAATGGAGCCTTTTCTCGGCCCCTACTCCCGCGTTTTTTGTTTTGTTTTTTTCTCGTATCAAGAACCGTTTTCAGAACCCTCGCCGTCGTTTACTCTCCTTCTGGTATACTTCAGGCGTTATTACTTTCTCTCCTTTATCAAGATGGGTGGCGGCGTTGAGGCAGTTGAGGCACACAAGAAATGAAAAGGAAGAAGGGGAGAGGGAGGGGCGAATGCCGCCAAAAAGTATCACGGCTCGCACTGTAGAATGTCGAAGTGCAGAATGACTCCAACGGGCGTCAGTCTTCACAAAAAATATGCAGCGATGCTTCTTTACGTCTCTGTGTTTAAAAAAAAAAAAAAATGAGCGATTTTTTTTTTTTTTTAAATTTTAAATGAATGTTTGTATAGTGTTCATCCTAGCGTACTGAAGTCCAAGTTTTCTCAGCTGGAAAGGGATGATGAAGGAGAATGACGCACTCGCGCGTCCGGATTTTCCAGGGATGTTGACTGGAGGTATGTCTGCTCCCAGGGAGTGACAAGCATGCCCGGCTGGGACTAAAAAGCTTTGGAATAGGGAGGGGTATTCCTAGAGTTAGGGCTCACGTACATGAATCCATCATACTTTAAATTAGAAACCGAGGAACCATACTATAGCTGATCCCACCGCTTCGGATGTAAACCAGATATTAGTGTCGCGGTATTCATCTGAAGCCGATGTGCTGCAGCAGGACGTGAAGAAAGAGCTAAAATCGAAGAATTGAGACAGTTCATATATGCTGAAGGGACCAGACTAAAAGGGAAAAAATATCGACACGAGAGGATCTGGCGTCTATGAACACAAGAGTGTCATCGACATCATCGACACCAGAGGCTTCCGAACGAAGAGGTTCTATATGTTCGTAATACATAGCGTCAATAAAACGTTATGTAGAGCAGCGGCGCCTTTCAATACAGATGTGAATTTAACATTAATACAGATGGTTGTCCATTGCGTTTTGATAATGGCCAATATTGGCGGAATATCCGGTCGGACACGAGGGTACATTGCCTGAAAATCTAATTTGAACCAGAGTTTTGCTGTGCACATGGTGCCTTCTGCAGTAACAATACATTATTATATATAAAAAAAAAACAAGATGTTCGTTTAAAGTTGCGGACTAACTTTAGTTTGCAGTGACGCAATTTCTACGTGTATGTATGACCCATTTTTAACATATTGTGTTCAATCTGAACCCCCTATTTCCCAGTTTGTTGTAACCGGTTTTCAATGCTTAATTATGTCACCAAACAGTTGGATACACGTCGCTTTGGCGAAGTTTATAATTCTAACGTACAAACCGGTTACTACCATTGGTTTTATTTTATTTTTTTCCTACGACTACTTGCATTATACAAGTTCAAGTTAAACATTCCCTTCCTCTCGTCCGGGAGAGATTCGATATTTCTATGGTCGAAACATTTGCTTTGAAACGCAAGAATGAAAAAAAAGATTGTTTAGATTTGTAATCGACTACCTAATCGGACATCTCTGATTTGTGTTTACAGAAGTAAAAAAACAAACTGTATCTGTAAACAGCTCATTTGTAGTGGCATTCACTTTTACGAATACCTAAAGTTTGGGTTTAGCAGATATGTTTTAAACATTCGCAAAGTAAACAACCAACTGTGATTCATGTATGATAAGGAAGATTCACCCACTCACGTGTCTTCCAGGGCTGTCAAAGGCACAGTTGAAGCTAACGCAGGAGTTGCCATTGTAGCTTCCAAAGATGTACATGTTACCAAAAAAGTAACTGAATACCGTTACTTGTTACTCGCTGAAAAGGAAACTAAATACGTCACTCGACTCATTCTCAAAAGGAACCCTTTACTTCAACTGCAAAGCAATGAGTTACATCTCTTGTTACTTTGACGAATAAGTACAACTGTTTTTGTTTCATGGTTTATTGTTTTATTTTCGGTAGTCGTTACACTTAAGCAGTAGCTGCCTCTCAAGGTTTTCATCGTATTTTTTCACTCCATTTCCTTGAGAAATGCATCTCATGCGACGCTGAGGAGTCGTTCTACTAACGCGCTCGAAGGAACGGCAGAATTTTACTTAAGAGCTGGTGAATCTGGAATTCAGTGCTCTATTTTACGTTCTCTGTGATTCCAGAGTTCAAAGTTGACAATGGGTTTTGTGCCTTCCCGTGTTGGCGACCTCCGGGTTTACATTCGCTTTGTGCACGATTCTAGAATTTTTAACCAACGAACCTTATTGTGTTAGCTGGGTGAAGGACATTCCCAGCTGTATAGCAGTGTTGCGGAGTTGCCACTCCGGAGTTGGAATGATTCCGGAATCATTCCGCATTTTCACGACCCCGGAATGGAATCGGAATGGAATGGCGGTAACGTTGAAGGGAATGGAATGGGAATGGAATTAGGTGCCTTTTGCCCGTAATGGAATGGTAATAAAATAAGCACGGTTCTTCGTTTTTTTTTGTTTTTTTTTTTTAGTGTTTACGGTTAGCTAAACCGAGCCAGTCAGTGAGTCAGTTGCTCAGAAATAAAATGAGCGGGAAACTGCTAGCCCGCGAGAAGCCCTAATAGACTTATACGCCAACAAAATGCAATACAAAAAAATAAAAAAAAACAAGCGTCAAAGCAAAGAGCAAAGGGGGAAAGGGATTAACGTGGCGCCTTTCACGGACGCGCAGGCGTCGGGCTTCGATGGCGATGCAAGAAAGCGAAACAAGAAACCAAGCAAAAGAAAAGGGAACGGCAAAGAAAGAAACCGCCATGCACAACTCCTCATCGCACTTCTTTTCATGCTTTTTTTGTTGTTGTTGCGACGGTCTGTGGAATGCACGCGCGCGCACAGACTGAGATCTGGGAGCGGAAGCGACTCATAACTCGCAGAGCTCTGATAACTCGTTGACTCTGGCGCCGTCGAAAGATGATCAGGTATTGTTTTCTTATAGTTCGAGGCGCGTTGTTTAGCAGGCAGCCAACCCTGCTGACTTCCACGTTTATTCGTGCGCACTCCTTTAAGTGCGAAATGTGGGTTTGCTTCGGCATTAAAACAAAGCGAGATTCACTTCCCTCTTCTCCTCTTGCGCTTTGCTCCGAGGCTTGTTTTTTTGTACTGCATTTGTATTGTATGTCCGCCTATTACTTGGTCTTTGCTCCGAGGCTTGTTTTCTGTATTTTATGTTTTAGTGGGTTGGGGTTACAAGCAAGCTAGCGGATTCCCGCTCATTTCTCTTGACTTTAGTCTCTGTATACTTTGTTTCACCTTGCGATGGACCGCTGCGGACGCTACGAGTCATCCTAGGCAATCCAGTACCGCGAGCGGTACTGTAGGGTGACGCAGCACTCAGAAAGCACTGGATTGGTTTCCATGGCTCTCGTGCTGTCTGTTGAGATCCATTGTAAGGTGAAGTAGATTATCGTCGCCGCTCTTGGCGTGACCGAACTGACTAGACCTGCAGAAAGACCGTCCCGCGCCAGACGAGGTGCGACCGTTGCTGTGAGGGCAACTGAGAAGGAGAGCTGGGTGCTAGCTGCCACTGAGGTTTTGGCTCCCGCGCGTTTCGGCTCTCCGGTCTGCATTCGTGCTCCTTGTCCTGGACCCTAGTTGAGGTGGCGAGAAGTCAGTTGGACGGTTTTAATGAGGAAACACGGAGAATGTCAATTGGAACGGTGCGGTATTACCCCGTTAAATGTATTTTGATGTGAAGAGCTTTGTCAACGCTGACTTCCCGGCCCGTCGCCACTACGCGAACAACCGACACCGAGGTAGAAGAATGAATCGGTTGGTACCGTCTGCTGCCTGAACCCGCCACTCAATCAGCGCGAAGATGAACATCACAATTTGGACGAGAAGACAAGATAAATACAGATTGAGTCATGGCATCGTAGAAGACATTTTTCTACATTAGTCGCGAAGAAAATAAACAAGCTGCAGGCTGAAAGTTGTGTAACGAAACTATACACGGTGCAGTCGGCGTAAATCATCGAACTTTATTTGCCGTCTGAAGAGGAAACACGAGAATGAGTTTGCGAAGTATGGAAAAGGGCAGGCGAACCAGCCAAAAATTTAATTGAATATGATAAGAAATATCGAGATTCGTAAAGCAAGCGTGAACTTATGCGTTTTAAAACAGGTTTCGGGACATGGTCTACACGATCCCTCTTGCTGCGCCGCAGAGGTTGCATTTTGTCAGAGGATGTGTTCTGCCGCTGTGCATGCACTCTAAGAAAAAATGGAGGAAAAAAGTAGCAACGGCGCGTCTTCCTCCCTTCTACTGACGCGCCCCCAAGCGGACACGAGAAAAGGGGAGGAACGAAACGTTTTTCTCCTTCTCCAGGCAGACGGGAGAAAGCTTTCGCCCTCCCGACTCATCTTCTTTCGGTTTCGTTTTTCGAGCAGGTCGCGCACGTTGTTTAATAAATAGCTGTTGAGTTGATTGAGCTTCAGCGGCAGCGAAGGCCGCCTGTAATTCCGTCTTCTAGTCTAAACGTGCAGAACATTTCGGTTGCATTGACGTTTTTATCACTAATTTTATCAAACGAGCAAACGAAGCCGCTAAAAACAGCGAAGTTCCGGAGCAGTGCCAGCAGCGCCACGTACACTGGGGGAAAGCCGTCTCCGCATTGCGGGCATGATTGCGGGACTCGCGCGGCACGGAACTACGGTAGCGAAACCACGCGGAACTGTGTCGACGTTTTCGACGTTATGGAAACCGCGGGAACTGCGTCCAAGACAGGCAGGTTTTGCTGCCGGCTGCCTGGGTGCCTTCTGTCCCGAGTTCGGTTCTTTTTCCGATGCCGAGTGCAACCGCCGTTCAACGTGGTTCTGTATTTGTGCGTGTCAACAACATAGCTGCAACATCGTGATGGCAGTGTCGTGGGTTGTGAACAGAAGACTGGAATTATCGCCGATGTGACCGTGTGTTCGCGTATCTGCGGTGTAACAAGAAGATGAGATCGTAAACTGTCGGGCATTGATGCCGCTGGTCGGGCCGTGATCGGAGGGGGCGGGGTGTCGCAGGTTGACATTCCGCTTTACATTAAAAAGTTTAATACCACTTGAGGGATTACGTGCAATCGATCAACGTGCGGATAGTCATGTTGGAACGCTGGTCTGAACGGTAAGCTCCTATCGTACAGTGGCCAATGTGACTGTCGGTTGTCTCGTCCCCGGCAGCGATTGCGCTCTGGGGAAAGGACAACAGTACGAAATCGTGACGGAAAGTACGTATATTTACTGTGTTTAATTTTAGCATTAAAAAACAAGAGTAGGTAAAATCGGAAAAAAAGCTACCCTTTATTTTGCTGTTTAAATATACTACGGTTCCTGGAGAAACTGCCCTCCAAGTGGCGCGCTGGGATGAGCGCTAGAAGTTTTCGAGCTCGCCACGGCGTAGCTCCGTACCTGCCGCTAGTCGCAGCTTTGACTGCATTCAAGTTGATCGAAAAGCGATTTCTCAGCCCGTGAAGCATCACTTCCTGCTGACTGAATATCCGCTCTACAGAGATTATTTTAAGACGGCAAATGCAGCTTTGCGCGAACAGCACAAATAGAAAAACCAATAGAAATACAGGCTACGACGGGCCGTGTGGGGAAACAAACTCATGGCTTCGAACCGCATTGGAGCGGTTGATTTATTGGCTTTCAAATAATTACGGCATGATCGAGCGTTTACTTTTTAATAAGAGGTTCATCCCCTGACCCATTTAAAATACTCTCAGGGGTATGGCATTGCTGGAAAAAAATCAACATGCTGGGAATATATTTTATTGCTTAGGGAGTCACCGAAAAGTTCCGTGCGTTCAAAACGATCAGTATAAAAGACGGAAACGCAGAGCACGGGTGTCGTGTTCGGGTTAGTGTGGTGCTCCGTTGTATTGATACTTGTGTGTTCCGTGTATGTGCTCAATGTATGTTCACCTGATGCTTGTAATAAGCGTAATGTGTGTATAGTAGAGGATCCCCAAGCGCCGGAGAGCGGCTCTAAAGCGCAGTAGTGGCCTGGGAAGAGGAAATTATTTTTGTAGAACATGAATGGGGCGGTACCTAGCGCCACCTAGCCTAGCTATTTGCAATTACTCTGCTTGACCCGCGACCCCGCCATCTGGTGGCTAGCGATTCAACCTTTCACGCTACGCGATAAACAGCGTCTTCGAGTTTGTTCTTTCGAGAGCGGCTTTTGGTTCGCGGATTGAGTTTGTCCTTCTCCGTGATGTGCGGTTGACGAAGGAATTGTGACTCGAGGAACACCAAAGGTAAGACGCAAAGTACGCGAAGTAACTGGGTATCGGTTGTCTCCGTTTAACATCGCAGTGCTGTCGACGAGAAGACTGAGTAACTGCTTTCGAAACGCCTGTGGCAGGAATCTGGCTTCGGAAATACACACAGTTCGCGGAAAGCTCGTGTTATGCTTTTATTTGCTGCTCCTCTCGTCCCGTACAAGAGACGTAGCGTCCTCGTCAATCCTTATTGGGCTCGATTTGCTCGATTCGGGGCCGCCATATTGAGATGCAAGCGACGGAGGAACTTCGCTCCCCTGCTTCAGGGACGAAAGTTTCTCCCTTTCTAAAGGAACATAGGTTACAAAACCGTTCCTCCCCTAAGGGAGGACTATCCATACCCTTTTTTCTAAGAGTGTGGAGTCGCTTCCAGCAGTGTACTAGCCGTGTTGCTGTATTTGAAGAATACAGTAATAGAGCTTATTCCTGCGCCACGCACGAACTGGATATTTTTAATGGTCTTATCAAACAAAGACGCTGGCCGCGTATGTCTTCAAAGTCAAATGCAAAAAAGTTGAAAAAAAGAAAAGAAAATGAGTGGATTTAAGTTTTGCTGTTTGTTGCGAGCGACGTGGTCGCGAGACCGATGTCTTAAACAAGCATTGACATATCAAGGGGCTTTCTCGCTGTTTGCAGTACATTGTAGATAAACACTTTCTGCCACCAGCGGTCCGCTTAGTAAAAATAAGTGCTCCTTTAAAAATTTAACTTTTTTTTTTTTTGCAATTGTCTTTGCATTTGATAATGTCAGCTTTATGCTGCTTGTGCCGGCAACAAAATATAGCTGTCAAGTGCCAATTTTTACATTCAGGAATTAAAGGAATGGAATGGAACGATTTAGCCATTCCAGGAGTGGGAATGGGCTCAGTGTCTCCATTCCTAGGAATTGAAAGGAATTGAATTATCGAAAACTCAAATTCCACGGAATGGAATTGGAATGGAATGGGGGTGCCCATTGCGCAACACTGCTGTATAGTTCGATCGACGTGCTCAGCGATGAACGTTGCTATACTTTCATACTGTTTTTCTGCTTTTTTCGCAATAGATGCATACTCAGGTAAGAACTAAAACAATGACGTTTAAACGCTGTTGCACACGTTACTCCTCCAAAGTAACGGAATACCGTTACTCGTTACTTAGCCTTAAAATTAACTAAGTAGTTCCTTTGCTAGAAAAGTAACTAAATACGTTACTCTTTACAAAAAAAAGTGACTAGGTAGAAGTACCTCGTTACGTAGATGCCTGGTAGCTTCACGCGTCTTTCTTTGTGGTCTGTTTCTCAGTGTTCTAAATTGGCTAATGGTGCAATATAAAGGCTGCGCAGATATTATATGGTGAACGAAACTTGGCACTCCCGGCGTTTCAGAGGCTCTGGTCAATAATGGCGGTTTCAACGAGGCAACAGAAGAAAAATTAATTTTAATGCGTTACCATATGATGGTCGTTTTGACGAAAATCCGGCGGTGTCTTTTGTTTGTCAGCACCGGGGAGAGAGCGAGGAGGAGGAGTTGAGGGTGACGAGTGAGACGCTCCCATTGGTCTGAAGTGCTGACGTCATCATGGGTTAACCTCTCCCTCTCTCCCAGGCGTTGACAAGCTGACACACCGCCGGTTTTTGTCAAAACCATAGCCTCCTCTATACTCAAAAAGCCTGGCAGTTTGATGATGGAGCCATAGACAGATCGGTCGCAGATTTGGAGCGCTAAGGTCTGGTAGCACAGAGCATCATAGAGCCATTTCTCGGTTAACCTGGACGTCAGCGCACAGCTTTTGGAGTGGCGAGGACCAGAAGCAGACTTGTTCGCTCGGAAGAAGTGTGTTTCGGCGTCTCGCCGCAGCGGGGCGCCAGTCACGTGGTTCTTCTCTCATCCGTTGTCTGTCGCTTCACCTTTTTCGTTTCGGTGGCTGCTTCTCGTTGCGGTCTGCCGGGCTTCGTCAGGATAGAAGAGGCTATGTCAAAACAAGCCCTTTCGTTTTCGTCAGTCAAGTGCAAAGCTGGCTCCAAGGAGGAGGCGGCGCTGCGCGCCGCGGCGCGGTGGAATGTGGGGTGCTCAGTGCGGCTCTGCCGTCGCCGGCTGTTCTTCGCTCTTTGTTTCCGCAGTAAAAATCCGTGGGCTGGGATGCGTGTGTGCGGTTAAAACGATGGATATGGTTTCCTCTCCGAGTGATATGGATGCGGTTCCTTCCACGAGTAGTATGGATGGGGTACTTTCCATGGGGGATATGGATGACTGTATCTAAGGGTGCCGACGTATTCTGACAGGCAGAATACAGAAAAGGGTGCAAACAAAATGCAGGAAAATCCATTGGTGCATTCCCAAGGAATCCGTTAGCATGACCCTTGGGAAACGCCACACACGTCCCTTTTTGGGAAAGGCTAACACTGACAGCGTAACGAGTCCAAAAAAGGCAGCGAAAAAAAAAAGAAGTAAAAGAGAAAGCCAAAAGAGAAAAGTGAAAGAATCAGTGTTAGCGCTTCCTAAAGAGGGATGCGTGCAACGTTTGCAAGTGACATGGTTGCGCATTCCCTATGAATCCATCAATGGATCTTCCTGTATTTGTTTGTCTAAAGCTGGTCGAAAATGGCCTATTCAAACTTCCCTACGTCTACCGTGTTTTACTTGCATTTCTAACCACTGTGTTTGTTGCATAATTATAATGTATTTAAGGGGAAAACGGCAACTTTTTATATGAATTATATATCAAAGAAATGATGAGGGTTGAAAATTTATGAGGCGGAAGTGTCCGGTTGAGCCTCTTGAGTGATTAGGGAAAACAATCTCGTATTTGAAAACTGTAGAAAGAAAGTCGTGTCTCCTTTAGAGTTTTTCTGTAGCTACCTCCCATCACGGCTGCGACTCAGTTTTTTTTTTTTTTTTTTAATAAGCTACTTTTTGCGGGTTTTGTGGTGTTTTTTTTTAAATAGCAAATGCGTATCTTTTTGTTTGGCTAAGATTTTCTTCTTTATTGATAGACTCTCGCTCTAAGGATTGTAAAGCAATCGGCGTAGAGATGCGCATATTCTTTATATATAACAATTTTGCGTTTCCAAGAAATGGGAGTATGGCGCAGCCACCTTTTTTCATTCTTTTTATAATTGTAGCTGTCATTCTCGATTGAATTTTGCTCAGTGCCGCACAAACACTATATACGCGTTTTAAGGGCGCACTACGTTAACATAACAAGAATTCAGATATCAAGAACGAATACTGGCAAGTCAGAACGAAATAAAAACGTGAATGCACCTCCTAAGTGTTTGTTCGCATCCGAAAATATCAATATGAAATTCATTTAGGTTGAATTCGAATTGGCTAAAAAACAGTTGTAGATGGGTAATGAGATATAGTGTTGTTTAAAACGGAAGGATAAAACAACGAACGTACACGACTTGACTTTTGAGGAACACGTAAATATACACAGTCCAGTGTTAAGCTCGTCTGCTTCTTGTACGGGGGTGCAATGATTCTAGAACGCCGAGCTTTTACCGGGTGATAGCAAAAAAATAAATAAAAATAGTGGGTAAACATCAAGGAGCTTAGGATTAAGGTCTACCGATTATCTTTTCAATTAAAGCCAATCAGAGCTCGGCGTCGTTCTGACGTCACACAACCCCTGCGCAAGAAGCAGGCGACTTGCTCTCCGCATTGGAAATAAGGAGTTAATTTATGAGCGTGGGTCTGTTTTCAAGTGACGCCTAACATCCCGTCTTTTATCACAGACCGCAGCAATTAATTTTGACATTCATGTTTATAGGTACATCACTCCCAGCCCGACACATTAATGTGGATTCCTGAATAACAAAGTTGCGATCCCCAGCCAGGACTTTGCTGATAATCAGCGCCACTTTTCTCTGCCACAAAACGTTTAGTATTATTATCGCACTCGCTCTGCGTTCTTTACTTTACTACATATGGTCATTAAGTTTATTTAATCATCAAAATAATGCAGACGTATACGTATCTCAACGTTTACTAAACAGGGAAAAGTGGTGCAACAAAACAATAATGATACTTAATTTTCTTTCATGCCTCTGCAATATACATATATCTCCAAGCGTGGTCACAATGTTTCCCGAATGTAAAACATTTTTTTCAGGGATGTAAGAAATCTCTTCCAGCCGGTATTAATGCTAGTGCACGATAGGTTGCTCTCCAGAAGGCTGATTTCAAAATGTTAAATTTGAAAAGATCTGACTTTACGGGAAATTAGTGGCGTGTGTTATCTTCTTATAAAATGAACCGCTGCGTTTTATTTTTTTTGTTTTTGTTATATATGGCTGCTATAATCTGAACTTTGTTTTTAGGTAGTTCCTTTTACAAAGATTTTTCTTTCGTCAAGAAACAATTTGGTGATGAATAATTATTAAAATAAATAGCTTCTATGCGTAAACCAGATATCAAGTGCGCTAGAGTTTGTATTCCTCTTCCCATAAGAGTACCTACAAGTTGAATATAAAACCTGGTCCTTGGAAGATGGCGTTTCTTATAGTAATAAAAATATTTTTTTGCCGAGATTTTTTTGTGATTGAAGGAACACCTAGAGCTTACGAAGTATAGCACCTATAGCGACTAATATCTTATTTTTATCTGCTGGTTTTTGGCTCCACTTCTTTGTGCTCATATGTATATCCAGACATTTCTGAATTCAACGTTGCCTGAGCGTGGTCGAGCTAAACATAAATATGTGTGGATAGAACAAGCTCGAATAATATTAAACCCCTCCTGCCGGCGACTTCTGCTGCCAACTTCCGCTTTTACGTCTTGTAGCACCTTTACCCCTAGTACCTTCCACCCGAAAAGACACTCCATTGTTGACAACACCTCGGTTACTGCGGTGTTTCTTTGCCTAAGACATTTCTGTTCCCCGACCCTCCAGCTCAGTGAGGCTAAATCGGGGTTAAACGAAGGCGCCTGTTTGCATGGACGCCGGCTTACACTCGTAACCAAACGAAAAAGATGTCAAGAAGCCAAAGTCTTTCAAAACGGTATTCAGATGGCAGCTAGGTTTCGTTAAAAGACCGATTGGTCCACCGAGATGCTTTCGCGTAGATCGGACAGGAAAATCTTTTTAAGCGGAAGCCACATTCCCCTTTCTGGTAGAAGCGCTTGGGTGTCCTTTTCTTCTTTCTTTTTTTCTTTTTTTGCAGCAAAATACAGACATCTCCCTATTATGCTCAAGAGGCCTTCGAAAAGAAAGAAAGAAAGAAAGAAAGATAGAAAGAGTACAGTTTGGGTAAACAAAGTAAAATAAAAGAAATGCGATTTGACCTTCTGCTCTCAATTTCTTTCGGTGGCTCGAGTTGCTTGGTTTGTTTGGATACAACGACGTTCGCCGATTCTCCTCTCAGATTTGAGAGGATCGTTTCTCCGGAATTTATTTCTTCAGACTCTAATGTTTATAAAAGAGAGACGCATGGACGCTGCAACGGTCCATTGCGTTGGCCCTCTGTCGGGATAAATATATTTCGAGGGTTTGCTATGGCGGAAGTTGATATATTTGTTTTTGAATTGATGCGCTGTTTGTATGGTATGAATGATAAAGAATAAAGCATTGGAATTTGCCTTGAGACCACGGCTATGTTTCGTTCTTGTCTACGTGCGAAGACATGGGATCCTTACAAGAATTCTCGCATAACCATTTCAAAAAATATTGATAACCGCGTCGTTGTGAAATTATATATCTATCGGTCGTTTACACACTTTTTTACGAATTTGTTTTTTCTAACATTTATCAACGAAAGTAATAAATTCTCGTAGTATTTATTTAGTTAATTTATTCATAAGTTGGTGTCGCCTTTTGTTTTGTAGTTACGATCTGAATATTTAGCGTGCTTTATTTTAAGGGAAGGCCAAAGACAAATATTTAGGTAATTTCTGTGTAAAATAATGCATGCTTTCCTCTTGAACATTCAGCAGGCGAGAAAGATCATAAAAAGGCGTCTGTTGTATAAGAATATTCTGACGAGAGCTTCTAACGTACCCCACAAAGTCGTAGTCATGTGACCCAGGAAAATTTACGATCCAAAAGACTTGTCCTTTTTACAGGCAAGCGTAATACAAAATAGATGCGAGTATTTAATAACTCCCGGCCTGCAATAATACGAACGAAGTACTTGAACTGGCAAGCATAAACATTGGTATGGATTCAGAACATGGTGCTTTTTTGTTTCAACACCTACGCAAAAAAACAACCACACTTGACTTGATCATTCGGATTAACCCTGGGAACGTAAAATGCGTTGTGCGTGCATTATGCCCGCGCCATGGTTAGTTAGGCTTGGTTACAGAAACGTAATGCGCAGGCCTTGTATTCTATATCGTATTGCCTTGGCGCTGACAGCTTTTGCTTAGCTGGGACAGCGTAACGGGCACGACTTTGTGGTTTTTCTTGCTGCAATTGGGAGAAGTGCCGACCGTCATCTATTGTCATTTAACCCCGTCCTTGGTGAGCCCGGTATCTCGGTTCGTTGAGCCGTTTCGGTGGCGCCCAGGCAAAGCGCCGGCTCACGGATCCCCATGTGGCGAGTTCGAATCCCGGCCGAGGTGCCCGCGATCTGACGGAGGCTGATTGCGGAGCTTTTGGTTGCACGTCAAAAGATTTCCAGGTAGTCCAAATTAATCCTCCTCAGTCCTCCGCTGGGGCGTGCCAAATGCTTGTCATTGGTTTGGCACGTAAATTAGCCCCCCACTTTTTATATCGGTCCGTCGGCGGAGAGCCCTCTCCTTTTCGCAGCGCGAAGTCGCGCCAGCGCAACACCACCTAGTCTGACTAAGGCCTCTCCGTCTGCACCTCTTCACATCGCGTGACGTCAGCTCATGTGTCCGACTGTCTGGATTGGCGACTCGACGGCTGACTCCGCACTCCGCACGGAAGGTGGCCGAAGTGCCGAGGTATTGAGCCGAGCCGCGGATCGTTGAAAAATCGTTACGCCTACGATGGCGTCGCTCGTGCACTAGCGGCTAGCGATCGATTAAGATCGTATACATCACGAACAATGGGTTGGTACCGTGTGCCGGGATGCCATGGTAACTACGATAACGGGCCGAAAGTACCACTGTTCTCATTTCTGTCCGATGAAGCTATGAAGGCGAGGTGGCTGAGAGCCCGATTCCTAGCAAAGATCTCGTACCAATGAAGCACCCTAGAGTAAGTTGAGAACTATGATTTCTTCTAACAAACACTAAATCATTCCGCTCAATATGCACGGTTTTAACGAAGGCTACACGTGAGTGGTAGTGCCTGTCTTTACGACATCTTTATGACAGGTACACGTTGTACAAGCTCGCATGTCCAGCGAAGTAGCTTCTCCGCCCCTCAAGGTATTAGGCTTTTTGGGGGATCACAGCAATCAAGTTTATATTCGTATCACAAGAGTACTCTAAATGGCATTCAAACTGAGACTAAGTAACGAATCGGGGATTTAGCGCATGCTTTCTGGAACGATTGCGACCTAGCTTTGCGATCCCAAATTTCTGGGGCTATGCAGCCTAGCCGATCAAACTTTGCAATGAGTATACTCTGTGCACTGTGCATTGTGACAGGAGTATTAGTGGATCGATTTTAACCGCTCTAGTCATAATAATTCAATATCTAATAGTCTGATATAACTTTAAGATAATAAAGTCCAATGCGCAGTTTGCTAAATGACTTGTACCATGTATTCTAAGATCCTTACCTCTTACAAGGTGAACAGCAACTGTAATGTGTGTTATTTATTTATTCTGCCAGTATGTGGAGAGCATTTCGCAAGCAACTGCTTCATCATTATTCTCACGCAGAGCGATGAAGCCACAAGGAGAACCTTGGAGGTAACGCGCGCAATGATCAAGCTCACGAAAGACGCGGTCCCGACTATATTTCCAAATCGGCCGAGCTATCTATCTACAACGAGCAGATCCAGCCGTGAGGCTCCCGAGGCAAAACGGGCAAGTGCAGACGGCAGTTCTTCACGAAGCCATCGAGCCGTCCCAGATGGCACGCCGGGGACGAATGCAATGATATCGGAGTTGAATCTTTTAATGATCTTATTTATAGCCAAGCTCTTAACAGCACCAGTTTCGAGCTTTTGGATAAAAGCAGTGAATAGCCAGTCCGTCGTGATCCTTTGCATCGAGACGAAGGAGTCCCCGCATGTAAAACATTCGGTTACTTTCCACTCCAACTTGTCTGTAAGTGTGTGCCTTGGGGCAGTTACAATTAGAACACAACCCTCAGGTGGTGCCGTGCCGAAAGTGCTCAGGGACCTGGGAACTCTTCGTGTCCTACTGCACGAGAGTGAGGAGGTCTCCAGTCATTCAAAGAGCCAAAGCCTGCCCACGAAGATGGCAACTCTTAACATCATAAGCTCGCTACTGCAAGACATGATCGCAGATGGATCGATACTCACAAAGCCTGGCAGTTCGACGACGGAGCCATAGAGTGTCCGGTCGCAGATATGGAGCGCGAGGATCTCGTAGCATAGAGCATCAAAGAGCCACTTCTCGAGTAACCTGGACGACAGCGCAGAGATTATGCAGCACCGAGGACCCGAAACACACTTGTTCGCTCGGTAGAAGTGTGTTTCAGCGTCTCGCCGCAGCGGGGCGCCAGTCACGTGGCTCTCCTCTAACCTGTAGTCTGCCGTTCCACCTTTCCGATTCCGGCGGCCGCTTCTCGTGGCAATCTGCCCGGCTTTGTCAATATATAGGAGTCTACGATCAGACTTCTCCCAGGACGACAAAGACTCACTGACATTCCCAAAGAGCAAATTTGTTTGCCTGCAACAAAAGCCCCACGGTACAGCTCTGACTTCCTCGCATTTGTGACCGTCTTGCACTCAATATCACCTCACGCTAACCATTTATCAAGGTCTGCTTCAGCCCTCAAGATACTGTACCGCACAACCTTTCAACGTATTTGTTCGAGGCAGGGTACGGTCCCCTTAGCGCAACAGAATCAAGGGGGTTTTCTGGGGAATATGAAATAGAGGGTCACCGTGATGAGAGAAGAGGAAAAGATTGTGAGATTAACCATAGACGAAATACACAATCAAACCGTGATTCGACTGCAAAGGAGGAACCGTAATTGATCAATCAAAGAGAGCTTTATTGTTTTTCCCATACAGCTTTTGGGGACCTTTTTAAAGTTACTCTTCACATAATAAAACAGCACTGAAATAAACAAACTACAACATAGCCACTATGCTATTCTTGAACTTTTTAAAAGGTATCAAAAAGTCCACGTGAGGGTTAAAAACCTTGTTGTACATTAGCATCATCCGTGTCAGTGGAGGACTGGACTCTGGATAAGGTGGGTAAAAAAAAAAGACGACCTATTTTGTTGCTGAGGGCATGAATTGAGATTCTACGCAATAACATTGGGGAATCAAAAACAGAATTGAACAACTTATATGGAATTACCATGTCGCGAACTAGTCGCCTAGTTGAAAGAGGTGAAAGACCAAGAGTGGCCCAAACGAACCACATAATCATAAAAAAACACTCCGTCCAATGTGGCGATCGAAGTCAATTCTTACAAGTCGCCTCTGTATGCACTCCAACCTGAGCGCCTGACTGACGCCCAAAAAATTCCATACCGTAGAACAAAAGTCCAACCGCGATAGAACCAAAGCCCGAAAAAAGTTCAGTAAACAGGTGTAATTCCGGAAGTCACGGGTAATGCGTGAAATTATGCCCAGGATGCGCAAGGAATCATTAATAACCTTTGTAACATGATAGTTAAAGTTCCGGCGTGAATTGATTAAAATGCCAAGGTCACGCACAATAATTAGATCTTGAAATTTCAGAGCCGTCTAATGTGTAAGGATGGACAACATCATTTGCCTTACGGGAAAAAGAAACAACCTTAGTTTTGGTGGGGTTTAAAATCAGCGAGTTCGCACAGCACCACAAATGAATTGCATCAATATCTTTTTGCAACAATTCACAGTCCACAGGCATGTGGATACTACGAAAATGTTTCACGTCATCAGCATACTAAAACATCATTGAGTCACTCACACTAGTGACAAGATCATTTACAAAAATATTAAAGAGCAAATGTCCAAGGTTCGACCCTTGTTGTACACTTGAGTTCAACAGATAAGGGAAAGATTTGCATCCTAAGTAGGAAACCATGTTTGAGCGTTCGCCAAGATAACTAGCAAACCAGTCGCAGAAACCCGAAGAAAGACCCATATGTGACAGCTTGGACAGCAATAAATTGTGATCTACGAGGTCAAACGCCTTCGAATAGTCAAAATGATTAACATCAACTTGACCACAGGACCCAGCTATAGGTTTTGCGAACTCCAAAAAGGTTAAAAAATTTGTTTCCACATATCGTCCACGACAAAAACCGTGCTGATTTGGACTGAGCGTCAGTTTAAAATGAAAACTCAGTCGCTTAAAAATGACTTTTTCAAAAACCTTCGAAAAAGCAGAAAGCAATGCAATTGGTCTGCAGTTATCGATACACGTGGAGCTACCAGATTTGTGTACTGGCACAACCAAAGCAGTTTTCCAGGCTGAAGAAAATGTACTTGTTATGATGCGTCCCACTACACAGCCGAACCAGCAACCACAGTACACGTCTTCATGATTCGGAGCCTCTTATCGTCCTGAAAACATGTTCACATCCTTCTCGCTTCCAAGGTTGACGAAAACGCACTTCACGAATTTGTCTTGAAGCTTATCATTCGACTCTAGGCAATGGGAATTCGAGTGATTCCTGTTGTCAAAGATAACAAAGCTTTGAACAACAAGATGATGTAATTCTTTGAGTCAACGCCGCCCAAGACAAAGGTTGTCTGTCCGCACCCAGCAGACAAGAGTCGACCACTCTTCCACGTCGTTGATCCGGTACACCTCATTAAGTGTACATAAAACAACTGGCTTAATCAGAAGGATTTGGGCGAGTGTTTTTACTTCCCGCTGTTCCAGCCTGCACTACATGGGAGTATTTCAGCTGTAAAGGTTGCATTGCTTCAAGCCCTTCGGGACCTTCATATGCAAGAACAAATCAAGCTCCTGAAGTTTGTATTTAAACTCAGCGTGAAAGATCTTAAACCCACGTCGATAAAACGGCAAAGTGCAAACCTTGCGTTGAACATTTTTAGTCCCTTTGTTTTGAAAGCTCTCAGAACGCGTGGAGTCGTCCTCCAAAGTGAGCTCTCTTCATCGACCGCAGACTTCATTGACATTGTGGTAAAATGGTGGAAGATTGTCAATGTGAAGAGCCCTCATAGGGACAAAAGACTTTGAGATGAACTGCAGGATGCCATAACTTGCATCGACGACACGATGATGCAGTTTGGGAAGTATGTTTTGCAGTTGCTGGACACCTGGAAAAGTACTTGACGGTGACAGCGCAGGGAAAACCAATCTCACACCAGACACTCCGGAAGGCAAGCACACGAGCTGAATTTACAACTCTTGTGCATTCGACTCCTTCATTTTTCTCTTCAACGTCTGGGTTGACTTTTCAGGAGTCGAAACGCATTGACAAGAGAAATAATGGAGGCGGAAAGGATAGCACAGCTGAAGGACAAGTGTGTAAGTAGTCCTTCTATAGCGCTGTCGACCAAAGAGCTCCAATTTCTATCTAAATGATAGCGATGAGGGAGAGGGACGGTTTGTAAAAGTTTTTCGTTTATATATTTTTTTCCGTTTCTTTATTTTTCTTCTCTTTTACTGTTCTTTTGCCTTGTCTTTAGAATTTTCCTCGTACTTCGTGCTACTTCTTCTACTTATCCCGTTCTGAAAAGTCAACCCAGACGTTGAAGAGAAAAATGAAGTAGTCGAATACACAGGAGTTGTAAGTTCAGTGCGTGTGCTTGTCTTCCTGAGTGTCTGGTGTGAGATTGATTTTCCTTGCGCTGTCACCGTCAGGTATGGTTCACCAACTCGCCCAAGCATTCAACCTGAAAAAGCCCAAAGTGCAAAACAGGCGACCTCACAAAGGAAACTCGTGCGGCACTGGAGCTGATATGTTATTCGCTTTTGAAGCTTAGCCTGTACTGCCTCGAGGAACTGAATTTCAAGTACGTTTTTCTGGGGAGGTTTCAGACTGACTGCCTAGAAGACCGTTGCGGAAAGCACAGGCAGCTAACTGGCGCACAGAGCCACATTTCTCTTCGTCAAGTGTTCGAGAGTGAAAAAATGAAAGACGTTTACAATTCTCTGTAATGCCGAATTAGAGCACAGTTCTTGAGAAGGAGAAGGGGAGGGTACGAAGGGGAAGGTCACGTGTGACGTCAGACGTGACGTAACGTGTGACATCACGAGGGTCGAATTTCCCCCCAAACTTTAGCCGGAAATTTTCGCTCTAAATTTAGCGGAGATATTAACCCGCTAAGTTTAGCGGGAAAATTTCCCCGCAAAAGTTAGCGGAAACGTTTTCTCGCTGAATTTAGCGGAAACGTTTTCTCGCTGAATTTAGCGAAAAAATTTCCCGACAAAATTAGCAGGAAAATTTAGCCCTCGTGACGTCACACATGATGTCATGTGTGACGTCATTATAGAAGACATCCTATAATGCAACGCGCAGTTACGCCGACGGCGACTGCGATGGCGACGGCGATGGCGACGGCTACGCCGTTCAACCCGGAAACGGGCGCCTAAGAGCTGCGTTCTAAAAAAGCTATGTCGTCAGAAGATGTTGGTGTTGATACCATCACCAGGAGCCGTTGACAAAGAGAAGTCAGCTGACGGAGAGCAAAGCCTGTTCACGGTCATCATCACCGAAGATGACTTACAGAGTTCGCAGCGCGGCATACTGGTCATAGCGTACGTCGCTGGCTACAGTGCACATGCTGCACTCAAGCGCATCCGCTGTGAAGCCTGTGCTGAACTGCCTGTGTTGGATGGTCGAATGTTGGAGGTGGAGGACCTTTTCCTGATCTTCCACTTGACGAGAAAGGGGGGGGGAGGGGTCTCAAGTTTCCGCAGCCATGCACTGTGACAATGGTCCACGTCACTGAAGTGATGGTTAAGAAACTGTCAGCTCTTAAGAATGTTGGTACATTCTTGAAAGACAAAAAGCAGCGCTCCTTGATATTGTACATCGCGTTATCACTGCTCAAAGAAGCGCTCGACTTCAGCTCCTGCTCCTCAAAGAAGCGCAGCGATTAACATTCTGCTGAGGAACTACTGTGTTATGATCAACGATGCAATTCAGCAGAAGGCACAGAAAGGTCAGAAGTCCCGGAAGCATCAACTTTGGACAAGAAATAGGACAGCAAGCCCAACTTATGAACTGTAAGCCTTCATTTGGAACACAGCAATGTAAAAGCATTGTGGACTGCTTAAAAAAGAAAGTGGACTGCTGAAAAAAAGAAAATAGATCTTAAGTTATTTGGTTTTATTTATTTTGGTAATAAATTCAACACACGTACATTTCTTAGCATGACTGGAGTTTGTTTTTCTTCCCTTGAGCGCAGTAAGCTTAAAAACTCAATGAAAATGAATGAACATAAGGCAACCACCTGTTGCAGGCAACCGCCTGTTTCACAACACATCCATTTGTAACATTCATCAGCGTCAACAAGATAGTGCCGAAAGTTCCAATTGAATTTCGCTGGTCATCGACATGAAGAACCGTAGGTAGCCGATCAATCAGAACAAGAGCTCCGCTACTTTAGTAATAATAGTTTGAACTTCTGAAGTACAAAATGTTTACAAGGATGCGGCCTATCGATCGTGCCGTTCCGAAATCGTCAGAGATTGCCTACGCACAAAGAGGCTCATCACAGCAGGTAGGCATAGTGCGAATCACAAAAGTACGCCAGATTAAATTATGAACAATGCAAATAACAAACTTGCATCCAGTAAAACACCAAGCGCAGTGAGGCCTAACGAAGAAGGCGAGTTTCCAAATCATCTTGAATCGTGATCAGCAACCTCTCGTCATTCAAATATCCAAAGGCTTGCTTCTCACACACCTAACATCACACACCATCACTAGACACGGATCATTCCTGGTAAGGTCAGAAGCAGCCTAAACCGGAAAGAAATTCGACGAAGAACAAGCCGCCGTCACCATCGCAGCCATTGCCGGACGGCACGAGTCCGGTGCAGACGGACGTATAGCGTGACGTCATCAGGGAAGCGGAGAGGTCTTAGTCAGTCTAGATGGTGTTGGACAGCATCGACGGCGCGATGCGGATGCGTGGTCTTGGACGGGGAGTTTACAAATCGCTCGCGGAGGGTTCGGTGCTGAATGCGAGCTGTCTGATGCAAATGAGTGAAGTATTTAATCGGGTTCTGCTTCTGTCGAAGTGTGTCGGCTCGAGTCGTTAGTGCTTTTTTAATTGCGAGGAAGCCCTTGTGGTAGCTGTGGTATTCCCGAAAAAGGGGGGGGGGGGGGGTCTGTCGCACCCGCTACTCTATGTATTTGCTGCTATGCTCAGTCATGGCATCATACAGCCGCTGCGCTTATGGTGGGTTGTGATTTGCACCGTGACATACTGTGATTATGTGGGGTGCTACGCTTCGTCATTTGAGAGCCAGCTGCGTGCGCCGACAGCCGCCTTTCGGCGCAGGCTCCGATGCTTGGGCCAGCTGTTCGCGTTCGCTTTCACCTCATCTCGTGGCGCCGAGATAAAGGAGTCCGGCTCCGAATCGTGCGGTCCGGGGGTTTGACTCCCATTTAGACGCTTGGTACATGTCGCTTGTTACAATAATTAACGCCAAATAATGAGGCATCGGCGTCGAGTAAAAGTTCTAACCCGATAATTTGCGCTCTTTAATCAGTTAATCGCTTGAGTAGACTTCCTGACATAATGTTATAAAAAAAAGTGTCAAAACAAGACATCTTGTAAATTATTTTTTGACTATGTCGTCAATGGTTGAAACGCCGCTTATCCCCGCTTTCCTTCTGGAAAAATATAAAATAACATGCATAAGCGAATAGTTTTAAGAAATAAATATTTTAATTGTTTAAACTTTAGAACAATTCTGGAGGAAAATATGGAATGCCAAAGTGCTTCGCCGTGAAAGACAACACTGCTGCATCCTCATAAAAATTTAAAAAAATGTGAACTTCCCCTAATAAATCAAGCCTTCTTTTCTCATGAATTTTTCTAATTCTTAACACCGCCGATTTACTGTTTAAACTAAATTAATCGCCATTAAACATAATTCAAATAATTTGAATGTTAATTGGTAAAATGCCATGTCCTACTAATTATGAAGGTGTATCATCAATTCTGACTAAGAATGCCTTCTAATTGGATAATTAGAGATTGCCTAGAATAGGCCATGTATGTTTTATGTGGTCTTGCCCTCTATGTAGCGCTTTTTTGTCACATTTGAGCCTAACACTTTTCGCATGTATTTCAATCTACAGACATTATGTGAAAAACATTTTCAGCCTCCCCTAACCTCTTTCTATATACCTACATAAAATATCCTTTCATTGCTTGGAAAGTAAGGCTAAAACATTTAGTTCGATGAATGAAGTTGAATTTTGAGTTGCGTCAGCTATATATGCACAGTATATTTTTGTCCTTAATGACGTGTCAAACGTCTACCATTTTGTAAACGAAACGTCGCTCAGAAAGTCCATCCACACAGTTGTTGAATCTGCAGGTATACTTCAGCATGTCAGAAAAATCCTAAATTGAGATTGTTCTGTTTCCAAGAGGGATTCAGGCGTCTGATGAAATGCGTTTGAAGCAGCTGTAAATAATGCTTTTCTGAGTTGCATTACTAAATTGCATATATGGGTAGAAGCAGAGCTTCTGAAGCGATCTATGAAAGTTGTATTTATTAAAAATACAAAATGATAAAAATAAATAAAAATATTGCGAAAACTCTCTTTGTAATACCTTGTGCGCCAATTGAAAAAAAAAAAAAAAGCTAAGCTATGGACATTGATATTTGGAATATCCTGACCTAGTCAATGTTTGCTCTAAACAAGGAGATGGCGTGACGACCACTGACCGGACCATCTGAATGGCATGCCCCTTTGACGAGATATTGATCGCTGACTCCGCGAAAATGGAGCTCCGAGGACAGAGCGTGCGCGTGCTCGCCTTTCGGCTTGTACCGCTACGTACTCTCTTTCGCGGAGACTCGAAGCCAAGGACAGCTTTTGGGTCTAGAATTTATGCGTCTGGTTTTTGCGAGCCCCGCCTCTGTGCTTCCGCCCTATACGAGTTGAAACTGAGGGAGAGGAGGAAACATGAGCGCGCGTGCACCCCAGTGCGTCGAGGTCTGGCTAGAGTGATTAGTTGGTTCACGCAGTCTACTCACCCCACGAACGCGTTCGAATGGTGGCTACAGGCAAATGCAGCTAGGTGTGCCTCTGCCCAATTATCATTCCAACCAAAGCTCAGTGTCCCGACGTCTACGCGCGCTCTGGTTTCCTCCTCCTCTCAGTTTCTATAAGTATAGACTGTCATCGAGGTAAGATAAAATGCATACCCGATTTCCACACAAAACAAAAAAAGAAACAAAGAAAATCCAAGAAACTGAAGAGAAAATATCGGATTCAACATTTTGCTTACCACTTTTTCACCCACGATTGTTACATGTTTTCCGGGTTTTATTTGTGTCAGGCTGCCGTCGTGTAGCATGCACGCTCATCTGTACAGCAAGAAAAACATCGTGTCACTCGATATGTTCCTTAGATTAAACAATATCCAACTATGCACTTACACGATGCTTACGTTGATTAGAGAGTTGTAGTTTAGAGCAAACTTCACAATAAACAGAGATTCTATAATTATCATCCACAAGTTGTAACTTAAGACGCCCTCTTTCTCTTTGTCCATTTTCATCCTTGTGAGGTTTCCTTCACAAAGGCACGCAACGTGCTTTGTCTCATACTTTTCTCTCATCAGCTTCTCTTTATTTTTTCTGCACTTATCTTACTTCAACATTCTTCTATTCTCTCCTCTTTTCTTCCTTCAATTGTTTTCCTGTTCGACTAGAGTTTCTCGGGTTTCTTTTCCCCTTTTTGTTAGCTTTAAACGCGATAACGTAAAGAGTTCGTGTCGCAGAAAATCCGACCTGTGCGGCGTGACGAGAAAAGCCGGCGTTGGAGGCGTGCTGCGAAAATCCCGATTGGTAAGTATGGTCATGATGTCACCGCCACATGACCTCGCGCGGGAATTTCAAAGAACAGACAATATTCACGTGAAACATAACGTCACGTATGGATTGAAAGTGATTTAATAACGGGATATGCGGAGCGAATTGAAGGTCGCCGCATGTTTGAAATGATTTCACTCTACTAAGTAATTCACTTGCGTTAAACAAATTTAAAGAATTTTAGGCGGGACTCGAACTTCTGGCCCTTCGGTGGCGAGCCAGACACGCTACTGACTAGGCTCGCATGCCTTGTGAACGAGCGGGAGTTTATATGTTTACACGTTTCGCTATCGCGTTCCACTCTTACAGTAGAGGCTTAAACGTTCTCAATTTCCCTTTCCTTTTCCTTTTTTTTTTCTAAATATTTACCTATAGCGTTGTTTCTGTTCTTTTTGTTTGCCTGTTGAATTTTTTTTTTTTTTTTAATTTTAGTTTTGCGTCATTGATTCTGGAACCGGCTAACTGTTATCTAGAATCATCCTCTTTATTTTTGAGCCATTTGACCGTAAGTATACGAAAAAGTGACAAAAGAAAATTGATTGAAGTTTAATATTTTAGAAGTCTTGTTTCGGATGGCGGATGCCGTTTCGAAGAACTCATAACCTAATATTTTATTTACACTTGCAAACTTGCGCTGCTTACCTTAGTTTCCAAGCTCAAAGTGACCCGCATCCGAACAGTTTTCGAAATGTAAAATACTTCTTGATGGAAAGAGATCTTTCTATTGGAAGGTTACAGGTTTACGAACATCGCGTAATTCGCGTAAGATTTTATATTGTAACTCACAAAATTCACCAGAATCGTGAATGATCGATGTTTATGCGGATAGCGCAAGAGCTAGCAGTGCGCGCTCTTGCAATCTTCAAAAAAGATTTTTTTTAATGAATATTATTTTAACGAGTGATCTACTGCGCTGTCGAGTTTCAGGCATGTCAAAACTGACACCGGCCGTTGGAAAAATACAAGACTAAATAAAAGTGTAATGTGGATTGAAATGACAATCAGTTTCTATCTAGGAATCAAAATGAAATGGAAAAACTTGGTAAATTGCTGTTACTTCTAATGCCTAGACCTCGGCACCTGATACTTTGTTTTTCTTCACAATAATGTTGTGTAAAGCATCTCCGACATTCCAGGTAATGCACGAAAATATTGAGAACGTTTCGGGAGAAGATACTTTTGCGCTAACAACACTATTAAGGAACAGGAGGAACTGGTAGATTGGTTAACATGGTATATGTAATGAAATACCTTAAACGTCAGCATGCATATTTCCGTTCTAAAGCGCAGATTCATTATAATTCCAGTTTCCACTCCGTCAAACCGTTTTGTCGCATTGCTGTTCTTTTTTTCAGTTCTCGTATTGTAAATGAGTATTATGTCTTTGTTGCGGTTCCCAATATCTTTCATGTGTCCCATGGTTCGTTTGTCTCATATTTCAACCTCCGCGCTTGCTTTATCCGTACCACTACACCGCGATCCCCAGCAAAAATAAAATGAAAGACGACCCACAATATGACATCTCTGTACGCAGTCTACTGATCTGGACTTTGTAGCGAGCTAGCATACACTGACTCGTAGGACCGCCTCTTTGGATTCCCGTTCCTCGCCTGACCGGTGAAGCGTTTGACCTCGGCCACGCGTTCTTTGGGTGTACGCAAAATGTCCGGATTCAGGGGCTCCGCGACATATGCTTTGATATTCGACTATACAAAAAAAAGGAAACTAAAAGTTCTGTTGGGGTACCTCCGCACCCCCAAAATCGCTATCGCAATAAAAATAAAAATATAGAAGGCGCATAAATAGCGCAGGACTACACCAACAGGCCGCGCTTAAACCGCCGCGCAAGAAACGCATTCTTCTCGAAATGCAATAAGCCTCTCCCGCTCCCCCCCTCCCCCAACCACCACTACCACGCCTGTTTACCACGCATAAAGGCAACAGACGCAAAACGAATGTGTACATATATTGATAGATGGAGGTAAAAACACTCCTCACGTTGCGTAATGCTTGCCCGCGAAGGAAGTCGGGTCACTGCGGCGTCCTAAATGCGCCGGCGTGCTTCGGAATATACGCTAGGTTTTAGCTTATGGTAGATCGCGGTGGATGCAATCCGCTGTGGGAACCAATCCAATGCTATGTGCCTGTCACGTGTCCTTTGGGAGAGATGGAGCGACGCACAGGGAGTTAGGGGCGGAGATGGTATGTTCGCGGCGCATGGATTGGCCGGGATCGCTCGTAGCCACTGTTGAGGTCCATCCTAAGGTGAGACGAAGTATATGCCCGCACGATACGCGTCGCCTGCCGAGGGACAACGCGAGAGGAGGTAGCGGGAGCGCGGGAGTATTGACGGCGATTTCCGGCAAATCCAAATGTTTTGACACTTTTTTTTTTTCTTTTTTGTAGGTTCAGTTTTGCAGTTGGCCGTGTTTGAAATACGTCTTTGCTCGAGCCGAGCGCGCTCCGCCGCTGCACGTTGGAGGGAGTTAAATAATAAACGAGAGAGGCGAAATTTTGTTTCTGAAATATGGCGCGGGGAACCCGCGCATATACACGAGATTCGGATCCGACAGCGGCGCGAAATGGCACAGCTGCCGAATGTTTGTGGTCCATTTTTGTGATGCCTGTTGGAATGAAGTCACGAGAAACGGATAAAACTCCTTCCCATTTCTTGTAACGTTTAGTTTTCGTTCTTGCTTCGTACGTTTCTTTTTTTTTTTTCGCCCAATGGAGCGCAGGAGCGCACGCGTCTTTCATTATGAGGATGGAATTGAATATCTGACTCGTTTTTTTTTTGGACGAAGGAAAGTATAGAATTCTTCTGGAACTATTAGTAGGCGGGCCCAGGGCTTAGAAGAACAGTTTCTGGTACGGTACGAGGCAGCTACAAATGTTTCGTTCGGTAAATAAAATTAAAAACTCCGTAAAAAGAAACAACATAAGACGCGTCGTATTTCGGAACGCTCCACTTTTCCTTTGGCTAAACTGCGCATTGTTTTTTTTTTCCAAGTCCGAGCCAACGCAAAGGGTCGAAGCCATACAATTAAACTGAATCAATGAAACACATATATACCTGACATTAGCTGCATTTATTTGGTTTTATCAGATTATTGAACAGGTGCAGGAAAATCACGAACGCTAGAATGCTGCCTCTTTTACGTTTTTTGGTTGTTTCCATCGGTTCACAGCGGCGGCTGCACTCTGACTTAAAGGGGCACTGACACATCAAAATCATATTTTTTTTTATTATCCGAAACGATTGAAAACGATGCCGGGACATTACCCACAAAATTTGAGATTTGGGAATTCAGTATTCGTGAAGTAAAAAAACAATTTCCAAATGCCGAATTCGAAGTTCCCGCGCGATCGGCGCCGGTGCCTTGACGTCAAAAATTGAGGAGACCTGAGAGTCGACTTCCTTTCACCACTTTCTGCTGTTGCCATGGCGACCCAAAGCGAGGAGGAAAGGAGTGAGCGGCGGCGCGGACCGGTTTTGAGCGGTGTCGCCTGTTTTCCGTTGGAGGATACAAATCCAGGAGACGACACCACAACGAACTCCCGATTTTTGGTATTTCAAAAAGAAGGGCCGTAGTGCGTTCGCAATTGCGTTAAAAAACATGTTTTAGGATTGCCGTAATTAAATGTTCTAGAAATGTCGCCTACAAAGCTTCTAAATTTCCTGATTTTTGACGTCACCGATCAAAAGAAGCGAGGAGGCGAGAGGCGGGAAAATCAAACGCCCAAAATAAAAAGGCGCGCGCGCGCGCGGGAAAATTTCTTTTCGCGATGCGGTTTTTTTTGCGTGTCTATGACTGCAACTTGCATCGTTTTAGACAATAAAAATAAATACGACCTTTGGGGTGTCAGTGCCCCTTTAAAGTGAAACGAAGTATAGGACGTGTACATATGGGTTAGCCCTAAATTATAAAAAAAGCAATCCTATCCGAATGATGATAATGCAGTTAATGCAAAAGTACTGACAAGCTGCACATGAATGACGAAACTAATCCCCGGAGAAGGGAAACGAATTGGAACAATGGACAAAAACAAATCTCCAAACACAGCTAGGTGACTGGTGAGCAAACGATGTCTCTGCTTCGGTCGCGCACCAGTCACCTAGCTGTGCTTGAAGATTTGTTTTTGCCCCTTGTTCCCTTTGTTTTCCTACTCCAGGGGTTAGCTTCGACAATTGGAAGATTTTTTTTTACTAAAAGCTACAAACCAAGGCCTCAAAACTTCAGCGCGTCAGTTACGCCGTCTCGAACAATTGAGGATAGCAGCCGTCGAATCTTGCGATACTCAATTTACTACGCATCGTAAATTACGACCGATACCCCTCTATCTCTCAGTCACTCTCGCTCTCTCACTCATTCACTCACTCACTCACTCGCGCGCAAGCGCACGCGCACGAATGCACACAACACACACACACACACACACCGATACACAAAGACACCCATAGTCCAAAAATGTCAAGTAGGCATTTAAATGAAGTGATAGGTATTTTACGCCTAAACGCACACTGAGACCTGTTCACAAACGCAGTTTCTTTTTTTTTTTTACCCGTTGCCGAAGGCGTCAGAGATTTCTCTGTTGTTTTTTCGAGGAATTGTGCGTACTCCTCAGTAAGTTACAAATTTTAATCTTTTTTATTATTATTTCTGCCGATTCCTCATTTATGGATTTCGACGTCTGATATTCGGGACGTTATTACGCCGTGACCGGCATTATAGTCCCCGAGCGCAAAACAACCCCAGGGCTTGGCGCGCTCCGAGCATATCATTATCGCTTTTCAGCCAGTCAGGTTGCGGTATTTAGCCTTTAAGAGCGCCGAAGAACCAATCATGAAGCAAGAAGCGCGAATATAATAAGCCGCGCCCTATACTTCTGTACAGGTATGGGCAGTATTTCAAATACAAGTATTTGAGATACGTATTTTAAATACTTTGTGTATTTTGCAGAGAGAGAGAAATAACTTTATTGAGATTACAAATTGGGTAATGTATTTGATGTGTGTATTTAAATACTAAAACGTGGGTATTTCAAATGCAATTGTAATTAAATACATTTTGTGGGCGAAAATGCATCCCTCAAATTTATTGTCACTGTCCAGAGCAGGAAGAAAACTACGTTCTGCACCGAATGCAGTGTCTCTCAATCAAGCGCAAGCGTTTAGTTACTTTGCGATTACTGTGCTAGTCCAGGGCAAGAATAGTGACGAAATCGACGTTCACAGGCAGACTGGCTAAATAAGTGCCTGTGACAACTTGTGATGCTTTCCAGCCTGATTTCTATCCATATTTTTGCCTGGAACATTCTAAATGCGCGGGTCGTCCAGATTGTCGTAACTGGTGCGAGTTACAACAATAAAAAAGTTTCTAGCTAGTGCTGCGCGTCTTGGTCGTCTCGGTTCTTTGTTGGTCTATACCAAAATCTAATCGACAAGAAAAGCTGCTTGAAGCTCTCTACTTTTTTCACCGATTACGTCCAAGCTGATTACATTATTTTGTGATTACATTTCTATTACGTTACTAGAGCCTCGCACACTGCCTCCCAAGTCTGCGATGCGAAATTAAAATGAGATATCCAGAAACCCCTTGCAGGTGCCCTGAAGTCGCTGACGCAAATTTTGAGTAATGTATTTGGAAAAGTATTTCGAGGAGACCAAATATATTTGGTTGTATTTGTATCTTGTACTTAAATGCTTTTTTGGAAATGTAATTAGATTTGTAATTAAATACATTTTTGACGAAGTATTTTGTATTTGTATTTCGATACATATTTGCATGTATTTTGGCCATCCCTGCGTCTGTAGATGCCAGTGACTGTAGCAACGGGGAGGGCAAGTTCGTCTGTTTCTTGCGCAGCAGTTGCTGTGATGTCAGAATGACGCCGAGCTTTTATTGGCTGATTGAAACAAAAAATATTGGGTAGACCTCAATGCTGGATGCTTTGAGGTCTACCCACTATTTGTGTTCCAATCAGCCAATAAGAGCTCGGCGTCATTCTGACATCACAGCAACTGCTGCGCAAGAAGCCGACAAACTTGCGCACTGCTTCAGCAGTTTTTTTTTTCTTTTACGAGGATTTATGTTAAAAGAACAAAACAGCTACCCCGAAAGTTATTGTTTTCTTTGAGATACCTCTTAGTTCTTCACTGTTCACGTATTCGGAGATAGTTCGCGCTTCTACCAACACTATAGCTTTTTTCGCATTTTGTATGCTTCGAATTTATGCTGATGATATGCCTAATCATTGTACAGTGTGTCCCTCCCCCTCCCCCCCTCCAAAAAGAAAAGAAAAAAAAGAAAAAAAAGTAAAGTATATTTTTTTTATCACAAAAATAAACTACATTTTATTGAACGCTTTATCTTCGACCAAATGCAGCGCTGGTCCGGAACTAGGATCCAACAGTTTAAAACGAATCGTTAACTTAAAAACAAACAAAAACTTATAACTGATAAAATACATAATGGGAAGAACACAAAACGCAAGGACGGAGAAGATAATTTCGTCTTTTCCGTGCTTGAGTTTGTGTTCTTCCCCTTGTTTATATCGTTCTTACTAGTATGGGCTCTCCATTCCAAGTGTTATAGGTGATTTTGTTTTTCTTAATTATCAATGCGAGGATGGGGCCCGTTCTCGCCCGTTTTCGGTAACTGGCGCCATTCAGTTTCATGTATTCGAGAGTTTCCTGCGGCCGCCATTTTCCCATTGAAAATTCTAGATAATCACTTCTAAGATTTGAAGATGATAATGGTTAATTCTCAAACATTGACACCTGGTTCGGACTGCCAGCTCTACATCTGGGCAGAGTATGAGCGTCCGGTGATGCGCAGCTAGTTTTTGCGGTGAAATAGACTCTGTATTTGTTGGAAGTAAACCCTGTAGTTCTGAAAAGAAGAGTAGCTCTCATGTGCAACTCCAATAACTGAAACTTTCTCGTTTCCAGGGGAACATTCTAATTTTATTCAATCATTAGACCGACATGATAAATAAAGAATGCCTATTTTGTGGTGTTCCGGTATTATTAATTTAAAATCATACGCGTCGTCATAAAGGAAAACAAAACAAAAAAGAAAGAAGGGGGAGGGGGCGGCGCCATTCTTTTCTTTTGTTGAAAATAGGAGCCTTCACCTAGTTATTCGAATCATCTCGGGCACAGATTGCCTCTCAATTCGCACGTTGCTTCATCAGTTTGCAGCAAGTTCGCGTCGTATAATTCATGCGAACATTTACGATAAGGGCGAGCAGTTGCTTACATAAATACGTTCAAATGTCGGAGGACTCCCGGACTCTATTTCGGCGTGTGATTCCCATCAGAGCAAATGTCCGAAACCATGCTAAGAAAGCCTTCCACAAAGCTCTTCACAATGAACTACGGTTTGTCTGGACAGCATATTGGTCTTCCTAACTAATCACAAAACGCATCACTATTTTTGCCAAGCGAAGACCACGAAAGCATCGCATTTTGTTTTATGTAGTTCACGTACATCTCTCTCTCTTTCTTTCTCTCTTACCCTCAGCACACTGTAGCATAACAACACCATGCACCACGGTAGCCTCATTGTGTTAATGATAACCAATTCATATATCTTTCCCTCTGAATCTCGCTCCCGAGCTAGGTGGTCAATCCACGATTTCTTAAATAATTGAGCAAGTAATCGTATACGAGAAACACCGGAGCTTGCTTAAAAATACGTCGGCATGGAAATGGCGCATACATGGATAGACAAGCGAGGTGGGGAACAACCTTCAGCCTGGAAAACTCGAAACGTATTAAACATTGTAAACTAACAAAATACGAATTGCCAAGAGCAGTGCTGTGTCAGTTATTCTGGATTTGCTGTTTGCTTTTTTCTAGTCTCTACCGGTGCTTTCAAGTTGGGAACGGCATTTGCATTTTAGGGGGAATGAATTACGGGGCATGTCACTGGTTGATGCGAGTTGTCCAAACGCGCAGTCGCTAATGCCTACTCGAAATTGTAATGAAGTCCCGCATGCAGACTTCGCATTCGGCGGCCGCGCGTTGAAGTAGAGCCCTCGAAGCGGGCTCTGAATTTCATTTCCACCGGCTGCTTCGAAATGCGTGTCCAGACGGCCGAGGTAATAAACCTGGAGGCTTATATTTATTCAGGATTAACTAGCGAGTTTAAGCAGTGTGGCCCGACTGGAAGCCTTTTACGGACATTCCTGATTTATATGAACTCTGCGGTGAGACTGGGAAAGAACTACACGCAAGGCCTCACTTTCCTAACGAGTAGTGAAAGCCAGAGCCGAACTCGTACGAAGTGTCTGTATGGTTGGTGTTTCTTTCACGTATTACAAAAATATGCTGCACAGTCTATCTGCGGTTTAATTAAAGAAGGGGGAGAAGGGGGGGTCTAGCATAAAGCATTGCGGTGTCACCATAGGGCATGACAGCACCCTCTCCCCCAGCTTTTCTTCGACATTCCTGGGTCAGTAACAAAACATCGCTGCCTCACGGCGCCAGCGTGTAAGGGTTAAGCCTGGTTCAGACAGTTGCGTTTGACTGCGTTTGACTGCGTTGCGGCAGCGAGAAACCAGGACATCCTTGCTGCTTATATCGCGCGCCAAGATGATTCCTTGAATTGGATTCCACGCTTCATACGAAGTACATACGTGCCGGTGAATCGCTTTTGGTTCTCGACGCAACGCAGTCAAACGCACTCAAACGCAAGTGTCTGAACCGGCCTTTAGAGCTAGAGAACCTACTCAAAAGTGCCCTGGGGAGGTTTTTCAAGTCGCCTAAATAAGGCGATAACTCCGTCTGCTGGCTCTAAGCATCCTTCAAATACCAAAATCATGACGAAACGCGGCCGATTTTCCTATTAAAAAAAGCAATCAAAGATTGCAACACACCGGTTTCATCTCCAGCGATGAGAGGCGCATGTTCGGACACCAGAACATTTGTTAGTCAATAGCAAGCGGAGAATCCTCGGACCACCGACCGGTGGAACCGCGGACTGATATCTCGAATGCGCGCGGCTCGTTGTCCATACAGCCCGGACTACGATTCGACCCAGCGAACACGTGCTCGAGGGCTAGAGAGCTGACGACCTGACACATCACTCCCGCGGACAAGAAAAAAAAAGAGAGAGAAATAAACATATTTCGCTGTCTCTCAGACGATTATTGCAGCATAATGCTCTTTCCCCGCGAAAAATACTAACATATCTCGACTACTCTTACTTGGTTCTATTATCTACAAAGGCATACACATTTCGTAAAAATAGCGTTAGCGATCTCAATGACATGTTGCGCTTTCATTGGTCACATGCCGTAATGGCTTCCGGCGCAACACTCGTCCCCGCGCCGGTCATTATTTCGATGTTTGATTGTTTTTTTTTAATAAAAAAATCCGCCCCGCATCGTTTTGAATTAGGGATTCTAGGATGTTTAGAGCACGCAGAGTGAATTATCGCTTATTTAGGCGATCACAGAATCCTCGTCAGGGCGCCTTTATTAGCCCACTGATCTTAACGACTTACCCCCATACTTGTCCCCTTCACTGTATAACTCACCCGCACAAACCAAAAAAAGGATCGCTTTGACGTTTTTTTTTTTTTTTTTTTTTTTTTTTTTTTTTTAACTAATATGTAAAGCTGAAAAAGAATAAACGCCCTGTATGGACCTTAATAATTCTTCTAATTTTTTTTTTTTGAGGGGGGAGGGTGCGGGGGGGGGGGGGCGAATTTGTGGCTCAGAAAATAAGATCTTAAATATGGTAGTGTATTTTAGTATGGTCTAGCAACGCATACAAATGATTGCAGGCCTCTCCCCTTCTCTCCCCGTTTATAATTTGCACCATGTGGGAGGCTATAAGATCAAAGTATCACGTTAGGATAGCAACATGAAATCACACGCATTTAAAGTTAAAAGTGATCCCGACTTTTTGTATTTATGTAATAACTGTGGAATTAATAAAAAATATGAAACACAAATCTACGGCACCCCTAGATTTTTAAAGCTTACTAAATATTATTACAGCAGTTTTAAGATTAACGAGAAACACTTTTGTACTTTCCATGACAAGCTTTAAATATTTTGGTGCATATAAACATTTTGACTGTAAGAAGTGTCCGCAGTGAGAGTTAAGAGTTTGATAATCTGAAACTTAATACATTTCAAATTATTGATATCGCTGGCTTGTGGGTTACTTAATATACGTATCAATCTACGCTTTCAAGCATAATCGTCTCGCTGTCTGTATGGAGCAGAGAGATTCGGCATGGAATCAAATTTAAACGAGAAATAGAGGCTTTAAAAAAATAGCAATATACCGCGTATTTTACGAAAAAAGTTTAATAATCGTGTGAAAAAAGGACACTTTGAAATTGAGAAATGATTCCCACGGAATAACGTTTTTATACACGGCGGATGTTAGGGTACGAATGAGGGTGATAGAATCTGCCATCTAATTACCTAAAACTCAATAATTAAATATTTAATCATTTGCCTTTTCTGGCAAAATCTAATTTAAAAAAGGGATTGTTTCGCCTACATTTTGACAGTCGCAAAAAAAAAAGATAGGAAATTTCATGAACTGTTTTATTTAGAGCTCATTATTTGGACTCAACGTGGCGTTCGTCGGTGTTTTCATTTTAGTAGAAAAAAGGACATATTAAGTAGCAATCATGCCCCAGCCAGATTTCTGTGATACGCAACAATTGTTTTTCACTCTGTTTTTCTGACCTACGTTCTGGTTTTATGTGAATACCAGAAATCAACAACAATAAAATTTACTCTTTCACACACAAACAAATACTTTCTTGAGTTGAGAGCCGTCTTTGCCTAAACTGAACGTTTAATGCATATCCTACAGATTTAAAGAAGATATAAAACTTCCTTTGGTGTGGAATGACTCCGCTGTAGAGATGTCATCAGTCAAGTCAACAAATATTGTGTTACGAACGTATCACGTGGTGGCGTGCCCTTCACGTCGCTCCGCCCCTTACGAAAGTCACGTGACGCAGACACACACATGGCGTTGTTCGGTTCTGATGGCCGTAGTGTTGGCAGTAGTCCACCCTAAGGTGAAACGGAGTAAAGCAGGAAACAGCGTTAGAAGACCTACTCATTTGCATAACCCTCCATGGACGCTCTTCGAGAGACATCATCCAAAGCCGTGTCCGATTTTTCTGTAGTTGTGGCGCTGCCGTATATAGGCCTAAGTGCGTATTGTCTGTAAGCGGAAATTCTGGAGAAATAGCAAAAGCTAGCATCTATAATTCTATATACTTAAAAAAAAACGCATCACACTTTTTTTTTTGAGAATTAGGGGCGTTTTAGTCGATTTACTTATATGTATTTCATGCAAACGGACGCTGAGTTTGTTATAGCAGGCTACGGCGATATGGCTGCATGCATATCAACTCTGCTTTATATCTTTAAAAAAGGTTGAAACAGCGCAAACGACGAGGGATGAGAAAGAGAAGGACACGCACACAGCGCTGCGTTTCTACAAGGTGCGCCTGTTTCTTAGGCTCCAGGACACCGCTTTTAACCCTGGTCAGAAGAGAAAATGGCGTGAATTCCGTCAACTCGACGACGCCACCAGGGAATTCTATTGGCGCACTGCGTTGTCTGCGCTAGGTGCCTCGCCAACAAGCAAGAGAGCGTCAAAGCAGGGACTCGGTCCGCACTCTGGGTCCGACGTCCTTACCGGAGAGCATCACTCGAGTCTTGGCAAAAGGTCCCAAAATATGCCGTGGAACCGAAGAAGTCTTTGGCTGAGATTCTGGGTCTCGTCCGAGACGTTACAAGGAAAGTTCTAGAGACTGAAACCGAGAGTTGTGTGTCTGAGGGCCGGGATGTTTTGGGTAGGCTTCGTCTCGAAATTGGCAGAGCACCAGTGAAGAAAGTTGTGTCGTTTAAACAGCGCTGTGTATCTGTCTTTCTGCTTCTAGTCCTTCGTCGTTTGCGCTGTTTAAACCCTTTAAAGATGTCACACCAACTAGCCCAAGCTTCTGCCTTAGCAGTGCTTTGTAGTTTTGAAAAAAAAAACGCACAAGTTACACATCGTAATTTCTACGTTTGTCGGTAATAACTGGCGTGGAATATATTGAGAGTTGTATCGCAACGCTTAAGACTACGACAGAGAACGGAGGACAGTCGATATTGATGTTAATGCCTCTGAATGCAGAGCGTGCGTCCTCTCACAAGCGAAACTCGATGTGTTCTTCTAACGGAGCATGGAGTGTTCCACAACTGATTCGATCTAAATACTTCGGCCAAAACGTGTGTCTCTTATAATCTGCCACATAGCTTGGCTACCGAGAAATGTAGACTCTTTGTAATTTCTGGAATCATTGTGGTGAAACGGTACGTGACAAAACAAAGGAAGTTTTGAAATCTGTATATTCGGTTGCTACCCCCTGACATATCAACTGCATCTTTAATGCAGTCTGTCGAAATGCTTAGTGCCGGGGTAATGAAGCGGAGAGCGGCGCGGTCTTTCAACTGGAATCGATTTCCCCTCATTGTTCATTCAGAACTCTGGTCACGTCAGTCTGCGATCCCGCCCGAGAAATAAACCCAAAATAACACAAATGGATCGAAAAATTTGAGTAAAACTAATAAACAGAAAAACAAAGTCCGACCTCTTCTGCGTGACTTCATTTGCGAGTTGACGGCGCTCAGAAAAAAAAAAAAAATAAAATAACAGCCGATCAATTGAAACTTCGTTTTAAAACTTTCGAGTTCCACGCTTCTTCTATTCTTCTATGCGTTTTTACTTCGTGTAAATGTATTCTTTCGAGTGTTTTGATCCCGACGTATGCGTTTCATCTGTCAAGCACGGATGGATTTTTTTTTCTCCAGGCTCACGGTGGCTAGGCACTTAGGTTGGCATAAAAAGGACGCAAAAAAAACTTAGTTTGTGTTTAATATAGCTACGCACTGGTGAAGTTTAGTGACAAATATATGGTGTTTGTTTGTGCGTCACATCAAGAGTTTGGCAGCAAGGAGAAGTGCGGCCCTGAGATGAACTTTATCTTTCATATCCAGAACACAATATGTTTGCTTTCTCATATGAAATCATCAGTCGTTTCAGAGGGACGACGTATCCTATGCTTAGTTTGGTAGGTTCGATATTTTTATCATGGGGAAGTAGGAAAGATATCGACCTCGACTACCTTCCCGAATATGTCTCGCTAAAAATGCCCATGAGTCAGCCTTCCTGCAGGATACGTGATATATAGCCGGGGACAATGAATGAAAATGCTAATTATACATTTCTACCTTGGCTAAAAATTAAGTCTGCTAACCGACGATGAGTACAGTGTTCCACACACACAAATAATGCCCAGTGTAACCTCCCAGGCTTCAGATGTAGACTTCAGCATTCCCAACCTACATATGGGTCTTCAGTTCCGTTTGTGGCAAATTAGCGGCCACCTTATTAGGGAAAACAAAGTCACTAAATGACGCAAGCTGACATGTGATAAACGACGGAGCGGCCCGGCGCATTCCAGAAATACTATATTTAAGAAAGAAGGCAGCAATTCAAACCATGGGAAGCCTTTGCAACTTAATAGCAGGCAGCTCCTTAGCAGATTGTATGCTCGTGCGCATGCGTCGGTTGCGGCGTGGAGTTATATTCATTGGCCTTGGTGCAGACAGCTTTTGTGTATAGTTAGAACGGCTGGACGCGCGGAGCTTCGGAGTTTTCCCCTTTCGTATTGGCAGGGGTGGCTACGGTAACATATCGTCCATGAGAGCCTTCGAGACAGTGCAGACAGCCGTCTCTGCTCTCTTGACGATTCCGGTATCTCGGTACTTCGGCGACAGCCTTGTCTCTCGGCGCAGCACTAAAGCGCGACAGCATGAACAGCGCGTTGCGCGTGCGTTTTGTCGGCCGTGGTCTGCCCACGCCGTTAGGGCAGGATTGGGTGCTGCAATCGCGCTGAGTAATGAAAATGAGCGGAGAAGAATGTATTATGCCGTAGTAAGTTACAGCTCAAGAAGGTAGGGCGAGGGAACGGAACGCCGGGGAAGAAGAAGCGGACGGAACGCTGGAAAGGGGGAAATCTCCTCCTCTCCCCAGCGTTCCGTCTGCTTCTTCCTCCCCGGCCTTCCTTTCCCTCGCCCTTCCTTCTTGAGTTACAATGGGCCATATTTATATATTTCGGCTCAGGAAATCTTGGAGACGCTTGCAGGTGATCGACGCTTTCCAGTTCTCATCACACCTTGTATTGTAAACGCGGTTGAGCAGTTGGAAACAGTCCCCTCCCTAGGCGTCCAAAGTGTATATATCAGGGGTGGCCGGGCTGACCCGGCCTGAAAGCCGTAAACGAAACCGCGAAATTTCCAAAAGCCGCAGGAGGGGTTCAAACTTGTGTCCAGAGCAATAAACGAAACTAGAACTACTTTCAATCTATCCGAGTCAAAAGCAGTCAAACTGCACGTAAGAAAGCTGTAGCACAAGACTACCAAACCGCAACCTGTCTTTCGATTTAAAACGTGTTCCATTTCCCCTCTTGAGAAAGTGCTCGTGTGACCGGGAGAGAGACGGGGAAGTGTGTGTGTGTGTGTGTGTGTAGGGGGGGGGGGGGGGGTTAGGGGAGGGAGCCGCGAGCCGCACTATAACACGCGAAGAGCTCCCGAGCCGCAGCTTGGCCACCCCTGGTATATATATATATATATAAATATATATATATACGTATATATATATATAAAAATAGCCTAGACTGAAGAGCGGGTGCCATATAAACCATTGGGAGCTTTTGCAATTTAATGGCAGACACCTGCTGCACTAATTGACTGCAAATGCGCATGCTCTGCGTCGTCGGGCTGCGAGGAGCAAAGCGGCCGTAAGGGTTGAGACGTTTGCAGACGATCCACACTTTCGTCACCTCTTAATAAAGAGAGTTTATTTAGTGGTTGTCGATGACGCTCCGCAAGTTGCTAATCGCAACCATATGAATTAATCATGAATTTAGAGGTTAATTAACAAATTTCACTTAATTAGTCGACGGATCGTTACGAGTAGCCCCCTATACTATGTCCCCCTGGCCGTGTAACTCACCTGTGTAAACCGCGTACCTGTAAGTTTCACTTTTTTTTCTAACACATCTGTAAATCTTTATAAAGAAACACCCCTTATAAAGTCATATAAAGAAAACTAATGTTTGAGTACTGCAAACGATAGTTGCAATTTCTCCGAGAGGCGCAAGGGTAATTTGAAGTTTTCAGCAACTACATCAGCAAACTAAAGAATAAAAGATTAAAAAGGAATAATTCCGAGCTAAATTTAAACCGCCGAGCTTAGTTTTAATGTATAAAAAAAAATGTTTGACATGTGTATTGAACTTCTGCCAAGAGAGGGATATTCTCCGGTTATGAAACCATACATCGTACGCCGTGATGAACAATAATATTTAAAAAAAAAAAAAACGTTTACGGAAGTAAGAAGCATAAGCATTCGTTTAGATTGTTCTATCCCGTCACGGGTCGTTAACAGTCATCACACCCATCATAAAGCTAACAACTCGTATAAAGAGGATATTTTTGTGTCCCACAAAGCGGAGTTCTATGGCCGTTCCGAACACCGAGCAGTCACGGGTCAGGCTGGAGACAATCTCTTCATCTGCAAAGCCCTCGCTTGGGGAACCCGTGTCGCCGCAGTCGCTTTGCTCAAGCCTCGACGATTATTTGGGTTTTTTACGCGGTCAGCAAAAATTATCGTTTCTCCATCCTCCTGTCTCTTTTTATCATTAGTTTTAGTTGGGTTGCGCCTCGCATGGCACCTTAATTAAGAGTCACTTTATAGTTCCTAGATTTTTTGCGTTCATTCTGTTTTTTTTAATACTCTGCTTTGGAATCGAGAAAACCCCGGCGTCGCTAAGTTAATTGCGATAAGCCATTCCGCCCCTTTTTCGCGCTTCATTATTCTAGATTCGTTTATTTCTGCTTTCCTCGTGCTATGATTGTTTTTTCTTTTATATTCATTTTTCTTATTCGCATTAGAGTGCGACTTTTTTGCAGGAACGATAAAAGAGAGAACTTAAATGGAGCGAAGCAAATGTAGTTAATCTTCGAGGCTTTCACTCGGTTTACTACTATATATGCTCCGACGTAACTAACAATGGGTTTAAGGGAGAAGGTTTATAAACAAGAAATGCGAAACGTCCTTTATGTCACAATTTCTAGTTTTAATTTTTGTTTCTTTCTTGTCTGTCACTTCAATTCTCGGCAAACTGATTTCTTTGAAAGGCTATTTCGTCACAGCCGTTTCTCATTAACTTGAATCTTTCAGTATATTTAACGATTGCGTCGCTGCATTGTCTTCTAGACCATCTCAATAAGTTATCCGAGCTTTGTTTTCAAGTGGCGTGGCTTTCAAGCTCGCGGCTCGGCGGCTGTCTTACAAAGTCCCCGTGCTGAAAAAGCCGTTGAAGAAAGAAGCGAAAACCTCAACGCGCATGGGCACGTGACTTTCATTGTGCTCCGAAAATCTTGCGAAACGTAATTTAAACAACGCTGCAAAGCGGGTTTACCTTCTTTCTCTTTCTACATTGAACGAAGGACGGTTTATGTGCCGATGTATGTGTCAGCCAGAAGCGCCATCCAGTGGTTGCAGACCATACTCACGCTGTACCGTATCTGATAGAGCAATCGCCGCGGTGTTTACGAGCAAATCCTGCGGGTTTGCTTTCCCGAAGGGCACGGGAATAGCAAATCACCGCGATTGGCAGAACTATGGCAGTGATCTACGGGACAGAGATAACGTTGTGGTGGTGCGGCGGACAGCCATACCGCCGGCCGTGTTCCCCTCCACCAACACTCCCTCCCTCCCCCCCCCCCCCCCCCGCCCCCACCCGCTTATGGTCAAGAGGTCCAACGAGTCAAAAGGTCCAACGAGTCAAGAGGTCCAATAGCCACGTGACAGCCGAGTCAAGAGGTCCAACGAGTCAAAAGGTCCAATTCGAGTCAGGAGGTCCAACGCGTCAAGAGGTCCAACGAGTCAAAAGGTCCAATTAGTGTCAAGAGGTCCAACGCGTCAAGAGGTCCATCGAGTCAAGAGGTCCAACGCGTCAAGAGGTCCATCGAGCCTTATTTTTATCTTCTCTGTTTATAGTGCTATAGCTATTAATGGGTGGGGGGTGGGGGGGGGGGGGGGACTGCTTGTGACGGCTACTGACTGTTTGGCCTATTTGAAATATTTTGGAGAATGCAAGTACTACATAGCTGTTGGAGACAAGTATACAGATACTATTTGCCACAATGTATATGTATTTCAGTGTTAAATAATGGACACTGCCTGGCGACATATTTTAGACTTGTAGAACTTAATATCTGTGTTCCAGTCTCTCTGTTCTAGGACTTATTTTTGCCATTTCTACGGTAGTGTCTCTCAAATTCTCGAGATATAAAATACAAATGTACCTCAGCATCTCGCGTTTAGCCTTTCCTTTCACGTATCTCAGTAATTGTAAACGCAAATACTTGCTTGGGTAACTTTGTGCAGTCCCGGGTTCTCGTATGTTCGCTTAAAATATGATGCACTACTATTTTATGCTTTAGTTTTTATTCACCGAGTTCACCGATTCATTAAGAGGTAAATAACACAACATGGGAAGAAGCTCAAATATCACTGGAGGGCGTCTTTAAACGAGCCCAAATTATGCCACTTGGTGTCCAATAGAGTGTTGCAAAGGAACGCGAGCATTTTCTCCTTGAAACGTTATGGCCGGTGCAAGCTATAGCGGGTTAATTTGGGCCATTGGCTTACTTAAAAGCAGGGAGCAGCCACAAATACTTATGATAGCGATATGTAACTCCTTTACTGCTCTTTATTTTTGAGAATGCTGTGAAATAAACCATAAAACTGAACGTTTCATGAATAAGCATTCTTGACACGAATTACCTAACACTTGTCTGTCGATATCATTTATATTTAATTGAAATTACGCGATGTGTTAGTCAGTTGGAATTGTAAGATGGTGGGTTACTTGCTCAATCATTTTTAGAAAATTGGGTCGAAGTAGATTGAAGAACTGTTTGTGTCGGAAAGCAGGTCGATCTCTGAAGCCGATAGATCTCTACTGTGTCCAGTGCTAGGCCATGGCGAATGAAAAATTTACTAACCTTACATGCCATGCTGCGCCAGGGCAAACTGTCCCTTCAAGTTCTTCGAAGACCAAGCACTTGAAAATATCAAGGAAGCTATTTTGACGAGACGTGAACAAACAATTATTACAACTTTTGAAAATAATGTCACAGAAATAAAAAAAAATAACTATGTTCAGTTATCCTGAGCTCAAACGACGTAATAGTGCTTAAATGTGATAGTAGACGTCGAAATGGCAAATAACTATGGACACATCTTTCGTATGTGACGAAAGATGTGTTCAAAATAGTTTTACAATTATTTAGAACCCGGATGTCGAAGGATTCACTTCCTAAAAACAAAAAGGCATCTCAAATCTTGAAATGTTAAGACCTTGCCGGTTACGTGTTCGATATTCGCGGGGGAGAGCAACACGGGAGATGCAGATTTACGACTTTGTGGTCAGGGGTAGAAGAGAGAAGGCACACAGGTCCTCAAGAAACGAATGTTGCTATAAGCTTGACTGTTTATAGCAACAATGATTTCCGGTGTTTACAAATCCAGTGCCCAGCACGCGAACCCCACAGCCCAGCGCGCGCGTATCTGTCGCTTCAGAAACCAAGCAAATCACGGGTCATACGCACGAACACTGATTACATCGCCGGCCAGAAACGATGTATCAAAGCCGTGTTCGTGAGATTCCCCTGCCGTGTGGAAGTTTTCACAGCTTAATTTTTTTTTTTCCGACATTTTTCTTTTCCGCTTTATTTGGTTAGCATCTCTGTTGTCTGCTTTTTTAATGCGTGAGCATTACCTGGCTCAGTCAGCGAAAAAGCCCTTTGGTCACGTGACCTCCCTGGTTACGTGAGCACGAAACCATCCCCTGCCTGGTTTCGAACCTGTAGGCCCTCTTCATCGCGCAACTAGCGCGCTATCTGTTGCGGACACACAACTCGGGAAGAGGTAGTGCTCGCGCATTCTCACATCGTAAGAGAAAGCTTAGGTGCCCTCATGGTTGTTGTTTTTTTCTCTTTTTTGCCTGTACTTATTTCACACGCCTTGCCTGTACATATTTCACACCAAGAGATGCAACGGTCAAGATATCCAATATTGGACCTCTTGACGCGTTGGACCTCTGGACACATCGAGGCACGAGTCAAGAGATCCAATATGGGTCAAGAGGTCCAACGCGTCAAGAGGTCCAACGAGTCAAGAGATCCACGGCGAGTCAAGAGGTCCAACGCGTCAGGAGGTCCAACGCGTCAAGAGGTCCAATATTGGACCTCTTGACTCGTTGGACCTTTTGACGCGTTGGACCTCTTGACTCGGAATCGCCCCCACCCCCCAGCGTTGCGGGAAGACGCCGTGGTGTCGGCCACACCGCCACTACATCTTCACACAAAAATGTTATCTGCTCAGATCTCATTTTTACTTAGAATCGTACTATCACCCTAGTCATCCGCTGCGTTTTTCTATGCAGAGCGCGATGATTGGCTGTATGTGTGTTCTGCAGGAAAGTAAACGCAAGGGCCTTGTACTTAAGAAGTGAGTCTATAACTCGACCAAAAACAGTAAATGAAGATGTTAAATATCTGTGGTATTTATTCTTGTGTTGACGCTTCCTGCTTTTTGATTGTTTCTTAAAAAAATTCATCAGCTAATACAGCAGTTTCCTTGGCTGGGAAACGATGATTCCAGGGCCCGTTTGCTAGAAGCGCTAACCGCGGCTAAAGTTAGCCGCAGTACCTAGGAGAGGGATTTTTTTTAAATCACGTGACTGGCTTGGTAGGGATGCGGGTAAACATGGCGGTGCCCCAGTGAGTGAGCGCCGCTCGCTTTAGAAATAATATGTCGTTGTAGCTGCAATATCGGGCGCGTTAGTCAGCAACGAATGGTGCAGGAGGCTTTCGTTTGCCTTACCTCACTTAAAGTGCAAAGCATGGGCAATGACATCGCCGCATTTTTTAGATAGTCTTTCAATTCTGGGCATTCCTAAGCCTAAATGAACATGATAATTGTCGGCATGGCAACTTCTTTGGAAAGCGGATTGTTGATAGCACAGAAAAGCAGACAGCGTCCCAACAGACCTTTTTCTCTAAATTATCCAAGCACCGAGGTGCATGCTACGACCGTAGTTGCACGCGTCGCACGTGCTGGCGTCTGCAGCAGTAACCGTTCTAAAGCAAAAAGTATAAAACGAATTTCGCCTTGCACGCGCGTTCGTTAAAGCTTTATTATGATTTTTTACTTTGAATCTTTTATAAGAGGAAGGCCAGCGCGCGTGGACCGTAGAATTACACTTCCAGCGTTCTCCTCGCGGCGCTTGGATAATTTAGGAGAAAGTCTGTTGGGACGCTGTCTGCTTTTGTGTGCCATCAATACCCGGCCGATTGAGTCAAGGCAATCCGCTTTCCAAAGACGTTACCATGCCGACAATTATTGCGTTCATTTAGGCTTAGGAAGGCCCAGAATTGAAACACTATCTAAAAAATGCGGCGATGTCATTGCCCATGCTTTGCGGTATAAGTGAGGTAAGGCAAAGCGAAAGCCTCCTGCACCATTCGTTGCTGACTAACGCGCCCGATATTGTAGCTACAACGACATATTATTCCCAAAGCCAGCGGCGCTTACTCACTGGGGCGCCGCCATGTTTCCCCGCATCCCTACCGAGCAAGTCACGTGATTTCAAAATCCCTCTCCTAGGTACTGCGGCTAACTTTAGCCGCGGTTAGTGCTTCGAGCAAACGGGCCCTGGAACCAGGCATGTACGCGTTACCAAAGACAGTAATTAAATACAGCTACTAGCTATAAAGTAACCAAATACGTTGTTCGTTACCGATTCTCAAAAGAAACGCGTTATGTTACCTTAAAAGTAAAGAGTTATTTTCTCGTTACTTCGATGGCCACATAAATACACAATTGTCTTTGTCTTATGGTTCATTGATTTATTTTTGGTAGTCGTTGCACTTAAGCAGTAGCTGCCTTTCAAGATTTTCATCGGCTTTGTTTCCCCGCTTCCTTGAGAACACTTCTCATGCGACGCTGAAGAGTCATTGTACTGACGCGCTCGAACTAACGGCAGCCTGGTGCTTCAGGAACTGCTGGTAAATGCGGGATTCCCCTCTTCTTTTTTTTTTTTTCGCTATGCTTCTGAAGTTTAAAGTTACCAGCGGGATCTGTACTTCCCTGTATTGGCAACCTCCGGGTTTGCATTCAGTCTGTACACAATTTTAGAAAGGTTCATCCAACGTACCTTATTGTGTTCTCTGGGTGAAAGACATTCCCAACTGTAGAGTTGGACTCACGTGTTTAGCGATAAATGTTGCTGTTCATGTCCTACTGACTAGTTGTTTTTTGGGTTGCCGATCTGCCTTCGTGGCAATACACGAATACTCAGTTTGGAACTGAAACGAGGCTGTTTAAACGGTGTTGTACACGTTACTCCTAAAAAAGTAAAGAGGTACCGTTACTCGTTACTTCGCATTAAAAGTAACCAAGTACGTCAATCGTTACTTTTCTAAAAAAAGTAACTAAATACGTTACCCGTTACAAAAAGAAGCTACTACGTAGAACTCTTCATTAGTAACGCGTCATGTTTATGTGCCTGGGACTTACCCTGCCCTGCGCTGCTTCAGCCGCCAGTGGCTATAAAATTAAGACACATATAGCACTCATCGAAGCGTAGCGATATCTTTCATATTCGTCTATCTGGCACTCCGTTAGCTCAAAGGGTCGATTGTAAAGAAACCGGTGGGACGTTTACGTGAGCTGCTTACTCTGACAAATTTGAACAATCTCCGAAATAGCCATTTACTATGTTTGTCAGCGATGGTTTCCCAAGCATAAAGAGCAGACATGTTGGCGACCACCGGCTCCTGTAACATGAAAAAAAAGTATGTTCGTAATGCCTGATTTTCTAACCAGCTAACAATTTTAAAGTATCATTGTCATGATATAACAACGAATAGTTGCATTCAGTTTAGTTTTTTTGTTTTTTTTTTGTTTTATTACCATAAAAATAAGTTAGGGAATTCTGTAGCTGTACACTTGCGTGACAACAATACATACGCACAGACCAAATAAAATAAAATAAAATCAGTTTCTTTTTGTCACAAACACTACATGTGTGAGAGGGACGCTGCAAAAAAAAATTGTGCAAGATAGCTGCCTCATGATTTCCAGCGTCCCCCGTTACGAGGTTGCAGTGGCACTGTCAAGAGGATCATGCATATTCTCACGTACACCTACATATGGATAAAAAATATGCATAAACAATATACATTTTATACTTTACATTATAAAAAATAAATAATTATTTTGAATTACAACATTTTTTTTTATGGAGTGACTATTTAGCGAGGATAATTCAATATCGCCAAAAAACGAAGTGTTTAATAAAGCTTCATGTTTGTAACGGCATCTTTCCCTATGAGAATTTGCTCTGTGGGAATACGCCAGGCGGCCCGATAGCGTGATAGGTACAGTGATTCCTTTCTTTCGAGTTTAGCAAAATCTAAAATGGTTTTTATATTTCTTTCAGGGATTGTTGACAGTTTCGACTCAGCCTATAACATTACAAAACAATAAGGTTATCGCAAATATCACTAATAGTCAAACAAACGCAGAACAACAACAATAAGATCCGTCAAGCGTATCAAGCTTAATGCAAAATGCAGTGTCAGAAGAAAAAAAAGTTTAAATCTCAGGTAGACAACTGGGACATACATTTTAAATATTGAGTAAAAACACGAACAAAAAAGGTTATACCTTCAAGTTTTTGGTTTCTCTTTCTCCCGTCCTAGTTTCTCAAAAAAATAACCGAGGCTAAAAATTCCTTGCCTAGTAAAAAATAAAAGAAAACTCCTAAATAACATTTTATTTCCTTAGAGAAATAACCGTCGTAGTTCCACTGATTTTTAAGACAGTCAGGCTTTGAAGCTTTTAGTATGTCCCCCGGTGAGAATAATTAGTCGCCGAGGACTTTGCGCTGGTCCTCGTCGACTGTCTGCCGTCTCTCTGAGGATGGATACTTTTTTCTTCCTTCGTATGGTCTCGGATCTTACAGTTCTTCTCGCCTGCCATTTTCCTTCTTTGGGAAGCACTGTCTTCAAGATTCCCCCGGGAGAGAACTTGAATTAATTTGTCATTCAAGAAACCAAAATAACAAGAAAAATACTTTCGTAGAAATCGCACGTTCACAGCTACTAATTGGTACAGCGGCACTTCGTCTAACTGGTCCCTTTCCTGCTAAAAGAAAGGTAAAAAACAAACAAACGAGACCATGAAGATCCAAATTTCCGGACAAGCAGCCGTCTAGAGCGGAGAGCATGTTTTAGTAGGGGCGCGTACAAAATAACTTGGCATTGATGGCTCTAGAATAGTTACCGCGATTCCCGCGGGAAAAAAACGCGGCTCAAGTTATTCAGCCATAGTAAAAACAATTGTACCGGAGTGGCGGAGGCTCCCTGGTGAACGCGAGTTCTGGTAGCGCTATCTTATTTGCGTTGGGTACGCAAGATGTTCTAGGAGGAAGGCCCGACATCAGATTGACTAAACAAAAAGCAAAGAAAAACTATAAAAGCCACATTTTAGAATCCTACCGAGAGTGTCCTCGAGGCAAGTGTTAGATACGATTTTAACTTATATCTGGAAATCTAAGGTATGGTGTTGAGCCCAACGGTGTTTTGTTGCGTATTTTACCAAGGACTTAGATGGCGCGTTCATGACAAGTGCATTTAGACATATTTTATTCGCCAACCATATTCGGAATAAAAAGAAAAAAGCTTGGGGGACACTTAAGCTTCGCTTTTCTTTTCATTTATTTACCTTGAGGACCCGTTTTCGGGGATTACACAAGGGAGGGTGAGGAGACACTTGTTTAAAAACATAAATAAAAATTACAAGAAATTATTTCAAAAATATGGTAGAAATGTTAAATGGCGATAAAAAATTAACAAATCACTGTACAAGTTTACAACTCGTTCATTTTATCCAAGAAAATACTGAGAAGTTCACAAAACTTAGATGTGTTAATTTCTAGTAAAATGTCGTTAGATAATGAATTCCAATCATTCATAGCAAGAGGTAGCATAGAATTTGTGAAAAACAAGGATGAAGTGTGGATGAATTTTATTTTACACACGTTGTCAACCCTAGCGGAAATTTGAACTGGGACGCTGAGAAGGGTCATTTTCATCGACGGATTGTGATAATAGAATTTATGAAGAACGGCAAGTCGTGAGAGCCTTTGACGAAAACAAAGCGTTTGGAGATCAGCCGGATTATGAAGTGAAGTGATACTGGTACAGGAAGAGTAGTCGAGGTGAATGCACCTTAGCGCTCTGCTTTGAATTTTTTTCAAGTTCGTTCGAGAGATAATTTTGAAATGGTGACCAAATCGATGATGCGTATTCCAGTTGGGAATGAACCAGGGTTTTGTAGGCTAGCCTTTTTAGTTTCGAGCAAACGGAGGCTCAGGTTCCGTTTTAATCATTAAAGTGTGCGGTTAGCTTTTAGGACAACTTTGTTAATGGTTGTTCCATGCGAGATCACTGGTGAATTGTGAAGTCCTAGATACGTATAGAATGTGCACTGACCAATGTTATCAATACCGAGGTATACAGAAAATTAGACGAGGTGGTTCAACGAGTGAAAGTTAGTAACTTGCACTTTTCCATGTTAAGGATCTTCTGCCCATTGTTACACCACTGTTCAATTTTGTTCAGGTCAGTTTGAAGTATTCTATGGTCATCTGGCGTTTTGATGGCTCTGTAAATGACGCAGTCGTATGCGAAGAGACGGCACGGGGGATTATAGAAGCTCTGTTAAGTTATTGATGTAGGTAAAAAATAATAATGGGCCTAGTACGGTTCCCTGTGAGGGGCCTGAGGTGATAGTTGGCTATTTGGTTTCAGTACCCCGTTTTTTTTTTAATTGGCAGTATTTTTCCTACTTTCCAGTCGTCCGTGGCCTCCCTGAACTTAGTGATTCACTAAATATTTTGCACAAGTAATGAGCCACTGTTTGCTTTGTATTTTTCAGAATTTTCGAGTTTATCAAATCATCTCCAGCGCAAGAATAAATTTTTAGATTTTTCATTGCTTTCACAATGAACCCGATCGATATGAAATATCGATCGGGCTCATTGGCGCATGGTCTAACGTGTTCAGGCTAGCTAGGTATGGTATCAAGATCCTCCTGTGTGAATACTGAATTTAATATATATATATCTATATATATATATATTAAACTTTTGTGCGCCTCCGTCATCTTCAAATTTCCCACCGTCATCATCAACGAACGCCAATACGTTCGCACTTGTAGGGTATATAATTTTTTTTTTTTTAAATTTGGGTTGTTTGTAACAATATGTTTTAAGTCATATTCAAAAAAATTTTAATTTTGCTTGTGCGATCGTATTTTTATATACCTTTGCATGACTCGAATATTTATTCCGGTGGCTGTTTTACTAAGGCGATGTTTTGCTTTCTTAATAAGTCATTTTTAGAGCGCAGCTCTTAGGCGCCTGTTTCCGACTTGAGCGGCGTCGCCGTCGGCGTCAGCGTCGGCGTCGCCGTCGCCGTCGGCGTCGCCGTCGCCATCGGCGTCGCCGTCGCCGTCGGCGTAACCGTGAGGTCACGTGACCCCCCCCCCCAGCTCACTTGACTCCCCCTCCCCGAGGTCACGTGACAGCCCCCCCCCCCCCCCCCCCCAGGGGCCCTAATCTGAACACTCGGCGAAAAAGACGGCGAGAAATCGGGCGGCTCTGATAGTCCGGCGCCAAAGTCAAGTACGGAGTTGGCCAATCGGGGCCGCCAGATTTTTCGCCGACCTTTTCGCCAAGTGTCCAGATTCGGGCCCCAGGTCACGTGACCCCCCCCCAGGTCACGGGAACCGCAGGTCACGTGACCCTCCAGATCACATGACCACCCCAGGTCACGTGACCACCCCGGGTCACGTGACCCCCCAGGTTACGTGACCCCCCCAGGTCCAGGGGTCAGTCAAAATTTAGCGTGTCAAGTGAGAGCCACCTTTGACGTCACACGTGGCTGCTCGCTTTGCATTATGGTATCTTTTGGTCAACCTAAGAAGGATTTTTCGCGACACGAGCTCTTAAAAAAGCCCTTAAAAACTATTTTTTAAGCAGTCTGGTTGGGACAAGTGTGCAAAAAATAATTTTTACGCGAAAACAAAACAAAACTTAGAGCATTATTGACGGCGATACATTTATTTGAACTTCTGCGCGCAACGTTTATGACATCATAGAATGGTGATTTGCTCAATGAGATTGTAATGCGCTCTTTGCACCTCTCCTGCACGCGCCCGAAATGCCGAGGAAAAAAACAAGTGGAAAGGAGGGGACTACCGACATAATCGCGTCTCGCGAAGTTTCAGGGGTTTCCCCAGAAATTGAAATTAGGAAGGCTGCCTAAATTTTTAGGGGGGGGGGGGGGGCGCCTTGAGAATAGAGGAGTCGTTGCGAATTAAGATGGTGCCTTCAGAAAAACAAGGGGGGGGGGAGGGTGTACACCCCCCTAGGGGTGTATAGAGAAATCAATGGCGCCGTCGATATTGCTCTAATTTTTCTTTTAAGCCTAAAACGTTTTTTTTTTACACGGGTGTCCCTACGAGACTGTTTAAAATTTTTTTTTTTTCTTTTCAGAAGCTTTTTAGGGGGAGCTCAGCAACTCTGATATATGGCGCAGAATTTTTTTCACAAGCAAACGAGTTTCATGCTCTCAGCTGCGCATATCGGTTAGGCGCTCGGGGTGGGCTCGGGCCACGGGCGGTTAGCCGTCGATCTCGAGCTAGATCTTCTTGCACGCCTCATGACTTTCGAATTCCCAATGTATACGTACCTGAAACTGGGCACGCGAACGTTGTTTTGCAAAAAACGTTGAGTCTATTTTTCAAAGCTCAAATCAAAGTTAGTGAAATTAACAAAAAAAGAATAGAACTAAAATTGCAGTTTTGCATTTCCTATATCATATATCGGCCAGCTCCTCGACTGCCTACTTGTTTGCATCTCGCTCCCAGGAGGTTTGGAGAACGAAAAAACGCAAAAACGCCCATAACGCCATTGGAGAGGCTGGTGATGAGAAAAATAACCGCGATAAATACTAATTTTAACGAAATATATGAACGTTAAAGCGGTATCAGTTCGCACAAACAAACCCGTCTGTTTGATAAAAACAATATTATAAAGCAGACTAATGCTTGTTTTATTTTGTTGTCTGCTGTCCGTTCGCGTATCTCTGCTGGGCGCGGAGGATGAGTAAGGAGGACCAAAATTTGTTATACTTATACAGGGTGTACTCCACCCGCCCAACCAAAGAAAAAAGTGAGAGGGTTTCTTTACAGAAAAAAATAAACTCTGCATGGCCGAACACTGATTCTCCATCCCAATGTAGAGCTAGAGGTCCAAACCAGACGCCGAAGTTTAGCGCTAACCCTTATCGTAACAAAAAGTCATGTGATTTTCTGAAACTTTAACTGTGAAAATGGCGGCAGACGGAGGTTTTGAACGCATATAGCTCTATGGTGTCAGGTACTCGAGGCGTGCGAAAATGGGCCACATGTTCCCACTGAAAGCTTAAGAAAATCACAAAAACTTTTGCATAATATAATGGTTCGTGCTGAAACTCTGGCTTATGGTTCGGACCTCTAGCGCTACATTTGGGCGGAGAATGGGCGTTCGGCGATGCATAGTTTATTGTTGCGGTGAAAACAAAACAACAACACTATTGTTTGTTTGTTGGTTTGTTGGTTTGTTTTTTTAGGGGGGCGGGGGGGGGGGGGGGGGGGAAGAGGTTTGGCTATCAAAAAGAGACAACCCTGTCTTTTCGGCCCAGGTAAGTAAACTATGTCTCACAAGAAGCTCAAACGCCGCTAGAACCTGACAGTGGTTGTGAAAGAACGCGGAAGTTTGAGAATATAACGTTACCTAAATCAAAATAATATTGAGAAAGACGAAAATTTTCTCTGAGCTGACCTTTACTAAGCTTAACATAGCCAAAAGAAGAAGTAACACTGCGTGCTTTTGTAACACCTATTTTGGCAAACAGATACTTGCCAGCAAGAAAGAAAATAATATTTTCTTTCTTGCTGAGAAGTGGTTTTCACTGATATAAACCTCAAAGTCGTTCGCAATTTCAATTCCTGTTTTCAGAATATTAGGCTAAGGTAGACGTCGACTCAAAATTAGTGTTTCTCAGTCTTTCTTTTATTTTTTTAATCCAAGTAACGTTATGTTTTGGAGCTTTCGCGTCTATCTTTCCCAACCGCTAGCGTCATATTCTCACGGAGTTTGAACTTTCGGCGATGCATATCATATTTACCCTTGGCAAAAACCACAATCCTCTTATCTTCACAAATTTCTTTATGCTCTCTAGCGACACTGTTCGAACCATGGGAGAAGCAAGCCTATTCTGCTGTTTTAAAACTTGTGCATTAACTACATCCTGACAAAGTTTCGCTAAGCTCCCCGTGATGTCCCCATTTTGGCTCATGGTGTGAGCAGTTTCTCCCTGACTTCTCCATCCTTGGTAAGCTGGTTTGAAGTTGGGGTGACAGATTATTTATCAAGACATTTCATGTATACCAAGATTTTGTTATTCACAAACCAGCTAAACAAGAACGCATCTGGCACCACCACCTAATGAAGCGCCGTTGTTTGGCGTCACTGAAAAATATTTTTTCTACCTTGAAAAACAATATTATTATATGGTATCTGTTTAGGTGAGCATGATTAATAAATTACTTACACACCCAGTGCCACTGGTGATTATGTTAACGAGAAACGCTTTCACTACGATAACGCTCCCTAGTGATCTTGACGCGGCTGTTTCAGATCAACCCTTTCGAAACTTCGGAGTATGGACAAGAGAGAAATGACGAATACCATGCAACACGGACCGATCAGCCAATCAACTTGCGAGGTTTTGGTCGTCTCTACGTTAGTACATGTTTGTGTCCTTCAATCAGTCAGGGAAGGCAATGGCGCTACTCTCCCAGGATCCAACGCCGAGATGTTTCTGTGGCGACCTCTTAAGCCGGGGTCACACTGCTCATACATAACAAGAGAAAGTACGCATACACGGGGCGTCACAATATCCGTGGTTCGAATGCCATGTGCCACGTCTTTCTTTGAACTCATTGCCATACGACATTCGAAGCACGTATCTCGTGGTGACTCGTGTTCGAATCTGTATGCAGATTGTCTTTTGAATGATGTATAATCAATTTGACCCCGGCTTTAGGGTTTCCACCCGTAACATCACGACAAGGATTTGCCTCGCAATGGCGTCCCGAGCTGTGACCCTGGCTAATTACCATCAGATGCGACAAGTATGATGTGTTTAAAAAGTATAGTAGAAGCTAGGAGCCATCGCGTTTTTAAACCAGCACCATCGAAGTAGATATTCTGGCAATGCTCTTATGCCTGTGGTTTGGTCAGTCGTAGAAAGCCGACCACAGCGTCGTTTTTGGTCGCGGACATCTCCAGTACAACATTCCAATGTTTACGAAGTCATATATCTTTGCGTGCAATATTCACACCTCTGCACGCGTAGGCTTCTAGCTTCATAAAATGTGGCATCCCAGCAGATTGCGCATGCACAGCTTTGATGGGCGCTCAAGATGCTCAAGCGCACGCGCGCTCAGAGCTTTGACTGCGTAACTGCAAAACGTTGTCCACAATTACTAGCTGCGAGATGTTTTGGTGGCGCCCGGCTCCTGTGGTTCCCTCTCGTGACGTCATTACCTTGCTAACAGGTTAGATGGTATTTGGAAGGAGCATGGTGGAAGCTTGAAATCATTGCGCCATCGCGCACGTCGCTAATACCACGCAAATTGGCATCGGGTACAAGCCCTTTTCTAAAAAGGCTGAGAAAGAGAAATACATGTGTTTTGCAGAGACATCCAGCTTGAAATTTTCTGTATTTGTTTCCAACGTTCAATTTGGCTACAAAATATGAAAGTAACATGACAATATAAGATCTCCTCCTAGAACAAAGACGGTGTCTTAAAGCGTTCCTCACGGTGAGAGAGAGAAGGACGTATAATCCAACGCCAGCTGCCATAATAAGCTTCAGCTGGGGTCTCCGTGCCGGAGGCCAGCGCTGGGCGCAGGTTGGACACCAGAGCAGCGTGCCGCTGGGACACAGATTGAAGACATCCGAAGGCTGACGCAGCACGCGTGTCATTGCCCTGCGTTTTTGCGCTGGCCAGCGCTAGGTAACAACACTACGACCTTGGTATTCCTTAGGTCTTGTAGAATCCTTGTTCTTTCAAATGTAATGCTATTTTTTTTAATGGACCCAGATGGCGATTTTCGTGGCAACGTAGACAGATCAGTATACGTTGTCAGCGGCGCCACGACAGCCGTATCGCTACCCCAGCCTACGAAGGCTTCTACCTTCGATGTTTCCTGCCCGCCCAGCGTGTCGGTGGATTCCACCTTCGACGCGGTGGCGGCCATTGTCGGCACTGCCGAATTGTAGTCTGTGCAGCATCTGAGAGGAAGCAACTTCCAGCTGTCTCTTACATCGTCGTCGGCCATGATCCGAATCGTCAACGACGGGCCCTGACCATCGGCGGAACAAGCGTCCCCATCGTACCGGTAAGCCCGCAGTTGACGTCCATTACGTGCCTCTACCTACCGATATATGTGAGAAACAAAGCCCTCGCCCCCGCCCACTCGCTTCAAGGGAAAGTTCTGGATATTCGCTTCGGCGTCTACCAAGATCACCCCAACCTCCGAACGGGCACCCGCTACATACGGATGAAGATGAAGGAGTCTACCCTGGTGCCCAACTTCCTACCCGTCCCCGGACATCGGGCGACGTTCGATTATCGCGGCCTCAAGAGAGTCTGCCAACGCTGACAGCAGGAGGGCCACCTCAAGGCGGCCTGTAACGTGCCCTACTGCGCCCGCTGCACGGCCTTCGGCCACGACAGCGTCGGCTGCGCGGCCGGCTGCGGACGCTGCGGGATAGCCCACGTATATGTGGACTGCACCCAGCGTCGCCGCTACTCAGCCATAGCTGTCTGCTGCCAAGACGACTTCTTGACTCCGGCGTCCCAGACTCCGACGTCCCAGGACAGGCCTCCTACCGCCTCTACTCCCCCTCCTGTAGCGACGGCCGCCACTCATGGGTCCGGCGACACGCCTGCCCCCGCCGAGCTTCCAGTGACGACCCAGTCCGAGCTCGCCCCGACATCGCAACAGTCGAACCCGGCAAGCGCCACCGACGCGGCTTCGAACGCGTCACAAGACGCGGCCGAGGCCGCGCTTTTGAATGCGGTCGAGACCAGATCTGTGTACGCGCCCACTCCTCCCAGTACCGGCTATGAGGAAGCACTGGTGAAGAAGGAACCACCGCGAACGCCGGAGCTCCGGCCCAGCCCGCTTCCTAGCTGGAGCGACATCACGGAGGACTCTGCCTCATCGTGGGACGACCGCCTCGTCATCGGCGACGTTGCTCGCGACAGAGACAGCGCTCCGCCGCGCGGCCGTGATTGTCGACAGGGTACCTCCATGGAACTTCGAAAAACCTGTAGCCACAGTCGCAACCGACATGGCGGTGCCGAAGACGGGAAGCGAGTTCTTTCCGACGGCGGTGAATCAGGGTCTCCATGATGCACTCCAGCACCCGCAGCGGCTTCCAAGCGGTTGCGGAAGGACCTCGCCGCGCTGTCTGACAGCTCGTGCATCAGGTCCGATACATCCACGGACTAGCAGTGAACACGACGACCTCCCCCCTCTATCCTTTTTTAGCACAACTGCCAGTCATCACCCTGAACGTTCAGGGCTTCCGCAACGTGACGAAACAGATCGAGGTAATCCAATTCGCCCGAACCGCCCGTTGCGACCTCCTGTTCCTGCAAGAAACAAACTTCCACAGGCAGCGCCACGTTGACCTCTTCAAGCAGCGGTACGGGGGGCAGTGTTTCTTTTCATGCGCCATTACACGGAGCTCGGGAGTGCGCGTCGTTATCTTAAACCGCTCGCTCCTCCGGCTCAGCGCCTGCTGCTTTGACCCTGACGGGCGGTACATCACTTTTAATTTCTCCATGGCCGCCACGCGCTTTTGTGCTGTGAGCGTGTACGCTCCAGCCCAGACCTCGTAATTCCCGGCTTTCTTCAAGAGCCTGGACGTCCATCTGCTCGACGCTCGTTACTGCATACTCCTTGGCGACTTCAACTGCGTCATGGATTCCCGGCGCGATGTCAGGGGCCAGGCTACGGCCGCACCACGTGGAACGCCCGCCAGCTGATACGGCTGATGCAGAGATTCGACCTGGTGGACTGCTGGAGTCAGCTCCATGGCACCACCTTCGAGCATACGTGGCAACAAGGAGACTCGAGCAGGCGCTTGGACAGGTGCTACACCTCCGAGTTTCTGAGCCCCTCTGTCACCGCCTGCTGCGCAATGAACTTGCCTCCCTCGATTGCGCACATCTCCGACCACCATCCGGTACTCGTAGAGCTTAGCTTCAGTAGTGTAGCCAGTTCTCAACGCGCCCGGCGTATCGACAACCGGCTGTTACGAGACAAAAAACAAGCCGCGACTGCCCAAGAGAAGCCTTGCGCCGGTCTCTCCACGGAGCGGCACCGGACCCGACGACCTTTGACCGGCTTCAAGAGAGCTAACGGGTGGCGTAGGTGGCGGAGGGTCCTGCCCGGCGTCGGCGCCACGCCGAGCAGCTCGGAGACACCTCACTGCGAAGTCGGATCGTGCGACGGGGCGGCGCAGGGACCCAGCTGATGTGGGGCTACCTACTGCAGCTCCTTGACCGGTACCAAGGAAAGCTACGGCTTTGTTCCAATGCAATCTCAGCCTACCATGGACGGGTTGGGCCCTCGGTTCACCCCGAAGTGCTGCGCTAAACCCACCGCACCAAAGTGCGAGAGCGACGCGTCCCTTAGTGCCGATACCCCAAGGCGTGCCAGCAACAGCAGCCAACCGTCGGTCTCCGCTTTCAGCGCCCACTTCCGGACCCTGGCAACCACCGAATCGGCGGCGGACCGTGCGACCTTCGTGGCGTACCCCTTCCTGCGCGACCTCCCGCAAGTTCCCGAAGTCCTAGCCGCATACCTGCACGAGCCCCCTAACCCCGAAGAGGTGCTCCTTGTCCTGTCAAAAATGAAAACTGGGTCCGCGCCGGGCCCAGATGGCTTTCCCGCCGAATTGTACCGAACCTTCTGGGACGTGCTGGGCAACTACATCTGTGCCGTGCTCAGAGGATTTTTCACTGGAGCACCGCCTTCCAGAGTCGTTCCGCCGAGGCAGAATCGTTCTTCTCCCTAAGGAGGGACGAGACCCCAACGACCCTGGCGCGTGGCGTCCCACGCTCCTCAACGCGAACTACAAGCTGCTTGCTTCGATCATCGCGCAGCGCCTCCACGGCATGCTCCTGGGCGTGGTGACACCCCACCAGACGTGCTGAATTGTCGGCCGCAGCATTAAGACCGTGACATCACTGACGAGGGACGTGGTGCAGTACACGGACGCTCACCAAGCCAGAGGCCTGATCGCCTTTCTTGACCAAGCGAAGGCTTTCGACCGGGTGGAGCACCCGTTCCTCCTAGCCGTGCTCACCGCTTTTGGTATTCCCCCTGAAGGGGCCCGTCTCATCGAGACGATCTACAGTGACATGAAGAGCGACCCGTGTCTGAGTGGCGGCGTGAGGGCCAGCTTCCCGGTCACCCGGTGCGTCTGCCAGAATTGCCCACTCTCGCCGCTGCTCTTTGTCTTTACCCTCGAGCCTTTCCTAGCCAACGTCGACAGGAGCCCCCAGGTCAGCTGGCTCCCCTTGCCAGGAAACGGCGAGGTGAAGGTGTCGGCGTACGCCGATGATATTACACTGTACCTGCGGGACACCGACGACCTCAGAGCGGCTCTCCGGATCTTCGAGACCTACGACCCGTAGGTCTTGTTGCGAAAGGCCCCAGGAGACGACCTTGCCCCTCCTAACCGACCCGCCGGGGGAACGCCCTGGGGCATCGTCGCCAGGTGGCTACGGTCAGCTGCACCCTGACTCAGTCGCCAACACACCTTGGATTGCGGGGACGACGTGACCTTCTCCGAAGGATCATCGGGTTGACCCACGCCAGTGTTATCTGGGCCGTCTTTGCCATCCGGCCCATCTCCTTGCTTCTCCTGCCTGACCTCGACGCACGGCGACCTGACAGCCTTGGTACGCCTTCGACAAGGGAGGAAGCTTTACTTAATTTCCCCAGCTTAGATTGCCCATGGGATTATCCCCTAGCACACAGAAGCCAGGACGCCTGCAATTAGGGATGTCTTCCGCCTTCCTCGACTTCGATGGCACCATTGTCCGCCGAGATTGACGGGCGGCATGCGGCCAAGGGTGTCTGGCCCTTCGGACCCTTCCGTGTGTGTGTCGCGTTTGGCAGTGTGAGAGAGATGGAGATGGCGTGCCTGGACGTTACGAACAATGAACGATAGGGATTCCCTACTAGGGATGTGGGGAGAAGTGTCGTTATAAAAGTAGCAGCCAGCTGCTGCTACTGTGTGTTCTCTGGTGTTCTCAACAGTGTTCTCGACAGTGTTCTCAAGTGTTCTTGAGTTGATGTAACCTGTTCAGATGTATATATAAAGAGTTATATTATATAAGAGACACCCCTCCTGTTCCCTGGTCCTTCCCGAGTCCGGCTGCCACATGAGTTCCTGCTCTGGCTCGGCTCCCTACCGTACCCCAAGTTCCCGACCAACCACGCGGTCCCTACAGTCTCTGCGGAGTGAGGCTCAATGAGCAAAATAGCGCGGTGCTGTGGGTTAATCGGCCGCCTGACCTCTCTTCGCCCATCCCCGCAAAAACTTCGGTCAGAATCCCTGGGTCATCTACCGCTCGTCGGGAGTCTCGGCCGACATGTAGACGCGCCTGGTGCGCGACATCGGGGCGAAAGTGTACCGCGCTCGCGCCTACGCTCTTCCCCTGGCAGCCCCGCAGGGGGCACCTGTGAAAGCAGGTGTTTGGAGAGTGGCGTCTCCACGGACCCCGAGCCCCGCAGGGGGCACCTGCGCCTTAGGTGCTTGGTGCTTGGTGAGTAGTGTCACCACGGACCCCAGCCACATTGGCTACAAACGGACCCTGAGTAACAAGTGGGTAAGACCCACCCACGTCTGGCTGTGCGTGGCTGTCCCGTGTCTGGGGAAAAGGGCATCCTGGTGGTTGAGCCAAGCCCGGGGTAGGTTTGGACCCTTCGGGGCCCCCCGGGCGAGGCAATACACCACTTTGGCCCCTGCTTCTCATAGACGGGAGTCCTGGTAAGGCCCGGCCAGGATGATTCAGTCTAGTCGCCACATCTTCTACTATCCCCTCTCTACTTTCACCCTTGTCTTCCCCTCCTTTTCACTCTTCTCATTTCTCGTCTTTCCTTTTTCAACTTCTTTGGCGGCAAGGGCTAACCTTGGGTGGCGACAGACCCCTTGTCCAGAACCACACTTGGGTATAGTTCCTGGGCAGTGCTAATAGCATAACGTTTCCAGCAAAGCCCTTTTTGTTATGGTGCGTTATCTATTCCCTTGTTGGGCTCCGTGGTGGGCGGCACACCACAGGTTCCGAACAAACTTCGCCTCTTATGGCAACCCCCCAAACCAAAACCCCCAGTTCTGGACGTGCCGCTAAGAGGCATCGTCCCGAACGAACAGTCATAGTGAAAGATAAAGAAGATGAAACTTTTTCAAGATTTATGGTGATCCACTCCGAGATCCCTGACAATCCTCTATCAAAGATGTCACCGTTCCTTGTAGCAAAAGTTCTTGACAGTCAAATAGGTGGTGATTACAAAGCGAAGAAACTGCATTCTGGTGACCTGCTTGTTGAAGTTGCAAAAAAGTCCCAGAGCATTACTCTTCTAAAATTGACATCTCTAGGTGGCATACAGGTAACAGTGAGCACACACAGAACCCTCCACACCATTCGTGGGGTGATTTTAGAAGATGATCTACTTTCCAGCATTGAAGACGAGATCTTGGAAGGCCTGCGGGCATCTCGAGTAGTGGCGGTCAAACGCATTATGATGAGGCGTGATGGTGCAGAGGTGAAAACTAAGCACCTTATCCTGACGTTTGAACGTCACACGCTTCCTGCACTCGTCAAAGCTGGCTACCTGAACTGCCGTGTCAGACCGTACGTCCCGAACCCACAGCGATGCTTCCGTTGCCAGCGTTTTGGTCACGGATCGCGAAGCTGTCGGGGGAGGGAGACGTGTGCAAAGTGTGGGAGCCACGACCATGTGGCCGACATCTGTGAAGGTTCAGTTGCCTGTGCTAACTGCAGGGGTCCTCACCCTGCTTACTCTCGGTCCTGCCCGATGTGGCGACAAGAAAAGGAAATACTTGCCTTACGAGCCAAAGAGAACTTATCGTACCCTGAAGCAAAACAAAGGTTTTCTTTCATTTCCAAAGGTACCTACTCCGACGCGGTGCGCAGGGGCCCTGCACCGCGTACGGAATCCAGGGCCACTCGGTTCTCTCTTGAGGACTTCGCAGGCCCCTTTCAGGCCCCGAAACAATCTGCGGGGAAGCAGGGTGCCCCAGGTAATGCTGGGAGCACACAGACTCCCCAGTCGATTCAGGCACGAGCTCCGGCTGACCGGCAGCCTCGTGCCAGTGACTCTTCTCAAGATGGAGAGCGAGGCCGTCGTTCCAATTCCTCGGAGGCGGCCCGCCTTGTTAGGGAGCAACAGGGCAAACCTGCTGCTCCATCAACGTCAAAAGACGTTGAAAGCGTGAATGTAGGAGGGTCTCGGCCTGGTACGTCGAAGACTTCTTCGGCGGGATCTGGCCGTGGCCGGAAACTCGTGGGTCAGGTCTCCGACCACGTCGGAACTGGCAAACCTGCATCCAAGGTTCAGGATGCAGTGGGAACTGTTGACATTGCCGACTCTTCAGGTCCCTCCTCGGATCAGGAGGACATGGAATGACAAACCGCTAAATCAAAACAAAAAGGAAAAAAGCCGGTGGTTCCTCCTTAGGGTGTAGCAAAGGTAGAACTGCTTTAATCCATTTATGAAATATTTTATCCTTTAAAATGGGCTCTGTAATTCTTCAGTGGAACTGCCGAGGCTTATTCACTAACCTTACAGATGTTGAGTTCCTTTTAGAAGAGTATAAGGCATCTGCCTTATGCTTGCAGGAAACACACTTGAATACATCTCACACTAACTTTCTGAGACGCTTTAGTGTGTTTCGTAAAGACCGCCCTAGCACGTCCATTTCTTGTGGCGGCGTTGCGGTGGTGCTTCCAAAACATACTCCGTGTGCAGAGGTTCCGGTTCAGACGCCACTCGAAGCTATCGCTGTTCGTCTCTTGTTGCATAAAGCCATAACTGTATGTTCAGTGTATTTTCCACCTTCTCTTTCTTTGAAGCGACAAGATCTCGACTCTCTTTTAAGCCAGCTTCCAGAGCCCTTTCTTTTACTCGGTGATTTTAACGCACATAGTACCCTCTGGGGAAGTGATCATACAGATACACTTGGAAAGATAATCGAATCCATATTATTTTCACAGTCATTATGCATTTTTAATACTGGCCATCCTACATATTTTAGTCCTTCATCCTTGTCATCTACATGCATCGATCTTTCTATTGGCAGTGCAAATCTGCTACCCGATTTTTCATGGACTGTTGATCAGAATCCCCATGGAAGTGACCACTTCCCCATTATTTTAAAATGTAACGACACTCCGCAGTCTTCACCTACGCGCCATCCACGCTGGAAGTTTGAAAAGCAGACTGGAGCCTTTTTAAGCAGTCGTCACTCCTGGCCTGTTCTCGCCTCGATCAGCTTTCGATCGATGAGCTGAACCATCTTTTAACATCCCATATTCTCACTGCAGCATCACTCTCAATCCCTCGATCATCTGGACAGCTCCCTAGACGACCGAAGCCATGGTGGAATGAAGTCTGTAAAGAGAGTCGCAAACAGCAAAACAAAGCTTGGAGTGCCCTAAGACGTTATCCAACTCGGGACAACCTGATATCTTTCCGAAAAATGGAAGCTCGTGCTAGGTACATTCGTCGCAAAGCGAAACGCGAGAGCTGGCAAAAATATGCGTCCTCTATCAATAGCAGTACTTCTCCCAAGGAAGTATGGGACAGGATTCATAAAGTAAATGGCTCATATCATGCTTTCACTATTCCACTTCTTTCCAGAAATGGAAAATGTCCAAGCAATCTTGAAGAGCAAGGCAACATCCTTGGCGAGCATTTTGAATTCATTTCCAGCTCGCGGCATTACTCGCCTGCTTTTCTACAACATAAAAAGAAAGCTGAAAGTATGGTACTGAAAACATCCGGTGGTGAACGCGAAGCTTATAATGCCCCCTTTACCTTACACGAACTGAACATGATGCTCCAAAATTCTAAGTCATCGGCTCCAGGTCCAGATGGTATTCATTACTGCATGCTTCAACATCTCCATCCTGCCACACTTGATATTGTTTTATACCTTTTTAATCGTATTTGGTTCGAGGGCTACTTTCCATTGGACTGGAGAATGGCAACAGTCATACCCATACTCAAGCCCGGTAAGGAGCCATCCTGTGCGGCTAGTTATAGGCCTATCGCTTTGACTAGCTGCTTTGGAAAGACTCTTGAAAGAATAATTAATAGAAGACTGATGCATTTTCTTGAAGTAAACAAACATCTAGATGTGAACCAGTGCGGCTATCGTTCGTCTCGGTCCACTCTTGACCATTTAGTACGGCTGGAGACAGTGGTGCGTGAGGCCTTCGTTCATAGGCAACATTGCCTATCTGTATTTTTCGACCTCGAAAAATCCTATGATACAGCCTGGCGTTTTGGTACACTGAGGGACTTGTATGATATGGGTATCCGTGGTCGAATGCTTCTTACCATTGAGAGCTACCTCAGCACGCGCACCTTTCGTGTTCAGATAGGAACAACTTTATCTAAAGTGTTTGTCCAGGAAAACGGCGTTCCTGAGGGAGGCGTTCTTAGTGTCACTTTGTTTATTGTCAAAATGAACTCCCTTGCATTGGCTATCCCCCCATCGGTGCAATATTCACTTTATGTAGACGACCTTCAGATCTCTGTGTCGTCTTGCAATCTGTCACTGTGTGAGCGACGAATTCAGCTAACCATCAATAAGCTATCAACCTGGGCCAATCAAAATGGGTTTAAGTTCTCCTCAGATAAAACAGTTTGTGTGTGCTTTTCTCGGAAACGCGGACTACTTCCAGAACCTGTTCTTGCACTAAACAACTCCACAATTTCTGTGAAGCGTGAGTACAAGTTTCTGGGTCTTACATTTGACAGCAAACTAACCTTTGGTGCCCATATTAAGAATCTAAGATTAAAAGCTTACAAATCACTTAATATTCTTAAAGTCCTGTCCCACAGATCCTGGGGTTCTGACCGGACGTGCCTTTTGAGGATATATCGCTCGACAGTGCGATCACGACTGGACTATGGCAGCATTGTTTACGGTTCAGCTAGGCCTTCCATTCTAAAAATGCTCGACCCTATCCATCATCTTGGGTTGCGGTTGGCGACGGGCGCCTTTCGCACGTCTCCTGTGCCAAGTCTGTATGCAGAGGCCAACGAGCTGTCTCTTGAGAAGATAAGATTTTCACTGGGCTTTATGTATTCCCTGAGAGTCAGGTCCATCTCTGATCACCCTGCGCGAATGGCTGTGGAAGACATGCGCTCTGAAAGAGTGTTTCAAAACAAAGCCACATCTGTGCCTCCCTTCTCTCTGAGATTGAAAAGTGCAAGTGAGAACATGGGACTCGATTGGAGGCCCCCGGTAGTGCAGTCTACCCTTGCAGGAGCACCTTGGGAGCACCCTGTCATTAAGTGTGACCTTTCCCTCACGCGATACAAGAAAGCTGATACTCCCAATGGTGTGTTCCTTCAGGAATTCTTAGCACTGCAAAGTCAGTATTCCGAATATGTAAGCTTCTACACAGATGGTACGAAGACAGAATTTGCTGTTGGGTGTTCCATGATTGGCCCGACAGTCCAACTTGTTAGGCGAATCAACTCCTCTGCTTCTATTTTTACAGCAGAGCTCTATGGTCTGCTTCTTACCATAGGCTTCATACTTGATAAAAAAACTCTCTCGCTCCATCGTATACACTGACTCCCTCAGTGCATTGCATGCACTGTCTTCATTAACACCCCTCAAGCACTTCTTGCTCCTTGAGCTGCGAAATAAGGTTGTTGCTGCCTCAAGACAAGGATACGAAATTATTTTTTGCTGGATTCCCAGCCATGTGGGCATTCCAGGAAATGAGGCCGCAGATCGTGCAGCAAGTACTTGCGTAAAGCGAACCATTGACCTCGAGAACATTCCTTATGCAGACTACAAAGGCCTTTTCAGGCGTCACGTTAAGTGCAAATGGCAGGCTGAATGGGATCAAGAAATCGGCAACAAGTTGCACATGATCAAACCTCTTTTGAGCGAATGGCAGAGTGCACGCCACCAGGAACGCTTTTTTGAGGTTGTCCTTTGCCGGCTCAGGATTGGTCACACTCATCTGACTCATGGCTACCTCCTTCGTGGGGAAGATGCCCCCACTTGTGAGCAGTGTGACAATGCCTTAAGCATCCTACATATTCTAGTTGAATGTCCTGCTTATCACGAAGAACGTCTTTTGTATTTTTCGCAACTGTATCAAGAACAAGTCCCAATACTCCCAGCTCTGCTCTTAAGTGATAATTCACTTGTGACACACACTAATGTTTTCAAATTCTTAGATAGTATCGGCCTTCTACACCGATTGTAGCTGTCTTAACCTACTGGTCATGCCCATCATCCTTTTACCTTTTGGTACCCCATTACCATCTTTTATCTAATCCCTGGCTACTAAAGCCTCTTTTTTTCTCTATACCTTTCCAGCAATAGTCTTGTTTTTGGCGCTCTATGGCCTTAGTAGCTTTTGCGCCATTAACACCAAATCAACCAACCAACCAAATTCCCCTGGCAGAGTGCCGGTACCTAGCCTATTGTGCCTTCTGCTTCTGGTCTGAGAAGACGGAGCTCGTCACCCGGCCGGTTCTCTGCCTCCCGCGCGAGCGCGGAGGCTGGGGCTTCCCCTGTGTCGACATCGCGCGCGCACTGCTCTAACTCAAGACAAGGCTGAAGATCTTGCACGATGAGCACGGCCCGGCCCGATCCCTCGCGTTCTGCTTCGTAGGGCACCCCGGCCGAGACCTGGGAGTCGAGTCGCCGAGCTCGCCGGGCCCCTGCGCCGAAACCCTACCGCCAGACTACCGAAGGGAAATCTAGCTCTTCAAACGTCTGGAAGAGCAGGCAGCCCAGCTGGACGTCGCTTAGACACCGACGGCTCGTTTCACCAAGCCGTCGGTAAAACGAGCCGATACGCCGCGGATTTCGGCCACGCAGGCGGAACTCGGAAACTCTTTCTCCTGGTCCCGCCTCACTTCTTCGTATCTCCCGTGGCACATATATACGGGACTTCGAATGGCAGCGCGGCTCGGTCATCCCTCCAGCAGAGGCCGCCCGCTCCGCTGGGGCGTGTTGCGCACGGACGGGTGCCCAAACTGCGGGAATCGCGAAACGAACGTGCACGTGGTGAAGGAGTGCGTGGTGGCGCGGAGGTTCTGGCGCGTTATCCGCACCAGCTTCCACGGTTTGGGCGTAGGCCTTTATCTTTATCTGCTGCGTGGGTGATGCCCTCTAGGCGTCTTCGTCTGCCTCCTCCTCGCCGCGGCCGAGGACGTGCTGTGGAAGAAACCGGTGCTGCGCGGTGAGACAGGCGTGTCGATCGCGTGCTCTCTGATCCCTCCTGTGGCGGCTCCGGCGGAGCTTGTGAGACACCTCGAGGAACAACTCTTTTTCCTAGGAGAAAAGGTGTTCCTCAGGTGCTAGTCCTGCCGGTACCCGAGTGTTTGCGACTCGCGGATTGGACTCCGCTTCAGGTACCTAGATAACCTCGAGGCGGCCCCTGAGTTCAGAGCGGTACCGTCTGGTGCGGGGGCGCGGGTGTGCGGCTCTGGGGTGACGCTTCGGCCGCGTGAGTGATCACGCGGACAGGACACCTTGCGAGAGTGCGCCCTCGGGCCTGTGTGTGGCGGCGCGGCAAAGACTTGTCAACTGTACAGAGACTGGTTCGCGTAGATATATGTACATAGTGTTATTAATCTCCGCGCTTTTCTTACATAATACGTCCTCTCCACAGTGTTGTAAATAAATTTCTAACCAGATTAGCCAATCGCCTCGCGAGGTTTTGGTCGTCCGTAAGTTAGTATCTGTTTGTGTCTGGCTAGCAGGAAGGGAAGGCAATGGCGCTACTTTTCCAGCTTCGAGTGACTTTAGTGTAGAGTATTAAATCCACGATCAGTGTGCTTTGCAGCGCGAGCTTTCGCTCCACGTGCTACCGATCCCTGAGCTACAGTCCTGAGCTATCAGTCATCGCGGTCGAATTCGAGCTCGAGAGAAAAACAACGACAACAAGAATATCTCCGGTTTGAGGAATTTAGTATTATAGTTCGTCTCATCTTAGGATGGAGTATTGTTGGCCGCGCGTGCTAAAAGCGCGACCTAGTTACTTTGGATAAAGCCTCAGCGGCTACACGAGCGCACGTGCAGTGAGTGCTTTAATTAAAGCAGTTAAGACCATGCAGCCGCTCGCGCTTGCACAGCCTTCGCAGTTAGTCCATGCGAAGGTGAGACGAAGTACACTATGGCCAACTCGTTTAACACGTTGAAAATAAAATTAAAAGGGCTGGTTATTTACAAAAATACGTAAATATAACAATATTTAGTTTTCTTGTCAGGGTCTTAAAATTCCAATTTGGATGCACCCCTAGTACGTACGGCCAAGCATTTTGTGACGTTTGTTTTTTAAATAATTTTTATTTTAAAAATGACTCAAAGCGCGTTCAAAAGAGTGAAAACATTTTATTAAAACTTCCCAGCACACTCAGAAAGAAGACCAAGGTTCGTACGACTTCTTTACGTCTTCATAAATAACCTCCAAATGAATGAATACTCTCATGTATTCCTGGAACTCAGGTTTGTGTAGCGAACATTGCCCATTCAGTGACAAGCGTGTGAATCCTCCTTAAACGCTATTGCGTTAAAAATAAATTATTTTCTGTTTGAGTGGCAAGGGCTGGTTTAAATAAAAAGTTTCTAAAGACAAACATTCTGTTGTTGCATAGGTCACTCTACAAGTTTAAAATTTACACACGCCTAGGGGCTCCAAGTTTTGGAGTCCACCGCTTTTCATAAGCTCTCAGAAATCTCAATATGAGCAACCACGCAAAATTAAAAAAAAAAGTCAAGCATAACAGATAGCGGTGTTTAGTTGTTTATATACAAATCTCTAGATTTTCTAGTTTCTGTCTTGTATTCCTCTTTTTTTAGTAGTAGAAAAATTATGCCTTTCACAATAAATGTTTTATTGTATGTAGAAATGAAGAACTATTTATATATTGGATCAATAGTGAAATTAACAAAGGAGTAGAAGTCCCTTTATGTTGTTGACGCAACGCGTTCGTCATGCTAGATGTACCCAACTCCAATAAATAAAGTTACTGTAGAGACTAAACAGAACTCGCTCTGCGTTTTGGATCGTTTTACACAACCTTATATCCCTAATCGCTCCTGACATACCGCGGCTCAAATCCAAATGAATTACTGATGCGTCTTATCGTTTCGAGCATCCTCGCAAAACAGTATTTGCCCAATTCGTCGAATGAAATCAGGGCTCATTTCTCTCTAAACACAACAACAACGACAACGAAAACACTTCCTAATTTACTTCTATTTTCCTTTCGTTTTGCCACGTTTCGAGTTTTCGTGCTTTCAGTCTCTCTGTACGACTTTGCGTCTTGGTTCCGTGCTTCGCTTTCATTGTCCTTAAGCCCACCATAGTTTACGCATCATCCTTTGTAGAATTTGCAGTAATTGAATGAAAAATCCGGGCATTCTTCATCCTGTGCCAGCCGAAAACGCGCCAAACATCTTTCGCCGCGACGGCGTCATTTGTCACCCCTGCTTTTGTTCCCAGTGACGGCGGTGTCTGGACCGATATAATAAAAAAAATAGTAATGCAAAAGAAGACCGCTCTTCCTTATTGTTTATAAATGGCGGTCGGTCCTTTGCTGCGCCGCGGTGGAGCTGCACGCTTTTTTTTATAGCTGTCACTTAATGTTACTGAGTATAATGTACGGGACTGCAACGCGTCAAGCGGGACTACATATAGTTTAACTGCGGGCACTCAGCTTTAAGAATTGTTCGTGCGCGTCTGTGTGGTGAAGTAGGGCGTGGGATGGGGAGGGTCTGGTTAGGTATACTGCTATTCAATACCTTAATCCTAACACAGTACTTTACTCTGAGTTATTTTGAAATTGCCTAGGTTTTTGTAATAGCTTTCGATCATGTTTGATGATAGCAGGAGTGTGAACATAAGGGCCGCCCAGTATTGTTCCTTGTAATAGTTTATTGGTGTGTGTGTGTGTGTGTGCGTGCGTGCGTGCGTGCGTGCGTGTGTGTGTGTGTGTGTGTGTGTGTGCGCGTGTCTGAGTGCCTACTCGTGGCACGTGTCCCTCACGTCTGCACAACAATGGTTGACGGTACTGGCAACGTTACTAGAACAACTCTGTTGGAAAACTGCCATAGAGCCAGCTTTGAAAAAGTGGCTTCAATCCGTACTCGAGAACCGCACTAATGGCGATCGCAATGCCGACATTTGTCTTACCGTGGCCATACCGGGAACTGCACGTCTGCACGTATCGGTTGAAGTTGAGTCGCGCAAGGGCCGGTGGCGCCATCTCGCAGTGCCATTTTGCAGTAGAAGTATAAATGAACTTTTATGTTTTCACTAGACATTAAATGGTGGCGCTCTTATGGTATTTAGTTTGGTCTCGGTGGACACAAGCTGTCCGGGTTTTAAGTGTGGGTTTCTTAACTTACTGTTTTAGTAACGTTGGTACTGGTAAGAAATTTTAAACCTTAGTTTTACCGAGGGTCTTTTTTTGTCTCAATAATGTCAGCATACGGCGTGTTCGGTAACGTTTTTACTCATTTCACGTTGACCCTTGCCACGTTGACTCGTTTTTTTTTTTTTCGTTTAAAAATCCAAGACAGGCACCAAAGCTGCGTAAGCCGTCAGTCCTTGGAAATATTCTTTACATGAATAATTATGATTGCCATCCCTTGAGGTCTTTATTTCCACTGATCTTCTTGTTGCGAAGATCTTTCCCCTGGGAGTTAATTTGTCTTTCGTTTCGTTTCATAGTCTTCCAGAAAGAATGGTAACAAGGGGAACATTAATTATGACTAGAGGGCGGATGTTTAGGCACAAAAAAGCCACTTTTAGGCGCCTATAAAAGGCACGAAAACTTCGTAATATATATTTATAGGTACAATCCGTTTTTATTCACAGGGTGTTTTTAAAGCATTTAGGGCCTCTGCCCCCATTCAAAGAAATACAGAATAAAGTGGTACAATAGTAATTATAATTTAATTTGTCCAACATTCGAAAAAATAGTTCACTCTAGCCCACACCGGTACTAAGCTGTCCCATGCTGTACATAGTCTAACTAGAAACAATGGTAAAAATTATGAAAACAATAGCCAAAAAGCACCATTTCAAGATTCTTGGATTCAAACTTCTGCCTCTTGTCGCTTAGAACCAGTTTGTACGCTGGAGAAGAGCGTTCCACGTCAGCTGATGTGAGTGGGACGTTCTTGTACTTAGGAATATTCAATGCTTCAACACCCTCTGGTACCCTAGAGTGTTCCCCGGTGAGAACCTTGAGGCGTTTTTGAGTACAGAAAACCCACTATTTTTGCTCCAGACGCAATGAAGCTTTGAAAGAACTTGTACAGCAGCGGCGCCTGCGGGGACGGCGTCGACTCGTTCTCGAACGTTCGAAATGAGCCCGATGTTCCCAGCCAGAGTTTCGCCAGCACTTTCGAGGCTCTTGATTGTGCCCGCCAGAAACGTGAAATTGGAGCACAAATACGCCAGGTCACCTTCCAGAGTGTCACCGCGCAAGATATCTTGAGCCTTTCTGACTGAGACACTATCGTCTGCTAGAAACCAGTTAATGACCATTTTCACACCAGCAAAGTTTGTACTGCACTCTAAGAAAAAGGGGGCGTACAGGGGTACTCACCTTGTTCCATGTGTAACTCCCGAAAATTATTTTTTGTCGTTCTGTCCACTGACGTCGAGCTGGCGGTACTAACTTTCCCCAAGTTCATCTCTGGCTTTCTTCAATGTTTCCTCGTACATGGGCCGTAGAGAGTCGACTCCGCCGGTACGGTATGACTCGAGTATTTTTGTAAGAATTTTTTTTTTTTTTTAAACTGTGTTTTCTACTTTTGCTCAAGGAATATGAGTGGCGACTAAGGCTTCGCACAAGTTTGCGTAGAATGCGCTCTTCTTTCCATCCGTGAGGTTTTCTCTCAGAAATGACTGCCTAGACGTTGAGGGCACGTTGCGTTCTGCTTTGGCTTGATGTCCTGCTGTTTTTCCATGTTGTGCCAAATGGCACTTCTTCTCGCATGGAATCTGTGAAAAAACAACATTACGATATGTTGAAAAGCGTAGTGCGCCGTCGTGAGCGAATGGCTTTAAGTAATATCTTCGTAATACCTCTAAATATAGTGACACTGAAAATATTTAAGTGATTTACAATAGTGAAAAAGCCTACTCATTGTGCAAGCTTGTTCAAGTTTTAGTTTAGCATCAGAGCACACAGCTGCCATACGCTCCGCTGCCAAAGCCCACTCTTGCGAGACTATCTGCCGCTTAACAGGGCGCAGGTCTACTGGGTGAACTACGACTCGTGCCCGAATCGGGTGTGTGCTCTTTATATAGGGGCATCGTGAGATGCTGCACGCTATTCATCTCTCTAAAGTTTGTTTGGCGACTATGTCGCGCAAGATAAGGGCTATTTCAGTTGCCTCGCCCCCAACGTGAGTTTCAAATGTACATGCCCAACCAAAGCATTACGGGAGGCGACAAGCATGTACTGGAGATCAGTAATCCGATAGAAAGACACAATGTGTTTTGCCTTGCTACTGAGTATAGTTAATTTCTTAAGCAAAATTCTAATTAGCGACAACAAGTTTGTGTGACTCCTTTTTGTGGTTTTTCTATGGGACGTCACGGAGGTACTTTTTTCCTGAGTCACCTTGCGGACGGCCCGGTAATGGCTGACGTTAACTTCGAATATTCTTTCTGCTTGGTCTTTGAATATTTTGCGTACAGTTAAATTCGTGCGATCCTAATATCACGGGAAACAAGGTCGCGTTTTTCACTGAAGTCACGGAGAGACACAGCAACCAATCAGCAAGCTGCAACTACAGCAACGGTTGTGTTCGGTCTCAGGGCTTATAGATTTCGAAAAACATTGTGCTTGACTGGTATCCGTCGAATGAAAAATTACTTCATGTGTTTTTTGGAGGGTCATGCCAGGATTCAGCAAACTCCTGTATACAAATGTATGTGCCTGTCTCGGCCGCGGCGGGGGGGGGGGGGGGGAGGGCAGACACAGTTTTGTAAAGGCATTTGGGGACTTTGCGCAGCAAATTCTTCACCAACCCATAGACGAGTAAACCTTTCATTAAATAAAAACATCTACATCATCTCTTTAATAAAGATGGGGGTGTGTTTCTTGGTCCTTTCTATAAGAGCGAATGACGTTATAGCGATTAAAACATATTTGAGCGGACGAACGTTTTTTACGAATGCCATTTTATCGAATAGGCTGTTTTTTGGCTGTTACGAGGTAGGCTTTTAAATTGGCGTGGTTACCCCTCGCTGTCGATCAGGGCGAACGCAGTTGCCATTCGCTACAGCGTCATTCCATGAAACTTCATGCTTTCGTTTTCATTCGCTAAATCGTCGTTCGATCAAGTTCTAGTTTTTCTCCGAAACAAGGTACCCAAGGGCGTCTTCTTACCTGCTTCCCTCACGGTTGACAGGAATTCCATATTTTGGTCGGTCAAGTAGCAAAAGGAGTGTGTTGGTCGAGTAGCAAAAGGAGTGTTGGGTCTATTGGCGAATCAGCACTCTCTTTCGAACCTTCTTTGTAGACATTGTTGAGAAGCTTCAGGCAGCGACAGCGAAGAGCAGCAAACCACAGACTACCGGACACGATACCGGTAGAGGCCGACGCGCACTCGAAAGGAGCAAATTACGCGCTTCCTATTTCGTTCGCCTCACATGTAAGCTGGTACGCACGCACACGCACACGCACATACACACACGCAAACGCACATATACACATACGCAGGCATACGCACTCGCTCACTAGAAGAAAAAAAAAAAGCTTTTCGGTAGGCATTACACTCCGTTTCTTGATCTTCCCATAAACCGCAGCGAATGGGACAAGCCCCCCCCCCCCCCCACCCTTCCCAATCCCAGCCAATCAAGTATTACAAAATTTGGGCAGAGCGGGACGCTGAGACTCTCCCAGCGCTGGACTGGCTGGGACGCTCCCAGCATCCACTAAGGTCCTTTAGGGTGAAACGGAGTACAGCAGCATCCAGATCCAGACTTCCTGCTTCCAGGTAGCCCCGGGCTCCACACTGTCCAGATATGTTAAGACAACAAACCCGCTTCTCTTGGGCGAGGGGAGAGAAGGAGAAAGCAAAAAAGGACGATGCGTAGCGAAGGGCGTAAAGAGCTTTCTAATAGAAGTAAAGCGCCGTTTGCGCCTTGGCTTACAGGCGTGAAGAAAAAAACGACCTTGAATGTCGTGGATCTCGAGACAGAGATTGGAGCAGCCTGTGGCCATGCGCCGCAGCCGGATGAAAAACAGTTCGTTTGAAATTGAAACTAAACAGAACAAGTCATCTTGGGGTAGCAAAGCATAAAAAGTCAAAAATAGGCATTTATAAACGGTTAACGCTAATTTAGGCTCAAATGTTCAAATAGGCATTTATAGGCACTATAAAACCACTCTTAAAACGCTTGTTAACTCATGATTCGTGCTCATATATGAAAAAAGGCACGATAGGGACCTAAGGAACAAAATAGGCATTTGCCTAATGATTTGGCCTCTAATTATGACATGTACATTTTTTGGTACATTCGCCAGTTTAGTAATGAAATGTCAACCTTCTTTTAATTGTAATATAAATAAGTGACCAAGAAGCTTCACAACGTGTCTGTTGTTTAGGATTTGTTTTCAGCGCCACGTAAGCTGTCCCCTTCTTTGAATTTCACAGGAGCTAATGCGAATTATGTTGCGAGAGGCAGCAGGTAACCATATAATTAAAATAAGTGTGGTTAACTCAGCTCTAGGGCAAATTTGCTTGTCAGAAGTTAATTAGACAGTGCGTAAGTCAGTTAGGTTCATGATATAACATATTAACCTTAAATTTAAGTAAATGTTTAACCAGGCATTGCTGTAATAAGGTATGTGCTTAATGCGAGGCTCTTAAAATCTGATCTGGTGTTCCGTGCCAACAATCACTCCACTTATCAAAGTTTTGGAAGTTCAGTTGACATACAAAACACTTTGAGTATACTTTGCTATTTTAACAGGGGGAAAAACGCAAGTTGGGATTCCATAATACTAATTCACGTTAATTAAAGCCCTTCCTCCGATTTATTCAATAACTGTCGAACTTACCTATGTGCTTGAAAGGCGACCCCATCCGAATCCATCTGATCTGTAGGGGCTTCGATGGCGGAACACTTCAAAATTTAACTGATCCAATCAGTCGTCCAGTTTCTGGACATGACCATGATGCTTTTGAATATCAGGTAGGATGAGAATGTGGAAGTTTTCTGTGTCCCGTTTGCTTCATCCACTCGACTCCCTTGACAGTTTGTTGTTGCTAACCAAGCTTAACGGAAAATAAATGACTTCTAAAGGCAATTTCGTTTTCACAAAATGGTCCGTAAGTAGGACTCGTCGTCACCCTCCTGCCCAACCGAGTTTACGTTTTCAATGCGGACATCGACCCAAAAATACGAAGCCCAAACGTCGTTTCGCAATCAGCAATGCGATTAAATATCATTAGTGCTCTGAAGATCCGCCCTCTACCCACTTATACAACCAATGTGGTCTGATAATGAGCTATCCTGTTAGAGAGGTTATTAATTATGAGGGCAAGGGGCGGGCTAAGGGCACTCACGCTTATTGCCGGCCCTGCCGTTTATCCCTTCCAACAGTCGAAAACAATACGCACACTCAAAGAAGAAACCTCGAAACGAGCCTCCACAAGGCAGAGGAACGGGGAGGAGATCCAAATTAGCTAGGTTGGTGAACTCGCGCTGGCGCCGTTCCGTTGGAGCACTGGCCCTCGTCGTGTTTGGCGTGCAGCCTTCACCCCGCTGAACGCGCCCGCCCACCAAGAGTCTTGATCGTGAAGTCAGCTGATGACAAGGGTCGCGTATTAGGCATTATGAAACCTAATAAAATCGGTCGTCACATCCACGATTCTGCGGGTCTATTCTTGGAAGCCGTAAGGCATCGTTTCTATGCGATGAATACACCGTTTCGTGATAAGCCAGGCAATTGTTTCGCATGGTTCGGTATTTGGCAACGTGGCTTTTTTTATTTTATTTTACTAGTGGTTGCGTTAACACGGTTCTTCAGTAGCACTGTAATATAAGCCGATTCCACGTGGTGTGTAATAACCTGAAATATGCACGTGACCGGAGGAATATCGGTTATGTTCTCCAAATTGGGCGGCAACTGGCGCCACCTAGAGAACGTATATTCTTTAAGGGGACCATGAAATCACCTTTTTACTTTTGCAAAATAACTTGTACATTAAACCTCCAATGTTCACTGAATGCCGAACAAGCATCCGTTTTCGTGTCGGTTCATTAACTTCTATAGAAAAGATTAATGAAATATCGACTTTTTGTTCCTCTCCAACTCACCGCAAAACAAGCTGCGGCGTTATTTTGACGGTCATGACGTCAGCCGGCACCAGAACCGGAAGTTCTCTCGGCAGTAGGCGAATGAGAGCGTTAGCGACGGCGGGCTGGCGGTGTGCCGGTAGGTGTTGCTGCGGTGATGACGCTGATGACGCTGATGCCACCGTCTCTCTCCTGTGCGGGGGGCGACGGTATCCGAAGCGTCGGAATCGTATCGGGTTTCAGGCCGCGGGGGGGGGGGGGGGGGGGGGGGGGGGCTTTCGGAACCCGCCCGCATTCGTGGAGAACAGTGTGAATGCGGCTGTAATTATGCACTGTGTCATAAATGTTCCGTGCATACACGAGTGACCTTAGACCCGCTGTCCCTCAAACCGATGAGCCTGCACCAAGTGCTTCGACGTGGTTTATCGAGTGGCAACCGATGAAACTGCAACTGTTTCTTTTTAACTACCGGACTGCAAAAACTGTGATTAGGGCACTTCGGTACACTGTAGCCTTTCGGTGTAGCGACCGAGCGATCGATTACAAACAATGTAAACACTACTCGAGCAGTCAGAAAACGAACGTCTGCTCTGTGAGTGCGACCAGGAGCAAACCCGTGCAGCAGACGACGCTCGTGGGATGACTACGCAGGCACAGTCGGGTCTTTCTCTTGTATCGTTTCGCACATGATAGATGTCGCTTGGCTCTCAGCATTGTCAAATTCGGCAATTTCCGTCACATCTCTAATTATGCTACGAAATGTAAATCTGAATATTAATTAACAGAGCTTTTAGGAAACATTCGCCGGCTATTTATTGTTTATGATCGGGGTGTTGGTAAGGTACGCTTTTACCCAATTTGGCTGACGTGCTGCGGTACCGCGGAAGCATTGCACCTTCTTTCGAAAGAAAGAAGGTGTAAAAGAGTCCGGTTTTCTTTTAAAAGTTCTATAGCGCAGAATTTTTTTGACCCTATATCTTTGTGTTTTGGGTTCCTTTTCACAGATTTTACGACGTGCGAGGGATGAAATTCGATTTCAAAATCGTTTCATGGTTCCTTTAAGCTACGCATATAACACCAGTTCGGTAGCTGCCGAGAAAAATAGATGGCCCATTGTCAAGTTCGGGCCCGCCCATGACAAAATGCTGTATGAGGGGAAGGGGGGAGAAGAGGTCCCAGCAAAATGGAAGGTTTTGGGGGGGGGGGGGGGGGCCGGGCCCCATGGGCCTCCCCCCTGGCTACGTGCCTGATATATATATATATATATATATATATGTGTGTGTGTGTATATATGTATATATACATATATATATATAGAGAGAGAGAGAGAATGTTTTTGTAAGCTTAACAGAACTTTTTTTTAACATGAAAGCTAGATTAATTCGGTCTGCGCAGGTGAGTTTTACGGAAAGGGGACATAATATAGGAGGCTAATCGTACCGGTCAGTCGGCTAATTAGACAAAATTCGTTAATGAGCCGCTTAATTAATGAAAATAGTATAGTGCAAATTAGAAACTTGCTCAGCGTCATCGAAAAACACTAATTCAGTGATTTTCAGAAAGACTTTTAGCGCGTGAGAAGCGTAGTAGTGCACTAAAGTTAGCACTAGTGGAGCACGTACACAGCTAGCGGTTGCGGTAAGGCACCCGCGCAATTTTTCCGTCTCTTATCGAGCCCCAGCCTTGTACCTGCTCCGCGAGTGGTAACTTTAGTGCACTAATACGCTTCTCACGCGTTCAAAGCCTTTCTGAAAATTATTGATTTAGTGGTTTTTGATGACGCAGAGCAAGTTTCTAATTGGAACTATATGTCTATTTTCAATAATCAAAAAGTTAATTAACAAATTTTAACGAATTAGCCGACTGATCGTTACGATTAGCCCCCTATACTATGTCCCCCTGGCCGCATAACTCACATGCGCAGACCGCATTAGCCTAGCTTTCATGGTTTGTTTTTAAAAATTCTATTAAGCTTAAAAAAAGCACCCTGTATATATGTGTGATTTCATATCAAATCGTGCAGGCACAAAGGATCGAATCTTTAATTTCGCTGAAAAAATGTATCTTATGGCGCCGTCTCTGAAAACGCAGTCGCCACAAACCGCAAGTCCCTCGAATTTTTCGTTCTCGACTTACGAATTTTAGGAGAGGCCGCGGCAGAAAGCAGTGTTTTTCACATCCGTCGTGGGTCGGATGTTTCGCTCAATTTTCCGCCGAGGATTTTCAGTCCACATCATCTTAACTTTATTAAGCACTCTGTGAGCATAGTTCAAAGGCTCTAATGCCATGAAATAATTTTAGGCGTTTTGCTTTTTTTAAGTAAAGTGGTCAAAAACGCCCCCTCGGTTAATTGCTGATGAATTTGACAATTAAATACTGGCGATCTACTTGGGTTACATCGATATTTTCTGTGTGTATGGAGAGCCCTAAACATGCTCGTTTTATATATTATAAAATCACTCAGGTTGTAATAAATTTCCTTTGCAGTACGTTTACATTAATCTTATGCTGAAACCAAAAAGTATCAATTTTACAATCGATTTTCTCAGAAAACCCTTTTTTTATTTTTTTATTTTTTGTTAAAATATAGATATGATAGTTGTCTACTCGAAAAGCAAGTCGAAAAAGTGTGTATTTTGTTCGTATTTTCTATATTTAAGCCTCAATATCGAAAAAAGACGCCTTCGTTTTGCAAGATTTAAGTCGGACATGGCTACCCGTGTGTTTCAATGAATTGTGAAAACGTTTTCTTGCATTTCTGTTTGCATTTTGTAATCAATTATAGACGCAATTTGTGGTATTGACTAGTTATTTATGTTTTGATAAGTTTACAAGTTTCTAATTGGAACCATATGTCTATTTTCACTAATTAAAATGTTAATTAACGAATTTTAATTAATTAGTACTTATCGCAAAGATTAGCAATCCACATAATGTTCGCCTTGCCGTATAACCTATCTGCACAAACCGCATAAAGGTAGCTTTCAATGCTTTTTTTAAAGAAATCTGAAAGAATAAAAAACACCCTTTATATATATATATATATATATATATATATATATATATATATATATATATATATATATATATATATATATATATACGAATAATGGGTTTTCTATATAAATATGCCATTTTGAGCTTGCTGGGACTATATTTCAATCAACTGTGACACCTATAGAAAATCCTTCCTACTGTCAACCCTTATAACATTAGTTTGGGCCGCTCCGCACTTACTGCATCTCCTTGCAATCGCGGATTTGACTTATATACATTTGTCGTGTACAAGCTAGGGACTTCACAATGATTGCATTTTTTTAATTCTTATAGTAGAGGAATGACTCATTCGTCGCAGAGCCTCAACAAGATGAGGATGTACAACTGTCAATAAGCGTGTTGCGTTTTTTATCTACTTTAATAAATTACTCCTAGACCGTTATTTTAGCTTAGGTCGTAATTTGCAAAATAAGAAAAAATGTAGCAAATTTACAGAATACGTGTTAGGAGAATTTACACTTGCAGTAGCAACGTAGCGTAATTTAAGTCATAATGTTATAATAGGCACGTTCAATGCGCGATTACTTCTCAACAAACACAAAAGTCTTGTTATAGAGCCATCGTTGTCGTTATTTGTATCTAATTTAAATTATTTCCTCTTTGCACCGTATATGTTCAATTGCGCTACAACTTGTTTTCAATATTGTACTTTTTGCCAGCTTGTAGTAGTTTCCTTAATACTGCACTTACCTGCAAAATTACCATCGAGGAATCGCAGTAATAAATAAATTTAGGGTTTCCGCTCAACTAGCATGTATGAAAGTACTTCGTGGTGGATCACATTAATATGAGGTGCGGAATCCTTATTTACTTTTCGACCTCGAGGCTTTTGAACCCTGAAGAGGGAAGTAGCTTAGAAAGAGAACCTTTGTATTTCTAAACCCGGCCTTATACTTGTTTGTTTTTCGTCACTAGGCGTTTATGCGGTCTATAAAACAATATCAGCTGAAGCAGACCTCGACCTGTGACAACCCGCAGTGATGTAATGTGATCAAGAATTTAACATTTGAATTCCCCTCTAATGATGATTACTCGAGCGTCAAATCGGTGGTGTCTGAACCCGAGTGGCGTCCCGTTTCCCGCGCAGCGACCTGCGGGCTGCGGCTGCTGCGACTCGACGTACCGTCCATCATGCGTCGGGGCGAGCAGACCTGGCTCAACTGCAGCTACGACCTGGAGCGGGACCAGCTGTACTCCATCAAGTGGTACAAGAACAACGTCGAGATCTACCGCTACCTGCCCAGCGAGACGCCCCGCGTCAAGGTGTACAACATGCCCGGCATACACATCGACGTGAGTCGCCCGCTGGACGCGGCCGCCCGGAGCGACCGCGCCTCCCTCCCCCCCTTCACTGTTCACGCACGAGAAAGCCGACGCGTTGCAACACGTTTTCGCGTTCCTCGGGGACGCGTTACATATTAGGAAATTAGGCGACGAAGCGGTTGAGATTAGGAGTGCTAAAATAGCATTGGGAAAGAAAAGTAATGTTTAAGATGTAGTATCAATTGCCAGCTCAAAGTCCGTTTTTGGGAAACTTCCAAGGCACGTGATTTCAAAGGTCTTTCTTTTTCTTTTCTGTACGATGAAATAGTAAAAATACAGATAAACTGAAAATATGTTTTGTCCCGTTTTCGTCTTTTAGTAAATCGCTTTCCTTTTATTTCTGGTGGATCATGTATGTCCTTGCTTTTACCCGTAACTAAACTAAACAAAACTAAAAAAAAAAAAAAAAAAAACGGGAGCAACAGGCACATACTCGCACACACCGGCTCAAATTAAGCAACTAATTTATTTCAGAGCAACGCCTTTATATAACCTCGGAAACCTGCTCGCCGTTAGCTAACACATCCTCAAAAAAAGGTTAACGAAGCAACGGGCCAAACATACCAGTGTCCTCAAACCCATAATAAAATAAACCCATAACAACCGCACCCCCCACCCCCCCCCCCCCCAAAAAAAAAAAAAAAGTAATTACCACATTCAACCATTTTTCTTTTTTTTTTTTATATTTTTCCCGCGTGCGCAGCTGGTCAAGTAGGCGACGCTCCCGTGGCCGAACGGTTATCGTACTAGCCTCCCATGCGCAAAGCCGAGGTTCGATACCTGGCCGCGCATACACCTTTCTGTTGTTTCTGTAATGTCACGTTCTGGAAAATTCGAGAACACTGTTGGCTTGTTCGAGGTCAGAATGTGGTTCGAGGTCCAGAATGCTTTACCTGCCGTACCTTTTACGCCGATTGTTCCAGAAGTCCACGCGTGTCCATAAGGGGCTCCGCTTGGCGAGCCGGAGCCAGTCTCTCCCCAGCGCTCAATCCTGCTGTTTCGCCGACATCGACGCCTACAGCGACGCTAACCTTCTACTTTCGGTTTTAAGAACAAGTTCACCTCAGTTATTCGCCGCCTCGTCATTTGTCATTCGTGACAATATTACTATTATGTTTGTCATGAGAATGCCGATTAATAGAATTCTATATTTCTACTCTTCCTTAAAAAAAAAAAGGATGTCTAATCGAAACTGTTGGATTTATTATATATATATAAAAAAAAAGAAAAAGTGCGAAGTTGAAATGTACAAAAAAGAAAGTACGCTTAGCTAACAGACCCTCATGAGACAATTTTGGAAATCGAATGTGTTGCAAGGATTTCTTGTACAGCGGAGTCAATGCGCCTTGAAACACGCAAACTTCTGTTACCTTCCGAGCAATTTGGTGAAGCGCGACTGGTAACGTGGCGTCACTTGAGGTGCATATTGTCATGAATGAAACATCATGAGGCGACGAATGAACACAAACTAAACGTTTTATTCGACGAACTTCTGCCGAAAAATGAATTGCAATGGGGTAGCGTCGCAGGCTTCGGAGGCCGGCGGAGTAGTGCGATCGAACGCAAGAGCGAGACTAACTCCGGACAGCCACGCGGAACATCGTTTGTACAACAATCGGCGTGGAACGTTCGGCGCCCAGAACATTCGTCACTCGATCAGACGACAAGGTTCTCGAACTTACGAGATGGTCAACTTGAAAGAACAGATGAAAGAGGAGTCCGCTCCCTGGAATCGAACCTGGAGCCTCCGCGCAGTAGCCGAGGGCGGTAACCATTCGCCCACGCACGTGCTCACTCGGCGACGCGCGTGATTTTGAGTAGAAGCAGCGCACCGGCCGCTTTCCGTACGGGTAGCGGGCGCACCGGCCGCTACCCGAATGGAAAGCGGCCGGTGCGGTGATTACTCATGCCGACAGAGCCAGCAGCGCGACGTTTTTGCTCCACGTTCTGGGAGAGCGCATTATTAGAATTTTACACTCCAAAACCCCTTTCACTCGCAAACTCGTTAAAAAATGCATTTTAGAGGCTAAAGGTGAAAAAAAAAAATTTAATGCGAAAAATTGATTTTGTTATTTTAGATTGTATTTTTCTGCGCTATATTATCCGCGTTTTGTTTAATTTTGTTTCGCTTTTGTTGGCCTCATATCTACATTTGGGATTTTAGAGTTAGATGGCGTTGAGTCTGTACAAATACATTACATATATATCACGGGTGGCCAGGCTGACCCGGCCTAAGAGCCGCAAGCAAAATCGCGAAACTTCCCTTGAACTACTTTCAATTTATCCGAGTCAAAAGCAGTCCAACTGTATGTAAGGTACCAGTAGCACAACAATAGCAAACCGCAACCTGTCTTTCAATTTAAAACGCGTTCCGTTTTTCTTTTTGGGGAAGTGCTCGTGTGACCGGGAGGGAGGCGGGAAACTGGGAGGGGGGGCGTAGGGGAGGGAGCCGCGAGCCGCACTTTAACACGCGAAGAGCCGCATGCGGCTCGCGAGCCGCAACTAGGCCACCCCTGATATATATTATGCCAAGCATCCAAACTAGAGTTCCAATTTTCATAGTTATTACAGGGACTGCGAACTAAAGAAAAGCAGGGCGTGGCTTGTTATGGTCACGCCTCTTGCCTCGCGATTGGATGTTTGGATTGTTATCGGCTCATGCTGTAATCTCATTGGCTCCGTAGCCAGAATGAGATGCACGACACATCATCACGCCCGTCTTTTCTTAAGCTGTCGGTAACTCTAAGCTGAAATAGTTATCGGGTATACAAGCGTCGTAAAATTAACGATGAAAGGGTACAGACGCAGACCTTCTGGTGAACGATGTTTATGCGCCAAGCCGACACCGCGGATAACAAAGAAGGACAGAAACACACGTCCTCCGAACTGAAACAATGCATGTGTGTGTCTGTTTGTGTTTGTTTGTTTGTTAATTGTTTCCCCAGTCTTGCCTGTGCAGCGCGCAGGCAGCGTTCCTGACGGGGTCGCTTCCTGGGCGCTCCGTTTACATTTTAAACACAAACAGGTGGCAACAAGATTGAAATGCATCACCCCACCTCACTCAATGCACACCATTTATTATTATTACAATCATCATTGTTGTTATTATTATTTTTATTATTATATTTATTATATTTTAAATAATTATTAATATATTTTTATTAATATCATTATATTACGATCCAAGAGAAACGGGAATTGTGGAGAGAGATAGGGATCTCTTTTACGAGGCAAGTCGCTGCCAGGCGTGGGGCATCGTAAGAAGAAAACCAAAGGAAGTATTTCAGGTGGTTAAAGGAGTTCATTTTTCATCGCAGAGGTTAGCTAATTCCTGGCATCCACGGGACTTAAAATGTGACACGTTTTAAGTCCCCGTCATTTGTCTTACTCTTGCTTTAATGAGGCACACCGCATTAATATAACTGTACTTTCGCAACGAGCTCCTGCATGCCACGAAATGGCCGGTAACTTCAACGAACTCATTAATGAGGTTTGAATTCAGCTCAGACAATATTTTCTCGTATGCGTGTTCATTGCCGCGTAGTCGAGAGTAGCGTTCAACCATCTAAACACACAAAGAAAGCGCTCTAAATTCTTCCTAACTGAACTCTTTTACTTCATCTAAAGAAGGCATATTATGAAACCGGGCAGTGTGAACGCCGCATCTTTCCTCCGTTTCACCAGTTATGTGCAACGTTAAGAATAAAATGCAAGACTCGAGACTGGAGCTCGGAATTCACTTTGCTTGAAGGCAAGCTGCAAGAACAAAATCTGGTCGTAAAATAACTCTTAGGGGTTCTTCGGCTTGTCAATATTTTGCACCCTAAAATATACTTAAGCAGCTTCTAAGAGGGTTGTTCGCGAAAACTCTTTCAGGGGTTCTTTTATGCTCTTTTTTTATGCGAAAGAGTTCTTCATCGCCCACTTGCCTTGCTAGTGATCCAGGGGGTGACACTGCTTGAGGCGAAACTGTTCTTCGAGTTTTTGGGGCGTCGAAGAACCTTTCATGAACGAATTTATTTTAGTGTAAAACATAAAAAAACACTTTCTTAAAACAAAAATAAAGGTTTAAGGGCATAGATGGGACGCATATTTTGTTTAATAATATTTTCATGAAATAAAAAAAAAAATTCGCGCAATATTTGCTCCGTGAGACGCAATTCGGGTGTAGGTCACGGCACGCTCTAAGCCCCGCCCCCAGATCAGAGGCCTCTCCCATTAGTACTGGATTGGCTTGGATGCTCGGCTGAACACGCTAGGAGGCCTAGTGCCTCCCTTTCGCAAAATCCGGTTCGTCTAGTCTGGCGTCTGACACCGCCTGTTAGTCGTGCGAGCAGGGGCGCGGCAGCCACTGGAATCGACGTGTGCTATTTCACTGCCGTCTATCGTCTGCAATGCCCGTGAGACCCGGACACGAAAGCTGCGCGTTGTCGCCCGCTTTCGATCCTGTTCGTCTGCTATTCCCGACCCCGTCTATAAACTTCCGCAACGCTCCGAAGACGCGACCACAAAAGCGGCGTCCTAGCGTTTTAACCTTTTACGAGCCACGGTCCAATACAAGCGTCTGTCAGCGTCTATTATGTGCGACAATAAGCGGCCGCGAGGAACGAGAGAAATGAACAAAATGAATATGCAGTTCTCTCAGCTACACTAACCTTGTTTTTTTTTGTTTTTTTTACACGGCATTGGCGAGAAAGATTGGTGAGCGTCATGACGCACAATTAAATCGCGATGTGAAAATTATTCGCCTTCGTAGGCCAGATGCACCGCAAAACTTAACAGCAACTTGTCTTTCGAAGCAAAATTGACGGGAACATAGAAAAACTTGATGCGAGCCGAACTCCCAATCGCCTCCAGCCAAATGGTTCGCAAATTCTTATTTGTGTAGGTAGGTATCTTCTCTACATTAAACCACGGTTGCAATCTGTCATGTATCCGCTGGTGGCCAAGAGATGGCGTCACCGGGCACACGCGCTTATCCAGCGATTTTCCAGCGATTCATGGAAACAGTACTTGCTGGAATTTGTGCCGTGGAATTGTGGAATTGCTGGAATTGGATGTCCAAAGGATATCCAAAGGATGTCCTTTAGACATGGCAAGAAAAGCGTCGGCAAGCTTTTCGACAGTTAAAGCATGCCATCGCACAGCGAACTGTTCTCGGGCATTACGACGAGAACAAAAGCCTGATTGTGTCATGTGACGCATCACCCTACGGCGTGGGAGCGGTATTAGCTCAGCTCGATGACGATGGCAACGAAGCTCCAATTGTTTTCACCTCGTGAACGCTCGGCAAAGCCGAAAAGAATTACTCACAGTTGGATCGCGAGGGGCTGGCAATTGTTTTCGCCATGGACCGTTTTCATCGCTACGTCGCGGGACGTCACGTGACGATTACAACAGACCATCAACCGCTGTTGGGGATCATGGGCCAAAAATCTCCAGTACCAACTGTGCTTTCGCCACGGATGACACGCTGGTGTGTTAAGTTGACAGCTTACGATTATAATATGATCTACAGGGCAGGAAAACAGAATCAAAACGCCGATGCCTTAAGCAGACTGCCATTGCCGGAAACTGACGACGAACAACATCCTCCAGCCGATGTCTTGATGTTGGAAGCGCTCACGAAACCTCCCATGACTGCAACAGAACTGGCGGACAACACAGCAAAGGATTCCATACTTGCTAAGGTGTTCCAAGCGGTCAAACATGGCGAAGTGAGAAAGCTAGACGGTGATCGCTTCGTCGCATACAAGCTCAAGGCAGCAGAATTGTCAATTCACCGTGGTTGTCTCATCTGGAGATCGCGCGTGGTAATTCCCGCGTCAATGAGATCCGAGGCCATAGCACTTCTACATGCGGGGCACCGGGGCATCGTTGCCATGAAAGCATACGCTCGGAGCTATTGTGGTGGCCCGGGATCGACAAAGAGATTGAACTCTGTGTAGCTCAATGTGACACGTGCCAAGTGAACCAGAGAGCAGTACCAAAGGCCGAAAACCTAACCTGGGAAAGACCTACGGCACCATGGGACACCATCCATCTAGATTTTGCCGGGCCGATCGAGGGGCAGGTCTACCTTATAATTGTTGACGCGTATTCCAAATGGCTAGAAGTTCGCGCAGTTCGGAATATGGCGTCATCTACGGTTATTTCACAACTGCGCAGCGTGTTTGCAACCTTTGGCATACCACGGAAAGTAATGTCCGACAACGGGACCGCCTTTGTATCGGAAGAAATTAAGAGCTTTTACTCCTCCAACGGCATCGCAGCGGTCACCAGTGCCCCTTTTCACCCTGCAACTAACGGCCAAGCTGAACGAATGGTCCAGCAGTTAAAGAAGGCGTTGGCGAAGGGCGGAAAGGGCACGTTGGACTGTACGTTGGCACGCTTTTTATACAAGCAACACACTACCGTACACACAGCGACGGGAAAAACTCACGGGTGCTCGGGCATTGCAATGCCCGAGCACCCGTCCCGTGCCCCAGGTCCGTGCTCTTGAAAAGCGCGGGATAAGCGCGTGTGCCCGGTGACGCCATCTCTTGGCCACCAGCGGATACATGACACAATCCCAACGATTGCACGATTTAGAGATCATCGGGGTCGCGTCTACAGGAACCGAGTTCTATATTCAGCACCAGCACGCGCAAACGAACAAATCAAGTCAGATTAAGCAACATAGTTGACGTGGGACGCTAGGCTTAGGCCATTCGCGCTACCAGCCCAAGCACCCGCATAGCGCTTCCGAAATCGACAGTTGTTTGCTGCAAACTTGGTCGGTTGAGGAGGAGCATACCGTCCCCTCCGTCCCCTCCCCTCCTCCTCCTCGAGAGCTGCGTTCTAATTCGGCCTTACAGGGGGTTGCAAACGTCTTACATTTTTTTTTTTATCGGAGCCTTTATTTTTACTCAGCGTCAACGCCACCGAAAAAAAGAAGTCAATCCGGATCAAACAAAACAGTTGATGTAAGACTCTAGGCTTAGGCCAGTCCCTCTACGAAAACAAGCATCCCCAAAGCGCTTCCGAAGGCGTATACTTGCGACAATTGTTCGCTGCAAACCCGGTCGATGAGATCTTCCTCTAAACACCTATGTTGAGCCAAAACAAGCCGCACTCATATCAATTGACGAGCTGACCGAGCTACGCTCGTTCAGCACTCCGCAAACACCGCCAGCCATGTTTCGTTCTAAAAAATTCCCTGCGCTTCTACTTACCCATCAAACACTCAGAGAGCCAATCTCTGCAATCTAAGAAATCAGCTCAGCGAATGATGAGGCGGAACATCCGTTAAAACTAAAATCAAGTCTGCGCTGGGGCGTTAAGCAATGCAAAGCGTCATGTTTGCATTGCACTATGCAACCCCGCAGAATTAATTTCGAGTTCTAAACAGATGTTCTGTGTCATCGTTCGCTCAGCTGATTTTGTAGATCGTAGAGAGTGGCTCTTCGAGTGTTATGCGGGAAAGTGGACAAGGAGGCATTTTTAAGAGAGTTGTTAATGTTTCAGACCGAAGCGGGAGAAGCAATCTCAGAGTACTACATTTGAAAACAATGATGACTCGTTACTCCTCAAACATAATTCCTTCGTTACTTCTGAAGCATAAAGAAATAGTTTGTTAAAAAACTGTTATGGCACGAAAATACAAACTTACAACCAACCGGTCACACGTCAATCATCTACAAACCAATGAGAGATGTAAGCACCTTGAATGCACGGGGAGAGCTTAGCGGCCTGCGACTTCCACATGCTCCTATATTGCGTCTAAAAGCGCAATTATTGCTCGACCACATTTATTTTTTCGTGGCATTTTTTTCTATTAATAAGCATGTCCCATGTGAAATGTTTTTTTTTTTTTTCATTACAGTTATGTCTTGTGCTTACAGCCCAGTCTCCTTAAACGCTGCACTCCAGATTATGCCCGTGTGTGCAGATTCTTTTTTAGAGTCGATCCCTCTACTCTACGGATGAAGCTGGGCAACTCTCGGGAAGCAAAAATAAAAGTGTGTGATATATATATATATATATATATATATATATATATATATATATATATATATATATATATATATTCTTCCTAAAATAGTGGGACTGAGGACGGCGTGAGCCGCGGAACGTCATATGCTCGGCGAAGCGTCCCAAACTTCAATTTTCCACAAATGAAATTTTACGGCAGGAGTCAAATATTGTTTTTACTTGATCAAATATCCTGTTTACGCTTACGTTCCTAGGTTACACGTATTTCTCGTTCTCTTCTCGAAAGGTGCGCTTGGGTACCGCGGAACATTCATGATCGTTGTTCCCGTAATTACGACGCGGTCGTTGAGATTGATTGTCCAGCGTCCCGAAACGTCATCCATATTTCCACCGACATCATAGCGATGGAAGGGCATTCTCCGGGTCGATAGTACCAGAAAACACAAAACAAGCACACAAAAATGATACGCAGACACTGCTGACACGATTGCGGCCACACCCATCGCGGTGGTCTAAATGACCCCTGACATTGGCCCTCAAATGTTGCCGCCAGCTGCACGCAGGCTTCTCCAAGCGGGGTAATCTGCAAATAGTCACCCGAGAGAGAAAGAGAGCCAGCCGCCGCTTTCGGAACAATTATATTTGTGATTAAACGAAGCATTCTTTTTTTTTGTTGTTGTATTTTTCGACCTTTTAGTTCGTTGGTGACCACGACGTGAATAGATGACTCAGATATTGGATATGTTACCTTTATTTTGTTTTCCCGTGTATCTACTTACCATAATTTTGTTATGTTTGGAAACTTTGTGGGCATCAAATGAACAGCTGCAGAAAACATGGGCCCAGACAGCAAGGCAGACTCTTGTTCGAGCTCCTGTTGGAATGGGTTCTACATATTTGGCGTTTTATCTTGTTGGGTGATGTTTTCTTTTCTCCCTTTTGTCCCCCAGTGGACAGTTTGTCTACTAAATCAGCAATAAATCTTCATTAATGTTTTGTGTATGCATTTTATTGTATTTTATTAAATGTTATGCATTTCTTTTGCATAGTAGAAATAATTTTAGTGAAAGGGTTGTAGCAATAAAACATTAATTGCAAATAACTTAGAATCTATTTAGACGTCATTATGGAGTGTTCATCTCTTCCTACAACATGTCTAGGTAAAAGGTTTTTTTTGTTTTTTTTTTTTGGGGGGGGGGGGGCGATTAACTGAGACTAGCGGTCCCAGAAAGACATAAATATAAACCACGGGGGAATCCAGGGCTCCTTTTCAAAGGTCACATCCACACCTGAAGCATTCTAGGTCAAAATTTACTGCGTCGTAAAGTAGGATATTTCTTAACCTCCCGTGCAATGGCGGTGTTGACGATAAAAATGTTGGCAGCAGTTCCATCCCGAAATATTCAGTTCGAAATGAGAAGTTTTCAGAAAGCACCATGTGCATCTTCTAGAGGCACGCTATAGTGCGAAAAAAAAAATACTTTAGACACCATTCAATCTAGCATATAGTAAAAGCTGAGAGTATATTAAAGTGAGTTACGCGTATAGAGATGTTCATCGCGATGGGGGACACTAAAAGAAGAACCACATGGCCAAAAGCGGGGTTTTGGGTTTTCACAAACATTCACATAGATGGCTGGACGAATTCAGCTCAACTTTCGGATCAGACGGCGGCCTGCGCCACCTAGCCGGTGTTTTAATTCTATCGGCTGTAATTTAACCATTCGCAATTCCAGAGGAGAGCAATGGCACCCAGCGTCAAAGACGTGATGTTTAAAAAACAGGAACTTGCACCTGCCAAAATGTGCAGCGGAAACATCTGCAACCTGGCTATGAGATCATGAATCAGGAGAATGGATACCAAATGCATGCCATTAAAGTCGTGAGTATATATATTAATCCGAGTTAATCCTCCTAATACAAACTATTTCTAAATCTTTCGATCCGTGTAACGGAAATGCCTCCCTTGACATCCGGTGTGTCAGTATGCCTCCCTTGCTATCTATACATTACCAGGAAGAAAGTACGCAGCGTTTTTCTCCTTGCCTGTACTTATGCCACTTTGTTTTTAATCCGACCGACGCCGATGCTACGATCCGATGGTGCCAACCAAGGAGCGCCAAAACTGCATCGTCGCGTCGCTCATCGCCTTTGTGCATTTGCTATCTCCGAATAAATCTATCACTCATAGTAAATGCGCCGCGATCCTACGTTTCTTTTCTTTCTGTGTGCATGACACGTCTTTCCCAAATAAAAAATAATATTATATTTTCACGAATAAAAAATAATATTATATTTTCACGAATAAAAAACATAAACTGGAGTAATAAAACCGAAAATGACCGTTTTACGCGGCGAACTTGTGCCGAGGAACATGAAGTATCAAAGACCGTACCTACTTTGACAGGCGACTGAAGGACGACCGACTGAAGCAGCCATGCGAAGCTCCTTTTGTAAGCGCGTGGGTATCTAGAAGCTTTATAGCTCGAAAAGACAACAAGGTTTTTGAGTCATCTGGAACATTCCCATCATGCAAACAAAAGAACGATAAAAAAGACAGGCGCTGGTGGGGATGAAAGTCACTGGGTCTGAGAAAGTAGCGCCATTGCCTTCCCACCTGCTAGCAGGACACAAACAAATACCAACATACAGACGACAAACCCTCCGAAGGTGATTGGCTCATCGCTGTTGGTTGCCATGGTGATCGAAATTTTACACCCTTTCAAAGCTTCGAAGCTTTGGAAGTGTCGACAAAACCAGTAGCACTAAGATCGATATGAAGCATCATCGCACTGAAAGCGATCCTCGGCCAATATGAGCGTCTTCGGCATTGTGCATGCAATAACCTTACCACTTATGCTTATTTCCCCATTCCTTCTAGAATTATGTTGCTCCTCTTGCGTCTTACACGACAGTAAAATCATTTTTCAATGCGTCTAAGCACCGACGTTGCGTGTGATGGCGGTACGAAGATGTACGGCATCAGACGCGGCGTCGGTGCTTGGGGGCATTAAAAAATAATTTTACTGTCTTGAGACACCCAAGAAGAGCAACAGAATTATAAGAGATCCGGGTAAATACGCATGAGTGGTAACTTTATTGCATGCAGAGTGCCAAAGGCGCTCATATTTGCCGAAGATTGCTTTCAGTAATGATGATGCTCCATAGCGATCTCAGTGCGACTCGTTTTGACTGCCCTTTCGAAGTTTCGAAGCTTTTAAAAGGTCCGAAATGGCAATTACCATGGCACCGACAGCGATGAGCCAATTACCTTGGTGGGTTTTGTCGTCTATATGTTGGTATTTCTTTGTGTTCGGCTAGCAGGTGGGAAGGCAATGGCGCTACTTTCCCAGATTCAGTGACTTTAGTGGGGATCAAGCCCCAGCCAGCGTCGCTGGAGTTGAGTACGCTGCTGACTCAGCTATTCGCACGTAATATTACTCCCTTCTTCAGAAAAAAAACAAAAAAAACACGGATCGTCCCGACGCAACGCCAGATGAAATCGACAACTCAAATCAAGAAAAGGACAAACCACGGAGTCACCTAAAACACAGATATTCACAGTACTATCGAATATAGTTCGGTCCGAGTCGGACAACGTAAATCTAGCTGGGGTCGCAGAGGGCGTCGTGACAACATTCATGTTCAGTCGGGCAGCGGCTTGCAGTTTAGGTCCCTCAGGTAGTGAATAACCTTGAGGGCGACGCACCACTTTAAAAGTTCAGCTACAATGATGAACGGGTGTTCAGATCCACGCCTACGCGAGCTGGAACTGGGCGTCGTGGCGACAAAACTTTTACTGGCCATCGTCAGCAAGTTCGGCGGCTTGTATCAAAATGCGGCCGAGCTGGCGGACTTCCTCCGCTCGTTGAGTGACGAACAGAGCGTCGTTGTCCTGTTCGCCTTCGTGGTCGACATCACACTCGTCGTCGGTATCGTGATCGGGTTTGTCATCAAGGTCGTCGTCAAGGTTGTAGTCGGGGTTGTCTTTGAACTCATCGTCCTGGTCGTCCTTGGGTCGCCGTCGAAGTTGTCGTTAGGGTTGCCGTCGAAGTACTAGTCGGGATCGTCGTCGATGTCGTCGTTCGAGTCGTCACCTGTTTCGTCGTCAGTCTCGACATCAAGATCGAAGGCCCTGTTTGTCGTCGAGGCCGTAGTCGGGTTGGTTGTTGACATCGTTGCCGGGGTTTGTCTTTGGAGTCGTTGTCCGTTTCACCGTCGGCGTCGTCGTCGACGTAGTCATCATGTTATCGTTGAGGTCGTGGCCAGGGTCTTTGTGTAGTTCATAGTCCGGATTGTTTTCGAGGCCATAGTTGAGGTCGCTGTTGATGTCACAGTTGGAGTCATTCTCGGATGTTTTCGAGGACGTCGCCTTCAAAAAGTCTTCGGAGTTATCGTGTTGACAGGTGGGCGCATCGTGAGTATAGATTGAATTACCCCACCCCTCCACCAAAATGTCACGAATAAAAATAAAACTGATTAATAAAACTTAAAATGATCGTTTAATGAGGGGGACGTGTGCCGAGGAACATAAATTAAAAAGAACCGTACTGAAGGACGACCGACTCAAGCAGCAATGCGAAGCTCATGTTGTAAGCGCATGGATATCTAGAAGTTTCCGAGCTCGAACAAAAAAGATTCAAGAGTCATCTGGAATATTCTATTCATGGGCACAGAAAAAAAGGATAAAAAGAAAAGCGCTGGGGCCCTTATAATCTGGACACTTGGCGGAAAAGTCGGCGAGAAATTCGGCGGCTATGATTGGCCGGCGCCAAGGTCAAGTGTGGCGTTGGCCAACCGCGGCCGCCAAATTTCTCGCCGTCGTTTTCGCCAAGCATCCAGCTTAGGGCCCCTGGCTGGGATCAAACCCCAGCCAGCGGCGTGGGAATCGAGCACGCTGCTCACTCAGCTATTCGCACGCGGCAATATCAAACCCATCTAGAGAACGAGAGCCGTGACAAAGCGAAATTGGCGCCGTCTGATTTGCTCCATCGGACGGCAGCGTTAAAGTTTAAGTGACATACAGGTATCATCTGCTGGGCTATCTTCATCATCTTAATGACGTTGTTTTGTTTTTGTTTTTTTTTTGGCTTTCTTCCACCCTTTTAAAGCTTTAGTGATCTCATTAAATCAGCTCCTCTTTCAGAAGCTGCAAGGTGAAGCCCTTTTCCGGCATTGATCAAGTGCCGAGGCGTCTCATCCAGCTATGATCGTACTTTTTGGTATTGAGGGACTTAAATGTCCTTTTTAACGTTGCCTCGGCGTAGTTCGAAATAATTACTCACGGTATTTGCGCTGCACAAGCTAAAGATTATATCTCTCGGCGATGGAAAAGGCGGCAGGCCTTCTATTCACATCGTGGCCTGTTGGAATGGAGAAACAAAGGACTGTACCGGACAAAGATCTTGGTCACCTGATCTGCAGCGTTCACGCCCCGGTCTGCCACATTCACAAGGCTTATCTTAAAAACGCCTCTGATTAAAATTAGTATACCATTATCATTATATTTCTTGGTGCATGATTCGTTCTTTGGAGTCCTCATCGGCTAATAACGCGGTTTAACTGGGTGGGAAGCGATAATGAAATGGCCAGGCCTCGCCGCCACTGCGTTTCTATAGCGGTCAGTGACAACGGTTGCTTCAAATAAAACTTGATTTGCTGCAGACTGCGAGGCAGCAGAGACAAGTCATGAGCAGCGCTGGAATGTGCTCTTTCTGTGAAAACAATAAATAAAGGAAGGAAATAAAATTCTGTACTTTGTGTCGTGTCGAGGGACTAACTAGAAAATTCTCAAACGCTAATGGCGCGTTCACACTGGAAGTGTATCCACAAACGCGAAGCGGATCCGCGCGTTCTCAACCGCAAAGCGCCTAGGATCGAGCGGTTGGAGCGCGTTTTTGCCAACCGCTTCGGGACCGATTTCTTCGAACCGCTTTCACGAACCGCAAAGCGGCAACCAACCACAACGCGACGCTGACGTGACGTCAGAGACTTTCGAAACAAGATGGCACCTGTCACTGTTGAAGAGTCCAAGGCGCTGTAGTCCTAGCGTTACAGCAGAGAAATCCACGGAGAAACGGGATGTTCACGTCCATCACTTGAATCAGCCGCGAAAAGAATTGACTCGTAATTTTAAAGGGCTTCGCACCAGTGATTTGGTTCGGGTAAGAGTTTGTTCATTATTCCGGGTGCCACAGCCCGAAGCTTGCTGCGCTGAGTCTCTGACCGCAGAACGTTGGCAAACGCCCCTAATCGACCGAAATGTCAGGTTTTGTGCCCACTAACGGAGTCGCGTGAACTATTGAAAGCTTTTGACACCGTACATGACCACCACGAAGGCCGATAGAGACGTTGTGAGCCTGATTGCGTTGCCAACACACTGCCGCGGAGCGGGCAGGGTAGATGCGCTAGCTCGATCTGTAAAGTTTACTACTAACAAAACAAATATAAGGAACCTGCTAAAAGAATAAAGTGTACGTACCAGACAATGCAGAGGTAATCCATACGGCGTTTATTTGAGCTTAATTTCAAACAAACAGTAGACTCGATCGACGTGCGAGTGACGAGAGGAGAGACCGCCACTACCAAAGCCACAACCGGCTAGCTCCGAACACACTGCCCCGCACCAGGGTTGCCAGGTAGGTTTATCTCAAAGCGCCAAATTCCAGGTGGTGTAGCCCAAAGTAGCCAAATGCATGATATTTATGTAGCCAAAGAGTAGCCATATTTTGCAGAGCCCAAAATATTGGGCGCTGGAATATGCGAGCTCAATTCGAAGGCAGTGCGTCTGCATATCACGGGTTTAGGAGCAGCTTGCAGGACCTATGACATCTTGAAATGTATCGAATGTTTTATTTCTAACATACAACTACAAACATTTTCCAAACGTTTTTTTAGTCTCATAGTTATGAAGTACTGGCGCGTGCCCAGCTTACTCGCCTCATACATGATTTCCATGTTATAACGGGCAAAAACTTCTTCAGTAGGGTTGATGTACTTACAGCACTCGTTCTTCCCAAGGAAAGCAAACTTTACATATAGGACGTTTTGAAGAGTTGGAAGGGACATCCTGTTTTTTACATGTGACTTTGTGAGGGGCACGTGACTGAACACTCTCTCCACTGCGGCATTCGACATGGGCAATGTCGGGAGCTCGATGGCAAGCTCGGATAGCAACGGAAACAGGGCTGCTCCTGCGCATCAATCTTGGCCTTGTTCGGAATATTTATTGTCCCAAATCTGTTCTCTTTTGTTATAGCTCATTTTGCTTTACGAAATTTCCGCGTTTCGCGGAAAAGCCTCCTTTGTTATATCTGGCACAGCAGGCGTTATCAGGCGACACCAAATTCTTCACAATGTCTTGAATTGCCTTCTGTATCATTTCTCCTCAGATCAGGTGCCTCCTATGGAGGATGGTGGGAAACTCGAGAAAAAAAGAGACGCCAGTAGGAAGCAGAAAGAACTTGGGAGCATAAAATAAGCCAGAATTGATACAAAAGCGATGTCGTCGGAGCTGAATCTAGGTCACGGTAGCTCACGCCCACGAATCTTCACGCAGAAAATTTCTGAAAACGGGAATTCCGAAAGGTTGGACTGTCGCTTTGTGCCCATGCTGAAGTGTCTTTTGTACATCTACTCTAAACCGAGCAAAAAAGAAAAAAAAGGGCCACGTTAGGATTTCAAATAGCCCAGAAATAGCCACATAGCCAACTGCCAAATTTCGACACCAAATGCATAAAAAAGTAGCCCGATTTGGCTATTAATAGCCCAACCTCGCAACCCTGCACCGCTGCACGCTCCACCCCATCGCTCACAACTTCGAAAATGATAAGAGCGAACGAGGGAGGAAAAGTGGCCCTCATCCCGAGAACAAGGTCAGCTATTCATGCGGGAAGGGTACACTTCGAAGAAGGGTCGGGGGCATCCTGTTCTGAGTCAGCAAGGCGCGCCTAGCTGGGCTTTGCTTGTGGACGAAGTCGAGGGAATCACAGGCGAGTTTGGCGGGTCCATGCTTCTTTTTTCGCTGCCTGAACTCTGATGCGTGCGAACATCCCGGAGAAAAATCTTCAGAGTGCCAAAATGGCAAAATTTTGGCTTTGGATTGTCGATTAAAGTGGATTTTGAATTGTAAAACAAGGGTTGCCAAACGCAAGTCTCAAAAGATCGCGCGTCATCGCCAAGAAACCGCCAACCGCATCTCGGTGTGTCTGAACGAGGTCGCCCGCGAACCGCATCCGCAATCGATTAGCGAACACGGATCCGCTTCCAGTGTGAATGCGCCTTAACTGAGCTTTCGGGGTGTCGCTTTACAACTATAAGTCTAAAAAAAGAAAATGTCTGCGAGTTTATTTGTCTGCAGTATGCGGAAACAGCCAGGCTCCACAAATAACAGAAGGATCGTGTTAGGTAACGAAGGCTTTTGTTAGAAATAAATAAGACTTGTTTTAAAAAAGTCTATCTTTCTACAGTGGCGTCGGCATCGTTGTTTTATCTGCCTGTGTTTTGGCCCACATTTTTGGCCGTTTGCTCGCAGACCCGTGGCAGGGGTGAGAGCGTGAACGGGGAGTCGTCTTGTTCTCTCAAGCGCGGGGGGCTTCGAGGAGCCGCGGGGCTCGGTGGAGAAGAGTCGGACCCCGGTCGTTAACAAACGGATTGGGTTTCAGTTTGGGGCGCCGGAACACCCCTGTCTTGGGCATCTGTCCGCACTTGTGGCTTTTAAGCGGGTGTGCTTGTGTCCGGCGTATTTCGCCGCTTAGTGTAGAAAACTTCGCTTTTAGTCGACGCAATAACTTAACTTGGTGGCGCCAGCCAGACGGCGAAGAAAGCATGTGGTGACTCTACAAAGAATTTGGGTTTAACCGTCCAGGTGTCGGAGGAGGATCACGCTCGCTGATCATTGGGTAAGAGTGTACCATGTGGCAATGGGCAAATTTGAAGTGATTGGTCCGTCTCTGGAGGGAAAGGAGGCCCCTACGAGTCTAGAAAAGGGCTGCCGAGAGGATTCTCGGGGATTCGGCTCTTGAGATCAGGCAGATTCCGCTCTTGAGACTGGGGGACTAAAGTATGGATTTTAATCTTGAGAGTTTTGTATTGTAAATTACTGATGACTTGTCGTTTTGTTTTGAAATAAACGTGGCCACACTGGCCATCGTAAACCAACCACCGTCGTAATGTGTCCAGCGGGATCGAACAAGTTTTAGTTTTTTTTCTTATTCGACTTCCCGGGGGACTTGCATCGGGTGAACATCATGATCGGCCGTCACCATCCTGACCGCTCCCCTCTGCCCCCTCGGAAAGCTGACTGATTGCATGACATGACGAAGCTCACATTAAGATTAGGTCTGAAAAGTGCGATGTTGGCCCCGGGGGGGGGGGGGGGGGGACAAAAATAACAAGTACTACGTCAAGCTCAGTCCCTTCGCACATTGCAATATTTTTTTTTTATTTGTAACCGTATTCTCAGATTTCTCATTCACTGGATGATGCTACTATTCGCCTTGATTTGTTGTCTCGCTTTACGCAGGAGCATGAACCAAGCGAATTATTTTAGAGCAGCGCCCAGGCTGCAGACAAACGCCGCAAATTTAGGTCATGATTTCTTGTTAATGAAATAAATTGAAACGTATGAGCGAGTTAGACGAAATCATCGATAATAATACCCGGAGAAGGCGAACAAGGGGGACTAAGGACAAACACAAATCTCCAAACCAGCTAGGAGTTTTTTTTTTTTTTTAGCGCGTACCAGTCACCTTACTATGTTTGGAGATCTCTGTTTGTACTGGTGTCCCCCTTGGTCCCCTTCCCCAAAGGTTATTATCGATGATTTGTTTTCGCCGCTACCGTATACCGGGTGCTTCAGTGAAGGCTTTCAAGGATTCCAAACAATAAGGTAGTTAAAAAAATAATATCTTTTTCAGGAAGAAGCTGTCTGCCACGTGGGACGTCAGGATTGCAAAAAAGAAGAAAATACTAATAAGCTAATTAATTAAAAAAATTACTTAATAATTTTTAATTCGCGAAAATAAACACCTGGTTCAAACTAGAAACTTCTGAGCGTCATCGAAAAGCTACGAGAGAGTCAATTTTGAATGACTTAAACTACGCCAAGCCCGGGAGTGCGCTTTTAAAGTTACCAATTGTGCAGCAGGCACAAAGGGCTGTCGCGGCGAAAACGCGGATGATAAGAATACCATCCGCGTTTTTGTATCGCCGGCCCTGCGCTTGCTGCACGAGTGAAGTTCAGCGCATTCTCGTGCTTCGCACGTAGTCTAGGTCTTCCTGAAATTGATCGATTTAGGGGCTTTCGATAGCGTTCAGCAAGCTCCTAATTGGAGTTAGCTATTTATTTTCACTACTTAAAAAGTTACTTCCTAACTCGTAGGTAATTATTTTGATCATCTGTATACTTAATTTGCAGTCCCCGAGGTCAGTGTGGCTTGCAGTTTGTTCGGGATAAAAAGGGTATTTTTTCTGAACCACTTTAATGGCAGAGATTTTTTTAAATCTTCGCTGAACCAGACGGTATATCTCTTGACGCTGTACTTCGAAGGTGCGCTACATGTGCGCTAGTAATGGTACTCACATTATCGTGGATTTCTAACGCCTCACTTCTTTTTCCTCATTTTCGGCAGGTATCGCGTTCCAACATTAGCGACTTGTACCTGAACGACACGGATCTCAACTCGGAAGGGAAATACCGGTGCGAAGTGTCAGCCGAGTCCCCGTCTTTTCAGACCGAACGTGCGCAGAAGGAAATGATCGTCTACGGTGAGTACCCGTGTTAATGCATTCACCTTGCGTCTCTCATCTTTATTTCATCGAGAGGCGTTGCGCAGCAAGAAATGAGCGACACTTTCTGTTGCTAAGACCACCGAGCTTCATGCCCAGGGAGCACACAGCACTTCCTACCGGGATGGTGGCGAGAAAAGAAAGCCGTCTGCTCTGATATGCTTTTTATCTGCGTGCGTGCGTGTGTGCGTATGTGCGTGCGTGCGTGCATGTGTTCGTATATATGTGTGTGTGTTTGTGTGTGTGTGCGCGCGCGTGGATGTGTCCGCGTGCGTAAGAGCGTGCCTGAGTGCGCGTGCGTGTGTTCGGGAGAGCGTTGGTGTATGTGTGCGTGTTCGTTTGTGTGTGTATGTTTAATGACGCAATGTCTTTTTTTTATATCAAAATTTTTTAGCGGCCATTTTCAGTAAATTTTCAGCAGCGTGAATTCTGAGCAGACATGAAACGCCGCTCGATGGGCGACCACGTGGGTCGTAACTGTCCCGGGACTATTTATGAACCAGTTTGCGCGGCCTGCAGTGGGTCCCTAATGAGCAGTGCTCCGTCGAACGGCTCCAGAAAAGATAGCCTTCCCCCCGACTTTCTTCCTGGACCTAACTATGTGATAACTCGCACGCGTCAGGCGTCGAGACTTTGTCCCTGCTGAGCGTAAATAGTAAATACATTCTGGCTTCGAACCAACCTACGGGACTTGCATCTAAACTGTAGAACGGAGCCACGAGGTTAAGGGACGTTTTGCTGCCTTTGAACTTTGCAACGTGCAGCAAAGGGGTGAGAACCTGCAGTGGAAAATGCTCGGAGTTAATGGACACTTAACTGGAGAGGCTACGGAGGAGAATATAAATAAATATAGAACAGCAGGTATGCATTGAGTGAGCAATTTGGTTAGGATATTTGAGCATCGGAATAGGTGAATACGAAATTTTGGTGGAATTGGTATTCCTAGAAATGCAGTTTCTATTTGAGAAAGGAGGTATGAGCACAATCTTCGCAAACTGTTTGGGGATGAGGCATATAACATGTCGTAACCCATACATGTCTTTGATATTCGGAAACTTTATGAGGTTGCTGTTTGTTACCCGATGCAAACTCCCGTCGGTGATGACGTCCAGAGTCGAACTTAATGTGTAAATGCGTCGCCTTGACTGCCCGGACGAAATAAAGCGTTAAATACAGACTGTCAAATTGGTTCTTTAACGAGGGCTCTATGTTTCCGAGTTTATTTTCCATCAAATTTGGGGGGGTGTTTTTTTCTTGAGTTTATTCGCTCCCACAGATTTGGTGTTTTTCGGAGTATACTTCAGTCACACACACAAAAAAAACTTGCCGTTTATCGGAGCTTATTATAAAAAGTACGTGACATGACTAGAGATTCATGAACCTCCAGTGACTATACGCTTCACCTGAAGTACTTGAAAAACATCCCGGTACCTATCAAAACAGGAAACGACACCAGGGCTGTGTTTCCCGAAGAAATTAAGAAGCAGTCTTGAGGGCAGTTTAGTGCCTACTGCATTCCAGATTGACACCAAATAAAACCGTAGGTAAATATTTATATCCGAAAACTTTGGTTATTTTGTTTTTTTCATTCGTGAACAGCTCCAATTCAAGTTTTTCTGGATATCGATTAAACCGTTTTTCGAGTTCATATCGGGTGTTTATTAGTAATTACCGAAGACACGTAACCCTGCTTTTTACCCATGAGAAAAAGATTACAATGCATTCTGGGTAGACATTCAAAAGAGCCGAGGGCAGATATTGCTAATCACCATAATACTGTGAGGCTGTTGAATGTTCTTTTTATGCGAAGAGAAAGTGAGCCAGACAAGGAGACGAAAAGGGGGGAGGGGGGAAGGGGGGGGGGGGCGGACGTCAGAGCAGTCAGCTGTGGTTGGAACGATCATGAGGGTAGACCAAAAGCCAGCAGCATTTGTCTCGACTGCCCTCATCGAACGCGTTAAAACGCGGAACGCCGGCGTTCGGTCGAAATCTCTGCTTCAGGCGCTGGCTCCTCGGCCTTCTTCAGCTCCTGTTCTTCTTCATCCCAATATGCATATTTACACAAAGCAGACAGCTCTTATCAATTATTATATACTGAATTGTCGGTGCGCTTTCTGGTGTGACACGAGGCGCATTTTTCGAAATGGTTTAGCTAGTAATTTAGTAACAGTTTGCGATTAACGTAATACAATGTGCGGTGTATTTTCATCGGTCCTTTATTTGGGGAAGTAATTTAGGAGTCAATAACGACGTATCCAGAAATTGCCGGGAATCTTTTTTTTACGCAAGCAGGAAGAGTCTGCGGACTTATTAAGTTAGACTTGGGTAGTTTCGCCTTTTTCTTTCCCTCGTGGACTGCTTTTATATCTACTTTCATCATGTTATCTGCATAGCGAAGTGGTTTTCTACTTTTTATAACTATAATATATGCCATCTTCAGGAGTCTCTTTTTTTATCTTACTTACGGATGTTAGCAAGGTTTAGTGAATTTGCTAATGAAATTACGGAACTTAGTACTTTTAATTGTACCCACCCAAGCCAAAAGCGTATTCTTTTTTCTTTGCCGTGCTTTCCAACAATCCGGAAACCCAGGATACCCTTTTGTGACAAATAGAGGCGAACTTTCTTGTTTAAGCAGCACATAGACGAAATTTTTTTAATGCATGCATCCCTAATTAGTTGTTTCGGTGAAATTACCGAAAATAGGAACTCAGTAAAAGGTGTTTAAAGTTATATATTGAGAACAAATTATTAACGGCGTTTCAAAAGGTTTTCTTTTTTTTCTTTTTTCGGGGGGGCGGAGGGGGGTGAAGACAAATATATATATATATTTAACAATCGTAGTAGAGAAAAAAATCTTCTCTAAAAGAAAATACAGATTTGAAGAAAATATTGCTAAAAAAAGCCGAATTAAATTATAAAAAATCTGACTTCAAATGTTTATATGAATTTCAGTTATGTTTGAATTTCCCATTACACGTTTAATTATATACAAAGTTACGTGTTCAAGCTGTTTCGGCTATTTGATACTTTTAACAGAGAATGCAAAATATAAATAAAACACATAAAATAAATAGGTAATTTTACCAATAATTTCGGAATACTATAAACATATGCATCAGCATAATACAAGCATAAGCTTAAGTAACATAAGCAAAGTGTATTCGCAAGGAAAAAGGCCCTTTGTTCTACTAAAACAAAAGTGTCTCGGTTGCGCAGAGCAGCAGTGTGTAACCCAGACATATATATATCTGACATATGTGACACGCTGCGGCATCTGAAGTTGTTTTCGCAATTTAAAAATCCGGATTTTGATTTGGTGATTGCTGAGGTTCTGCGACTTTCCTGGGTTAAAGTAGAGACCCAGAAACGAGAACAGATCGCCTTCGACGGTGTACTTTTCTCAAATGTACTTTCTCAGTGTGCTATAACTTATGCGTTAAAACAAAATCACAAGTGCGTAGGCTACGATCAATATGCTCTTGACCTTGCTCTATTGAATCAAAGAAAAAGTGAAAAAACGTCCTTGTTTGTTGCAAAAAAAAAAAAAATCATGGGTCTTGTTATATTTATTTTGAAAAGCAGTCATCTACATACGCAACACCTTTATTTTTGGCTACACTGCGGTGGCGAAACTACGTCTTGATGAGCGATCGCAGGATTCGGATAAGGAACGTACTGTTATCGCAGTAGAGCATTTGAATGTTTTTGATGCAAAGTTTGAAGACATCCAGGGTTTTTACCTTTTCCACGTACACCCGTAATATATTGAACAACTCTCGTTAGCGGGCGACATGACCAACGGCAGGCTAAGCCACTGCGCTTGCAAAGAAACTGCGCAAAAAGCATTTCTAGCACCATCACTTATATTACATTGCCTATTAAAGCTGCTTGTAATACATAGAAGTATCTTATGCAAAAAATGAGCTGACGCAAAACAAGAAACGAACGGAATTCGTTCTTTAAAATTCGCATCGCACATTCAAGAAACAAACTGTCCTGTCAACGACTTGGCTCAACATGAATGACACTATACAGTCTAGTGGAAGACAAATCCTCTTCTCAGTACCGTAGGTCGGGCTCTCCTTTGTAGAAAAACAATAGCTGCAAGAGTTCATTCATTACCACTATTTGTATTGTAGCATTCCATGGGGTCACAAACCTTAGCTCACGTGATGCACGCGGCAGGTAAACGCGTCCTTGGGTCTTAAGTGCTTGAAAGTCCTCACCCTCTAATAGCTAATTAACTTGATGATATAACGTTCGTTTATCAAGTGGTCATATGCCAGTGAAATAGTCTTCATTAAATAGAAAGTCATAAGTTTTCAGTAAAGTTCACTGGAAACGGGATATTTTAAAACCCTATATCCTATTTGCTTAATAGATCTTTCCTAAAATTCCCAGGAGTCCTTGCAACGACGGAAATTGTGGGGTTGTTCGGATGCACGCTCGGGTGCAAGCTTGAACGCTTCGTATATCCTCGTAGTAGCATGATTCATCCTTTCTAATCGTTAGGAGATCAGAACGCACGCAAAGGTTCAGCACACGGTTAAGCACGCAAAGGTTAAGCACCCTTCCCTGCGTTCTGAGGTCACGAACTGCTAAACCAACGTCAATTTCGTCTTCGCTTCTTGGATAATTTCACGCGCCGTACATCTGAACGTCACGATGCGTAAATCAGACGCTGCGGTTACCACATACTTCAGGAAAGGTTTTTTAATAATTCATAATGAACAAATAAAAAAAAAAAAACGGTCAAGCAGGTGAGAGCGAAACAAACGTGGCTGAGCGCCGAAACATTCATTTCATTTGAATATCTGCATGTCTAAATAAACAAACTGTATAAAATATCATTTAGGAGCAACCTGACGAGTCCGTTTCCCATCAAAACAAAAAGCTTTGGAGGTGATCACATCCCGTTTTATAATTCTAGCTAGAAGCACGTAGAAGTCATCTTCGGTCTTCTGGTGAAGCCGAAGCTAGCCAATATCTGTGTTTACAACCATAGTAGGTTCGCGAGTATTGCAGACTTCTATATGTAAGATGCGAAGGCCTTACGTAGTCCCATTGAGGCCCTGCTTCAAAGTCAGATGGCATAAAAACACTAAATTATCTGTTCTTTTTTTCTTTTTTAACAAACTTATTATCTAGTATGATGCCTGTAAAACGACGAGGACTCCTCTATCACTTTAGTGCGCCACCATGCAGTGTTAAGAAAGCCTTTCAATGATCATGGTGGTTAGTTGGGAAAGCGTCAGCGAAGCAAACAGTACTCCGCACCCTAAAACGTACTGCAAGGAGCGCTACCAGTCATCTTTCCCATTCCAGTACTCCGCGTGTGCCATGTGACTTCATGGTATCCGCGCTGCTCCTCCCAACTGGAAGGTCAGGAAACACGTTCCGAGCTCTTTATTGGCTCCGGACCTCCGGTTGATCTCAGCGTCCGCTCGCAGCGATGAATCGTAATGCAAAGTGGAGTAAAGCAGACAGAGACATAATTGGCCTAGCGGGTTTACACGCGTGACTGCTTTAGCTGTAACTGCCTGGCCGGCTCTATTACAAGTTATTGGAGGACATACTTCTGCAGCATCCACTTTTGCTGTTGTGCTGAGGTCAAGATTGAAACTATCCGTAGCATTATACAGCTGTGACGTCACCAGCCGAATATCGGGTAGAAAATATGATGACGCGGTAAATACATCGGTCGCAGATTCGTACGATGCATCACCTCTACGGGTGATCTCATTTAAACTTGGAATCGCGAAAGTCTAACATAAATAATCGAAAAAATGAACGCATATTAGTTAAATATTTTAAATATCGTAAAGGTTATTCTCTTGCGGAGTGCACGCCAAAAATAATAAAATGGAGGAAAGACGGTATCTATGCAATTGGCCACCCTTTTTTCTGATATAACCACGAATAGATAAAAAAAAAAGCACCGTCATAGTGATTATATTTTCTTCTTCAGTGGTACGCGAAATATAATATTGAGCACTATTGCAAATCAAAATAAATAAAGAAAAAAAAACTTCCCGGTCTCTTGTCGTGATTTGTGAAAGACCTGCGGCCGAGGCACTGCAAACTTTGCTGCAGGCACATACGCACGGCCACCACTAAACACAGCCGCTTTCTCCCTCAAATTTAACGAATAAATTTTTCCGCTCAACTCAGCGTAATCGTTTTTACCCTAGACTTAGCGTAGAAGATTACGCACAAGCTTGAGCATTGTGGCGGAAAAAACGCCCAAAAGCATTACCTCGCTTATTTGTTTTCTGGAAAGGCTTCACGGTGTCACAGGGCGTTACGTAACACTATGACGTCATTCTCACTGCAATGCCACGTGACACTGTTACGTCCCTCGACAGCATGACGTCACGTGCCACGACTATCCTACAGAAGTACCTCCCTATAACCGTGTGCGGAACCCCGTCATGGCGGTATCGCCGTAGAAAAAAAAGAAAAGAAAAAAAACAGTCGCGAGGTGGTAGCTTTTATGCGCTTATCATCTTTATTTTTCGACGCCGTAAGCTTCTTTCGACATCCATCAGATACAAATATCGAGAGCTGACGTGACGTCCAAGCACTAACCCAGCCATCCATGAATGATTCCCGCCACCACACGGACAAAACAAATCTTTAAGCACGCCTCACGCACGCCCTGATTTTTCCCGCGGAGCAGTAGGAGGCCTTGGACATATCGGTTTATTTTTCTTCGGCCAGACTACCATAGGCGTAATGCCTTTGTATCGTTCGTCAAAACGCTTCATCGGAGCTGGGCACCATAGATATGTGGGCCAAGAGAAGCAGGCTCCAACTCGCTTACAACACGGAACTTTATTTCTGGTGTTAATTTTTTTCTGTTCATTCTTTGTTTCCGGCTACGACGACGTTGCGCGGAAAACAAAAAAAAAAAGAACATATTCTAGACACCTAAAGCCCTAAAAACGTCAGGAACAAAGAACAGCAACAACGCCTACTTACATGTGGCATACAATGTCCGGAGGCATTCATCGAATCTGTGCGTTGTGAACGGCCCTTAAGTAACGTTCCTCCGGGTTGCCGTCCCATGTAAACACAGTGATGGCTTGGTAAAGAACCTTGCGCCAAGCCAAGAGATAATGCAAAAAGAAAGGGACGCGAAGGACGGCTCCGGATAGAACTGCCGCCGATGGCTGTTTACGACGGCGCGGACGTCCGAAGCGAGCGGTACTTCACTGGCGGACGGCCGACGCTCGATCATGATGGAGATGTGTCCTCGTCTCCAAAACTCGCTGCTAAAACATGGCAGTACATCGTCGTTGATGGATTTTTGTTGCTTTTAATAGAGAGGCAAGCCAGTCTTAAGAGGAAAGAGGATCTTGCAGCTCTTTTCAGACGGCGCTCGAGCAAAAGGCTGCCCTTATTGCTCGTTCGACGTTTGAATACTTCTTGCCGTTAGGAATTGCCTTTAATAAAAGAGATGCTCTAACAAAAAAAAAGTATTGCTTGTTTTGTTGTAGTTTTTGTAGCATGAGATTGTCGCTGTAGAACGTTTGAAGGTTTTGGCCACCAAGGAAAACAAATGGCCGCTGTGTTTACCGTTTCCTGCAAATCAACTGCGCCGATGGTCGAGATCCTGCAGACTGCCGCACAGTTAGACTGCCATGTTTAAATGCAGTGGACTTACGTTCGCTAAATTTGGCGGACGATGTTCCTTTCGCACTGTTACGTCGCATATGGCTATGACATGACGTGACACTGTGACATACGTGGTACCATGACACCACGCGGCACCATGACGTAACGTGGCATTGAACTAACGTTAAGCTTACCGAAAATATATATACGCTAAATTTAGCGAGAAATTTGCGACGTCATGTGGCATGGTCGCGTGACGCTGGCGGCACAATATAGTAACGCTGATTTCTCGCTATATTTGGCGGAATAATTTAGCAGGCCAGGACGTACACGAAACACAGACGGGATCCGCTGCGAATTCTAACCGATAACGGCTATCGTCGTGAAAGATGTTGGGCAATTCTTAGCTTATGATCCCAGTTCACAGAATTTTCGAGCAGACTGTGCTCCCATCGCACACACGAGCACTCTTCAGCACTCGCGATCCATAGTCTGGGGGCCTCGATAATGCCGCGTGCGTGGCCCTTTCCGAACCATGCGCTCTGGACGACGAGGCCGCGGTCGACCGGCACCCGGCGCAGCGATTACCTACGGTCACGTTCTTGTGGCGACACAACGCGCGCCCTGTGTTCACGGACGGGCCGGAGTAATGACGTCCGGTCATTTTGGCGGCCACGTGCGTGTTCCACTTGGTCCCCCCAAATTAAATTCTCGTCCCATCGCGCTCTTTCACTTTTAGCTCGTGTGTCGCAAGAAACCATATAACTCCATTTTGTCGCCCCTGTTCGGCGTTTGCCGCTCTTTTTGCCGCTCTTCCCTGCAATTAGTTTTCGGGGCAACTGCACGTCACTGTACAGCGCGCTCGAAATTGGTGTACTCTGCTTTGACCCGGTCGAGAGGCCATGTTTTACCAGCGATGCCTTAAGTCTGTCATTGTTTTCGGCGGGAGTGAGTGTGTGTGCGTCTGTGTGTCTGCTTGTATCTACTAAAAGGAGAAAAGAAAGAGGTTTGACATATTGTTCCTACCTCTTGCCTGGGAGACTGCTCCGCACGGTATTAAAAACGTGAGGATTTTTTATCTTGTTCATTGCCGCCATGCTTCCTTGCTTAAAAGGGCTCATCTCTATTGTTGTGTTTTTCTGCTTTTTTTTAGGGGGGGGGGGGGCGGGGGCTAAAGCTGCTGGAGTTTAGTTGAATGTACATACATTGTCAGAATCATGATTAATGTTGCTATAGCAGCAATTGATTTGTTTTATTGGTTTGTTGATTCTGACATCGTGGAAACGATATGCACTTACGCAGAATATAAAATTTTCCATCTCCCATTCTGCTAGTCAAAATGAAAAAAAAAAATCACCCACGTCTGGTAAAAAAAAAATAACTGTGATAATTGAATTTGAAATGTGCCGTATTGTTACGGCCTTCCGCAGGCTCCACGGTTGTTATATATACCTTGTCGTTTTTTAACACCGACTACGACCGATATAAAATAACATTATAGTGATGCCCTATCATTAGAGAGTAGGCATTTTTACAATCACACAGTTTTTTTTAGTTTATTCTTATCTGGTTAGAAGCAAATTTGTGCCTGGAGAAATAACGAGAATGTTTGAAGCACCTTACTCAAGGGAGAAGAAAGTAAAATTACTACATGCATTTCGACTCTTCTTAACACGCAACTCCACTTTCTTCCTCCACTGTTTAAAATGGTAAAAAACATGCGCCAAAAATGCAAGAAAAGTTTGTTAAAAGCCTAATTATTTCAATGCGATCACTTATAGGTTAAACGCATGTTTTTATTCTTTACAACCATTAAAGTGAGAGCGAGGAGCTCGTTGTTCGTCGGGCATTTTTTTCTATGGGGCTTTGAACATTCCTCATGTAGTCGCTGAGATAGAATGTTTAGAAATAACATTTGTTTTAAAAAAGGACCTACGGAAACATTTGCACGACGTAATTAATGTTAATTTTGTATTTTTCTTTTTCAGTTTTGCCATATGAGGATCCTGTCATCAAGGGATTGTACAGCCAGTACCAACTGGGTGACTTGGTCAATCTAACTTGCTCATATGGGCCCTCGAAACCGAACGCTTCTTTAACATGGTACATCAATGACCGGAAGGTTAGCACTTGCTTTTGAGCTCGTGGATCACAAACCTATCATATCCATCGCAACAAAGCAGTTGTCTGTACTTAGAAAGAGGCAGAGGATAAACGTTCTCCAGATGTAATAGTTTACTTTCGCGCCGACAGAACCGACGACCGGCACAATTAATGTTGTTGTGCCAAACTCTGGTACATCCTCGTATAAATAATGGCTGATAGTTACGTGCTCCTAATTTGCTGTTGTATTCCTTGCCATAAAACGGCAGTTGAAGTCAAAGTAAATTTACTTGCATGTATCGAAGTCGACGACACAAAAAAATAGGGACATACGTGAGTACTTAAAATGAATCATACAAAACGTTTTCGTAAATATTTATACTCCCAGAAGCAATGCCATTTTTAATTCTTCTGGGAAAATTAGCTAGTCAAAAATCCAAGTTGCTTGATTGCTGTGATGTTATACACAAGTGGAAAAAGTTTTATTATCACCCGTTTAAGAATGTAGCAATCTAATCAAACTTCGCGAGAAAATGCATTACTGTGCGCGAGACTCCAATCGAATAGGGCCGTTTTATAAAACGTGAACTGGTGGACAAAACCTTCTTAATTAACGCACGTAGATTTAGAAAACTTCCGACTAACAACACCCATTGAGTCGCGCACCAACCAATCCAAAAGGCAATCACAATATTTTTTCCAGAGATCAAGAGTACTTGCTCCTGCAGCTTCCTAGAATATACCGACAAACTGCAACGAGGAACCAAAATAAAGAGCGGGGGTAGCTCGTTGTCGCTTAGCAATTGAGTTGAGATCTTCGCACTTTAACGATCACGCCCTGGCAGCTCTCTGGAAGCCCACACGCCTTCGCAGGTGCCCACGGCCAGCGAGGAGGCGATTCACCGGACTCAGTACGTGGACGGTGAGGGCCTATCCTACGTTCAATCCCGGATCAGCTTCGTGGCTCAGCCGGGCCACTTCTGGCACGGCAGCATGGAAATTCGCTGCGCCTCGCACGCCGCCCTGCCCTACTACGTGAGCAGCGAGGAGCTGACGATCCGCGACTACGGCAGGACGGTCGATATATCGGGTGCGTAATCCCGGAGAAGACGCGGCTTCGTCGGCTTTAATCATCGGCATGAACCGGCTTGAAGAAGAGTTACGGTTTGCTGTCCCGCCAAAACTCGTCGTTGCTCCTCGCGTACGAGGTACCCGGTGTGTTGCCGGAGATTTGGGGTATTTTGACTAAAGGAATTGCGTCCGAGGAAAAGCTTTACGAAAAGTTTTCAGAGTTTGTCGGAGATTTTAGAGCTCCGCTGCGCTCAAAGTGTGCCATACTGAGGCTCACAGGCTTGGAATGGCGTCAATGAAGATTGCCTACCATGACAGCTAACAGAAGATGGCAATTCTAAGCTGAAATTAAAAAAAAAAAGTAAGACTCCTCTGTCAGCCTTAGTAAGCTTAACAAATATACTAAATCTCTGCAAAAAAGTACGTTGTGTTTTTCCTTAAAACTTTGTTCCCTTGACTAAATATTTAATGCATCAATCAAATCGCAACCTACCTTCCGCTAACTGAAATGAGAATCAGATAAAAGACGACGAGGGTTGTTCTTCGTTCGACTTACAAATAACTGAGTAAAAGAGGAGCATAAACAAGATAGATGAAATGTATTTATTCACGTATTCAGCAAAAAAGATTAAACGTATGTTCAGGAAGACTATTAGCCCCCACCGACGTTCTTCCCTGACCTCCATCATTGTAGACACCTGTCCGTCTTCCTCCAAATTTTATAGAATTTTCGTTATACCCATTACACGCCTTTGTCGGCTGATGGTTTTATTTGTTATAGAATAACTGAAAACCCAGGTAGTTACCATGTTTGAGGAGGGCATCTAAAAGCGTGAGCATGTCATGATAATCGTCTAAACCTGTGTGGTCATTGCGTAAAATATCTAAAGCATGTATCTTGCTTTTCTGCATATCAATTCATTTATCGTTGCATTTTCTTTGACGCGATTCATTGAAAGGCGCATCAGAAAAAAAAAGACCTTGTATAAAAACATCCTTGAATGCGCAAGCTGTCGGTCGTAATTTTGATATTCTACAACACACATTACCCGAAGTTGCATTTTAAACTGTGGGAACGAACACCATCTGGCCAATAAAATGTATGAATTTTTAATTCCGACTATATTAAAAAGGGGCCTATGGCGGGGCGTGATCGGAGATGCCATGAACACACCAATTTTATATCTACTGAAAACTTGCTAAGTTTTTGTTTTCTTGTAAATACTAAAGTTTACAGCGTTGTCTTCCTCTCATTCTCAGGTCCACGCATGAATGGCCCTAGGTTAGATGGAAAGAAAGATAAGTACACGCTGGGAAACATCGTGGACCTCAGTTGCAACGCAGACGGGGAAGCACCCATCCACGGCCTAAAGTGGCTCATCAACGACAGAGAGGTGGGTGCACTGGGAAGTTGGGGCGTGTTGAATGTTTCTCCTTAATTTCCAAGGACTGCAGACTGTGAAACAGTCAGAATATTTCGTAAGATTAAACAGATTAAATGATCACTCGATTCCAACCCTGCATGTATTAAGAAAATGCTGAACCCTAGTGACCAAGTTAAGCTCGAGGGCTGACTTAAAACTCACGAGACCGATACTTTAATGAGAATCCTTTGATTCTGCACATCTTTCTTTTCGAAGTAGCATCCTCTACGTTCAATAGATTTGTAATAATGTTTTAGAAATAGCAAGAAGATATGTAAAACTATCGTTTTGCGAGCGTCATAACGTTTAGCGCTGCTTCGGCGATCTTTTTCTCCTTTTCTTTATTTCATTGTCTGTTAACTCCAGCACAGTTTCCTTTTTTTTTTTTTTTTTTTTTTTTGGGGGGGGGGGGGGTTGTTAGAAGTTTTGAGAAGTCACAAGGAGATATGCCCAGGCTATAAGGAAAGTGTTTCAGTGCAGTTACCGCTCTTTAAAGGTTAAAATAAAATTCGCTCACGCATATCTGCCGTATTCGCACAGGAATGTCACCGTCTTAATAATGACGACACCCATGAGCTGTTGCGCTGCTCGTGACTGAATGCTAAAGACTACGTCAGTTTAATTGCATATTCTGACATGCGGGTGTATTACCTTAACGAACACCCGCACAGCGTTGCCCCTCTATCTCCTTGGAAATAGAACAGGCAGTCTCATCATCTCAATCAGCCCTAGTGCTAAGCTAAACGTACCTTGTTTTTAATTTTACTTGGAAATACTGCAGGCCGTTTCGCTGCCCAAGCACGGGAGGATCTGAAAGGTGTGACAATAGTTGTTAAAATGTGTCAACATTTGTGTATTCAACGATCGATGGAAACGAAGATAATAAAGACATATTTAAGTGAGACTTAATAAACTGTTTTGATTAAGTCGAGGGCAGTGCATATGGCGGACGGAGCGGTGTGTGTCCTTACTTTAAGCTTTTTTTTTTCCAGGGGTTGGGGAGGGTGGCGTTTCGTTATCAATTATGTTAGTACGTTTTTCTTTTCTCAATTTCTGCAATCCACCAAAGTACTTCCGGTTGTTATCTTTACACTAATAGCGATAAACCCATTTGTGTAGAGATGTTAGCCTTTTGTCCGGTGTCCTCGGCATAATATTGCTGAAGTTAAGTTCAAAGTTCAAACCCTGTCCTACGTCCTCTCGCATTTTTACGTCTTGCCTACCAAGTAACTAGGGCTCCGTGTTTTCGGAGTTTATTTTTCGTCAAAATCGGAGGGCGTTTTTTGGAGTTTATTTTTTGCCGGAGATTCGGAGTTTATCGGAGTTTATAATTTTTTGACTCCCAATTCTCCGAAATTCGGAGTTTAGTTTCGCTGTGTTTCCTATTAAAAATAAATAAATAAATAATCAAATGTAATAGTAGTGCCAGATAAAAAATAAAACGCGCTAGTATCAATTGAAATATCTTCAGTTGAATTTGGCGTTGGTGCCATTGCCATTGGCAAAACTAATTTATCCACGGCAGAAGTCACACACAAGTGGCGCTTCGATAAGCGCCGATACCTTAAGATCGATAAACTCCCGGAGGTAGTCGCTAGGAAGCCCCATTGTCCATACCTTTCACTGTTACTAAGACATACCCTTTCCTTTCTCTAAATCACAAATCGCACGGCCCAAAATGGAAACCAAAAGAGTGGCTTTTGTCGTGCCCCGAATATACAACGAACGACCTGTTGCCCTGAATCAACTTTAAAGAGACAAGCGGCAAGACCCCTTCTGACAACGGTCCGAGATTTGAAAGATAATAATGGTGGAATTTTCCCAGGATCATTGGCTCTGTGCTGATCAAACTGTAAAAAAAAAAAGTCTTTTATTTTTTCTTTTGCCGGGGGGGGGGGGGGGGGGGGGATTGAGGAGTGGCATTGACACATAAATATTCGGAGTTTACCAAAATTTTACCGGCGGTTGTTTTTCGGAGTTTTTCAGATTTATGCGAAAACACGGAGCCCTACAAGTAACCCATACTTTGTTTCACCTCAAGTCCAGACGCGGTCGACGCTACGAGTTGATGGACCAATTAGACAGCGTCAAAAGCGCACCATCACAGTGTTCGTTGTGTTACTCTACGTGTTCTAAGATCGCTGGGCCAATCATGTACAAGGAAGGCCCAGCGACTTGTGCTTTTCAGGCTGCTTGATTGGTTTCATTACCTCGTAGCGTCGGCTGCGTCAGTACCTAAGCTGAAACAAAGTATAGAGTGCCGATATTCAATATGTGCGTCTTCTTAACTCTTGACTTTTTTTTTCCAAGGAAGAGTCAATTACAGAGGTGTCACAGCAAGAGTCGCCGTTGACTCTTACCAAAATAATAAATTAATTGTCCCTGAGAGTGGCAGAGCGTGAACCTGTAAAAATAAATTTGATGGCGTTTTGCTGAAGTTATGTACAATATTGGACTATACAAACAATGCGCCTTGATCAAATAGATACCTTGTTAAGCCACTTGACGCAGCAAGTGAGGAGCCTCTTTTTAGTGAGTGTAAGAACATTGTAGTCAAGAGCACTTATGTACCTCATGGTCAACGTATGCCTATGCGTCGAAATGGTACGAGTTAGGAAGTTATCAAATACCGATTTATAAAGATTAGGAATCAGATGCGCATTGTCATAGAATGGTTCGTAAGAAAAACAGTGGTACGAATGTGTAGCGCTTGATCGGTCTGTAGAAATGCCAAGAGCTAGATATTTGCGCCACTGACCCGATGGTGCTAAATAAAGAAAAATAAGAAGTATCTAATTGCATTTCGTTAAGACTCGCTGTAGTCATAGGGTACCGTATTATGACCTGAAACATGCGACGCACACTATCACTCGGAACTTTGGCGACAAACGGCTTGTGGTGATCTATTTCCGTGCAGGTTTTGTGTGCACGGAGACGGTGCACAATGCATGCACCGCCTTTGTATCGTGCAACGCGAAGGCGACGCCTCCGTTGCTTCCTGTGCGAGAATCCGGCCGCCTGCTTAATGATGAAAATGAGATTTCCCGTTAGACTATACATATAGCCACAATATGCTGCTCCCCTTCTTAGAGAAACACTGGACCGCTGTAGAAGTTAAGCATTGTATGGAGATCCTGCATTAGACATGAGATCCGGCTTTATTTATTTACTGGAGCGACACCAGTGTATTTACTTTTATGTTCCTTTAAAAAATACATTCGGTTTCTAACCCAAAATGCACTGAATGCTTAAAACTAAAAATAAAACGAAAACAAAAATGTGCTGATTTTGTATTAGTGCCAATACAGTCTCATCTACAATGCGAGCAGGGCTCACAAAACTAAATAACGGTCTCGATACATATCAGCGAAGAAGTTAAAATAACATGAATTTTTTTAACAGTATGATGTTAGCGCAACAATAGGTTGCATATAAGGCACTACTGCAATGATACGGCTATTCAAAACCTAGAACAAAATTGGTACATATCCATACAACGGCTGTAGGAACAAATGGTCCCGGAACTAGTGGTCCCAAGTCCAAGGAAGGAAAAAATGATACTGTAAGAATATCGTTTAGAAACTAAGATACACCATGCAATATACACCATTCGTTATGCAATCATCGATTTCCTGGTGGAATGAAGGATCTTGTCTAGATTTAGATGCCGGTTACTTCGAGGAAAGTGGTCGGGTATCGAACTTAATTTTCTTCAAAATCATCAGAATATTTTCGAAATAAATACTGTCCAACAGTTATTTCCTAACTGTTAATTTAGTGACCTTATACGGTATTATAGGAGTTATTACTATTTTCATATGAGGGGCTTTAGGATATTTATTGTATCAGTAGGCTCTTTTGAAGCAAAAAAATTAATACCCTTTGTCATTCTGCTGAAGCCATGAAACTCGAATTACTTCAATCTCGCCATGAGGCGTGATGGTAGCACACAGAACGAGCGGAGCTCGATGCCTTTATAGGCGCATTAGATTTCCATGCACATCTGGTGTTCCTCCATGTCTCTTTAAGCAGATCAGCAACTGCACTAGCTAGGTTAAGTTATATTTTACGACAAGATGTTCAGAAATTATACAATTTATTGATAAGACATATATGGACGTGCCTTAACATCTTACACCTGGTGTTCAAAAGCGAACAGTGCGAATGACACCTCGAAGGAATTCCTCTATCGTCTTTGGTCCCTTGTCGTGCTGGATAGAGAGAGTATGCAGTCGGCGCCGCATCTGGACCAGCGCTCTTTTGGTTCTCTTCTCCGTAAAAACTCCTGAGCAGTTTTTACGGAGACAGCTAAAGCTTCCGCCCGTGGAGCGTCGATCGCCTTCAATACAGTATAATGGCTATGCCCGACAATGCGGCTGAATCCCCGGTTACATGCCTCGCAGTTGTTTTGAGCATCATTTTTATATAGCAGTGTTTTAGAGCGCAGCTCTTAGGGGCCCGTTTCCAGCCTGAGCGGCGTCGGCGTCGCCGTTGGCGTCGCCGTCGGCGTCGCCGTCGCCGTCGGCGTCGGCGTAACCGCGCCCCTCCCTCTCCTCCTCCTCCCCCTCCTCCTCACCTCCTCCTCCTCTTCCTCCCCCTCCTTCTCCTCCTCCCCTCATTGTGTACTATGGTCCGGACGGGTCACGTGACCTCGGGGGGAGGGGGTGACATGACCCGTTTCCAGCCTGTGCGGCGTCGGCGTCGGCGTTGGCGTCGGCGTCGGCGTCGCCCCTCCCCCTCCTCCTCCTCCCCCCGCTCCTCCTCCTCCCCCTCCTCCCCCGCCCAGGTCACGTGACCCTCCCCCTGCCGGTCACGTGACGGCCCGCCCAAGGTCATGTGATCCCGTCCCCCTCGAGGTCACGTGACCCCCCGGACCTCTGCCCTCCTCCTCCTCCCCCTCCTCCTCCTCCCCTCATTGTCCGGTTCGGGGGGGTCACGTGACCTCGGGGGGAGGGGGTCACATGACTTCAGCGGCGAGGAGGAAAGCAGTACGAAGGTGGAGGACGGGGGGAGGAGAGACGAGGAGGTGGAGGCGAGGGGAGGGGAGGAGCTTGAAGGACGAGGAGGTGGTAAAGGAGAGGGAGGGGGAGCAGGAGGGGAGGAGGACTAGCAGGCATGATCACGAGGGAGGAGGAGGAATATACCCTCCACTCCTCCTCCTCAAGAGCTGCGCTCCAATTCGGCGTTACAGGAAGTTGTAAACGGCTTTCACTTTTTTTAGCAGTATATTTATATAAGCGAGCTCATTCGATTTTTGTCGTAGAGAGGCTACCTAACTTTTTTTTTTTATGGGCTGAATATGTATTATTTTATGACACTTGTAGCGCAAAAGTTTAAATTAAAAAAAAGAAGAAAATCAGCGCAAAACATTTCTGAGCCCCCCAGAAAAATATAAAAACCGGACGAATTCGTGCAACCGGCTGCATCGAAATTCGGAGCTTATCGTATAAATTAGCGACGAGTGTTATTGGATTTTATTGAATTTATTCGAAAACGCGGAACCCATATTGGCAATATTTATCTGGGACCATTTTTCCCAGTTTGTACTTGGGACCATTAGTTCCGGGACCATTTGTTCCGGGACCATTTGTTCTGTTTCCCCCATACAACTGCCTCGCAAAGAGTAAGCTAACTAGTGAATTGGTTCCGTAAACGAGAACTGTAGCACATAAACGGAAAGCTGAAAAACATATAATATATTACTGTAAAAAAAGAATTGGGCTTTAGGGCGGCAGTTCTGGAATATGATAGCTTCAATGCGCTTTACGCCTTCAAGAGGGTCCATAAAACTAGAGTTATTGAGCGCTTAAAGGGTAAAGCTACCGTTTGGCGCATGTTTTTCAGGTCACTTGGTTGCAAACAGGTAAATGGTACAAACGGGGAGATTTGATCGAGGTACTCCACCCCTTGATTGAATGGGGAAACTTGCTGAAATTAAAACAACAGAGAATCTGTTTTCGAGTTTTGTTTTCACTTGAATAATACTAAAATATTTCAGTAACTGCCTACTTCCTGTTCACAACATGAAGGCAATCAAACAAAATAATCGCTCAGTAAATGCTTAAATATTTTTTCTAAATATAACGTGGAGCATTCGCACAAATATTATCCATCACTTTCTGCACACCATCGGCAGTTGAATGCTAATGCTGATTCCTGGTACCCCGCTAAGTGCGAACAGGAAGAATCATTCCCGAAAGCACTACAGGTAAGTGTTTCATGGTGCATTAACCCCGCTTGCGTATTTTTTTGTCTCTCTATCACTTTAATTCTTGTGGAGGGACTAAAGAAAGGAAGAAAAACAAAATAATGCAACTGGAGATTCACTTTTCAAGACGTCATGACGAACAAAACACACACAGGACACGCTACATTATGGTATGAATCTCTCCGCGATATAGAAACCCGTTTCCAAGGAGGGCAGAGAACGCTAAAGCTGGCGCAAAAAGCCACGGGGCTTCAGAAAAAGCTCCGAAAACAGAATCACCACACTCTCCCATAGGGCTTCTAACGCACAAACACGCACACAAAAAGAAGCTTGAAGTATGAAAGAAGGCCGTTAGCAACACCAAGTGCGCTTCCGGATAGTCTCCACTGAGCCCAGGGAATCCCCATTTGAAACCAAAATGGAGCCCCCCTTCAAGACACCTCTTCGTTGCTCCTTCTTTTACCCAATATAAAGAAGACAGAAGACGAAGAAGAACCAGAAAAAGGAGACGGCTTTAAAAGGAAACGGGCGTGAATGAAGAGGAAGGAAAGGCGAAAAGTTGACGCCACCAGGGATCACCACATGGGCTGATATACGAGCCCTTAAAGCGTTATTCATCACGCGGTGGCGATGGACGACGCTTGCCCGAAAAGCTTCGCCCTGCCGCCGCCTCGGCCCAGTCGTTTGTCCGTGCTGTGCGGCAAAGCGGCTGGTGCGGCCCCGCTTATCGGCAGCATTAGTGGCCACAGAGGGTTAGAAGGATTATCGTGCACACTGCCTCTGTGTTGCCCAGCTTTCGCCATTTCTTTTCCCCCGTGCTCTTTATTATTATCATCTTGTCCCCGACTTCCGCCTTTGTTCCGTCACGGATGAAAAGAAGTGACCTCTCTGTTTTCTCGCCTGTCTTCGCAGCCATTGTTCGTTGTGTTCTTCGGTTCTTGTTTTGTTTTTTTTTCTATCGGAGCTAACGGTTTTACGCGGTCACTTTGTTTTGTTTCTGGGGAACGGCGGTACATCACGCTGTATCGCCACGTTCGCGTGAAAAACGAGGTGACATCCGCGGCGGAGGTTGAGGCTGCTCTTGACGGATTTGCTGACGGTTGTTTCGGTTTGTCGAAAGCATACTGTGAGCCCGGCGGGGTTCGTTGGTACAGTAGCCCAGACCGAATCGGGGCTTTTCTGTTCGCGGTGATGGGATAGGCCGTGCTGGGCTGCGCGTTACGGGTCTAGTCGCTGGAAGGCTGCGAGCTGGAGCTTGGGAGTCGCCTCTAATTTTCGGCAGACGGCAGTTTTAAAACTCGTTTCGACAGAGATCCATCTCAGTATAGTATTTTATGAGCTTTGCCGCGAGTGCCAGATGAAGAGGGGTTGTCGGCATGTTTTTCGTTTAAACCGAAATATGTATGAAAAGCGTAGTTATCGTAAATTGACAACAAACAGAAATCAGCTTAAGTTATTTTAGTTTTAAGGTAAGGCGAGCCTGTCTGTCTATAAGTGATGCAGTTTTTTTTATTTATAAAATAATTTTATAATATTTATATCTTAATTAGAGCTCATTGATTTAATCTAGATAATTTTTAAGGGGGTGTTGTAATTACCATAATTAACGTCCTCAATAGGTAAAAAGAAGACCCGCGACTTAAAAAAAAAAAAAAGAAAAGAAGAAAACACAATTCTACAGATATTGATGCTCGTCCACACCAAAACATCGTATTTTGAAACACATTTGGCAACACAATCGAGTACCGTAGATAGACAACAAAACGAGATACATAAATTCGGAAGATCTAGAGATTCGTAAATTCAAGAAGCAATAGTCAAGCCCCATCAATACTAACGGAAGCCACTGCGAAAACTCCACAACGCGACGGTCAGCACAAACGTTTCTTTTTCTGTCTAAAGGCCCGTTCACACTCTTGCGACCGAGTACGACCGAGTACGACTGAGAGAGACGCGATCTCTTAAAACTTCTTAAATGTTTTTTAGAATGAGGGAACACACTGGTATTGTGGCGCCATCTATGCGGTGACCCTGGAACTGCATTTCACAAGAGCGAAGGTTTTGCGGGATTTCCGAGGTCAAATGTGCGTAATAACCATAGAAAGGCTCGTTTATAACATTGACAAAAGTTTTTCGAGCCAAGAAAGAAAGGATAATGCGCGAGAAATAAAACGAAATATGCCGGACCGCCGAGTTTACACTGCTTCCCAATAGATGGCGCCAGTGTGTTCTCTGGTTTAAGAAGTTTTAAGGAACCTAGGTTTAAGAGGTCGCAAGAGTGTGAACGGGCCTTAACAATTAAAGGGTTTACAATTAACTATACTGTTTGCTTGTAGTGCACTACGTTATACCTTACCAGAAGCTCTTCGCCAAACTGCAGGAGCGAATAATAAAAAGGCGCCACGGGCGTTTTTCCGCTGTCGGTAGTGAACTGTGCATATGGGTGCGTAACGATTACGTCAATAAACTATTGCGCGACACGCCTCTAGATAAAATAAATCAAAAATAAATAAATAAAAAGCGCCGCCAGAATATCTTTCTTTTGGACGTCCGCTCCACTCTGCATCCCAATCTCTTCTCATTTTGTTGGGCCTGTCAGAGAAGGACGAAAGCAAATGCCACCGCACTAGACGTAATTGGAAGGGAATCCCACAATATGATTATCGGGCCAGACAGGCTGCCATTTGTCGCCATTCTTCTTACCTTTCTTTCCCCCAGGATGGACTCGGTCTCGAAAGAGCGAATAGAAAGAAGAAAAAAAGAAAAACATTCGCAACGGAAATCCGTGATTCTGTCTAGCTTAAGTCTGTGACCCTTGTGACCTCAGTTTCCTTTCTCGTAATCCATGATGGTTTCTGTCCGCATTTCAAGAAAAGATTCATCCCCGTCTTGCTCTTCTTAAAAATGTTTTTCTATAAAAAATTGTTACCCTGCTTTTCCCTTTTTTGTTTTTGTAGTTTGTTGTTTTCTCGGTTTGACGCCAAACTTGCAAACTTCCCAATCGCATCCATCTTTGAGGTTATCTCATCCCGTTTTTTTTTTCTTTTTTTCTTTCAAGTGCCGAAACTTTATTGTCGGTACTCTCAACCGATATAAACCTGACGTACATTCTGTGTTTTGTTTTACCGAAATACCAAGGGTCGGTCTTATAGTTTCGCTTTTTCCATAATATTATGTCGGCCTCTTTCCCTTCAATCTATGAGAATGCAGGCACTTCATACATACATGTAAAGACGTTCAATCAATCGCTTGTCTCGTCGGGAATAGTATTAACAAAAAAATTTGAGCGTCCAGTGAGTCGAATTTGTTTATACCATATGAGAACGATGCTCATGTCTGCTGTTTCACAGAGCGTACGAGTAACCTTTAATAAGACTCCCACAAGACCAACTTGCACTAACATTCCTCGTAGATAAGTGAACTTTATTTTTTTAACAAACAAAGGCTTTTGTAAAAGTGTGTGGTCCGTAAATTTAAGAAAAAATACTTCAAGTCCCAACACTACTAACGGAAGTCACTGCGTAAGCTCTAGAACGCAGCAGGCAGCAGAATATTTTCTTCAGCAACTGAAGGGTGCACAGTAAACTACTATTCGCTTGTAGAGCACCAATTTATACTTTACAATTATTTTTCGCCAAACTACAGGAGCGAATGGTAAAAAGGCGCCATGGTCGTGTTGGCGCTGGTGGCAGTGCGCTGTGTATATTGGTGGTTTAAAGTTACGTCCATAAACTATCGCGCGACACGCCTCTGGCAAAAGGATAAATAAATAGATAAATAAAAAGAGCCGCCAGAATATAAAAAAAGTATCGAAATACGTTACTCCCTACTTGCAAATAAAAGGAACGGGTTATCCACCCACGTTACCTCAAAATAAACGGCACGCTTTTGCTCTACCGTTATCAATGACATCTAACGCACGTTACTTTTTGTGTTTCTTTTTTAAAGTACAGATTAATGCGTTTTACTCTTTTGACGTTACAGGTATGCATAAACGCCATATGTCAAGAAACGTTTTGTCTATCCAGTAACTAAACATAATTTCCTTATTTGTTTTACGATGGCACCTGAATACTCACGAGAAAAAAATGCAAAGAAAGTGCAACAGTCTCACAAATGTATATGGTTTGATGCCTAGAAAAACTTTAAAAAATCGAAGTGTAATTTTTTTTTTTTTAAATCTTGGGGAAGAAAAGAGGCCACAACCCAAGTAGCACACTTCCACGGCCCAGCTTGGGCCAGTTTGGCACCAGATAGAGCCAACTCGGCTCAAGCCTGGCCACAGCTTGCGCCAAGCTGGCCCAAGTATGAGCCGGGGAAGTGTGCTACTAGGGAAGGAGGCGACGTCTCGTCGCCTCCTTGTGGCCTCTTTTCTTCTCGTCCCTTTTCCGAAATACCCCAGTCTCGGGTATAACAAAACTATGGTTAACTTCCAGCAGCTCGCCTGCACCCTTACATTTTTCAAGATAAATGGTGCCTCTTTTTAGGTTCTTCTTCATATAATCGTTTAACTAATCGTTGAACCAATAATGTTGGTGGTAGAATTTCAATGAGTACACAACAGCAACAACACCAGATGACCATAAGTTGGGAACTAAATTACCTTGCTCTACACGCAAATAGAAGTGAGTTATACTGTTTGTTTGGAAAATGCTAAAGAAAACTATAAGAAACTATTTCTTGTGTTACCTGGCAGCGAGTGTAGCGTCGCGTATTCCAGTTTTCTTCCCTCCGGCCGGCTGCTCTCGACAAGCAACTTTTGTTGAGAAGTGTGGTTATATGTTATCTTTTTTGAGAATACACTCACGGGCTTATTCTCACTAAGATAGCGGTCGTATTCTTATTTTCGATTGCGGCATGGAAGGCTGAGACTAGAGCCACTAAATGAGCTGCGCTTCAAGCAGCGGCCCTCCGTTCCCCGACATTGTTGTGGGCGCCGTCATTTTGGTGCTTGTGCAGAGCAGACGCAACTGCAGATCATCATTATTCAAAAGTGCGACTTCCTCAGCATTAGGTTCGGTGTTAGAAAGCTCGTGTAATATTGCTTTGCTTTGTCGCGAACTGCTTAAACATTTGTGGAGGACGGAAAAGTGTTTCCTGTGATTACAGAGAAAGCATCGGATAACTGGCAGCAATGATTTTAAGCCACAATATGGGCAAATGTCGTTACTCTAAAGCGTAGTTTATTTAGTAGCACTTGCTGAGACCAATCTGCGTGTTCTCTTTTCCCAGTTCCACGAGTGGTTGTGGGCAGTAATACAAAATAAAAAAAAACATCTCACTGCAAATTTATTAAAGAAAGAGCAGTTGGTCCTGCCCTTAAAAAAAAATATGCTTCTCAGACATCGAAACAACTTTCCGTATTATGTGTTGATACCACCCGCCAATGCGAAAATCCTCCGGCGGTTTTTAGCAATAAAGTTCAGTATACACTTTTACAAGTAGTACTGTGGTCATCTGAAGATGAGTAGTGTCGTTTGGTAGGCGGGACAATGGTTACCGCAGTGCTTCGGGCATTTACAATACACCCTTTAGAATTATAATAAGAAACATATATAAACCATGCTCGTATTGAAAGTGCAGAAAGTTGAAGGCGGAGAGCAGAGTTCGTAGATTCGTCGGAAGACCTTTCGTTTCGTGATTCTCGACATTTCCGGTAATGAGGGAAACGGGGCATTAGCGCAATCTTTATAGTCTTCCATTTGGAAAGTGAAGCGGCGAATTTGTAAGCGCGTTTTCATATCCGTCGCCATCGTCATTAGGCTAATGTTGGGGCCATCGACGCGTCTCTTCTGCACTGTATTCAGGCGTTCAGGCATTAACTCGCATTAGCAGGGGCTCTGGAAGTTTGACTCGGTAAGTACATAACTATAGTTAATAATTTAAAAAGAAAATATTCGACTCTATTGATGCTTCTTTTTTAGCCAGAAGTGTTATTAGAACTAAACCAAGCGTGCAGGCGAGCTGGTTTAATACTGACATGGCAACCCAGGAGCCGAGGAAAAAAGGGTCGGACAAACACATGGCTCTAAACAAAGCTGTGTTCGGAGCTTTCTGTTTGTCCTTCCCGGTTTTTCTCCTTCCAGGGTTACCATTTCAGTTTAATCAGATCAACAATATTTTAATTTCAGGTTTGTGAACCTCGTAACTCATAGTCAGCGGTGTTTTTCTTTTGCATAGTATGGGTTATATGGTAACCGGACAAAAGCTCACCGGACAGAAGCTCACGCGATTCTTCTCCCCTATTGAGCGCTGAATAAAGCTGTGTGCGAGCTCTCCTCCTCTCCACTGAATTGCCAAGAAAAGTTGTCGCCAAGTATAGTAGCGTTGTATATGGCTTGCACTGACGTCGCGTCAGCAGCCATTGTGGAGGCCATAGAGTTGAGCGCTCACCATTTGCAGGAATACATTCTCCACCATCGAAGTTCTTTTTCTCGACAAAATCATACAGGTGAGCCTGGTTTGATAACATCGCGTGCACACCATGTACAGACTATAGTCGGTGACATGTAAAGAATTCAGTACAAGTGTTATCAAATGCGGAACCCTCACGCCTCCAACGTCAGCTTTCTGCCTTTGATAACACGTCGTCGCACGCCCAGCGAAAGCCTAGCGGATGGCAACGAGCACGTGCTGGAGGCGGAGCTTCCGTATGAGGGCACGTTCGTTACTGTGCTTGCGTGTTATACATGCGCTCGAGCGAGCGCTGGCTGGACTGTGATTTAGCACGAGTGGACTCTGCCCGGGGTAAGCCTTCCGGAAGAGCCACTGCAGAGAAACTTCGCGTGTCCCTGTTGCTGCCCAGGCTCAAGACTCGTACGTGTCGTACTCTCCACCTAACGGTCCTGGCAGCACGGCGTCGACGGTGCTCAAACTGCACTTTCGACTCGGCGAACAACACTTCAGCAAGGGCGAGCTCCGGCTCAAGTGCGTCTCCAAGCAGCTGCGCGAGTTCACGGCCGCCAGCGAGTACAGGGTGCCCATCAGCGACAAGCGCCAGAGCTCGGGACTGCAGGTGTCCTTCTCCAGATGTGAGTGGACCGACGAGCGACCCACTATACTCCGTTTTACCATACGATGGACCGCAGCAGACGAGCCATCGGAGACAGCCCAGTGGCGTGTGAGCGTCACGTGACTTCGCCAAAGGGCGCAGCGACACGCTATGTGCAGAATCACGTGAGCGCTCACGGCGTTGGATTTGGTAGAATGATTCATAACGCCCGTTGCGGTCCATCGTACGGTGAAACGGAGCTAAGAACAGCAGGATTGATTGCGACAGAGCGTGGGAAGTGTGGAGATTGTTTGCAGTCCGGCCAATAATGCTTGCAGTTTCTGAGAGGGCTTTATTTTTTTATTATTAGTATCACAATATCTATGGGTTGTATCCATGTCGATACATGTCTTGCTCTTGACAGTTTTCCGCTCGTCATACTGGGCGGGACTCATTTTTATTCTCTGCAAGGGTTATTGAGAATGTGAAGCACAGCCTAGGATTTATATTAGGTGTGTGGGAATGTGGGTTCGAATAGACCTTCCGCTAAATTACCCAAGCATCCAAGAGACCGCTGGGAACGTATGTCCACGCGCTGCACGCACTCGCCTTCCTCAGAGACGATTGCAAGTAATGCGAATGGCCACCTTCATGTCTCTGCCCGTGCGGACAAGCCCGTGCAATTTCAAGTTTACCAAAGCTATGTTCAAGCGCAAGCAGCACGTGCTTGCGCGCATGGGGCACCAGCAACGTTATTAGATTAGCTCAGTTACGGAACTACTCCTAGACGCTGCTTTCACGAACCGCCCCCCCCCCCCCCCTCTTCCCCATCACTCACCACGACTCGCTTCCCGCCCTTCCACGCTCTCGACAATTGCTATGGTGGCTGCAGAGTATTCTATAGAATATGTACGTTTCAAAGCACAGTGTCTAGATGTCATTCCACAGTACTCTATGGAAGACACAGTTTGCAAACGAAAATCTAGATGGCGCTTCAAACGACGGGAGGCCAGAACCGTGTATTGGAAGAGTTTGGCCAATAGGCGGAGCAAAGGCCGCCGCCAGCGCCAAACATTCCCCTCGCGCTTAGAGCGTAAACTAAATTTGTTACACAGCGTCGACCAATGAGGAGACCGCGACGTCATAATATTGCAAACGACATTTAAAGCGTGAAATAGAAGCGTTCAATCGCGGCCTCTGTGCTTCATCTCACAAATGTCTGCTGTGAAGACAAAGGCACAGGCGCGTGAGACTAGCTCACCAAAACGCTTTTGTTTGTACGAAACCTCGTGCATAGGAGGCACTTTCCAAAGCCACGCGCTCGTGCCCATGCCTCTGTCTGCACTGCTGATGTTGGCTTGCTAGAACAGCGTCCTGAGACTGGCTGAAAGAAAACAGTGCAAAGGGTGGGGCGCGCGAGCGACTTGAGACGCGGAGTCCCGCTCGGCTCGTGCGCTGATTTTGGCAGTGCTTTCTTTCCCCGTCTCAGCTGAGACGCTGTTTCTAGCGAGTCGGCCCTGGTTTGGGGCGCACGTTCGTCTATTCTACACTTGAATATTGGCGTGACTAAAACCTCACACGCGCAAAGTTTTCAGTCACCGAGAGCTAAACTTTTTCACTCTAGCGACGCTGAAACGGCTCAAATTAGTCGTGTCACATATTTAGAGGACACGACCACCGCTAGGGACTGTTTCGTGGCCTCTGGTTGGCCCCGAGGTGCTCGCCTATTCAAACCAATGTATGGCCAAACTCTCTCAATGAACGGCTCTGCGGGAGGCTAACTAAAGTGGGTAAAGGGGGAGGGGCGGGGGGGGAGGGGGGAGAGTGCCCCTTTCCGCGAAAGTTCCATAGCTTAGGTAATCTAGTAACGATGTGCACCAGTCGGGTTTTCCATGCTTGCAATTGTCTATACAAAAGATTGGAAATAAATAACAAAAATAAAACTTTTGTGTAACCCGCGTGCTAAATGGTAGATTTTTGCGTTCGAACAGCTGGAGATGCAAGCACGCGCAGCGCGTGTACCTACGTTCCCGGCGTTCTCTTTGATGCTTGGGTAATTCGGCAAAAGGTCAATGCGGAGCAGAAGTTCGTCTGCTCCTTTCGCAGCGGTTGTTGTGCCGTCATTACGCCGAGCTATGATTGGCTCTAATTGAAGGATTGTGGGTAGACCTCAAAGCGAGCTGCCTTGAGGTCTACCCACTATCCTTTAATCAGAACCAATCAGAGCTCGGCGTTGAATAGCACTGTGTGATTTATAATCGTTACACCTCTAGACAATTTATAATCGTTACACCGAAGCAAATGGCGAATTTACAATTTCATTCGAAGCAATAATCGCCTCCCCCCCTCATTTATTTAAATTCGACGAAAATAGCAAAACAAAGGGAAGAAAGAAGGTTGATCGCCTGTCATGGAAACTACTCAGTGTCGTATACCTTGAGGTGTCTTTGGAAAGAATAGCGGCGGTTCGCAGATTTTTGAAAGGGTTTGTTTCATCGGTGGATGGCTATCACGTACCCTCATCGCTCGAGCACTCGTGTGCGTAACGTTTCAGGCAGAGCTACGTTACCAGGATAAGATGTCCTCTGCGTTGTGGTATCCTGAAAATTACACGATGCACCAAAACAGGTGGAGATCTAGAATGCCGGTTATTTGTATATTTCTTAAGGAACAGCAATATCAGATATAAGGTGAGGACTTTTTTGTTTGGTGTTGTTTATTCTGAGATAAATAAATGACATGTGTTTAGTCAATGAACTACGCTCTAGAAAAGACTGCCTTGCCAGGCTTCCCGTAAAACAGCCGATGGCCAATCATTGCGAAATAGAGAGCGAGCCCACCGGATGACGACGCGCACGTGTCGGCACCTGCATTTGGCCGAACGAGGCCTGCCGTATTGTCAAATAAATCGAATATCTAAAAAAATACGGTTTTACCCGAAAGAGGTATTTGCGCTTAGATAATGAGCAGAGAAAATTCACACTTTTTGACCCATTGCTGGTTGTGTGTTGAAGTCAAAAGTCCTCCCAAAGTTTGACCTGACCGCGTAGCAGCTTTCAAAGCCGATATAATTGGTCGTGAGGTCGATGCCCTTAGACACAAGCTCTAAAGTCACTGACAGCTTAAGAAACGTAGGGCGTGCCTTTTTAACATCGCACTCTTCCTTCGTGATTCGTCGCACAATATCCTTATCACCTAATTCCGCAACCTCATTGGCCGCAGAGCGAAACGTGCGAAGGACACGCCCTGCATGTTTTAAGCTTCCAGGCCAACACTACCTAGAATAGCTAAAGCATCCGCATCGCCTCCTCTCCCGTCGTGAAACTTCATCAGAGTCGGATTGCGCTAACTCGGCTATTGGGCCCGAGTCCGACCTTCGACGCGCTGATTGGACACGAGCCCCAGCTGAACACTGACGCAGCACTCGTGCCCAATCTCACGCCTCGATCGATCTGACTGGGATGACGCGTGCGGAGGCCTCCTGCCTATCTAGGGGATGTTGGCCAGGTATTTTGGAGGTCTCAAACGTTCCTAGGACGTGGTTACTCACAACCCCTGGCGTGGTCGCATTGAACGCACTTGACTGGTTAGTGCTGGAGTGGGACTAGCATACGAAGAACGCGAATTCATTTGAAATTACGTTTGTCCCTCCGCTAGCCTCTCAATATTTTCATTGATACCATTTTGGCCGTTGGTTGAGCTTGTTTATCGCAGGTTTGCTACTAACCGTTCCGCCGAATGCTCGCATTAGACTTAAGAGTAGCCCAGGTCACAGCTTTCCGTTTTCGGTCTTTTGCAGCCAACGGAAGCAGCCGACACCTGGGTTTCCTCTGGGCGGTCGCGCTCGTACAGATCCTCTCCAGGATCGCGGTTGGATCGACGTAGTACCGCAGAAGTAGCACTACTAACATCCTGTCTTCGTGGCAATTTCTCAAAACAACTGGTGGCCGGAAAACATCACGCAGACAGGATCGCTGTCCTTGACATCGCCGAAGTATCCAGTGTCATTGGCGAGGGACCCCGTGGGAGACAAGGACGCCAGAGTCGAGCATCTAGTCAACGGACGATTACGAGACGCTTCTACACAAAGCGACGACGATAATAACAGCAAAAACAAGAACAACAACAACACCAAAAACTGAGCGCTGCCTACACAGCACAATCACGAACAAACACTTTTCTTCGATATTGACAGCGAGGTCTTTCTGCTCGTGCTAAAGGAAACAAACACAAAGAACTAGTGAATGTCTTTCCCCTTCTTGTGTAGCCGTTCCTGCACGTTTCAGCATGTACGATTAAGCGTGCGTGCATGTGTTTGTATGCGCGTGTGAATGACGATGTGTGGGAGCGTACGTGTGTGCATATGTACCAAATTGACACCATTACAAACATGAACCACTACTCCGTAGACGCGGAAATTCATATTTCAGGGCGGAATTACTGAAGAGGCTATAGGTATACAATAAACAAGCAGGAGAAGTAGCGCACTCAAACTTCACGCGACTTAGTTCCTGTGCAGTGATTTTCTTATGCGCTGTGGATTGCGTTTTCTCGTGAAGGGTATGCCCAGCGTAATTCCGGAATACGGAGCAATAGAGAGGCGAACATAAAGAGCTCACAATTTTCGCGACAATGACTCGGGACATCAGCCACTCAACTGAATGATGTTTTTGACTCAACAAAATTACAAGCCGTAACCTGATAATTAAGTATAAAAAAATACAAAAAAACAGACTATTATACCAAGCTAGCTGTGCGTTACAACTCTGACGCAATATTATACCGAAGAGTTCGTTTACCTGCGCCAAGCGGGCTATATTTGTGATATCGTTCCGTTTTCACAATTTTATTTCAAGATATTAAGAAAAACGAAAAGAATGGAAGACGTTTTACTTACATTTTCTTTTGTTTGTCTTTTAGCTAACAGCATAAAAAACGACCTTATGTCAGGTCGCGGTGCTTGCTCAAGGAAACCAAAGATCTAGTTTGCATAGGCCTAGTTTTCTCAATACCTCACTTCCCAGAGGACCATTGTGTTGTCACAGTTCTTAACAATTTGTGATTGAGTCATGCTTGTCTCACTTGAGTAGTCACAAGAAAGCAAAAAAAACACACCAAAAATAACCTCTATTTGAGGTCTATTTGTCCAAAGTGATTGTGTACAAACTATATTATATGTACTTACCTCTTCCCTCGCCGCCTTCAATCAATCAATAGACGCCTTGTAGTAATAAACACGCTGTAAATAAGATTGTCTCTTTTTGTGATATTAAATGTAGTTGGAATTGACATTGTGACTGACAAAGTGTTTCTTACCTTTATTTCACAGGTATTCAACTGAACCATGTAATTCTCTGAATGCCCCCTGTTTTTTATTCTTTTTTTTAGACAGTTTAATAACAAGCTCTTTCAGACATCTGGTGAAAATGATTGAGAGATTATCGCTAAAACCTCGAGGAAAAGTGATGTTATTTTTTTGTTGTTGCTTACGTATCTAAACCTTGTTTCACCTTATGCCAGAGCCCACTCCACACAAAGACCCAACTGGGCCATTAAAGCAGCGCGAAAAGCGCAACCTTGCCGCGTCTATTATTGTTCTACGGGTGTGTACCGTGTCTTCTAACCATTGACTACGCTCCGGTTTAACACAAAACGAAGTATAAGTAACAGGTTTCTCAGTTCATAGCTTCAGGGTAACTTGCATTTGTTTAGGAGCGCCGTCTAATGTGTCAGAGAAAGAAAAAACTAAAATGCACTAGAATGCCATAGTGAAGGTACAGTCATGAGTAACAGAAATGCGAACGGTGGGAGTGGCAAATAAACAATATCTACGGCACCACACAGCGGGAGGGGAAGAAATAGTTAGATCAAGAGGTCGAGCCGACCTCTTGATCAAAACGAGAAAGAACGAGCCGTCCTTTTTTTTTTTCTTTTGACCATGCATGTTACCTCCATGCCGCACAGGCCACGGTGCAGACTTCGCACAGTGCCATGATACAGCTCAAAACAAAGCGGCTAATAAAAATCCAGCAGCTTATACCTTCGCGCTAAAACTGACAGTGTCAGTGGCCCTCGTGCTGGCGTTGGTCCCGCAACCACCAATTGCCATTCACATTGGAGTGACGTTAAGTTGAGTAAGGTACCAAGACAAACCGCCGCCGTTACAGACACATGGCCTCTCCAAGTTCCTCCAAGGTTTAGTAGACAGTCTAAAGGGCGTTGCATCACCGGAGCTTCATTGTTCACATTTACTTTTAGATGTTAGTATATCCAGCGCAATAATATCAAGACTCCAGACTCAAGCAAGCTTGTTCAAGTACACCGTCCATGGCTGCATCATAGACAAGGTGAATACATACCTCACGGGTAAGGCTATAAATGGCGTATGAGGTTTCAATCTAATACCTGTGTTTGAGGCTCGGTACGTTCGGCATTTTATTCTCAGCCGTCTTTCTGTTATACCAGATTCGAGTGGAGACATATGCCAAGTGTACATTCCATGTTTTTTGGTCTCTCCGGTAAGAGTGTGTGAGCACACCATATTTTATGTCTGATTACACAAAACATACACCGAGAAGCCACCGACAGGAGCCCCAGGGCCGGTTTTCTCGAAGCGATGGTAAACCCATTTTGGTAAACCACGGTGCCTAGGAAGGAAAAAGTACCTAGGTACTGTAATAAACGACTAGATATAAAACAACAATGATTATTTTTGATTGGGCAGTAAAATGCGCCATCTATCGGTGAAACAAGCCAGTCATTTTGTTTATCCTCTTTTTCCGCTGGTTTTTATCGGTCTAGTATGGCATTTTAAGTCAAAATATAGTAATGTTGTACTTGAAGACCAATTTATTTGCTTCAGATGCTAAGAAGAAATTTTAGCTACTATGCTAGACTTTGTCGACGAATATTCGAAAATGTAAGAAACATTTCCTTCAATATGTTTCGCCATAAACAACGCATAACTTTCCCGTGTGCCTTCCAGTCTGGCAACGCCGGTGCTGTAGTCTCGTTTTTGTTCCTTGCGACGCACGTTTCTGCGATTCCTGCTGATCTGAAGTGTTTGCCTTCTCTTCGTTTGCCCAACCGATCCACCGGTGACTAGAAGCTTAGCTTCTCGTCAGCGGTGGATCGGTTGGGCAAACGGTTGAATTGTTGGCCACTGGGGATATGTAGAAACCTCGATGCTGTCGGCATACTGTCGGCGCACTGCGAACAAAAAAACAGTTCAATGTCCCAGCTGTTCACCGGGAACGAAGACTTTATCGAGGATAGTCCTCTTTCTCCGCAAAGTAATCCCTGCTCACGAGTTGGCGTGCATAGTGTAACAAATTAAACGCGTTAGTATAAATATATACCAACACTCGTTCGCAAAACATTTTTTTTTACTCACCATAAAAACACTTGCAAGGCTTATGTACCGTCGTATGTCTTTTATCCCGGACTGCTGAAGAGTGATGTGTTCGCGGAATGCTGCCGTCGGTTAGTTTAGTACCGTAGTCCCTCTGAACTGCTTGACGTGCTAATAGGTTGATGGTGCGTCATTAATATAACAGCCGGATCGAAATGAACGTTCAGCAGAACCAAGCAGAACTATTAGCCCTCATTAAGCGACGTCGCGGCCATTTTGCTTGTAGGTACTGCTCCTCCCTAGGCGCCCCTGCTCTCCCAGTCACGTGACCTAGAATTCCACCTTGTAGGGACAATAGTGATCTTTAACCCACGGTTCGCGTTCGAGAAAACGGGCCCAGGTAACTGCACAATTTCTGGCCTCGGCAGCAGGGATACGAGAGTAACTCCGACATAAAATGTAAGCCAAGTTCAATGAGGACGAGAAATTGCATTTGCGTTTAATTTCAGTGTTTCTTTTTAGAATGAATAAAAGACAAATCACCCTGAGCAATTAATTTTTTATTACTCTCTGACAACCGAATTATTTTTAAACATGCGTCTCAGGTTCGAGGCGAGTCGGCTTATCACCGTACGGCTCATACATTCGTTTTTTTGTTTTTTTTTAGACATATTTCTCCCTTTAAATGAACGTTTTGCATGAGCGCATGGGCAGTCTATGAATATAATGGTAGATGTAAAAGGCAAAGTAACGACAAAGAAGATATTCATTTGTCGCGTAGCGCAAAATAAGATAAGCAAATATATCCCATTTTGTCCGATGCCCCAAAATAGCTGGTTGCTCTTCTATATGTAGTATAAGGTAAGTATGAAAATAAAAGAAGTGCTTGTGTCGTTGCTCTCTATGGATGTTCAGAAACTGAACCGCCAGGAGAAACGGAGAAAATCCTTTTTCGCAGCTGACCCAACTTCATGGGCGTCTCATAAGAGAACAAGTATGGTGCTGAAATAGATAGCACGCGAAATTTCGTCGAGGCAAGGGCAAGGGTGAAAGTAGTCGCGAAGAGACGAATGTCTTCACTGGTCGCTTGAAGCGCAGTCAATGAAATAGGAAACGAACCCGTTAGATTTAATTTGTATATTTATAATCGAATAACTAGTGTTCTTATCAATTCTGATTATTTTCTTTCTAGCTGAAACCCGCAAAAAAAAAAGAAAAGGCTTTATGTCTGTCTATTGTATAAAGTGTGTCACAAATGCGCACCTCGTGGTCTCCTCCTCGCATATCACTCTCTTTTATGTTTCGTCTAACTTTGGCCATAAACATATTTACCGCTCATTCACACTGGAAGCGGATCCGCGTTCGCAAAGCGGTTGCGAACACGGTTGTATAAAGATCCAGTACAATAGACCGATCTCACCAGCTAGTTCGAGTACGCCACCGCTGCCGACATGCACCGTGGGAGCTGTAGTCTTTCTGCACGCGCGAAAACCCTGCTGGAGGTCTGCGCGAGCAGAGCACGAGGCGGCATCAGCTATCTCGTGAACTGGCGTCTGCCTCTTACGAACTACAGTTATGGCGGCGTCGCGTATGCGTGGAACGCTTGGTGAGATCGGTCTATTGTACGCTTACTCGATGCCATCGAGTGCGGGGGAAATTGTACTGGATCTTTATACAACCGCGTTCGCAACCGCTTTGTGAACGCGGATCCGCTTCCAGTGTGAATGAGTGGGTAGGATCTCCCACGTTCAACACTAATGACTTCTAGCATTATTTTCTACGACACGATACTAGAGCAACCTTTGTGCTTGCTTGCTTTTCTACAATTGCAAATAATATTTTTTGATAGTATCATCAGGCGCCTTTTTTATTTACTTTCTTAAGCAACCTCGACAAACTCCTTTAAGGTTTCACATTACGTCGAATACTGAAGTTTCTCAGCTTAATGTTTTATCTAGTACCGGTTACTTAATGCGTGTTAAGTATCGGAGCTGACGCCTTTGACATTTTGTTTACACTCTAGAAATCTGAAGCTCCGTCTTCCACGCAAAGCACTTGAGAGAACCAATTGCGTCAGTCTACAGACGAACCTCAGCGTTGCCGAGGCTGCAAATATGTTTAGACCTAAAAAAAAACTGGTTACGCTGCGCCACTGAGCATGAGATTTCACTATGGTCAGTGTCACACCGCAGACTATCTTAGGTACTTCATTAAATGCCATAACATTTATTTCGGCAACGTGGCTCTCCCGCCAAAGACGAATTATTAATAAAAAAAAGCCGTAGTGTTACGCGCCTCACCCCAATATTGTGTAAAGTTCTCCTAGCACATTTACGCTCATTGAGCGACAGGCATTAATGAGGCGGCACCGTCATTATTTGCCTTCCAGCGTCATCTCCCGCCACGTGAACAGAAGACATTTTGATGCATTAAAAAAAAAAAAACGGTAAGGGCTCATTCACACTGGAAGCGGATCCGCGTTCGCAAAGCGGTTGCGAACGCGGTTGTATAAGGATTCAGTACAATTGCACGCGCACACGATGACATCAAATGCGCGTGCAATTGCACTGGATCTTTATACAACCGCTTTCGCAACCGCTTCGCGAACGCGGATCCGCTTCCAGTGTGAATGGGGGGTAAGTGGGCAAAATGGAATGTTTTGAGAGCTATTGTTAGTTCATTGCACATTGATACTTCTTTTGCTTCCTTTAGTGGGGCGCGACGAAGTATTACGAAAAAGGCGTATAGGTTCGTTTGTAATGCGCGTATCTGATGCCGCTAAAAAAATATCTAAATACGCACGTGGAAAACTACCGACTGGATACGCAAAGTACGTATAGGAAGTATTCACTTGCGGCCATAGTTGTGTGCGCGACTGCTGAGCGCGTGCTGATGGCGAGCTTCCACGGCTCTTTTGCAACGTGCATTCCACACCATCAGGATTGCCGGTCTTAGGAGCCTATTAATGTAGGCTCGTTCTGAGCGTGCGCTCTCCAAGACTCTGACTGACTGACTGCGTGCGCTCTAAACAGCGGTCACAAATATGGCGCCCAGTGAATACTCGTTATGGCCGTGAGCGCAGCTGATCAAGCAGGCAACGCGCTCGTGGCTTAACGGCTATCGCGCGTGCGTTCCACGCACAAAGCCAGGGTTCGATTCCTCGCCGCGGTGACGCATTTTTGTTGACTCTAACGTAATGTTCCGGTAAATTCCAGAACCGTGTTGCTGATTCGAGATTAGAATGTTTTACACGCCTAACTTTCTACGCCGATTGTTCCAGTAGCCCACACGTGTACAAACGGGGCTCCGCGTGGCAAGCCGGAGTCAGTTTCGCCCCAGCGTTCGACTCTGCTGTCACGCCGACTTCGACGCCCGCGACGCTCCGCCAGCTCGCCCGACCAGCAACGCGTCGACGCGGGCCGCTACAACCTTCGTCGCAGGGACGTCCAATTCCAGCCCGGAGACAGGGTGTGGGTGTGGACGCCCATCCGTCGCCGCGGCCTCAGTGAGAAACTGCTGAAACGGTACTTTGGGCCGTACAAGGTACTTCGTCACCTCGGCGAGCTGAACTACGAGGAGATGCCCGACGGAAAAAGAATATCATCACGCCGCCCGCCACGACCTGAAGTCATCCACGTCGTGCGTCTGAAGCCGTACTACGCTCCATAGGACGGTGGACCTTATGTGTGCCAAATGACTCCTTAGTTTGCCGTTCTTTTTATTTGCTTTGTTTTGTTTTGTGCTGCATCGGGAAGATGCACTTTTAAAGAGGGGCAGTAATGCCTGCTTTCTTTTGTTTCTTTTTTATTTTTGGGCGAAAGTTCGCCCCATTAAACGTTTCAGTTTCCCCAGTTATTCTTTGTTTCCTCGTTTGTTCCTTCGTGACAGTGTTATAATTGTAAGCCAGCTTTACAAGCTGCGCAAAAACGAACGCCGGCATGTTTTTATTTCTCTGTCGAAAGTGCAGTTTACGGCACTCCACGCGCGCTCAAGCGCCGTCAGGCTCCAAACATGAGTCCATTACATCAAGAAAGTAATTACTGCAATTAATTACTTCACCTGAGAGGTTTTTGCCATTACAAATAACTCAATTACAATTAATAGATTAATTACTTTGTTATTTTACTGGATTGCTTTTGTGTGTCTCTAAACAAACGTGCAAGAGACCGGAATGTTTGGGGGAAAGAATTCATAATCAAAATTCAATATCACCCAAATACACTCAACATCAGCTACTCTTTATATTTATGTTCGTGAGTTATAGAAAGATGGTTGTTCAACATTCTGAATAATTTGAGCCGATGTTCGAGATAAACAGGTCTTGTGCTGTCAGAACGAGAAAATGGTGAATCCCTTGAAAAGGCGACGAACAAACTCAGACCTCTATGAGGATGTTGGAGGTATGCACACTATTGGAAATAATCCCAGATTGACGTCAGCGAATTAAAAAAGAACAAAAAAAAAAAAAACACGGTAGTAGCGGTGGCGCTCGCACAGGTTATGGCATGTTGTTAAAAAATGACGTTTGCTCATTAATGAAGACAAGATATTCTACCTTAGTTTGGGTAGTTTTCGAAGATTTCTGGTTGATCTAGGTTGGCATTCAATAAAAAACCTCCTTGATCTTTCTTCTTTGTCCGCTAGCTCATCAGAATCAATACTTTATACAAGCTATTAATGCGCGAACTTAATTTAAATTGGATAAGCCGTTCAGAAAATATGCTTAACCACTATTGTCAGTAATCAACACGAATCCACGTATCTCTTGTGTTTAAAGCCGTACTTAATGCCCCAACTCCAGTTTTCATGTCAGCCACTGCTTATTTTGAAAAAAAAAAGCCATGATGCTCTCACTTCCCTTGAAATTTTGCTATGCTTCGCGCATGGACCATCCCCAAAGGAGGACCTGAGCCGGCCCTCTATTGCTTAACTTCTTTCAACATTCTAGGTTCTGAAAATTAAGGGTGCGGATTCAAAGCTTAAAGCCCTTTCGGCAGTGCCAACCCATTGCATTCTGTTAAAAAGGGCGACTTACAGAGTTCGCCGTCAGTGTTCCCAACTAAAACAAAAATGCAACAGGAATCCCGGGAAACTGCCAAAAGCCACCGAATTTCAGGCGCAGGTCACGACAAAGTTTTAACGTTATTTTCTTCTCTGATTAGTATAAAAACAGCAGATTATACATAAAAAAGTGCCTGTAGAATAGTACTATTTTATTTCACGCAGATCGCTTCCGTACACAAAATGATCTCCGCTGCTGATATTACTTTTTCCAGGTGTTACCAGATGTTACCAGGTGTGTTACTTTATCATGCCTGTCGACGAACGCTTCATCTCGTCAGTTTGAGTGCAATATGTGGTGGCAGTTCAAGCCTTCATTGACGACAATCACATGCTTTGCAAAAAGTTATATTCTTGATAGAAATATCTGACTGGTTTAACGTCATTTGGACTTCCAGTAATAAATATTTAATATATAATACTGTAACTTTAGTTGGTGTCACAAGCGTGACTCTCACTGACAAGTTGGGTGTAAATAAGAAGTGTTGACTGCGAGTTAACTCAAATGAACTATGTGATAATATTTAAGATTGATAAAAGTAAACTAGACACTATGTTATCCGTTAAAGAAAACTCTAACACCTATTGGAAATACGTAAACATTTATGCACCCGCCAAACAGCCATTTCTCCCGATGGATGACACAAAAACCCGCTAAATTAAAAGGCAAAACCGCTAAATTGGCAGTACCCTTCGCCACTGCCATACGTCTAAGCTGACAATAAGCTGGACGCTACTTTCTGCTGTTCCAATAAACTTTGGGCATCGCACCACCAACGTTTCAGCCTGCACGAAAACAGCTGGTGCAGAGTTACGGAGCACAACGCATAGCTGGATAGTCCAGCCAGTACTTAGATTTCATCGGTACTTCCAGGCGTCACCAGAGGCAAGGTCCCACCGGTTGCGGTTGTGCTTGGGAGGCGGCGGCGCGTAGCCAAAAATAATCAACAATTACCTGTATATCTGAGGTCCTCGTGGCTTCCCGTGAAATTTTGACGAACAAAAACAACGAATGCATTGTTTTTTGGGGTAGAGACGAAAAGGAAGAAAAAGGGGGGGGGGGGAGGGGGGAGAGAGAGAAGCTGGCGGTCATATGCAGAGCGGCTGCTCACCGATCCCGCAAGACAGTTTTATGGGCCATTATTTTTTGGTTCTTTTGTGACTCGGTGCTCGAACCAGTTCGTGCGCTTTCAAGATACAAACTCTGGGCTTGCTGCTTCCACACGAAAAGTAAAATCCTCTTGCCCTGGCTATGTGTAGAAGCAAGCATAGAAACGTGTTCACGCGATATTTGGTTGCTGTTTCTGTGATCTCGTTCCCTTTCTCTCGCTAACACTTTGTTTCTCGAGAGGACCCGCGTCTTGCGTCAACGGGTTGGAAGTGCGGAGCACATCGCGCCGCTCTTCAGAAATGAAAACTCTCACATTGGCGGGAAGGTGCAACGTTGCAACGAGTAATTCTCAGTACGTCATTACTCGTAGATATTAAAATTACGTTAGAAGTTGCATTTTCAAAGCGTAACGATTGAGGCGCTAATGACGAAAACGTAATGAATAAATTATGCTTCTTACAGCGAATGACTTCTCTGGAAAGACTATACAAATGTGTGGGTCATCGCGTCCCCAGATGTAGTTCATGTCGCCTTTGTAAGCTCAGCTTACTCCATTGAGTGTCTCAACGATGTTAAATTCAAGATAGTGAAGGGAGGGGCGATTTATTGTCCTATGTGTTCAGCTCAAATCACGCTCTTATTTGGGAGTCGGCTTTCACCAACCCTTTGCCTCTTATTTGTTCTTTTTTAAAGCGAGAGTTAACCAAGGGCTGCAGGAGCAATCAGCATGCTTTCCCATATACACCATAAGGAATCCTTTGAGCCAACTTACAAAGAAACAAGGGCCGTCAATGCCTGTTTTCTTGTGAGAAAACTCAGCGAATGATGAAACCAAAAATATCTTAAGAACTAAAAAAAAAATTTTCTGCGCTGTGACACAGAGCACGATGTTTCAGGTGCTTACCTCATGAGTTGTGTCACAGCGCAGATTGTTTTTATGTATTCGGTCTAAACATATATTGATTGCCGTGATCCGCCGAACTCTTCCCATAGACTGCAGCTATTGGCTTTCCTAAGTGCTTCGCGCACTGTATTTTTTTTAATTAGTGTAACTTTACTTTAATACTCCGTTCATCCTTAAGCTGAGACTAGAAGCTCCACCTTCAGCGCGAGCTTTCTCTCCTTGCTAACGCAAATGTGAACGCGCAGGCACGGGCCACCAAAGCACTGCGGAAACCAGGGAGTTCTCGCCGAAGGCGTAGGTTCTAGTCTCAGCTTAAGGGTGTTAGGAGTATACGCCTGCCGTGCAAACACAATATCTCTTCGTGTTTGTCTAAACTTCTTTTTTTTCTTTATGGCTATGATTGCGGGTTTAAGAATTACTTGTGTTTGGTTACCGGGTTCAACAGCAGAGGCCACCGGTACAAAACGTAGGAAAGACATAGGTAACAATGATGAAAGAAGTTGACCAAGTAGTGTAATATCGAACCGGCGTATTCGATTGACACCGAACCGTTACTAAACTCACTGACAGCTCAAGAAGCGATGGGTGTGGCCTATATTAAGTTCACCCTCCTTGCTTCTGGATTTGCTTTTTAACGTTTTTATTGGCAATTGCCACAGTCTGATTGGTTCTGCAGCAATATTGAGGTAATCAAGACTTGACACGCACCACATTTCCTAGATGCTAAGAGTAGCTGGACCGGATGGAGCTAGAAATGTGCTCCGTTGTTCTTAAGATATATTTTTTGTATATTGAATAATATTATCAGGACTATTTAGGGTAGAATATGGTTACAAGGTGTTTATTCGACACAAAACAAATACAAAATGTAGGATTATAAATTTCTACATAACTATATGCTCAAACTGAGTAGAACAAAAAGCAGGAGTGCCATCAAAAGTATATCTATACCACATTGCGTGTTCAGTAATAAATGAGCTGTGTCTTTGATTTTGTTAACTTAAGTTTTAAATTAGACCTCGATATAGTCAGTACACAAACAGATAATTTGTTTTCATGTATACATGTTATTAGCGCAAATTTTAGCAGGAACAACCGATGAACATCACTGAAATATATTTACTGTTATTTCTATACATCGTTTCTCCTTATGTACAGACGCAGCCGACACTACATGCTCATAGGACAAATCAGAAAGCGCCCAAAGCACGCCATCATGGTGTTCGTCATCTTTATGCATGTATTCTATCATCGCTGAATGAACCATGCACATACGAGGAAGGCCTACCGACTTGCGCATTTGACGCTGTTTGGTTGGTTCCATTAGCTCGTAGTTTCGGCTGCGTCTGGACTTGAGCTGAAATGAAGTATAGGTGTCTGATAGCGCGAACAACAGCCTTACTTTTTTTTATTTCCTTGGGCGATAGCGACAGCACAAGGCGGCCTAAATTAGGTCTCAGAGACGAAGAGTCTTTGAGCTAGGCCATCTGAGAAGTGCGGCCTTAATTACCGCGCCGAAACAGACGATCTTATTTCCGGAATACCACTCGCGTTTCCTTTCCCCGTACGTGTTTTCAGGTCCCGGTGTGCTCCGATACGTAGCTCAGCGCAACTAAGACGGTATAGTGGCGGAACCAAAGATGTCTGCATTGCGCTTATCTGAAGGTGATACGTTAGAGACGAACAAGGAATAAGAATAAAAGCAGACACGCTTCTTATTTTGCACTCTCGACATATTTTTGTTTCTACTCACGCCGGTTGTTTTTTGCGACGCTATGATTCAAAGTGTCCAATATTATCGTTTACGCGACATGCTTATCTATTGATTCGGAGTAGTCTGCGAATTGCCGAAGGGTTATGCCGAAATAATGTGCTAAAACTACACGATAATATTGCGAGGAGTACATTCCTGCACAATATCAAAGATACCTCATTATTAAACTCGACTATCAGGAAAAGGCAACGAGTCTGATATTTTGTAACGAAAGCAAACATAATAACGTTATTTTAGCAAACATTAAAAGACAACTCATTCGCAGCCACTTAAGAAGTAATACGTAAGAATACGGATGATAAGAGTTGGAAAGATCGTGCGAGCAGGTTCTCGCACCGCCAGCCCTGTTCATTGTTGCACACCAGCGCTCCACCGAGCTTCCTGAGTGCTCCAAATCTTTTTAAAGTTTACTTTTTTAGAGGTATTTGATAAGACTCAACAGGTTTGTAATTGGAACCATATGTATATTTTCGCTAATTAAATCGAACACATTTTAGTTAATTACCCGATTCATCGGGAAGCTTAGCCCACTCTATTTTGTACCCCTGGCCATATTAATCATATGCACTGACCGTATTAGTGTAGTTTTCGATGCTTTGTTTAAAAATAGCCTTTAAGTAAAGAAATAAAAAAAAACGCCCTGCATGTTATTCGGCAGTTTCACCTGAAGATATCCTCACGAAAAAATACCGCGGTTTATATTCGACATTATTTTTTACTCACTGATGTTCTAACCATACCGATACATCAAAAAAAGAAATCTCTCAACTTTGTTTTGGACTCTTTCAATTTGATATGTTAGCGAATTACGAAAGAATCCCAGGTTGTAAAAACATATCATAAGATTCGGGATTTTTGTTATCACCAACCTTGGAATGACGAGCTCTGGCGATAGTTAAAAATAGTTAATCTGCCTTTTGGTCGCTTCTCCTAAAACGCGCGTGGCCAATTGAGAGTGCGCCGTATTTAAACTGAGGTGTTCCATTGGACCATTTTCTCCACTCATGCAAACATTAACAGAACTCGAGAACTACATCTTATTTTATAACTTGGCCTTTTTTTTCAGTATGTTCTAGGTTTGGATAATAACGGTATGCGCATGGTTTTCAGAACTCTTAATACCTGATTGTGTGCGGTAATTTTTATTAAGTCTCATTTTATCTAAAAAGACGCTTTCTACGAGCACCTTTTATCGCTACCTTTTTCTAACAGGCTACAGTTTTGGTCTCTCAGAAATAGCGTACGATTTGCTCAAAGTACTCCGATTATCCAGGAATGTTGGATTGGGTAATATATCCGAATGTGCGTGTCAGCAGAAGACGAAAATGCGTTGTCTTAAATGATGTATACTGTATTACAAATGCCGCATCAGTAAGTCATTGGCCCCTACCACACTTCCCTGAATTATATTATAAGCTGAACAGTGGCGCGAAACCTGTAAGGTTTCATTTTGTCTTCTTGCAACATATTTTATAGATGTTAAATTCGCAGACAGGATATTTATGGCCGGGCGGTCTGTCCGGGAGGTAGCCAACTTTGGGTGCTTAGAAACCTTGGGCAACTTTGGGTGCTTTGATGTTTCTTCTCTACCCCAGTCTCAGGTTAATTCAACATGGTTTGGGTGCTTCTTTCCTATCCCTCAGAAGCTCCTCCACATTAAGATCATGTTATTGAAATGTTTGCTAAATTAACGATGTGGCTTTTTAAAGCTGTGAAAGAGAGGCTAAATTGTATTTCCCACAGGTGACTTGATCTCAGTAATTTTATTTATCGCGGCTGGAACGCACGCATGGAAATCAGGTGGAAAGAATGTGTATTTGAAGAGAACTCAAAAATAGCCACACTTATTTTACTTTGCTTTCCAACCTCCTTGTTTGCATCGTATTAATCGAACACGGTCGCTGCTTTTGGTATTCGCGAGATTCCACAAATGTCATCCCAACAATCTATGGTAAAGAGTTCACCCAATCTTAAAGGTAAACGCTTCATGAAGTGCGTACAATTGTCTTATAATTGAATTCATTGCCTGGAAGGCTTTATATACCCGTGGTTTCAAAATTTTAAGGTGTAAAAGCACGACCCCCAGATGACTCAGTTTTTAGCTTGCTTTGTTAGAATTATAAAGGTCCGAAACAATTTCATTGCCCGCCTTATTTGTTTCGGGAGGAGAGACAAATATATTATAAAGATTTTTTCAAAGTGCAAGCAAAGAGTGCTTCTGTCTATTATACAGAAACAAAAGGCTATCCTGACTGACGAATGAACCCGCCAGAGCATTTACTTAAACAAATGACGAAAGTAAATATTCTTTAGACGCCCACTCCAGCATTCTTGATGCTGATGAAAAGTGACGAAGAGAACCCGTACTTATTTTTGAGACACTCGAATTCTTAGCAGAAGTGAAATGCCAGATGTTTTGATAAGTTAGTTAAATACAAGTCTAATCGGAGAGTTTCCTACTACTGTCTGCTAAATATAGCAAAATGGTCATTTTTCAAAAGAAGGTGTCACAAATATTGCCCATTAATCAGAAAATATGTAGCTTACGGAAGCACGAGAAGTTGGTTCACTAAGATGGTCGCAAGTTAATTATCTTTCCATTTTTAACCAACTCGCAGAAATATCAAAGAACGTTACAAAATATAGATAAAAACGCTACTGTGTAAGTAATGTAAAATTACCTTTTTTTGTTTTCTTTTTTTAAGACGATGTTAAATGAGTTTCTCAAAAGATGAGGTTTGTTAAATCTCGAGAAGTCGTGTTTCAGAAAAAAAGGAAAAGAAATTTACCTCTGTGCTTTGAAAAAAAATCGAAAGTAATGTTGATGTAACCAACCCCTAAGTGGCCAAATGGTTTCCCGTGTGTTCGCTCCAGGATAATAAAAACACACCCCTGAAAAGTCAATGCGCAAAAGTAGACGACACGTGCTGTAAACTGAACTTTGGATAGAAGCACAGAGTCACGAGATTTCAAAAGCACGCTGAGGAGATCATAAACACGAAACGAAGCGAGCATTTTGGCTTTCGTTTCAGGTAAAATAAGATTTGTAAGAGTGCAGAAACGTTTGAACTTGATAACATAAGAAATAACACTTAGGCTCAGAAGAGAAGTAAAAAATGATTTTCTCTTCACGAGTAGCTCAGAAAATGAAAAAAAAAAAATTGGTTACATGTAAACTAGACGAAAAACTACTTGGTACGTACTCGTACTACTTAAATCCTAGTTATGAGAACGTGGTGTAGATTATGTCGGAAAAAAGAAAGCCGCCAGAAGGACGACTATTTAAATGCGTGTAACATTTGTTATTAAACTTGTGACGCTATTTGATCATGCTTATGGTCATCTAGGTAAAAGGAGCTTGAAAAATGACTCCTGAATTCATAATACGTTTTCAAAATGACAAATCAATCAAGATAAAGTATTCAGAAAAAACTGTTTTTTTTTGTTGCATACTACAAGATTTTAATGTGCTTCTTAATAAAAATAAAGTAAAAATAACAATAAAATGAAATTAATCAATGTTGATTTTTCTTTTGTGCAGAGCGTTCTGTCGACAATATTTGATGGTAAGAAAATGCACAAAAACAATGCACTCAACAAACGAAGAAAACAGTCACAAGTTTTTCCTATTACATGTACTAACGTATTTCTCTCTGTTTTAAAAGAGTAAAAAAGAGAGCTCAACACCCTGTTTAGATTATCAAAATACTATGAACCACAAAGCCGACGTCTCAAAGTGGCAATGATGTATACCATTTTTTTTTTTTGTGCGTACAGGATTTGTAAGTTTAGATAAAAATCTAAATAGACATGGGTCATAAGCGCGCCTACAACGCGCGATTCTTTTTTCCTTGCAGAGTAAGAAACATAAAGAGGCGTCTGAGACCAGACAGGGTTGAGATTGCTTTATCCTCAAAAGATCTCATACGATGTTTTCGTTGGCTGGCGCATTTCATCTTCCAACGAGGTTCGTTGCGTGTTATCCAACCGTCACGGGTTTATGTCCTGATTAATCGATTAGCAAAACGTTTGTATTTGCACCTATTTGTTTTAATATACGGGGTGTTCATACGGGGTGTTCATCAATACGGGGTGTTCATCAATAACGCAATAAAATTGAATGTATTTTTTTTGTCTTTTTTGTTGCATGGCCGACTAGCTTGGCAACAATAGCGGGCCTTGTGTGCCTCCTTTTCACGCATGCAACTTTTCGTTGTAAAAGAGATCAGAGGTGCACAAACTTTTCAGTCCCGCGACTCCTATAGGAAAGATGCAAAGAAACAGCATTTTGTTAAACAGCCTAAATGTGAAAAAGGATAACATAATATAAATTTACACTCAACAAAAACATTAGAGCTACATTCACTGCTCAAAACGAATTTGTATTTGGCGCCTGCGGGAGCCAGGGAAAAGTGGCTGGTATGGTGACGTGACTGGCCGCTATGGTAACGTGGTGCTTGCGCTCTTTCGGGAGCTTCACATATGTTCTAAAACGTCACTGGAACCGGTACACCTGTAGGGTCTCCGCAAGAGCATCTATGATTGGTGGAATTTCAGAAACGAAGTCTGAGGTCGAACTTCACTTGCATAAATAACAGTTTTCTTATAAATTTTTTTTTAGAGTTGTTAGGATTGAGAATGAGACACTCAAAGGTACATTGACACGAAGGGCACGAGTATAGGCTACTTCATATAGCTTTGTTCGAGGAAAAGGCGGTAGTCGCACTGTTTCTTTAATCAAAAGGTTCCAACGTCAGGCGCTTAAAGTCTGCCTCCAACGTGCCGCTCAAGGAAAGGTTAATTAGCATTTCAGCTGCCGCGCGAGTGATGGCACCGACGGCGCCGCGCTGGAGGGTGTTCTTCGCTTGATAGTGTTTAAACGCCGCCACCGTTTTGTAGCGTGAGCTACACTGGCCGAGGTTGAGCAGTTTCTCGTGGCTCGCATAATGAGTCGTGCTCCGTGCTGCGCATGCGCGAGGAGCAGCGACGTCACACGGCGCACAGCTGGCGCGCCAGAGCCGCCGCGCCCGCCTCGCCGGTCTGCACATTCCAGAGGAGTGACGTCATAGCCGCGACAGACGCACTGGCACCGCCGCGTGCCCAGCTGTGCGCCTCCGTTGCGCAGTAGCGAAGTCTGGCGCTCGATAGCGCCTCTCATTTTGTGCGCATAAGCTCACACTACGTATATCCTGGCATAGCCGAGCTAAGCCACCGCAATTTTTTGTTTCATCCGCGGAAGGCAATCTCTTCTATGGTTTCGCTACGGTTCTTGGAACGCATCTTCAACTGCTGTGTTTATACTTCGTTTCACCTTAGGTCCGAGCGCGGTCGATGTTATGAGCCAAAGGGCCAATCAGACAGCGCAAAAAGCGCAACGTCATGGCGTGCTCTCTGCGCTTTATGGGACTAGCCGGCGGAGGAGCACGCACATAGAGACGGCGAATGCCGGCTGGTCCTAACAACTGGAGAGAGCACGCCATGGCATTGTGCCTATTTCGCTGTTTGATTGGCCCTTCAGCTCACAAGATCGGCCGCGCTCGGACCTAAGCTGAAACGAAGAGTAGCGTCCTATTCCACCCATGCACCGAATGTGGTGTCGAAGTTGAAACAAATGAAGTCACAGGAGCCTTGGCGTCATGCTTTCGTATGTCGCGATCCTGGCGGTTATGTGTACAAGTTCTGAAGAAAATAACACGGCGGAGACACTTAAAGGGCAGCTCCACTCAAGTTTTACGAACTTTGGGTTATGATCTGTTTAGTCGAAGTCGGCGACCCTGAATCACGAGAAATAATTTGTTTTTCGGTAGCGTGTAAAGTTTTGTAGATATCGCGTATCCAAGTTTCGTTCCTGCGGCATAGCGAAACCGGAACTATCGGTTCAAGCAGCTTGGCAACACTGACAATCTGATGCGCGTCGACGGCATGATGTAGATGTCGTCCCGCGCTCCGGAGTCGACTCACCGACGTGGCCGGCTGAGTCGAACGTGCAGTTTTGAAACAGAAGGTAAGACATTTTCTTCTTTCCTCTGCACTTTGTAAATATGCACCAAATGTAGAACGTTTTACTGTGTATTTATAAATTTGCCGTTCGAAAAGCAAATCCGACTTCTATAAATATGACGTGGTCAGTGCCGGCGCAGCGTGACTATTTGTTTCTTGCTCGCGGACCAAGAGAAAAAGAAAAACAAATGGGAGACAGATGGACAAATGGTATCCACAAGGGGTCTAAGTTGTTAAAGCTAAGGTTTCTTTATGTGCATGCTAGTTAGATCTGCTGCCACCTGCTGCGACCTGCTGCAACCGGCCGCTCGTGCTGGAGCGGCCGGCGGAGCTGGAGCAGCTGGCGAACGGTACACGAACAGCGACGACACCACATATAAGGAAGGGACAAAGGGACGCGTGTTTCGTGGTGAAACCCGCAGTAGTCAGCATCCGGAGATCCATGTGTAGGCGTCTGGTGTACAGTGCTGGGAGCAGAGCTTCGCGTTGGAACTAGGAGTCCATGGTTTTCCGAAGTCTATCCGGCGAACGGCACCGACCCACAGCCTGTGCCTGTTCCGGTTTCTTGGGATCTGGTGGAATCGCATCTCAGGGTTACGCACCGGATTGTTGTTGCAGCCAATAGCACATACAAGTCGTGCTCGGCATTACCCAACGCGAGTCCGGCGAGTCTCTCCGGCAGCACGACACGCGCGTGAGGGAGCAGCACCTCTTCGCTTTGTTCCGCGCGGTCGCGGAAGCTATGCTGAAATTAAATGAACTTCGAGGACGCAAATACAAATAGGAGAACACAGGATAACGCGATAAGCACCTCTTGCCGTCAGCAGAATCGCAGAATGCCACGGGAAACGAAGCGTCCGCGGCGTCCGTACGAGAACATAGGACGAAACCTACGTCAGTGCCCAGTGTTGCCTCACTAGCTTACCCACGCCTGCGTTGCTCACCCGCTGTCGGGCCACTAACCCAGCCGGCAGAACATTTTTTATATTGGTTTGACGTGATATTTTGAGTATGGCCATATTTTGACCCCCAAAAGCGATATCAGCCATTTCTATAGACTCGACTTTCTAGTGGAGTTGCCCTTTAAGACTGCTCACATGTAAGAATGCGAAAGCATTATAGTCCAGCGGGTGAAGTGTTTTGCTCCGGCAGTGACGTCACTCCACTGCGAAGGCGCGGCGTTCCCGCCGACTTTACGGCTTTCGTGAGGAAGCATCTGCGTTTCTGTGCTTTTTTTTCGTGTTTTATTTCTGAGGCGCCTCCGATTTGACCTTGAGCGGCTTGGTTACGTATTTCTATGGCCATCTTTTGGGCAGAACACCGCCGCCGCCTTTTCCCGTAATGGGACGTAAGGTATAGCACTGCACGGGCTCGGGCCAGCCTGAAGGCCCGAGCCCAGCCCGGCCCGCGGGGGGGCTCGGGCCGGGTAGCACGCATTTTTTGGGGCCTGGGCTGGTCTCGGGCTTGGACAAAAGCATACTCGGGCCGTGCCTGGGCAGTCGTGTGCCGCAAATTCAAAATCTTTGCTAACAAAAATATGTACATTGATCTTTTAGTTTCAATGAAAACAAACAAGCGAGGTGCAAAGTCACTACAGTGTCGTTAAAAAAAAATAAAAACCAAAAGACGCCTTGCACTTGGAAAGCCTTCAAGTGGATAAAAGAAAACGTATGGACTCCACCAGCAGAGTGGGAAAGTGTGCGACTTATGCTTAGGCATTTGTTTAGGTTAAAGCCTGCAAACCTTTTCAAACTAGTGTTAGCGCTCTTGCAAAAAAAGACGACTGACCCCAAGCTCGCGCCACCACCCGCGTGGCGCACTGTTCTTTTTTGCTGGGCAGGTGTACCCACCAAACGTATATTAAACGCCCGTTTTAAACCCTCACTGGTCCCCGTTTTCCATGTCGAGGCCCTAACATATCAAAAGTGGGATGGACCAAGCCTGATCCAGCGACCAGGACCGAGCGCAAGTCGACTCCTGTGGCCACGAATCGTCACAGCAGAGGCACCGACCAGCACCTCGACATGGACGATGAAGGGCGGCAGACGAGCGAGCGGAGCCGAATATGGCAGACTGCGGCCGGTGGGCCCTCGCCGACTTCCAGCAACCGTTACGAATGGAACAGGGAGCACGAGCCTTGGCGGTAGCGACGACGCAACCACGAGTCAGGGGGGCGTGGCAGATCAATATTCGGAACGCTCCAACAACGATACCGTTGGGCAACGGATACCCCTGGCAGGCCCAGCAAGCGTTCCGCCAACAATTCAGACTGGGTTGTATAGAACGACAGGTGACGTGTCTGGACTTCAGACTGTTGTACAGGAGGCTGCACAAGCCGCCGTGCCAGGAGCGCTCGCGGGTATGGCTGACCTGCTTCGTCCCGCAATCCAACGCACTCACAATTCAAGACCCCCTGCAGAGTCCGGAAAGCTCGTACCAGTGTTCAAATCCGTCACTAATCCGGTGCAGACACTTGAACTTTGAATACGGAAAGTTGACGAACTCTCGGCGATATACTCGTGGACCGAGATACAGACGGCGTGTTTTGCGCTAACGAAGCTGGAAGGAATCGCCAAAAAGTGGTACGATGGCCTCGTCAGTGTCCAGCGTTCGTGGCTTGAATGAAAGCGGAAGCTGAAACAAGCTTTTCCACCGGTCGTAAACCTACAGCGTCGACACCAGGAAATGTAAGCGAGCCGAAAACTGCCGAACGAAACCGTCGTACTTTATTTCCACGACAAATTCAGCCTGGCACGTCTTTGTCAACTTCCGGAAGATCAGATCGTGGACTATGTAATTACAGGCATCAGTGACGAAGTGCTCGTTCGGAGCCTGAGCGTTTTTAAGTTTTCTACTCCTGAGGATCTGCTGGAGTGCCTCAAACGTTTGGACGACCAACGCATCGCCGTCGGGGAAGCATCCCACCGATACGATGTGGCAACCGGTTTAAGGGCAAGAAAGAGCGGTTCACCCAACGACCGAAATGCCCAAAGACTCCCGAAACGAAAACCACCGTTCAACTCTAATGGTGAGCCACGATGTTTCAACTGTGACGAATACAGACATATGTCTGTAAACTGCAGTAAACCAAAAAAGCGAGAACACTGTAGCAAATGTCACCGAACAGGACATAAAACAGCTGACTGCAGATCAAGCGGCAGAGGAAGTGTGTCCGTAGAAAATCATCACATCGAAAACAAGCAGCAAGTAAATGCACAATATGAAAAGTATTTTCAAGAGGCTGTCATAGACGGGAAGCTTGTCCGAGCTTATGTTGACCTTGGAACTCAGTTCGTTCCGCTGTGCAAGGTGGATGCCGATTAATTGGGAATCAACTCGGAATCACGCAAGCAAGCGTCACCGTAGACCAGGCGACAGCACGCGTTCCAATCTACGTTGTTCCAAATGAAGCGCAAGCGATTCCTCTTCTTGTTGGACAACCGTTTACAGAGCAACCGCATGTTACCATCGTGCGCAGAAGGAACACGCTTCGCATTTTCGAGGAACGAGGCAGCTCTACTGATAATGATGAACGACTCCAACACATTCGAGCCCCTAATCTTCCAACACCCTCCCTAGTGTTACGGGCCAAGGGGTCTGTCGTGATTCCACCGAACTACATGAGGATCGTTCATCTGACGACCAAACAGTGCGCGGTAGAACACGTCTTTGTTGAAGCGCAGTTGCGGATGCAAGAAGGCAGGGAACACTGTTCGCCTGCTTGTACTATCAACGTCACAGAAGGTGACGACACGGTTTTGCCTATTTTGAACACATCTATTTCTAACGTCCATATTTCGAAAGGAGATATAGCAGCAAGAGCCTCTTGGTGTTCAGAAATGTCTGAAACCGCTACCAAGCGAAGAACGACGTATCTCCTGGAACCGATCAAAGCGAGAGATGTACGAACAGGACCTCAGCAAGGACAGAACGAGCGGGTTGGTATGGTTAATTAAACTTGAGGAAGAAAACGAGAGGGGACGGACAAACACAAGCTTCCATAAGTTTGTGTTTGTCCGTCCCTGCTCGTTTTCTTCCTCAAGTTTAATAAGGACCTCAGCTTTGCCCTGATCTGTGTAGGATGTACCACATTACAACACAGGACAGTCCTATGCTGTGAGCGCCTTTCAAGACGCGGCCAATTAAGGAACGCTACTGCTACAACCGCGCAGGCCAATGCCAATTCGGTCACCAATGCCACATGATGAAGTGGGGCAATCTAGGTACGCATTACATCATTTCTTACGACAACCCTCACGACATCAGAGTAGACAGTCAGAAGGAAATTGGCGAGCACCACCGAACAAGCAGAAAGGAGGTAAGGGCAGCCGCAAACGGGTGCACAGCGAAAACGCGTCGGGAAGAAGACAACCAAGGAAACGTTCGCACCACAATACGAATCATCAGCACCAAAAAAACGACGGCGGCTACGACAACAAACCTTCCGTGAGCAACAGCGGAGGCTCGAGAAAGAAGAAAAAGATCAAGAAGTGGCGCTTGCAGCGGAAAATTGATGCGACTTTCGAATGACACCTATCCCATCGAGGATATACCTGGCGACAAGCGGAGTCAACGTTTTTACACGTTGACAGCAATCAAGTGAGGACACTTGAATTTTAGGATGGCCGAGTGTTAGCGCTCTCGCAAAAGAAGACGACTGTCCCCAAGCTCGCGTCACCACCCGCGTCGCGCATTGTTCATTTCGCTGGGCAGGCGTACCCGCCAGACCTATGTTAAACGCCCCGTTTAAACCTTCACTGGTTCCCGTTTCCCATGTCGAGGCCCTAACACTAATGTTTATAATCTGTCGGGCTCAAGCCGAACTCAAAGGCTCATATTAAAAAAAAAAAAAAAAAAAAAAAAACTTTGTATGGCTTGGGCCGGGCTTGGTCTTAGGTCTAAAAATTCTGCCGGGCTCGGGCCGGGCCCGGACAGTGTGTGTACTGGGCCAGGTCAGGCCGGGACTAAAACTTAAATATTCTGCTGGGTTTAGGCCGGGCCGGGCCGTTCCTGTAGCGGGCCGGGTCATGCCGGGCCTAGAAATTCCGGCCCCTCCAGTGGCCTTTAAAAACACGAGGACACGCGTGTGTCGCAGTCATCCTGGCGTCCCAACTCCGTATGGGTGAAGCTTCCGTGGACGATCAAGCAGCAGAGCGACCAGCAGCCAAACAAGCGTCTGCCACATCCGCCACCGTGGCTGTGACACTGTCCGGGTTGCGGGCGGCGACAACATGATACTTCTATGATGTTATCAGGTTGAAATTGAGGAACCAGACTTTTAAGACGGATCGGAGACGCTTTCCAGGCAATATAGGTGTGACCAAATAAATTGACTCCTTGCTTGTATTCATTATTGATGCTAAGCACGCCGCCATGATCGCAGGATTTTTTGTGCCTTCGCGGTCTTCTAAACAGCCATTTTTGTGCCATGGAGTGGACTGAAGAAGGCATGATTGTCGAAGTTGCTATTAAAGTAGTCTAAGCGCTACCAGCAGCTCGGCTTTCTGTGGCCCCGCGACCGCTAGACGTCGTCTCGCAATCCCCCCCCCCCCCCTTTCTTCTACCCCCCCGCTTTGCAGGTCTCTGCAATAGATTACGCTGCAATACCTACCTACAGGAGGGATTACCCGAGAAAAGAGTTCAGTGTTTTTCGGTCCAAGTAAATAAACTATGCATCGCATAACGCTGAAACTCCAGGAGAATGCTAGCGTTTGGGTTAAAACGCGAAAGCTTGATAACATAACGATAACATGACGTTGTCAAAAGATAATCGAGGAAGACGAAATGTTTCTACAATTCGACTTTCACTTGAGCCTCATGTCACCGAAACAAGAACTGACACTGCAAACGTTTGTTGGATTTATATAAGTGAAAAACACGTATCGGCAAGCAAGAAAATATATTTTTTTTTCCTTTTTCTTCACTGAAATAGGTTTTACAAGCGCCAACAATGTCTTTAATTCTTTTGACAATATTAGGCTTGGTGGGACGTCAGCTCATAAAGAAATTTCGGTTTTCTTTGTTATCTTTTGCTCCAGCTAACGTCATGCTCTAAAAATTTCGTTTTCTATCCCAACCACTAGCGTCACATTCGCATGTAGTTTGAGATTTCTGCGATGAGTAGTTTAATTACGAGGGCCGAAACACACGATTCTCTTTATCTCGAGAGCTCCCGGTACTTTCACGGCTGCAACTATTACATTATGGTACAGAGGAATGAGACGATAAATAAATTACGCTTGCTTAGAGGTTGCATGATATACTGGTGCAATAATGACGATACCATTAATTTTTATTGATGTGCCATTTAAAAAAAATTAATTTGTTGAAACATGTGGCGATAGCCACTGAGAAAAGAAGAAGAAGATCGCGTGCAAATAAAAACGAAGAGATCAGTTCGATTTTGGAATGCGTCAGACGTAGTCGCTTTTCGTCTGTCTTTCTCTACATTGGTGACCCGGACGTCCCAGCATGGAACGTCCAGACGTTCCCCGAGCTGATGCTGGGCTTCCTGCAACCTCCGCTGCGACCGTTGGTGCCTACGCTGTTCGCCTGCCTCCATTCTGGGCACAGCACCCAGAAGTCTGGTTTCTTCAAGTCGAGGGAAGCTTCCGACTGGCCAACATAATATCCCAAGAGCTACGGTTCAGCCATGTCCAGGCTTCGCTGCCGTGCGAAATGGCGCTGGAGGTCTACGACATCCTCGCACGACCACCTGCGACGAACCAGTACGATGCGCTCAAGAGTGCCATTTTAGAACGCACAATGCTTTCGGAACGCAAACGCTTGCAGCAGTTAGTCTCAGCAGAAGAACTGGGCGACCGTCGCCCATCGCAACTTCTGCGCCAGATGCAGGCGCTTCTCGGCGACCGTGCCGCGACGTTCGACAGCCAGTTCTTGAAAGAGCTGTTCTTGCAGCGACTCCCACCGTCGGTGCAAATGATCCTAGCGACTGCATCTGACTTGTCCTTGCCTGCCTTGGCTCTCCACGCCGATAAGATCATAGAGGTTGCAAGCCAACACCCGTCAACATCTACCGTCTCATCAGTACAGCGCCCCGAGCCCGCCACTCCAGCGACTCGCGCACCCATAGCGGCCGCGGTTACTCGGGATGAAATCGCAGCACTGCGAGAAGACGTGCAACAACTACAGGAGCTTGTCACAAGCACATTGCGCCTTTCACGACCTCGCAGCCCTAGGCGATCCTCACAGACCAGAAGCTCCCACCGTCGTTCTCCCTCGCCACAGGCGAACCACCAGCCAAGGCATAACCAACAGCGGCAAGAGCAACAGCACTGCTGGTATCACCAGCGCTTTGGAGCTGCTGCGAAACGCTGCACCAGGCCTTGCAGCTGGTCGGAAAACAAGACGCGGGATCGCTAGTGGCGACGAGCGCTCCCCCAAATAAGCAAGGTCGCCTGTTCTACATTACGGACGCTACCAGTGGACTGAAGTTCCTGGTCGACACAGGAGCTGAAGTGAGTGTGCTACCCGCAAATTCTTTTGACTGTACACTTACTCCTATCTGCCACCTGCAAGCGGTCAACAGCTCCAACATCCCCGTCTACAGGAAGAGGTCAATCTCGATCAACCTTGGCTTGCGAAAGACGTTTCGTTGGATCTTTCTTGTAGCCAAGGTCAGTCACGCTATTCTAGGAGCGGATTTCTTGTCCCACTTCTCTCTCCTAGTAGACATGGCCCAAAAGAAAATTCATGACTCAACCACAGGCCTTTTCGTCACCGGCCAAACCTCCACACTCCAGCCGTTTGCTTTCACACTTCGCCAACCAATACAGTCGCCCTATGGTGACTTGCTGAGCGAATTCCCATCGTTAACGGCAGCTCCCGACTGGAACAAACCGGTCAGGCATGATGTCGTCCACCGCATCATCACCAGCGGTCAACCTACACACGCGAGGTCTCGTCGGCTAGCTCCCGAAAAGCTTCGCGTCGCTCAGCAAGAGTTCCAACACATGGTGGAGATCGGCATTGCTCGCCCATCCTCGAGTAGTTGGTCCTCTGCAATGCACCTTGTCCTGAAGAAAACAGGCGACTGGCGGCCCTGCGGCGACTATCGCAGCTTGAACGTGACTACAGTCCCCGACCGTTACCCCATCCCCAACATTCAGGACTTCACCACCAACCTGAACGGATGTACCATACTCTCGAAACTCGACCTACAGAAAGCGTACCGTCAGATCCCGGTCGCTCTCGAAGACGTAAAGAAAACCGCAATCGTCACACCGTTTGGACTTTTCGAGTTCATCCGGATGCCTTTCGGTTTGCGAAATGCCGCGCAAAGCTTCCAACGCTTAATCGACGCCATTCTCCGCGGACTACCTTTCGCTTTCGCCTACGTCGATGACGTTCTTGTAGCCAGCTCATCGCCGGAGGAACATCTACGCCACCTGCGCCTAGTATTCGAGCGTTTCGCTGAACATGGCCTGATCATCAACGCAGAAAAATGTGCGTTCGGCGTCCCGTCCTTGGAGTTCCTGGGCCACGTGGTAGACTCCAATGGCATCCGACCTCTTCCCGACAAGGTGAAAGCGATCACCGATTTCCCACGTCCAGAATCGCTCCGCCAGCTCCGCCGTTTTCTGGGCCTGGTGAATTACTACAGGCGGTTCATCCCAGGTTGCGCGGCAATATTACTTCCCCTAGAAGCGCTCCTTCAAATTACGAAGGGTACAACAGCCACTGTTGACTGGTCTCACGCTGCAGACAACGCTTTCACTACCATCAAGGAGCGTCTCGCTTCTGCTACCCTCTTAGTTCATCCAGAGCACGACGCCCCCACGAGCGTGATGGTTGATGCTTCTGGATACGCAGTAGGAGGGGTGCTGCAACAACGCATCAACAACGAGTGGCTCCCGCTTGGTTTCTTCTCCAAGAAATTTACACCAACCGAGCAACGATATAGTGCCTTCGGCCGTGAACTCCTCGCGGCTTACCTTATCATCAAGCATTTCAGATTCTTCCTGGAAGGACGATCGTTTGTGATCTTTACAGATCACAAGCCACTAACCAATGCCTTCAGATCATCTAAGGCCATATACTCTCCGAGAGAGACGCGACACTTGGCATTCCTAGCTGAATTTTCTGCCGACATTCAGCATATCAAGGGCGTCCACAACATCCCCGCCGACACCCTCAGCCGCGTCTCCGCAGTTCAGTACCGCGGGTGTGACCTTAGACAACTCCCTGCTCTACAGGAGAGTGACGAAGAGCTCCGCAACCTTCGCTCTTCCCCAACCTCCTCTCTCCATCTTGAGGACGTTTACTTCTCCGACTTGGACACAAACATCGTTTGCGACGTCGACCCGGCGACCGGACGGAAACGGCCTTATCTGCCCTTACCACTTCGGCGTCAGATCTTCAACAACCTTCATGCACTCTCACACCCAGGCATCCGCGCTTCTCAAAATCTAATCGCGGAACGATTTGTCTGGCCTGGGATGAACACTGATGTCCGCGCGTGGGCACGAGCATGCATTGCTTGTCAGCAGAGTAAGGTGTCCCGGCACACCATCACGCCTCTGGCAAAGTTTGCACTCCCCGACACGCGCTTTGCCAGCATTCACGTGGACCTCATCGGACCCCTACCGTCATCGCAGGGCTACCGGTACCTCCTAACCGTCATCGACAGGTTCACGCGCTGGCCGGAGGCTTGTCCCATCAAAGACATCACTGCCGAGACTGTCGCCTCTGCGCTTCTGTCCACCTGGATCTCCCGCTTTGGGGTTCCCGCCGAAATCGTGACCGATCGCGGACGCCAATTCGAATCGGCCCTTTTCCGAAGCTTGACAACTCTTCTTGGCATCGATCACTTGAAGACCACAGCCTACCACCCGCAGGCAAATGGTTTGGTTGAGCGGTTCCATCGCCATATCAAGGCCTCCCTCATGGCCCACTCCACACCAGATAAATGGGCCACGTCTCTACACATCGTCCTCCTAGGGTTGCGCACAGCCATAAAGGAAGACCTCGGATGTGCCGCATCACATCTAGTTTATGGAACATCGCTGCGCCTCCCAGCTGAATTTGTCAGCCCTACCACTCCGATCCACGGCGGCCCTACGATGACTGCAGGATTGCCTTACGTGGAGGACTTAACCCGTCTGTTCGGCGACGTGCGCGCTACACCGACGCGGACACGCCAGAGCAAGCCTCCTTTCTTCCACCGCGACCTGCACAACAGTGGCTACGTGTTCTTGCGCGTCGACAGCGTCCGCCGTTCGCTCCAGCAACCTTACACTGGTCCCCACCTCGTCGTGGCACGTGGCGAAAAAACATTCACGCTGCGAGTTAATGGCCGCGACACGGTCGTGTCCGTTGACCGCCTCAAGCCAGCATTTGTTGAGAGCGATACGATCGCTCAGCCGACTGATCTTCCCAGCGTAGCCACCTCGAGCTCAACAGTAGCACCCGCGACCCGCATGAAACACTTCAGGACAGTTCACTGGGACGACTCCGTCTCCGAAGGGGGGCTATGTGGCGATAGCCACTGAGAAAAGAAGAAGAAGATCGCGTGCAAATAAAAACCAAAGATCAGTTCGATTTTGGAATGCGTTAGACGTAGTCGCTTTTCGTCTGTCTTTCTCTACAAACATATTTTTTAAGCAAGAAGACCAGAGTTATTTATATGATCCTCTTCTCAGCTTCTCTTAACGAAATGTCATTACAATGTAGAAACTGTACGATATCGAGATAAGTGTGTCAACTAGAAGTTGTCCGAAACGTGCATCCTTGGAGAGTTCTCTGTGAACCTCGATTTATATATGAGGCAGTCGTTGCCATACCCGCGCCTTGTATGGTCCAGTTTCAATATTTACAGATTTGTACAGAGATCCTTGATCTCTGCCGAAACTCACAAGAAAACTAATTATAGTATAATGTGTTCTCGTGACCCGCATTATTCCTTGGTATATTTTTCTCGCCTGTTTGATGTTTCTCAACCATTAATTATCCATTCGCCTTCCTTTGTGACTCGGGAATATCTGTATCGTTTATAGGTTATTATTTAAATTTTAGTAAACAAGGATGCTCAAACATATCATTCAAGATGCATACAAATCTCTAACCTTGGAACCACGAGAGTTAAGCGCTTTATAGGGAATGTTTGAATGGCAAAGTGTAGTTTCGCCTTTCAGTCTACGTAGTTCCTACTGCAAGTTTGCGGGAGAAAATTGTCAGCCAGTTTCATTTCCTTCTACAGGAAACTGCCGTGACGTCTAACTCATGCAGATGATCTGGCATGGCGTGCACTGTAGCTATAATGTTTCATTACAATCAGCTGGTCGAATGTTTTAAGGAAGACCAGCAGTGTAAAGTGAATCACACCTTAATTGAATATGTTCCTTCGTGCATCGCAAACATTTCAGCAAAAGGTTTCAAAGAATGAATTTCGCCAGCACCGCCGCAAATATGCCCAAAGTCTGTGCCAAACTATGGGAGAAGTACCAGAAAAACGGCCTTTTTACCTGCGGTTATCTTAATACGTTCGCTTTGGATGAAGATAAACATGTACTTTTTTATATGGTGCATCATTGTGAACCTATCTTGGTGCCGTGTCAATTGTGCCTTTTTTCTGTATTTGATTTTTTTGACTTTCTTGTTTGATAGCTTGACGACATTGCACGTATGAAAAACCGTTTTTTTTTGTCTTGTTTTTTTTTTTTTTTTTTAAACGTGATTAAAAGGGGATGCCGTAATTCCGGAATCGGTGCATCAAGTACCGTACACAAATGTGTGGGGCACGCAGACAAAAACATGCAGTTTTTGTCCGGTCAATAAAGACTTGTATCGCAAAAACCAAAAAAATAAAATAAACGAAAGTAATCCTAGATTTAAGTACGAGTAGTGTAAACGACTTTATTTATTTTCGAGGTCTCCGTTTTTTGCGAATTTTGGGAATATCTCGCGGGTACAAAATTTCTCGAAGAGAAGTGGTATGCTGTGTATCAGTCCGGACATAGGATAATGTATTCGCGGGATCTATTTTTCGGGAAGCTTTTGAACTCTCGAGATTCGCGAAAATTAGGACCTCGCGAAAACGAAGCCGTCTACAGTATGCGATTGGTTACAAAACGATGAAGAAGGATATGAAATATTATTATTTACACACCAATTGGTTTTCTAGAAATACTCATTCCCGGGAAATTACGAAAATTAAAACCAATAATTTCTACCTCGGAGTTTCTTTATATAGTTTCTTTTATTTCCTTTGGACCGTCACTTCCTTACGACACCTTCGCTGCTCGAAATTCGAGGCGGCATCCGGCGTCACCACCGCCAACCGCGAGCGGTGAGACACTTCCTCGTGGGCTCCTCCACGCCTTTCTGCCAGGTACCTGGTTATGCACTCGAGCTAAAAGGAGCGCTTCCTCGCCAGCTCAAAATTTGGCAGGCTGGTTCGAAGCCTGACCCTGCGCTCCCCCCCCCCCCCTTTTCCTTCTCTCCCTACTACGCCTCCCTCGCCGCTTACTGCTGCTACATCCTCGATAAAAAGGGCCACTTCAATCCTTTTTTTTTGTTTTTCTGTCTATATTTTTCTCCCGCTCCTCTTCCTCGTTGTCTGTCCGTCTTCATTCCCGCGCCGGTCTCTCGCAGTTCTCCCAGTGGACCCGAACGCGCGGTGGCACTCGCGAAGTGCGGCTTTGATGGTACTTTCTTGTTCCCTTTTTAAAACTGATTAGGAAACTCCAAAGAAGATGGACGTCGGCCCGCAGTCGATGGGGACTGCCTTTCTCCAAGCCAAATGCGAAACAAAACGTGCAGGGAAAAAGCGCCAGCAAAAGACCGCTGGGAGGCGCGGCTCCCAAAAAATCCGTGCGCGGAGTACAGAATTCCTGGAAAGATGCCGCTCTCTCTCTTTTTCTTGGCAGAGCCTACCTTAAGGAAACAGGGAGGAAAAAAAAAAGAAGGTGCGAGAGATGGAAGAGGAGAATAAGGAATATAAAAAGCAAGGAGGTCCTTTCCCTCTAAAGTGGAAAGAGAAACAGAAGTACTTGACTAAGGCAGTTGCTCGTTCCTCTCGGTTTGCGCGACGATGTTCGCGTTCCGCTCCGTCCGCCTCCAGTTGCAACTGACAGGTGTGAAGTGGATCTTGTCCTTTTGTTGCTCTTGCACATTTTCTTCCCAAAAGGAAGATGAAAAGCCAACTGGACAACTGCGGGACGGTGTTTCATGGCGAAAGAGTCTCAGATATAAAGCGCAGATCAGAGAGGGAACGGGCAACTCGTGAACATTGGAGGTGCTCTGTTTCATCTCGTAATTGGCTGTCAGTGTTTTAGTCGACTTCGTTTCGCGAGAAACGTTACCCGGGATCGGATAAACCTAATTAGGTCTAATTATCTGTTAGAGCTGTCCGTCGGCGCGTTTATTGATGGCAATACTCGGTCAAGAGGCACTGATGAAACTTAATTTGATCGGTTGGCTCGCACGGGTCATTGTTGATTAACTTCCTTCGGCAATAGAGAGTGCCGCGAAAATAGTTTCTATCGAGTGACGTGATACCATTGACATCCTTATTTTGACTACATTTCCAGCCGGGATACTGCTGGCATGCTCATTTTGAGCACAAGTACTCCCCTTTGAAATCTTTTGTGAGGTAACAGCCCACTGATTAAAAAGAACTTGCGAACCAATGTACCGATAACCGAAGCAAGCGTATATTCTATATTATTCTTATTTTTTCCTGCATATTTTTTTAGAATGCGCTGTGCAAGCAACTGGGTACTGTCGATAACGACTACAAAAAACTTGGGGGACGCTTAAGCTTCGATTTTAAGAGCGGAACGCGATAGCGTTATCGGGCACAATTCGCAAAGCTTTCTCAGATAATCGCGTGCTCGTTGCTAAGCCCTGCAAGTGTGTGCGCGGGGTCTAGTCGGTAGCGTCACGGGCCACTTGACGACACACGTGGTTGTGACGTCATGACCCTATCGGCCTTCTAAACTTGCCGAGAAAATGTTCCCCTCAATTTGTCGGGAAGCATGTTCTGTAAACTTTGCGGAAAAAGTTTCTGCTAAACTTGGACGAAAAATTTTCTCCTAAATTTTGCGGGAAAGGTTTTTCAACAAATTTAGCGGGTAACACTCATAATGCAACGCGCGCAGCCACGTGTGACACACCTGGCTGTGCGCCTTGCATTATGGGATTTTTTGGCCACACCGACGTCGACACCGGACTCCGTCCCAATAAGCGTTATTCGCTTTGGAACTACGAGCGGCTTTCCTTCTGCCTTACCTCGTTTAAATCGCAAGGTGTGAGCAATGATCTCCGCCCAATTGTTTAGATTTTCGGATTCTGGCCATTCCAAAGCCTAAAGGGACGCGGTGATTGTCGACATGGCAACGCATTTGAAATCCCAGTGGCTTGATTTGACTTGATCGAACGGCCGTTGATGGTACGTAGAAGCAGGCCGCATACGAATTTCCACTAGAGCGAAAGTGCATGATTTTTATTATATGAAGAAGGTTTAGTGTACAGTTCTGACATGCTGGCCAACCATGCTGCCGGTGTGTCGCCCGCCTCGCACTGCTCACCCTTCATTTCATGGTATTTAACATTCAACTTCGCCGTCCTCTTTCGCAATGGGAAGAAAACTTCAACGAGGCTTGTCTTGGCTTCAGACAGCCAGACATTGAATAATTTACCGAACATCGGCTAATTTCTTTCTACTTTTCCCAGTATTTGTACCACGAGCAGAAAAATGTGTTTCTTAGAGGGAAGCTGAAACGCTTGTTGAAAAGAAAGGAGCTAGAGGTGGATTCTGGCGTATTTTTATCCCGTGAATCTGAATATTACGTTCGTTTTCCCGAAGATCTAACTAAGCGCAAGAAAATACAAAAAACCTCCGACCAGTCGTGACGTCGCATACACTAGGGTCTTTGTGAATAGCCTCCTCTATACTTATAAAACCTGGCAGTTAGACGACAGAGCCATAGAGTGCCCGCTTGCAGATTTAGAGCGCGAGGATCTGGTAGCACAGAGCATCAAAAACCCACTTCTCGGGGAACCTGGGCGTCAGCGCACAGCTTTCGCAGTGGCGAGGAGCCAAAACACATTTGTTTATTCGGGAGAAGTATGTTTCGGCGTCTCGCCGCAGCAGGGCGCCGGTCACGTGACTCTCCTCTCATCCGTTGTTTGTCGCTCCATCTTTTTCATTTCGGCGGCCACTTCTCGTAGTGATCTTCCAGGCTTCGTCAGTACACAGGAGGCAATACATTGGGCATAGCCTCCTCTAAACTCCCAAAGCCTGGCAGTTCAACGATGGAGCCACAGAGTGTCCGGTCGCAGATTTGGTGAGCGAGGATCTGAGCACAGGGCACTTTTTAGGGAACCTGGACTTTAGCGCACAGCTTTTGCAGTGGCGAGGATTCGAAACATGGTTTTCAGAACCGACGAGAAAAGAAGCGGTAGCGCGAAGAACGCGAGGAACACGAACGGACATTCCAGTGCTCGAGAGAAGTGCGCTTCCGCGTCTCGCCGCAGAGGGGCGCGTCACGTGGCCCTCCTCGCATACGTTGTCTGCCCAACGAGGTAGAGGGGCTTAGAGTGACAAACCGGAAGTTCAGAAGTGCCACTCCGCCGGTTACCGGCATGTTGTACGCAAAAGTGACCTCTCGTCAGGTGACCTCACAAGAGCCGTGACGTCACCGATAAGAAGGCAGCGCCCAGAGCTGGCGGATGCGAATTTGTTGGTGCGCGGTAGCCGTGATGTGCAGCTGCTTTGCGACAACTTCGCCCTTCTTCGTGTTCCATGACGCAGGTATAATGTGAAAATATGATGGAATGATACCTCATACCTTTTTGCGCAAGGTCGCTGTGGATCCTCTGGATATTAAAGGGGCCCTCCGGAGAGTTCTGCGATGGTCTATTTAAATTAAAACTTGTTGTTGGCCTAGTTGGTCCATAATGCAGTATAGAGGTTTTTTGCGCGACACAGGGGACAATTACAAGCGAGTAAACACGGACAAGCGCAAACTCGCGCTTGTCCGTGTCTACTCGCTTGTAACTCGCGCTTGTCCGTGTCTACTCGCTTGTAATTGTCCCCTGTGTCGCGCAAAAAACCTCTATACTGCATGGTCTATTTATGGCGGTAACTCAATCTATAGACCCTAAGGATCCTAAAAATAATAAAATTAGGGTCATGCGCGGCGGATTTCCCTATTAAAATTGCTATCAAAGTCCCCGGCACGCCCCCTTTTCTGAGATGACCCCGGAAAACGGGAGGGGCATCTCTTTACGCGTCAGCCAATAGCAAGCGGAGGATTCCGGCGTCGCTGTGCGCCACCAATGCGACCGACCGCCGACCCGCGGAGGAATCTCTCCGGACTTCGTGCTCGGAAGTCGTCGTTCGTCGCACCGCACCGTCGCGCTGCTACTGCAATACGCAGTCGCATTCCACAGATGACAAGGAAAAGTTTGACTCGTTGACGTGGAAGGATCGCAAAGCTGGCTTCGGAGTCGGGATTCACGGGAAGAAGGAACACGTGTGTCGCAAACGCACGCCTGCAGACGCCCCGGGAGGCAGACGAGCCAACGCGCCGACGCATCACCCCCTAGCAACAAGCTTGCGGGGAGATACATAGTTCGCTGGTTTTGGAGCGATAATTGCGGACTATGTTTCCCGCACCACAATCAGTTTACGTTTTTCTCAAACTCTAATTTACAACGAGCTTATAAAGTGTTGCAATAATAACGTTCGCATTCGCCGCGAGATGCAGCATTTTCATTGGTCAAGTATTAGCGATGGGCAGGGAGTGGGGGATTATCTTCCAAGAGAAAATAGTCCCGATATATTTCTTCTGCCATCTGCTTAATAAAGGGTTATGTAATCTAAAACTTTGTATGCATATTAACTTGCACCTACTACGCAATATAACAACATAAAGAGACGACCGCAGAAAGCTCCGGAGGGCCCCTTTAACACCTGTGAGATAGCATCAGCCGTATCGCCATACCGGTGCTTGGATTCCCGATGTGTTCGACGATCGGCAGAACTTTGCGTGCTTTCGCATTCTCTTAGCTTTGTTTGAATGTTGGAATGTCTGAGAATTGATGCAAAATGTAGGCTTCGGATGTAGGGTTTAGGGGAATTTGTTTCAGCCCTAGGTAACTGCATAATCTTAGCAACTTCTAGCGAGGACGCTTCTGCGATCTTTACGCTTTTTACTAATAAAAAAATTTACGATTTAACTTCGAGCTTAACATGTTTGCATGTTTCTAGCTTCGTTTGATTGTTGGAATGTCTGAGAACCGAAGCGAAATGTGTTCGTCACGTTTGGGCCTAGGGGACGTTTTTTCAGTTCTGCGTCACCGAATAACCATAGCAACTTTTAGCGAGGAAGCTCCTGCGATTGACGTTTGTGCTAATCGACGATTTTACATTTGATCGCAATACTTTTTGGAGGTGGAAAGCTGGCGTTTGCTTAATTGACATGCACGTGAACTCTTACGAAGCATTCGAACCAATAATTCGCGAAAAAGGTCATTACCTATGTTCATAAAACAGTTTATTGGTCCGCTTGGAAATCAGAACACAGCAAGTCTTCATATTTTTGATTGATTAGTGCACAAAATGTTGCATCCGATGTCCCTTAGAAATTAGTATTAGTAGGCTGTTTACCTTGTCGATCGGTATAAATAGTCTACAGTAACCTACATGTGTATGATCATACTCCTCTTAGATGGTTGTCTAATCCCTCATTCTAACATCTAGAGTCTTTAAAAAAATACAGCCCCGCTTTTTAGAGGCCCGGATATAGAACCACACACATCAGCATTTTGTTAATTAAATGTAATGCAACAAGGAAATAGAAGAATCACTGCACATTTTTTTTTCTATTTCGTATGGTTTATTTCAGCCAGAATTTTTTTCATCGAGACTGCATTGTATCAGCCGGTCAATTATGTACTTCTTATAATTACCTGGACAAGAGGGCTCATATTTGCGTTCATTCCTTGCCCGAAGAGCAGTGTTGTTGAAAAATGTTGATTACCATACCTTTGAGTCTCTTTAATAGACTTTTTTTTTTTCAAAAGTGTGGGCCACCTATGCCGTAACTTGGTAACCGTAACTTGGTAACGGGAAACCGCCACAGCCCCCTCGAGTCAATCAGAAAGACGGAGGGAATGTGTGTGACAAATCTATGCAGATGAGCACTCTTATGATATGCTGTCATGTGCCTCTCTCCAACGTGCCGAGACTGTAGCCTTCGCCGTTTGCCAAGTTGTGATGAAACGAATTGCGGTAGCTACTACTCTAATTACCCAAGGCCTTCATACTTTGGGCATTTGTTCGACAAGATTGTAATGTCAGCCATCCCTGTGAACTCGGTTCAGCGCCCATTGGACTCGAATGCTGCATTAGAGTTCGACGTGAACTGGAGCCCATTCGTGTGCTTTATGCCGAAAAAACAAATGGCGATAGTCGTGTTGCTTGATGGGTTTTTGCAAAAGGTCTATTGTGTCATACGTATAGGAAGTGTGTTGCTAGATAACAAGACGTGGGTTTGTTTGTCGAATTAACACGTTACAGCAATAATTATTTCTTACGAGTGTAATATTTATTTTCAGTAGCTGGGCCCGTTTTGTGCTCATTAATGTCAGTGTGCTTTGATGTTATTATTATGTGTGATTTTAAGCGTCATCTCTGCAATGTCTACAGAGGCCCGCGAAAACAATAAATTAATAAACAGCATCCTCACATCAATACAGTTGGTTTTCGGATGCACCGCATGTTCAGGAGAAGTGGAACAAGTGCAGCCCAATGCAACCAGTCTGCCAGTGTGGTATGTCCCATTAATTATTACTGAGGGGTCAGAGATTTGAGTGTCCTAAAAAGGCCCAGCACGTGCGGTGAACACAGTTCATTGTGTATAGACTGTGAACGCGTAAAGGCGAGTGGAGATAGGTTTATTTGGTTAGTGTATCAAATATGTTTATTTCCACTTGATTACATAATTATTGGTTCTTTGCAAATGGTTCCATAATGATTTCTTTCTGCGACAGTTTAGGCGTTCAGTCGTAGTACCTGTGCTCCTTGTTGTCGGATGACGCTCCTGGGTCGTCAGTGTTCAGTTTGGTCGAGTGGCAACTTTGACCGACTGATGCCGTCTTACGTAATCATATGTCATGTGCGGCCACTGACATCTGATGCGCTAAAGCTGCAGGGCTGCCTTCTAATCCGCAATTTTTTCTGCTTGTTTTCCGCGTCAATGCAATAAGCACGGGCATGTATTGCTTACGTGGCTGTGCCTTCTGCTTTACCGTTGACTTGATGGCTGGCAACTATGTTTGTTTGCTATCCAAGCCGTTTCACTTCCATTTCATAATGGCGATTTTTTCTGCATCCCGCGACCACTGCAACTTGTGTAAGTCTCGTGTGGCAAAGTGAAGTCGGGTGATGCTTGGTGTTCACTTTTGAGAAAAACCAACCATTCTAATTTTTCAAGTCACTCCGGGGCATTCTCCCTCAAAGTTCGAAATTGTGTGCTTCGTGGCGTGGACACATATAATTGGTGTGTGCAAATTTTATTAGGTATCGTCCTTTGACGACAACCGACACCAAATGAGCTATCCTTGCATTACTGCTCATCTGCTTCCTCGTGCTACCTCCCGTCGAGGTGATGGGTATCAGGAGCTTCGGGGTGATGTCGGCACCAGGGACAAAAGCCGCCGAAAATAACCTCATGTCCCGCGGACTCTCCTCGAGACGTTGTCAAGGGTCGTTTGGCACGAACCCTTGCAGGCCAATTCATTGGTATGGGCTCCTCCATTAGACATGGTCGGCCTCATGCAAGTGGTAGCAGAGCGATTTTCGGTCGACCATTCGCAGCACCTCCGTTTTCCCCGGTGTCCTTTGTTCAGCGCGGACCTACACTGGTTCTTTCCGATGTCGGGAATGCTTCGACGTTGGGGTGTCTCGTTGAATCGGCATTGAATACTAACGGGTAGCTGGTGGTGGACGTTGTGACGTTGTGGCATAAGCCGCCCTCGGTTCGTCAGATGCCGCTTCGCTCGAAGAAGTCTCCAGTTGAAATGCCTGTCGAACTTGTTCCGAAACAATCTCGGCAATCAAAATAAAAGCTAAGTAACTGATGTCAGGAAGTAGCTTCCTAATCTCCTCCCGGACGGCGTACTGGATGATGTTGCGGATGCCTGGGAGGCTGGCGTCAAAGTTGCAGTTGGATGACTCATGTGTCGAGACGCTGGGGAGTTGTTGATAGTGACAGTCTCGTTCCTGTAGTGTACATTCAATGTTGGAAGCCTCGGCAATGTGAACCCTTCGACTGTTGTCGTGGGGTTGCGGACAAGGCTGCCGAATGTGTTGTCCCTCACACGAGGGACATGAATTTCTTAGCATCTTGCCTTCTGTAGCATTAGGGTTGGCGTGGGTGCTTGATCAGGCGCAAAACATCCTCCATGAAGGCGGTGACGCTCTCGCTGGGGGCCGTATCCTAGACAGAATCAGGAATTCGGCTCTCTCTCGTCGATGGTGGCTGAGGAACGTGCACTTCAGCTCGATCTTGCAAGCTTTCCACGACGTTAAGGAGGATTCATGGTTCTCAAACCAATGCCTGGCAGTTTCTTCCACGAGAAGTATAGGTTCTACAGAAGCTGGTTTTCTGTCCACCCAATGCGGCGGGCGACACGGTCATAGTGTTCAATCTAGCCCTCGACGTCTTCGTACACGTTGCGTGAAAGGGTGTCGGAGTCTGAGGTGCGACGAGCATGCAAAAAATGGTGGGAGCGGACACGGTTTGCTGATACAGGTTTGTCATTGTTGGCTTAGTCAGCTTCGGTTTTTCTGGGAAAAGACCGAATTCCGGTGGTTCTTGCTGATCGCATCGACTGGCTCGGATTTTAGGTTCTTCGTGGTGTTCTTCCGAGGTTCGTCCTTGTTGTACACGCTCGTCTTGCGGTTTTTTCGGCCGGGCACGGGTTAGGACTTGGTTCCTGGCTCGCTGAGGGTTTAAGACGCGGGATAGTCCGCCACCCGTGTCCCATTATCGGGCAACTCGGCTAAGAAGCCGCCAGGGTGCACACAAAGTGAAGGGCTATGGAAGTACCCAGCACCTCTACCAGAACATACTGTGACAGCCGAGCATGGCACTGAACTTTCGATGATAGTAAATATTGATAGAAGATTGGAGTGGAGCAAGCATCCGTGACAATATAGCAGAACTGGGAGAAGAATGTCTATCCAGACCACTAAAGAAGCTGCATTGCTTTAGTGGCATTCTGCCCGAATAAATCCTCTCCTTTGGGGTTTGGCGACTGCCGTGGACGAACTGAACTGAAATGGATGTGGGACTACTTTTCTGGTAATGAACCGCAGCAGACTGCCGTCGCACAGCGGCGTGAATGGGTGGACTGGGTAGGTGACACGCGCGATGAAATATGCATACAGCTTGCAATTCGCGTATTGAGTGTTGATGAAACTTGTCTTGACGAAACGTACGACAGGCAAGGGCAATCAATACCAACTGCAACACCTGTGCTACGTGATAGTTCACGTCTACGCCAGAACAATTTATTAAGCAGCACAGCACCACCTAAAGCACGGCACAGGAACTACCAGATTGAAGGCAGCTCTCCGGTGCGCTGCACAACCAAAGTGAGCCTTCGATCCTTTGAACGAAGCGGCACCACGATTGCACACTGCCAAGCACGACTCGCGCAATTTCCGTCGCTAAGCTGTGTGTCCAAATATATTGCACACGCTTGACTGCAGACCTCAAAGATTCCGACTATCAACGAGAGCACAAAAACGTCGCCTTCAAATTTATCCTAACGGTATCTGCATCAATCCGAGGTCCGAGCAACGTAGGGTCGATTGCCTTTTTCGTAACAATATCCCCGTCGGTCACCACCGAAATGCACACCGTTTCACCCTATTTTCACGTTACACCGACGTCAGACACCACGCTGAACTCTGAAGTCGCTTTCGACCGGCCTCATATGACGGCTTTGTGCACGCCTGAAATCAACTCGCCGACACGAACGACAACGAACAAAGCATCCGACAAGCTCCGGCCCAGCTGGGCCAGCCGCTGCATGGGCGCTGCCATCTTTCCTGTGACGTAACGTATTTGATTTGGTCATGTGACGAGTGGTCAAATTTGCTTACAATGGCAACCGCCTTATTGGGGGGGTCACTTTCGAGTGCAGACCAGAACCCCGGTTTATCGCTGAGTCTGCCGCTCTACTTTTACAATTTTTGGCGGCCGCTTCTTCTGGTGATCTGCCAGGCTTTGTCAATATTAGCGGCGAGATGTTTCGGTGGCGCCCTCGTTTGGTTACCTTTCGTGACGTCATTACCTAGTGAACAACAAGTTCGATGGTATTTGTAATGGCATGGTGGAAGCCTGAAATCATAGCGCTCTCAAAACAACACTGCCAACACCGCCAAAATTGAAGTTTTTACATTCCTCTTATTTACGCCGATTAGCCAACCTTTGCTGACGTCAAAGTCAGCATTCGGCCAATTGTGGTGGGCCGACCACAGCGACGCTTTCCATCGCTCACATCGCCAATTAGCGATGTGCGCGGCCGAAAGCGTCGCTGTGGTCAGCTTTCCACCATGGGCACATATGAACACTGTCAGATTGTCAACTTTGACGGTGCGAGTTTATGATTGCGATGGCTACTAGCTTCCACTGTGCTTTTTAAACACACCATCCAAGTCGTCATCGCACCCGATGGTAAGTAGCCAGAATAACAACTGGTGACGTCACGGCGAGGCAAATACCAGTCTTGACGTCACGGAGGGAAACCATAAGAGGGCGCTTCCGAAACACCTCGGCACTAATACACCTTTGCAAGTGGGATCCCGGCTTAACCTCGAACCGCGCGCCAAGGTGAGGCGGACCTACTCTCCAGCCAGGACGTTCGCTGGTTGTCGTACATTGTTGCCAAGCGGCTCTCGCCGAAGCGCACACCACTAAGCGCAGAAAGAAATTAAAAAAATAACTATAAAACGTACACCTGTCGTCTTCGACCGCGAAAGTGCGCGGATAATTAAATAAAATGTCTAAACCGGTAACAAATCGGAAAATTTCAAAAAGATCGAAAGTCTTAAGGCGCTCTTCAGAATCCGCCACAAGTCGCATGGCCTTTGCATCAACGATGGCTGCGCTCGAGGCAGCTCTGGCTTCCACAACGTGCCGAAACAGAGGCTGCGATCGTTATAGAGTCAGCTCCAACCCTTAAAGATGCCCCGTCCTACAATATGTGATGCTACGATTCTGTGTGGATACCTCCTCCTGCGTTCCGAGACAGTAAGTGTGCCGCTAACGTTAGCCATCGGCGATGCAGCAAACGGCACCATCTTGTCATCGCGCACCCCACTGACGTGCCCCTGGCGCACCCCAGCATGGCGGAAACGGTACGGGGCACCAGCATCGCTCAAAATGGCAGCGCACAGGAGCCTTTCTTGCAAACGTGTATAGAGGAGGCTATGCTTTGGGCCGCCGAGCGCGTGTCGCTCGTGTGGGCAGCGCGTGCAGTTCAGAGCTTGCCAGGCATATTCTCCCGAACTGGCACTGTTTCAAAAGAGATAGCAAGGGGGCGCTTGCATAGATTTGATAGGCGTTGCAGAGGCACGAAAGCGGTGATTCCGAAAACTCCTAATAGGACGTCAAGCCCCGGACACAGGGGGCTTCAGCGTCACATTGAAAATTAATTTCTGGTCCCTACGTCCTTTAAATTACAAAATAATCTTGATATTCGTAATTCTCGAGGCCAAATGACGACTATTTAATTGAATTGAACCATGGTTAAAAGTGCTAAAAAAAAGACGTACACAAGATAGAAGACAAACACGGGCGCTTCAATTCAGTCAACACCAACTAGCCCAACAAGTCCTTTTACAGACTATTTCATTGTTCTTCATCAAATAGAATACAGCATGTTTCCCTTTAAGTTCAAATGTACACAGCGCTGCGTCGCGAAGAACCGGAAACGCGGGTACTCAAGTCCGCCTGTTTTAGAAACGTTTCTTCTTCTTTTTTTGTTTTTTTACGAAATTCATTGATATTTTTAATAACCAGTAGTTAAGAGGAGCTCCCATCAAATCATAAAACATGGACCTACCGCGCATCCAGCCGTCGTAAAACATGGCTAGGTATTTGGATGCACCTATCCTAGACTAGGGGTGCTATGTTGCGCTTTTTGCACTCCCAGGAGACTAGGGAGAGGGAAGTGACGTCAACGACACAGCAAATGCAGATTGGATGTTGACAGAAGAAAACGAAATCAACACCCAATCTGCGTTTGCTGTGTCGTTGACGTCACTTCCCTCTCCCTAGTCTCCTGGGAGTGCAAAAAGCGCAACATAGCCCCCTAGGGAACGCCTGTAAGATTTTGCCGCGGCTAAGAATAACCGACTTCGAGCAAACGGACACTGTAGTCTAAACTTTATAAGACTGGGTATATCCCACGAATCGTACTGAAGTGAAAAAACTGCTGGCGTTGTGGTCCTTGGTCAAGGAAGCATAGCTCGTCTGAAGAACCTGATAGTAGAACACTTCCCCCCCTCCCCCCATTCCTCTCCCCAAAAACGCCAAAGAGCCATCCTGATGTAATAAATATATTCGTCCATTCATTCATTTATTCATGATGAAAGCACCGAATACAGAAATAATACCTAAATTGTCAACTTAAGATTGCACGCTTTTTCCTAGCGAGTCAGCTCAAGAAAGCTCCAATTTAGCACAGACAAGAATTGAAAAGTACTATTTGTATTTTTAAGACCTGGCGGTGGTCACAGCGCGAAATAATATTATGTGCACTGTCAGATTTAAAGACGCATGTGAATCCTTAGCTTCTCCATCTACGCTCTCTGACAGGAATGCCGCTCCTGACAGCGCCGACGTCCCCCATCGGGCACAACCGTTGCCGCGGGACTCCATTTACCCCAAACCGAGCCGCGGAAGCAGATTTATGTCTGTCGTTCTGTATCAGAAAAACTTACGCCTGGCCGAATCGCTGTCACGCTTTTCAAACTCCCGGTTATCTGTCGCCTCGTGTCTTTTTTTTTCCCCCTTTTTTTTTTTCTCGCGAGTTTTAGTCCGAACGCGGTATCTCACTTGCGAGCTACGCGTCGTCGTCGAAGCGGACGAACTAAATAAATTCTCACGGGCCGTAACAACAGCATGCCGACGCCGGAACACGCATCCCGGCCATCGCGACTGCCCGAAACACGCGCAGGGCGTACAAGAAGACACAGCAGAAACGATGCGACATGCCCCCTAGGCCAGAATGCAGTCCACGCGCGCGCGCTTCGACGCCCGCGTCGTCATACAAGGCGCAGTGTGTGGCGGTGGCGTTACGGCGTCGACCACGCGCGCGTCAACGTGCGGTTCGAAACGCGGCGGCGAGTGCTCGAAGAGGCGTGAAAGGGAATGCAAGCACATTTCTCTCGAACACGCCACGCGTGACTTGACGACACATTTCAGGGCGAACCTGTCAGGTTATTTTTTCCCTTAAAGCCCAATAACAACAGTAAAAAAAAAAAAAAAAAAAAAAAGATTGTGCGTAGTAAAGCAACAATCTTAAGATCTAAAACTCGGCGCATATAAAGAAATGGGTCGTTGTTGCGCATATAAAATGCATGACTCTCCCCTCCTCGCCATAGCGTCTCAGTCTGGTGGGCTAGCGCCATCCGGCGTCGGTTCGAGACGAAGCTTCGCGTAAGTAATCCTCCGGCAGCAGCGGCTGGGAGGCTAGCGACGCGAGGCTGGTGGCTTGATCAAATGCGCGCGCTGAATACGCTTTGCATGCGTTCCTGTCACTGCCATTTATCCTGTGGGCGAGGATAAAGCGTTCTCGCGACGCCCGCGAAAGAGGCTGGGTGGTCAGAGCGCGTGGTTGAATGGGCCGACGTGGCGGGCTCCCCGGGAGGCGGGGGGAGCGCTCTCCGCCTGAAAACCAAGCTGGCATTGACAAACGTATACGTGCACAAAGCTGTGCGCTTGATGCGTTGGTGGGATTTTCTCTTTACTTCCGGCTGGTTTCGTTTGGAGTCCGGAGGCGTTCGGAGGCCAAAAGTTGTGCTAGATTGGGGAAGGACAGCGGTTTCTCTCGAACAAAGTGCGATTTCTGGTGCATGAAAAACATCTAAAAGCTCAACAGAGGTCAAGTGCTAACAATACCCTACTTGTTGACCTGAAAGCTATGCTTGGATCCCTCCGCAGAAACGTGGGATTATATGGGTTAATTAAGTCGCTGAATCCGTTGCGAGGATTCACTTTTGATTTGTTTTATAATCGACAGCAGAAGGACGAGCTCCCTCGAAGGACGTAGAGTATCAACGCCCCCGTATGTAACAAGAGAGCGTGCTAATCTTTCCACCCGATATAAAACGTTCAAAAGGAACCCTTTCATTATCTATCTGCTTTATATGGAGAACGAGTCCCATTAAACGTGTTTTTCGGTGCCTGAAATAAGATTGAATGGATATTATGTCAATTTGGTCTACTTTACGTAAATTTTAAATGAACAGTGATGTTATGCCCTTGCCAGACTGGCACATTAAATGCCTTAAGAATGAACTCCTTTAATGATTCGGGGAAACAGTTCGCGATCTTGCGCTTATCGGCGTGCGCTGGCTCGCCAATCTCAGTTCGTTCTGAAGGCTTTTACCGTACTTGTCTGACAGGGGCTTTACTTTTTCCTGGCATTTCTAAAGTGTTTGGTCCAAAAACTTTTTTTTTTAATTGATGAGCCAGCTGGTAATTCTGACTGCTATGTTGAACCTTAGACGCTTACTTGACAACTCTATAAAGGTCTTGAGTTCGAAGGCCTTCATAGGATCGGGAAATCAGTTCACGATCCGAAATAAGTGTACCCTTCGACATACGCTAATTTGCACATCCTCTAAAGACTTTCGATCTGAAGTTAAAATACTAGAGAAATATTGGTACTATAAGGGTTTTATAAAGTTTGGAGGATTGCATTATTGGGACTACTAGTTCTTTAGGGCAGCGTTACCGCATTTTATATACCATAAAATAGTCCGAAAGAAAACTTCTTCTTCAATAAAGATTGCGTATATTCTTAAATAAATATAAAATAATAAGAAACGCTGGGCAGACATTTTTACGCCAAACAAATCAATTTCTTGGTACAAAAAGTTCCGCCAGTTGATCAAGAAAACCTCATATAAATCTTGTTATGATCAATTGGTTACTTAGTCCAAAGCAGAAGCAAGATCAGGGACCTATTAAAAATTAGATTTTGATCACAAAATTCTGAGAAATTTGTAGTTATATTTTCGAAGCATTCAATTATGCAAGGTTGATTTGCATTTCCTTGCTGTTAAAGTACTTATGTGATTTTTTTTCTAGAAAATTCTTTTTGATGGGATATTATTGGTTAGGTTTCAGCCAATAAAAATGACCAGTTCTAGATGGCAAGACGGCCTGGCCTAGTGAACTCACAGCAATACAAGTACACGGGCACTATTTTCTCTTGGGGGGGAAGGGGGGGGGGGGGGTTTCTCGGTGCATTATTAGCTCCAGAAAGTTAGATTAATGGAAATAGCTCGTCGCGTAGAGATTCCGGATGTTGTCATTATTTATCTTTTTAGGCGCGTTGTGCATTATAGTTTCACAAAAGCGTGAAAAATGTGCGTGTAGGAGATGAAATACTGAAAGCATTGTTTAAAAAACAGTCTAACGGCGCCTCCTGGTGATTGCTACAAGGCACACGAAGAAGGACGTGAAAAGCTCTTTGATAAGATATTTAACTGGGAAATCAGCCACCCATCAGTGTAATTTTGTGTTTCTTAGGATTCTTAGAGTCCCCATATTGGGTCATCACCATAAACAGACGATCACTGAATACACTTTGTGCCCCTTTAATAGTAATGCGGCACTTCAATGTTGCGATATCTTAGACTTATAAAATAAGTACAACGTGAGCTACTTCATTACTTTTTCAATATAAAATTAAAGACTTAAAATAATTTAACAAGAACTTTGTACCACTTAAATTGGTCCATATTGTTTTTGCAATTTTTAGTTTTATTTGTATATCTACGGATCGCTCTTTGCAGCGTGCCACGACGTATGTGCGCCGGTATGTGAACGATAACACACTTAGTGGGCGTCATCAGGGTTTTCATAAGCTGTCGGTGTAAACCATACCAATTCAGTATAATATATTTGGATTCTGGTGGCATAATGAGGTATAATATATCAAAATCCTCTTTCGAACGTACTAAATATCTCGGGTCAATGGGAGAGTTTTTACGAAAATTACAAAAAAAATACTTCATAAGGTCCTAGTCTGAAATCTACCTTGTTATTTTGGGGTTAGAACCGACATTTTAATCATTCTTGAAGTGTAAACAACCGCACTTACGAACTTAGGAGGATTTAACTACTATCCACATAAGAAACGTAGGAGGTGCGCATATATTGTGCAGTTTAAATTTTAAAAACAACTTTCTTGCGAGAATTTTTTTCTTTTTTTTTTTTACCAAGTTGAGGTTACACTTGGCATTAATAAGGCCGCTGTATTCTAAAACAAAAAAAAAGTTTATGACTGGAAGAAAAGCACAATTTCACTACCAATCTTCGCTGTTTCCCTGTGACACTACGCACCTAGCTTGATAATTGCAGAGCGTGGAACGTTATGTTCACGCTTCTCGCTTTGTGATTGAGGGATCGGTGGCCGAGTGGGCTAGCGCACACCAGATCGGAGCGCGCGGAGCAAAAGCTCACGCTGCAAAACTCAGGGGTCCTGGGTCCAATCCCCGCCCCTACCCGTTTCGATCTGGATGAGCATTGTACTGGCGTGCGGGCATCTACCACTATTGCGTGGTGCACGTTAAAGACCGCAGGCTAGCTGTTGTACTGCACCGGCTAAATTTTTCATCTACTGCAAGTGACTCGATCGTCGCAATTTTGAAAGGGCTGACCAACTACAGGCTGTCTAAATATCCGCACAACCCCAATTATTTTTCGCTTTGTGATGGGTCCTTCGGGGTTCTTATCGGCTGATTCCTCAATTTAATTGTCTACGGATTGATAATAAGATGATTAGGACTCGCCAAGCATTACCCATGGGCGTACCAACCAGGGAAAGGGGGGGGGCAAGGGGAGCCCTTGCCCCCCCCCCCAGTTCGCAGAGTGTGTGGGGGGGGGGGGGAAGGCAAAATTTGTGCTTCCCCCCCCCCTCCCTCCCTCCCCCCCCCCCCCCCCCCCCGCCCCCCGTGAAACAGATGCCCCTGGGCAGGGCAAATACCGGCCAGCGGCGCCCGAGAGATACCAAGGGCCAGAGTGTCGAACCGGAACAGAACCGTTATTTTTAGCTGAACCGGAACTAAACCGGACCTGAACCGAACCGAAATCTTCGCCGCCATTTTGGAACTGAACCGGAACTGAACAGGAAAAAAATATAACGGTAACCGGATCAAAACGGTTCACGGTAATTTTTTCTTTTATTACAAAATGAGTGTTCGAGAAGTAAAAATTGCCAGCTGTATTTCTATGTAGCGATCAAATTATCATATACTGAATTGCAATGATAAAACAATCGTGGGTTTTCGTGGCAGTTTTATATTGGCACTACGATTTACCATGTCTCACGTGGTAACGTGACGTCATGGTGTAAAGATATGCTATCAAATGATGTCACGTCACGTGGCCTTGTGACGTAGTCGCGTGACTCACCGCGTCAAGTTGACTTAAATTGAGTACGCCACTATAGTCTGTTGCAACTCAACAAAATAGGGCGAGGGAAAGGAAGGCTGAGGAGAAGGAAGCAGGCGGAACGCGGGAGAGAGGAGGAGGTTTCCCCTCTCTTCTCCAGCGTTCCATCTGCTTCTTGTTGACAGCGTGACGTCACATGTCAGCATGACTGCTTACCGCGAGTCACGTGACAATTTGACGTACTCGATTGTCATGAGCACGAGTCGAGTGCTCGGGTTCTGGTCAATCAGCATCGCCATAACATTCGTGTTGTCTCGTGTTCAATCGAAGATGAGAATAGCCGAACACTAATACTGGCGGTATACAATTACCGTCAGATCACATCGCCGCTTGTTCTAATAGCGAGTTGAGGAAGGGAAAGCTATTTCTTTTCTTTATTTTTTCTATATCTGCCATTGAGCGGAGAGAAAAACTAATGGGTGTTTTTGCAAACTATCAACGTCAGAGATTAGCTCTAAGTGGTATTTACTAAACGTACGAAAATTGTTGCATGAACCATTTTACATGTACACATCATTGAGCCAGCCAAACATGTTTTCGTTGGTGCTGAACTGTCTTATAAAAGTTGTCCTCGAGAATAGAAGGATTGAAAGCACAAAATCTGGCTTAATAATATGAGGATAAATAAAACTACAAGTGTGTACGGCAGGGATACTTGAAAAGAAAGATTCCAGTGGCTTTAGAGGCAGCCGCTTAAACGATCGCAGGCTCGTTTAAACTTTGCAGTTTTGGGGTTCAAAATAACAGAAATAGAGGATTACTGTTAACAAATGACACAAATATAATTGTCGAATTGGCACCCCCAAGCGGAGGAGGGAGCCCCTCAGAAATAAAAAGTGTTCTCTGAAGGAGTGTCGTAAAACCAAAAAAAAAAAAGGGGGGGGGGGGGGAGTTAAAAACATACTGTGTTTAAAGGTTCGTCTGCTCCGCATCTTGGGCGCAGACCAGACAGCGTGATCCCGCAATGCTACTTCGTGTGCAAAATCACTCCTGCCAGAAAGGGCGTCTTCGTGGTGCCAGACGCTCGCGCTGTTCCTCACGACGACGCACCAAGAAAGAATCATTTTCGTTTCTGAATGCATGAGTTGCACTGAGCGCGAACCTTCTGCAGCGTCCATTGTGCACCACGGGATTTGATTTTCTCAGCAAAAAGAAATTTCTGACCGCAGGCACATAGTGCGATGATGTCACGTGCAAACCATGCTAAACAGTTCAATTTTTTGGTTAAATATGATGTTTTCAATACAATACTCGGTTTCACTTTAAGCGTGAGTGTAGCAGAAGCTAAAAGAGCGAGCACCGGGCTTTCAGCGTTGTTGCCAAGCACGCACGTTCCTGCAGTGCAAGCACTGGTCAGGACCACATGCTCGCGCTTGTAGCATCGGCTGCGACTGGACTTGAAGGGGCCCTGCAAAGCCTTTCTGGCCATTTCTTAATTTGCATCGCGTTCGCACTAACTAGTGAGTGTTACTCTAGCACCATATTAAACATAAAATAAAGAAAAACTCTGATGTATTTTGATCACGATAGGTGAAAGGAGTTTAGAGTTATGAGCACATTTTCTTTTGTTAATGACGTACTTGGTCTGAACAAATAGCGAACCGAAACGACAAGAGCGTGCAGCGACCAAGCGATCTTCCTAATCCTAGGAATTAACATTCAGTTACTAAGATGCGAACGTCCAACCAATTTACGGGTGTTCCAAGCAAAAATCTGAGTGAGTGTCACGTGCTTGAAGGGATCAGAATATTCAGCCAGCCCTTCCTCTAGAATTCTATGTCGTCGTTATCTGACGCTCTAGACCAACGTGTTCACTGAACGCTCGTGTATGACACTGATAGGCACGCCTTTTGAAGCAGCATTTGGTTTTCTTCGTCCCATTGCAATGTCCCTTTAAGCTGAAACGAAGTATTGCAAGAGGGGATGTCCAAATTGTAAAGTTGTGCAGTATATATAGCAGTCTCGCGATGATATGCGGCAGCCTAATAAAATGTTAGAGCGCCATGACTGATAAAGCACAGAGTTGTAAAATGAGGACCCAAAAGAAGTGCACGTAAAAATCGAATATAACTTTAACCCCCGGAAAATGTATCCTGCAAAGTTTCGAGCTCATGCAATCTGATGTCCAAATGTGATTTAAATTAGAAATATATTGTCTATTGTTCGTGATATTTCTGTGTCATTACGAACATCATTGCACGCACCTCTCTTGAAGAAATCCGGGCGATAACCAACCAAGTCCTGAACAGTTAGAAGTTCAAAGTTTCTAAACCGGTTCGGTATTTTCATCAGGAGAAACTATTTGCACGTGGAGAGCTGAAGCTTCTTTTCCGCCTTCGGTGTGTCGTTTGCTTACTTCACTTTTAATGAGAAAGCATCAGAAGTGAAGGAAAGTGTCCCATGGAGCGAACCGACGTCATCAGCATGGAAGCCGCACCAAATGGCGCCTTCTTTCGTCCCAATGTCGTGTGTAGCAGAAATATGGTGGATAGGCTCCCATTGGCTAGCGTGTGTATTCAAGGAACGAGGCTCCCATTGGCTCTCGGGCGGCGTAGTTCTAAAAAAACGCGGCACAGCGCACGCAGCAGCCCGGCCGCCATAACGAGGTGCGGCGGTGCGACCCTGGCCGCACGGCCCGCTTGGGCAAACTCCGAAGTGGTTGCACGGCCGAGCCCAGCGCGTTGAGGCCACTTTCCGATAGCGCGCGCTCGGCCCTCGGCCAACGAAACGTGGCCGTCCACGCCACTACGCCGCAGAGGAACGACAATCATGATTTCGTGCTTAGGTGTCCTTCAGAGGACACCTTGGCAAAAGAAGTGCTTAGGTGTCCTCTGAAGTTTTATTTCTTCAAGTGCCCTAGTCCGTTGACATACGCCGATGGTTAAGTGGCTGTCGATCTATTGAGTTCGACCTATTAAAACGTCGGGCTCCTAAAGTTTTAGGACTTGGTAGGTGGAGGTCTGTATTTTTCAAATTTTTGACCCAACCATACGGAGTTCTGTCAAACGTGTTTACGTATAAAACCCGCATTTTTATTCATTCATTTTTTGCAGTTAGGCGTCCTGTACATGACTATTTAGAATAATGCCATTTATTATCGCTCTTTCTGCACATTTCGTGTGTTTGCCTTCAGATATATAATGTGAGCACACAGTCGTTTTTGGCGTAGCCCGCGACCCGGCGTTTCACACTGCCGAACAGGGAACATAAAAACACGTTTCCGCAGACTCAACAAATGGCGTATTCTCGAGTATCACCCTCCCGTGTTGGTGTTAAGCGGTTATGTGAACTTCATACAGTCAAATGTATTGATGACAATAAAAAATATTTTATTGCTGCCTGAAGACTTGACAACATAAATAAAGGGCCGATCACCCTAAAGATATACATCATAAGTGAATGCACCTCAAAATTATCCGATATATGCTCTGAAAATTTTTTTCGGCGTATTTATCCTCAATTGGCACGTCTATAAGTGGTCTGGGAGAACTTTAAACAAATGTTTAATTTTGAAGCTGATTTAAATAAGAAAAAAATGCATATTCAGCTTCTCAGACATATAAAAGTCTGTTGCTCCTTTTGTGTGATAAACAAAATTGTTATGTGTCTGGGGGCTGGACGAAAACAAAGCACACAGTGGCGCGTGGAGGAACAATTACGATTGCGTACGCAGACCGCCAGAAAGTGATTAAGTAGCTGTAATGTCGAGCAGAGTTAGATATACTACTTTGTTTTATTTAACAAAAATATAAAAAATAGGAAGGGTGATGTTTATTTGCAAATTAAATAAACCGGCATCTTGAAAAAAAAGCGTCATGCTATGTCAAAAATGTTCACTTCGGTACGGGCTATTTTAGGCCAAATCCGATCTGAGTACGAAGGTCATTCCTTTCTGCATGATTATTCACCTGCATCATGGTGCTGAGTGTAAACAATATTGGTCAGAAAAGCAAGCGTTGTGATTGCCGCTCAGTGTTTCTATAAAAAGTAGACTGAAAGGGTGTGTCCTAAAATATTCCTCGCATTTTGAAAGAAAAAATGCTTTTAGCTCAGTTGCGTCGTCATCATATATATTGTAAAGCATATTTTGTAAACTAGATTTCAGGATATATATGGCGAGGACTTGCGCATTTTATGATTTCATGTACTGCAATTAAATCCTAGGTTCAAGAGCACAGCAGGATCCGACTTTTAATACTGCCACGCAAAGTTCTAGAATTAACGGGTATTTTAGGAAACCTGCCAAACTGATAAGCTTTTGATTCAGGTAAAATATTTGTGACTGAGTTAAAAAAATAGATGATGAGTCATATGTGTTAATTTAGCTTTCTTTTACTGTTTCATCGAAATTAAATAACGCAATTAATTTTTGTACCGGAAAATAAAAGCGGATTCTACGAATGATAAAAAGCTATATGATACTCGTTTCATTGTTGAAATAGTGCCTATTGTCAAAGAAACCCGGAGAATTTATTCTCAGTTTTGCGGTTCAAACGGGTTCGAACCGTTATTCTTTGCTCCCCGGAACTGAACCGGAGCTGAACCGAAAGCCGTGAATCCGAACTGGAACCGAACCGATAAAAATTTCAGTTCGACACCCTGCCAAGGGCACCGCCCCCCGGCCCTGGGGGGGGGGGGGGGGGGGGGGGGGGAGGAGAGGAAGAGTGTTCTGGTTTGCTTCACCCCCCCCCCTCCCCCTTAAGAACAGGTTGGTACGCCACTGGCCCTATTTTTCTTAAGCTGTCAGCGACCATAATGGAAAACGTGGGTCATGACCACCATAACAAATATATAGCAATTTGCAGAAAATCCAGCCGCTACATACAGTAAAAAAAAAAAAAAAGATATTGAATTGGTGTAAAAGATGGTCTGTTTGAATTTGGAAGTGTGCACTTACATTTTATCCCTGATCTTGCCTTGGCACTCATGTAAAATCATTTTTCTCGCTTCTTTGCTTACTTAACAGATTCACGGTCGCTGCTTGCGTTGGCACTTTGTTGTGATGACTTTGCTGTTGAACTTTTAGTCTCAAATATTTCCTTGTTGCTTTTGCATTTTGATATCTACTTAGTATATGGCTGATTCCCGACCAATACTTACGGTATATTTTAATATATTTATATATTTTTTATGATTCTTGCTCGGATGGAAGTTTTCTATGTTGAGCGTTACTTGTCGTTTTTGGTTTTCGCTACGGCTGCATGCGGCGTTTCTTTTTCTTAAAGGGATACTGAACCGAAATTTGAATTTCGCAAAATAAGGCTCTAGAAGCGTTGAACGGGACTCTACGTACTCCGAAACATTGCTCGTACATCGATATCTCAAACGGATGGCCGCACTTTTCGAAAAGAAGGGCGCGATCAAACGAGGCCTCTGACATCACTGTCCTCCGGCAGAATTTGAGAATGAGGGGGAGCGGCCTCGCTTCTCTCCTCCTCGCTTCGGTTCACCAGCTCGACACGGGACGTAGTGAGGAGGAGAGGGAATAAGAATCGTGACGTGCCTTGCCTTGTCGACCTCGTCGGCCGCGTTCAGTCGGGCGCTTCTTTTCTAAAAATATGGCGATCCGTTTGAGATATCGCTGTATGAGTGATGTTCTTGGGTTTTGCATCGTCCCGCCTATCTGTCCAGCCTTGTTTTGTGAGTTCGAAATTTCGGTTCAGTATCCCTTAAAGCGGGACAAATGTAGCGGATACTATTGTGTAACGACGCATAGTTCAATCCGAAAAGTGTTAATGATTGATAGGCCACAGCATGACACATCACGAGGTCTTGCAAGTTTAGTTTTTGTTTTATTTTTGTTGTTTCACGATTTTCTGCAGCAAAGGCTTTAGGGGGGGGGGGAGGCGTGGGGGAGGGGGGACGACTTGTACGCAAGGACTGCCCGTTTTCACACACAAGCACATATGTGCTGAAGTGAGACGGATTTGGAAAGTGTATTGTGGATGAAAACTAAAATAAACTACTCCATTCTATTCTATCGCAGTTTGACCATCCCCCACCCTTTCTAAGAAATATAAAGGTTTTGGGAAACAAGTACTGTTTTTAGGAATGGACATTCAATGTCCTGCGTTGGTCAGGCCGTCGAAGCATGATAATTTTCGGAGCTTTAAACAAAAGGAAGACATGAGGTTGTAGAATATCTTTCATTCTGTGAGGCTCGTTCCACAGAACGCACTAGAAACAGGAAGAAACATTAGTGATGATTCGATAAGCCCAGCGCGACCCCAATCTCGACAACCAAGGACCGAGAGAAGGAGCGGATGAGAGAACAAATTTCCGCGAAACAGGGCTTCCGGTATGCCCGTTCAGATTCTTCGAAAACTTTGTACGGCGCAGCGGCCTGTCCATGGCGTTCCGCTAGGATGCAAGGGTGCGTTCGCTGGAGCCCCTCCGCCTGGGATCGAATAAATTTGTCACGGGCGGTCGCACCGTGAATTCTATCAGGCTAACGACAAGATTTCCCGACCCAGTTTAAAAACTCGAGCGGTTCCAAAAACAGAGCGCGGACTTTGCATCGACGTACTTACGAACAATCGTAGCAACCACGTTTTGAATATGATCGCACTCGGACAAAGGAATACGAAGGAAAAAACATATCTTAAAATAAAAAATGCATAATAAAAAAAGTGTCTCCGGTCACCCAATAGGGGAGGGTTCGTCCATTTTACTTAGAAGCTTAACTTCCATCATGTAGCATTTGATATTTCGTTAATTTTGTGCATCGTTGTCTGTATTCATTGCGCACCAATCCATTGCGTCTGACGGTCTCTGTACTTTTTATCAGTGATTTGACTGGTAGCTTATTGATACTAATCAAAGTGTTTTGCGCTCCCTAGACGTATGCATTTGGTTGTCGTGCGTTATCACTGAATTAAAATTGGAGGGTTATTCCGCTTCCGCCTGTATGAAGATGTGTACCACCCGATTGGAAAATATTCTGTAAGCCTTTCACCTTATAACATTACGAGTGCTGCTGTAAAGACGTTCCTTACCCCAGAGCTCCGTGTAAGTTACAACAAAACAAAATACGAGGAAAGTATAAACGGACGGGAACGTTAAACAAAAAAATATATCTTTTGACAGAACTGTTTTCGTTACTCCTAATGATACCATCAATTAAGATTTACGAAAGTGACCAAAGAACATTTCAAGCCATTAAATGAAAAAAAAGGTGATCCTGAAATGATCGTTCAAGTTTCATGATTACGTTTATGCATTCACGCAGCAACATCCCCAAACGCTTCCCACGTGTTTTCCGACTTGCATTTTTTTTAATTACCAGCTTCTACATATTGCGCAGTTAACAGTGCACGCACCCACAACTTAATTAAATTTTTCCTATTTGCACTGCAGAAGAGGTATTTTTTAAATGATCCCATTCATAATAAAAGTACGCCGGTCAGTTCACAGAGCATATGGAAATGATTTCTATTGAACCTTTATAGTTTCGATGAAAATATATGTTCACGTATTTAACGTACTTTATTTTCCAGTTCACCGTTTCGGCCTAATCAATCCGTCGCCAATTTTCACAGCCACTACATGGCATCCGAATTCGGGGCACCACCTTCAAATAACAACATTAACATCTGGCCTTAAAATTATTGTCGTTTTCAATTTTTATAATTATATTTTTACGTTCAAATGCAGAGGGTGTGGCTTATTGTGACCACGCTACATTCTTAGTGATCCGTTCTTCGGAGTAAGTACAGGCGTAGGCTGCGAACTCATCGAACGCGGGGCCGATAATAAGGGTCTGGGGGGCAATATGACGTCATGGTTAGTGGATTGCCTAAATTATATATATATATATATATATAGGTGGGTGATTTCATCTTAAATCATGAGGGGGGAAAAAGGTAGAATTTTAATTTCGCTGAAATATGTATATATATATACATATATATATTATGGTACCGTCTCTCAAAACACAGTTGCCACAAACCGCAAGTTTGTCGGATTGTTTCTTCTCGACTTTTCAATACTTAAAAGACGCCGCTGCGGAAAGCAATGTTTTTCACATTCGTCCTGGGTCGTATGTTTCCGTCAATCTTCCGCCTTAAAGTTTTAGTCTGCATTATATTAACATTTTTCTAACAACTATGGGAGCACGGTTAAAAGACTAATGAAAAAAAATAATTTTAGACGTTTTGTTTTTTTATCGTAAAAATGTAAAAAATGCCCCTTCGGTGAATTGTTGGTGAAATTTGACAATTAGATAGTTACGTTGTGATCCACTTGGTTTACATCGACATTTTTTATGTCGATGGACGCCAAAAACACGCTCTTTTTACGTATTATAAGAAGCTGTTTACATATTATAAGAAGCTGTTTACATATTATAAGAAGACTGTGTGAAATTCTCTTTGCGGTACGTTGACGTCAAACTTATGTAAAAAAAAAAAATTAAAAAACGTCAAAGTTAAAACAAATTTTCTGAAAACAATTTCTGTTAAACTTGACTAATGAGTTTTTTTAATTTTTTTTTTACTGTAGAACAAGTCAAGACAGTGTGCATTTTGTTCGTGCGATCTATATTTAAGCCCCGATATTATAAGAAAACGTGTTCGTTTTGCAAGACCTAAGTAAGACATACCAACCTGCGTGTTCTTTGAATTCTGGAAAAGGTTTTGTTACATTTTTGTCTGCGTTTTAAAGTCACACACAAACGCAGTCTTGTGGTATTGAATAATTACTTTTATTTTGGTAAGAGGGGGGAGCCACGAGCAACATATCTAATCAAATCAGTAGGCCTAGTAGACTTTAAATATCAAAGGGGCACAGACTTTTTTTATTTATAAAACACTCAGTGCAAATTAGCATGACTAGTTATTATCTATCATGTTACTAAGACATAGAAAGTCACCACACGATTGATATGGTATATGCAATTCTTTCTGAAACCAACCCCTTGGGTTTGTTCTCCGCACATCGCACAGGTCACTAGCTGTTGACCGGCACGGTCTTTTACTTCAGAAATACACCGAAGTGAGGACACAGAAACGGTCCACAACAAGTGTCAATTAGTTCCGGGCTTTTGGCAGTGTCTATATGAACTACTACTTCCACAGTTGCACTGTTGAGCCTGCGGGCACGCACTCACTGATGATTCGGAGCCATTCGGAATGTAAAGCAGTACGTGTTATCATTTTATTCCATAGTCCTAGCACATATGCTCGGTTACTCTGGTGTTTCACAAACATTTTCTAAGACGACGGTGATGCTGTCTTCCTTCTTCCACTTCCTCCACACGGGTGAGGATCGTATTCCTCTTAGGATACTTATCTTTTCCCACTCTTTTTCTTTTATTCCCGGAAACGGGTGATCTCCTCTTGGCATATCCAGAATAGAATGATTCCTTTGATTTCCTGGCTGACCACTTCAACGAAGATTTTGCGAGTTTTAGTAGAATTCAACTTTGTAGTTGACATATTATGAATTGATGCGTGATGCTCAAGCACGCCGCCCACTGCGCCGCACGCACTTTTTCAGTGCCCTGAGGCTGTGAATTTCATTTGGTGGCAACATATATCAAGTTTAGGAAATAAATAAAAAAAGAGTTTTTGAGAAAATTGATTTTAAGTATGACAGCTTTTGGTTTTTGCATAATATTCACGTCAACGCACTGCAAAGGAAATTTTAAACAGCTAAATGATTTTATACATAGAGATCGTGTTTGGCCTCTTCATTCACATAAAAAAAACTGTCGATGTAATTCCAGTGGATTAGGAGTATCTGATTCTCAATATTCAACAATTAACGAAGGAGGGGGGCGTTTTTGACATTTTTAGGGAAAATGAGCAAAACACCTAAATTATTTAATTGCTTTAGAGCCTCTCAACTGTACCCACAGAGTGGTAAAAAAAAGTTAATATAATGTAGGCTGAAAATACACGGTTGAAGATTGAGTGAAACGTACAACCCACGACGAATGTAAAAATGCAGCTTTCTGTTGCGGCCGTCTTTAAGCTTCAGAAGCCGAGAACAAAACATCCGGCGAACTTGCGGTTGGTGGCGACTGTGTTTTTAGAGATAATGCCATAACATATATCTTTCAGCGAAGTTAAGAATGCTACCGTTTTTGCCTGCATGAGTTGAGAGAATCACCCATATATATAGAGAGAGAGATATAGACCCAGGTAGCACGCCAGAGGAATGCCCAACTTGGGCAAAGGTCTGGCAAACATAAGGGCCCAACTTTGGCGCAGTTCGGTTTTTGCACCATGGCATTCATCAGTGCCAAAGTACGGTGCCTAACTATAGCCTAAGTTGGGCGATCCTATGGCATGCCAAAGTTTGGCTCTTCTCCGGTACGCCAGAGGAGTGCCAAAGTTGGTGCCATACTTGAGCCATAACTGCCATAGTAAATCCTAATCTGGGAATTCGGGGCATGCCAAGGTTTGGCATTTCTCTGGTCTGCCAGAGGAGCGCCAAAGTTGGTGCCATACTTCAGCCATAACTGCCAGAGCAACGCCTAATTTCGGTATTTGGGACGTGCCAAGGTTTGGCGTTTCTCTGGTCCGCCAGAGGAGCGCCAAAGTTGGTGCCATACTTCAGCCATAGCTGCCAGAGCAACGCCTAATTTCGGTATTTGGGACGTGCCAAAGTGGCTTTTCTCGGGTCCGCCACAGGATTGCCGAAGTAGTGCAATACTAGAGCTATAACTGCCACAGCAATGCCCAATTTGGGTATTTTGGACATGCCAAAGTTTGGCGTTGCTCTGGTCCGCCAGAGGAGCGCTAAAGTTGGTGCCAGATTTGAGCCATAACTGCCATAATAAAACCTAAACTGGGAATTCGGGGCATGCCAAGGTTTGGCGCTTCTCTGGTCCGCCAGAGGAGCGCCAAAGTTGGTGCCATACTTCAGCCATAACTGCCAGAGCAACGCCTAATTTCGGTATTTGGGACGTGCCAAGGTTTGGCGTTTCTCTGGTCCGCCAGAGGAGCGCCAAAGTTGGTGCCATACTTCAGCCATAGCTGCCAGAGCAACGCCTCATTTCGGTATTTGGGACGTGCTAAGGTTTGGCGTTTCTCTGGTCCGCCAGAGGAGCGCCAAAGTTGATGCAATAATTCAGCCATAACTGCCAGAGCAACGCCTAATTTGGGTATTTCGGACACGCCAAAATTTGGCGTTTCTCTGATACGCCACAGGACTGCCGAAGTGTGCCATACTTGAGCCATAACTACCAAAGCAACGCCTAATTTCGGTATTTCAGCCTCGCCGAGTTTGTCTTTTCTCTGGTCCGCCACAGTTGTGCCAAAGGAAGTGCCAGACTTGAGCCATAACTGCCGCAGTAAATGTTAATTTGTCGATTCGGGGCATGCCGAAGTTTGGCTCTTTTCTGGCTACCCACTGAAGTGCCAAATAAGTGCCAAAAGTGGCAAAGAAAGCCGAGAGGCCAGCGCAAGTTTCGAATATCTCTGGTGTGTCACAGAAGTGCTCTTTTACGCGTCCCAGGAGAGAAATAAAATAAATAAGCGTTGGAAGCACGATAGTAAGATGTCATCACCTCCGTTCCCAAGCAGCACGGCAATACTTTGCAGTATCGTGCCAGTGCCGGCCGAAAGTCGGTTACAATATCGCTCAACTGTCCAGTTTTGCACCACCGTTTGATACCCGGCAGGTATTGCCGTACAGCTGTTTCGGCCCGGCCTAGCGTTCGCGTAATATTGTGCGAAAAATCTACGATGCGTCTGCTTCGTATTGGCCGAACGTTGTGCAAGTATGTGTACGTTACATGTCATTTCTTGCATATCCAATCACTTATACGGACAAACAAATTTTTTCGATCGCTCCCAGAAGTTTATTAAACAACTATCATTACACACAGTGTATTCTCAACATATTTACAAAGGTCACACTTCTCTGTAAAACGAAAAGCAAATTATAAAATACAATTAACACTGTCCTCATGCCAAGCAAAACTCATCACACGTAAAACCGCGGAGAATGAAAGGAAAGCAGGGCGACTATCAGAACCATGCTTGCAGTGCACTTACTAATAAAAGAGCGACATCATGTAATCCTTGATAGATGCATAATCCAACTCAGGCACCCCACAAACACATTCGAGGAAGAAGGTTGCGCACATTCAACTGACGTGTCGTCGTCGGCGAAGAGCAGTTTTTGTCGAAGCGTGTCCAACAAACACATCACAAGTATTCCACGAACTCCGGTGCAAAAAATGACTGTTACCGAAAAATTGGCATGGACGTATTCCGACCGTTTACGACGAAAAAACACGGCCGCGTCTGCAACGCACGAAAGCAACAGAACACTGAAGAGCCCAGTTCGAAAACCGGACCTACGTGGCCTGCTTATTTCTATAACTAGGCAAACGGCGCAAACGACAGCCCCAGAGATCCCATCAGCGTGACAGAAAAAGTCACGTGACAAATTTTCGTCCAAACTTTTTTGTCCTACGCGTCCTATGTAGAGAGGTCACGCTGAGTAACGCGTTTCGCTTCATCCTTTTGATTTGCTTAAAGCGGCTGTCGCGCTCGCTGACAGCCACACGAAGACGTAAAAGCAGGTGGGGAGGATTTGCAAAAGGCGAGGTCGAAGGGGCATCAACAACGCATAAAAGGAAAGGCCGCTTCTGCCGGTGACCTTGTCGCCTTGCCTAGTCTGTCAGCGTGCGGCTTCCATTAAAGGGGTCATGAAACGCTTTTCCAACTTTTTCCTGTTTCGCTTTCCTCCTGAACTCATAAATCGCGCATTCCACCAAACAGTTCAAGAAGACGAAAAGGGGGAGTCCCCTCTTGCTCGCACTCCCGTTTGTGTAATCCCGGACACATCCATTCTCCCCCTAGAAGATTAGCCCGTCGCTCAAAATTCAGACAAAAGTCGCTTTCCCCACCCCGTTCATTCCGAAGCTGACAGTGCTGTTGAAGCTACGTGCTCGTTGGGCCAGCCACACTTGCCACGTGAGCGTGGCAAATGTGGCTGCAGAGAATGAAGTCAGGTGATGAAAGGGAGGCGGCTGATTGGTCCGGCAAGCGTGTTGCTTCCACCAGAATGTCAGCTTAGGGGTGAAGGGAATAAGTGAGGTCCGGTTGCGTGTGAGGTCAGTTTGGACCCGATAACGCGCTTTTGGGACCTCGGTTGTATCACAGTGAAAAGGCAGAGAGGTTGCGAAGGGGAGGAGGTACGAAATAGTCCGCTCTGTTTTCAAATTTTCGCACTGAAAGTCAGGCTTTTGACTTTCTACCTTTTTCTTTTGGTCCACTGAACGATGTGCTATTAGTAAAATCCCAATCTAAAATGATTTATCCCAACTCAAAAATCGTTTCATGGGCCCTTTAAGGGCCTAAGAAAGATAATCTCCTTTCTTGAGAGCGAAATGGACGGGGTGGTTATGTTTTCCGGGCTTGTCGCCATCCGATAGGCCTCAATTATTTCTGTCCCCATTTGCTCGCAGTGGCCTCCCATGGCTGTCGTGCCGGTGAAATTAGGAGCGCAAAAATACTCCACAAGCCGGGCGAAGACGTGATAAATGTAATAACAAAAACGGCTTGACATCACAAAAATAACAATTTAATTAAACGTTTCGCCTCCCATGCGGGAGGCATCTTCAGTAGAGCGCAGAGCGAGTGAGAGTCGCACAAAAAAGTTCGGTTATTTAGGCATAAAGTTTGTGTACACGTCCGGCAGGGGGCCACGGTTCTTGTTTACCAGCGATGAATCACTTCCGCGTTTGTCGTTCTGGATGAACCAAGATTCCAGCAGCTTCCTCGGTTCCCACCTTTTATCCCCCTCCAAGGTGGATGCCTTGTCAATGTCAAATTGGTGTCCTGACGTCCATGCGTGGTCGACGAGTTCGGACATGAAGCGGGTGGCGGTCCCGTGCGTGTTCTTTTAGTCTTGTTTTTCTTTTTCGTCTCGTCGCTCCAATGTAGGAAGCGTCACATTCCTTGCACTGTACCTGGTAAATCACGACCCTTTCTGCCTCTGGCAGGGTCGGATCTTTTGGCTTGGAGATAACATTGGCGATTGTTCTGTAGGGTTTGTATACAGTTCGTACCCCCAACGGCCCAAAGCCGCGTCCCAATGCCTCCGAAACCCTTAACGTAACGTGTTCGTTCGGCTCAATCCAGGCGCCGATGGGACATTTGTTTGTTGGTCAACAAGAACGCATTGGTCTTAATGAGTTGAAGTCAGACAGCTCCATCATGATTTTAAAGGCCGACAAAGGAAAAAGAACCGTTGTGCTTGATAGGGATGACTACATGAAGAAGATGTATGGAGTTATAAACGACAGTCACTATTTCGTGAGGCTATCAAGAGATCCCGCCGCTAAGTCCGAAAGAGAGTTAGTTGACCACCTTCGAGAGCTGAAAAAGAAAGGACGCATCAGTGACGACCTATACCGTCGTCTCTTCTCCTTTGACGCCGCGACACCCAAGATGTATGAACTCCCCAAAATTCACAAACCGGGTTGCCCCCTACGCCCGATTGTATCTTTTATTAGTTCATCCACTTACAGCCTTTCCAAATATCTGGTTATGATTCTGAGCCCTCTTACAAGAAAAAATGAGTTTAGCCTCCGGAATTCCCATGACTTTGTTGAACTTATACGCGCTCAGACCCTGCTACCGCACGAGGCTATGGTATCCTTTGATGTGATTTCATTATTTACGAATGTCCCCAACGCCCTGGCGGTTGATGTCGCCCGTGACCGGTTGTTGGCAGACCAGTCGTTGTCCACTCGCACAACCCTCCTTGTTGAAGACGTTATACTCCTTTTGCGTTTTTGTCTCAAGCAGTGTAATCTTAGTTTTAATGGGGACATATATCATCAGGTCAGCGGATGCCCTATGGGGAGTTCAGTTTCCGTCACCGTCTCGAATCTCGTCATGGAATATGTTGAGGAAAGGTAATGTCTGGCATTGATTTCCCCGTGAAGTTCTACCGTCGTTATGTCGATGACACTTTTGTAATGGTTAACAGAGAGAACGTAACTGATTTTCACCGCAATTTGAATAGTGTCCACCCCTCAATTCAGTTCACCTGCGAACATGAAACCGATAGTACCTTGCCGTGTTTAGATGTACGTGTCCATAGAACTAGTGAACCCTTTTTTAAGATGGAGACATCCGTATATCGTAAACCATGTGACAGACAAAACTTTCTTGACTACAACTCTCATCACCCTACTCAACACAAAAGCTCAGTTGTAAGATCGTTACTTCATCGTTCAGAAACTGTCCCATCTAAGTCAACACTTAGCATTCAAGAACTTAGCCATGTGCGGGAGGCTTTGAAAAAACGTAACTACCCCGACTGGTTTGTCAATCGCGTTAAGAAACAAATGTCCCATCGGCGCCCGGATCGAGCCGAACGAACACGTGACGTCGTGTGCATCCCGGAGGCATTGGGACGCGCCCTTAGGCCGTTGGGGGTACGAAAGAACAATTGTCAATGTTATCTCCATGCCAAAAGACCCGACCCCGCCAGAAGCAGAAAGGGGCGTGATCTACCAGGTGCACTGCAAGGAATGTGACGCTTCCTATATACACCAACTCATGTTTACAAACAAACCGGAGCGCCCGGAGCGCCCCTAGCGGACGCCACCGGCGCCGCGCATGCGCGATGGGGGTGTGGGCAAGAATCTCGCCGTCGCCCATAAACAAACCATTGAAATGCCATGTTGTTGGCGTCGGTGTGAGTCCCCCTGCCCTTTTTCGTGTTCAAATTGTTGGTTCTACGTCTTCCTGGCGATGTCTAACTATCTTGAGCGGCGTCAGCGAAATTACCGAGGCTCGTTACACCGTAAAACTTCGCGTGAATAATGTGACATGTGGCGATTCATTCCGCGTGGACGCCGCAGATTGTACGCTAAAGCCTGATTCGCACGATGAGATTTTGCTCGGAATTTTTAGTCGCGACGCCGCTCGGGCTGCAAAAGTGTGAACCGTAGCTGAGATGGTCGACGACGATACTGAAAATCGCAAGCAGAATCGGACCAACTGAATTAGGCATAACAAGTCGGTGTTGGTCACTGGTAACAATGACCAACATCTCCTTGTATCTTCTGTTTACATCGAGCCTGCTAACCAACCTTCAAATTTAAGTCTTTTGAGGCCTGCACTCACTTCTTATCGCAAGTACCGGGCCAACATTTGGTCTACGGACCGGCGTCGTCTAAGAGAGCAGACGACAAGCAGAAACGTTTGAAAGAGCAGACGACAATTCGAACGATCAGGCGGCCGTTTGAACTTGAAGACGCACTGAACCTAGACAGGTGGTCCGCACAACTTGAGTTTTCTGGCGTTCATGTTGGAACAAAAGAAATAAATCTGATGACCACAAGTATCCGTGAATTCAGCCCAAAGTGCTTCCCGCCCAAGCAATCGTTGTCCGGTGGCGTCTGTTTTTTTCTTTTCACGGCACATATCCATAATCTCGGACAAACGGAGCACGTGAAAACTGACCTTCAAACCTTTCTCGACACTTTTGGTACGGCCCCAGTCGCGGCGTTTTGACGAGAAGGCAGGTTTTTGTCTGGTTCCTTTCAAAACAACACAGGAATACATGTCTCGCATGGGGACTTCTGCCCACAGCCCCAGACCGGAAGTGCGACCGACGCGCCACCACCGTGCCGTGACGTCACAGAGATGAGTTCGTGTATTGGAGAGACGGGACGAAAAAGAATAACAAGACTAAAAGAACACGCACGGGATGTCGCCAATTCCACGAACGCCACCCGCTTCAAGTCCGAACTCGTCGACCACGCATGGACGTGAGGACACCAATTTGACTTTGTCAAGGCATCGACCTTGGCGAGAGATATAAGGTGGGGACCGAGGAAGCTGCTGGAATCTTGGTTCATCCAGAATGACAAATGCGGAAGCGATTCATCGCTGGTAAACAAGAACCGTGGCCCCCTGCCGGACGTGTACACAAACTTTATGCCTAAATAGCCGAACTTTTTTGTGCGACTCTCACTCGCTCTGTGCTCTACTGAAGATGCCTCCCGCATTGGAGGCGCAACGTTTAATTAAATTGTTATTTTTGTTATGTCAAGCCATTTTTGTTATTACATAAATTAGGAGCGCAACCGGGACATTTTCTCCCGTGAATGACTATCGGGTGCTTTGACTCCGAAGCAGCTCTTTCGGCGTCCATTTGATGTTCTCGGAGTCGGTCGTTGAGGCATCGCCCCGTTTGCCCGATGTACCTGGTCCCGCAGGACAGGGGGATCGCGTACACTTCCTTCGGTTCCTCTCCTTCCGCCAAGATTTCTCTTTCCGGTACTCCCACGGAGCGGGCGGGTTTTGAGGTTGAAGCCGAAAATAAAGTTCGCTCTTTCCACTTTTTTTTGCGTTTCCTCCTCTCCTGCCCTCCTTTCCTCACTTCACCGCCCTCCCCCGAGGGGCCAACACGGAGAATGGATTAGGAGACGCCTCCGTTAATCCGGCATAACCCGCCGTAGAGGGGGCGTGCTGCTTGACTAAAAATTATCTCGCTGCACAAAAAAAATAAAAAAAATAAATAAATAAATAAATAAAAAAAAAAATAAAAAAACGTCGCGGGCAGCGATTTAATGCGCTTTGCCGGATGCGTAATGCTTCGTCCGCCTTGAACAAGCTGGTATGCATTGGACTAACATTTTTCGAAGCGCGGCAGGTTTAGTGTAGGTGCTATCATAATGGTCCTGCAAGACTTCCCTGTCCGCCACAAGCTAGCCAATAATTCAAGGACATAACGACGGCAGCGTATTCAAACAGTGTAAAATAAAACGTATATAATATTTATAAGAACACCATCGTCTTCACTGCTTGGCTTTCAAACTTTTAGCGCCGCAAATAATCGTAATCAAAATATTTTTATAATTGAAGACCCCTCGTCGTGCATCGAACCCGAAATTACGCTTATGTGAAACATGATTCGGCGCGGGAGCAACTCGAGTCACCGTAATTTTTTTTTTTACGTGGATTTTGTTTTTTAATCTTACTGAGGTACCACTGGCAGAACACGAATCGCATACTTGGAAGGATCTGAAAACTCATATAGCTGGTTGAGTGAATGCAATACTATCGCATTCGTTGAAGCTCGATTTGTTGATTCGAACTTCAACAAATCACACGCACCCATTCTCCCTATTTCTGTTTACCCAGTCATAGTCGTTCCCTCACGATGCAATACGAGTACAAGTAACGGCAGTTTATGCAATGTTGACGATACACAGCCGTGATCGCACGGTTTTTAGAAGCGCTATAGAACGAGCACAAGCGTCGAATTTCGGTACTCTGATTGATTTCTGTCTTCCCGCCGTGACACCACACGAGAAAAGCGATTTCGTTCTGTCTGTGAAACTAGGAACAAAGAAATCAAGATATAATCCCGTAATAAAACAACGCGAAATGGATCTCTGCAGCCAATACCCAACCGTTCGCGAGGTGACTGGGCAAAAGCATATATTACCTCCGTGCCTTTACCCTCTGCGCACCGCCAGAGAGAGTCATAGAAACTCCTTTGCGCTATTATCAACACGATTGCGTTTGCAAGCCGGTAGTTTGACTCGGCTGGGATTCGTCCCTTCTGACTTTCATAGCTCTCTATGAAACCAGAAAGCCAGAAAGGTAGATACTTTTCTCCATTGGGTTGGTTTGCCCGGGGCCTCCAGTTATTTACGGCCAAATTCACACTAGAGGCGCTTCAGCAATGTTCACTCTGGTCGACACACGTGCTCCTTAAAGATGCCTGTCGTCAACTCTTTCCCAAAAGATACTTGAAGAGCCAATCTTAGAGGCCGACGGATAACGAGGCCTTAGACCTCAAAGAAATTATAACAGAAATTTGGCGTCGTCATTCCCAAACTGGTTGCCGGACGAAATCCAGGGTTGGTAATAGTAACATAAGATACGTACGGCAGAATTCCCTGCCATAAATAAAATGATTTGGCTAACGCCAATGTAACGCGAAATAGGTGCAAAGAGTTTTGCGATAGGAAGCGTAAACCGAAAAAAAGGAAAAAAAAAGAAAGAAAGAAAGAAAGAAAGAAAGACTGAAGAAAAGGAGAAATTAGAAAAAAAATCTCTGGTGACTTGGCCAAAAAAAATTCTGTTCATGTGATTTTTCTTGCCACGTGACCAAACAAAAAAAAAAAAAAAAAAAAAAAAAACATAACACGAGAAAAAAAACCATCCCCTGCCCGGTTTCGAAGCTAGGCCCTCTTGATCGTGAAACTAGCGCGCTATCCGTTGCGCCAACATAACTTTTTTTTTAATTTCTTTATTGCAGTCAACATAACTTTTTTTTTTCTTTCTTTATTGCAAGTTGCGCCAACATAACTTTGCCAGTAATGCTCACGCATTCCCACATCATAGGCGAAAGCTTAGGTGCCTTCGCAGTTTTTCATGCATGTGTTATTTTTATTTGTGGCAAGGGTTCACGTCCAGAATGCTTTTAGAGTTTTCGACCAAAACGAGTTTTCTTCATCCGAGTCACCTTCTAGAACCAGTAGACCGCACTGGGTCGTCCGGCTAATCAAGCAGCTATTTTCAAATTCTCTGGCGTGCCTGTCCTCGGATCCGAGGTCGCCGTTTGACAAGCTTAACTTTCTTCCACCTGGTAGCCGGAACCACCACGGCCAGCTTTGTTCCGTCCCCACTCCCTCTCGAGAGGATGGCCTCGCCCCGAGGCTAATCCCATTCTCTAAATCTCCTTCCATCCAACGCTTGACCTTTCCCTCCCCGTCCCCCAGCTTCGGGAGAGAAGGTTCTTCTCTGCAGAACGTCTCGTTTGTACAGCGGCTTTAAAGTTCAGAGATTGTCCTGTCTTTATCGTCCCTTTTGTGTCTCCACTTTTTAATGTTTAAAAAGTATCAACACGCTAAAATAGGACAATTTCCGGGATTTCATTTTCATCCCCCAAGTGTGATGCGGGAACCGCGCCATAGAGCCACGGTCGTTTCCGCACTTTGTTATCGCTAGGATTTGACAGTGCTCAATCACAATGCAAGACACGCACAGAGCCAGGCTAGCTTTTGCAATGCGCCGCATAAAGGAATGTCCAAACAGGACACGACTCCGACAAATCGTGAAAATTGAAGCGGGCTTGAAGCGGGCGCGTCCGCTTCAATTTTCACGATTTGTAGGAGTCGTGCGTTTTGTAGTGTCCAGTTTGGACACCCCTTAATAATGATATATCTTGTTGAGACGTGCGCACATCCGTCTTCCGCAGTGTTAGCTCAATGGCAGCACTTTCTGTAAAGGCGGATTCACACCGGGGATAGCAGTCGCGCGATCCAGCTAAATCGCATCGCAAAAAAAAAAAAAAGAAAAAAAAAGTAATTAGTTGGTCAATTTGGCGTGCGCGATGAGCGAGTCCAATGCCTTCGTTGGCGAGTCGCGTCTCAAAAACTCTCGCTCCGAACGCCGTTGGTTGGCTCGGCCTCTCCGCGACTAGAGTGCATCGCAAAACGTCGGGTCAGCAAGCGACTGCTCAAAACCCGTCACTTTTTGCCCGCGATGGTCGCTTTTGCGATGAAAGTTATGGCGCGACTAGATCGCATCGCCGGTGTGAACGCGCCATAATGTCGAACCAGTCTCACGGCGCGTCCCGATATTGGCTTGTGTACCTACGCGCGAGTAAAACATCTGGCACAATTTGCGTTTGCAAAGCCTGCTCCAGCCGCGTCAAAACATTCAGCCAAGCTTTGGACTGCAGAAATCAAGAGACAACCAAAATAAGATAAAGTTGCCAGCCGAATAAAACTTGATATCTATTTAATTAAGATGAAGACCACCCGCGTACATCAAATACCTCATCAGCCGAACTCCAAGGCAGTAAGCCTAGTTCTGGCACTTGTTTGGCACCTTTGGCCCGTCGCTGCCAGATCACAGCCAAACTATCGGGAAGCGAAGCCTAACTTGGGCACTCGCTCGGCGACTTTGGCCCAAAGATGCCAGATCTCAACCGAACTACAAGGTAGTAAGCCTAACTCTGGCACATTTGTGGCGATTTTGGCCCGAATGTGCTAGGTGACCCAGGTAGCACGCCAGAGGAATGCCCAACTTGGGCAAAGGTCTGGCAAACATAAGGGCCCAACTTTGGCGCAGTTCGGTTTTTGCACCATGGCATTCATCAGTGCCAAAGTACGGTGCCTAACTATAGCCTAAGTTGGGCGATCCTATGGCATGCCAAAGTTTGGCTCTTCTCCGGTACGCCAGAGGAGTGCCAAAGTTGGTGCCATACTTGAGCCATAACTGCCATAGTAAATCCTAATCTGGGAATTCGGGGCATGCCAAGGTTTGGCATTTCTCTGGTCTGCCAGAGGAGCGCCAAAGTTGGTGCCATACTTCAGCCATAACTGCCAGAGCAACGCCTAATTTCGGTATTTGGGACGTGCCAAGGTTTGGCGTTTCTCTGGTCCGCCAGAGGAGCGCCAAAGTTGGTGCCATACTTCAGCCATAGCTGCCAGAGCAACGCCTAATTTCGGTATTTGGGACGTGCCAAAGTGGCTTTTCTCGGGTCCGCCACAGGATTGCCGAAGTAGTGCAATACTAGAGCTATAACTGCCACAGCAATGCCCAATTTGGGTATTTTGGACATGCCAAAGTTTGGCGTTGCTCTGGTCCGCCAGAGGAGCGCTAAAGTTGGTGCCAGATTTGAGCCATAACTGCCATAATAAAACCTAAACTGGGAATTCGGGGCATGCCAAGGTTTGGCGCTTCTCTGGTCCGCCAGAGGAGCGCCAAAGTTGGTGCCATACTTCAGCCATAACTGCCAGAGCAACGCCTAATTTCGGTATTTGGGACGTGCCAAGGTTTGGCGTTTCTCTGGTCCGCCAGAGGAGCGCCAAAGTTGGTGCCATACTTCAGCCATAGCTGCCAGAGCAACGCCTCATTTCGGTATTTGGGACGTGCTAAGGTTTGGCGTTTCTCTGGTCCGCCAGAGGAGCGCCAAAGTTGATGCAATAATTCAGCCATAACTGCCAGAGCAACGCCTAATTTGGGTATTTCGGACACGCCAAAATTTGGCGTTTCTCTGATACGCCACAGGACTGCCGAAGTGTGCCATACTTGAGCCATAACTACCAAAGCAACGCCTAATTTCGGTATTTCAGCCTCGCCGAGTTTGTCTTTTCTCTGGTCCGCCACAGTTGTGCCAAAGGAAGTGCCAGACTTGAGCCATAACTGCCGCAGTAAATGTTAATTTGTCGATTCGGGGCATGCCGAAGTTTGGCTCTTTTCTGGCTACCCACTGAAGTGCCAAATAAGTGCCAAAAGTGGCAAAGAAAGCCGAGAGGCCAGCGCAAGTTTCGAATATCTCTGGTGTGTCACAGAAGTGCTCTTTTACGCGTCCCAGGAGAGAAATAAAATAAATAAGCGTTGGAAGCACGATAGTAAGATGTCATCACCTCCGTTCCCAAGCAGCACGGCAATACTTTGCAGTATCGTGCCAGTGCCGGCCGAAAGTCGGTTACAATATCGCTCAACTGTCCAGTTTTGCACCACCGTTTGATACCCGGCAGGTATTGCCGTACAGCTGTTTCGGCCCGGCCTAGCGTTCGCGTAATATTGTGCGAAAAATCTACGATGCGTCTGCTTCGTATTGGCCGAACGTTGTGCAAGTATGTGTACGTTACATGTCATTTCTTGCATATCCAATCACTTATACGGACAAACAAATTTTTTCGATCGCTCCCAGAAGTTTATTAAACAACTATCATTACACACAGTGTATTCTCAACATATTTACAAAGGTCACACTTCTCTGTAAAACGAAAAGCAAATTATAAAATACAATTAACACTGTCCTCATGCCAAGCAAAACTCATCACACGTAAAACCGCGGAGAATGAAAGGAAAGCAGGGCGACTATCAGAACCATGCTTGCAGTGCACTTACTAATAAAAGAGCGACATCATGTAATCCTTGATAGATGCATAATCCAACTCAGGCACCCCACAAACACATTCGAGGAAGAAGGTTGCGCACATTCAACTGACGTGTCGTCGTCGGCGAAGAGCAGTTTTTGTCGAAGCGTGTCCAACAAACACATCACAAGTATTCCACGAACTCCGGTGCAAAAAATGACTGTTACCGAAAAATTGGCATGGACGTATTCCGACCGTTTACGACGAAAAAACACGGCCGCGTCTGCAACGCACGAAAGCAACAGAACACTGAAGAGCCCAGTTCGAAAACCGGACCTACGTGGCCTGCTTATTTCTATAACTAGGCAAACGGCGCAAACGACAGCCCCAGAGATCCCATCAGCGTGACAGAAAAAGTCACGTGACAAATTTTCGTCCAAACTTTTTTGTCCTACGCGTCCTATGTAGAGAGGTCACGCTGAGTAACGCGTTTCGCTTCATCCTTTTGATTTGCTTAAAGCGGCTGTCGCGCTCGCTGACAGCCACACGAAGACGTAAAAGCAGGTGGGGAGGATTTGCAAAAGGCGAGGTCGAAGGGGCATCAACAACGCATAAAAGGAAAGGCCGCTTCTGCCGGTGACCTTGTCGCCTTGCCTAGTCTGTCAGCGTGCGGCTTCCATTAAAGGGGTCATGAAACGCTTTTCCAACTTTTTCCTGTTTCGCTTTCCTCCTGAACTCATAAATCGCGCATTCCACCAAACAGTTCAAGAAGACGAAAAGGGGGAGTCCCCTCTTGCTCGCACTCCCGTTTGTGTAATCCCGGACACATCCATTCTCCCCCTAGAAGATTAGCCCGTCGCTCAAAATTCAGACAAAAGTCGCTTTCCCCACCCCGTTCATTCCGAAGCTGACAGTGCTGTTGAAGCTACGTGCTCGTTGGGCCAGCCACACTTGCCACGTGAGCGTGGCAAATGTGGCTGCAGAGAATGAAGTCAGGTGATGAAAGGGAGGCGGCTGATTGGTCCGGCAAGCGTGTTGCTTCCACCAGAATGTCAGCTTAGGGGTGAAGGGAATAAGTGAGGTCCGGTTGCGTGTGAGGTCAGTTTGGACCCGATAACGCGCTTTTGGGACCTCGGTTGTATCACAGTGAAAAGGCAGAGAGGTTGCGAAGGGGAGGAGGTACGAAATAGTCCGCTCTGTTTTCAAATTTTCGCACTGAAAGTCAGGCTTTTGACTTTCTACCTTTTTCTTTTGGTCCACTGAACGATGTGCTATTAGTAAAATCCCAATCTAAAATGATTTATCCCAACTCAAAAATCGTTTCATGGGCCCTTTAAGGGCCTAAGAAAGATAATCTCCTTTCTTGAGAGCGAAATGGACGGGGTGGTTATGTTTTCCGGGCTTGTCGCCATCCGATAGGCCTCAATTATTTCTGTCCCCATTTGCTCGCAGTGGCCTCCCATGGCTGTCGTGCCGGTGAAATTAGGAGCGCAAAAATACTCCACAAGCCGGGCGAAGACGTGATAAATGTAATAACAAAAACGGCTTGACATCACAAAAATAACAATTTAATTAAACGTTTCGCCTCCCATGCGGGAGGCATCTTCAGTAGAGCGCAGAGCGAGTGAGAGTCGCACAAAAAAGTTCGGTTATTTAGGCATAAAGTTTGTGTACACGTCCGGCAGGGGGCCACGGTTCTTGTTTACCAGCGATGAATCACTTCCGCGTTTGTCGTTCTGGATGAACCAAGATTCCAGCAGCTTCCTCGGTTCCCACCTTTTATCCCCCTCCAAGGTGGATGCCTTGTCAATGTCAAATTGGTGTCCTGACGTCCATGCGTGGTCGACGAGTTCGGACATGAAGCGGGTGGCGGTCCCGTGCGTGTTCTTTTAGTCTTGTTTTTCTTTTTCGTCTCGTCGCTCCAATGTAGGAAGCGTCACATTCCTTGCACTGTACCTGGTAAATCACGACCCTTTCTGCCTCTGGCAGGGTCGGATCTTTTGGCTTGGAGATAACATTGGCGATTGTTCTGTAGGGTTTGTATACAGTTCGTACCCCCAACGGCCCAAAGCCGCGTCCCAATGCCTCCGAAACCCTTAACGTAACGTGTTCGTTCGGCTCAATCCAGGCGCCGATGGGACATTTGTTTGTTGGTCAACAAGAACGCATTGGTCTTAATGAGTTGAAGTCAGACAGCTCCATCATGATTTTAAAGGCCGACAAAGGAAAAAGAACCGTTGTGCTTGATAGGGATGACTACATGAAGAAGATGTATGGAGTTATAAACGACAGTCACTATTTCGTGAGGCTATCAAGAGATCCCGCCGCTAAGTCCGAAAGAGAGTTAGTTGACCACCTTCGAGAGCTGAAAAAGAAAGGACGCATCAGTGACGACCTATACCGTCGTCTCTTCTCCTTTGACGCCGCGACACCCAAGATGTATGAACTCCCCAAAATTCACAAACCGGGTTGCCCCCTACGCCCGATTGTATCTTTTATTAGTTCATCCACTTACAGCCTTTCCAAATATCTGGTTATGATTCTGAGCCCTCTTACAAGAAAAAATGAGTTTAGCCTCCGGAATTCCCATGACTTTGTTGAACTTATACGCGCTCAGACCCTGCTACCGCACGAGGCTATGGTATCCTTTGATGTGATTTCATTATTTACGAATGTCCCCAACGCCCTGGCGGTTGATGTCGCCCGTGACCGGTTGTTGGCAGACCAGTCGTTGTCCACTCGCACAACCCTCCTTGTTGAAGACGTTATACTCCTTTTGCGTTTTTGTCTCAAGCAGTGTAATCTTAGTTTTAATGGGGACATATATCATCAGGTCAGCGGATGCCCTATGGGGAGTTCAGTTTCCGTCACCGTCTCGAATCTCGTCATGGAATATGTTGAGGAAAGGTAATGTCTGGCATTGATTTCCCCGTGAAGTTCTACCGTCGTTATGTCGATGACACTTTTGTAATGGTTAACAGAGAGAACGTAACTGATTTTCACCGCAATTTGAATAGTGTCCACCCCTCAATTCAGTTCACCTGCGAACATGAAACCGATAGTACCTTGCCGTGTTTAGATGTACGTGTCCATAGAACTAGTGAACCCTTTTTTAAGATGGAGACATCCGTATATCGTAAACCATGTGACAGACAAAACTTTCTTGACTACAACTCTCATCACCCTACTCAACACAAAAGCTCAGTTGTAAGATCGTTACTTCATCGTTCAGAAACTGTCCCATCTAAGTCAACACTTAGCATTCAAGAACTTAGCCATGTGCGGGAGGCTTTGAAAAAACGTAACTACCCCGACTGGTTTGTCAATCGCGTTAAGAAACAAATGTCCCATCGGCGCCCGGATCGAGCCGAACGAACACGTGACGTCGTGTGCATCCCGGAGGCATTGGGACGCGCCCTTAGGCCGTTGGGGGTACGAAAGAACAATTGTCAATGTTATCTCCATGCCAAAAGACCCGACCCCGCCAGAAGCAGAAAGGGGCGTGATCTACCAGGTGCACTGCAAGGAATGTGACGCTTCCTATATACACCAACTCATGTTTACAAACAAACCGGAGCGCCCGGAGCGCCCCTAGCGGACGCCACCGGCGCCGCGCATGCGCGATGGGGGTGTGGGCAAGAATCTCGCCGTCGCCCATAAACAAACCATTGAAATGCCATGTTGTTGGCGTCGGTGTGAGTCCCCCTGCCCTTTTTCGTGTTCAAATTGTTGGTTCTACGTCTTCCTGGCGATGTCTAACTATCTTGAGCGGCGTCAGCGAAATTACCGAGGCTCGTTACACCGTAAAACTTCGCGTGAATAATGTGACATGTGGCGATTCATTCCGCGTGGACGCCGCAGATTGTACGCTAAAGCCTGATTCGCACGATGAGATTTTGCTCGGAATTTTTAGTCGCGACGCCGCTCGGGCTGCAAAAGTGTGAACCGTAGCTGAGATGGTCGACGACGATACTGAAAATCGCAAGCAGAATCGGACCAACTGAATTAGGCATAACAAGTCGGTGTTGGTCACTGGTAACAATGACCAACATCTCCTTGTATCTTCTGTTTACATCGAGCCTGCTAACCAACCTTCAAATTTAAGTCTTTTGAGGCCTGCACTCACTTCTTATCGCAAGTACCGGGCCAACATTTGGTCTACGGACCGGCGTCGTCTAAGAGAGCAGACGACAAGCAGAAACGTTTGAAAGAGCAGACGACAATTCGAACGATCAGGCGGCCGTTTGAACTTGAAGACGCACTGAACCTAGACAGGTGGTCCGCACAACTTGAGTTTTCTGGCGTTCATGTTGGAACAAAAGAAATAAATCTGATGACCACAAGTATCCGTGAATTCAGCCCAAAGTGCTTCCCGCCCAAGCAATCGTTGTCCGGTGGCGTCTGTTTTTTTCTTTTCACGGCACATATCCATAATCTCGGACAAACGGAGCACGTGAAAACTGACCTTCAAACCTTTCTCGACACTTTTGGTACGGCCCCAGTCGCGGCGTTTTGACGAGAAGGCAGGTTTTTGTCTGGTTCCTTTCAAAACAACACAGGAATACATGTCTCGCATGGGGACTTCTGCCCACAGCCCCAGACCGGAAGTGCGACCGACGCGCCACCACCGTGCCGTGACGTCACAGAGATGAGTTCGTGTATTGGAGAGACGGGACGAAAAAGAATAACAAGACTAAAAGAACACGCACGGGATGTCGCCAATTCCACGAACGCCACCCGCTTCAAGTCCGAACTCGTCGACCACGCATGGACGTGAGGACACCAATTTGACTTTGTCAAGGCATCGACCTTGGCGAGAGATATAAGGTGGGGACCGAGGAAGCTGCTGGAATCTTGGTTCATCCAGAATGACAAATGCGGAAGCGATTCATCGCTGGTAAACAAGAACCGTGGCCCCCTGCCGGACGTGTACACAAACTTTATGCCTAAATAGCCGAACTTTTTTGTGCGACTCTCACTCGCTCTGTGCTCTACTGAAGATGCCTCCCGCATTGGAGGCGCAACGTTTAATTAAATTGTTATTTTTGTTATGTCAAGCCATTTTTGTTATTACATAAATTAGGAGCGCAACCGGGACATTTTCTCCCGTGAATGACTATCGGGTGCTTTGACTCCGAAGCAGCTCTTTCGGCGTCCATTTGATGTTCTCGGAGTCGGTCGTTGAGGCATCGCCCCGTTTGCCCGATGTACCTGGTCCCGCAGGACAGGGGGATCGCGTACACTTCCTTCGGTTCCTCTCCTTCCGCCAAGATTTCTCTTTCCGGTACTCCCACGGAGCGGGCGGGTTTTGAGGTTGAAGCCGAAAATAAAGTTCGCTCTTTCCACTTTTTTTTGCGTTTCCTCCTCTCCTGCCCTCCTTTCCTCACTTCACCGCCCTCCCCCGAGGGGCCAACACGGAGAATGGATTAGGAGACGCCTCCGTTAATCCGGCATAACCCGCCGTAGAGGGGGCGTGCTGCTTGACTAAAAATTATCTCGCTGCACAAAAAAAATAAAAAAAATAAATAAATAAATAAATAAAAAAAAAAATAAAAAAACGTCGCGGGCAGCGATTTAATGCGCTTTGCCGGATGCGTAATGCTTCGTCCGCCTTGAACAAGCTGGTATGCATTGGACTAACATTTTTCGAAGCGCGGCAGGTTTAGTGTAGGTGCTATCATAATGGTCCTGCAAGACTTCCCTGTCCGCCACAAGCTAGCCAATAATTCAAGGACATAACGACGGCAGCGTATTCAAACAGTGTAAAATAAAACGTATATAATATTTATAAGAACACCATCGTCTTCACTGCTTGGCTTTCAAACTTTTAGCGCCGCAAATAATCGTAATCAAAATATTTTTATAATTGAAGACCCCTCGTCGTGCATCGAACCCGAAATTACGCTTATGTGAAACATGATTCGGCGCGGGAGCAACTCGAGTCACCGTAATTTTTTTTTTTACGTGGATTTTGTTTTTTAATCTTACTGAGGTACCACTGGCAGAACACGAATCGCATACTTGGAAGGATCTGAAAACTCATATAGCTGGTTGAGTGAATGCAATACTATCGCATTCGTTGAAGCTCGATTTGTTGATTCGAACTTCAACAAATCACACGCACCCATTCTCCCTATTTCTGTTTACCCAGTCATAGTCGTTCCCTCACGATGCAATACGAGTACAAGTAACGGCAGTTTATGCAATGTTGACGATACACAGCCGTGATCGCACGGTTTTTAGAAGCGCTATAGAACGAGCACAAGCGTCGAATTTCGGTACTCTGATTGATTTCTGTCTTCCCGCCGTGACACCACACGAGAAAAGCGATTTCGTTCTGTCTGTGAAACTAGGAACAAAGAAATCAAGATATAATCCCGTAATAAAACAACGCGAAATGGATCTCTGCAGCCAATACCCAACCGTTCGCGAGGTGACTGGGCAAAAGCATATATTACCTCCGTGCCTTTACCCTCTGCGCACCGCCAGAGAGAGTCATAGAAACTCCTTTGCGCTATTATCAACACGATTGCGTTTGCAAGCCGGTAGTTTGACTCGGCTGGGATTCGTCCCTTCTGACTTTCATAGCTCTCTATGAAACCAGAAAGCCAGAAAGGTAGATACTTTTCTCCATTGGGTTGGTTTGCCCGGGGCCTCCAGTTATTTACGGCCAAATTCACACTAGAGGCGCTTCAGCAATGTTCACTCTGGTCGACACACGTGCTCCTTAAAGATGCCTGTCGTCAACTCTTTCCCAAAAGATACTTGAAGAGCCAATCTTAGAGGCCGACGGATAACGAGGCCTTAGACCTCAAAGAAATTATAACAGAAATTTGGCGTCGTCATTCCCAAACTGGTTGCCGGACGAAATCCAGGGTTGGTAATAGTAACATAAGATACGTACGGCAGAATTCCCTGCCATAAATAAAATGATTTGGCTAACGCCAATGTAACGCGAAATAGGTGCAAAGAGTTTTGCGATAGGAAGCGTAAACCGAAAAAAAGGAAAAAAAAAGAAAGAAAGAAAGAAAGAAAGAAAGACTGAAGAAAAGGAGAAATTAGAAAAAAAATCTCTGGTGACTTGGCCAAAAAAAATTCTGTTCATGTGATTTTTCTTGCCACGTGACCAAACAAAAAAAAAAAAAAAAAAAAAAAAAACATAACACGAGAAAAAAAACCATCCCCTGCCCGGTTTCGAAGCTAGGCCCTCTTGATCGTGAAACTAGCGCGCTATCCGTTGCGCCAACATAACTTTTTTTTTAATTTCTTTATTGCAGTCAACATAACTTTTTTTTTTCTTTCTTTATTGCAAGTTGCGCCAACATAACTTTGCCAGTAATGCTCACGCATTCCCACATCATAGGCGAAAGCTTAGGTGCCTTCGCAGTTTTTCATGCATGTGTTATTTTTATTTGTGGCAAGGGTTCACGTCCAGAATGCTTTTAGAGTTTTCGACCAAAACGAGTTTTCTTCATCCGAGTCACCTTCTAGAACCAGTAGACCGCACTGGGTCGTCCGGCTAATCAAGCAGCTATTTTCAAATTCTCTGGCGTGCCTGTCCTCGGATCCGAGGTCGCCGTTTGACAAGCTTAACTTTCTTCCACCTGGTAGCCGGAACCACCACGGCCAGCTTTGTTCCGTCCCCACTCCCTCTCGAGAGGATGGCCTCGCCCCGAGGCTAATCCCATTCTCTAAATCTCCTTCCATCCAACGCTTGACCTTTCCCTCCCCGTCCCCCAGCTTCGGGAGAGAAGGTTCTTCTCTGCAGAACGTCTCGTTTGTACAGCGGCTTTAAAGTTCAGAGATTGTCCTGTCTTTATCGTCCCTTTTGTGTCTCCACTTTTTAATGTTTAAAAAGTATCAACACGCTAAAATAGGACAATTTCCGGGATTTCATTTTCATCCCCCAAGTGTGATGCGGGAACCGCGCCATAGAGCCACGGTCGTTTCCGCACTTTGTTATCGCTAGGATTTGACAGTGCTCAATCACAATGCAAGACACGCACAGAGCCAGGCTAGCTTTTGCAATGCGCCGCATAAAGGAATGTCCAAACAGGACACGACTCCGACAAATCGTGAAAATTGAAGCGGGCTTGAAGCGGGCGCGTCCGCTTCAATTTTCACGATTTGTAGGAGTCGTGCGTTTTGTAGTGTCCAGTTTGGACACCCCTTAATAATGATATATCTTGTTGAGACGTGCGCACATCCGTCTTGCGCAGTGTTAGCTCAATGGCAGCACTTTCTGTAAAGGCGGATTCACACCGGGGATAGCAGTCGCGCGATCCAGCTAAATCGCATCGCAAAAAAAAAAAAAAGAAAAAAAAAGTAATTAGTTGGTCAATTTGGCGTGCGCGATGAGCGAGTCCAATGCCTTCGTTGGCGAGTCGCGTCTCAAAAACTCTCGCTCCGAACGCCGTTGGTTGGCTCGGCCTCTCCGCGACTAGAGTGCATCGCAAAACGTCGGGTCAGCAAGCGACTGCTCAAAACCCGTCACTTTTTGCCCGCGATGGTCGCTTTTGCGATGAAAGTTATGGCGCGACTAGATCGCATCGCCGGTGTGAACGCGCCATAATGTCGAACCAGTCTCACGGCGCGTCCCGATATTGGCTTGTGTACCTACGCGCGAGTAAAACATCTGGCACAATTTGCGTTTGCAAAGCCTGCTCCAGCCGCGTCAAAACATTCAGCCAAGCTTTGGACTGCAGAAATCAAGAGACAACCAAAATAAGATAAAGTTGCCAGCCGAATAAAACTTGATATCTATTTAATTAAGATGAAGACCACCCGCGTACATCAAATACCTCATCAGCCGAACTCCAAGGCAGTAAGCCTAGTTCTGGCACTTGTTTGGCACCTTTGGCCCGTCGCTGCCAGATCACAGCCAAACTATCGGGAAGCGAAGCCTAACTTGGGCACTCGCTCGGCGACTTTGGCCCAAAGATGCCAGATCTCAACCGAACTACAAGGTAGTAAGCCTAACTCTGGCACATTTGTGGCGATTTTGGCCCGAATGTGCTAGGTGACAGCCGAACTGTCAAAAAGTGAAGCCTAACTTTGGCATTAGTTTGGCGATTTTGGCCCGAAAATGCCAAAGCTCTGCCGAACTACAAGGTAGTAAGCCTAACTCTGGCACATCTGTGGCGATTTTGGCCCGAATGTGCCTGGTGACAGCCGAACTGTCAAAAAGTGAAGCCTAACTTTGGCATTAGTTTGGCGATTTTGGCCCAAAAATGCCAAAGCTCTGCCGAACTACAAGGTAGTAAGCCTAACTCTGGCACATCTGTGGCGATTTTGGCCCGAATGTGCCAGGTGATAGCCGAACTATGAAAAAGTGAAGCCTAACTTTGGCATTAGTTTGGCGATTTTGGCCCAAAAATGCCAAAGATCTGCCGAACTAACGGGCAGTAACCCTAAATTTGGCATTTGTTAGGCGATTTAGGCCCGAAGGTGCCAGATAATAACCGAACTACCCGGGAGCGAAGCCTAAGTTTGGCACTTGTTTGGCGAATTAGGGCCAAGATACCCAGACTGTTGCCAAGGGAGGTCAGGTTTGGCACTACTTTGGCTACTTCGGGCTTTTTAATGCCCTAAACTGCCAGACGCAAGCCAAGTTTTGGCCCAGAACTCGGTGCTGCCTGGGGAGAGATAAATAAAGGAGCATAATCTTGAACGCAGGAGAAAATCTTATGTAACTGAAAACGTCGCCAGAAAACGACTGGGAAACTTCAATATTTAACCTTTATTTATATATATATATATATATATATATATATCACAATTGCGAAAATGTCGAGAATTTACATCAATAAGCCACACACTGTGCGGACGCAAAAGTCGTAAAGGGAATGCAGATGGATTTGACCGTAAGCCTTCTCTGCTCGTTTTCCTGCCGTGATCAAGCACCACGCAGCCGGGATTGAATAAAATTACAATGTGACTGGATTCCGGTATCTTATTTTGCCGTGGGGTATACCGCACAACCACCGTCGAAAAACGTAGTTTGATGTGTGAATTTAAAGCAGGAAGATAACGACTCCAGTCGGGTGTCGCCAAATGGTGCCTGATAAATGGAAGAACATATCCGCTGACTTCAGCTTTGGAAAGATTTACAGCAGTATCTCAAATTCACTGTCGTTTTGAGCATATGTTGCTCGAGTTGCCGCACATGGAGATCGAATTTTGTTTTTGTTCCGATACCCGTGGGTACTGCTAAACTTGGCCGACATTTGCTTGATTCTTTAAACGGACAATCATCTGTCCGCGAAACGTATATTTGAGTTGTGCAATAGCGTATGGATTGCGCTGAAACTATCCCGAGCCCGCACACTGAGTGGTTCAGTGATGCACCGGAGGAAAGGAATTTTTATGTCGAAACTCTTTGCAACTGATAGTTCTTTGTATACTTTTGCGAAACCCCGTCGTCGTCGAAACAATACGATCCCTCAGATAATCGTAATATAAAGACTAATAATACGAATCTTCACGTTACTTGACCAAAGTGAGCAACATGAATATTCAACTTGGTGCAAACGAACGCCACGAAGTTTCGCCTTTGACATAGTTTTTATCATGTCACCGGCTCCTAGCATCGGCTGCTCTCGAATGTGAGGTGAGATCAAGTATAGGCTGTTCCAGAATCATTTTTCCATGGATTTTGAACTCGCTATAACGCCCAAGATCCCAGAAAGAATTTCCGCCCCAATCGATTGCGGTAAAAGTTTGTGGCATGAAAATGGATACTCTCAAGCTTCATAGTTGCCTCTAGAATACACGCACAATTTTCTAGAATTGGTGCCAATGGCAATTTTGCGAGGGTACACGTGAGAACGTAGTATCCCTAGAAAAAAATCTGCTTCAATGGCGATTGTATAGATGAACGATGTTATTTAAGGGACGCCTTCTACTCGGAACTCGAATCGTTTCCCTTTTTCATAATGCGTTCACTTGCTGCACTATCGCTGAGAAACATTAGAAACCCGTGTTCCGGGGGCTCCCTTCCCTGCCCGCCCGTCACGTGACTCGTTATCGAAAAAAGTTTCAAAAATGGTAGCTCACAAGCCCACGCATAGACACAACGAGCGTTTCCACAGAGGGAAGACGCAGGCACAAAAAAAAATATTTAAGTATAGTGTGCACCAAAGCAGGTCTTTGCGGGTCGCGCGTGCGCTCGCAATTTAGATTCTGGCCGACCCCATAAACTACATTTGCAGCGTGTATAGTGAGCCGCCCGCCCGTTAAGGGACACGCATGACTAATTACGTGGGTATCCCGTGTTTTAGATCTCCCCCTTCCCTGCCTTCCGTTACGGGGGGCTCCCCTGAGCGACGCTATTTCGTGATGACTCACTTCGTGCGCTCAGACCCCGCAGCGTGACGAGCTACACGGGCCGCAGCCTGAAAAGAAACCTTTCAGCCACCACGGCCGGCGGGCGTCAGCACTTCGGCAGCGGTAGAGACGAGAGAGACCGACTCATTTATATTGATCGCTCTAACATTAATGAAGCCTGGAGTCGCGGGTCTATGAGGTGTGGACCCCCGCGCTACTGCGCTTCGCTTCAGCACTACCCCACCCGCCTTCTTGTTTAACATTCCCATTAAGTTAAAATGGAGCCTCGGTGTCGATAACGCCTTTTGTTTTTATACGATTTTTTTTTTTTAGATTCGCCGTTGGTTTTAGTTTTATTTCTTGGTCCAGCTTGTGAAATGAACGCTACTGTGAGAAGGCTGCCATTCCTGAATTGGCTAATGGAATCTCGGCGAGGGCGTAAAATCCTTGTAGGGTGAGCGCAAAATTCCCACGTGGGGACTCGAGGGAAGTGCGCTCCTTAATAAAACAGGCTACAAGTGAGCGGCGCAATAGAGAATGCATGAAGGAACGTCTCCGACCGAGGCTATACTGGAAACTTTGGGTCTAATACACCGGGAGTTCGAAAGTGTCAATGCCCTTTGCCTGGAGCTTTTTTTATGTATCTTCCTGGTGGCTCAAACTTATGAGAGATGGGCCTTCGTAGTATTTTCTTTGCGACCTAACCAAAACCAATTGGAAAAAAGTAAAACCCGGGAAAAGTACATCTTAATATGTTCATTTTTTGTATGTGTGCTGAATATAATTGTCAATATCTATGATACCCTAGAATAATAATGCTTTCTGTCTATAGTTCTTCAAGGTAGTGAGGAATCAAGCATCGTTGAGTAAAGTTTGCAGGACTATATATTTGTAACTAAGTAGGAAGTTACAGCTGAAAACAAAACGTGGTTTTTCTTTCAACTAGTTGAAAATCTCAGCCCAAATATGTTTCCTTCTAACCAACATTTTGAAATGAATAACTAAACCGAGCGTTTAATTTATATTTCCTTTATGATACAATCGCTAGAAGTGGCAAGGGTTTCTGAGAGCAAATTATATTTAAAGATCACGAATATTTTAACTTCCTGATGTTTTTAACCGGCTACGCGTATGGGGTTATTTGTCTTCACATGTGTTTAGACGAGCGGGTGTTTTCTATGCTGTAGTTAGACAACGCCGATTTTTTTCGAAGTAGAATATTATCAAAAGAGCTGATCACATCAGTAAATTGGGCATTATAAAATATTTTACTTAGTAACATATCGATGCTAATTTATTGATCGGGTGGATCACTTACACTTCGTAAATGAGCTGTAACCACAAATTTGCTGGGCAGATTGAGAAATGCACCATGAGATAGTGCAATCAAACTATAATCGTTCTCAAGCCTAAGAGTCTATACAACAGGGAGAGGTGAACTTTCACAGCTTGCTTTGTTTGTATGCAAGTTTCAGGGTATATTCATATCCGTGGAATAAGATACCACGCAAACTTATTTTATTAATTAATGCTTTGAAGAAGTACGTAAACATACACCACATAAACACTGCACTCGCTGGAGAAATTAGACACGTAAAAACTAGTCATAAAGAGCAGCTTTTTATTTTTATAAAAATACTACATAACGGCTTCATCACAAGGCAGTGGAAATAAATTACCAAAATAATGGAATTGTTGACAAGAATAGAAGTTTGAATTCTTTTTTTGCTTTGCATAGCCTGAGAGAACACCGAGCCTTTATAGCAAAATAAATTGAAACGACTGAAAAGGTTTGGAGCAGCCTCTCTACCCAACTTTCAGTTTAAACAATAAAAAAGAAAGCTGTCACACGTAACTTTGTTATGACCTGGCAACTATTCTGAACCAAAATTTGATGCCGAAAAAGACTAAGACGAGCGCGAGTGAACGATCTAAATGTCCCACTTTATATAATGCCCCATCTGTCAAAATAATCTATAGAAATAAGAAAGAAAATCGTTTGTTACCGAAATAAAACAATCTCACGGCATCCTTCAGGTATGCTGCAAGCTGCTAGAACTGGCTTAAAAAATGCTTCAAGAAATTTTGAGATAGTTAAGACGGGTGTTTGAGCAACGACTCCACAGTTGAATCGAATGTGTGGGCTTGTGGTCTCTTTAAAACTGTTTTTCCGTGCGATGGGGGAAATAATTACGCAGAACACTTTTTTTACATTTCAATTTTCAAACATTAATACTTTTCGGGGTTCAGGAGCCGTCGGCGGCATAATATGATATTTTTTTTTAGCAAAATGTATAGCATCATTTTTTTTAAAATTTATCCGTTACCTACATTTCGCCCTGGGTGCATTATTGAAGGGGGGTAACTTACATGTTAATACAACAAATACACAAATGGAGATGCAAAAAATATCAATGCATAGTGACATCTGCTACAAGTAATACAATACGCAATCATACACACACACAAAAAAAAACATTTGAACACAACATACACGTATATACTGTAAGCTGCTAACATCAGCAGAATGCAAAACAACTCATTAGTCATGGATCATTCTCGTGTAAGTAAAGACTTAAAAGACAATCAAATGTTTCATCCGAAGCCGAAACCGCAGCTTCGGGGAGCCTATCCCACTGGTTTATTGTTCGTGGGAAAAATTACGATTGAAAAACAGATGTGCGGCATGATGTTTCCCGTATTTTCTTCGAGTGGTCTAATCTCAGGGAAGTAAAAGTAGGGGGTTTTAGGTAGATGTTCTTATCAATGCCGGTACGTTCACGGACCAATTTATTCAGAAAAGAGTGCTTTGATAACCTCCAGCGAAGTTCGAGCGAGTCCCATGACAATGATTCGACCATGAACGAAGCGCCGTAGCTGAGCACTGCGACGTCAAGGACCACAAAATTGACTTTGACAACACCAGCATCCTGGCTGCTGAGACCAATCCCAGACATAGACTTTTTATTGAATCTTGGCACATACAAACAACGCCAGAAAACATAAATAGATCCCTCGGCACTCTGCCGACCGGCTTCGTGAACGGACTTCGCCACCTCACCGATGCAAAACGATAGACACTGCCGTAGAAGAAGAAGAAAACAGATTACTGCTTCTCAACGGCCATAGCCGCAGTCAAACCCTGAAGAAGAGACCGAGCTGGTCTCGAAACATATGGTTTTGCCTTTTGAATGAGGATTTGGTTGGTGTATATTTTATTTATTATTATTGCTGCTCCCCAAACAGAGAGGCTTCTCTCAAATGTTCACCTTCAATGATTTGTTTAATGCAGTGACACTGGTAAGAAAACGATAAGAGTTAGTAAGAAAACGGACAGAGCGATTTTGGATGGCCTCAAGTTTATTAATTAGGGTTTTAGTGTCAAAATCCCATACTACAGCTGCATATTCTAAGAGGAAACGTACGTTAGAAATGTATAGTGTTTCTTTGACATCACGAGGTGCGTCTTTAAAGTTTCTCTTTATAAAGTTAAGTACCCGTCCTGCTTTCATCGTTATAAATTCCACATGACTACTCCACGTTAGGTTAGATGAAAAAATAACACCCAAATACTTGACATCCTTCGCCAAGGTAATCTGATTTGCACCTAGATAGTAATTAGTCTCTATGTTTAGACGCTTTCTGCTAAAGCGGATACAATTACACTTTGCGAAATTCAGTTTCATTCCCCATTTTTTGCACCATGTGAGTATTTGATGAAGATCAGTTTGTAAAGCGGCAGCATCATCCTGGTTATTTATATCTCTGTATAACACACAATCCTCTGCATATAATCTTATTTTGGAGGTAGTTCCGAAGCCTATATCATTTATATAGGCTAGAAACAGAAGCGGACCGAGCACGGACCCTTAGGGAACACCCGACGTTACAGAAACAAAGTAAGATTCTGAGCCATTAATGACTATCTTTTGGGAGCGACCGGTAAGACAGTCAGCTATCCAACCAAGGACAGAAACAGGTGAACCTAAAGATGATAGTTTTAAAAGCAATACCGAGTGTGGCACGGTATCAAAAGCTTTACTAAAGTCGAACAGTATACAATCAACCTGCTTCCCAGAATCAAAAGAAGAAAACACATCATACGAATATGCGACTAACTGAGTGACGCATGAGAAGCCGGCCCTAAAGCCATGTTGAAACTGGAGAAAAAATGATTTGCTTGCAAGTGATGAAATATGTTAGAGTAAATTATATGTTCAAGAGTCCTGCAACACACGCTGGTTAGTGAAATGGGTCTATAGCTGGAAACCAAAGAACGGGGACCACTCTTATGCACAGGAACGACATTCGCGAATTTCCATTCCTGAGGGAGTTTCTTTGACGACAGGGATAAATTAAACAAGACAACCAGAAACTTGGCAATAATTAGTGCACAAGGTTTCAAAACCGAACAAGGTATATGATCTGGCCCAGTGGAAGAGTTAGCTTTTAGCTCAGAAAGAAGTTTGGCAACTCCATCATACGATACAGTGATATCTGACATAGTCTCAAAATTACAAGGAGCTGGTTCCGAAAGTATGTTTCTTGTAGTAACTGCAAAAACTGACTCAAAGTAATTATTAAAACAGTTCGCTTTGTCGATATCATTAATCACATAACCTTGTTAAGCTAAAATAGGAGGGATAGTACTATCTTCTTTGCCATTAGATTTTACAAATTTCCACATCTCCTTTGGACTACGCCTAAGCTTTTCACCTAGGGAGGAATAAAAGGGATCTTTGGCACTTTTTATTTTCAGCTTAATTTCATTCCCCAGAATATCTAGCCGGTTAAATATTTCATCTGTCCTCTGGCTTAGGTACCTCCGAAAGAGGCGACATCTTCGATTCAGTAAGCGCTTGATCTAGCTGGTAAACCACAGCTTGCTGTGTCCTTTTTTACCCCAAACGATTTTTTGATGGTATGTGGCAACCAATAAGTAAGATTATTACGCCAATCCTTCTCCGTAGATATTTTTGAAAATTTATTCATGGAGGAACGAAGTAAGGCATCCCAATTTCGATGATTTAATAGTAAAAATGGGCCACCACGTATTAATAACTCCCCCTTCCTTATTGCTTCAAACTTCTCGACGTAAAGCCACAGCGCTTCATTGTAATGACTTGGATATGCAATTTTATTGTTCTTAATCTTACTTCATGTTTTAAACAAGCATTAACAAAACGTCGCAAAAATGAAATAACAAATAAAAACACCTGCTATAATGCCACACTCCGTTTCACCTTAAATCGGGCAGCAGACAAAGGCTAGAAGGCACATAAACACAGACGCATAGACTAAAAGCCCGAAGTCGCTGCACATTCACTGCACATGATTAGTTCAGTCGTTGATAATAAAAGTACCCCAAGACGAAAAAACCAGTGACGTTGCGCTTTTGGTGCTACTAGAGTGACCTCATCAACGCGTAGCGTGGGCTGCGCTCCAATGTATCATGAAAAAGAGCATACACCTTTAAAGTGCTTACCACATACGCCAAAGATGCGAAGTCACTGGGCTGGTGTGCCGCCGAAGAGAGTTGTTTGAAAAGTCTTGCTGCGCATGCCCAGAACGCATTCCACAGCCCATTAGATGAAGTGCAAGGGAAAGTGCTTATTGGAATGGTGTCCAGTGGGAAATCACAAAAAAACGTCATAGTTACAGTTTAGTATTTGTAAATTATTTTTGCTACCCTACCATTTCTGTAATAACAATGAGATGTATCTCTCCCTCTCCTCTGCCCGTTGCAATTAACCTGGGAATAGGACCGACAACATATTGCCCTCTTCATTCCGTTCTTATTCATCGTTGCATTAATAATCCCTAGCATGAAAGCAATGTCACGCTTCTTTGAGGGGAAGCGAAATAAAATAATGCGTTCCATATGAATATGACATTTGAGAATTTATGATGACTGGATGACTTCATTTTCAAGGTAGGATATAGCCACACACTTTTATGGCACAGCCTAGAAATTATGGGCCTCCAGAGCGCTAATCAAAAGGCGTGTGAGAGAAATCCTCTCTCCTGCGCCATAGCCTCCTGCAAACTGATAATGCCTGCCCAATTACCGATTGCAAGCCGTCACCACAAGTTTACGCCGCTTCTCCATACAAGACAAAAAATGTGAACGACATGAACGACGTGCTTTCTCGCATTTTTCGTGCCGTTTTTTGGCATTAGTCGTGGTAGCTGTGGGCAAGGACGTGCCTGAACTGTCATTTCACGAGACCCCGAAAAACAGCCGGGACCATGGAAAGTCACTGAAGTTTATTTCAATCAAAGTCTGCGTCCCAAATTTAGCTCCTGCTACTCAACAGAACGCAGTGGCCACATTTTTTCCGACGGACATTAAGGAATGCCTGTGTGCTACCCCTTCGTGCATCCTGCTGAGGTTTCACTAAATAAATCAGCGTGTCTCAGGCCTCCTTAACGTCAAAGCTGGATCAGGCTATGTACCCTTTCAGGTCCTCTCTCGGTGCTGTTTGACTTGCTCTCAGTGCTTGCCTGCATTCTTTTTCCCGCACCTCAAGCTAGTGACGGGCGCCTGACGACAGGCACAGTGCGTGTTTACCTAACACGAGTTTCGGCACATCTGGCACCTTTCACACTACATAGCTGACTTCGTACAGCTTGTAATCCCAAAGGACCGTCGCCGTTGCAATTCCTTTTCTTCATTTGATCTTGGCTTGGTCCTTGGCTTCGGAAATAAAAACTTTCCAGTGTTCGCTGCTCCGACACTGCAAAATTTTTTTTTTCCAGCTTGTCTGTCTCCTTTGTAATTTTTGTTTTGGGTCATACCTACCATCCACTACATCTATTCACTTTTGAAAACTAGATATGTTGCCGCTCACCCGCTATGAAATATGGGTTCCGAAAGTATAGGAATCACGTGCGTTGCGGTGGTAGACAGTGGGCAGCGGAGAAGCATCGTCTTCATTGTATGTGGAGGTGGTGCCCCTGGCGGTGGTTGCGTGAAGCAGGCTCAACGCCGCTAAAGTATAGGAAAGTCAAATATAGGGCACAACTGTCAGCATAGAGGGGTCAACTACGCTGCTCTACACTTCGTTTTACTTTTCCATCGGCTTCAGACTACGATACGATCCAAGGAGAGACTACAACATGAAAAACACCACACTCTTAGAAAAAAGGGTATGGATAGTCCTCCCTTAAAGGAGGAACGGTCTTGTAACCTATGTTCCTTTAGAAAGGGAGAAACGTTCGTCCCTGAAGCAAGGGAGCAAAGTTCCTCCGTCGCTTGCATCTCAATATGGCGGCCCCGAATCGAGCAAATCGAGCCCAATAAGGCTTGACGAGGACGCTACGTCTCTTGTACGAGACGAGAGCAGCAGCAAATAAAAGTGTAACACGAGCTTTCCGCAAACTGTGTTTATTTACGAAGCCAGATTCCCCCCACAGGTACAGAAACTTGCGTTTCGAAAGCAGTTACCCAGTCTTCTCGTCGACAGCACTGCGATGTTAAACGGAAACAGCCGATACCCAGTTACTTCGCGCACTTTGCGTCTTACCTTTGATGTTCCTCGAGTCGCAATTCCTTCGTCAACCGCATATCACAGAGAAGGGCAAACTCAATCCGCGAAACCAAAAGCCGCTCTCGAAAGAACAAACCCGAAGCCGCTGTTTATCGCGTGGCGTGAAAAGTTAAGTCGCTAGCCACCAGATGGCGAGGTCAAGCAGAGTAATTGCAAGTAGCTAGGCTAGGTGGCGCTAGGTACCGCCGAATTCATGTTCTACAAAAATTAATTTGCTCTTCTTAGGCCACCACTGCGCTTGGGGATCCTCTACTATACACAGTATACACACATTACGCTTATTAGACTTATTACAAGCATCAGGTGAACATACATGGAGCACATATACGGCACACACAAATGTCAACACAACGGAACACCACACTAACCCGAACCAGTGCTCTGCGTTTCCGACTTTTATACTGGTCGTTTTGAACGTACGGAACTTTTTGGTGACTCCCTAAGCAATAAAAAATATTCCCAGCATGTTAATTTTTTCCCAGTAATCTCATACCTCTGAGAGTATTTTGAATGGCTCAGGGGATTAATCTCTTATTAAAAAGTAAACGCTCGATCATGCCGTAATTATTTGAAAGCCAATAAATCAAGCCGCTCCAATGCGGTTCGAAGTCATGAGTTTGTTTTCCCATACGGCACGCCGTAGCCTGTATTTCTATTGGTTTTTCTATTCGTGATGTTCGCGCAAAGCTGCAATTGCCGTCTTGAATTAATCTCTGTAGAGCGGATATTCACTCAGCTGGAAGTGGCGCTTCACGGGCTAAAAAATCGCTTTTCGATCAACTTGAATGCAGTCAAAGCCGCGACTTGCGGCAGGTGTTAAGTGTACGGAGCTACGCCGTGGCCAGCCCGAAAACATCTAGCGCTCTTGGAGGGCAGTTTCTCCAGGAACCGTAGTATATTTAAACAGCAAAATAAAGGGTAGCTTTTTTTTTTTTTTTTGATTTTACCTACTATTGTTTTTTAATGGCGAAATTCCATACTGTAAATATACGTACTTTCCGTCACGATTTCGTACTGTTCAGTCCTTGTCCCAGAGCGCAATCGCTATCGGGGTAGAGACAATTCCCACAGTCACATTGGCCACTGTACGATAGCGATAGGAGCTTTTACAGTTCAGACCAGCGTTCCAACATGACCATCCGCACGTTGATCGATTGCATGTAATCCCTCAAGTGGTATTAAACTGCTTAACGTAAAGCGGAATGTCAACCTGCGACACCCCGCCCCCTCCGATCACGGCCCGACCAACGGCATCATGCAATGCCCGACAGTTTACGATCTCATCTTGTTACACCACTGATACGCGAACACACGGTCACATCGGCGATAATTGCAGTCTTCTGTTCACAACCCACAACACTGCCATCACGATGTTGCATCTATATTGCTGACACGCACAAATACAGAACCACGTTAACGCCTGTTGCACTCGGCATCCGAAAACAGAACCGAACTCAGGACGGACGGCACCCAGGCAGCCGGCAGCAAAACCTGCCAGTCTTGAACGCAGTTCCTGCGGTTTCCCTAACGTCGAAAACGTCGACACAGTTCCGCGTGGTTTCGCTACTGTAGTTCCGCGCCGGGTGGGTTCCGCAATCCGGATACGGCTATCCCCCAGTGTACGTGGCGCTGCTGGCACTGCTCCGGAACTTCGCTGTTTCTAGCGGCTTCGTTTGCTCGTTTGATAAAATTAGTGGTAAAAACGTCAATGCAACCGAAATGTTCTGCACGTTTGAACTAGAAGACGGAATTACAGGCGGCCTTCGCTGCCATAGAATTTTAATCAACTGAACATTAATTTATTAAACAACGTGCGCGACGTGCTCGAAAAACGAAACCGAAAGAAGATGAGTCGGGAGGGCGAAAGCTTTCTCCCGTCTGCATGGAGAAGGAGGAAAACGTCTCGTTCCCCCCTTCTTCTCGTGTCCGCTTGGGGGCGCGTCAGTAGAAGGGAGGAAGACGCGCCGTTGCTACTTTTTTCCTCCATTTTTTCTTAGAGTGCACGATGCACCAGATAACATATTTAAAATTTGCCTTCAACACATCTATCTGCAACCTATTCCACTTTTCGATGGTTTTGGGTAAAAAGGAATAAGCGAAAGTATCAGTGTGACAGGGGTATGGTCTGATTTTGTGAGGGAGATCTTTTCTTCCTGACACATAAAAAGTCCATGTTTATGTTGATTAGTGGTTTATTATTCTAGAGATCACCTAACAAATTCTGCCCAAAAGTTTTCTGCGTTCATTCAGTTTCTCTCAGTCTAGGACCTCCTTCATGTTAGCGACACTCTCTTTAAGTTTATATTTGTTTAATAAAAATCTAGCACATTAATTTTGTATTTTTCACTCTGTCTATTAAATAAATTTGATTCGAATCCCATGCAAGCGAAGCGTATTCAGTGCACGGAAGATTAAATGTAAAGTATAAGGTTTCCTTAACTTGCCTTGAAGCCTGTCGAAAATATTTTCGTATAAAATTTAGCAGCGGTATAGCTTTCGGAACTATTATTTCAACATATGCCTTTCATTATAAATCACTCGATAATAAAATCCCCAGATACTTTATTCTTGAGTTAACTTTAATTATTTTAATCTTCATTATTTAAGCGAAAGGAATAGAAGGTTGTTTCTTCGTAAATTCTTCGTCCCGCAGGTCTGTCCACAAGGTGCTCGACGAACGATGCCCAACGACCCATATTCACCAAAGGTGTTCTTAGGAAGGTATCACTATCATTTTGGTTAAAATAAAGTTCCCATTGTGACCCGCGAATATAGGTATGTAAAGGAAATATTCATACGTATTATGCAAGAAGCAGTAAAAAATCAAGAGCATTGACAGACCTTTACGCAACAAAAAAAAATTGAAATCGCGGAAATAAATTATATTTGAATCAAATCAAATCAGGTCTATTTCCCGAAACTCTGGTGGGAAAGCCCATACAAAAAGCTGTTAAAAAACAGCTTGACTAGGTACGGGATCCCTTTACATTGGTTGCAGCAACAAATCAAGAACACATTAAAATTATGCAATGCTAGAAAAGTACGAACGAAGGGCTCTCTTAATTATTGCGTTTCTAGTTGTGTTGCTTGTGATATATTTGTTTGACAGAAGCGGTATATTATAATGTAAGGACTGGAAATTAAAATTTGTACAAGACTGAGGGAGAATCGATTAACTGTGTCACACGTGCTAACAACTCATCCATGCTTTCTGAGATCTGAAATTGCATGCAAAAATTCTACAAGAGCTGGAGAGGAAATACGAACTGTATAAAGCAAACGATACTCGTACATGGACCAATATGAAGTATTTGAAATCGAGAAAGTAATGGTTCGGAGTAGTCATAAAAGAAACAACTCCAATATAGCGTAAAATTTCTTCTTGGAGCAATAATACGTCATTAAGATTTGTTTTCATCGTAATGGCCCAAACAAGATGGTAGTAATTTAAGCTGAACTTGAATAATGCATGATAAATATTTAGCTTAATGTTGGGTGGCAAAATATTACGGACGAGCCATAATATCAACCACACCTGGATGTTTTACAAGTATATAATTTATATGGTTATCCCACGTCATGTGCTCCGAAAAAATTATACCTAAGGTTTCATGCTGGTCTTGAAGTTCAATCGATGGAGTACGAAGATTGATTGAATTATTTATAGCAACAGGATTATTTGTGGACCTAAATAAAATTTCTTTTGTTTTTGTTGTGTTTACCTCGAGCTATTTATTTCAAACCACATAAAAAAAAAAAAAAACTTGCGTAACATGGAATTTGCTTTACATCAGCTTCATATCCTCTGAGAGAAACAAGCTGGTGTCATGGCCATAGATAATGAACTGTGCTTCTTCATCGTTGTTTACAATATTATTCACATAGACATTAAATAAAAAAGGTCCCAATATACTTCCTTGCGGTGCAACAGTGCGAATATTCCTGAAAGAAAAACAAGGGCCATCGATAACTACATACCGTTTACGATTATTTAATCAGGATTCATGTAGAGCAAGTGGCGTGCCGCGGACACCGTAACGATTTCATTTCTGAAGTAAAGTTTTGTGGTTGAGGACATCAAACTCTTCGCTAAAATCAATACAGATGCTTAAAGGGGTACTCCGCCGATTTCTTCATGGTCCCCGATTTGCTTGAAATTTTGCTAAACTCGCCAAACAACATCGCCAAAATAGTATCCCAAATATTAGGTCAAAATATTTTTTTCACGAAGTTATTGAATTTACAATTTTGGTCCTCAGCGTGTTTTTCAAACTGAAAGTCTCTACTGGCAACAACGAAAAAGTAACGTCAGTGGAAGTGCAGGGGTTCACTCTTTGGACTGTACAATTCGTTCCCAAGTGATCCGAAGCAGTTTCATGGTGTCAAATGAATGCTTTGGAAGCTCGCTCCAGTCCCCGCGCTCCAGCACGGAACAAATGATTGGCATATTCTATTTTTTAGACTGCTCGCCCGTCTGGCAAGCTGGCCTTCCACTGACGTCACGGCACTGAAAAGTGCGGGTATATTTGAATGTTGTTTTTTGCATCATTTTCATTTGCCGATTTCGCAATAACTATTATGAATTTCACGATACTAAATAGTGTACCAGAAAGGGTAAAGGCCGGGGAGTCAGAAAATATAGTTAGTTGAGGTAGCTCAAAAATCGCCGGAGTACCCTTTAAAGTAATTAACCTTCTTTCTATGTTTTGTAAAATAATTTCTCTTTTGGAATAACAATGCTACTTTTCTAGATTTAGGTTGACAAAAACCAAACTGGGAGTCTGTAAACACACAGTGTCTTGAAAAAAACTTGTCAAGGCGCGTAAAAATAATTTTATAAGTACCTTGGAAAAAACAGGTAGCAGAGAAAAAGGCCTTTAATTCCTTATAATATGCTTATGGCCACCTTTATATATGGCTGCGACTTTCGCCAACTTCATACTTACAGGAAAATGTCCGGACGATAAAGATAAATTATATAGTTGTACCAGGCATGGCGCGATGACGTCCTTCACAAACTTAACTTTGTTTTATTTGTAGCTCACTTATATCACTACTCTTGCTCTTCTTAAGCCCCCAAAACATGTTAAATACTTCTTGTTCGTCGGTGGGATTACAGAAAAGAAAGCTATCATCGACACGTTTGGCAAAAGAAATGGCATCCTCATTGTAGGCAGTCTCGTGTGTACTTGAAAAATAGTCATTAAACCATTCAGCCAACGTCGCACCCGACATAACTTGACCATCGACAGCTAGCAGCAGCAACAACGGTAGCATCGGCTTCGGCGAATATCGTTGCACATTACCTATATTGGATTCCGCTGAATAATTTTGCCGCACCGCGGGCCCTCGAAGAACAGAGTGCCCTCTTTTGAGACAAGCAAAATAAAGTAATATATTTTTTTTTAAGCAAGAAGAAAAAAAACCCACAAGAAACCGGAAAAAGAACATAATGAAGGACAGCGAGGAGCACAAAACCGTATCGCAAACCAATTTTCAAGTGTCCCCCTTGTCCCAAATAATCGCAACAAAGCCCCCGCAGATAACCGGAAACTGTTTGACAAAAGCGCGACGTTTTCGCAGCCAAAATGTCTCGCAAAGCCCCGAGGGGAATACGCTGCCTTGGCGAACAGAGACAAAGAAGGCGCTGTCAGGAGCATCGGCTCTGTTTTAATTCAATGCGAGTCGCGCACGCGGCATGGCGATGAGAGCGCTCGGTTTCCTTATTAAACAAGCAGGCACGGTTCGCCATGAAGGCCGGTTCGTATCAGAACCGCGAAAGGACCCTCTCCGAAAAAAAAAAAATATATTAGAAAACAAACGCAGAAGCAATAATAATCTCGTCCGAGTGCACGAGCAGAAATGTTTAATTGCATCGGAAAGCCCAGCGGCTCGACCACAACGCGGTCCCGCTGGGAACGGAAAGGCTCCTTCTCTAGTGTGGGCGGCAGGCTGCCGATAATGTTATTCATCGACAAGGCTGTGAAACCGCTCATCTTCTCGTTACAGCGGCCTCTCTCTTTCTCGCTCTCTCTCTCACTCTCTTTCTTTATATCGTCCGCCGTTTCTTTTATTTATTTTTTTTTTGGGGGGGGGGGGGGGGGTTTCTTTAACTTATTCAAAAAACAAAAACAATTATTCGATCGTTCCAGCGTCGCGGAGCGTTGCCCAGAGGGCTCTGGTTTAAAATATGCGTGATTGGCCGCCTCTGGGCTCCGCATGGAACACGTACGCGTGGCGGGCGAGTTGGAACTTGGAGCTGTACGGTTGGTTTCACCGGGAGGCGTTCAGTTTCAAAAAGCGGATGCTGATAGGAGCGAGAGGGCACATCAGTAACTATGGAGAAAAAAGGGGACTAAGTCTCCGGCCAGGGCTGCGAATGAAAAAGGTCGAATATCTAAAAATCCTTTAAATGGTACCGAGTTTTGCGTATTCTGCCCAGTCTCAGTAGTCTTGTAATGATTTTGCCCATGTCAATAAAGTGGTATTTTGTTTGAATCGCTTCTTTATAGATTGTGTAGCCATCGGGAAGAAAAAAAAACGACTTGTTCCTATCAAGACGTTGCCCACCCTTTTCAGGTGGAAGTTATAAGTCACAGGTTAAATCAGCTCAATTAACATGCAATAGGGTTTTCTGTAATATGCAGACATTGAGCAATGAGGTTTAATTTTCGCCAGCATCGATTTTCGTGCATTAATCTTGCACTAGAACGAAAATACGTTAATTCACCCAAGAATACATTCATGAACTAGTGACCGCGCAAATGCAATTAGCTAGCAACACTTGCTTATTATAAGAGTACGGCGTAACTACAATAAGCCCCAGTGTCACTTTTGTTTTCAAATGAGACATGACTGATTTTAAGACCAAAAGCCCAGAACACAGCTGGAAGATATTAGATCTTACGCTTGAGTAATGAAGATCTAAGCATAATGAATGTTAATCTAGCTAAAAAAACAACACCATAAGGATAATCTAATTTACAAGCACTAAGCGCGAAAGAAATAATCTTGTACCGCGAATAGGCTAAGAAATCGTATGAGTCGACTTTGACTGCTGTAACAGCGCCTAGAATATACTAGGCTGCCGACCAGACGACCACGTCAATAGCTCTGCTCCCTATTTTGCTTTTTATTAATATGCTTAATTCTATTACCACCTGGCAAATATCTGTCTGGTTGGGCGAAAACAATGCTTCTGGGCCGAATTAATAGTCTTTTAGAGGGTCTATAATCGCCGATCAACAGTAGTTTATTAGTGGTTTAACGCAGAATGTTTTGCACGAATGGCTCCTAACTATTTCCGTTCCCCGACCGACCGTTCACGAGAAGCCGAATACATACGAACATTTGACGCCCCAGTCGTCTTTTGACTGACTGGACACCAGTGCCAGCCAAACATTTTGCTGGGGTGCACTCGTGTCCCTCCCGACAAGGGGAAAAGCATCACGTGTTCAGACATACAGAGGCACTTTGCTACTTGAAACGAGTGTGCTTCGGGCTTCCACAGAAAAAAGAGCGCAAAAGAGCATACCCGAAAAGCTGGGGTGGAAAACAAACACCCAAACTACGTTAGACGTACTCAGTTTGCCGCAACGGGTTGAGGGACTCAGAGTGTTCGGCCGCGAGCTGGCGCCAGGACATTGCTAGGCGCTGCCGCGTTCCAAATGTTTTGTTTTTCGCACGCTCCATATATCGCGTCTCACACTGCAACAGGCCCTGAGAAGGTAGCATTTAGACTGCCACTGCTAAAGATGGCAATAAAGCGGCACCATTAACGCTATCCAGCCTCCACATCTCTACACAGTTTCTCCAATATAACAAATAACATTCTGTTTCCACTTCTTTTAAGCGGTAGTATGGGAAAAGGGCGACTATTTTCTTCTACAATAGCTATCTTTTTCTTTTTACTTTCATCGTGTCTTCACATGCCGTAACCCATCGATTAAAAAGAATGTTAAAGCGCCGCATTTCCTAGTAAAAGTCTCTCTGTCATAATTTAATGTGAAAAGCCTCTGTCGGGGTTGCTCTCAACGCCAACAATGCGTGCCTTCTCCAATCCAATGCGGTGTTAACAGGTTGCGACAATAACGCGGCGTTGATGATCAAATTTGGGAGCGTCATTAGTGTTGTGATCAGTGTTGGAAGTAACGCATTGCAAGTCACAACGTTACTGGTAACGCGTTACTCTTTTTGACTGAAGTACTTGCGTACTCGTTAGAACTCAAAATTACTAATGAGTAAAGCAATGTCGTTACTATTTTACGGTATATCCTATGCAATTACGTTGCCCGTTACTCGTTACTTTTGATTAAAAATGGCCGCATGATCGTTAGAAAACCAATTAATTTTTATTCTGTACACTACGGAAAGGTGGCAAAGAAACCCCAACAAAGCTAGGTATAAACGGCGTCATTTCACACTCCTTCAGAGGACACTTTTAACCTTTCTGCGACCACGCACATAAGGCGCAAGATTATTTCTGCGTGGAACCCCCAAACGTCCTTGGTGAAAATTTTTACATAGCAGCTGCTAAGATCACCGTCGCCGTACCCTGAAGCAGCAGCCGTCTAACTGGAAAAAGACATCCGTTCAGAAGGCAACGGTCTGCCGCCGCTCGATGGATTTTGCCTCAGCGTCCCTAGCTACTCCAGCTGGTCACATCCTTCACTTCAAAACAAATAAATTCTCGTTCCGTCAACAACAGAAACGATAAACTTTATGCTTGGAAGCGTTGACGTTCCCAGGCTTCCAACCAAAACAACGGCAAGATTATCGCAGCATTGAATGGCGACCGTCACCAGAAAGATGTTGCCACCTTTTAGAATCCCTGCCGCCGTAGTAAGAAGGTGCGGTCTCTCGCTGGAGAACGACTCCAATTCAGAATGTCGCCTCCCGCTAGCTCCTCTAGGCATTCCTTCTCACATAGCGCCTCAAACATTAAACGAAAGACTGCGTTACCGCCATGGAAGGCACCTTCTTTGTATCGCATTCGGCAGACATAAATGCTGTAGTCTTCCACAATGAAGCGTACCCCCAACTCCCGTGCATTCAGAGACCGAATTATCTATTGCTGTACGCTAAACCCGCCTTTTCGTTTTCGCAGTTCCTGGTTGTGTGTGAAGACTACTGTACTATAGTTGTATAGCGATACCTTCGTAGCAGCGATAGTGATGGCTTTCGTCTGCTTAGCACTTAATTTGCTGCTGCCGGCGCGAGAAAGAGGAAAGATTTGACCGTGAAAGAGAAACTTAGGGTAAGAGCTTATAAACACTCACCACCTTTCTTACACATATATGCACGTAAAGATAAGATACTACGAGTATGCGTGTAATTATGACCAAAGTATGGCCGGTGCTATACTTTGTTTATAATCACCCATAATCGTCTTTGGTTATAATTATTGGTTATGATAAGCGACCGGTGTCCTGTTTTTGTTGCTTGTGTAGCATAAACCAGACCATGACTAAAACCGGCGTGGGTATGATGTGTGCTGTTTGTGAGCAGTCCGTGTACCGTACAGTTGTCTCTGTCATGCAGCGTCTGCCTCTAACCAGCAAGGCCACTTTCGAACGCTTGGCATAAAATCCACTTTTACTGCTATCCTCCGCTCGCGTTTCGTGCAAATGGCAGCGGGCACCGAAACTCCGTTACCATGGCCCGGCCTAAGTGCTCTGTTTGAACTGAGAGAAACGAAGTCATACATGTTGCTGTTTACATGTCTACTCTGTATACCGAAACCCAGGCTGCTGAGGACAGCCAGGACGTGGAAATCTAATTTGTAAAAAGCGCATTAAGGTGAGTTTTCTTCTTTTTTTTTTTTTTTTTTTGCTATGTCACTTATTTGTTTTTCGTTAAAATGTCGTGATTAAGTTTTGTTAGTCAAAAGAAGGCATCTTTCTGTCGAGATCATTTTGTTAGTAGCATAGTTTTTCAGCTACATCTCACAGTTCTCAGTAATGCAAGGTAGCGGAAACTCTTCGAAAACGGCTTAAGGCTCTGTTATACTCCGACGTAACGCGCGCGCAGGCGAACGCTGGCCGAAGTCGGCTACGTCACGTCAGTCACGCCACACGCGTCAAAAATTCGCCCTCTTTATACTCCGGCGGCCCTGGCGACTCCCGCGGCTGTGCGTCGGTGGACCGCCGGCGTGGCGCATGCGCAGAATCTGACTACAAGGGCACGTTTCCGGCGACAGTGCGCCACTTCCGGTTCCTTTTCGTTTCGAACAGCAGACGAGAATGCTCGCCCTTCTTGAGCGCCGAGTTCGAGCGATGGCGTGGACGTACCTTGCCCGACGAAAACTCGCGCTTGCACTGTTGGTGCCCCCCCTGCGCCGCAAGCGTAGGCGGTCAATGTGCATACGGTACATCTTTGACAAGCGCCCGGTCTACGGTACTCAAGCTTCCTCGTGTCGTAGACACACGGGTGAAAACGAGTTCCCTCGATGAGCTTCTCGACGACCGAGTCCGATTCTTCAAACATGACGCCACACGGAGTGGTGCTCCTGTCGTCTGCTATTGCTCGCATTCGCCGCGCTTCCCGCGCGACGCCTGCCGGGAGCCAGCGCGTGATGCATCCTGGTCCGGCGTCGCCGGCGCGGCCGGCGCGGAATACCGTATGCTCCATTTTGGCGTCGAGACGGTCAGGCTGCGTCGAACGCCGCCGGTCGCGTCGGTTACGCCACGACGCCGGAGTATAGAGCGTCGGGTTTTCGCCGACGTGAAGTCGCTGTGACGCGCTCGCACGCGCGCACGCGTTACGTCGGAGTATAACAGAGCCTTTAATTTAGTTACTTGTATATTTCAAAAGAAGGGTAAATCCATCATGGGAGTTATATATAAAGACGCCTGTTTGATATTTATGTAAGTTTGCGATTTATTTAGACAAGTGTTTTTTCTATATAATTCGTGATGCGGTTTGTTCAGTTAATATTTCCTTCTACCAAACCACTGCTACTTGCAACTAAAAGCGGTACTTCGCATCAGTCATATTTACTTTTATTTTTCGCCAGCCCCTCCATTTGCAGAAGCTATCAGACTTTGAGGTGCTTTCAAAGAAACGAAAGACCGAAACTACAACCCACTGTCCCGAGGCTCCCTTGCTGAAGCAGATGAGGATCGACCGTATGCATCAAGTTCCCGTTTCTCAAGAACGGTTCGACAAGTTTGTGGGCACATTTGGGGTTGAGACGCTACGGTCATATACTAACAGCTGCCCTATACTAACAGTAAAATACGAAGTAACGACAAACTAACGTAAATGTTTCGTCCGGTAGTGATGGCAAGAAACGACACCGGTATTTCGTTACATTTGCAAAATGGTAACGGAGCTCTGTAACCCGTTAAGGTTGTTCCAAGCTAACAAGTAACGCTATTTCGTTACTTATTTTCGGTAACGGGAATAACACTGGTGGTGATAGCGAATTATTTTTTCGGAATATTTTTTCTGTTTACTTTTTGAGTGGTATTTAGCTTGAAAGAGTAGCACTCCAGTAGTACTTGAGCTTTACAGAAAAGTTGCATATACAGACTAGAGTTACTTCAATGGGCGTGTTCATCTCCTTCAACACGACGAACCAGCAAGCCTGGCAGCAAAAGCCTTTGACCAAAAAGTACTGCAGCTCTTCACTGCGAGCCCAAGTGTTCCTGCGCATTGTGGTTGACTGCTTCGGCGTCCTAAGAGGTTACTCTGCACTATAAGAAAGGGAGCGTGACATAGGCCCTCCGGGGAGCAAATGCTTTGCAACAACCATTAATCCCCTCGGGAATGACGGGACGGGAGCAAGTTTTGCGCCCCTGTCGTTAGTCCCTCAAAGTTGGACCCCCAGGGCTAACCTTTGCGTTCTGGGACAAATTGTTGGTTAGTTGCATGTAAACTCCTGTGACTGAATGTTGCGCCTTTACACTTAGACCCGTGGTACTAAATGTTGCGCCCTTGCATTTAGACTCCCAGGACTATAAGTTAATCATTTACATTTAGTCCTGAGCCACTAAACTTTGAATCCTTGCTGTTAGTCCCGTTCGACTCAGACTTGTGCGCTACAAATTGCGCACAACTGAAGAAACAAGTTTCGCATAAGTCTACTGGTCGCCTAGTGTGTTGAAATCTCAGAAAAAATACATTGCAGTTGAAGCCAAATGTAGCTTTATTGTCTGGCAGATACCCATCACATTCAAGGATGACTGAAATATTATTTTATTAGCGGTGGAATCCACGCTAAGGCCGAATTCCAAGGGTGCACTTGAGTCGACGATGACTTAGACACTGCGACGTCTACCCAAACCGGTCGTAGTCCAAGCACCGTTAATTAGGGCGCCGTCATCTTCTTGCCAGTTCTCGAGAGATTTAAATTATTAGTATCACTGGCAGTGTAATATACCTGATCGCTCGACAAAAGAATGAGACATTACATACTCATTATAAAATAACAAGGTGGCTGCGTAAGTGCTGCAACGGTTCACATAAAGCATGCACTCTATTGACTGCAAACCAGCGTAATATTAGAGAGTTTTAGTAGTCCTTTCGCTGCGAATGACCGACCCAGCGGGCACGTGCTCAATCTATGCTTCAAAAAGACGGCACCAGCTCCCGCTTGCAACGTGAGAGTTTAAAGTACGGTTCAATAAAATATCTAAATAGCCCAGCGGCTCCTGCCAGTGTCTGCAAAACACACTCACAAAAGAAGCTATCAGTATAACTGGCGTTTCGCTCGTTTTTACGACGTAACCGGAAACGAGTGTATTTCACGTCTATGTAATATATAACAAAAAATTAGCACGAATGCTGCGAAAAAGAATAGCACATGGTGCGCGCTTCCCACGCTCGAGTACGTGCTCAAACTGAAAACACTCTCTGAAGCCGTAGAGAATGAATACACCGTAAACAGTAGTACTTCGACACACCCGTAACGAATTCTTCTGACTCGTGGCTTCAGCACAGATAAAGTGCAGTGCTGCAGCACCTCGAATTCGAACCCGATGCCGCAATCCCGCCGATCCCGCTTTGAAAGAGAAAAATGGCGACAAAAAGCAATTCGAACTGTTGAGAAGGGAAACGACACAGCGCCGGCACGCCGGTCGAGTGACGGGCGTGGCCAAGAGACAACTAATCAGAGCTCTTTATTTCCAAGGAAACGCGGTAAGTTAATTTTTTCTTTTCGCTTTTTTTATTATCCTTTTTCTTAACGTCTTCAGTTTTGTCGCACGTTTTTTTCTTCTTCTTTTTAATTTTGCGTTTGTTTTGTCATGAGCACGGTGTTGAAATATCTGGCGTTTTGGGCGCGTTGTGTTCGTTCTTTGTTGTTGATCTGGAATATTATGTGAAAGAGCGACGACGGCATGAAGGCTTCTGGATACTGCCCCTGACTGTGCTTTCCGAGTTTAACATGCAATGCAGCAAGTTTATCGTCGCGAATTTGGAGTTCGAAGTAGCTTTCTAGGTATTCCTAAAAAGCTTGGCAAAGGGGAGACGAAGACATGACTCTCGACTTATTTTTAGAAGCTGCGTTTTAGGAATCGGGATTACCATATACAGTGACTGCCAGACCCCCGGTGCCGAAAGCGCGTCTTCTACAAACTCGTGAAATTGTTTAACTTAAAACAAAAGTGTTAGGTCTTAGAGGTGTTCTGTTTAGAAACACTATCAACTAGCATTCACACAACGCGCAAAGCAAAGCAAAACATAACAGAAATAGGAAGATTTGCTCATGGATTCTTAGAAAGGGGTTAGCATGACCCTTGAAAGCGCCACACACGTCCCTCTTTGAGAAAAGCTAACGCTGGCACCTTCACTTTTTTTTTTTTTTTTTTTATTTCTCTTTTTCTTTCTCTAGTTTTTGCTGCCTCTTTTTGGGCTCATTACGAGATCAGAGTTAGAGTTTCCCAAAGGGAAGCTGTGTTGTGTTTACCAAGGGTTATGCTAACGGATTCGCTAAAAATTCACCAATGAATCTTCCCCTAAGTTTTTTATCCCTTTTCTGTACTCTGCAACTCAGGGTACGTCGACGCCCTTGGATGTGATCATCCATATCAATCGTGGAAAAAACCACATCCAATCCCTTTGCGTATAATACCGCATCCCTATCACTCGTCAAGAAAGCCGCATTCACCGTTTTACCTACACACAAGCATCACAGCCCACGTACCTGCTACTACGGGAACCCAGAGCGAAGAGCAACAGGCGGTGTCAAAGCGGCAAATGAGCACACTCGCCTTCCACCGTGCAGCGTCACAACAGCTCCTACATTACACAGCCGTAGGAGCTGAATGAGATGGCGTCATCAGAGAAGGCCGACACTGGGTGAAGATTGGACACGACGATTGCGCCAACATTTGGCTCAAACGTGACTAGAAGCGGAGCACTCACGCACCACTCCTTTCCAATCTGTGTGCAGCGTTAGAATTTTCTGATAACGTCATTTCACGCAACACTACGGCTTTGTTATCTAGGAGGTGTTGCATGGCGACTCCTTCTCTCTGGCTCCGCGCCAGCTGTGCTCGTAACTTTCACGAAAACGAGAGGCCTTGTTTTGAAGAAAACCCATCGGTGACTGTCAGTTTGTCAGCGCCTGGGAGGGAGAGAGGAAGAGATTGACGCGTGCTGACGTAAGCGCTTCGGACCAATGGGAGCGTCGCATGTGTCACCCTCTCCCCCTTCTTCACCTTCTCTCTCGAGCGCTGACAAACGAAACACAGACTGGTAGAAAGTTGGGCCAGTTGGTACTGATTCATGGGGAAGGTTAAAGCGCACAAGAAACGAGGGCAATGTTGTAGCGCGAAAACCAAGCGCTGGGCGAGTAGCGCGAGGGGCTGTGACATTACGCTCGTGAGATGGGCTGCGTTCGTCACACGCATGTACGCTCTAAGAACGAGGTGGACGCCATCAATGTTCTTCAGGTTTAAATCGGTCGTGCTTCGTCGTGGTCATTAGAGAAAACAGGAAAGAAACACACTTCAGACTAGCACTTACTCGCAACTGATCGATTTATTGTGACATGGTAGAAAAAAAAAGAGAAAAAGAAGAACACTCATCTAGACCTCCCGCGCGTAACTCACTTCGATAACGAAAAATCCCGAAAGGTACTTTGTCAACAACGCATATTAAAACATGCGGGACAATGCAGATTCAAGATAAAAACAGCTCAGTCTCATTCAGAGCAATAGAGGGATGACTCATGCATTTCTCCCCCGTTCTTTTAATTTCAAAAGCCTACAGAACTTCCCTGGCCTTCTGCATTTTAAACGCGCCCAAATCTTGGTGCAATTAAGCAGAGAGGTGCAGTCGCACCTACTGCAATGAACAGCCTGGTAGTCCAAAGATATTGAGCGTAGAGGTGTATCCACACGACGGACCAAATTGCGGCTTTGGTCCGCGGGCCGCGCATCACGTGATCTTACGTCACCGGTTTTCGAGGTCCGCCGGCGGTCCGCGGCCCGCGCTTCTGAGAAATGCCAAGCGACTTTTCTCGCCCGGACCTTGGTGGCGGACCGCGGCGTTTTTGGTATAATTGAAACGCTAAGTCTGGCAACAAGCTGACTCTTGTTGTTTGGATTAGAATCCAAATCCAAAGTCGTTTTCTTTTGGCGCCAACTGTTGAAGACGAAGAAAACGAACCTTTTGTTGTGCGATGATGCAACTTTTTACTTCATCGCGCTCATGGAGCAATTCCCCGCTCCGTGGGACAATAGTCGCGACGACTACTCAAATAATTATCTAAAGATGTCCCCATGCCTTTTTCGGTTCACTTAAGTCGTCCTCGTCCTCAATATTCAACGCCAGGGCCACCGCGGCCAAACGACTTTTTCGTTCAACCTCCATCTTGGCTCCTTACAAATAGCCTCAAAGCAGCTCGCTGCATGCGTTTGGCTGAGCTGTGAGGTCGAGGGTTAGACCGGCCCGTTCGCTCTGTCGTCTGCTTTTTTGGTCCGCCGTGTGGATGCTCATTGCAGCCGGGCGCCCCGCGGGCCGCGCATCACGTGATCAATCGGTCCGCGGCCCGGTCCGTCGTGTGGATACACCTTAAGGAGGCACTGCATGCTCATGAAGTTTGTGATTGACACATCCTCCAATCTGCCCCACGTAAACCTTTCTTCAAGACCAGCTGGATAGTGTACACCACTCCCGCACGGCAATCGATGTACCGGTTCAAGTGCTTGGTTCGGCTGGAAAATTATACTTTTCATTTTGCTAAACCATCTTACACAACTGTACGAATTTGTTGGGAGCCTTAAAAACCATCGATGCATGGTACTGTTTCGCCACGTTTTTTAATGTTGTGCGAAATAACATTAACATAAGACATGACAACAGGTCTGAGTGGTCTCTGTCGTGTCACCCGACCTGCTGTTCCCCTAACGCCTTCAGCAAGACGCTCGAAACCTCTTCCATAACTCTCGGCCGGAAAACTGCGTCTTGTGATTTTTTAACTTGGCCGTTGAAATATTTCTTCCTTGGATGAAAGCAAGACTTTCTGAAGGCCGATCCAAAGCTGGACCTGGCATTACTCTCTTCATCAACTCCGATTGGGCTGAGTCACACTCCAAGAAATAAAGGGTATAGCCATTACACCCCTTGTCATATATAAGACACTCCAAAACTTCAGTTCAACGTAAGGGGCGCTGACATCACGCTGAAGGCCACGACTTTTACAAGAGGATTGATGACGGCGGGATATATAATATATTAAACAGCTAAAGTGCGTATGCCCTCTTATGCGCTCTTTTTGCAGTGAAGACCTTTCATATTCGCTTAGAGAAAAAAAATGAGGCCTTGCAGTAGGGCCGAAAACAAAAATAAGTATTACTTTTTTGCAGCCAGTCACATGTACAGTGCGCTGCAATATCAAAGACCCACTGGGAGTGCGTGGCCAAGGCGGTGGCTGCCGGGAGCGCTGCGAGCTCTCCGGGCAGTTCCATTCTGCTTCGAGGGGAGGACGCTCACTCGGGGCTCTGCAAAAGCTCGCGCTAATCAGTTTTTCCTGAGCCCCGAGTGAGCGTCCTCCCCTCCAAGCAGAATGGAACTGCCCGGAGTGCTCGCAGCGCTCCCGCCAGCCACCGCCTCGGCCACGCGCTCCCAGTACGTCTTTCATATTGCGGCGCACTGTACGTTAGCTATTTTAATAAGATGAGCAACGGGGTTATCAAGCCGCTCGTGAAAGTTGGTACCGTCGATTTAACGTTGGTGTGCTGTGCGTCGAAATGAAATTTTTGAGTGTATTAAATGCGACAAGCGGTTTAGGAATATTGTCACGGGTGGTGACAAAAAAAAAAAAAAACAAGAAATAAACAGGAAGAAAAAAACGTTTATTGTGGCGACGTTGTGCCAAAAAGAAAAGGGGTACAAAAGATAATAACAGAGCGTCGCGGGCGTCGAAGTCGGCGTTGCAGCAGAGTCGAACGCTGGGGCGAAAACTGACTCCGCTCGCCTTGCGGAAACCCTTATGTACCCTCGTGGGTTTGTGGATTGTTCGGCGTAGAAGGTTCGGCGCGTAGAACATTCTAACCTCGAATCAGCAAGACGGTTCTCGAATTCACCAGAAGATCAGATTACAGTGTCAACAAAAATGTGTAGCCGCGGCCAGGAATCGAACCCTGGCCTTTTGTGTGGAAGGCAAGCGCGATAACCTTTAGGCCAAGCGCGCGCTGCCTACTTCGCCAGCTGCGCGCGTGGCATTACTCCCCCCTTTAAAAAGTGCATTGTCCCGATGCAACCCAAAAACGTAACACAGCAAATAAAAAGAACGGTAAACTAAAGAGTCATTTGGAACACATAAGGTGCACAGTCCTATCAAGCGTAATACGGCTTCAGTCGCACGACGTGGACGACTTCCGGTCGTGGAGGGCATCGTGACGAAGTCCGTGTTCCGTCGGGCATCACCTCGTAGTTCAGATCCCCGAGTCGACGAAGCACTTTGTAGGGTCCAAAGTAACGTTTCAGGAGTTTTTAGCTGAGACCGCAGCGGCGAATCGGTGTCCACACCCACACCCTTTCTCCGGGCTGGAAGTGGACGTCCCGACGACAAGGGTTGTAGCGGCCAGTGTCGACACGTTGTTGAGCCTTAATCCGGAGTCTGGCGACCTGACGGACTTCTTCTGCCCTTTGGGCAACCACCTGGGCGTCGTCGCTTGCGTCGACAGGCGGTTCGTGGGGTAACATAGCGTCCAGCATTGTCGTTACTTAGCGCCCATGCACCAGTTGAAAGGGTGTCACTCCGGTGGTTTCTTGTACGGCCGTGTTGTAGGCAAATCTGACGTACGGCAACACCTCGTCCCATGTCTTGTGCTCCACGTCGACGTACATGGAGATCATGTCGGCGATGGTCTTGTTGAGTCTCTCCCTTAGCCCGTTGGTCTGCGGGTGGTACGCCGTGGTGCGACGATGGCTGGTCTGGCTGAGACGAAGGACTTCTTGCGTCAGCTGGGCCATGAATGATGATCCACGGTCTGAGATCAGGACTTCGGGAGCGCCGTGCCGGAGGACGACGGACTCGATGAAAAACTTCGCGACTTCAACAGCCGTTCCTGATGGAAAGGCTGTTGTCTCGGCGTACCGCGTGAGATAATCGGTTGCGACGATGATCCATCGGTTTCCTTACGTCGACGGTGGGAAAGGTCCGAGTAAATCCGTACTGAATCGCTGGAATAGGACAGATGGCGGCGCAATAGGCTGAAGAAATCCTGCCGGTCTCGTCGGTGGCTTCTTCCGTCGTTGACACTCGTGGCAAGATCGGGTGTAGTGGTGCACCGTCTTCGCAAGCTTGGGCCAGAAGCACTTTTCGCGTATCCTGGCAAGAGTCCTGCTGTAACCAAGGTGTCCCGCCGTCGGGTCATCGTGGCAGGCTTGAAAAATTTCCTCTTGAAGACTGAAAGGGACCACCAACAGCCACGCCGTGCTGTTGTCGCTGAAGCTCTCCTTGTAGAGCACACCTTGTCGGATAAAGAAGGTTGGCAGTGTTCGTACAAAACTGCGGGGAAAGGCGCTTCCTTGTCCCTCTAGGTGCTCGATGAGTGCTCGGAGCTTAGGGTCGTCTCGTTGGAGTGCTGCCATGTCGCTGACATCCAGAGCGCCGAGGAAACACTCATCGTCGTCCTCTTTGGTGCAAGAAGGGCCGGCCTCGACTGGGGCCCTCGACAGGCAGTCGGCGTCATTGCGCTTCCGGCCGGACACTTACACCACGGTCATGTCGAACTCCTGCAGTCGTAGGCTCCACCGGGCGAGGCGTCCGGAGAGGTGTTTCAGATTCGCCAGCCAGCAGAGCGAGTGGTGGTCTGTGACCACGCGAAAAGGACTTCCATAGAAATATGGGCGAAACTTTGTTATTGCCCAGATGACAGCGAGGCACTCCTTTTCAGTCGTTGAATAGTTCCTCTCCGCGTTAGACAGGGTCCGACTTGCGTATGCGATAACTCGCTCTGCTCCGTCCTGCACTTGGACGAGTACCGCACCCAGTCTGGTGTTACTGGCGTCGGTGCGGATCTCGGTTTCAGCAAACTGGTTGAAATGGCCAAGAATGGGGGGCGTCTGGAGTCTTCGTTCGAGCTCGTCGAATGACCTCTGGTGTTCTTCTGTCTACTCGAATTTTACGGCGTCCTTTGTGAGGTGTGTCAGCGGTGCGGATAGTTTGGCGAAGTCTCGAACAAAGCGCATGTAGTAGGCACGGAGTCCGAGAAATCTTCTCACTGCCTTCTTGTCAGACGGCGGCGCAAATCCAGCTACGGCGCGGGTCTTCTCGGGGTCAGGTAGAACACCTTTGCTGTTCACGACGTGGCCGAGGAACTTTAGTTCCCCATAGGCGAACCGACACTATGTTGGCTTGAGTGACAGGCCGGTGGTTTTGATGGCTTGAAGTACGGCTCGAAGTCGTCTGAGGTGTTCGTCGAAACCTCGTGAGAATACCACGACATCGTCCAGGTAGACGAGGCAGCTCCGCCATTTCAGACCTGCCAGCACGGTGTCCATGACGCGCTGGAAGGTGGCTGGTGCCGTACAAAGTCCGAACGCCATCACTTTGAATTCGTACAGTCCGTCGGGAGTGACGAAGGCAGTTTTTGTCCCGGTCACGTTCGTTGACTTTAATCGGCCAGTAATCACTCTTCAGATCTATCGATGAAAAATATCGGGAGTGGCGCAGTCGGTCTAACGTATCGTCGATGCGGGGGAGCGGATAGACGTCCTTCTTCGTCGCAGCTTTCAGTAGACGATAGTCCACGCAGAACCGCAGGGTTCCGTCCTTCTTCTTTACAGGGACGGCTGAGGACGCCCATGGACTTCTTGAGGGTTGAATGATGTCGTCGTCGAGCATCTCCGGGACTTGATCTTGAATCACTTTCCTTTCCTTTAAGGAGACTCGATGCGGCGTCTGGTGGACAGGGAGTGCGTCGTCGTCAGTAATAATGCGATGTTTCGCCATTGGTGTTTGGCGAACTTTCAATGTCGTGGCAAAACAGTCACTGTATTCGGCGAGGAGATCAACCAGTTGTCGGCGCTTCGGAGCTGAGAGCTCGGGGTCGATGTCGAGAGGTGGCGGCATCGTGCACTTGTGCGGTGACGACGAGGTTTCCTCGGAGATTGCGGTGACCACGGCTGGCGCGTGAAGCTCCTTGACGTGACCCACGGTGGTACCCTTCGTTAGGTGCTGCGGCTCCTCTCGAAAGTTGGTCACAAGGACAGTTGTACGTCCTTCATGGAGATCCGTTACGCCTCTTACGACACCAATTCCCTTTTCGATGACGGACGCTGCCTTCCAGAAGAGCTTCACCGTGCATGGGTGCGTCGGTTATAACGGTGACGAAAACACTCGACCGCGGTGGTAAGTTCACATGGTCGGCGATAACTCAGATAGCGGTTGACGTCGTGTTGGTGTCCAACTTCGGCAGGACAGGCTTTCGCAGCGTCAACGGGTTTGCCGCGAAGTCGATGACAGCGCCATACTCGCAGAGAAAGTAAATTCCGAGGATAACGTCCCTCGAACAGTCTTGCAGAACGACGAAATTCACAGGGCATGTCTCACCATGGATCTCGACGCGAGCAGTGCATCTCCCGACTGGTGGAATGAGGTGTCTTCCGGCGGTTCTTATTTGTGGGCCATCCCACGGCGTCATGACTTTTTGAAGGCGGCGGGAGAGTCTCCCACTCAAGACTGAGTAGTCTGCTCCGGTGTCCACGAGTGCCGATGCGTCGAGGCCGTCGATCACAACGTTCAGGTTGTTGGACACCGATGCAGGAGCGTCGTTGTGATGCGTGGCGTCGGGAAAGTGGGAGCGCTCCGTTGTTCTTGGAGGCTCTTTACGTCGGTCGTCTTCGGCAACGCCACCTCCAGGGGTTGCCGCGCCTAGTTTTCCCGGCGAGGAGCGAGGGGCGACAGGCTTTCCGTCGGGGTCGGTGCACCGGCGAAGCTGGACGTCGCGGCGACGGCGACCGGAACTCTCGGCGGAACGCAGGCTCGGGGGAGTGGGATCGTCGCAGGTACTCGTCGATCTTCCGAGGGTGTTCACCATACCGGGGGCGCGGGTCGTTTGGATGGAATCCGCGCAGCCCGAGTCGTCGGTATGGGCATCGGCGGTACACATCGTCGGCTTCCCCGCAGTGGTAGCAGAGCGGGCGTCGGTCGGCCGTTCGCCACACGTCGGTGTTCCTCGACGAGGGTTACTCCGGGCGGACGTCCTGGACTTGTCCTTCCTGGCGTCAAGGATACTGTGGCATCGGAGGGTCTCGTCAGGGTGGCGTTGTGGCCTGGCGGTTAGCTTGCGGCGGTCATCAGGACATGGCGGCGTAGCTAAAAGTCGGCTCCTCTGGCGTCGTCGTGTTGATCGGAACCTCAGGTTGGAAGGCCCGGTGAACCTCCTCTCGCACACCTCGGCGAGCGACAGGGAGGACGGGCGATCCGTAGTGGGGGGCATCTTGTGGATTTCTTTCCGGACGACTTCACGGATGATGTCACGGATGTCTGGGAGGTCGGTACCAAGGTCGTATCCGGATGTCGCCAGAGCAGTCACGCCAGGGTGTCGCTCGTAGTGTTTTGCGCGTGCTAGTAGGGCACGCTCCATATTCGTCGCCTCCGTGACGAACCCGTCGACAGTTGTCGGAGGATTGCGAATGAGACCTCCGAATATCTCGCTTTTCACACCCCTCATCAGGTGTCGCAGATTCTTCTCCTCTGTAGCCAGAGGATCGGCGCGGCGCTCAGGCGAAGAACATACTCGACGAAGCTGGTGATGCTTTCATTCGGACCTTGCGTCCTTGTTCGAAGGATGTCTTCGGCCCTCTCGCGTCGGTGTTGGCTGGTAAACGTCTTCATTAGCTCTTGCTTGCACACCTCCCACGAAGTTAAAGAAGCCTCGTGGTTCTCCAGCCAGTACCTTGCAGTACCTTCCAGCGAGAAGTAAATGTTCTGCAAGCACTGTTCAGGTGTCCACCCGTTATGACGGGCCACACTTCACACTGTTGCAGCCAGTACTCGATGTCCTCGTGGGCGTCCCCGTGGAAAGGCGTCGGAGTCCGGGGTGTGACGGGCAGGTAGATGACGGCAGGAGCGGCCGGTGTCTGAGACTGGTTGGCCAACGTCGTCTTCTTGGGCCTTGGCTTGTCCGGCAGCAGACCCACTTCAGGGGACTGACCTCTGATACGACGGCGTCTTCGGACTTCGGCGTCTTCGGCGAATGGTAGCCTTCCGGGGCTGAGCACGTCGCTTGGCCGGGATGTCCTTGGAGGGGTACGATTAACGGGCATAGAATGGTCTACCCTGCACCTCCACCAAAATGTCACGGGTGGTGACCAAAAAAAACAAGAAATAAACACGAAGAAATAAACGTTTAATGTTGCGAACTTGTGCCAACAATAAGAGGGGTACAAACGACAATAACAGAGCGTCGCGGGCGCCGAAGTCGGCGTTGCAGCAGAGTCGAACGCTGGGGCAAAAACTGACTCCGCTCGCCTTCCGGAATCCCTTATGTACCCTCGTGGGTTTCTGGATCGTACGGCGTAGAAGGTTCGGCGCGTAGAACATTCTAACCTCGAATCAGCAAGACGGTCCTCGAATTGACCAGAACATCAGATTACAGCGTCAACAAAAATGTGTAGCCGCGGCCAGGAATCGACCCTTGGCCTTCTGCGTGGAAGGCAAGCGCGAAAACCGTTAGGCCACGTACGCGCTGCCTAATTGGCCAGCTGCGCGTGCGGCAATATACCCTTTTTTATGTGCACGTACCGAAGTAGACACTTCGAAGATCGCGGTATGAAAGACAAGTATATATGGTCCTTCTTCAAATTAGAAAAAAATCTAAGAATCGTGTGCAACCCTCAGATGGTATTTCAAAACTAAACGTCAGTCCCTTCTCTAGTCTGCTGAAGACATAAAATACCCGTCTTCAGCACACGACGGCAGGTCGGGTGACACGAAAGAGACCGCTGAAACTTTTCTTATGACTTATCTTCATGAGATTCCGCACAATATAAAATAACCTGACAACACGGTATGACGTACGGTACTTTGAAGGCGCCCAAGAAATTGGTACAGTCGTGCTAAAAGGTCCGCGTAGCGAAATAAAAATAGAGAATTTTCCACTGGAACCAAGCACGTGAATTGGTACATCAATCACCGTGCGAGAGTAATTAATAGTATAACGCTTTCTTGCGGAAATGTAAACGTGGAGCAGACTTAATACAGAAGACGTGGGCCACGCAGATACTGCTCGACAAGGATGCCAAGGTTTTTTCCTTATCTTTACAGCTCCTGTCGATATTCTTGGCGCCTACGTGGCCTTCACCAACAAGGAACCCAAACGTCATCATCCGGGGAAATGTTACATCGGTAACAATAAATCTATCAGATCTATTGTTACCGTTACTGCGTTTTCTTTATCTACCAGGTCACAATATATCTATCAGTTGCGAGTAAGCGCTAGTCGGTGGCTTTTCGGCCAAACGAGCGTTCTAATGATCACGCATTAAAAAGAGAATGTCCCAGTATTCAGAAGTGCTCCATTTTGATAATGGTTGATACGTTTGTGCGAGAGAAAATTACGTAATAAGACTTGCGAAACATCAACACATCAATGTTGATGAGATAGATAAATGAATGCGAGTCAACACAATCTTTGACTCGCTCTCATATAACGCGCGAAGCTGAGTGCGCCATGTAATGTCCCAAGGATCGTTACACATTAGAGAAATTCGCAAGTTTCGTCCGAGTTTGGTAAACACATTCATCCATGCTGGGTTGACTCGCGCGATTTCCAAGACGAGCGAAATATCAGCTGTCCTCATGTCGAGCATTCCGTCGGCCTTCGGGGCCTAAAACATACAGATGTGCCCACTTTGAGGAGGATTAATGGCTGTTTCTGCTCACACACGACACTCGGTTAGTCCCAGTCAAGCGCAGTTAGTCTGCAGCTTTTGCGGATATACCTAGCATGAGACACATGGTCTCGTCGGGAGCAGGGGGAGTTCAGGGGACCAAATGGTGACGTTTGTATTTTGAGACTATCTTTTTCTCAGAGTGTTGGCCACTTTTTGGTGACACCTTCAATCTACAAAGCTGGTTGTCCAGTTTTCCGTTGAAAGCAAAAATGACTACAGCTTGCTGTTACTGATTTTGTTGTTAGAGAGGCAAGAGGAATATGTACAGTTATTTGTACACTGGAAGTTGACACACACTGGACGCTACCTTCAGTTTGACTTTAATCACTGGACATGTCACAACGGGTCGGTGGCTGACACGCTTCCATTTGGGGAAAGGAATATTTTCTCGTCAGAAAACCTAGAAAAAGAAGAAAAACTGTTATGACAGACGTCAAGGCGAACGGCTACACGGTCAAAAAGATAGCAAATTTTATTTTGTACAAGGCCTATGTCTCGGTCCGGACGGCCCTCCCGGGCCAAATTTCGCGGGCGGATTCATGAAGGGGTTCGAAGTGGTCAATGACGGCACGGGAAGTTTTATCTATCACATTGACCGTCGTCAATGTCGAGTTCGTCAATACCTTGCGTAGCACGTTCGTTGTAAAGGACGAAAAAGGATGGTGGGAAATACTTCGAGCTTACGTGAAAACGTTCTGTTTAATCTCGTGCCGACGGGCTTGTGCCAGGAAGCAATGTCGTCGTTGTCTTAGTCGGCAACGTTGTGCCGATTGACCGCCACACTGCAGCCGCAAAAAGGTATATATTCCAAGCAAACCACGTGCGTCAGACTGCCCTATATAAAAAACAAGGCATCCAGATGGTTCCTCCAGCCGATATGAACACTTGGACACTTAAGCCGAGGTAGAAATAGTTAATTGCTAAGAAACGAGCGCAAGCTGGTTTTGTCATGATTGTCCGAGTAAATGTACGGCCACATGCATCTACAAAAAACAAGAAAATAAAATGCCAGTACAAAATATGCATGAGTGCGGTGCTGCTACTGACTTTAATGACTATCGGAATGACTGTGAGACAACAACTATCAGCGACTTCAAGAAACAGCCCAGGCAAAGGCTTTGCATAAAAACCACGACACGCTCAGACTACACCCGGAAGCCTGAGTAGGTTCACTGGGGCTTGAACATTTGTATACGTTAACGGGCTACGCCACGTAACTAAGAAGTGAAAATTACCTTCACCGTAGATGAAGGGGATAATAGAGAGCTTTAGGGAACCATTTTTGCCCATCCCATACGGTAGGATGGGCCCTCCGGTACGCACTGCGCATTTACTAGTCTTTTGTGGCAGCGTATGCGCAGTTCGCACCGTAGGGCCCATCGTATTGTATCGGATGTGCAAAAACGGTTTCCTAAAACTTCCTAATAGAGAGTTTTCGGAAACCGGAGCTGAATACGATCGATAGACAAAAACGATCGATACCTTGGGCCGGAGGCGTGGTCCAAACGCCTGCCTTGAAACGCCTATAAGGGAACCGTATTTGCAGACGGTCGCAGACGATCGGTACAGGTCGCGCCCCCTGAAAACCGAAGCCTGCATCGACCTCATCGAGAAAGGACAGATTTGCGTGTTTCTGTATGGGGAGGTTAACGAATTGCAATAACAGAAGCGAAATTCCCATCTCGAAAATAGAGAGAACCTAACTTTATATATATATACTCATAATTCATTTTTTTTTTTTACTAAAATGAATGCGCGTTTGTGATAATACAAACGCAGTGTCTAGAGGTACGTCGGACGTATTCGGATCCCAGAGTCTGAAGATACGTCGGACGACCCGGATCCCACAGCCTTAAGATACGTCGGACGTACCCGGGACCCGGAGTTTGTGGGCTCAGCCGCGATTCGCATTCGGGGTGTTAGTGACGCCAAGTAATATGCCGTATGCGTCGCTGACCCCTAGCTCAACGGACTCAGCCGGTTCAACCATCAAGTCTCGAGAGCAATGTTCAAAAGAGACTACGAAACTGACGAGACTTAAAACGTAGTAGATGGTTCTTTGTTCTTCTCGATGCGCCACGGACTCCCGATGTCATCAGCGAGAAGGCTCGGTGAGGCTTGGTATGGGGTAGGTATACTTTATATACAGAGAATCACGATAAAGCAACTTTTACAAAACAGGAAGGGAACTTTCTGACCGCCCCACGGACCCTCTCCGCGTCTAGTCGAGGTGAGGCCTGCCCACCTAGCTCCAGACAAGAACCCCTTTTCCAGTCAAGACCACGCTTAAATACCAGCGCACACGCGCTGCTTACAATCCCCCCAAGTGAAAGAACATAGAAAAAAGCTCCGAACACTGACATCACTTTTCTCCAGCGCCATTCGTCAAAACTGACATCATTTCTTCAGACGCTTTGCTATCTGCCAAAACTGACATCACTCCTTCAGAGGCTTTGCCATTCGTCGGTTCTGATGTCAGGTCTTGCGCAACTCTCATACAACCTTGGCACTCCGGAATGCAATGCTGCTCGTCCATCCATCGGAGCACGGAGAGGAAACATGACACCCCGGCCAGCTTCCCGCAAAGGGCAATCTCTATACGGGGATGCATTAGTCACGAATGCGAAGGTGGCGGCGCCCGGCAACACATAGAGCACGCCGAGAAAGCGATAAACAATGACGCCAGACCTTACAAACGTCGTGTGCCGTTTCCGGCTGTTTCTTTCTGTGGCGGTTAAAGTTTTGTTCCGTGAGTTTCGAGAGCAATGTCCGAGAGAGATTACGAAACTGACGAAACATGAAACGTCGTGGGCCGTTTCCACCTGTTTCCTTCACTGGTGGTCGAAGTTTTGTTTCGTACAGACGAGCAAAGCACGCCATGTGTGAAAAAGGATCGGCGGGTCACGGCTCCTACCTATCGAATTTTGCGCTTGTATGATGCAACGTTAATTTACATGCATCTGCTGACGTAAAAACACCGACAGGAGCGAGCACTCCCGAGCAGCTTTCGGTTTTTTCTCATCTAATGTCCCAGGAAATGCAAAACCGGTGCTGTTTTAGTTCTACAAACTAGAAACGAGTCATCTCAGCTTCCAGTGCACTCGACCACCAGCAAGGAGGACTGCTTTGACGTCACGTGCAAGCCATGCATACCCAGGGTTGGGCAGAAATACTCAAAAATATATTAAGAAATACAAATACTGGGATACATTAAAATAGTAGCCAAAATACTGATACTAAAATATATCTGTAAAAATGTATTTCCGATACGTATCGATCGGAAATACATTTTAAAAAGAGGCAGAAATTCTTTGGAAATACAAATACAGGAATACATTTTAGGGAGGGCAGAAATACTGATTCTGCAATACATTTTTCAAATTTGTTTGAGACGCCAGCTGAGATAAAGCTTGAAGTTTGAAGTGAACGTTTTTGATCCCGAAATTACTTTCCCGTAGGCTTGGCACTTTGGCTTGAAGGTATTGGTTTCGGACGACAAGGAGTCTTCAAGGGGCTCAAAAAAAAAAAAAGAAACGTTCCATCAAGGACTGACCGCGGCCCTTCCCTGACATCCTGTCTGTCTGACGAGGGATGCGAAAAGACGATGGAATGAACTGGTATTCTTTATATGTAGGTGTGGCCTTGAACATGAAACTTTACCACGCTGCTCTATGAAAGGACAATACGTACTTTTGTTGTAGGTTACCTAGTTCAAGATTGTGCAGGCAGTGCCATTTGGAATTTTTGAGAATGGTGGACCACATGAAGCATCCTGGAACACATCTCTTCTGTTACGGCTGAAAAAAACGATACGGTGGCATCCCTGTTCTGAAGGTCCTTCCGGCCGGCCATCCACCACCGACGCATGGATTGCAGTCCTCAAATTTCGCCTAGCATCATTCAAACAGAGACCTCGTGGATTGCAACTTGATATTGCCGGCACAGGTGCGAGTTCACCAAGGAACAGCGCGCTCCAGACGAGTCGCAGGTGTAGGAAGTCTGGATTAAGCGCGAAACACATGTACGACGAAACCTTCCGATCCGAGGTGCGGACTGCCGGAATGACCTTGGGGGGAGAGGATTTTCGTAGCATCGGGGAGCGTTGAAAACCCTCGCCTCCGACCGTTGTATTGCGCGGTCGGACGTCGGATCGGGCGGTTTCGTCGTACGACGGATTCAATGAAAAACTTGGCAACTTCCACAGCAGTTCCGGAAGGGAGGGCTTTGGTTTCGGCGTACCGCGTGAGATAATCTGTGGCGACGATGATCCAGCAATTTCCCGACGTCGACGGCGGAAAAGGGCCAAGTAGATCCATTCCGATCTGCTGGAAGGGTGCCGTTGGCGGAGGAATTGACTGCAAGAGTCCGGAAGGCCTCGTTGGAGGTTTCTTTCGTCGCTGGCATTCATGGCATGATCGTGTGTATAGGTGGACGGTTTTGGGGAGCTTGGGCCAGTAATACTTTTCACGAATACGGGCCAGTGTCCGGCTGTAACCAAGGTGTCCGGACGTCGGGTCGTCGTGGCAGGCTTGGAAGATCTCCTCTCGGAGGTCGGTCGGTATTGCCAGCAGCCACGTGGAGTTGTTGTTGCCGAAGTTCTCTTTGTAGAGAACTCCTTGTCTAATAACGAAGGTCGGCAGGGCTCGTGAAAAAACACGTGGTATGGCAATCCCACGCCCTTCCAGGTGCTCTATTAGTGCGCGCAGCTCAGGATCGTCTCGTTGACGCCGGGCCATGTCGTCGGTGTTCACTGCGCCCAGGAAACCCTCGTCGTCATCGCCGTCGCTGCTGTCGGAAGGTGTTTGACGGGAGCTCTGGACAGGCAGTCGGCGTCGCTGTGCTTGCGGCCTGACTTGTAGACTACGGTCATGTTGAACTCTTGTAGTCGAAGACTCCATCGCGCAAGGCGTCCTGAGGGGTCCTTGATGTTCGCAAGCCAGCAGAGCGAATGGTGGTCCATGACTACGCGGAACGGGCTTCCGTATAAGCACGGACGAAACTTCGTGATTGCCCAGACGACCGCAAGGCATTTCTTTTCAGTCGTAGAGTAATTTCGCTCCGCCTTGGACAATGTCCGACTTGCGTAGGCGATGACTCGCTCGGTGCCTTCTTGTACTTGAACCAATACCGCGCCAAGTCCTGCGTTACTTGCGTCCGTGTGAATCTCGGTTTCCGCATCCTGGTCGAAATGTCCAGGAACAGGAGGCGCCTGCAGTCGTCGCTTCAGCTCGTCGAATGCCTGCTGCTGCTCCTCGGCCCATTCGAACTTCTCGGCGTCCTTCGTGAGGTTCGTGAGCGGTGCGGAAATCCTTGCGAAATCTCGAACGAAGCGCCGATAGTGGGCACATAGCCCAATGAACCTTCGCACGGCCTTCTTGTCTCCTGGCACTGGAAATGCTGCGACGGCGCGAGTCTTTTCTGGGTCTGGACGAATGCCTTCGTTAGTAACCACGTGACCTAGGAACTTCAGTTCGTCAAAGGCGAACCGACACTTTGACGGCTTGAGGGTGAGTCCGGCGGTCCGTATGGCTTTTAGAACAGCTCGGAGTCGTCGCAAGTGCTCGTCGAAGTCGCCGGAAAACACTACGACGTGGTCGAGGTAGACGAGACAGCTCTGCCACTTCAGTCCTGCTAGTACAGTGTCCATGACACGCTGGAAAGTTGCTGGCGCCGTGCATAGTCCGAAGGGCATCACCTTAAACTCGTAGAGCCCATCCGGTGTGACGAAGGCTGTCTTCTCTCGGTCCCGTTCGTCGACTTCGATCTGCCAGTAGCCGCTCTTCAGGTCGAACGATCAAAAGTATCGAGAATGGCGCAGCCGGTCTAACGTGTCGTTGATGCGGGGGAGTGGATAGACGTCTTTCTTCGTCACTGCGTTCAGCTGCCGGTAGTCCACGCAGAACCTAAGCGTCCCGTTTGTCTTCTTAACCAGTACAACTGGGGAGGCCCAAGGACTGCTTGAGGGTTGAATTATATCGTCGTTCAGCATCTCTTGAACTTGCTCCTGGATCACCTGCCTTTCTTTGACGGAGACTCTGTATGGAGATCGGTGCACGGGGCGCGCGTCGTCCTCGGTAACGATGCGGTGCTTCGCAACGGCGGTTTGGCGCACCTTCGACGACGTCGCAAAGCAGTCGCGGTATTCGGCGAGGAGGTTAATCAGCTGACGTCGTTTCGGGCCCGGAAGCTTAGGGTCAATGTCGAGCTGTGCTGGCGACGTACTGTCTTGCTGAGGTGGCGAGGATTCGTCAGCAATGGCGGCTATTTCCGCGGAGTTTCGGAGTTCCTCGACATGGCCAACGGCTGCACTTTTCGTGAGGTGTTTGCGCTTCGTTTCGGAAGTTCGTCATGAGGACCACAGTGCGGCCATCCTGAAGTTCAGCTACCCCTCTTGCGACGCCTATTCCTCTTCCTAGAAGCAACTGGAGGCTCCCCTCGAGCAAAACGTCGCCGCATAAAGCTTCGGTGATCCCGACAGGTGCGAAAACACTCGATTGCGGCGGTAAGTTTACGTGACTTGCGAGGACTCGGACCGCGGATGACGTGGCTTTGGGTTCCTCCGGTGGTGAAACAGGTTTTTGCAGAGTTAGCCGGTTTGCTCTGAGGTCGATGACGGCGCCATACTCGCAGAGGAAGTCCATTCCGAGTATAATGTCCCTCGAACAGTCCTGCAGAACGACGAACTTCACAGGGCACGTCTCACCGTGGATCTCGACGCGAGCAGTGCATCGCCCGACTGGTGTGATGAGGTGCCCACAGGCGGTTCGTATTTAAGGGCCTTCCCACGGCGTTGTCACTTTTCGCAGGCGGCGAGAGAGCCTCCCTCCAACTCAAGACTGAGTAGTCTGCTCCGGTGTCCACAAGTGCCGATACGTCGTGGCCGTCGATTATAACGCTTAGGTTGTTGGACACCGATGAAGGGACGTCGTTGTGATCCGTAGTGTCGAGAGAGTGGGAGCGCTCCGTCGTTCTTGGAAGCTCTTTACTTCGGTCGTCTTCGGCAACGCCACCTCCAGGCGTTGCCGCACTTAGTTTTCCCGGCGACGCAAGGGTGACAGGCTCTCTCGGCGGGGTCGTGGCGCTGGAGACGCTGAACGTCTGGGCGACGGTGAGCGGGACTCACGGCGGAGCGGCGTTGAAGATGGCAAACGTCGAAGGTACTCCTCGATGTCACGAGAGCGTTCGTCGTACCTTGGGCGCGGGTCGTTCGTGTGGAACCCGCGCAGCCCCAGTTGTCGGTAGGGGCATCGACGGTAAATTTCATTTCATTTATTTCATTTATTTTACTCTCAGGGCCCGAAGGCATTACAGAGAGGAGTGGAAATATATACATCAATATAAGGTGAACAATAAAAACAAAACGCAAAAAACAAACAAAACACAAGGTACAGAATCGCTATGGAACATTGTTAAGGACATCAGTTATGGCGGTTTTAAAATCAGCAGCGTCAGTAAGTGAGACTACGGATGCGGGAAGGCGGTTCCAGTCGACGGAGGTCAGAGGTAGGAAGGAGGCATAAAAGGTGGAAGTGATGCAGTAGGGGATTCCTACTTTTAGTGGATGATCGGTGCGCGGCGTTATGTATGATGGTTCTGAAATTAATGAGGCTCGAAGTGCTGGGTTAGAGTGATACATTTTGTGAAATAAGCAGAGGCGAGCTATTTTTCTACGAAAGGAGAGATTGGGCAAATGTAGAGACGCTTTCATGGAGGTGACGCTGGCTTTACGGTGATAGTTAGAAAGTATAAAACGTGCGGAGCGATTTTGAATGGATTCAATGGATGATGCTAGGGATACGCCAGGGTTCCAGATAGAGCCTGCATACTCAAGCTTGGTGCGCACTAAAGGTTTTATAGGAGAAGTTTAAGTGAAACAGGGGCAAGGGAAATGTTTCTTCTGAGATAGCCTAATAAGCGATTAGCGTTGTTAGTGATATAGTCGACATGGATGTTCCAGGAGAGATCGTTAGTTATATGAACACCGAGATATTTATAGGTTGACACAGAAAGCAAGGTGGAGTTATCAATACAGTAGGAGGGACAAGTGTTACTTTGACGGGACACTCTCATAGATTTACATTTAAAGGTGTTAAGTTCCACAAGCCAACTATCGCACCAGCGGGTGACGTTGTTAATATCGGTCTGAAGAGCAGATATGTCAGAGTCGTTAATGATTTCCTTATAAATTACACAGTCATCAGCGAATAGGCTAATAGAAGAAGATACATGCGTGGGAAGATCGTTAATATATATAAGAAATAGAAGTGGACCTAATACGGAACCTTGTGGGACACCGGACTTGACAGGTGAAGTTGAAGAATTAGTTCCGTTAGCGTGAACAAATTGGTAACGGTCTGATAGAAACGATTCTATCCAAGCAATTATATTTAGATCTATGTTAAGTTTACGGAGTTTATGAAGAAGCAGCACGTGAGAAACCTTGTCGAAAGCTTTTGAGATATCAAGAAATATGCAGTCAGTCCTGGAACCCCGGTCAAGTGTTACGTGAAGGTCATGAGTAAAGGTTAGGAGTTGAGTTTCACATGAATAAAACCTTCGAAATCCATGTTGCGCTGAGTTAAAAAAACGAATTTGAATCTAGAAAATTGAAAATGTTAGTGTAAATGATATGCTCAAGGATTTTACAAGGGATGCTCGTAAAAGCAATGGGACGAAAATTTAAAGGGTTATGCTTATCGCCACCTTTGTGGAGAGGGATCACCTTCCCCACCTTCCAATCTTTTGGCAATTCTCCTTGTTCGAGTGATTGCGAAAATAATTTAGATAAGATAACGCAGGAGTACGTATTAGTGTTTTTCAAAAAACTTAGCATTAATATTATCAATGCCTGCGGTCGTATTGGTTTTAAGGTTTTCCATAATATTAGATACACCTTCACAGTTTACAATAACAGGAAACATGGGCAAAAAATCATAAGTTCTAAATACAGGACAATCGGAGGTTACCGTGCATGAAAAAGATCAGACAAACACATCATTTAACAAAAAAGAACAGACTTCACTTGGCACCTCCTCTCCATGGGTGTCCCTAAGCACTATGCCCGTACTAGAAGGAGGGTTAATAACTTTCCAAAATTGACGTGGATTGTTAAGCAACATTGACGGCAGCGTATTGTTAAAGTAATGTAATTTTGCCTCTTCGATTGCTTTCTTATATACGTTAGCTGCAACATGGTAGGCCTCCCAGCGTTGTACATGGTCCGATAGCTTTGCAGTGCGAAATAATCGTTTATTTTTATTTGACAGCTTTTTTAATGTCACGCTGTACCATGGAGATTCTGGTGAAGAAGATACCACGCGAAGGGGAACATGGGCGTTCATGAGTGACATAACTTTCTCTTTAAATAAACAGCAGTTATCATCAACTGAGCGCTCAGCAAAACAACCTATGTAGTCCTCTAGAAAATGGCAAAGTTCGTCGTTGATTAAATTAAAATCAGCCCTTGCATAGTCCAAAAATGTTTTCGTCTGATTGGACTTACTGCGTCCAGGAATGTTTAAAAAAAAGTGTAGTAGGGAATGATCACTGAGACCAGGCATGTAAGTTAACGAGGAGATCAGCTCAGGCGACGTTGTTAATATGAGATCAAGCACAGCAGCAGTTGTTGTAGTCGTACGCGTCGGTTTTGTAACAGTTTGAGAGAAATTGAAATCTAAACAAAGATTCAAAAACTCACTACATTCAGAAGAGAAGTGACTAAGGTTTGCACCCTCGTCTGACCATATTATAGATGGGTAGTTGAAATCACCCAACAGTAGTATCGGTGCATTCGGGAAACGAACAATGACTGAGTTGATCGCATAGTGCAGATTCGTTATAAACGCAGTATTGCTAGAAGGAGGGCGATAACACACGCCTAAAATGTATTTTTTATTTTTTAACTGGAGACCAACCCATAGCACCTCGAGTTCAGAAACAATATTGATAGAAAACGATGGTACATTTTCTGCTACCGCGACCAACACCCCGCCACCCTTTCTTTCTTCCCTGTCGTGACGATAGAAGTTGAAACGTCTCTAACAGTGCAAAATTTCACAGTTGCGTATGTTACTGTAGCCGGCTTCACCGCAGGAATAACACAACGGGCGTCGAACGGCCATCCTCCACACGTCGGTCTTTCGTGGCGCAACTTGTTCTGGGCAGGGGTACGCCCGATCTTCCTGGCGTCGGGAATACTGCGGCGTTAGAGGTTGACGTCTAGGTGGCTCCGTATACGGGTGAGGAGGGGGCGGGGGTCGTCGGGTAGCTGCGGCGTAGCTCAGCTTCGGTGGTTCAAGAGCGGCGCTGGCGAGAACTTCTGGCTGCAGCGCCTGCTGAAGTTCTTCCCGGACAATCTCGGAGACTGAAGGCGTAGCCGGGCTTGTGGCAGGAGGTAGCAGCTTCCTGATTTCCTCCCGCACGACGTCCCGGATAATCTCGCGGAGGTTCGGGCTATTGCAGCTGGAAGTCGAGAGGACCGCGACGCCGGGAAGTCGCTGGTAATGGGAGGCCCGTGCTTGAAGGGCACGTTCGATGTTTGCTGCCTCCGTGATGAAGTCTTGGACGGTGATAGGCGGGTTCCACACAAGGCCTCCGAAGATGGTCTCTTTCACCCCTCTCATCAGGAACCGCAGCTTCTTCTCGTCAGGAGCGTTTGGGTCGGCGCGGTTCATGAGGCGGAGAACGTCCTCGACGAAACTTGTGACGAAGAAAAAGGTTATCCCATCGCATCGGTTCTCCAGCACATTGCCAAATGAACAGCGCAAAAACTCTATGCATTTTTGGAATATTGCAGCGCGCACAGTATAGCACTTGCAAAACGTACCAGAGCTTTGCGGTTAAAAAAATATTTCAAGCAGAAGCCCTGGTGAAAATAGACGTTAGGCTACGCGCGCGCTGCCTACTTGGCCAGCGGCGCGCGCGGCAATATGCACCGATCACCGTTCCAGAAATAGAGATGAATCCGAGCTCCCGATTCGAGGTACCGATTGCTTGGTCTATCTACCAAGTTTTATAATGGTTCCTTAAAACTCTTTAATGTACACTGCTTCTCAACGGTGCCGAAAAAAAAAAAGGAGCTGACCTCGAGACATTGATGACCTCAAATTTCAAAGCGTCAACAGAAGCATTACCTTAATTCTGTAACAATTGTATAATATTCAGATAATATTAACTCGGGCTTCAATAAATAGTTTTTTTATTGTTGTACATGGATCATGCGTAACAATAGAAATATGTTCAAATGTATTTCAAATGTATATTAGGTGTACTGGGTATTTACAAAATCTTTGAAAGTACAAGAAAATACACTTTTCAGGTTTTCATGTGCTATTAATAACATATACACATAAAAAATGCAAAATTATGTATATTTAAATTGTGCTCTAAGTACAACTCTAATGCATATAAATGCATACAAGCGATGCAAATATATTTAACATGCATTTCAAACAACCTTTTACGTACTGAAATAAAATTTGTAGAACATTTATATTATCATTTTGGTAACACATTAAGAATACACTTGCTAAAATACGCTTTTGTGGATACGAGTTAAGCACACTTCAAATAAATCCACACATATAAATGCTAATGAAACGCAATGGAAATGCCTCAAAAATGCATCGCGCGCCCCTGACAGAAGCAATAATACACACATACCTAGCAATAATCTGAAGAAAACGTAAAATGTAATTTCTCAGGTGGCTAAAACGACTAATGCTTGAAAACCCTTAATATTCGCGAGTCCCTAAATTTTCGCGAATTTCGCGAGTAGAAAAACTCGCCAAAATTAGGGGCACGCAAAAATTTCGTTTTTGTGAATTTTCAGTGCAGGCGTCTGGGATTCGAGAAATTTAGTGGCCGCGATTATCTCCTCTGTGACCGATTCGCGAAAAATAGCGGCCGCGAACCTAAAGGTGTTTTACAGTAATACGCGAAGTAGTCTTACACAAAAACTGACAAGTAAGAAACGTCAATTGTTGAGCAAGAAGTTTTTTATGTACAAATTGTATTCTCAATCCCTACATATTTCTAACAAAATCCACTCTTTTAATGGTTGGCAACACTGTAGTAGGATGCCAAGTGCTCTCTGGTCTCTACCATGGACTCCGTGAGTTTCTGCATTTTTAGCCGGAAAACATCTGAATCCTCGCTGAAGACTTCCAGGAGGGCTCCATGGCTGTTCAAGAAGAGCATACAACACTTTTTTTTTTATCGTTCGTGTAGCTTTTTAAGCTCTGAGGTGCGTGTTTCTATTGTGAAATGACGGCCGACTTAACATGACTGTCATCTGCCCGCCATGGCGGCCAGCCGTACTCAAGTCTTTCAGCAGAAAACAAGTACCGCCGACAAGTTCCTGGGTGTCCTCATGGATATACAAGTAAAGCGCACGGTAAATATCCCGCAATTTGCGTGCCTTTTCAAGCGCCGAGGGGCTTATTTCTATCATAATGCGGCTGCGAAATCAACATGGTGCCTATTCTTCCGCCCGCCTGGCCAACCTTAGCGGCACCTTTTCTGGAACTTTGAGGGGCCTTCTGACGGTTAGCAGGTGCCGGACGGCTTCGCGAATCTACAGGCCTTCGCAGGATGACCGGATAACGACCAGGCGATTACAAGGCGAAAAACGTGATGCCGAGACCGACCACCCTTGTTTGCGGCCAACGCCAGTGTCAGACGCTAATCCGCATCTATCGGGTTAAATTTCCAGGCATCTGCCGCCGACCGAAACGGACGGACAAGAGCACACGAGTGTTATTGTTGTGTTTTTTTTTTTTTTTTTCTCGAAAAGCGGTTTTAGTAATTGACCTTGTTTTTAATGTTTGTTTACATATGCGCCCGAGCAGCGTCCGAGTACCTGGAGTTGTGCAAGAAGAAACTATTTTTCCCTCTTTACCTTTAAGGGCATTAGCCACAAGTTCCGTTACCTTTTTTTTGTCTTTTTCGTTTGTCGTTACTCGTGTGAGTGTTGTCGGTAGCAAGTAATCGTCTTTTGTTGAGGGAAAAGGCGAATTCTGTAGTGATATGGAAATAGTGTTGTGTAATTATAAGGCTTTGTATATATAAATATAAACTGAGAAGGCTGAGGGCATAGAGTTTCCATTGTACCCGTAGTGCAAAATAGACCGGTTTCTAATCACAATCTGTTTGACGCGCTCACTGCGTTTTACAGATATATATTTGTCTGACTAGCATATTGGCAGGGTTCTCTCGTTTAGTTTCAATGAGTAAAGTCCCGTTCACATTCTTGCGACCGAGCAAGATCGAGAGTGACCAGACCGGTTTTTAAGCCTCCTGCGATCTCTTAGGACCAGCTCCGCACTAGTGGATCCGGTCCTAAGAAGTCTTTCTCGGTCGTTAACGGTTGCAAGAGTGTGAACGGGCCTTAAGCACTGTTTTGCGCGTTTGCTGTTCTAGATGGCGTGCAGTTTGGGGTCAAGGGGGCGATTTTCCCTAGCACCATTTGAGAAATATATAGAACGTATTCTTAAGTTTGTGCTGCTAAAATGCACTTTAAGAACATCATATAACTAATTCCAAATATATTTTGACCGTCCTTCAAGTGCATTCTTAATACGCTCTTAAAGTATTCAAGAAATATACTACGTATCTATTTCAGAAAGTGCGCTTTGTGTGCGGACAAAGAAATAGGAAATATACGTGTATCGAATGTATTAAGAATATAGTCTTTACGAGCATGTTTCGTATTGTCTTGCTTCTATATAGGTTGGAGTATTAACGATTCAGTGCTTTCAGTTGACATTGTTTCTATAGTTAATGTATGCAACCACCGATATACTGATGCAGAATGTCTCAATATATGAATATAATGTAAGGTAGCAAAAGCTGTAACCTAAGTAGGCACGCATAACTCGGCAAGTAACCCAAGACCTTTAATAAAGTCACGTCGTACGCTTTATTTTATAGTTTGGTTGATTCAAGGTGAATAATTATGAAAGGCGTCGGTGGAACATAAGTCTTGCATTAATTTATTTTCAGTGACACCAAAAATATCCCAGAAGAGCTTCTTCGCATAGTTGATACAAGGAAACGAGCGAACAAAACAAGGATGAGTCCGACTTATTATTCATGAAGTTCCGGTGGCAGGCACTTCGCTGCCGCGCTGTAATGAGCTTTTACGTGCCATCTATCATGATTTCTACTCATTTGTAGCATTTTAGAACACTAAACTTGCTTCTAATCTCGTCCAGTGACAAAGAAACGAGAAACAAAAAAGGACAGCAAGGGCTCCGAAGTATTTTATTTGTGTTTTTTATTAACACATTTTTAGCATACCCGTCCCTTTCGATTTTAATATAAACTAATAAAAGGAATAATGCACTTTTTATTATATTTCATTGGAGACGTATGAGAAAATGACATGAAGTAATTGTTTTAATTTAGTTTAACCTATCCCGAAACCACAGCAGAGGAAGAAACACCGAGCTCAAAACCAGCACGAATATTTCCAGGTTTCATCTTTGAATAGACGAATGAATTGTAACAAGCGTCGACTGGTGTTACCCCAAATGATGACCTCGATCAAAACGCCATTATCTAGCTGCGAAGAATTCGCAACTTCGGCCGTGGCGGCGGCTGCCCGGGTAGTAACCGGAAGAGTTAGCAACTTCTTTCTATAACGCGGTAACGCCGGCGACTTGGCCAGTACCTGCATATCAATGCCTCAGCGCTCCGTGATTGCGGCTTATTATGCAAACGAGGCACTGCCCCAACACTGCGTTCTGAATAGCAAGTGGAATCTTCGCAGCGGCAAGCCCACTTTGGTGAGACCGAGCTGGGACTTTGATACCGGCGCGAACCTTCCTCGTCTGATTAACTTGGGGCGGGTGTGCCGCCCAGAACGCGAGAATTGGTTTAGGGCCCCACGTTGCCTTTCAGATTTCGTCGTCAAAGAGACCCCGAGAATTCTTGCTACGGACTGTCTGGTTTATTTGAACTGCTCCGCTGCTGAAATAAATTTCTCTCCAAGGCGGACCACGGCGAACGCAAAAACCCACCTGAGAGCCTAGAACGTAAAGCCAGCAGAAACTTGGCTGCGCGTTTTCCTATTCCGAGCGTCAAGTCACGCGGGGTGCTTACGGTGCTTCATTGGCTGGGATCGCTGATAATTTCCCTCACGGTTCGCACGAAGAAGTGCGTAAGCTCTGCTCGGTGGATTCTATTATAAACTTGACCTTTTTGTTTTTTGTGTGCGTGTGATAAAAAGACATCCGCTGCCACGATCTAGCTTATTTAATGAATACCTAATGAGTTTTGTTGGCTCTGAGAGGAATTTACATAATTAAAAAAGAAATATATGGTTCGCGTACTTATTGTTGTTTGTTTTGCATTATCTTGGTTTTTAGTTCTTCCTTCGTTTATTTTAAAAATATATTCCATTCTAGTGGTTTTCCGCATTGCGTGAGTCTGGCGGTCGATGCTTCAAGCTGAATTAGTGAAACAGGTTTGCTGCGACATCCTGCTTCCCCTTAAGATGGCAGAAATAAGGTAGTAGCAAGATGGACCCCCTGGGGTTAGTTGAATTTCACAGCGATAGCCGTGAAAAAACAGTTTGAAGGGTAAACCAACTGACTTAATTTGTCACATCGAAAATCGGTAAAAAGAATATTTAAGCACGATATTATTAACATAACTGACATTGTAAAGTTCCTGTCGCAAATAAAAACACACTTGCGTAAATGGCGCCTATCGTATCATCTAAAAGAGCAATATGAGCAAAAACTCAACAAATAAGTAGGGCTGGGCGTAGATTAAAAATTTCAACCCGATTAATCACCACCCTTCAATCGATTAATTTATCGATTAATCGGTTCTGTTCCATCCGATGCATAATATTTCTAAAAAGTCAGAATTATATATTTTGCCTTTGCTGAATATATGATAAAAAGCGCAATGTTAATGTTTGAATTTTAAATCAACCTTGAAGTGTACATGTTAACAGTCAAGACACCCACACTCACAAATTATTACTTCAGCCGCAGAAGCGAAGAGGTCCGTTGATATTCTCCGGCAATATCCCAAGCAGCACGTTGTGAATGGGCCATCGCTGGCAAGTGTACTATGGCCAACCAGATTTTCGATGGCCCAAGCTTGGCCAAAGTGCTCGGCAATAGCAGTGTTTTCGTCCTCGTCTGGTGACTTGCCATTCACTTTATGCCAGTCGCTGGCCATTCACTTTCGGCCAGTGACTAGCCATTCACCTTAGGCCAGTGACTGGCCATTCACCTTTGTCCAGTGGCTGGCCATTCACTTTAGGCCAGAGAGTGGCCATTCACCTTTGGCCATGACTGGCCATTCATATTTGGCCAGTGACTGGCCATTCACTTTAGGCCAGTGACTTGCCATTCACCTTTGGCCAGTCACTTTCGGCCAGCCACTGGCCATTCACGTTTGGCCAGCCACTAGCCATTGACTTCCGGCCAGTCACTGGCCGAAAGTGGCTGTAGTTATACACTTAATACATAATTTATCACAGACCGCCAGAAAATTTGGGTGTTGCTCAGAAGACTGTCAAGAGTTTCGGGAGGTCAAGTTTGAGAACTTAACCCCAGAAACTTTTACATAGTAATGACACGCGAAGCTGCTGCAAGGCTGCTCAATATTTATTGGACTTTTTGAGTACTAAGTCTTACGACGCTGGTTGCGACCATCATTCCAGTCGTCGTGGGTTCAGGGATGGTATGTTGTCCCACCATTAAGATCCCCCGGTAGTGCAGCAGTAAAAAAATAAATAAAAAGAAGTAACTTTAGGTGAAGGGACAGTGCAACAATAGAGAGTTTTAGTAGATCGTTCCGATACCTCCGATAGCCCCGATAACGGTACTATGGATGCGCAAGGGAGGCGGTAGCGGAGTATCGGGTATTGTTATCGGAGTTATGGGAGCGATCTACTAAAACTCTCTACTGTTCGGTTACAATATTTTTCACTTTACACAAGCTTACTGGCACTAATGGGAAAGAAACGTTTTGAGTACACAGTAAACGTTTTTACACACTTAAGGGTGCAAATCCGTTTGTCCCTGGGCTAACACCCTTATGGCCTTCAGGCAACCACCCATAATACGGGTGCTTGCTAACACACTTGGTAAAGGGTGCTTGGCATGAAATGAGAACCTGCTGGGGTGGCCCAGTGGATGCTGGGCCACCCCAGCCAATCTGGCGCCGGGAGGGTGTCATGCGACGTTTTGGTTATGTGGAGTACAAGGTCACATGACGCTCTCTCGACGCTGGATTGGCTGGTAGCGTCCGCCGCGCTCGGACGAAGGGTGAAATGAAGTATAGACCCCAGCGACCATTTCATTGGAATGTGTCCAATACACATATCAGAACTTGTAAATTGTACAAAAATCATATATGGTAATGCATATTCTTATATTATTATTACGTGATTTACAGCTTATGATGTTTACTGAACACATTTACACTTTTTTCACTTAGAGGGATTGCTACATCACCACATACGAGGCATGTGATAAAAAAATAATGAGTCACACTAAACACAACTCACTTCATGAAGTAATACAAAAGAGCTCCTTGCAAGCCACATCATAACCCCGTGGGCAATTGGCAAGTGCTACGGCACCCCCCTTTCTCGGACTCTAAGTGAGCAAGCAATGGCCCCAAGCATCGCACTCCACGGCTGAACCATTGTGAACATCATGGTCTGCCACAAACGAAGCATGTAAAGCTTTCCTGTTTGGACATCGAGTGACATGTTTTGTTTGTCTCAGAGGATTGTAGGCAACCCACGCTTTGCTTATTACTTGTCTCCTACGCGCATCTGGCTCAACACAAAAATCGCGCATTGTACCAAACGGTCCAAGAAGACGGAAAGGAAGGACTCCCCTCATTCTCGGACCCTCGTTCGTGCAACCGGAAACAGTTATTCTCCCCCTAGAACAGGGGTGCACAACATACGGCCCGCGGGCCGCATGCGGCCCGCGGCCACTTTCTGTGTGGCCCGCGGTCCGCGGCCCAGCTGAGCGCAGAAACCGCTCGCCATGTCATTCAATGCACTACAGCCGTTGACTTGGCAGAAAGCATTTGAACCCTTTGACCTACTTTTCTCAGAGTCCTCTTTTCCGGGGGGAAACTCCGCGTCCTTGGGGGGAAACTCCGGGGGGAAACTCCGCTCACAAACATACGTGCTCCCAAAACGGAGTTTTGGGAGCACGTATGTCTGCGATCAGACGTTCTCACTGATGACCCTCAACAAGGACCGTCTTCGATCTTCTATGACGGACATGACACTGCGAGATGTGCTGAAGACGGCAACCAGTGCGGTGATGCCAGATATTGAAAACCTGTCTGCAGCAAAAAGGTGTAACGTGTCACACTAGGTGCGGCCCGCGCAGTTTCCAATAAACAATGTTTGGCCCGCGTCATTTTTGAGTTGTGCAACCCTGCCCTAGAAGATTAGCCCGTCGCTCAAAACTCGAACAAAAGTTGCTTTCCCCACCCCGTTCAGCCCTAAGCTGACAGTGTTGTGGAAGCTACCTGCTCCTTGGGCCAGCCCACGTGGGCCAGCCACACGCTCGTCACGCCACGGGTACTTCGAACGGCTCGGTTGTAACGCGCTGACGCTATTGACACCACCACAACGCTGCCAGCGCCACCAAGGGCAAAGCTGATAACCACGCCTGCCTTGCTACTCCACGAACGCGGGGAATCTTTTCTTTCTGGTTTTGTTTGCGCCGGATATCCCATGACGCATCGCGCTCTCCGTTCGCTTCTCTTCGAGCGCTTGCTCGAGTGCACCGTTTGGAACGCAAAATATAGCCAGTCGTTCAAAATACAAACGTGCGATTATCATTTACGGTTATTATCCCTCATACTTGATTCACTTCCGAACGAAATTTGAATATTTCAATTTTTGTTTCCGTACCCCTTTAAAGAACACAACTGTGATGATGATTTAATGAATGATGATGATGAAATAATTTTGACTAAAGAGAGTGACCACAAGGGTATACTGAAAGAATCACTAACAATGATGAAACCTAGAAATCTATTAGTGCCTTCCCTGTGTTTTGCCATTGAGTGGAAGAAGTTTCTTGGCCTTTATTTTTGTTAGAAACAGGTGTGATGCGTCCGTCTTTTTAAATCTTGATGTTGTGCATATTTTTTTATTTCCTAGGTTGAAAGCTCAAGGCATTCCTTGTTGTTTGTTCAATCACATTTACCCAAATGTTAGTAGGTTGCTTTTTTATGTTTACTGTCCTTGGGTATGCCAGGGGTTGTGAACAGTAAAACGCTGTAAGGCACAAGAAGGAATTCCCTTTGTAATGTGGTGGCAAGCAGAAGAGAAATTGTAAAGACTAACTTCATGTCTTCCCCTACGTTTTCTTTTCTGGGTCGCCTATTCATTTTTTGCCCATTAATACTCAGCTGTGTTTGATACTTCTCTGCGTTTGTGTCATCCTTCAGAGAACCCGTCTTTAATAAATTATGTGTTTAGCCTGTTTAGCTAGCTTGCACCCTCGTTTTTGTTTATTAATAAATGACTGTAGGATTCAACTGCAAGAACCGTGTTAATGCATACTAATAAATAGCAGCATACTTTTATTGACTAGTGCTGATGATTGGACTAGTTAGTAGCCAATTATTGAAAAGAAATCCTGAAGAATATGGGAACAGAGGATATGAACACAACACAACGCTGTGTTGATCTCCTCCTTCTTGTCCGTGCCATTCACATTCCATGTTTTTAATAACACATTTATTAATAATTTTCTGCTTGGTATCATCTGTATAGGGGTTCGCTGGAACGACCCATGTGCTATTGCCCTCACTTTAGGGCAGCTCCCCCTTCCTCATGGTGACATCGTTCAGGAAGTGCAAGGCGGGTGTCACTCTCACTCTTGTGGTTCAGCTCCCCAGGTTCCCATAGGTTTCAAGCTGCTAGCCAAACTGAGTCAGGCCTTCCAGCCCTGCAGGAAATGTCAATTCCACTCTTTTAGGCGTAGACACCCACATTTTGCGTGTACGTGAAAAAAGCTCCAACAGAGAGGAAACAAAATGATTGGCCTTTTTTTAATGCATCCTTTTCTTTTGCTGAGAACATACATAAGCGTTACACGCTATTGTACATTCAGTGGTGCGGCTTAATTTAGGAAGAGCACCTTTTTTCATATAACTTTTATATAAAGAAAAATCTCAATATAATGGGTCGGGCAAAAATTGTTGCTATGAACTGACCTATACATTTACACATTACCTGATATCACCAGAAGAGTAGAGTAGCGTAATGCTGCACTGCACCAATTACGACTTTGTAACCAATTAATAGTTGGCATTTATTTGTTCATTACTATTGGCTATTATTCTTTGACAGAAAGAATAACCGGGCGAGTTGGTGCGGTGGTAGTCTTTGAACTCAACAAATATTCAGGTTTGACATTAGTTAATTTTTTCCGCCTTTTTTCATGTTTTTGCTTTTTCTAGCTGCTCTGTATTTTGTAAGGGCTTTCGCCACTACTAAAAAACGTGACATCTAAACTCCTTTTGTTTTTTCCATCACACAATCGTAAACTTAAAAAGTGTGCCGGTTCGGTAAACGCGAAGAGCCCTAATTTCCGAGGGTGAAACCTCTAAAAACAACGAAACAAGTAAAAGAAACAAACAACACAGGGCGTTGTTTGTCCTTTGTTTTTAGCGCTTTTACCCTCGGAAATATGACGAAGAGACCGCGCGCCTCTACGCACAGGCATTAGCATATGCAAAAAATCATGCTGCATGCTCCCTCTTGTAACGTTTTTCTCGCTCCCGCTTTATGAAACAAATCGGTGGCGAGTGGCTGTTAGGACAAGACGTCAGAACTAGCATGACCTGTGATTAACACTTTGGGACGGCGACTGAATGCTTGAACTGCCGTCAGACGGCACTTGAACGCTCCGCACAAGCGTCGTCGGACGAGCGCCGCACGACGGCGCCCAGAACATGCCCACGGTTCCGCCGCGCGGGAATCTTTCTCACACTGCGGAGCGAGCCACAGATTTTGAAGAAGATACGCTCTTTTCAAATAACGAAATAACACAGGGCAGAAGCATAGTTAGAATCAAGCATAGCTTAGCAAGCGCACGGTACACGACAAAGTTTGAAACAGCAGCTCACTTCGCAGAAACAAAAGAAAGTTGCTAACCGGCGTTTGCACGAGTCGTGCATGGGCGGTTGGGCGGTTCTGAACTTACGGGCGTTGGCAAGAGGCAGCGTCTCTCAGCTCTCAGTCACCGATTGTTATTCTTGAACACGGTATTCGTAAGGAAGATATTTAAAATATCCACTAAAACGGCTAAAACGTAAAAAAAAGGAAATTTCCGAAGCCTCTGGAACTTCAACAATCATTCAACCGAGCCCAACGGAAGCTGATTGCGATAGCGATGGTTTTGCGCAGCCTTTAAGAGTCTCTTTTCCTTTTTATTTATTGTTAATTTTTTTAGAAGGATACTAAGGAAAATATTATTATATTAGTAACAATAAAAATCTCACTATAAAAATATTGTAAAATATTACAAAAAGTGAGTAAATCTTAGGTTTTATTTAAACTTCACGTTGTTTCTTTTTTGTGTAAACCGAAACCGAAACTAACTTAAGCAACGTTTCCTTCGTCGTAATTGTTTGCGTGTGTGTGTGTGTATGCCCGTGCGTGTGTTGGTGCACGAGCGTGTGGATACGTCCCCGTGCATGCGCGTGTGCGTTTCTGGTTGTGCGTGCGTGTGCCTCTGCGCGCGGGCGTGGGATTGCGCATGTGCATGCGTGTGTACGTGCGTGCGCGCGTGTATGTGTGCGACTGTGAGCGCGCAAGCGTCTGTTTGTGCGTTCTATTGCACTGCGCCCGCAAGAAGAACAATTGGATGCCCCTGGACACTGTTAAAACACAAGCTTATTGATTTTTATTATTATTATTATTGTTGTTGTTGTTATTGAAACATAGCCCTGAGACTTTAGACGCAGGGCCCTAAACTTTTCTATAGCTGGCTGTAGCTGTATCTATAAATGTTTAAGGCCGACCATGCAAAGCTACAGGGGGCGATAGCCTCCCATTGAATTTCCCATAGACGGCCATAGGCCATTTTTTATGGGATGTCTCGGACTGGTTTATTATGGAATTTGCCTCTTTATGTGTGTGAGTTTTTGTGCATGTCACCATATTCTCAAATGAATATTTTACTCGGGTTGACATGGTCATGGGACAGGTTCTAGCAGCATGTCATGAATATTTGTCAAACATTTTCACAATTATTTGATTTCATGTTGCCAGATATAAACTCGAGACTAACTGGTTTTCTTACTGTACATTTCCATCAATAAATATTTGTAAAAAACGCTAGTATAGAGCATTTCACCCTACTTCCCGATTTCTGAGCATGGAGTGATGTGTAAGAAAATTAAATATAAACTCATATATAAAATTTTGTTTGCAAACATAAAAATTGTATGCAAAAGAGGCACTTTATTATAAGCTATTTGCATGAATTACAACTGACATTATAAGAAACTAGACTGCTAACAACTGTTGCTTTTCAAGCAGAAATCTTATCTGTACATTACGTACAGAACCATGTATAAGCTTTTCAAAACCATTTCACATTATTTATTTAGCACCCTCCTCTACACCCTTCTCACATTCTTCACTAAATGTAGGGTGTAACACGAAACAGCAAAATTTCGGTAATATATGAGGTTGTATTCCTAGTTTTTAGGGTGTTAAAAGGGTGTAGCCGAGGGTGTAAGTTGCTACAACACCCCTATTACAACTTTAAAGGTGTAAAAACTTTTACTGTGTAGTACGGCCGAGCATCACTGGCGTCAATCACCACGATAGCGTCGATAGCGTCACGGCGTTGCCCACCACCCGCCAACAACCACGTTGTTAACAACAAAACCAGCGTCCTGCACATCTAGGTCGAGATGTTCATTTTCTTTTTTTTAACGTGTGGTTCGATTTTGAACGTTTCCTTTGCGGTTTTAACCGAAGCTGTTAGCTTTCCTTGGATCAGGAAATTAGTATCCTAGCACCTAATTAAAACATTACTGAGACTAGCTTAAGTTTAATCAATATATGAGAGACGTCTTGTTTAGGCTCTTCCAAAACACAAAGCCTGAAATATCCAATCTTATCCGATTCAAGCACCAGCTGATCGGGGTGCGTGGCTAGCGTGGTGGTTTACTAAGCTGAGTGCATTGATACACCTATAGGTTTTTAAGGTAGAGAAGGGGGCTTATGGTCGGTATACAGGTACACTGGCTAGGTAACGGAGGGTGCGTCTTCCAGGAAAGGGGAGCATGTGCGCCGGATGCACCCGACTACAACTTTTTTTTTCTTCGAGTGCAGTTGGGAAGTATATATGTGGAGCGCTAACCGAAAAATCGCGGATGTGGTATTCGCGCTAAGAGTGTCGCGCAGCGACAGAGCGGTATTGTTAGCGCGAAGATGACGTCGGCGCTGCTTTCGTATTTTATTTTCATAGAACAACGACGGGCACAATATTTTCCCACTTCTAGTAATGTTCCAAATGAACATATCGCACGACAGTGCTAGTTAAGACAATAGCCTTTCAAATCTAACGAAAAAAAAAACTGAATAAAACGGTGATCGTTTGCTTGCGCTAACAGTGTTCGCGCGATGCACGCACTAATATCCTGCCAACCACTCGCTCATGATGCTTCTCTCGCTGCCCGTCGTTATGCCAAAGTTTCGTCAACGCGATGAAAGTTTAGATTATGGGTGTCCCTGCGGCGAAACTGAAAATCAGCACTTTTGGCCGAACACTCTTCGACCTTGTTTATGTCCACTGCGGCCAAGCTGAGAATCAGCACTTCTGGCCAAACACTCGTCGGCCATGTTTATGTTTCCGGCGGCCAAGCTGAAAATCAGCACTGCTGGCCAAACACTTGCCGGCCGTGTTTATGTCTCCGGCGGCCAAGCTGAAAATCAGCACTGCTGGCGAAACACTTGCCGGCCGTGTTTATGCCTCCGGCGGCCAAGCTGAAAATCAGCACCTGTGGCCAAACACTTGCCGGGCGTGTTTATGTCCCCGGCGGCCAAGCTGAAAATCACCACTTCTGGCCAAACACTTGCCGGCCGTGTTTATGTCCCCGGCGGCCAAGCTGAAAATCACCACTGCTGGCCAAACACTTGCCGGCCGTGTTTATGTCTCCGGCGACCAAGCTGAAAATGAGCACTTTTGGCCAGGCGCTTGCCGGCAGTGTTTATGTCTCTGGCGGACAAGCTAAAAACAACTAGTTTGTGGCCGGACCCTTTCCGGCCTTGTTTATGCCTCCGGTGGCCAAGCACTTAAAGTGGCCAAGCTGTCCAGACACTGGCCAACCGTCGGCCGATCGAAATTCACTTTCTGGTGCTGCTTGGGATAGTCTAAAGAATGGGTGTCGTCTTACACCCTTTTGTCCCATAAGAAGCACCCCAAAACTTCGGTTCGACATACAGCGCACTGAGTCGAACAGAAGCCCCAACCTTTACGAGCGGGTTGATAACGGTGAGATATAACTGTTTAAACACCTAAAGTACGTATCAAAGACTACAAAAGCAAAAAAAAAAAAACACTGAGCATTTGCTGTAGTGCCAACAAAACCCTGATGATTTTATTTTAGTCAGTAACAGTTGCATTAAGTGTATTAATAAGTTGTACCCCTCGGCTATGAAGCAGCTTGTGAAAGTTGGTGCCGTCGGTTAGACGTCAGTGCGCTCTACATCGAACTGAAATATTTTGGGTTGCATTATATGGGACAAAAGGGTGTAGGAAGACACCCTTTCTTTGAGCGTGTAACGAACTGAATTGATTGTTCACAACTGTCTGTTGAGCTAAACGGACACTCGCACGGCGTTGAAGGGGATGGGACTCGTACAACCTTTTCTATTTGTCTGGAGTTATCTCCTGCACTTTACCTTCATACAGGTTTACTCGGCCACGTTTCGTGATGAAAGCGTTAATTTTTACATTTTGTTAGCCAAAACGCAATCGATTATTTGGTTAAAAATTAATCGTGATTAAAGCATAAGTCGATTAATCGATGGATAAATCGAAAAAGTGCCCAGCCGTAAAAATAGGTAGTTTTCTTAATTTCTCACTGCTTTATGCCATTGTTTGCCATTGTTTATGTCATTGTTTCTGATTGTAATTGTCTATTATTGCTTTATGTATTATACCGATAAAACACACACACATACGTGTGTCCTATGAATAAGTTTCGTAAATTTTTATGAGATGTCGCTACAATTCATGTGATGATATTACGGCTGGCAACTATGACTCTTGAAACTAGCTCTGGCCTAACTTCAGCCACACGCGACACGTGGTTCACACACGAGAAGCGTTTGAAACGGGCCATAGGTCAGCTACAACAACAAAAAAGGAGTTTTGTACGGTGATTAAACATTTTTATTTAACAAAGTGGACGGCTGCTCAGATCAAAGTCGAAAGCGACGAAATTCTGGGGGGTTCTGGACCAGCGTTGAATTCTGTCTAATTTTGGATCAACGAGTTTCAACGTGGCCGAATATCCACTGACGATGAAGCGCGCTCCGGACGCCCAATCGAAATCAACACGACGGAAATCCTTGAAACAATTCACGGATCATTTTGGGAGGCCGTCGAGTGAAAGTGTGTGAGATCGCTGAAACTGCAGGAATCTGGACTGAATATGTCCCTAATATCCTCCACGGAATATGGGACATGAAAAAACTCTGTGACGATGGGTACCGAAGCTGTTTACTGTCGACTAAAAACGCTCCCGAAAGGACATTTAAATGCAGTGTTTGGCAATGTTCAATCGCAATCCAAAGAACTTTTGACGTCGATTCGTGACTGTAGATGAAACGTCGATCCGCCACTCGACACCTGATTGGAAGCAGCAGTCAAAGGAGTGGACAACAACTGGGGAGAGTGCACCGAAGAAGGCGAAGACCGTCCTGTTACTTGGAAAAGATATTGCCACTGGTTTCTGGGGTATACCCAAAGAATTATCTTGGTCGACTACTTGGTGAAATTCAAAGCAAAAACAGGGGCTTATTATGCAACATTATTAAATCCTCTAAACAACGTACTAAAATAAAACGGCCCACAATGGCGTACAAAAAAAAAATTATTTTCACCAAGACGATGCGCTAGCCCACAAATCGACCGTGCCAATCGCAGAACTGCACGAATTTGGTTTTGAACTGATACCTCGTCCCCCCCCCCCCCCCCCCCCCCCTCCCCTTTAACTTCAAATTTGTCCCGCGGAACTCTTTCCTCGATTTTTTGTTATTCGATTGCCCCTTGAATGCGGGCGCGATCACTACCATCAATGCACACTTTGCAAGTCGAAACTCACTGCAATGAAGACTAAGTTGAGAAATAAAATAAATTTGTAAAAAACAGTGGCGTTTATCTGGCTTTTTTACCATATTTATCAAACGACCCTCGTAATGCAGGGTTGCTATGCGCCACATTTATTAAAATTAATTATCACTTTCTTGCAGATGATCAGATATGATTGTGAGACATTTAGGTGTTGCCCGAGAAGCAAAGTATAATAGAAAACCAAGGCCACATATCAAATATACCTACGCGTTCTTAACTAAGAGAATACTACTGACTGTCATATGGTTCTTTGATTATTACTATCAAAAGTAACTCATATGTGTCATTTTGTTTTTTTAACGAGGTGTTTACAAAAATACAAGAACTAGATACGTTTTCACACTCTGTCTAGGGAATCCAGTTAGCATAATCTTGGAGCCGAACAGTAAGTCACATACCATGATGCTGCACAAACGTCGCTGAAAATGAAAGCCTTTTCTCTATGCATATATGAGAACTAGTCTGAACAGTAAATTATGTGTGCGCAACGACCCACCTCTCTCTTTAAAACACAAGTGAGCCGTTCATGTAATATTTCTGTTAAAGTAGCCTGTGGTTATCCTATATATTGTCGAAATATATAAAAAATATCACGTTACTGATACGTTTTTTCCTGCTATTTGCTTCATCTGCTTCATTTAGACACGGCTTATCAATCTTACGATATGTTTGCTTTAGTCATATCCAAAAACTAAGTGGTAATTTTAACATATAATTAGCTAGTTTTGTTTTGACAATACACTGTAACATATTTTCTACACAGACCACAAGTCCTGGAATAAATTTGTCCATTACTGATATCAACATAAGGCAATCGAAAGAGCATTCGAACGTATTAGATGCATCTTTCTGTAGCAGAGGCTACATGTCACCTAACATGGCATTACAGCAAAGTTCGATTAAAGAATTTAAATTTTTTATTTGTTTAAATCCGCATGACAACGTATGAGTGAGACTACTCCTACATTTTTGTTTTGTTTCTTTTAACCTATTCTTCATATTTTCCTTTCCTTATATGTTAAAAACGATGAAGTAATCCAGAGCATAGAAAAACAATAATTTACGGCTGGCCTTCTTCTCTGCCCCCCCCCCCCCACCATATAAAAATAAATACAAACAAAGCAAAAACATACGCAAATAGAATCAACATTAATTCCAAATACCTTCATTTCACCTGACCTCATCTGTCTGAGCAAGCAGAGGGTCTTAGCCTTAGCATTACATTTCGTTAATAACTTCCACGGGTGATTCTTTTGCGCAGGCCAGGCAATATATATTGAAATGTCTTTTTGCAATATTTGGTAAAAATGAATTAGACTTAGTTAACTAAACACGCAAAGGCGTAGAAAAGGAAAGCTTCATTCAGTCTTGCATACATATGGGTCAGATTGATTAGCTGTTTTCAGTTGAGTAAGTTATTACTATTTACTACTGATGTGTTAGTCTCATTAAGCATAAGATGGAGTTTGTTAGGTTAATTACTACGCGTTTAGAATAGCTTTTTAGGCTAAATTAGTTTGGAATATAAGTTAACACAGAGGGGATCTGGCTTAGGTCACACATGTCAAGCGTTGTTGTATGTGCCTCGTTTTTGTCTTCCATACTCCCCGGTTTAAGTCATGTGTAGATTAGAGTAGGCTATGCCATTGCGTTGGGTAAAAATGGCGGTAAGCGAGTGTATATTAGGTTCATGCAGACAGGACCATAAAGACCAACACTTTGCGTGTCTTCGTCCGGCACGTTGACGTGCAGGAGTTGTCATCGAGAAAACGATAAAAGGTTGAGGTCTGATGGCGGTCTCCGGTTCTTCGGGCCGGCCAAAAAGCTGCCTCATTCGTTGCTTAGCTGGCGGAGAACATCCCTTCAGTCCCTATTAGCGGGATGAGCCGAGTGCAAACGCGCCAGGCACAAGACGAGCGAGAGGTGCGTTCCCTCACAGGACAGCTGGTCGATACCGAGGTACTAGCACAAATTTGACAGAACGTGGTGCCGACTTCCCTTCCCAAATATCGGGGGATTACACTAACGAAACAAGTTCCCCCAACTAATTGGGCGCCGTCAAAAAGTGCCTTCGTTTGTTCCGGAGAACAACGCGAAGTAGGGCCGACCAAGGCCCTTTCTTAATCCGCACCGCGGGGGGATAGAGCAAGAATCTTTTCGCTCCTTCTAAGAGCGACGAGTGCAATGCGCATACACGCCTGCTTCCTTTTCCGGGATAATTGATTGGACCGTATTAAAAGGAATGTGTAATTAATTCTCCTCGCGATCTAAAAAGCTGGCGACGGTGAAGTCATCAGATAAGCCTAGCGGAAGAGAAGGTGCAGATAATGAGAAAGACAGGAAGAGAGTGGTAGAGACAGAGAGAGAAAGATTGTGTTGTCAGGGTTATGTCATTTGTTGATATACATGCAATAAATTTTTCTTTTTCTGTGCCAGCGTTCATGAATAAAATATGACGCGTTCGATGGACACCCGGCGGAGGCCTGGCAAGCAACCTCGTCGATGTGTCTGGCCGTGGCAGGACAGCGACGATCGCTCCTACTGTCGGCTTCATGGTTAATGAGCGCAAGTCCGTCCATTGAGGCAGCGAAAACGTGCGGCTAGGAAGATTATTCGCAACGTCGGTTGCGTGGGGACGCGTGCTTGTTTCTACGCGGTTCGGTTATCGGGTGCTAATGCGTATTGATCAAGGTCTCCCACAAGCCGAAGAGTTTGCGACAGTTGTTCATCAAGTCTGTCAGGTCGTCGTTCCGTGAGCGCCAGGTATCCCCCTCCCCGTCCCCCTTCCGATTCTCCCCGGGTAATTAGGAAAGTAGAAGATGGCTCCTGCGAGGGAATACAGCTTCTGTTTTCGCTCCAGCGAGGGGTTCGATTCATAGACGTTCAACAAAGACATCGGTTAGATGGAACATGGGCCTATTGATTTGAAAAGCAATATAAATATAGTGAATCCTCTGTCATTGGGGAAACGTATCGGAATCTGTTTTCGTGGAATGATATTAATATTGGCAGTTTCCACTGGCACTTTGGATCATTCTTCTTAGCGCGTGCTTGAAACTGCATGAGGTCATCCCGAACAATTTGTTAAATTTCCCTATGCAAAAGCGTCCGAAAATAATATCAACAACAATTTGAATATCAAAAATATTTGAATTGACGTTCTATCTAAAAGAACAGCTCTACTGGTAGGGAGAATACGGAATCTCCCACGATGGAGAACGAACAATTCTCAACTGAGTCTTCATAGTTCATTTGGTGCTTCGTAGCGTATATTCTGAACAATTTAGGCCCTCTTCGGATGTGTAATTCAATATGTTATTACGGTGATTCGTCCACTTCACATATTTTGTTAGTGATATGCTCAAGTATACATTCTGACATTTCATTGACGGTCGCAACTATATAGTGTACTGATATTTCAAAGCGTTTTTGATGATTATTAGCAAGAAGGGGCCAGTCCTTTCATAGTTGGTTAAGATTTACCGTTCGCCGCAGGGTGTTTGTTGAAAAATTTAATCTACTGTTTCGTGTGTCTTGCTCTGTTGACTATGTAATTACGAAAAAAGAAAACACATATTTTCGAATAATCTAAATAGCCAGTTAGATTAGAAAGAGCAGAATAAGGTAATAACTTATATTAAAAATAACAACTACCCCAACGTGGAACCCCGAGGCACATCAAACATAAATTTGAGAAAACGAGGTGTTGTTATTATCTCGTTAATCTATAAATAAATAAACAGAAAGAAATAAACGTTTAATGTGACGAACTTGTGCCAAAAATAAAAGGGTACAAAAGAAAACAGCAGAGCGTCGTGGGCGTCGATGTCGTCGAAACCGCAGTTTCGAGCATAGGGGCGAGACTGTCTGCGGCTCGCCACGCGGAGTCCCTTATGTATGTGCGTGAGCTTCTGAAATAATCGGCGTAGAATGTTCGACGCGTAGAACCAATCAGACCTCGAACAAGCCCAGCACGAATCTCGAATTTACCAGAAAAATAAATTGCAGGGACAAAGACAAGGCACGTCGCTCGCAGGAATCGAACCCTGGCCTTTCGCGTGGGAGACAGGCACGATAACCGTTAGGCCGCGCGCGCGGTGCCAGCTTGGCCAGATGCGCGCGCGGCATCACTCCCCCCTTTAAAAAAAAAAAAAAAACCTCGCCCCGATGCACCACAAAACAAAACAAAGCAAATAAAAAGAACGGTAAACTAAAGAGTCATTTGGAACACAAAAGGTCCACTGTCCTATCGAGCGTAGTAAGGCTTCATGCTCACGACGTGGACGACTTCTGGTCGTGGAGGGCGACGTGACGAAGTCGTGTTCCGTCAGGCATCACCTCGTAGTTCAGATCTCCGAGTCGACGAAGCACTTTGTAGGGTCCGAAGTAGCGCTTCAGGAGTTTTCTCGCTGAGACCACGGCGGCGGATCGGTGTCCACACCCACACCCTGTCTCCGGGCTGGAAGTGGACGTCCCGGCGACGAAGATTATACCGGCGGGCGTCGACTCGCTGTTGGTCTTGAATCTTAACTCTTGCCAGTTGACGAGCTTCGTCCGCGTGCTGGGAGATCAGTTGAGCGTCGTTGTTGCCATCACCGCTTGGCACGTGAGGCAGCATGGCGTCGAGTATCGTGGTAACCGTCCGGCCGTGTACCAGGTGGAACGGTGTCATTCCCGTGGTTTCTTGAACCGCTGTGTTGTCCGCAAACGTGACGTACGGCAACACCTCGTCCCATGTCTTGTGCTCTACGTCGACATACATGCAAATCATGTCAGCGATCGTCTTGTTGAGCCGATCCGTTAGCCCGTTGGTTTGAGGATGATAAGCGGTTGTTCGTCAATGGCTGGTATGACTAAGCCGAAGAACTTCTTGAGTCAGCTGTGCCATGAAGGATGATCCGCGATCTGTAATCAGCACTTCAGGTGCGCCGTGTCGAAGGAGAATGGACTGGACGAAAAAATTTGGCGACTTCCACGGCTGTTTCCGATGGCAGGGCTTTCGTCTCGGCGTATCGTGTAAGATAATCGGTCGCGACAATAGAGAGTTTTAGTAATACGTAGAGGAGCAAACGCAGACCCCATACGTTAACGTTAACGTTGCGTCCTCCACACTGCGCATGCGCCATACGTACGTAATGCGGCGAGCCTTGCGTACGTACGCTCGCTATCGATTTTTGCGAACGTACGTAGCGGTCCCCTGCGTGCCATCTCGTTGCTCTCGTCGCGCACGGGAGAGCGCGAGACTAGTCCAGTTTGAAAAATGGCGGCGGTGAGGCAAACCAGCGGAAGTGCTACGCGCATTGTACGGGTTCGCTTTACCATTGAAGATGACATCAACCTCCCCAAAGAAGTCAACGCGACGAACCCTTTCGAGCACCCACAAAGATGGGTGTCGATAGCGAAGAACGTTGGCGACGCCGTCGAACCCAAAAAGGTGTTTACCATGCGGTCGGTACAAAAAAAAAAATAGACAAAACACGTACACAACAGGCACACGGAAACACGCACTTCCGTAACAAAGCGAGGAGCATCGGGGCTTTGGATTGGCTTGACCGAATACCCGCCTTGGATTGTTTGAAGCAGTTTACAGGAGCACATCTAGATGGCGCTACAAGTTTTTACGTATGCGTTCTTCTTCCGCTGTACTAAAAGTGCGTATTCGACGCGCTTCGAAACGTTCCGTCGACACAACGTTAACGCTAACGTAGGGGGTTTGCCTTTGCCCCTATACGTATTACTAAAACTCTCTAATAATCCACCGATTTCCTTGCGTCGATGTTGGGAACGCTGCAGGAGTCCTGCAGCAGGACTCCTGCAGCGTTCCCAACACCGGAGAGATAGTGCAACCAACCTCTGCTGCGCTGTCATCGCGCGACGCAGCAGAGGCTGGTTGCACTATCTCTCCACGGGGCGCGGTGCCGCCGGCGCTGAGATGCGCTCTGATAGCGAACCGAAACGTAAAACCCCGTCGATTTTGTGCGGTTTTTTAGAAAGCCGTAAAATGCTTCGCGTGCCTCCTATCGTTCTGAAATTTGTTGAATTAGTGTTTTTCGATGATGCTGAGAAATTTTCTAATTTAAAGCATGCCCTTAGGCACAAAATTAAAAAGTTTATTACGAAAAAATAATTAACAACTTAATATACCGGACTTTAATAATTTTCCTAAATGGGCCCCTGGCCCAGGACCAAAACACCACAAGCCTTGTTTTGTTGGGATGGGTAGTTTTAGCTGGAGCGATATGGCCTGCGCTCACAGAAATACCCTGTATATATATATATATATATAGATATATATATATATTGTAACGGTGAAGGTAGAAGAGGTGGGCTAAGGGTAGAAGAAGACGAAGAAACGAGACTGGAACGGCGTTTTTTGGTTTACCCGTAACAAATGGTGGCAGCGGTTTTCCGAACAGCATGAATACCCGCTCCCACGCAGCAACAGCGGAGACGCCGTGGGCCGAGCTTACTGAACAGCTCTACAACCGGTTAGCAGAGAAGAGCGCGACAGATGCCGCAGCTCTGCTTGAACAGTTCGACAGTCGCCTCGCCGCCCGCGTCACTCACGTTGAACAGAACGTGAACCAACGCCTCACCGAGGTTCACCACCACCTCACGTCTGTACAAGACCGCCTGCAGCACCTTGAAGAAGCTTTCCAACCATGCGACCAGGAGACTCAGGTGACCTTCCACAAGTTCAAGAGACATCGACCGTATGTCGCCGCCCACCCGACGAAGCTGAGAGACCCCAGGCTGGACTTCCTCATCTACATTCCGATGGTACGCGTCTCAAACCTCCAACTTTTGATGGACTTGGATCTTGGCGCGCATTTATCATCCAATTCGAAACAGTAGCCCAACACAATGCGTGGCATTCCCATGGCAAGGCTGCAGCCCTGGTCGCCCAGCTCCGTGGGAAGGCCGCCGACTTCCTTGAAATTGTACCGGATTCAAGTCGAGCCACGTATGAGCTCCTTCTGCAAGCACTAGAAGCTCGTTTTAATGATGCCGATCTACAGCAGCTACATCTCACGTCACTCAAAACCTATCGCCAGGGCACAGAGTCACTCCAAGAACTGGCCGACACTATCGATAGACTGGCAAGAAAAGCACTTCTAGGGTGCTCCGAAGCCACGCTTCACCTGATGACTACATCAGCTTTCATTGATGCCATCCACAACACCGAAATTCAGCGGTTTGTGCGGCTCGCTCATCCTATCACACTCAGTGCTGCACTCGGTCACGCACTGGAAATGGACGCGGCGAACAGAGCCACCACCTTTACCGTCCAACCGACAATTCAGAATCCTCTACCCGACAACTCGCAATACAGGCGTCGTAGGCCTGACTGGCGCCACTGCTTCAACTGTGGACGCCCAGGACACCTGGCTCGCTCGTGCCCGAGTCCAACCTCTCAACGTCAGGAAAACACCCACGCGGGCCCGACGGGGCAGGGTCCCGCGTAATCCACGAAGTCCCCCTTGCCGCAGCGTCGGTGAGCAGGTCGCTTACACCTCACCTTTCAATTCTAATACACGGAGTCACGCAACCAATCGATGCCATTACAGACACGGGGGCTGGTGTGAACGTCATTGATGCTGCCTTACTGCGATCGACGGACCACGCAGCAGCGGCCACTGACTCTAAGGACACTCGACTGGTGTCAGCAAACAGTACTCTCATACCCTACCTGGGGCGTTGTGAATTGACCGTCGAAGCACTGGGCAGGACTGTAAATCTTTGTTTTTTTATGGTGGAAAACTTAAACCCACAAGTCATTCTCGGGTGTGACTGGTGTTCCGAGGTGGAGTTGCTAGTATCCTTTGCACGTGGCCACGCTGCTTTGTCATCATCACAGCCGTCTAAGTCCCAGATGACGTCGGAGGACACGTTTCCCTCGATCCATTGTGATGATCCCAAGCCGTACATTAAACAACGTAGTACATTTTTCTACTACTTCTACTGTCTACTGCTGCACCTGCCTAAGTGTTTCCGAATACTTTCGGGTAACATCCAACTGGTAGCCAGAACGTCGGTTGAAGTTTTCTGTCGAACATGGGTGAACGTTTTCTATCCTCTGTTACCTCTAAAATTCACCCACGATCCCTCCACCTGCTTAGTCGTCTCCACGCTAGACGTAACGATTCCGAAGTCTTCAGCGGTCTGGGTCCAATCGTCGATTTAGAGTAATCGGCTTTCAGGAGATTATTTAGTCGAAGCGGTTCTTCACTCACAACCTAGGACTGAATTTGCAACACCTCGCTCCCTTATCTCTTCGAGACGAGGTGTCCTTAACATTCTAGTAGTTAACTTGGCCACTGATGACATTCACCTTAAGCGAGGTGAAAGTTTAGGAATAGCTTTTGAAATATTGCCAGAGACCATGATCGCAACCGTTGGGTGTTCTCCGGTGGTACCCACCTCAGAGAGCAGACTCAGCAAAGATGACAACATTCCGTGGACTGAATTTAACTTTGGACCAGAACTAACAGCAACGCAGAGGGAGTCCATACAGTCGTTATTCAAAACGTTCCGTCACTGTATAGCCATTACAAAGCAAGAATTGGGATGTACGCCTTTAATTCGCCACACCATCAACACCGGTGACCACGCGCACATACATCACCAACCCCGACGAGTGTCGATCTCCGAAAGACAGGAGATCAGTGCTCAAGTGGACGATACGCTCCGGAGCGGCGTAGTGGCACACTCCAACAGCCCATGGTCATCACCCGTCGTGCTCGTCAAGAAGAAGGACGGCTCGACAAGGTTCTGTATAGACCACAGAAAGTTAAACAGCGTTACTAAGCCCGATGTGTATCCCCTGCCTCGGCTTGATGATGCTCTCGATCGGCTCCAGGGTTGCAAATACTTCACGACATTAGACCTCATTTCAGGATACTGGCAAGTTGAACTCGAGTCAAACGACGCTGAAAAATCAGCCTTTGTGACACCCGACGGACTGTTTGAGTTCCGGCGTTTACCATTTGGCTTGTGTAATGCGCCGGCGACCTTCCAGCGTCTCATGGACAGGGTTCTCGGCCGTCTAAAATGGACCATGGCATTAGTCTATCTAGACGATGTAATCATCTATGCCGACAGTTTCGACGAACATCAGCAACGTCTAGGTCTTGTTTTAGACGCCCTCACGGACGCTCGACTACGTCGAAACCCATCCAAGTGTTTTTTCGGGTACAGTGAAGTAACCTACCTTGGTCACGTGGTCAGCAAAGATGGAATTCGGCCAGACCCGGCGATGCTATCAGCCTTTAGCAACCATATCCACACCCACTAGCATAAAGCAACTGAAGAGTTTTCTGGGTTTTGCATCTTATTTTCGTTGCTTCGTCAGTAACTTTTCTGCTGAAGCTGCTCCCTTGAACCAACTTCTGAAAAAAGACACCAAGTGGAAATGGGGCAAGGACGAAGCTGCATCTTTTGAGGATTTGAACAGATCCCTCCTTGAACCGCCCACGCTTGCACATTTTGTGGAGGATGCCCCAACCAAATACCACTGACTACCAATCCTGGAAACTCGAGCCAAAATACATGGGGTTTTCGGGAGACACAGAAGTGCTGCCATCTCTCGGTGTGGGATGGTAAACTATGCGCTCGAAATTAAAAGGAAAACAGTCATTCACTACACTATTTTTTCTCTTCACACTATCATGAATTGTGAATATATGGCAAATCGGTGTGCCGATTTCAATTGAGCAAAAGCTGATACACGGTATTTCTGATGATGAGGTGCGCTTCATATTAGCACTAAGTATTTAGATTATATAGACCTACGTATTACACCTGGTACAAATGACCTACTGGCAATTAGTGACTTTCGAGTAAATTGACAGTTTATGGACCACTCTAAAGGCTATGGCTGTTACTAGCTCTAGTGACTGGCTCTTTGCAGTTAAAAATAAAGCACAGCAATTCAAATATGTAATTGCTCCATGGGTCATTATTTTAAATTACATGAGATTCACTTCCAATAAGTCTGGAAATGCTACACGACGTAGTAATTACAGCCAGTAAATGCTACACTGGCTGTTTAACGAAGAGTAAGTATTTATAATCGAGTAGAAATAGTGTCAGGCTCAGTTTTACCTGTCGTTTTCGGGGCCTGGTTAGCCTCTATTGTCTGCAATTACTATTGGATTATATTTCTGAGTTATTTGAACGAGTATAAACTAGATTGCCTCCCAAGAGCTATTAATGACTTTGGGCCAATATCCTAAGCTATTTCTGGGCATATAGACCAAGCAGCTGTTTATTAGGTAGTTCCATTTGTGATAGACTTTAATGACCATTAGTGACCATTTCGTGATATTTGTAATGTTATGTCTCAGATTGGATTTAAATGACTATTATTTGATATTTGATTTTATTTCCTAATTATATGGCGGATTTTGGTTCCAAATGACTTTTAATGACAATCAATGACTATTTGTAACTATTTTGAGTTATTTGATTGCTTTCGGCCTGAGTTGGCTTTCAAAGGCTAATTTTGGCTTTTTGATCAAAATTTGACAGGATAGATATGTAGTTCAAATGACTTCTAGTTACTTTTAATGACTTTTGGCCACTATTTTGAGTTATTTGATTGTGTGCAGACTGAGCTGGCTTCATATGGCTATTATTGGCTATGGGATAATGTTTATAAATTATATGGCAGATTTGGGGTCCAAATTACTTCAGTGACTATCAATCCCTATCGGTCACTTTTTCAACTTATTTGTTGTCTGCAGACTGAGTTGGCTTCCAATGGCTACTATTGGCTATACATTCATATTTATAATTATATGGCAGATTTAGGGTCCAAATGACTTCTAGTGATTGTCCATGATTATCAGTCCCTCTTTTGAGTTATTTGATTGTGTGAAGACTGATTGGCTTCATATGGCTATTATTGACTATATGATTATATTTATAAATTATATGGCAGATTCGGAGTTCAAATGATTTATACTGACTATTAATGACTATTGGTCACATTTTTGAGTTATTTAATTGTGTGTGGGCTGAGTTGGCTTCCAATGGCTATTATTGGCTATACAATAATATTGTTTTATTTATATGGCAGATTCGTGGTTCAAATAACTTCTAGTGACTATCATTGGCTATTTAGTCACTATTTCGACTTAACTGATTGTGTGCAGACTGAGTTGGCCTAATATGGCTATTATTGGCTATATGATTATGTTTATAAACTATAAGGTGGGCTTGGGGTCCAAATGACTTGTAGTGACTATCCATCACTATGAGTCACTAATTCGACTTATTTGATTTTATACAGGCTCAGTTGGCTTCCAATGGCTACTATTGGCTATACAATCATATTTTTTTATTTATATGGCAGATTCGGGGTCCAAATGACTTCTAGATACTTTCAATGGCTATTAGTCACTATTTCGACTTACCTGATTGTGTGCAGACTGATTTGGCTTTACAGGTTATATTGGCTATATTATCATGTTTATAAATTATATGGCGGATTTGAGGTCCAAATGACTTCTAGTGACTATCAATGATGATCAGTCACTATTTCGACTTATTTGATTTTTTGCAGGCTGAGTTGGCTTCCAATGGCGATTATTGGCTATATGCATCTGCTATTGACCTGGTTGGCTCGAATCGCCAAAAAATCGCTATTAGTGCTTATTGGTTGCAGTATTCTGCTACTCTATACTTATGAATGAAAATGGTTTCAAGTGGCTATTGTTAGCAATTGCATATCATCTTAACAATATCAAGTTAAATCCATTCAGAATGAACATTAGTGACATTTAGTGACATGGTATTCATGATGTTTTGAATATGAATGGATTCAAGTGTCTACTATTATTGGCTATGGGCAGTTCTTGTCCAAATCGGCTTAAAATGGCTATATATGTCTATCAGTGACTATTATTGACAATTTATGCAATTGGAGTGTGTATAGATTTGAATGACTTCAACTGGATAGTATTGGCTATAGGCATCTGTTCTTGACTTGGTTGGCTTGGATTGGCTATTATTGACTATATTCATCTGTTCCTGACTTGGGTGGCCTGAATTGGCTACAAATGGCTTAAAGTGACTAGTATTTATAATTAGCAGCTATTTCTTTGTCTACAAACTCAAATGGCTTCATGTGGCTAGTTTTGGCTATTACCATATATTTTTTACCAGACTGGCTTCAGATGGCTATGAATGGCTATTCGTGGATATAGTTGACAATTCTATGCTATTTCAGTGTTTATGACTGAAAATGACTTCAAATGGCTATTATTGGCTATTAGCTTGTATTTTTGTTAGATTGGCTTAAAATGGCTATACATGGCTATCAGCAACTATTATTTACAATTTATGCAATTGCAGTCTATATAGATTCGAATGACTTCAACTGGATATCATTGGCTATAGGCATTATTCTTGACTTGATTGACTTGGATTGGCTATTATTGGCTATAATCATCTGTTCATAACCTGGACGGCTTGAATTGGCTACGAATGGCTTAAAGTGACTAGTATTTATAATTAGCAGCTATTTCTTTATCTACAAACTGAAATGGCTTCATGTGGCTAGTTTTGGCTATTACTATATATTTTTTTACCAGAATGACTTCAAATGGCTATGAATGGCTATTCGTGAATATCTATTGAATGGCTATGAATGGCTATTCATGAATATCCACAATTATACTTGCTATAGCCATTGCTCGCCCATTGAAGCCAATCTGGTTAAAAAGGAATGATAATAGACAACGACAGCTACTAAAAGCAAGTCCGGTTAGTAAACACTAAAATTGCTCATAACTATCAAGACTAGCCACTAATAGCCATTTGTAGCTATTTCAAGCCAGTTCGATAAAGAATAAATGCTTATAGTCAATAGTAGCCACTTGAAACCAGTTTCATCCATAAAGAGTGAAATACTAAAGAATTGTCAATTATACTTACTAATAGCCATTGCAAGCCATTTGAGGCAAATCTGGCCAGAAATAGATGCTAATAGCCAGCAATAGCCAATAAAAGCCATTCCAGTTAGTAAACATGAAACCTGCTTATAAATATCAACACTAGTCACTACAAGCCATTTGTAGCAATTTTAAGCCAATCTAAATGCTTATAGCCAGTAATAGCCACGTGTAGCCAGTTTCATTCAAAAACACTGAAATAGCACATAATTGTCAATTATACTCACTGATAGCCATTGCAAGCTATCTGAGGCAAATCTGACCAGAAATGGATGCTAACAGCCAACAATAGTCACTAAAAGCCATTCCAGTTAGTAAACATAAAACCTGCTTATAAATATGAACACTAGTCACTACTAGCCATTTGTACCAATTTTAAGCCAATCTAAATGCTTATACCCAGTAATAGTCACTTGTAGCCAGTTTCATCCAAAACCACTGAAATATCACATAATTGTCAATTATACTCACTAATAGCCATTGCAAGCCATATGAGGCGAATCTGGCCAGAAATAGATACTAATAGCCAACAATAGCCACTAAAAGCCATTCCAGTTAGTAAACATAAAACCTGCTGATAAATATCAACACTAGTCACTACTAGCCATTTGTAGCAATTTTAAGCCGATTTAAATGCATATAGCCAGTAACAACCACTTGTAGCCAGTTTCATTCAAAAATACTGAAATACCACATAATTGTCAATAATACTCACTAATAGCCATTGCTAGCCATTCCAAGCCAATCTGGTCAGAAATAGATGATAAAAGCCAACAATAGCCACTTAAAGCCAGTCCAGTTGGTGAACACAAAAATCACTCATAAACTATCAACAGTAGTCATTAATAGCCATTTGTAGCCAAATTAAGCCATTGCAATAAAAATGAATGTTTATAGCCAGTAATAGCCACTTGTGGCCATTTTCATCCATAAACACTGAAATAGCCCATAATTGTCAATTATACTTACAAAGAGCCATTGCTAGCCATTTGAAGCCAATCTGGTCAGGAATATATGCTAATAGCCAACAATAGCCCCTTAGAGTCATTCCAGTTAGTAAACACTAAAACACCCATAAATATCAACATTAGTCACTAATAGCCATTTGTAGCCATTTCAATCAAATTTATCTAAAATTTGATGCATAAGCCAATAATAGCCGCTTGAAGCCATACTCATTTTAAGTACTGAAATAGTATGTAATTGTTTAATGATCTCATCAATATCCATCAGCAGCCATTTCAATTCAATCTGGTCAAAATTAATTCCAAATAGCCAACATTATCCACTTCAAGCCCATTCCACTTCGTAAATATAAAAAATAGCTCAAGCAATAGTTATCTATTAATAGCAGTTTGTAGCCATTTGCAGTCAATCTATTCAAAAATAGGTGCTTATAGCCGATAATAGCATAGCCATTTGAAGCCATTCTCATCCGTAAACACTCAGACAGCAGATAATTGCTATTATACTGACTAACAGCCATTAGTAGCCATTGAGCCAATCTGGTCAGAAATATATTCTAATCGCCAACAATAGCCACCTGAGGTCATTCCAGATTATAAACAGAAATAGCTCAGTTTTCATTAGTCATTAATATTTGTAGCCCATATCTATCAAATATATATAAAAGTGGAGGCTGATAGCCAATAATAGCCAGTTGAAACCATGTGAATTCACCAACGCCAAAATGGGTAATTGTCAATTATCTCATCAATAGCTATTGGCAGCCATTTAAGGTCAATCTGGTCAAAGAAGATGCTAGTAGCCAACAAAAGCTACTTGAAGCCGTTCGTAAGAGTAAGCACACAAAAAAATCACATAATTATCAATTCTAGTCACTTGGAGTCATTTCAAGTTGGTCTCATGAAAAATGTATGTCTCTTGCCAATTATGGTCGCTTGGAGCCAAGGGCCTCTAATAAGACAAGTTTCGGTAGGAATAAACACATAAATCAACAAGCTCAGAAAAGGTTAATAATTATTTAGATTGTACAAAATCGCTATACAAATCCTGACTGGTCTATACAACACACTGCATTTTGACATCAAAATGCCAAGAGGTCCAATATCACGAGCTTATGCTGCCTATGCTCCGTCAAAAAATGGGAATATTTCATAGACTATCAATTTCTCTAGTGAGTCACACCCACTTAATTCATTTCCGGGGAAAGTGGCGAGTTGTCCACTCCACACCGCCAGGATCGTTTTCTACTTCCGTCTCCCATTTTAGCCCGGAGTTTCCTGTATTATTCTCAACGGTATTTGCCCCAACGTTCCTTCACACAGACGCCAGTGGAGAAGGGTTAGGTGCCGTCCTTCTTCAGCGAGATAGGGATGGTCGGGAACGGCCCGTCGCCTATGCAAGCAGGAAGCTGAGTGAACCAGAGAGTCGGTGCCAGTCTTCCGAACTGGAATGTCTCGCGGTGGTGTGGGCTGTAGAAAAATTTCGCCCTATATCTATGACAAGCGTTTCACGGTGGTCACAGATAACGTAGCATTGCGGTGGCTTCAATCCAAGAGCGACCTTACCCCGAAGTTAACAAGATGGGCCATGAAGCTGCAAGAGTACGACTTCTGTATTGTGTACCGGAGTGGGAGGGACCATCAAGATGCTGATTTCTTGTCACGTAATCCGGTAAAGGAGCTACAAGTTCTTCGTGTGTCTTCAATCTTAGATCTGCAAAACATGCAATCGGAAGACGCCGAAGCATCGGAAATAATTCAGTTGCTTACGGTCGGAAGCAACGATTCTTCTTCACTTTCTACACGACGACTACGTTGCTTGCGAAAACATTACGAGCTACAAGATGGTCTACTTTGCCATCGTTTACGTGCTTCAGGGCCATGGCTTCCTGTTGTCCCCAAGAAAGCTAGGAAAAATATCTTGGAGGTGTGCCATGACGCTCCGACCTCAGGGCATCTCGGACAGCATCGAACGCTGGACAAGATCCTGCGAAGATTCTGGTGGACGGGTTTGAGGAACGACGTTCGGCGGTACGTCGCTTCATGTGCCGTTTGTCAAATGCGCAAAACGCCACCGAACCTAGGCAAACCAGACCTTCAACAGATACCACCCCCAAGGAGTCCATTCGAAGTATTGGGAACAGATCACCTTGGTCCCTTCCCGAAATCAGATACTGGCAACAGGCACATTATTGTGGCGACCGACTACTTAACCAAGTGGGTTGAGGTCAAAGCAGTTCCCGATACGTCAGCGGTGCGCCTTGTCAGCTTCGTAAATAACCATCTAGTGTGTCGGCACGGAGCTCCAAAGATGATCATCTCTGACAGAGAAACGTCGTTCATGTCGCGTTCTTTCAAGGATACCCTTAGAAATCACGGGATTCAACATGCAGCGGCCTCACCCTACCACCCTCAAACAAATGGTCTTGTCGAGCGCACCATCCGCACATTGGTCGATGTAATCGCAGCATTCGTCAACGCGTCCCACAAGAACTGGGACCAATACGTCTGCACAGCCGCGTTTGCACTAAACACGTCTCAACAAGAAACGACGAGTCAATCGTCATTTGAGCTAGTCTACGGGAGACTCCCCACGCTTCCAGAGGAGACAGCAATCGAGATGACATGGACCCGCCGGGCAGAAGACTATGATGGTAACTTTTCCGCCCGATTAATCGAAGCAAGGGAAAGAGCTCGACTGGCCATCCTTCAAAAGCAGTCGCTGCATGCAGGGCGTCTAAGAAGAGTAAATGGGAGACCGTCGTTGAATCCGGGAGACTTGTGCTTCTTCGAAGTCATTTCAGACGCCCACAGCGATCAGATAAATTAATGCCAAGGTACTGCGGACCCTTTAAAATATGCGAACAGCTCGTTCCGGTAACATATCGCCTCGAGAAGCTTCGGACGCTACCTCAACCAGGTAGACACCGAACTCTCACTGCTCACGTTGGCCAACTGAAACTTTACGTAACGCGCGATGAACATGTTGTTTCTGTCTGAGACGGACAGCCCAGTGCACGGGAGGGGCGAGTGTAACGGTGAAGGTAGAAGAGGTCGGCTAAGGGTAGAAGAAGACGAAGAAACGAGACTGGAACTGCGGTTTTTGGTTTACCCGTAACAATATATATATATATATATATATATATAAACGAACATATGCAGATGAATGAACCGTACTTAATTCAATAAATCAAAGGATTGGAATTCTTTGATTTATTGGATCAAGTACGGTTCATTCATCTACATGTTCGTTTATATCCTCCTCGGAGACCACGTACGACGGTGGAAAGTGCCCGTGTTATATATATAGATATATATACATATATATATATATATATAAGTAAAAAAGCCACCGAGGTTCAAACAAACTTGGATAGTTTAATCGGACGTATCGGAGTGGGGCCCTCCTTCTTCAAGCTTCTAGAAGGAGGGTCCCCCTCCGAAACGTCCGATTAAACTATCCAAGTTAGTTTGAACAACGGTGGCTTTTTTACTTATACGCGAACGCCTCGGCTCCCCACAAATTGAAGATGTCATATATATATATATATATATATATATATATATGGTGAGCTATATTGTTGGACACATTCGAGTAATTAACATAAAACGATATCTACTTAACCGGCTTTGTTAAGTACTGAAGCAAACTTGTATACCCGGGTTACCAATTGCGAGATAGTTGAAGACGCTCGTCTTTTTGTGGTTGATATTTCGAAAATAATTTTATTGATATAGAGATTAGCTTATTTTGTAACTATATATTAAACAATAAAAATAGATAGCAGATGGCTTGTACAGGTTTCGACGTCACGCTACCCGCTTCACACAAATGGTTCAACTTTAGTAACAGTTGGAGACCTCGAAAAAGTTAGCAACAGCACCCTCGCCGACGGCATCAGGGGAAATGGCTAGAGTGATGGAAGGTAAAACGATGGAAGAAAGCTAACAGGCGTCTACCAACACAAACCATAAAAGCAATACTGGGAACCTAGACCTAAACGGTGACTCCAATAGTGAAATGACGCAGATAAATTGGAGTACCTCTCAAAACGAAGAAAATCAGAACGCACGCTGTATCTCACCGTCAAAATAAATGTAATGTATGTACATTGCGCGAAACTGTTAACGCGAGCACCATAACCGCGCTTTTTTTATATATTACGCAGATCTAATATTTATGGGCATCAGTTTTTAAAGATTTGGGTCTGCATTAGGTACATCCCGCCGCAAGAGGCGTGTTTATGGGAACCGGTCAATTATAAAAAAAAAAACAAATTCCACATATTGGGGATTGCTTGTTCGCGCTAACATCGTCACGTAGTGTGCCTATGCACAGTTTAGCTTAAACGCCGTTCAAGAACTCGGGCCAGAAATCACTGACTGCGAACATGTATTACAACTGGAAGTATTTATACGTTTCGTGCAGATGCTAAGAACGACGTCACTCAGCGAGTAACGTTATGTAGAGTGACTCCCCCGAACGTGCAAAAACAGTCAAGTCATACGTAGGATTTTACGAAGATCGGCAAAACAAAAAAAGTCCATTCGAGTTACGATTTTAAAGCAAGCAATCTGAAAACAATGCAGAAAAAAATATAAAACAAAATTAAAAACTGCACAAAAAATGGCAAGCGAAAACTAAAACAATGACTTTGGTAAAGGGCAGCATCAACACAACCTGCACATAAAATACAGAAATAAGTCCATCCTATCAGCTGAAGGAAATAAATAAATGGACAAAAAGCACCTGCCACAATAAACGAAGCCACGTCAGCAAAACGCCCCTCGAATAAAACGATAAGGAAAAGTATCCAGACTTACCCCAGGCGAGCTTCCTCTTAAACTCTTTCTCGCGCCATAGAAGATTTTTTCAGGTTTATACCTCTGCAAGGGCTTTCTGCATGTGAGGAAAATATGTTTTTGTTCAGAAATATCGACTTGTCAGAAACGACGTCACTTCCCCCCCCCCCATAACCCCCTCCTTTTTCCTAAAAAAACGCCCATAGAATAAATAGATCTTGACCGAAATATACAAATAGACGATGCAATCGAGGAGGCGCAACTTCAAAGCTGATATTGAGGAAGAAACGAAAGAAGTGAAAGGGGTTCACCAAGGTGTTGTGAATTTTGTGTTTATGGCGGGTCCGTCAATAGCCAGACTTCTATCAGGCATGGTATTGTGCATACGGCGAGCAAATGTTCTGAAATTTGTCTCCGGTGCCTCGGAACGGAAGGGGGAGCCAGTCAATCAAAGAGCAAAATAGAGAAGACGCAGAGAACGTGCGATGACGACGCAGCCAAGCGCGCACCGTCATAGGCCTGTCGCTCTTTAGTTTTGAGCAGCGCCCCCAGCGAACAAAATCGAACGCTTTTGGGTCGCGTTTTGATCGCTTTTCTTACGCCCCCTCCCGTTGCTCAAAGACGCTATAAAAGAATTCACGAACAAAGCCGCTGAAAAAAACACATTCTTGGCGTTTCGATAGGACGTTAAAGCCACAAGCTGAATACCTCTGTTTTTACGCCCATGAACAGACGTTGCCAGACGCTGCATTCGAACGTGGCTCGTGCATAATAGAACGCTACAACGCCGTCGTAATGGTCGTGTTTTGAAGACGCCGAAGTCAAAATTACGTGGTCGTGTTTTGTGGGCGCGCTCGCGCCCCCTGGGCGAGTGCAACAAGCCTGTTGGTTGAGTACGGGGTGGAACAAAAGCACGTGGGCGCGTTTCGAGGGTAAACAAACGCACAAGGTGCACAAGGAGCAGATGAACTTAGACGTCCTGTTAGCTTTTGTTTACTTCACGTGACTAAGCTAATCAACCCATGCCGTCGCAATCGAGGACAAAGCAAACTCGTGGTTTTGGAACTTTCAAGAACGTATACACTGGCCTTTCGTGCATTATTACATTCGTTCTCCGCATATCAAATGGTGCACCTATTTTTTGGAAGGAACTAAACATTATGCCAGGGTGTTCGTTCCCAATAATTCGATAAAAGGAGCATCCAATCAAAGGAGCATACATATGATACTTGGCGATATAGTATTAGGAGTAAAAAAAAAAACACTTCTGCTTTTAAACGCTGATGAATACCTAATGAAACAACGTTTTCCAAGACGTCAGGCTGGTCAAATAGATGTAACTCCTGTTGTACATCAGTACAAAAAAAGGAATAAAATATAGAACAAAATTCTGGTACTGAGTCTTCGTTGTCTATCACTACCGCTGCCGCGCCTTAGTGTGATCGATTAGCTGGCACTAAATGTGTTTCTCAGCTTGTTCACGTTCGTCCTAAAGCAGGATACACCAGACTTATAGAAGATGAAGTACACCAAGGCAGCCTTCCAAAAATATACATCCGTCAGCCATTTTGGCGTCGCTCGTAACGGTAAGACGCTACAGAACCTCACCAGGGGCACTTCTTGGTTGGTTCTTTTCTCCAGGGATCTGCCGCAACGCGCCAATCAGCCTTGGCAGCCCGAGTTTGATCCGCGGCCTTCCTGGACGGGACGGGCAGGCAGCGATGCTCGTGGGGAATCAGCGGTAATAAAATGAACCCAGTTGTTTGTCGGCCCATAAACGCAACTTTTACCTCGGACCCTTCTTCCGGCCTCAGCCTTGCGCCGCTCCCTTTCGGTAGCGAAAGGTTAGTCCCCCTTCGCGTTACTTTCTTTGTTTTGTTTCGATGACCGATCACAAGTTACGGGCGAGCGTTTACGCTCCTGTTGCCTTGCGTTATAACTTCGGACGGGTGCGCGTCTTTTCGCATTACGAAGACACTTTTTGGAGCGGCAAACGTTCGAGTGACGCGGAAGAGTGTAGCCCATAAAACGGGTTATGGACCTTGTAGGGGCCTCGTAAGATCGGTGTTTTGCGAAAGGCAACATCGAAGGCCTACCTAGCTTAGAATAGGCCCTTTCGGTAGCGTCTAACAGCGCATGTTATACCTTAGAACATTCTAGGAAATCATAGGTGTAAAGTATACAACCGTGGTTGTAACAAAAAATTTAAATTCAAATTCAAATTTAGATTTCAAGTTTATTGATTTCTCTTCAAACAAGAAAAGAGGGAGGAGGCGGGAAAAGCAGTACAAAACTGCTTGACAGCCTTCGCCCAGCAGCAACAGCAGCGGAACTTACTTATAGCAATATAATAAACAACAGCAATAAAAGGACAATATTTCACGCACATAATTAATCTATTAAAATTTACCTTGGGGAGACAAAAATATAACGTATAAATTTATTTGACACATTGTCAAGTCTTATACCCAATCATACCATACCATTTAATACTTTGGAATTTAAGAGTCGGGTAGCCATATCTTGTGCAGGAGCGCAGGATAGTCCAGGCACTGGCATTGCAGACGGCATATGAAGTACTCTTTGATTGTAAACCGAAATAAAAAGGAGAATGCTACCTGGCTTGTTTCGTGCGGTTTTGTATTCAAGAACATGTTTATACTCTTAAATTTTTGTTATTAGGACAATGCCTAGATTTTCAAAGAGGGGTGCCGTGTGGCTGTCTTATCTTTGATTTGTTATTGCAGTAGTTTTGCAGTGGCTATACTATATGCGAAAAAGGCGTGCGCGCTATTTAAAACAATTAAGATTGTTCCATATCAGGAATAATATCTGTACCGTTTCAAATTTACACGAAACGCTAGGGGATCTATTTTTATACTTTTTTCGACACCTAAAGAGGGGTACATTACGACTGCATCTTCTAAGTCTGCACAGAGAAAGTTCTCATCATTTATCAAAGGTGATGCAGTTATAGTAGGCGGGCTTTTCTCGATCAAGGTGTCGGCTATTTTCTTTCATCGCTTGAAATAGCGGTAATCAAGCGTAAATGTTTGTATCCGGGAGGCACTGAGAAAAAAATATATGCAGTAAACGTTATCCGCATCGTTATAAGACCCTGGTACAAGCAGTCGTTTTACACAGCTTATAGAACTAAAACTTGTACGTAATCTAAAACCATTGACAGGGCAATAAAGAGAGGCCAAAATGGTTAAATGCAGTGTTGGGAAGTACTTCAAGTGCATTGTACTTAAAGTACTACTTCAAGTAGGTTTAGGAAACTTGTACTTTACTTGAAGTACATTATCTGAGTGTGTACTTGTACTTTACTTCAAGTATTTTTTTCTGGTACATTCCGAGGAACGAAAAATTTTCTATCTCAAAGTATATTTTCCAAATTTAGTTTTGTTAAATTTGTATCACGACATAATAGTTTGTCAACTCCGAGGAAATACTGGGAGGGATATTTTACTCTCACCAGAGTCGTGAGCAGACGATGCATCGCTCCACTTGTTCTGGGGGCGGCTTCCCTGTAGCTTTTCGAACTTTGGCTACTTCTGGGTCGGTCAGCGCAAGCGAGGAGGTTTAAAATATTACAACAGCAAAATTAATCATAATCTAGCACCTGAAACTGTGGCGCGGAACAATTAAAGTTTCAAGTCGAAGAAAACAACAACAGAGGAGAACGTCACAATGTTTTGAGATATTCTCTATTTTCTTTTACTTCGACTTGAAAGTTCCTTTATCTTTTCCCATCGCAATCTCAGGTGTCACATTAAGATTTATTATCACAAGCTCACTTTCACACTCACTGTTTTTTGTTTTTTTTTGTTTTTGTTAAAGAGAGGACACTCCTCTCTAAAAGGATTGCTTGCGGAAGCTACGAGGCTGACGTCATGCTCTCTCCTAGTACAAGTGGCGCCAAAATCAGAAGTGGGACTTCTGAATTTGGCTTCATTCCTGAAAATAACTGTCCTGTGGCCACTTGGCTTTATCATATATTCGCTGCTGTTTTTGAAAATAGGTCATGCACCCCTGATTACCCCTGGGCAATGATACCAGTTAAAAATCACTGTATATGGGAATTAAAGGACATCATGAAAGATTGTGTTAAAATACTTTTACTTTACTTTGAAAGTACATTGTATTTATGATACTTTACTTCAAGTACATTGCACCCAGTGTACTTGCTACTTTGCTTAAAGTACATCACGTCTCATTTACTTTGTACTTTATTTGAAGTACCTTTTAGATGTACTTTACCCAACACTGGTTAGATGAAAGGTCCATATTTAGAGGACATTCGGAGTACTCGTTCAAGCTTATGTCGCTAACAGTATAGAAAGAAATCATGGTCCCCGAGGGCCTTGACAGAAGCAAGAAAACATCATTATTCTTTAAGCGTTCCAACAAGAGCAAATTCTAGCTCTTCTAGTTGGTACAAGTAGATATCTTAATAGTGCACGCGAACCCCTGCCATCAGTGAAGACACACAGATATATATATATAAAAAACACTCACAAATGTGGGGCTCCTTCGAACGCTCCTTCGCTTCACAGCTCTCCCATTTTCTTCTTCTTTTAAGCAGTCGCCTGGGAACTGGAGCTAATGCTCTTCGAAGAATAGCGATGTTCTAACGACGCCGTTTCCTCGCAACTTGAAAGAAAGAAAAAAAAAAAACACCACAAAAAACGAGCTTTTGTATTCAGCACGCTCTTTTGTAGTGAGCAACGCAGCTTCTTAAGCCCAATGATGCTGAATAATGAAAGAACGAATGCAGAAAAGGACGGGCACGGTTTTTATTCGAGTTGAGAGCTGGTATGAGCAGATCCTCTGCTTTGAAAACGCAGTTAATTGTGTAAAGCGTTAGTATTTCCGCGCGCCGTAGCTCATTTAGAAAGAAGGCCACCTGTGAAGCGTTTCCGGAATTGAATTGGACAAGGGCATCAGCGAACCCGATCAATTCTTTTTGCCTTGCACTTAACGGCTTCTAGCACCAGTAAAAGTTTATATTTGGGACTTTTACAAGGTTTATGCAAGTTCAGTTTGCTTTTATCTGTACCACACCCTACCATGATTTCATGTGCACGAGTCGCGGACGTTTCCCTATATTTCTGTCGGTGTGTCGCATTCAGTAATCTAAACTATACTCGTTCTTTCTTTGTTTTTTTAAGGGTGACCTTAATTGCGCAAGATGTAGGCTCTCTCGTCATTTATAGAAAAGGAGGGACGGTCGAGCGCCCGTAAATCGCCTGCGTTTTCGTAGGTCTAAATACGTCTAGAAGCCTGATGGCATAGGTCCGCGGCTGGTACAACTTTGCCGATATTACAAAGAAGTTCTAATAATATACACGAAATGTTTCGTTCAATACTTGAGTTAATATGAGGTGGGTCTCAAAGGTCAAACGGCAATTACTATGAAGCTTAGAAATTTCGTATGAGCAATCTATTCCCCTTTTGTTACATGCACCGGCCCTTACAAATATAGCAGACTGTATATCAACTTATCTCATTAAGATGTATGAAAAAAAAAAAAACGTAGAAAGCCTGCTTAAAGGTTATTGCTTAGAGAATAGTTAATTTGGGTTTCTTAGAATATATTTTGTACATCGAATTTGTGTAGTCTCAAACGGGGTTCTTGCTTAATGGCTGTGGTACACCACGGATGTGATACAGCCTTAAGACGGGTGCGATTGCAAAAAAGAAGGAGGTTTAAAAAAAAAATGTTGAAAAGGGTACTAAAAAACAGATGTCTGTAATCAAAAAAAATTTATTTGAATGTATTTATATACCGCCATAATGAGAAGATTAACCTAATTTCAGCAAGTCCCGATGTAATCGTCATTTTTAGAGTGCTTTTCAGGGGAAGTCTACTATTGATTCGCGGCACTTCTCGTACTGTCCGTTTTAATTTTTTTCTTTTTATGTCTGACCTCTACCTTTAAATCTTTGTTTAATATCCCCAAAAGTTGGTCGTATTTAAACAAAAAATACAGGAGGACACTCAACATCGCTAACGTGTAGGAAGGCGAAAGGCATTCGTACACACTGCTCATTCATACAAACAACGCGCCATGCCTTCCTTTTTTACACGGCTCTGCGACGATGACATGCTTCCCACTGCGCAGGCGCGGCGAACCGCGCCGGTTTCACGACGGCTTGCGTGACGAATCATATACGTTGCTGTGCCTTTCTTCTTATTTTTAAGGCACGTCCGCTTTGTCTTTGAGCGGCGCGTAGGCATGGTACCCCCGCCAGCATCACGGCTTCCGTGACGATGCATAAGCGTTACTCTGCTTTTCTTTGTGTTTCATTTTTGAGAGTCTTGCTTGTTGTCGTATTTTTTACGACCATTTTTCGTGGACAACGCCGCCGATTTTTCGCGTTATTAAAGAAGTAAGGCTTTCCCCTTAAAAAAAGTGATGTGTCAAATAGCACACATTTAGGGGCTTCAATTACCCGACCATGATTCATGACGGCAAAGACGCAGCCCATACTCATGTTCCGTGTGTTCGATTTTAATTAATTGTTGCTCAAACTTACTCTATCTTCACGCAGCTACTGTAGAAGAAATGAGGCGGTACGCAGAGTTAAAATCAACCAATGGTCCCTCTACCTCTCACTGATATTAGGCTGAACTCAACAAAGCCAACCTTATTTGCTCGTAACAATAACATGCATTGCAGACTTCGCCGAACCAAGCTTACGCCAAGTCCGTCAGACTCATAATCTACCATTTCACTCCAAGTCCCACCTCAGCCGATCCCATGAGGCCAGTTATAGAGTGCCGAAAGTGCATAGTCACGACGCTACTTTCTTGCTAGGTTTGCTATCACTATTTAAATTTATCATTCACAGGAAGATGCGCAGGATTATGCTCATCTACTGTCCGGGATTGGTTTTGCCAGTGATAGCAGACGCAGAAAAGGGACAAGCGCCATGACGGTAGACTTTTGGCGCAGCTTGATCGAATTCATCAGATCAAAGCGTTAGCTGCGGCCACCTTCGATGTACAAAGGAGTGTATCAACACGACGTCAAAGATTGCGCAAGTATGCCAGACATAACAGTAGAAAACGCAGTATAAGCAGAAAGAATAATCGTGCCAAAACTTGATTCGTGCACCGTCACGGAACATGTTCTTGGGATAAACTGTCGTTTAGGCTTAGCTGTTTCCGTAATTTCTCAGTGGATTGCTGATATTGTCCCCTTCTGTACGTTTCAGAGAGGAGGACATGCGGGAATATTTAGAGCAGAGTGTCGAGGTGGAACTGGACCGAACCGAAAATCGGAACCGAACCGTTATTTTTTGTCGAACCGGGACTGAACCCAATAAAAATCGTCCCCGACATCTTAGAACTGAACAGGAACTGAACCGGAAAAATGTTTAACGGTAACCGGTTCAAAACGGTGAAGGCTTATTTTTTTTTTTAATTCTGCAAAACTGAAGGTTTGAGATAACCAAAAAAATTTACACCGGTATTTTAATATCTATTAAAAAATCGTCGTATACAGAATTGTAAGGGATGAGAAATCATGGCATTACCATGGCGGGTTCGTATTAGCACTCCGATCAACGTTATTAAACTAGCTCAGTTACAAAACTGCTCATAGACGCTGCTTGCGCGAACAGTACCCCCCTCACTTACCACGACTCGCCTCCTGTCGTTGGACGCGTCGGATGGCTGCTATGGTAACTGCAGTGTATTCCATGGAATACGCACGTTTCGAAGCACAGCACCTAGATGACGTTCCACCATACTTTATGGAGCACACAATTATAAAACGAAAGTCGAGATGGCACTTCAAGCGACGGGAGGCGGACTGAAGTGAGTGAGGGGGGTGGGAGGGGTGCCCCCTTCCGCAGGAGTTCCGCGACTGACGTAGTCTAGTAACGTTGAATCTAATAAATTATTGGACGTCACAGGTCACGTGATAGTATGGGTGTGGTACGTCCTATAGCGTTACGCCATGACATGACCTTGCACTACGACTTCACCCAGCGTTACTAGATTCAATAGCGTTGTTTACATCGTGACGTCACGTGAAATCACAGCTTCGCACTTCGTGTCAAGAGATACCATGACATTCTCGATTGTCGTGCGCCGGAGCAATCAACTGTGGCTCATGACTGTCATAGCATCGGCAAACTTTCGAGTAGTGGGTTGTGTGCAACCAATGACTGAAACAGACGAACTCTAATGACAATTCCCGAAGCTCAGCCTGTGCCATATGTTTTGCCATTCCTAGAGCGTAGCTATAATGCACACTGTTGGTATATAATAAGAATCAGAACACGGGGCCGCATGTTCGATTTGCGAGTGTAGGGAAACAACGACAGCAACATTGATCCGTGGAGAACGGAAACAAGGGGGACAAAGGGCAAACACAAATCTCCAATACACAGCTAGCTGACTGGCGAGCGACTAAGAAAATCCGCCTGGTCCTGGTATCAAACCAGGGACCTCTCCATTCGCAGTGGAGCTAACCAAACGAGCTAACCAGAAATTAGACTTTTTAATAGCGGCCACCAGTCCAACACCAACAAGGGTGAGCGGCCTGCATTTTAAGGCTGTGATGTTAATGCAATCAATCCAATGTTCAGTCCATTGCATTTATTTCATTAACATCATAACCTTACAATGCAGGCAGTTCAGCCTTGTTGGTGTTAGACTGGTGGCAGCTGTTAAAGCCCGTCTGCTCTACTGGCGTTTTACTCCGCGTTAGCTCAGTTGGTAGAGCGCTCACTGGAAATAGATAGGTCCCTGGTTCGATACCAGGACCAGGCGGATTTTCTCTGTCGCTCACCAGTCAACTAGCTGTGTCTTAAAGATTTGTGTCTGCCCTTTGTCCCCCTTGTTCCCGTTCTCCACGCATTATTATCGTTATTTTTCTCAAGCTCGCTGCAACATTGAATTAATTGCATTAACATCAAGTAGACAACACTGCTTTCCTTTTAGCGACTGCCATTTTGTGGAGAGAAAACCTAGTGCGTATTCTTCAAGTTATCAACGTCAAGAATTAGTTGCAAGCGGATTATATATTGAAAGTAGAACAACCGCTGCACCGGGGGGGGGGGGGGGGGCATTAACAAGTACTTAGCACCCGTCTGTCTTTTTTACTTCCCAATTGCTAGAATGCTGTCACTAAGTGCAGAGCTATAAAAATTACTAAATGTGACTTATTGGCCGTACCGGACGTTACGTAGTGCAGTCGGGCGGGGCGGGGTGTGGATGAATAGGAAGATCCTGGTAGCGTGAAATAGACAGCGAACATTTCGATAAGGTACTTTAAACTCTAAGAAGGCAAGCCCGTTAGCGAGATTTTGACAAGCGCTTTGATTCTCACTGGAGGTTTGAAACTAAACATTTGAGAGAAATCTCTCTGGTTGGGAAATAAAATAATTAAAATATGGCAACCAACCAATTCCTAAACATGTAGGAGCCCTGCGTTTCGAACCGACTCGGTTCTTCGTCAGGGACGACTGTTGCCGTTGAGGAGCGGCGTTTTTCGGTCTTCTTTTTCTCCTCTCAGGGATGTGGCGCATTTCTCGATCTTCTTCTTTCATGAATATGGCGAAGCCCGTTCACATACACTGTTGGTAAAGCACCAAGGCACCTATTTATGTTGCCTGGCGTCGTTTGAATATGCCAGGACTCGATGAAAAGCCTATGTCGGTTGTTAGTCTCTGCGTCGATAATGCTGGTGTTGTCGAAGTCAATCCGGTGGTCTTTGACTTCGCAGTGCTCGGCGACTGCGCTGCGCTCGTGGTCGAGCTTGCGAACGTCGTTTTTGTGTTGGCGTATTCTTTCATTATAATTCTTTGTTTTGCCGATGTAAATTGCTGGACAATTTGCACAAGGGATCGTATAAACCACGGCCTGCGTTTCGGAGGGCGATCTTTTGGGCGAGGCATGAGTAATCCAAGCGTGGACATCGGCTTGTGGGCCACGCTGATTCCTTCTTTGGCTAGCACGCGTGCAAGCGCCTCGCTTGTTCCTTTGATGTAGGGTACGCATATGCGCGAGGTTGGGCGTGGCTGCGTACAGGCTTGTGGTTGCTGGTGTCTTTGATCTCGAACTTGACGACGGGCAACGCGTTGGATGAAGGTGCTCGTGTATCCGTTCTTTTTCAGATCAGCACAGACGGTTTTTTCTTCCTTTCTTCTGTCATCCTCAGACGAGCATATAGCCTTCGTCCTAGACAGCAGTGTCCTAACCACCGATGCTTTGTGGCAGGCTGGGTGATAGGAATCAAACTGGAGATAACGTCCAGTATGCGTGGGCTTTCTGTAGACGGAAAACTTCAACTTTTCTTTTTCTCTCCTCACGAGCACGTCCAGAAAAGGCAAGGAATTGTCTTTTTCAAGTTCTGCTGTGAATTGGATAGCCGGTTTGATGGAGTTGAGGTGTGAGAGGAATCTGTCCACTTCAGATCTTTGAAGGATGCAGAAGCAGAAGCTACATCACACAGATAACACCGGAGCAGAGACTGATTCGCATCGCCGCGCTTCCTGACGGCGCGACGTGCCTGCTGCAGAGATCCACGCTGTTCGCACGCGTGTGTTTTTAATGCGACAATATTCTTTAGCTGCCCCCCGATTTCTTGAAATCGCTGACCTCCTAAAACGCAGTAGGTATGAGCAATAGAACATTTCAGCTCACATTCTCACACTCCTTCCGATTCGCACCCTGTTCGAAGGACCTGACGACCTTGAGGTCGTCCTCGACTTCGTCCTAGATGCCGTCCTTGAGGTCGTCTTTCAGGTTGTCCAAGACGTCGCCTTTGTCGTTGTCTTCAACGTCGTCCTTGAGGTTGTCCTAGAGGTCGTCCTTGAGGTCGTCCTAAACGTCCTAGAAGTCGCTTTTGACGTCGTATTCAAGGACGTCGTCCTAGAGGTCGTCCCTTAGGTTGTCCCAGAGGTCGTCCTTGAGGTAGTTTTAGACGCCGTCTTCGAAAACCTCTAAGACGTCTTCCTCGACCTCGTCTTAGACGTCGTCTTTGAAGTTGTCCTAGACGAATGCTATCACAATTTATAGAGAACCAACAATAGTGGTTTTTGCAGCAATTTCTTATCTGCTGGCTTGCTCGTTTGCTCGCTTCAACGCGACGCGCTTCTGTCTGATTGAAGCGGCGACAGACACCGCTCCGGCAGCCGTGATTTTACAACGTTCGCTTATCACTTTGGACAGCGCCCGAGTGGCCGAACTCACCTCCCCTGTGGCAGGGGTACTTGACGCGACTCTCAAGCCGACAGGCAAAGCGTTACCCCCCCTCCCCCCGCCTTTCTTTTCTTGTGCCATCCACACGTAGTTCTTCGGAATATTATGCAGCATAGTACACATATACAGCGACATATTTTCTTCATGTTTTGTGAGCACGGTTAATGGTAGTTTTTTATTTTCTTGTCTAGGGTAAGTAAAAAATTGGTTCACCAGGTTCACTACGTTTACGATGGTTTGAATAGGTAATTTGTAAGTTTCGATTAAACCTAATGCTGTCGTGTAACATTATCAGAGTAGAACATTTATCTAGCGTGTGTGCTCAATGGTTCTTGTATTATTTTTCTCGCGAACCATACTGATACAAAAGAACGTGATTCCTATTTCAGAAGCCAATCTGCGAAGTACCTTCTCATTAGAACAGCGTGAATTATTTTCAAATTGTATATTCATGCAGTCAACATTAAAACAGCTGTTCTTTTTTAATGTCTCTCGGTCAGTGTTTTATTATCCTTTTTTTTATACGTGGCGGCATTGATTTCCGGGATTTTCTACATTTTATCTTAGATTGGGTTTGTTATTAATAAAAAAAATATCCTTGCAGCAGTTGCCCATAATGGCAAGTAAACATTTGCTTGCCCGAAGTAAGTCGATATGTAGTTGTAAACTCTTTGATATGCACGTAACTACCATTATTAAAACCATTTATCTGGAAACGCTGCTCCGCACTGTCTTGTAGATTACGGGAACCCATTTCATAAATAAAATAATTTATGTCAGTAGAGTTTTGTCACGAGTTACTTTTGTTTTTGCTTGTTCGATGTCCAATGAATATTTTTAGGTCTTATGTACATGTCGAAAAAATGCATGATGCCTTATCAGAAAAAAAAATCCGGTCAACACAAAAAACATAACCGTCAGAAAATATATCATCCAATCGCTATAAGTACTTGTCCCTTTCAGAGCGTCATACCTGCCTAAATATAAAATGAGTTTAGTTCTCTTTTATATTTTGGAGAGAACTCGTTGCTCAGAATGTTGCACCCTGGTTTTGCAGCTCAAACACAAAGGTCATATACAAGGTGCCACGCAGCGAAAATGCGGAACGACATAAAAAGACGCAACACAACCACATCACCTCTGAGGTAAAACACGATTTTGTATTGTTTTCATTGATATCACAATTATATCAATTGTGATATCAATGAAAACAATACAAATATAGTTTTACCTCTGTCTAAATATTCTGGCCGACACTTTATTTTTGAGCCCAATCGATCACTCCATCTTCCACCGGGTCACCGTCCAAAGAGCCCAACTCATCTCTTCCCTTTACTGGTCCTTTGCTTTTTGATGGAAAGTGGAATATAACAGCAATATAATTTCCTAACTTAAACTCAAACAATAGAATAGAATACCCATTAAGTACACCGTTCTCAAAACATAGTGCTTCGGCTAACATTTGTAATCCTTTGGTATGAATCGACCCGTATCGTACTCAGCCAATAGTGATAGCAATCTCAACCACACGGTAAACCTTAACTGACATTTGTAAAAAAAAAAAGAAAATCAGAAGGTTATCGCGAGAGAGGGAGAAAAATAAAGCGTACCGATGGATTCTTTCAGGGTTTGGTTCGGCCGGGAGTCGATAGATGGAGCTGAGAGCACACAAACGCGAAACCACAGATGCGCTGCCATACTCGAACATTAGGCGCGCGCTCCGGCAACTTACGGCGAAATACGAATTTTTGACAGCATTTCGTACAACAATCTCTAAATGTAAAAAACTTATCTCTCCTATAAAAACTACGTTATGATAAAATAGCGTTTTTTTTTTTTTTTGTTATGTTTATGGAGTTTCTCATTTACGGCACATTTTTAAAGCAACCGGTGCGACCTCCAAAGGGTACGAGGAGCAACAAACATAAAGTTTGGTTACGGCACTTATTTGAGAAAGATAATGTCACGCAAACGATGCCGCACGTAAGAAAAAAAAAATAATATGCTGCTGGGGTGGTTAGGTCGAGGTGCTAAAAAAGAAATGACGCAAAAACAGTGTCTTCAAAAAAAAAAAAAAAAAAAAACGCGAGACTGGGATGTTTTATACTGATGGGACAAAACTATCAAACTATCTTGATGTTTCTTTCTACTTCCATGGTATGAAACGTATTTTTAAATGTGCTAAAAATAATAGCTCGAGAGCTGACTCCTCATTTATCTTCGTTTCCACGGAAACACCAAATAGGAATGATCATAAAAAAAAAAAATCAAAATAAATGACTATTCTTAAGAATGTCAGAGCTCGCACATTGTACAATTTTACATATTTTAAAGCATTCTGCTTGAGCAGTTGGCATCACAGAAGGTCAAAGCACCATCTCAGACGTCTCAAGAACCCACCGTTTCTGCATAATAGCATGAGATTAAGGCAAAACGAACGGTTTCCCTTAATCTTTCTACAATATAAAAAAAAAAAGAAGGCGCAGTCAATAGCCCCGGCGGCTTATCACCGAGAATATTTCCCAGCCCGCAGTGGGGATAGAAAAATCCAGGGTGGAGCTCATATTCTGAATAACGACGGAGCGAGCAGACTGTGCTTCATTGCACGTATATAAAGAAAAAAAATGAAAAGAAGCAGCATAAATAGCATTTCAGTGTAGTGTGTTCTATCCCAGGTTTCGAGAGAGGTCATTGTTTTGATAATCTGTATCTAAACCCAATTTTACGGCCTTTGCGAAAGAGGCTGGCCTCGGTCCCCAAGTTCTGCGTTTTGGCCGTCAGCCGCGAAGCCCCCGGAGAATAAGCTCATGAATTGTCAACGCGATTTGCTTCGTGGGGATTCCAACCAACCAGAAAAATAAAACAATACGAAGGAAAAAAATGCGGTATACACGGGCCACAAAGAAAGGGGTTGGTGCCGTGCTCTTTTTGCTTTATTTTGCTTTCTGGAATTTGAGGCACGCTTCGGAGATCGAATTTTCGCGGCAAGGCTGTATGGCTCTGTGGGAGTCTAATCTTGTAACTGAGTCATACTGCGTGCTTCCATTTTTTGCTTTTTCGCTTTTTTGCTTTTTTGGAGGAAGGGGGGAGAGATTTTTTGTTTGTTACTCGTAGGGGGAAGTTTTCTCAACGCTGAATCAAGAGTAAATGAACCACATTAGGTAAGTGACGGCGTTTATGCTGTTTTATTTATTTTTTCTTTGCTTCTTATGAGTGGATGGGCTGAGTTTCAGCCCGTTTTAGCCCCCAAATACATCAACACACCCGCTAAAAAAAAAAAAAAAAACCTAAAATATGTTGTTTTTTGTTGTGTTTTTTGTCGGAGGGGCGCTGCTGGCGGGTTAACACTATTTCTGTAGAAGCGAAATACAAGCGCGGATAGAGAGTTGCATATTATTGTCGGCGACATTACACAGACACGATGTTACTTGTACAAACCTAGTTTTATCCTCGTCAAGGTAATATTCGTTTAAAAGTGAGTGCCAAGTAAAAATTTGATTATAATAGCCGACTTCTAAAAGCAGTAAAATCAATTGTTGAACGAAGGCACCATCGTTCATCGTTCTTGTTTTTTTTTTTTACGCATACGTCGCAAAATATTGAAACAGACAGGCTGTTCTGGAATTACACAAAACTCCTTTCACACACAGATGACTGCAGGTTCACAACAAACGTTCTTCTGCGCCTTCAAGCATACGTTTTATTAGAAAACCATCATAAGCTAGAAAAACACGAGCGAGGTAAGTCAAACTAATAGGAAAAAAACTGTAGCTGTAAAGTTTTTCAAGCTAGATAAAATAACTTGACTTTGATGTTGATCTAGATGAAACCTAATTATGGTTATAAAACGCTGTAGCAAGACAGAATCTGCTGCCGTGAATACGACTATAGGCGTAGCCAACATCAAAGCTGTTTTTAACGTACACAAAAATGCGGCACACCGAGAGCATTAGGTGACGTCCTAAGTTTCACGACGAACAGATAATTTAAATATATTGGCACGAAACTATTGTTTTTACTATTAAAAGTTCTATTAGCATCCGCGCAAACTCTAGTATGCGCACAGCTACGTGGTTATACAGCTCGAATTGACCTTGTCTAGCGTGCTTTTTCCGGATAATAAAGTACCAAAGAGACACGCTCTCTTCCTTAACCAGAGGCCACGAACTACAAGGAAACGGCGCGCCACAATCAGCTCGCTAGCCAAAGACGGAACAAATTGCCTCCGGCAGGGCTGCCTCCCAACGCCTGCTGGCGACATGAAAACGAACTGCTCCCGTGCGGCACTCCTGGCGGCTTGGTGTCGTTCAAAGAGGCGGCGGGACTTGTAGATAGCCTTTATTTAGGAGAGGAGGCAGCTCAGGCTGTTGAGAGCACTTGCAATTTAATGGCAGACGACTCCTTCGGAGATCGATTGCTCATGCGCATGCGTGCTTTGCGGCGTGGCGAGGAGGATAGTTGGCGGAAAATCAAAGCATGGTTTGGAGGCTCTTCCAGAACATTGAAGCTTTCGCCCACCTGCAGCTTGTACTGTAAAAGCGGATCATAAGCGTTCTGATCCCGATTGAGCAGGGGCAAGCGCTCCCAAATCTAGGCACTCTACCGGAACGCCCTGTTCTTGTTTCTTTTTCGTCTTCCGAGTATTCTCGTTGTACACGCTTCATAATTGAAGGGTAGAAGGTAATTGCCAGTTTTAAACCCCAATATTGAGTTACTGAAGCTCATAGATTACTTGTAAAACGATAAAACTCATAAGCTAATTCTGTGATTTACTTCTCGACCGCCAATCAGTATAGTTCATAAAAGAAGCTGATTACACACACACACACACACACACACACACACACACACACACACACACACACACACGCACATACACATACATACACACACACAAAAGCATTTGGAAAGAATTCCACCTTGAAGGCCCTCTCTGGACGAATAATGAAACATCAAACGTGCTCATCGTTAAACAATTGCCGCAGTGTCGAGGCATTTGGCTACGCCCACGCCTACAGCCAACTGATCATTATATTTTTTATTCCGTTTTTTCCCCGACTTGGTCTGAAGAAGGGGCTATGCAAAAGACTGTCAAGCCCGACGAGGCACTGGTCCATTGCAGTTCAATCTATAAAATAGTGCTCCGCCGAACGCCACGAGAAAGAAGAAAACAACAATAAAAGATTCTCAGAAAAATGCTAAGAAACTAGACTATATTACGAAGTACATAACAAGGTATAACTATACAATATACGCACGTAAAACACGGGGATCAGCACTGCAATGAAATATATTAAAGATTGCAAAAAGAAAAGAAATTTATACCTGATCATAAGAGGTATTTGTATAAAATGTAAATAAGCTAGGTTTGCTGAAAGTGTATATCACTGCCAACAAGCAATTTTCTGCACTCTTTCTTTAATATTAGGAAAGATTGTTTATAGTTCATATCGAGTCCATTGTTTAATAAGGTAATTATTTTATACTTTGAACTCTGCCTGCCGCAATTTGTGTTGATATAGGGTGTTCTTATTTCAACGTGACGCAACTGGTACGATGATGTTTCTGTTTCGCCGCGCGTAGCATATAACCTTTCTTTACAAATGAATTGCAATAATTCAAAATAATATATATTATTTTATACCAGAACAGGTTCATGGTATCCTAAAATGTTCTGGGAGCTATGTTTCTAAAATAAAAGATCATGTGGACGCCCTCGAAGTAAACAAAAAGAATTATAAGTATATCAACGCAACTTTTTTTATTTTAGAGAAGAAACGAGTCGCTGAATATATATCATGTTCATCGGTGCTATGAAAGTAACTGCAACAAACGCTTCCAGGGGTCCACGACACATTTTAGAAATGTGGCGCCTACGTCGGCTCATCGTACGGAAAGCCGTACAGAGCTATTCATTATCAGGCTAACCGGATCGCAACAAATGTTCACGGAGGAGTGATCCGAAACGAGTGCACCTGCAAGAAGCAAACACCCTTAGTATATTTCTTTTCACATTAAGTCCGACCCCAGCCAACGCTGCGATTCGATGGCGCCAATCATGCCTGTCCAAAAGTGTATCGCCCTGTCGTTCGTTCTCTTAGTGCGTTTCCTATGACCGGCTAAACTAATTACCTACAGTGAATGCGCCAGGGCCAGCTGCGCATTTTCTGTGCGTCAATGGGTTAACCGGTGCTAGAAAAAGGACAACGAAGACGACGAGCGCCATGACGGTTCACCATCGAATCCTAGCGATGTATGCGGTCGGATCTATTGTTGAACTGAGTATTTTACGCATTTTTCTAAGGATTTGTAGGACTCGTTACCCGCCTTTTTTCCTTCCGTGGTTTGGGCATCCATAATATATCGCAGTTGCTGGCGGAGAATTTACAGAGGGCTCCGCAGTTATCTAGAACTCGACATTGCCGTATATAGAAGTAAGCGCGTTTCTGCAATTGGACAGTGTTCAAGGTGTAAACACAGGGACGTATAAAAGGACATATTGTATTTTACTGCATTCATAAAGGTTTCTATATATTAAAGCAGTAGCCCAATAGGACCAACCGAACTCAGGAGCGGCGTAAGAACAAAATGGGTTGGTCGCTCAGTCCGTAACAGGTAAACAACCTTTAAAGAAGAAAAAAGAAAAAAAAAAAAAAAGGCAATTGGTGTTGGAGCTTAATCTCCAATCACCGACGTGGAAGGAAAGTGCGCTGCTGACTGAGCTCTCGACATTTCTTCTTTTAAATTATTATTTCCTGTTTTGAAAAGTACCGAACAAAACGATCACACTGTTAAAATTACATCGCCGAGATCACCAATGAGTGGTCGTAAAATTTAAAATTATTTCAAGGACTCAAGTACATTGGAAATAGACACACAGTAAGGTGCAAATTCCAAAAGTGTCGTATACAAATTTTAGCCTGAAGGCAGATTCTATAAAATGCATTCGCGCGGTTTCGGTGTCCACATTGGCATTCCTCACAGCCATTCTACTTCGTAATATATGCATGCCGGCCCAGGAGCAACACTAGATCGACATGGACCTAATGCAATAAAAGGTTAAGAGCGAGTTTTTTTTTAATAGATCGCTGCAGGCCGTCCCAGAAAAGAAAAGCGCCTCAGCACCTAAGAAAGTCTTGTTCTATAGGTTCAGACTTAGCGCGAATGACCCACGGTACGTAAGTTTTACCCATCGAGCCAAGTCTTGACATGACATGTATCGGTCTGAAACAGGGACACAAATCTTTTTTTTCTTTTTAATAAGGGGCAACGTTCATTGTTTCAACTCTAGATAACGTATATCACGCTGATGACCTGCATAGAGCATGGAAGAATGAAACGGTACAAAAAAAAAAAAACACTCAATAAAGTCACAAGTTCAGCGCTTGCGCGTAACAGTCAAGCATTAAAGAAAAAAAATGAAAGCCGTTTACAATTCCCTGTAACGCCGAATTAGAGCGCAGCTCTTGAGGAGGAGGACGGAAGGGTACTGGGGGGGTGGGTCACGTGACCTTGTGGGAGTCACGTGACCTTGTGGGAGTCACGTGACCTTGGGGCGTCACGTGACGTCGGGGGGTCACGTGACCATGCCGATGACGTCATCAGTGACGTCACTGATGACGCCATCAGTGATGATGATGATGACGATGCGGATGCCGATGACGTCATCAGTGACGTCACTGATGACGTCATCAGCGATGATGACGATGACGATGCGGATGCCGTTGACGTCATCAGTGACGTCACTGATGACGTCATCAGTGGCTATGACGTCAACGGGGGGTCACGATGGTCACCCAGGTCACGTGACCCCGGGGGGGGGTCACGTGACCTGGGTGACCATCGTGACCCTCGTGTGGGTAACCCTAGTAACCCTTGTGAGGGCGACTCTCGTGACCCTCGTGAGGGTAACTCTCGTGACCCTCGTGAGGGTAACTCTCGTGACCCTCGTGAGGGTAACTCTCATAACCCTCGTGACCCTCGTGAGGGTAACCCTCGTGAAGGTAACCCTTTTGAGGGTAACTAACCCTCGTAACCCTCGTGAGGGTTACGAGGGTAAGTAACCCTCGTGAGGGCAACCCTCGTGAAGGTAACCCTTTTGAGGGTAACTAACCCTCGTAACCCTCGTGAGGGTTACGAGGGTAAGTAACCCTCGTGGCCCTCGTGAGGGTAACCCTCATGAGATTAACCCTCGTAACCCTCGTGAGGGTTACGAGGGTAAGTAACCCTCGTGGCCCTCGTGAGGGTAACCCTCATGAGATTAACCCTCGTAACCCTCACGAGGGTTACGAGGGTTGCGGTTACGCCGACGGCGACGCCGCCGCCGACGCCGACGCCGACGCCGACGCCGCTCAAGCCGGGAACGGGCCCCTAAGAGCTGCGCTCTAAAATGCACTGACAGAAAATGACAACGCTTCGGTCACTTCCCAATGAAAACTGCCGCCTTTTCTCTGCTCGGGACTACACGAAGAAACAGCAAACAAATTTTTTTCGTCTGCAAGTCTGGTTTGAATTACAATCGAAAGAAAATGGCTGGTTTGCTCTCTAAGAAACATAAAACGTTATACAGTGTGCCGAACAAGCACGTGAGATAACGATAGCACTCCTTTACTGACGCGACGAAACAGACTGTCGAAACCAGTGTTGCGTAAAGTACATCTAAAATGCGCTTGAAGTTTCGAAGAAAAGTTATATGTACTTCAAGCCAATTAGTAAGTACACCCGACGCAATGCATTTGAAGTAAATTACTACAAATACAATGTACTTTCAAATTAAAGTACAATTGCTCTTTAACACAATCTTTTCTGATTGAAGAGCATGACAATACTCGTATTAAGCTCAAGAAACAAAATTTAAAAAAAAACAAAGTGTTACTCCTCGCGGGGCCCTACTAATATCCCCCTTTTTGTGTTGAATTAGGATATATGTGGAGGCACCTAGATAGCTTTACGTAGTTTAATCAAGAACTACATGTTTTAAGCACCAAAACATCGCTACATCTTTCCACAACCAAATATTACAAGGCTATTTTCCGCAGCGCATAAATGTTGCGTAAAACTTCCTTTTTCTTGGTGTAAAAACGAGTACAGAAGAGGAGAAGACGTCAGCCCGTAGCTTCCGTAAATAATATTCTGTTCCGCGGAGAGACCTCTAATATTTTTAACCTCCTCGCTTAAGGTGAGCGAGCGTAGAGTTTGAAATTCTGCGCGAAAACCTCCCCTAGTACAGAGGGAGCGATGCGTCGTTTGCTCGTGTTTCTGGTGAGAGTAGAGTACTTTTTTAGAGTTGAAAAAGCATCATTTGTAATACAAATTCGCCGAGACCGAATTCGGGGACTGTAATTTGAAGTCGTAATCTGTACTTTCCTTGTCAAGTACTATAAAATAATTTAGGTAAAGAACAGGTACATACGCAGAAAATATACTTCAAATAAAGCACACACTTTTTAAGCCTACTTTAAATAGTACTTTACGTACAATGTACCTAAAGTACTGTAAAACACTGGTCGCGACACGTTCCCTCCCATTCAGATTCCTAGAATGCGCTGCGGACCCGCACGCAGAAACGTGAGGTGCAGAAGCAGGTGGCCTGAGAAATCGCGCGGAGCGGAGGGGGGGGGGGGGGGGGGGGGGGCAAGAAAGCAATAGCAGACACAAGTGCTGTAGAAACAGGGCGCAAAGTGAGGAGGAGTGGAAAGTGAAGTTAAGCGGACTTCCCCTCTCTTGGTGACCCGGAACATTCAGTGAAAATGCTTTGTATTTGGGAAGTGCTAAAGGGAAGTGCGCGCGGCGTCACAAGGAGACAAAGGTGTGACGTAATTTGCTTGCATAAAAACAAAAACTTGCCCTAGGCACCGCCCAAACTAACAGCACCACCTACCCCATGCACTGAAAGACTTACAGTCATCCTGCTTTAGGCACTACCCGAACTAACAGCACCACCCACCTTATAAAGCTACCTATAAAGCTAACGCATTTAAACTCGTTTGGCTGAATGACCAAACATAAAGCCATTTTAATTCAACGCATTCATTTTTTACTCTGATGGATAATTAACAGTGGTTACATATATGGTCTACAATAGGCTATATGCCGGATATACGAGCATCAAAATGTTAGAAAAATGGCTGGAAGAAGCTGTGTTCTTTTTCATGTAAATTACCCTCAAGGTGTGGGCGTAGGCCAAGTGTGTCGTTCTCTACACGTCAATTACAGCTGAGAATCTACTTTACTTATTGCACCGTTGACGATGATTCAGTCGCAAAATCATGTGAACCTTCGACCGGTTTCCCAAAATTTAACAATATTGTCGAGTATTTAACGATATGTACTCATCACCCTCAATTTCCAATTTCTGTTGAGGCGCGAATGTGAATATTTTCCACTAGCGTGAAAAATACATCGTCCCCTAACACTGCTAAACAGCCTTTTTAAGAGGTTAAGTTCCTCTCTTAAAAGGAAACACGCACAGTGCAGCGTTCTGGAGCTACAGCCATAAACTGCAATTAAAGTACTTGTATTGCTCAAAATACCGCACGTGGGAGGCGCGGTCACGCATGTTCCTCGAGTGTTCCTAAAACTTGAACGTGGTGCCGGCTCTCCTCCCTCTTTCAATCAACGTGAGTCACCAGTGGGCCAAACAAAACACTGAGCGGCTACTATCACTAAATTACAAAATAAGAACAAAAGTCCACACGTACCTTTTTTGTACTAAAGCCGTGTTTTAAACCAAAGAGACGATGGCAAATCAAAAGAAAGCAAATCCAATAAAAACAAGCAATAAACACGGTTCTCCGCTCATTTCTGGAGATATGTCGAGCGTGCAAGCCCATCAAAGGCCTGAAGCACGTCACGCGGGAGTGGCTGGGTCCGACCTGCGGCCCCATTTTTGCTCGACGGTCTCTTGGGACCGGACCGGTCACCGAACGTACACTGCACCGCGGGCCTTCCCAGCCCGCTCCCATTTGCAGCTTGATACAAAAACAGCTTGATAGGGACAGGCCTGGCGTCGAACAGCGCACGGGCAAATGGTCAATTTGTGTATAGTATTTTCACCGTCCATTTGAAGCCCAGCGTCGAGAGAGTTCTGGGAAGCACGCGTCAAGGGGCTCTCACCCTGCCCCAATATTTTATTTTTTTACAGTTCTTTTTTTCCTGCTGTCGAGATATCTCATGTGTGGTGTTTACTCAACAGTTTTCAAGAGGCACCCTGACGGGCCCGCCGATTGACAACTCAGTCTGACGTGTTCAGGAAACACCGTGAAGCGTTTGTGATCGATAAGTGTCCCGGAACAATTTGTTTCATTATGTTAGATAATAAAAAATAAAAAAAAAAACACATCAGTAGCAAAGCCTTTTTGTGAACGGTTTTTCTCAATTTCCTTTTTCCCCATAAGCGTAATCTAATGCTATATCCATGTTGCGACGCCTAGGTTACTTTCTATTTTTGTTTTATGTAGTTTTAATGATTTTCTTTTCATAACTTTTATTCGGCGTAAATGAAGGAAAAAAAAAGTTCAATCACTCCCGCCATTCAATGGGATGAACAGTCGAGGATTCGTTCGGTGATTCAAGTTGGAATTCCGCCGCATTTTTTTATCTCAGGCTGAAAACTTGTGGCGTGCGAGTGTTGGTCAGATAAAATGCCATCGTGTCCCTTGTAGTTCAAGGCAAACATTACTGAGAAAGTGGTCGAACTTTGTTTTATTTGGTAATTGTCAATATCCGTTTTGGGGGGTACCACAGAGTAGATATCGCCAGCAATGTCAAGGCAAATATTCTGGCTATAACAATTAAAGCACGACGAATATAAACTATCAAGTACAGTTTTGTAGAAGAGAAACTACATTTTTCCTTATTAAATAAATTGGCAGATGGCGTATAATTTTTAATGTTTATGCCAAACGTTAAATGTGCTAAGTCACAAGAATGTGAACGCGCAACGAGTACGTATGATACTTTGTGGAAAAAAGGCAACTGATAACGCTCGTTACGCAAGCCACAGCCGTGTACGTACACAAAGATGCGATCATAAATATGACAATTATTTTAATAGTGCACAAATATCTCAACATGTGGCTGAACTCAAAGCAGATACCTGGAATGAATGTTATGTAAGTTAGGTGTCTAAATTGATTTTCACATAAAAAATAAACGTGTGTAGAAATTTGGCGTGACAAAAATAGCTTGGATTCGACTGGAAATTTAGAGTGCGAAAGTTTCTTAATGCAAAAGCGAAATATGTGTAACCCGGGGGATTATGCTCACCTCTATGTCACACAAGACACCATAGGTACAAATCTGAAAGGCCCTCCGGGATTTTCAAAACCTTGAAAGAAATTCACGAGTGTTGTGTGGCAGGGATCGCAGATTGCTGTGCCATGTATACGAAATGAACAAAAAAAAAGTTAGTTTATAAGCATTATTTTATGGAACTTGTTTCTACAATTTATCTGAGCTAGAACTAAAGAAGGAAAAAGAGACCACCATAATCATTCAGTGATGTGTTTTATTGTGCTCCCATACAGTTCGTAGGCCTTTATAGCAGTGCACGTACATAAGGCGACAGAGAAAAAAAAATGCGATGTAAAAATGAGGTGTTTTATGGTCTCTCGAATATTCTGTGCTTTTTTTAATTTCGTCTCCTGATGAATGTCAAAAAATGTTTGCCTTAGTTTTAACGTTCTCTTTGATACTTCGAGTGCCATCAATAATGTTATCACTTGAGCGTTTTATGGTGTATGATTGGAAATGCCAACGTTAAGGCAGACATTAGTACCATTGATTGAATTATTTTAAAAGCATAAAGTGATTATGGTGATTGTGGCAAGCTACGACATGATCCTTGACTAATAACTTTCATGCATTTATGAAAGAGTCATTTGCTGCAGTTCTCACCATTAAAAACTACAAAAAAAATTACTCCAAAGAAAAAAAGAATAACCTTGTGGTGACTTCATGCTAGTTATATATACCCTAATCAGTAAACTTAAACGTATTATTCTCCATGTGATAAAGATTTTGTATTATAATATGAGAAAATTTTTTCAGCGGACAGCATCAAAATGAGTCGCGGCTGCAAGATCCGTAACACAGTCATCAGTACATAAAATAGCATTTATTGAAACACGCAACAGTGACTCGGTGACATGAATAAAAAAACGAGCTCTAAAACAATCAGTGCAAAATATCAGACCTTAACGAAGTCAAAGAAAAAGTAGCTTCTTTGGACTTCACGTGTTGAGGTTTTAAGTCTTGGACACATTATCATTAAGACTAGTCTCATTAGATTATTAAGTAATACGTTTTTCATAAGTTTAGTTAAACAGCAGTTTTATATATTTAAATAAACAAATGAGGCTCCGGATTTAAGGTTAATCAATATTACATGATTCAGGAATGTCGATAGCACGTCTCTATCAAACGAACATTTTGCACGAACCAAAGAGGTTTTGGGATTAATTTAGACAAACTTGTAATTTCTTTATTGTAACAAAAATCTCAGTTACAAGGCCCCTACTCCAAACTGCAGACAGCTTGGTCGGTATTTCAACTACGCAAGGGAAAATACGCAAAATGCTACAAAACTGTAGACTAGCGCAATATTTGCGCAAATCGTTTTCTAAAAAAAAAAAAAAAAATAGCCGTTAAAAATTGAAAGACGTTTACAAATCTCTGTAATGCGAAATTAGAGCGCAGCTCTTGAGGTATTTTGATTTTGCGATATACCGTGCTAAAGAATTTGAGGGAGAAATATATCTATATGTACCAATATAGACCTTCTACTTCTGCGTACATTGTATAAATTATACCTATATATATATATATATTTAAGCAGGAAAGGGGGAGGGGGAACGTGAAGGTACAGAGGACCCACCCCTCCTCCCACAGGTTCCCCGCTAAATTTAGCAGGGAATGAATTGGTGTATAGGTCTGTGATGTCCCATAATGCAACGCGTGCGGATACGCCAAAGACGACGGCGACCCTGCCGCGGCGAAACGCGGTAACGAGCGCCTTAAGCTACACTCTAAAATGTCTGAATACCACTGAAATAAACACTGCAAAATATTCCAAGGGAAGCCAACGAAAATAAGTAGCAAGTTTTATAAAGAGATCCTATGTTTCTGCTTGTTAGTTTTGTTACGACACCAGGGTTAATAATTTGACGATGAACGCCCGAAAAGCTTTTGGGGCGCAATTATGGCGTAATAGTTCTAAAGTCGAAATAAGATATTTTAATTATCGGTCGACTTAACAGTACCATCAATATGTTACAAAGTGTTTTTTAACTCATTAACTCGAATTACTAGTTGTTGGGTTGTCAGCTGGCCATGCTTTCATCTTCTAAACCAGTTTATTTGCTTTCCTCCTTCTAAGCCGATTGAAAATTATATATTTATTGACAACAAACCTAGCAAAAAAAAAATTATTCAAATGCATTAGAACATTATTCTCAAATCAAATGTGAAAGAGACATTGACATTACACAGTAGCAGAGTTTTTTTTTTCTTTTGGTATTGGATTTTGTATAGGAACAATATACTATATGATTCATACCAGTGGCGGCTGATACGCAAACTCTTTTACTTTTGCTAAGCCAAACAAAAAAAAAAATTGGATGCATGTCTACATCAGTATTGCTACATTGCTTCGTCCTTGTGTAGAAATACGAGGAGTGAATTGTTAATCCTAACGAGATATCCGCTGTAAGGCTGCAAACTGTTCACTAGCGCTAAATATTTATTGAATTTCCGAAGAATCTAGCTTTTCCTTTTTCTTTCGTCGGAGCCCTCGGGTTAGCGGTGTTGGTTACCGGCCCTATCGAATCCACGCGCAAATTGGACTTGAGGGAGCGGCACGTTGGTTTGCTCATACCGCTGGTCATGCAAACACCCTCCCTAACGTGCATCAAGCTCTCCTAGACTACTCGGTACTCGGGAGAGGATTTCATGCGTAAAGAAAGCATTTTCTAAGCATATGTGATTAAGTAGCACTCTAGACGCTCGGTACTCTGGATACAGGAACGAGTATTCTACGCGGTTTTGTCTTGCAACCCAGTGGAACGATAAGCGAAAAAACGCCTACAGAAAAAAAGTGGCTTTACTACCTCGTCTTTTTTTCCATCGGCGCTCTTCCTTCATATGCTTCATTTAGTTGATGCTTATGTAAATGCCTTATTTCAAATACAATGAAGTCGTGTTTTGGATGATAACATCTCACACCAACTAGTTAAATTTAAGAGAACCCTTAGAGGTACTAAGGATCCATTTGGACCTCCTCTAACTATCAAAATCTCACTTGCAGGCCTGCATCACAGTAAAAAGAACTGTGATTAAAAAAATGCAAATTAAGTACTACGTAAAAATGTCCATCTCAATTAGGTCTCACCTCCCACTGCAAAAAGACAAAATTGAGCTAACTTTTGTAGCTATCAAGTAAAGACAAAGGGCACGCGCCAGAAAAACGATAAGTTAGTAAAAAGACGAATCTTAAAACGAACCCGGCCTCTCTGTTTGCGCCTCCAGTTCGTTGCTCGCCCTCCCGCGGCGGAAAGGGGATGTGCACTAGTGAGGTTGTCCTGCTTAGCGGGCAAGGCGGAACTGCTCGCGATCACAGCTCGCCAAATGTCATTTCCGAATGCAAACAACATTCTTCACTGTCCCAATGTAGTGCTGCAGCCGGTACGGGGTTGTACCTTATAAGAGAGTTTTAATATAGCATATAAAACAAAACGCAAACGCTTTCCGTTTGCGTCAAAGTTGTGTGCTTCACGCTGCGCATTCGCGTCGTCGGCACGCTCCAATCCCAGTCCACAATTTTGGGCTCCGTGCACGAGCAGTGTGGAACACGCAACGCTAACGCAAACACATTTCTTAGGTTCGCCTTGCATACGCAATACTATAACTCTCTCCCGTTTCAGTGGTTTCCAACGCCAATGAAACGTGCTACAGTGAGCAGACGTGCAAGCGGGTAGGCGTATAGGTACCTTCATGTGCGCTTGACTTTGGGTGAGAACATCTGACCATTTTGTTCCGAACGCTTATTTTCTTTTTTTGTTTGTTTTGTTCTGAAGTGAGTAAAAGAGCGTGTCTCTGCATGCGCTCTGGCTGTGACTGTGCTAAGGCGACATTTTGTTTTCGATGATTACTTTGTATCTTCTCTGTGAGCGCGTGCTGTCGGCATAAGGTACTACAGATGATGACATCACCCGAAAAAGAAAGGGAATGAGGCGCCTTAGGCACGCGTTTCTTCGGTATAGAAAGGCTGAGATTGGCAAAACGACTGCGCGTAAAAATTAAAGAAACTAAATTCGTCTGGAAGGATTGGTAATTTAAAGAAGAAAAATGAAACTCGTGGGTTGTTGTTTGTTTGTTTATTTTTTGTTTTTGTGTTTATTTCGTTTGCTGTTCTTGTTGTTGTTTTTTTTAGTAAAGGGGGGGGGGGGGGGGGGGGTTTGCTCCCGAAGAATTAGCGGCGACTTTGGAAGTTTTTCCGATTATCAAAATTCGCGACTTCGATAGCACCAACACTTCTTCACCTACGATTACTGTAATTCTACATGGAGTTCTCAGATCAACTAGAACGCTTTCAGTAATTTTACACAATGGCTTATAACTTGTTAATTGAAAATGCTGCAATTGGCACGAGCGACGACAATTTGCTCACTTTTGATTGCCATACATGCTGGCGAGTTTGAGATTAGATCATAAGGAACAAACTACATTAGAGCTTAAAAGACTCGGTAATAAAATATATTAATTGTATAATTAATACAAGTTACGGCAATGTAGGCCCCCAAGAAACGCCACGATCACAAAAAAAAAACGCCATTTAACCAAAATAGTTTTTTTTAAAAAGATCCCATTCTATCTTTTTTTTTTTTTTTTTTTTGAAAAACTCTGACATCGCTATCAAGATACACAAACGGTCAAACATGGGATGCAATATAAAGCATTATGCGCCACGCGTTGCCTTAATACACACACACTTCGGTCGTTTGACTCGGATACCGTCTTCGGATTTTTGTAGTGAGAACAGCGTTTCTTAATTCATACGTTTTGTGAGAATATTCTTAACTCATGACCCATCGCGATATTTTGTAAAATTTGGATTAATGCTGTTTTTCTTGGGGTGGGTATAATGTTAAAGCAATTAATCATCTAAATACGCAAGAAGCCTATTAAAAGATCCGCAGTTCAATATTTTACATGACAATTACTGAGCGAGAAAAACAGAAAGATCCCACAAATATCAGCACTGATTTTTTCAACAAGTACAATATTCTATGCTACCTCTAACGTGTATAAAACACCCTGTTTAAAAAAACAAAAAGAGAAACGAACTCTATAAAATGTTTTAAGTGCCTTAATCGGTCGTGTATGTCAAAAAAAAAAAAAAAGTTTCCTCGAACAAATTTTTTAGCTAAATAATTACGATGTGAGACAGGTATTGAGTTATGAAAGAAAGGAAAAAATCAACATCCCCCCATTACGAGAAATTGAATACAAACTATTAGTTAGTTTCGGTTTCGTTCCTGAATAAACGTGCCTCCTGACGTTTATATTTATTGAATAAAATTCAAGCGCTAATAGTTCACACCAGAGAATTTAGCACAGATCAGAGTATGACCATCCCCCAATTTTTTCTACGCTTTCTAGATTCTATTTTGCTGTCCCACTACATTTATTCTAGCATATCTCTGTGATTCCGTAATACAAAACCACAATAGGGTATTTGCGCGAATGATGACAGACAACCAAGAGTTAATTGTGTCCCTAAGAATTATATAAGTGGTGTGCACTTTGAGTTGCTTAGTCTACGCATGAATATATGCAGTAACTACTGATGTTTTTACCACATGCGATATTCTAGTTTTTATACTATATATATATTTTTTTTGTGCAGCAGCTAGGAATCTCAAAAACAGCCGTAATAACCAATATCTTTAAATAACTCTTCTGACGCAGGGCATTTATTTCCGAAAGTTTTGGCTGGTTTTACGCCAATTTTACCGGGTTCATCTTTCGTATACTCCATCCCTGCTAATTTTCTGAAGGCAACATATGGTTAGAATTGTTGCCTACAACCATAACATTTACAAACCGTACAACGAGCAATCGTCAATAAAAACAAGTGATGGCGACGTCACTCGCGATGACTATTACTTTCTATGACGCACGCTACGCCAACACGGCTACACAAAAGAGCTGGGTCGTTAGGGCTAGACATTCCGCTCGTTCGGGGACTATTGTTATTCGTTATCTGGGAGCCATTTTGCCAATGAACCGTGCATCTTTCACAGTACCAGACTCCCAAACGTGTAAACTTTTCCCCCGAGATTAGCCCGAAGGGGATAGCGCCCACCTCAACCCCGCATCAACCAGCCCACCAGCCAACGGGGCTCACTTCCGAAAGGGTCCGAACGAAACAAAGTTGCTTCCAAACAGAGGCGGAGCGATCCTTAGTTAAGTCTCTCTTCTCTGATCACGTTGCTCTATTTTTGTTGTTTACACTCGGGCTTGCAAATCAACCGCAGCAGTACTTCAAAGCGTTATTTCTTTGTTCGTGAGTCCTAATGCACTCACTGTGTCTTGATGAGGTGTGCACGTTGATGCTGTGACCTTGTTTACTCAGGGACCAGTTTGTTTAGCATTCTCGAAGAAGTGAGGAGTGCTTGTGCTCAGCATTATATGGCATTCAAGCGCTCGCTCTTCTAACTTTGACTTCACAGCCAATGGTGTGCGAATGTGCAGCTGCTATACATGAAGTACGGCCGTTCCGCGATTCATATGCAACATAGTAAGTGAACCCCTAAACACTGCGGACGTCCGGTGCGGTTAAAAGCGCCGTTTAATTTTACGACCCCACCTACGGCTCTCACTCGGTGTTTGTAGAAGCAGATGCTGTGTGGCGCTAGTAGTAAGTAGTTGCCTCCGTTCATGGTTAAATCTGAGCAAATTCGGTAACAAAAAGTCGAAGGCAATATCGATCGCTGAAGCGAAGCCTTGGCTGAAGAGACGTGACATATCAAACGCACAGCGCTATATTACAAACTATTTGGAGGTCACAACGGCTTACCTTTTTGCTTCGAGCTTCGTGAAGCTCTTTCAGTATATCGTAGTCATTGTTCCGTTGAGCAACCTGAACAATTACTTGAGGCGCCGTATTAGAAATTTCCACTCTAGGTAAGAATATTAGCTTGAAGAGCCCAGCAAATGGCTGCGCAACACAATTTAGACAAGGATTTGAATAACGTACAGGCATAGGTATAATCAATAAACAAAAATAAGAGGACTCGTGCATCTTTTTCCTCATTTTGCATTCGCAAAATAAAACGCAAATCTGTCGTGCCCTGTCGTGTTTTTTTTTTTTTTGTTGTTTATGTGCTTTTTTTTTACAGCCTCCGGATCAAATTAGGGCTCGAGCCAGACTTTCGCGTTGCAGCATTAGTTCTCGTAAACAAAACAATACAGCATGTTGAAACTACAACCTGTGCCTGAGCTACTGAATGTTTGCAGAATATCATACCTCTAGCGTCCATTTGACCAGCAAAATATAGTAAGTCAAAGCTTCTGATTCGCTGATGTGGGTCATGTTCATGCCGGGAAAAGAAATAAAAAAGAGAAACGTACGCAAAAACGTATTCGTTGAGAAGTCATGAGGAGTCGATAAATTACACTTTAAAAAAAGCGTCATGCGTCCCCTTTCTTGCAGAACCGAAAGTCCGACATAAGAAGCAAACAATACATTAATCCCAGGTAATGACAAAGCTAAGACCGAAATTTGACCAAACAAAGGTGATGTTTGCTGGGGCAATATGCATGATGCCTCACTTCTTCATTGTTCCTGCGCGGTCCTCATTTTTCAGATTCAGTCATATTCTGATCTTCATCATTTGATAGGCTCCTTCTATTCGTCGCCATGATTGGCTGTATGTATATGTTCTGCGGGAGGACGGACTCGCATACTTTGTTTACAGATACGATTCCCCGAATGGTAGTAGGCGATTCGACTTCTTAAAAGGTTTTTGCATCAAAGGCAACCATGTTACTGTCGGTGAAAGAAGAGTTCCGGCCAAATTTCTCCCTCAGATCGCGCTGATGCTATGCCCCAAACAGTAGATCTAAATCGTTAAACTTAGGCCTCGGCTTGGGGGATTCTTGATCCAAGAACCTCGAGACAAAAAAGAGCGAGCAAGCGAAAATGCGACATCTCGGAATGAAGAAAATTACTTTACTGAAATGCCCCATTATGGCTGCAGGTGAGGAGCATACGAGTATTGTGCATTTACGCTACACGGGTCCGGTCGGTACAAAGCCGCCTTAGTGTAGCCGTCGATATCAAAACCACGACACGGTTCTCAAATGAAGCTTGGAGAGTTAGTTATCTTGGAACATTCAGTAGCTCTAACTGTGCCCTGTCAGGTCACCAGATAGCTCTCTTACTATTCACATTACACAGTACAAACTTTTCTCGATGACGTTTATGGTAGACATTTATAAATATATTCTCAAATAAACAACGCTCTTCGCTAATTCGGTGGCTTTCCCCTTTTTACGTGACATCTTCCGCCCCACTGACTCTTCAATAACAACGATGGTGACAAGACGAGGTGACGCTTTTGTTATTGCTCAGACGAACTTCTGACAGCGGGTCACCGCGAACACGGGACAAATGGGTCACCGAGTTCCGGATATGATGGATTCGTCAGACTGTTGAGCACCGTTCACAGTTTTGTGAGCGATCAATTTGTATCTTTTGTGAGATTTGTTTTGTCGCTTTAAAGGCGGTTTCTAGCTGTCGAGATATATTTTAAGGGGGAAGGGAGTGTAATTGGAGTAAGGCGTGTTCTAATGGAGGCAAGGAGACAGCCATGGCTGCGGGTGAGATTTTTCAGAAAGGCGTCATCCATCTTCTCTACGTCAGCCAGATGGGGATAAAAAGGGGTCAAGTCGTCCTTCGCCCGACTGTTCACCGTAGTGCATGACAGATACCGTATGCCTGAAACGCACCCTAAAACATTTATCATATAATTTAAATAAAAGCTTCCGAAAAAAAAAGATGGGTACATTTTTCACGCATATTTTTTAAGCAAAGTTTGGGTAAAATTTTCTTCAGGGTTCTCTTTGTTCGCTGTCTTACTTTTGAGATGATTTACGTAAAGAACACTCGTCCCCGGCATAGTAGGCCCAGAGATGTCCCGCCCAAATGAATTTCTCTAGTGTGTCAAATAAACAAGCTGTGACTAAAAATGGAGGTTAATTCACTCCTGCAACGTTTTTCATTCCAGGTCATAGGATTGAGGTCGGAATGTGCGCCACGAGTATGCCTTAAAATTGATCAGATTTTTTAAGCGATGTCATTAAAAAAAAGTTTCTCCTGTTTAAGTTAATAGCTTTCTCTTTCGTTCGAAAGTAGAACGGAGAAAGCGCATGTTACTTGCTCAGCAGCCCAACACCTACTCAGAGTGCGTGGCCAAGCGAGGCGCATACCGCTTTCCCTGACCAAGCGTACCTGCTGCGACGTCTGCCGGGGGAAGCCGCGGGCTAACATTCCGAGGGTCGGACAAGAGCACAGCTAGATCCAAAACAAATTGGCAGTTTACATTCCGTGCCCGACCCCTGATTGGTGATAACGGCGCCGCTTTATTCGTGAAAATTAGCTTAACAACAATTTTCCAATTTTATGTTCTGCGTCCTCACCGAAAAAAACAAAAACGTTTTACGGGAAGCTTTTGTTTTACCTCTTAATTTATCAACAGAGATACAAAGGAGCCGAACGAAACAATGTTAGGATTGTTACAAACATGCACTTAGTAGCGCAATAATAAAAATGCTTTTTTTTGTATTCAGTTAACCAATCAAAATATGCATTTAAATTGAACAGTATTAAACATTCGCCTGATAAGCAGAATAACGTGCGTAAGACCTAGAGTTTTTTTTTTTTAACGTTACCTTAGAAATAAGAGCGGAGATTAATGCGAGCTGGAAAATATTCAACATTGCGAAAACCTTTTGTGTGCGCAATCCTGCGGTGCATTTTATATGCCTCTTTGTCCTGGGTTTTCGCAATGTAGGAGCTACCTTCGTATTCAGTGTCGCAAATTCCCCATTTTTAAAAAAAAAAAAAAAAATAGAGTGTATGCCGGTTTCACCAGTTTGCTTTTTACGAACGCAAACTATTCTTTCCGATTAAAACGGTTTCTTAAAGAAGGAGGTCGGACGTCTTGCTTTGGATCTTTAAAAGTGTGGAATTTACCAATATTCATGTAATGCCTATTTTATCTTGATCATAAAAACTAATGATTACGCCACACAAAAAAAAGAGCGCTCCTGGAAAAACAATATACGGTGTCATGCGTATTTTAAACAAATAATTTAGGGCTGAACGCTAAGCTGATGCTAGAAAAAGACCGCAAACCACAGCTGCAGTCTTCGCGGTGATCGCTCACGAAAACGAAAAAACAAGCCCACCTCTCTTCTGGTTTAGGTGATAACGGATAATATGTTCCGTTAATTCGGTCGCCAAAGTTGAAATAACTGGTCGGGAATGAACAAAAACTTGTGTGCTGCCATGTGTTGTAAGAACATATTGATTCCCTTGCGCATTTTGTGTAGTCATTTTGTTTGTTCCGTGTCACAGGGAAAGGCGAAAGGCCGCGGCTACCGGCAGGTGTGGGCGCGTAGTTTGTCATCCGAATCATACTTAACATTAGCTTCACAAAAAATATATGGCCGATTACACTATTAAATGTCTAAACTCGGACAAGGCGTCTTGGAAGCTGTCAACAGGTATACCGAAATGCTAAGCACTACCAGCCCTGCCTTCAGAAATCAAACAGGTATTTGCGCTTGTAAGCCAACCGAGTGATACATCATAAATACGTGGTAGTAGTCTTCACTTATTTCAGATCTTAGTATTTAACATAGGAAGCCATAAGAACAAATTGTGAGACATTAATTGTTGGCCCTTATCTTCTAAAAATATTCAAAACATAACTCTTCTATAACAAGAGTTTGAAACGAGCTCCTAACTGGTAAATACAACTAAATCATTTTATAAAAAAAACAAAAAAAACATCTTTGACATGGCGGAAAATTGACAGATGTGATAGAACAAACAGGAAAAAATGTGTCATTTTCGCTGTATCCAACAACGTAGTTATAATGATGATGATGCCAGAAATTTTGAAGGTTTTCGTCGTTGAGAGCAAATTTAATCGAACACCTAAAATAGACCAGAACTTTAAATTTCAAATTCCCTTCGTTTAGGTAAGTATTCACTGACATTTCAGAAAATGCTGGGCGGAAAATTAAGTTTGTATACGAATTTACTTTTCTTGTTGGTCTGTTCTAGCAGTTGATCTAGCTCCCTGACACACTATGGAAGGAAAGCAGCATTGTAAACAAACAAAAAATACCCTAGGATACAAACATACAATAGCAGAGCTGCTCACAATATACCGCTAATATATACTTGCCGAAACTAAAACAGAGGCACAAGCACATCTACTAATCTCATTGCACTAAAAGACACTCGCAACGCGAAAAGCAATTTGAAAGTCGTATACGCCATACTAGACCCTTCAGGCAACAAAAGGCTCACGAGAAACGAACGAGTCAAAGCGAGTCTTAGTGATAGTCAGGACACGAAGAAAACGTAAAGAAACTAGACATGAAAAGGAGCGTACACCTGTTTCCAAAGTTATAACAAGTGTCATATATTGATTTATTTTTCATTTATTTTACGTACCATTTGCATCTTGCTCTTACCACTCAGGATTAACGGTAATCTGCGAACGCGACGTACGGCAATAGCAAAAATACATACTTCAAGTTACTTAGTACGCGATTAACAAAAAATGCTAACGTAAAAGTTTAAAAAAACTGACATGACGCGACTCTGCAGGGTACATTATGTATCCACCTCCCAAGCACACATCAAACTAAGATGAAGATCCATTTCTTTTGTTCGCATCTAATCAGTTGAATCGTGACTCGAAGCTCAAGCATCACATGAGCATCCACTCGAATATTGGAGAATGAAACGAAAGAATAAAATAAACTTCAATCCGTTCGACGAGGAGTTGTGTAAGCAAAACAGGGCTTGCTCAAATAAACGGGATTAAAACTCCAGAAATGCTTCAGTGTGCCGCTTGTTTGCACAAGATCGGCTGGCGTTCAATATGCCTCGCAGCTGTGTGCACCGCCAGCGAATTGAGGCGATTTATTAATACCGGAGGCGCGATATGCGCAAGCCCCACGAGCCTGTCACATCTTCTCGACAGTTCACTTAGAAGTATGACCCGCACTCCCAGCGGCAACCCCCCGCAGAGTCTTAATCAAACTCAACGAGTGCCGGAGAGCTTCCGTATTTCCTTTTTAAATTCGCTCCAGAACGAGAAACCGAGAAACGCACGGTGAACACCGTCTGTTTCGCTCAGCGCGTCGTCAAGAAATAATAATAATAAAAAAACTATTTCAAAGTAGTTTAATTTTCGCTGGACCAAGAAGCACGAATAACACCCACCCGTTCCCGAAGGACAACGCAGCGTTGTTAAATAGTTTTCTTTTTCGTTTTTGTTACCGGTGTATTGATGAAAAACTTGGAAATTTAATCGCCAAAACATGGAAATCGGTTTTGCTGTGAATATTACGTTCTATAATTTAAATTTACTGCGATGCAGCCCTCTCTTTGCAGCAAAATAAAGGTACGAAAAGTGGAAGTTATTCCTTTCAAGAGAGAATCATTCAGTTTATGTGATTTCCTCTTTCCTCACGTTAACGCCCGCGCGTGTTTCAAAAGCCGCTCAAGGATGAGGGTGGATACTTTGCATTTCTCGTTGTGACACGAAACCGATATAACGCGAGTGATTCTGTGATACATTCCACATGCGCGATACGTATCGTACATTTTACTCAATGCTTTAAGATTTTTTATGTTTAATTTTTTTTCAACTTTTATTGTAGTGTGTAAGTTTCGGTGTGCCAGTACTAAGACCGCATGGTCGTTCCTGGACACCTAATACAAATTAGTCTTAATTCTTAATTCTTGATCATCAGAAACGCAGGGAGTGGATTATATGTTGATGCTCCTTGCTTCGTGATCCCCTATTTGGAAGTGGTATCTGCGAATGCTGCCATATCTTTGGCTGAGAAGCAATAATGAGATGCGCAGAAATCACCACGCAATGGGATTGTTAACCTGTCAGTGACTACAGGTGTTGGTAGTCTGGAATGCATATACTCCCATAACCGACGCGCAGTGTTTTTTCCAGACTTGTTTGAAGCTGACGAAATTCGCCCGAAAGAAGAAATGTAACCTCAATTTCTAAGCCTAAAAAGGTCACGTAAAAGAAATAAAGCTTGTAGTTATTGTCTTAGCATGAGTTTACACTCTCCACACTCGCAAAAATTAGCCCGGAAGTTTCGTTTTTAGAATCACATTTAACATTTATACTGCGGACTGAATGCAATTGGATTTGAAAAGCACGCGCGTTTCATCTGTCGAAGGGGTCGGAGTCACTAACTACAAAAGAAATAATATCGGTCGGAAGGTATATTTACCTACGGACGTTCTGAATCTTCTTAGTTGACCAGTTGAACGAGGAACCATTTGCCATTTCTGATTAAGGCGACAAAATTGTCCTGTCAATTTTATGCGCGTTTTGGTTGGGACACTCTAGCAACTATTTATCATAGATGGAGTGCACTATAGCCCTGTTCTTAAATACGAAATTTTCAAATTGCAAAGAATAAACAAACATAGCCCCCCCCCCCTTTCATCGATTTAACAAATGCAGCTTCTTGGTGGCGCCAAGAACCTTGAATAGTACCGCTTATTAAGTTCCTAAGTAAGTATCTTTATAACTGGTTCCTGATGATCAAATATGAGCAGGGATGCCAACAAGAATGGTCTGAGATGTCTGCGACTAATGTTCGTCAAATGTTTGCCTCGTGAAATTTGAAATTATGTAGGTAATGACACTCGATTTAACACATTAATATTTCAGTTCTATTTATTTGAATATCAACATTAAGAAAATTGTTCAAGACATGAACCAACAATTTCTAGCCTCATATCCAAAAATGAAAAAAAGAAAACAACAATTTTGAACACATTTTTTTTTTGCGATTCTTTGAGCATGAAAATGCGCGCATTGAATCGCGCTCAGTCCTGTTAATATAAAGAAAACCACCTATGTATCTTTAAATTGCTGGCTCTCTTTCTCGGAAGCCTCTGATTTTTTTTTTTTTTAGTTCATCTGAATTCTATTTTTTTAATATGTATATTTATTTGCATGCTCCACTTTTAATAACAAAATGAAGACAAAAATGCGCGAATAGAGAAATTTCAACGCGACTCGAATTTTAATTGAGTCGTGTCAAGTAGTGACGAAAACGACGAATGTCGAACGAATACGAATATAAAAATTTAATCGCCATACTCGCAGGACTAAAGCGGGCCTATGATCTGGGGTGTCCCGGTGACGGCTATGTCTAAATGCAATGGCATTGGTCGTCTCGAATGAATGCTATATTGTGCCGATTAAATTGCAACGATTCGGATGACGCGTAACCAAGCGTCAAATGCCCAAACATTTTCATCCAACAAAGCTGTCCATAGGGAGCACGTCGCCGCTACTCTACAGCTGTTTCCAATTTAGTCCACTTGTTCCTCACGTGAAGCATTCTGAAGACTGCGACCCATCCACTGAGTCCCTCGTCTTGGAACCCGCGCATTCCCGCGATAAGGAGAGCAGAACGGCATATGCTAACCCTCGCTTCACAAGTCTTCCTCTTGGCACAGTGGTTGAGCCTCGTGCTCAAAATCTTGGGGTCCTGTGCTCAATTCTTCTTGCGAGAACTTAGAAATATTGTTTTTTCTGCAAAATGTTGTTATCGTCGCTCTGTCACGTACGTGCATACATTTTATTCTATGAATAAAACATATCTCATGATAAGTCTAAAGGTAAATTGTACAAAAAATCAACAGAATGTTTTTTTTTTGTTTTGTTTTTTTTGGTTTGCATACGGGACGATGAGAGGCTAGCTTGAATAAAAGTGGGGTTAATAGCCCCATTACCCGACAAACCTAAGACACCGCTGACAGGTGCGTCCACTCGTCGGCGCCATGTACGTCTGTATACGCAACCTGTTGGATGAATACACGGATAATGACTGAACCGTTTCAGTCGCGCGACGTCTTGCGTCGGGTACGGCTCGCACCTCGCTCGATGCCGCGGGAAGCGACGGGTCAGAGGAAGACGCCGTCTGAATTATCGCTGCTATTTGTATTTTGACAATATTTCTTCGTGGTATGGACGTAACAAACCGGGGGTAGGATCATAGTGCCCAAAGCTGGCTGCCGGAAGCGCAGAGTTTTTGAATAAAAAAAGACGATGTGCGTGGTTGCTAGTTTTTGTCGAGTGCTTGCAGAAGCTGGAAGCGCGACTGCTTCGTTCCAAGAGAAAAAGAAACGAACCACAATCTGCAGAAATTGTTTATTGCACTCTGCTTTTTAGTTTAGGCTTGATATCGATTTCACACGTGTCTGTGAGGACTATTTCGTCATATAAAAGGCCTGAATTATCCAAACTGTTCATCAGCAGTACCGATATTTGATTGATCGATTTATTCTAAAACCTCGAATACTGGGAATCAGGAAGTCAAATCTAATTATTCGGTGAATCACTATTGTTTTCCTACTCAGAGTCGAATATTGGCGTACCCCTAGATTCAAAAGGTATCTGTAAGCACTGCATTACCATCTACACGCGCCCTACTTTTCAACACAACATAAAAGGACGCTTCATCTGAGCAGAATCTAATAAAAGACGAGAGAGAGCCGGTGTTCAACGTTTTAACATCCGCATCCTCAGCCAATAAATTATTGATTAAAGCACTCGCGAAATTTGCCTGTTTTTTTTTTTTTTTATTATTCACGTGGCCAGATGATGTTTTTTTTATATACACCGTTAGTTTTTTTTTGTTCTGTTTTTGTTGTTTTGTTTTTGAGGAGGGAGTTAAGTTGATACCGGGCTTTCATATATTCCCGGAAATCATAAATTTTCATTCTCTTTTATGCCGTTCAACGGAACCGGAAATATTTCAGAGCACGTTCCTTACCAGTTTGAACACGTCATCACCGTCGATATCTTCACAGAACTATAAGGTACCGAAATACTGAATCTAAAACACACGTGATATCCTAGGGGGTGTGCGTGTTCGTGTGCGGAGGGGTAAAAGAGTGTACAGCACCAGCGCCATAACTGCTCCACAAACTTGATATGTCCCGCAGGAAGGATTTGGCGAGAAGGATCAAACGCGAATGGCGTCCGGCGCCCTCCCCCCGCTCGCAATATCGAATTCCCGCCGAACGGAGAGCCATCGTTTCCCGCGCTTGTCCCCAGTGGGCGCTGGTCGCCGGTGGCGACGAGCGGCGGTCCGGTTTCGGCCCAGCGCCGCCAAGCTCCATTAGCCGCCGCAGCAACGTCTGCGAAAGACAATCCTACTCGCGGCAGTCCGCTGTTTTGGATGGTTGAGTCCAATCACAGTGTTTTCAGCGGGCTTCTGGAAGGAGCTCTGCGCGTGATTTATTTTGCGGGAGCTCGTCCGTTACGTGTGTGGGAACGAGCGCGAGATTCATAAGCAATTTGGAAGTGGATTTGGGGCGGGCTGGGGAAGTGGGGGGGAAGTCTGGCGGATTTTCGGTGTGTCTGGAGGGGGGGGGGGGGGGGGGTTGGGGGAAGGGGGCGCCCGATTTATTGGATGTAGAGTCATCAGACAGGAGAAGTAAAAAGCTTCGCGATTGTTGATGCGCAATGCGTGCGACATTGGCGGCCGGGCAAATATGGCTTGTCGACCGCATTTCGTCATGATATACGACACTGGTGCTTCTGGGAAAAAGGAAACAGAAAGTAGTCACCCGGTTTGGGGAAGTCCTGCGCGTGACGGAACTGGGAAACAGTGTAGCCATGGGGATTGAGGGCGACAATATTGCTATTGCCAGAAAGGGGACCGTTTCGAGGGCAGGAGCGCGCGTCAAAGTGCCGTCATGGTCACCCGACTGTTTCGAGGTTGTGCAACTAGTCTCTTTTTCCTCTTTTAGTCCAAGTGGCCCACGGATGGTTTCCTACGCCGCTTGTCGACGTGCGTAGAGTAATATTGGCCGCGACATCTATGTGCCACTAACAACAACAAAAAAACAATGATTCAAAGCTGTTTGGATTTGTAAACATAACCGCGATGTACAGAAATTGCGCGCTAATGTTTTTTTTTCATGAAGATAGCAAATTGGATTAGTTAGTGGTACGTCATTATCCTTTTAGGAGAAAAGACATGTAGTACAGTGCTCAACAAAACAAAATGGACCAGTAGAGCGCGTAGCCCCGCGCAGATACAGTGACTCTAGCGATTACCCGATCAACCAAATGGCGGAGCCCTTATGTTGCTCTAGGCTACAGTAGCTGTATATACTCATGTAAACGTCTGACTAACCGTATACGCTCTTCAAGCAAGTCATACCCGGTTATTCAAGCGATGCCATGCGGTGCGGTGGTCGATTTCGTTTTGTTGAACACTACAAGATGAATACACAAGTGAACAGGAGAGGGCTTAATTATAAACTTAAGAGTTTAATCGAGAAAATACACAGGCTATATTTTAAGTATATATATAAACCTGTTTACGGAAAACAATAGTGATAAGGCTCAAACTCCAAGGGGAGACGCTCCACGGGGAGACGCTCCACGGGAGTACGACTGACGTGCTGTGAAGGTATGAATGGTATTTTTTGACAATACCTGTGACAATAACATTGACATCACACTGAAAGCCTCACGCCTGTCTCGAGAAAGATGCCAGAGTTAGTGTTCCTTACACAGGCTTTGTAAGCTAAAGAGTATCTATATACTTAGGACGGTTGATTCATTAGCCCTTGAGGTTTCACTGTTTTATCTTAATTGATTTTTGTCGACCGGTTCGTTTATTTATGTAAAAGTTCCTCTCAATTAAATTATTTTCTTGGGATTTATGCCGCGTCCTGTAGACTTTCTTCTTGTTCTTGTCCCTGCTCTTGTATCGAGCGATGATAAATGTTTTCGGTATCATGAAAATCAGACGCTGACGCTTCTTCCAACGCCCACAACTGTGTATTTGAATGCCTAAAGGCGCTGTGCAACGATGTTGGGTAGGAACTTTTCTCACTTTACACCCGCTTACCGGCACTAGTGGGACCCAAGAACACTCGAACGCGACGCCACTGACCAAGAAGCTTCTTCGTCGCGGTGAAATTCTGAGGATCAAAGCGGACCATTTCTTTCATTCTCTCCTTCGCAAAACATGATGACGAAGCTGTGGGGACAATGGCAGCAATGCGATCCCCGGGAGTGCGTCATCAAGCTTTGCGATCCCCGCTGTGTCGATATTTAAATATTGCCAAACAAGGGACACGAAGACTTTGGCTTCTGACAATCAATATTGCCGCGCGCAAGGCTGAGAAAGCAACGCTCGGTCACGGTCCTCCAGAAAGTTCCCGTTTATTCATGTACCGCACGTAACTTCTATCATTTATCCCTGCTTTTGTTTTCTAGAAAGTGCGTGTTCATTCTCGCCCCGATCACGCGACGCTCGAACCGCTTTCGCCGAATCTTCGAGATAGCGGCGCACTCTAGATAAGAGGCCGCCCGCGACCTTGTCGAGTCAGTCTCGCCCTAGCGCTCGATTCTGCTGACACGCCGACTTCGACGCCCGCGACGCTCTGCTTTCTTCTGTTTCCTTCTTTATTTTCGGCACAAGTTCGCCACATTAAAAGTTTATTTCTCCCTGTTTATTTCCTGTTTTCTTTTGGTCACCAACCGTGACATTCTGGTGGAGGTGCGGGGTACCGCATGCCCGTACAGCGTTCCCCTCCCGGGGCCCGCAGTGCAAGCCCGATTCCAAGCCCTGTGACAAGACCACTCAACGCGGAACCTGAAACTCGGACCAGTCGCCGAACCCAAGGTCTACACCCGGAATACGGACTTCTGCCACCCAGGACCAGGCAGCCTACGAGGCCGACGATGGACGACCAGCAATCGCAGTCCCCGACCGCCGCCGCCGTCGTCTACCTGCCTGTTGCCCAGCGAACCCCGACGACCTTCCATGGCGAGACCCACGAAGACGTAGAGGACTGGCTCCTGCACTACGAACGTGTAGCACGCCATAATGGATGGACCACTTAGCAGCGCCTCCAAAACCTCTACTTCTCCTTGGAGGGTACCGCGAGGCAGTGGTTCGAGAACCACGAGGCGTCGCTTACGTCGTGGGACACCTGTATCGCTGGCCTGAAGGAGACATTCACGAACCAGACACGACGACAGCGAGCGGAAGACCTCCTTCAAGTACGAACTCAAGGGCCCAACGAAACGGTAACCAGCTTCGTTGAAGACGTCCTCCGCCTGAGCAGCCGCGCCGACCCTCAGTCCACCGAGGAAAAGAAGCTGCGTATCCTGATGCGCGGCGTGAAGGACGACATTTTCGGTGGCCTCGTACGCAACCCACCGACGACGATTCAAGAATTTGTAACCGAGGCGACGAACATTGAGCGTGCACTGCAATCCCGAGCCAGCCACTACCAGAGGCTACCCGGCGTCAGCGCGGTTCCGCCGTCCGCTTGCGACCTTGGCTCCAGCATCTCCAGCATTCGCCAGATCATCCGGGACGTCGTCCGGGAGGAAATTAAGAAGCTCCTGCCTGCTACCCACCAGCCGGCTTCGGTGTCAATAGCCGAAGTTGTCCGCGACGAGGTTCAGCGGGCAATTCAACTGGAGGCTCCTGCCAACGTAGCTGCACCCGAGGAGCCCACCGTGACCTACGCCGCAGTGGCCCGACGGCCACCGCCTCCTCCTCGCGCCTATGTCGCGCCGCCCCGACGCCAGTCTCCTGCGCCGCAGCACGACCGACGCCGCGACGACCAGCCCCAGTACGCCAGCCAGGAGCCCCGTGTACCCCGGAAGACCGATGTGTGGCGAACGGCCGACCGACGCCCGCTCTGCTACCACTGCGGGGAAGCCGACCATGTGTACCGCCGATGCCCATACCGACGACTCGGGCTGCGCGGATTCCACCCAAACGACCCGCGCCCCCGGTATGGTGAACGCCCTCGGGAGATCGACGAGTACCTGCGACGACCCCAGTCCCCCGAGCCTGCGTCCCGCCGAGAGTTCCGGTCGCCATCGCCCCGACGTCCAGCTTCGCCGATGCACCGACCCCGACGTGAAAGCCTGTCACCTCTCGCTCCTCACCGGGGAAACTAGGCGCGGCAACCCCTGGAGGTGGAGTTGCCGAAGACAACCGACGTAAAGAGCCTCCAAGAACGACGGAGCGCTCCCACTCTCCCGACCCCAAGCATCACAACGACGCTCCTGCATCGGTGTCTAACAACCTGAACGTTGTGATCGACGGCCTCGACGCATCGGCACTCGTGGACACCGGAGCAGACTACTCAGTCTTGAGTGGGAGGCTCTCCCGCCGCCTTCGAAAAGTCATGACGCCGTGGGAAGGACCCCAAATACGAACCGCCGGAGGACATCTCATCACACCAGTCGGGAGATGCACTGCTCGCGTCGACATCCACGGTGAAACGTGCCCTGTCAAGTTCGTCGTTCTGCAAGACTGTTCGAGGGACGTTATCCTCGGAATGGACTTTCTCTGCGAGTATGGCGCCGTCATCGATCTCGGAACAAACCGGCTGACGCTACGAAAGCCTGCTCCACCAGCGGAGGGACCCCAAGCGACGTCACCCACGGTCCGAGTCCTCGCAAACCACGTAAACCTACCACCGCGGTCGAGTGTTTTCGTACTTGTCGGGATCGATGAAGCTTCCTGTGGCGAAGTTCTTCTCGAGGGAAGCCTCCAATTGCTCCTGGGAAGAGGCATAGGCGTCGCAAGGGGAGTAGCTGAACTTCAGGACGGGCGGACTGTGGCCCTCGTGACGAACTTCCGAAACGAAACGCAACACCTCACAAAAGGTGCAGCCGTGGGCCACATCGAGAAACTCCGAAACCCCGCCGAAATCACCGCGATTACTGACGAATCCTCGCCGCCCCAGCAAGACAGTACGTCGCCAGCGCAGCTCGACATTGACCCTAAGCTTCCGGACCCTAAACGGCGTCAGCTGGCTAACCTCCTCGCCGAATACCGCGACTGCTTTGCGACGTCGTCGAAGATGCGCCAGACCGCGGTTGCCAAGCACCGCATCGTTACCGAGGACGACGCGCGCCCTGTGCATCGATCGCCGTACAGAGTCTCCGCTAAGGAAAGGGAGGTGATCCATTAGCAAGTTCAAGAGATGCTGAATGACGACATAATCCAACCTTCAAGCAGTCCATGGGCCTCTCCAGTCGTGCTGGTTAAGAAGAAGGACGGAACTCTTCGGTTCTGCGTGGACTACCGGCAGCTCAACACGGTTACGAAGAAAGACGTCTACCCACTCCCCCGCATCGACGACACTCTAGACCGGCTGCGCCACTCTCGATACTTTTCATCGATGGATCTGAAGAGCGGCTACTCGCAAATCGAGGTCGACGAACGGGACCGAGAGAAGACAGCCTTCGTCACGCCGGATGGACTGTACGAGTTCAAGGTGATGCCCTTCGGACTATGCACGGCGTCAGCAACTTTCCAGCGTGTCATGGACACCGTGCTGGCAGGGCTGAAGTGGCAGAGTTGTCTCGTCTACCTTGACGACGTCGTAGTATTTTCAGCTGACTTCGACGAGCACTTGAGACGACTCCGAGCTGTTCTTCAAGCCATTCAGACCGCCGGACTCACACTCAAGCCGTCAAAGTGCCGGTTCGCCTATGACGAACTGAAGTTCCTTGGCCACGTGGTTAATAACGAAGGCGTCCGCCCAGACCCCGAGAAGACTCGCGCCGTCGCGGCATTTCCAGCGCCGACAGACAAGAAGGCCGTGCGAAGATTCCTTGGACTTTGTGCCTATTATCGACGCTTCGTTCGGGATTTCGCAAGGATTTCCGCACCACTTACGAATCTCACGAAGGACGCCGAGAAGTTCGAATGGGCCGAGGAGCAACAGCAGGCATTCGACGAACTGAAACAACGACTCCAGACTCCTCCTGTGCTTGGACATTTCGACCAGGATGCGGAAACAGAAATTCACACGGACGCAAGTAACGCGGGACTGGGCGCAGTACTAGTCCAAGTGCAAGAAGGCATCGAGCGAGTCATCGCCTACGCAAGTCGGACATTGTCCAAGGCGGAGAAAAATTACTCCACGACTGAGAAAGAATGCCTTGCGGTCGTCTGGGCAATAACGAAGTTTCGTCCGTACTTGTACGGGAGCCCGTTTCGTGTAGTCACGGACCACCACTCGCTCTGCTGGCTTGCGAACCTGAAGGACCCGTCAGGACGCCTCGCTCGATGGAGTCTCCGACTACAAGAGTTCAACATGACAGTGGTCTATAAGTCAGGCCGCAAGCACAGCGACGCCGACTGCCTGTCCAGAGCCCCCGTCGAAACCCCTTCCGGCTGCAGCGACGACAATGACGACGAGTGCTTCCTAGGAGCAGTGAACACCGACGATATGGCACGACGTCAACGGGACGATCCTGAGCTGCGCGCATTAATCGAGCACCTGGAAGGGGGCAGGAGTACCGTGCCACGTGTCTTCTCACGAGTACTGCCGACCTTCGCCATCCGACAAGGTGTACTCTACAAAGAGAACTTCGGGAACAACAACTCGCCGTGGCTGCTGGTAATCCCGACTGACCTTCGAGGGGAGATCTTTCAAGCATGTCACGACGACCCGACGTCCGGACACCTTGGATACAGCCGGACACTGGCCCGTATTCGTGAAAAGTATTACTGGCCCAAGCTCCCCAAGACCGTCCACCTGTACACACGATCATGCCACGAGTGCCAGCGACGCAAGAAACCTCCGACGAGGCCGGCCGGACTCCTGCAGCCTATTTCTCCTCCAACTGCACCCTTCCAGCAGATCGGAATGGATCTACTTGGTCCTTTTCCGCCTTCGACGTCGGGGAACCGCTGGATCATCGTCGCCACAGATTATCTCACGCGGTACGCCGAAACGAAAGCTCTTCCTTCGGGGACTGCTGTGGAAGTTGCCAAGTTTTTCATTGAGTCCATCGTCCTCCGGCACGGCGCTCCAGAAGTTCTGATTACAGATCGCGGATCATCGTTCATGGCACAACTGACCCAAGAAATCTTCCGACTCAGTCACATTAGCCATCGTCGTACAACTGCGTACCACCCGCAGACCAACGGGCTGACGGAGCGACTCAACAAGACAATCGCCGATATCATCTCTATGTACGTCGACGTAGAGCACAAGACGTGGGACGAGGTGCTGCCCTACGTCACGTTCGCCTACAATACGGCGGTTCAAGAGACCACTGGATTCACCCCTTTCCAGCTGGTACATGGTCGGAAGGTAACGACCATGCTGGACGCCATGCTGCCCCATGAGCCATCTGACAACGAGAGCGACGACGCCCAGGCGGTTGCTCAACGCGCCGAAGAAGTTCGCCAGCTCGCCCGACTCCTGATTCAAGACCAGCAACGCGTCGACGCCAGCCGCTACAACCTTCGTCGCAGGGACGTCCACTTCCAGCCCGGAGATAGGGTGTGGGTATGGACGCCCATCCGTCGCCGCGGCCTCAGTGAGAAACTGCTGAAACGGTACTTTGGACCATACAAGGTACTTCGTCGCCTCGGCGAGCTGAACTACGAGGTGATGCCCGACGGAACACGAACATCGTCACGCCGCCCACCACGACCTGAGGTCGTCCACGTCGTGCGCCTGAAGCCGTACTACGCTCGATAGGACTGTGTGTGCTCCAAAAGACTCTTTAGTTTATCGTTATTTTTTATTTTGATTTCTTTTACACTGCATCGGGGCGATGCACTTTTAAAGGGGGGAGTAATGCCGCGCGCAAGGCTGAGAAAGCAACGCTCGGTCACGGTCCTCCAGAAAGTTCCCGTTTATTCATGTACCGCACGTAACTTCTATCAATTATCCCTGCTTTTGTTTTCTAGAAAGTGCGTGTTCATTCTCGCCCCGATCACGCGACGCTCGAACCGCTTTCGCCGAATCTTCGAGATAGCGGCGCACTCTAGATAAGAGGCCGCCCGCGACCTTGTCGAGTCAGTCTCGCCCTAGCACTCGATTCTGCTGACACGCCGACTTCGACGCCCGCGACGCTCCGCTTTCTTCTGTTTACTTCTTTATTTTCGGCACAAGTTCGCCACATTAAAAGTTTATTTCTCCCTGTTTATTTCCTGTTTTCTTTTGGTCACCAACCGTGACAATATCGAGACACGCACTCGAATAGTGGCTCGTGCCCAATCGCTGGGATGACAGGAATAGCCGAACCTTAACAATGCGTGGAACTCAGCGCGCGCCCTGTGCTCCGCCAAACCCATATTTCGTGACTGTGTTAAAAACATTAACGGCATATAATCGCCTCCAGATCACGCGACCGTTTTTCCTGGCTGCAAGTTTAGGGCGTAAACCGTGTTAATTTTTCTCTGATTTTTTTTGCCTGCTACGTCCACTGTGTCGTGAAAAAAATAAAAGCAACCAGTGTTTCATAGGTGATAAATGTCAAGGAACAATTCTAAGCTGTATTTATTAAAAGCAGGACAATTGTTGCATCGCCCCTTTAAGGCAAAGAATCAAGCAAATGATGTCTCAACAAAATTTGTATGGATGGTTCTAGGGCAGGGTAATTGCTCAATTAACCTTGCGATTGAGCGATTAATGCTTTAATCACAATTAGTTATTTTTTATCGGGTCAGTTGGTTTAGTGTTCGAAAAAATGCTAAAAATTAAAAATAGCTGCTTTATCAGTTGAAACACAGATTTTCATTCTAGGAGGCAACATTGTTGTCTCCCACAGTAAAGGACATATAATGATGCTTGACTGTCATCAAGAGTGTAGGATATTCATTTTTAAAATTGCGTGCGCGTGTTCTGTTTTGTGGGTGGTGAGTGTGTGTAAGGTTTTTAATGAGACTATATACACTGTGCTATTGACGACCTAAAAACAAAAGAAAATAAATATGGGTACTTTTTTTTCTTACTTTTAAGACCAGAAGTATATAAGTCAACACAACTAATTAATCGATAAATTACTCGATTAAAAGGCAGCGGCTAATCATTTTAAAATATTCACTCGACACCCATCCCTAGATGCTACTAAAACGGGATGTGAGCTTGCCTTGAATTCCGCGATGTGTCTCGCCCACGGTGCAAGATAGACTCTTCAGGTGAAGACACTGCGGGGCTGAACGCGCGGCGCGAGGAATCAGATAGTGTTCGTTCGACGGGCATCCGAAAGGCTGCATCATTCCGCGGCCACCGTGCCCGCGGCTGACAGTGTCGCCGGCGGACAAACGGCGAAACTGTGTGAGAGCGAAAAAAATTATCTCGTTGCCATGACACTCCGGTACACCGTGGTCTTTCTGCACGAGCAACAACCTCGCTGGAGCACTGCGTGTGTGGAGCATGAGGCGGCACGAGCCGTTTTTGCCGTGCCCACGGGTCGACGAGTCATCTGCCGGCGCCGCTTGAAACCATAGTGAGACAGAGAAAGAGAGAGAGTGAAAAGCGAACTTTATCTGCACTGCGCGAGGAGCGCGCTGTCCTCACCTGAAGAGTATTATCTTACACCGTGGTCTCGCCGTTGCAGAGATGCAACGTGAGGACATTCGGAAGGGGCACCCAATATCAGTGACACAAGAATAATTACATGCATGAGTTCTTCAGTGCTCGACACTCTCGTGCGCGGAATGGGCGATGGACCTAATTTGGCGTAACATGTCCTATATGCACTTGAAACGAATTCACCGCTAAGAAATAAAATAGGTGTTCCAAAAGCTAACACTTATGACTACACACTTTTAACATTCTTATCTTGAGTATTTCAACACCTATGATCCAAAATTAACTTGGACGCTGTTTTCTGGAGACTCTTCATTTGTTGCAGCTGTCAAGCGAGTGTAGAAATCGCTGCTGAGGTGCAGAGTAGGAAAGCGACAACACACTCGCTTGAGACAGGATGTGGATGGTTTTTCAAGATTTGCCGTGCACATAAAGTTAAGTAATCTGTAGCTTTCCGTGAATAAACGCCTAAGAAATGCAACAATTTTCTTGTTGAGCAGATTAATATACCTCAGGACACTTTTGTATTTATATAATCTTACCGCTTATTTTATTGTAAAACGTAATATGAAGCAGATCCTGATTGGAGTGGTCTTATATTTTTTAACAATGAAAAGTGGGGAAATAGAAGGGCAGGACAACACGAATCTCCAGTTGACCTTCGCATCTTTTGCTGATATAGAAGACTGGCCTTACAACTTTCATCGTTTCAGATTTTGCTTTGGTGGTCGCGCAATATCAGTAGTGAAGAACCGAATCTGCCAAACTTCAAATTCGGCAAAGTTCGGAAAATGCCGAACTTTTGAAGGAAGGTTCGGCAAAGATTCGGCAAAAATTCGGCACACGTCTACGCACGCGCGAGAACGCGATGAGGCCAAGGATTGCAAATGGACGCCGTGCGTTCGTGCGGTTACCATCGCACAGTGTAGTACTGGTGGTGCTACCAGCGGATACGGCGAGGCAACGTGGTAACTGTGTGTTTGTCAGCGTTTGTGAGTCTGGTTCTCTTCAATATTTTCTACGTTAAGAACAAAAGATCGACCAGAAATGGACGCAAAAATGCCGTAGTCCACTGCGCAAGTGACAAATGATGCGGTACATTCGGGATAACCTGATTTTCATTTGATCTTTCCAGTGATGCAGCGAGGTAGTTGCAAAATTGACTGACAGGTACTTTAAAACACTCCCTGCCATTCTAGCAATCCTGTTTTCGACTCGCAAGTAGTTTGTGACCGAACAAGATAATATTGCTTTCAATTAGCGTTATTTCGCGGCTTTCATCTTTCCGCATAAAACAAAACACAGAACTATCACGCTCAACGTTGCACATCCGACATCCCCTAACACTTCCTATCTTCCTAAATGTCCAATGTGTCCTAACATCGAAAACCGGCCTTTTAAAAGTTAAAAACAAGACGTTGCGAATATGGAACGCACCCTGGTCATACAAAGCTGGCGTCAAGTGACTCAAATCGAAGAACATGCATTTTTACTGTAATACTGTTATCTCTTCTGGTGAAGGCTCAACAGCCGTTGCGTTCATTTTCTCGCTCAAAACGGTGACCCGAAGGGCAATATAGAACACAGTGTTACCGCCTTTTTCCACTTGCAGGCTTGCGCTGATAAGGCCTCAAAACCGAGACTCACGTATCGTGACTGCGCTAACTGCGCCCGCTACTGCCCAACCCCGTTGTCAGACATCTTCTGCACAAAGTCATTTTCGAAAACCAGTAACCATACAGAAATGACACGGAAATTATAATCTTGTAAAATATCACCTTATTTAGTAATAACTGCGTCAATATGCATTTTAAAAAAGTCTAGACACGTTTTTCGCATGATAAAACGATATATCAACTTTTAGAACTGGTAACAATGTATTTTTGCCGAATTTTTTCCGAATCTTTGGAAAAGTTCGCCGAAAATTCGACTTTGCCGGATCCCTAGATTCGGCGCCGAATTTTTGATTCCGCAAAATTTTGGCCCATAACTAGCAATGTGGAGTGAAAATCCTTTATTAAATTGTTGTGCCAATACACCTGTTCGGTTATTCCTATATTAATCGAAACTTCAGCCTTTGATTTTATCTGTGGGTTTATACAAGCCACATTGCTTCTTCGATACAAAACTTGCAGCTCCAGATTAATTTTTTTTTAATGAAGAAGTATTGAAGGTACTTAAAAGTAGTGCAAATATTTTTAGTCAACCACGCTCAATAAATGTCTTTGTGTGGCGAAGTTTGTGTAGTCCGCCCTAGACATCTCATTACTCTGTCGCAAAACTAAAGTAGCATAGTCATAGGGCTTCGACCAACCAAATAATTTTAGAAACTATTTTGTTGCAATCAATTATAGAGAGCGCACACCATGAATCTAGTGCGCTGCACGTGTCAGTCAACATGGAATGATCCAGGTTATTTTCAAAATTGCTACGGAAAGGATCCCTACTTTTCTCTCGTTGGCTTCTATACCTGAATTGAAACAAATTAAAAACGTAAAAGTTATCATTTGAAACATTACACGTCTTGTCCATATTTCAAGTGTTTATTTTTTTTCGGATGAGCATATGGCAGCATGGGTTCCCGCCAATCTTATAAAGTGATGAATTGGCGACCGTCTAAAAAGCCCTTACTTATACAAAAAAAAACTATAACGATACTAACGTTCCTCCCGAAAAATAGAAAAATCGACTGATTCAACGTCATAATATATATATATATATATATATATATATATATATATATATATCGACAAATCTCGAGATGAAGTTCACAAGTTTACTTCTCGTTTTTAATGTGCCCCTCGGGTACTGGAAGGTTCTCTCTTGCTGAGCGACTACGCAAACCAAAACAAAAGGTTTTTGTTTTTTGTGTGTGTGATCTGGGGGGGGGGGGGGGGGGGCGGTACGTTTACAAGGTTTTCTAGAGCACATTGACTTTGGCCGTGATGGCACGCGTACCAAAAGCCATGCTCCTGTCGCTGCAATTCGCTGCTCTCCAACTCTCCCGCCGGTAATTTTCTTCTTTTTTTTTGCGTGAGGACGACCTTTGATTCGTTTCTTGATTAATTGCGCAGTTTGTGTGACATAGCCGACGTTGGTGCTTGAAGACGGTTACTGGTTCACTTTTTTTTTATCTTGTCTAGCGCAAAAAAGTATAGTCCAAAACAATCCTTGTAAATATGCATCGCGCTGGATGTTTAAGTTTTCGTCTTCTGAGAAGAGAAAAGCGTATTGCAAAATGTGGCCAATTTGTTTTTTATTTTAGTCACAGGCAATTTTAGGAAAGGTCGAGTTTACGTGTTTTCCTTCTTGATAGTTATTCGACGTCCATACTGCCGTTAACAAAAAAAAAATATAAACAACATGAGGATGTTGTCTTCCTCTTTTCAGTGTACCTTCCTTATGATTGGCAGAAATTAATTTCCATTTTCTCTATAGACGTCGTGTTTTCATTATTGCGTATCGTCTTTGCAAAGCTATACATCTTATATTTCAAAGGTGAAGTTTTGTACAGATGTTTTAGTTCGTTACATGAAACTACTGCGAGTTTCTATGATTTGCCTTCCTTTCGTCTAGACGAAGATTCCGTTGCCTTTTGTCTAGACGAAGGTAACGGAAACTGTTCGTCATCAATCATTGATGGCGGCAAAATTCTGCATCTTGATGGTTATTCTGCAAGATACTTTCGGTACTGGTGGAGACTTCTGACACGTCTAAAATTGACTGCGTCGTGAGGTTTCAAAAATAAGCGCTTCGCACGCATTGTTGTTCTTCAGACCATAAAATGCTTTTTAACGAAACATCCAACAGAAAGCTTCGTCCGTTCGTCCGTCCGTCCGTCCGTCCTCCGTGCGTTCGTGCATTTCCCCGCTAAAATTAGAGTAGAAATCAACGCCAATTGACCTACTGTCACGTGACCTATATCCGAATTTAGTCTCCACGCTCAATTTAGCAGATACAATGACGTCACGTGCCCTAAATAACAATTCAGTTCCTCCCTAAGCTTAGCGGGAAACCTGACGTCACGTGACTTGGCGTCAAGGAACCTATGCACCAATTCAATTTCCCGCTAAATTCTGCTAACAAGTTGCGTGGACTGACGTCACCTGGCAATCTTTAATCAAATTTATTTGGTGTCGGTCACGTGACGTACACACCAATTTAATTTTCCACTTTATATTTAGAGGGGAAATTATTTACTAAACCTGACGTCATGTGACACATAAACCAATTTAATTTCTCCGCTGAATTTAGCGGGAAAATTGATAAAGGAATTATTTTTTCACTTCCGGAAACGACTGTTTAATGTATTCTAAACGAATTTAAACGCTTGTTCCTTAAATGCATTATAGCACTTCAGAGGTAAGGGTCGCTGTCCATAATTTTTATTCTTCAGACGCACAATTTGTGGTCTTCAAAAGCTTTAGAGTTGATTAGTACTAAACATTACCAGTTGTTCTTCGAGTAATGATTCTTTTAGGTACTGACAATAGCTACATATTTGGCTACGTGAGTTCCAGTTTTGCGACATTGCCTCGACTGGATAGAGACTTCACTCATCCTCAGTTCACTATAGGCGTACAATGAGAAACAAAGCATTTTATGCTTATTTGACAGACCCATTTTCTTGTGGCTGTTCGGTGGAGGAAACAACCCGACAGCACATCATTTTGTCCGCTGTCATTTATTTCGTTTTTTTTGTTCAAAATACCTTCACCATTGAAGCGCCGACCAGTGCTAAGGCAGTACGCCTAAGCTAGTTTAGCTATTGTCACTTCCCAGACAAAGTTGCCGACCGGACGGCGTCTTTAGAGGACTTCTAAAGCATCGCGAAATAAATATATAAGAATGAAATTAATGTTAGGTGGCACAATGGTACAAACACATCGGAAACCCTATCTTATTAAATTATATGCATTGCCGCTTCACCATTTCTTTCCTCCTGAGTAAAAAAAAAATCCCTGAAAAAGCAGTAAGAGAGCCAGAGGGGAAAATTAATCATATTTTGAACCTACCCGAGAATCGGGTACAATTAAAGAATACAATTTGGAGTAGAAAAAAAAAAACACGGAGAGGAGAACGTGTCAAACTCAGGTACTTTGAGCATAGTTGTAAACCCGAGACTGGAGATACGGTCAAGGGACAAGGACACAACGACACGGACGTATCCATATCCCCAGTCCCTTGTCCGTATCTCCAGTCTCAGGTTTACAACTATGCACAATTTACACCAGCTAGCCTGCACCAAAACCATTGCTTTAGGTAGTTTATTTATTAATCTGAAACGTTATGTGGCTAGGTGCTCGGCATTTCGTGAAACCCCAATAAAGGCGTGACCACGAGGCTCGACGCTGATTGGTTGATAGGTGCGAGAGGAGGAGTGTGGTTCTCTACTCTGATTGGTTAACGCGGAGTTGCTGTGACCAGAAGGGTAGGCGAGGAAGAGTGAGGCAGAAGGGGAGGAGCTCGACCACCTGTGCGCACTGAGGCAGAGGAGCAAGAGTGTATAGACGGCTCTGAAAGATCGCCAGGTATATCAGCCCGATTAGCGGTAGTATCGCTTCATTCTAGGAACCACTATCAATCAGGTGTACACATTGTGCACGTCAAACTACGTGATGAATAGCGCCATGAACTTGGGCGTCTAGCGTCTGGAAGCTCAAAGTATCGCTAAACGTTTGTAATGGAATACCGTTTCACGTTTGAAACACACCTGCCTAGCAATTGGCCATAATTTTCTTTTCATTACTCGTATAACGTCTCAAGGTTAAGTACTCATTTTTATTTCACCTGGTCATCTTCGTGTGAAGTGTACAAAATAGCTGAGTTTGAGACATTCCCATTCACGTATCTTTCTCGTTCGGCACTTTAGCTTTGGCACTTCTTTCATCTGAGTTCCGGGTAGTTTCTCAACATCACAAACGTGCTCGCTAAATTTCCACGCTTAGCAGAAAAAACAAAAGTAAACCGCGTTCATTGTCATTCGTTACTTCATTCAGTATTGAAACGACTTATTTGCTTCGTTTTAACATGAGCGAGTAATATATTGTACGCGCTTTTGGGCCAAGTAAAGAGTGAGGGTGTTCACTTAATTTCCTCATAAACGTCTTCACCTTAAATTTTGCTACGTTTGCATCACTATCCAAAATCAGCAAAAGAAAAACGAGGAGAGATATGTGCGACTTTCAAACTAACACCCCTAAACTGCTAAGCCAACGTAATTCAATGACTCTTAATAATTCGCCGTCGTAAGACTGACAACAATTAATATTAATTAGGTATGTTGGAAGGATACTTCAGAAATGTGTGGTGCGTTTTGTACAGTATTTGCATTTTATTCTTTCACAACGGCCACAAGGTCATCTCAATGACACGATGACGAGAATGAGGACGCTCAGCTTTTAGAGAAAAATAACGTGTTCCCTTTGAGACTCGCTGAACGATATGCTCACAAAAATTTTGATGACCGCGGATCTGTCTCAAAAATAGGTTCGATACATCAATAGATACGGCTGAACTCGTAGGCTCCGCAGCCAGCGCTGAGACTTTGGAGACAGATAGTGTAATTAGATCAGGCAACTTGTTCCCGGCAGGTTACAAGAAGTTTCAAGGTCTGTAATTAAATCTGGAGATGCTCTCTGTGGCAGAACGAAAATATTGCGCGACATATTGTGTCCTTTAAACTGCCCGAGTGAACTGTAAAGTTCGCAACATGTGACGTCCCCTCACTGGAAAGCGCGGGAAAATTTTAATGTTGGTTAAAGCATCACCCATATTCGCTTTTTTTTTTTAAATCGCTGCTCTAAATTTAGAAATATTATATTTTTAGCCTGAAAGAGTCAATCTCATGTATTATAAAAACCTAGTTAGTTCGGGTAGCTCCAAGTACCGCTGCAGCTCCCTTTTAACGAGTATCCCATTTAATTACCGCTTGATCTGTAACGAGCAACCTTACGTATAATATATATATTTTTTTAAAGTAACGTAACTCGCATTGACAAGAAACAAGGGTGGATACCCCCCGGATCGCAGTCGGGACAAGGACAACAAAAAAATAAAACGAAATGGAAGAAGTCGGTGAGCGGAAACCATGTGGGAATGACGCCTGACGCGGGCACCTCTGGTGCCCATTATTGCGGTCCTCCTCAAACACGTGAGTCAAGAGAGCTGTCACCGCTGTGACGTGTGCTTGAGGCGCTGACGCTCCCCCCTAGATGACGTCTAGTGCGTTTTGGTTTCTAACGTCTATTCTCTTTCTCACACTTTTTTTTGCTGTTTAGTGCTTCCCGTCACCACTCGTGACGGCACACGCTCTCGATTCTGACAGGCTGCCAACTGCAGTCATGGAATCGTTTAATCCGCCTCGGTAAAGCCGTAAACGCCGACGGGACTGAAATGAAAGAAGCTTATGGGAGCTCCTCCGGCTTGCTCAAGAGCTGCGTCTTTTTCTCTTGAGCACCTTATCTCGTTTCCCTAAAGTGTCTGGACGCCTTGCTCCGGTCATCGGGCTTCAGCCGCACTTACAGTGCTCGCCCTTCGAGTGCCGTGCAAGTTTGATTTACCGGTAGTTATGTGTGGTAACAGGAGGTTTTCGCAGACCGTTCTTTCCCGTCCGCTGCAGTCCGCTACGCTCTGCTAGGCTCCGCCACGCTCCGCGTCACTCTGCCACGCTCATCTACGCACCACAATGGAGACGTCCCTACTGCACATGCTCAGCGCTAGCTTTTTCTGCAGGATTTCGTACCTCTTAACGGATTGCGGAGAGCCGCAGGGGACAGCGGGAACGATGGAGGAAAACTCACTTTTATGCTGCCTGTTGTTGTCCTGCGTGTTATATCTTATGCTACGCTATACTGCGCGGTTGAAGTTAAGATGCCCATCAAGGCATGTGATACATAAACTAATAAATAATGACCCTTAACATTCTCGTCCATCGTAACCACTGGACCGAAGAACACGACTGATTACACACAGTATGTGGGGTAAGGTGGGGTAAAACGAGACGCGGGCGAAATGCGAGAGTTTGTGCTTAGCACCATCCATCTCCTAAACAAACGATCACAGTATGTTCTAACTTCACTGATAGGTGCCGTGACCTGTACACTTTGCTTGTGTAGAACGTCAAAACCATCGGCAATAGTGTTCCATAGAAAATAAATGCGGAGTTGAGGTTGACGTGTTTAGCCCCAGCTGAAAAGGCGCAAAATTCAGCGCGAGGTTTTGCTTCCCGACGTGCACTCCGGTTGGCACTCACTATTCTGTCAAAGTTGGCTTTAATATTTTTGGCATGCTTTATTATCACCATGCGGGCCAAATTTTTGCAATGTGCGGTTGCTTTTTTTACCGAAATAATTATTTAGGAAACAGCGTACGCGCGGGGCATTACACGACAACCTGGCGTTCAATGACGCGCAGGTCAATAAAGCATGAGTCTCCGCTTTTTCCTGGGTCATTTTGTTTTTTCTCGATGCTTCAGACGGTCCCAGCTTATAAAACAAAAACAAGAAGGGCTTCATAGCGCGGAACCGACATGAACAAAGCTGTTAAAAGTGTCAAGCAACAGCGTCGCTCCCTTCGTACTGTTGCCACACTTTTTGGCGTATCATATGATGCGCTTCGAAGGAGAACCAAACAACTGGGTAAATATGATGAGCAGCCGCTCTATAAAATACAGCTGAGCTACAGAAGGCGCGCTCTTTTCGGTGTTTCAAGTTTCCATAGCCTTTCTTCTCTACCTAACGTGAGCAGAGAAAGTGCAGGTCGGAGAGCGGCGCTGTTCTAACGTCATTTCACCAGAAGGCAAACCAGATGTTGGCGAAAGCAAGCAACTCCCCCCCCCCCCCCCCCCAACCCCCCACCTTTGAGCCTGAAACCGAAGAGATAGATTATAAGTGACCCCCTGAAGATGCGCGCAGAGTCCAAGCGTTCTTCAGAACGTGCCATGCGCATGCACACCCCAAGAGACTGGCAGTGCCTGGTATGCAAATAACTTCAGAGCCAACCAGCCTCGAATTCTGTATGGATTTAGTGCATGGAATGCAAGAATTGGGCTCATAAAGAGTGCGTCGGAGCTCACACAGTGCGTTTCAAGTGTTTTTATTGCAAAAACTAAACGAACATTAGGTTTATAAGTGTGCCTCAATGTATCTCCCTACGTTGCCTCATTTTGCCCTGCCCTGTGGGGCAAGATGATGCATTGTGTGGCTTTCAGATATTGTGGTTTTGTTTAATGTTTCACTTTCTCCGGTGGAGTAATATTTACTGACCATAGAGTCAAGAAATCACAAAATGCCCCCATATTGTGTTGTTTTACTTAATAGTGAAATAAAAATAAAAATTTACGACTCAAGTGAGTATTTTTGGTCTCAATTTGCCCCACATTATCCTACAGTAAAAGGAATCTGAGTGGTCAAGTTTGAATGACTGTGGCAAATGTGACTATTATTTTTAAATGAATGATAGTCCTTTCCAAGCACAGTCGCCAAGGCTGAGGGCCAATCAAGCTGCTCGGACCGCTTTCTATCAAAAGTTCCCACCATACATGCATGGTAAATAAAGCTATTATTATTATTATTGTTATTAAACAAGTGCCACAAAGAAGGATGTTTGATATTTTCTTGACGATTTTTTTTCCCGAAGCTTAACAAAGATTACTGATACGTGATATTTCACATGCTGCTGATATCGACGTTTAGAATTAAGGCCGCTATGGTTTCGTTTTTGGCTAAAGTCGGACGGTCTTTATTTTAATTATGCTATGTTTTGTATAACTATAGAGGCCTAGCTGTCTATGGGGATTTAGGGCTAGCCACTGAATTTACGCTTGTTATCTAGGCGCAGTCAACTTCGCATAAAGTCAGGATCACTGAACACGTACCGAGTATATTTTAAAGAAATCGAACAAAACAGACAAATAACTATATTGAGGTCCTGAGAAGGGCCGCCCTTATGGCGTATTCTCACTGGAAGCGGATCCGCGTTCGCGAAGCGGTTGTGGATGCGGTTCGCAAGCGACCCCGTTCAGACACACCGAGATGCGGTTGGCGGTTTCTCGGCGATCACGCGTGATCTTTTGAGACTTGTGTAAGGCAACCCCGTTTTACAATCCAAAATCCACTTTAACCCACGATCCAAAGCACAAATTTTGCTATTTTGGCACTCCGAAGATTTTTTTCGGGATGTTCCGACGCATCACGAGTTCAGGCAGCGAAAAGAAGCATGGACCCGCAAAACTCGCCTGCGATTCCCTCGACTTCACCCACAAGCAAAGCCCAGCTAGGCGCGCGACCTTTTCTTCGAAATGCACCCTTCCCGCATGAATAGCTGACCTTGTTTTCGGGTAAATACGAGTTTTCCCCCTTCGTTCGCTCTTATCATTTACGAAGTTGTGAGTGGTAGGGTGGACCGTGGTGTGGGGGATGGGTTCGGTGCTAGCTCGTTGTGGCTTCGTTGGTGGCGGACTCTCCTTTCGTCACTCGCACGCCGCTTGAGTGTACTGTTTGTTCGACTTTAAGCTCAAATAAACGCCGTAAGGATGAACCTCTGCATCGCCTGGTACTTGCACTTTATTCCTTGAGTATTTTCCCTTTATTTCTTTTGTTAGTAGTAAACGTTACAGGCCGACCTAGCGCAGGTACCCTGCCCGCTCCGCGGAAGTGCCTTGGACGTAATCAGGCTCACGACGTTCGATCGGCACTTCTGGCGATTATGCCCGGTGTCGAAAGCTTTCAATAGTTCACGCGACTATATTAGTTGGTACAAAAGCGGGCATTTCGGTCGATCAGGGGCGGGTTCCGACGTTCCATGAGCGGAGACCACGGTGTAAATACACTTTTTAGGTGAGGACACGGCGGGGCTGAACGCGCGGCTCGAGGAATCAGACAGTGTTCGTTCGACGGGCATCCGAAAGGCTGCTTCAATCCGCGGCCACCGTGCCGGCGGCTGACAAAGTCGCCGGCGGCCAAACGGTGAAACTGTGTGAGAGCGAAAAACATTATCTCGTTGCCATGACACCCCCGGTACATCGTGGTCTTTCTGCACGTGCGACAACCTCGCTGGAGCTCTGCGCGTTTGGTACATGAAGCGGCACAAGCCGTCTTCTACGTGCCCACGGTTCGACGAGTCACCTGCCGGCGCCGCTTGAAACCGTAGTGAGAGAGAGTGAAGAGCGAACTCTATCGGGCACGTCGCGGAGGCTAACAAGACAGCGAGCTTCGGGCTGTGGCACCCGGAATAAAAAGCTAACTCTTACTCGAACCAATTCACTGCTGCGAAGGCCGTTAAGATTACGAGTCAATTCTTTTCGTGGCGGATTCAAGTGACGGACGTGAACATCACGTTTTTCCTTTGATTTGTCTGCCGCAACGCTAGTACTACAGCGCCTTGGACGCCTCACCAGCGACAGGTGCCATCTTGTTTCGAAAGTCACTGACGTCACGTCAGCGTCGCGTTGTGATTGGTTGCCGCTTTGCGGTTCGTGAAAGCGGTTCGGAGAACTCGGTCCCGAAGCGGTTGGCAAAAACGCGCTCCAACTGCTCGATCCTAGCCGCTTTGCGGTTGAGAATGCGCTGATCCGCTTCGCGTTTGCGGATCCGCTTCCAGTGTGAACGCGCCATTAGAGCAGCACCGCGGGCCGCTCCCACGTGGGGACGGGAAGGCCTCGCATCACCTCCGCATAGTGGGCTCTCTGGACATACCGGAGTTGTGGGAGAAGCTCGGAACTCGTGATGGCAGAGCTACACTCCTCCTCGGTGACTTGATTGGGCCCCCTTAACGAGGGGCACCGCCAGAGCAAGCGATCGAAGCTGCTAACCGACCCACAGTCCGGGCAGGTGGACTCGAAGGTATCCGGAGCGATGATGTTGAAGGAAACAAAACTGGGATGTGATCTAGTCTGCAACATTCTGAGTGTGATTGCCTGAGACCTGGAGAGTTTACCGTGCGGGGGCGGAAAAGTCCACCTGCCCATTTGATAGTACTTGGTGACTTTGTTAAACGTGAATAAGATGTCTTTAAATTCCCCGTAGCCATCCTGCAGATCGGCGTCCTTTCCGGCGCGGAGGGTTAGAGCGCGCGCCCGAGAGTTAGCAGTATCATCGAGGTTGGTAAGGGAATCTAGCTGGAGAATCGAGATGTGCCGGAAACCAAGTAATGGTGTTCGGGAAGATAATCTTATTGCCAAGAATTTTAGATGCTTCGTCGGAATTGGAGCCAGAAGAAAAGGCCCGAACCGCCGATCTAGAGTCTGTGTAGATGTGCGATCTACTAACGTCCAGGAGTACGAGAGCTATCGCCGCCTGCTCGGCTCTTGAGGGAGTAGAATCTTTGGAAGATCCGGAATTGAGGATCGAACCCTTGTGATCGATGGCAACAGCAGCGAACCAGGCCGAGCGGCCATAATGTGCGGCATCTACGATGCAAGCCGAGCGAGATTCGTCCCTAACGTATCTGAGAAGCGCGACGGCCCTGGCCCTGCGCCGGCCGACATTGTGCTGTGGATGAACATTATACGAGGAAACGGAAAGGTCTGAATGCTGACCCTTGGGGCGTCAGGAGCTGATATCACCGTTCCGCGACGAGCTTGGGGTTGAGGCCGAGTCCAGCCAAAATCTTCCTTCCGGCCGGCAAACACGACAGCCAAGCTAGCTGGGCAGTTTCCTGTGCCTCGATGATCTCTTCGAGGGTGTTGTCAACCCCTAGCCGCATGAGTCGCTCGGTGCTGACCTGCATAGGAATGCCCAGCACCATCTTTATGTTCTTTCGAATTAGCGTGTTCAACTTCTTGTGCCCGTGCCAGCAGTGCATAAACATTTAGAGGAAAGGTGGAATTTAAATGGAGCTAAAGTTTCGACAAAGAAAGACGTCCCTAAAGAACATATTATTGCACAGGCTGAAAAGCGTGCCCTTCAAACACTCTATAGTTTTTAAGTCCTGGATGTTCGGGAATTTTCCCGATGAAAAATTCAATATCGCCTTTTCTGCCCTGTATAAGAAAACGTTTCAACCGTGCCGAGGAGAATGTCACGGGTGAGGGTAAAAAAGCAACAAAATAAAATACAGCGGCCGGACGCAAAGTGCTCGCGTCAAGTAAAAATACCTCGCCACGGTTGATTTTCTGGAGTATGGGAGAGGCAGGGAGGAAAACGGCTTTGCATATCCTGCGTCTGGCGGGGAGAATTTTTGTACGCCGCCGCCAAAGCACAGGAAGTACAAGCCGCACCAAAATGCTTTCACTACCCATCATTACCTTCGCGTTCCGCGCGGGCTCAAAAAAGAAGCGTATGGCACGCGACTTGGCTAAGTGGACGCATCACGGCTCTGTGGCCAGCCTGCCTGCCTTTCAGCTGCCATTAGTCTCTCAAAGCCCGCTGCATTTTTGTACCATGTAGAACAAAATCGGTTCTTGTCTAGAGCTCGCTTCGAACGACGGGACACGAGATGGTTCTTCCTTCGCGTGCACCTTACCTGTGACGCAGCATCGTGTTGTAGGGGACTTACGCCATTATCCCTTATCAACCGCCGGTTCTCTGCCACGCTGCACCTGACAAATGACGGGTAGAGGATGGTGGTGACTTAGGTGCTCGTGAGAAATGATATACTCTGTTTCATTTTAAACTCCGACCGTTGTATATCTGGGTTTGCTACCCACGACTGAACCAACCACAAACAGTGAATGCGCCGTGATCCTGCGTTCTTTTTCTTGCGCATGATTGGTTTCATGATAGGAATCCCTGGAGAAGGAGAACAAAGGGGACAAAAGACGTACAAAGATCTCCAAACACAGCTAGGTGACTAATGCGCGACTGCAGAACTCCGCCTGGTCCTGGTATCGAACCTGAGACCTTTCCATTTCCAGTGGAGTGCTCTGCAAACTGTGCCACAAAGACAATAAACGAAGTGACCATGCACTCTTGGCGCTGCTCGATTGGCTTCAATGAATAGTAGCGCGGTCTAAGGTACGATCGCACTTAAAGCGATCGCACCGCAGCCCGCGCTAAAGCGAAAAAGATTATGCGAACGCAAGTTCGTCTGCTTTTTTTGAAGGGGTTGTGGTGAAGTCAAAACGCCGAGCTCTGATTTGCTCTGATTGAAGGATAGCGGGTAGACCTCGAGGCAACTTGCCTCGATCTCTATTTATTATCCTTGATTCTAATCCAATCAGAGTTCGGCGTCTTATGCCGTCACCATAGCCCCTGCAAATAATGCAGACGAACTTGCGCTCCGCATAGGAATTCCATATTATTTATCTATTTTTCTCTCAAAGCAAATATTGAGCTCTAAGGACCATTCACACATGAGGGTTTGCTTCCGTTTCCTTAAGTTACGTTAGAAGTCACAGGGACATCAACACCTTGAATGTTGCGCGCGAGGCCACTCCTTGGACTGCTTGGCAGGCTTCATACGAAGCATATCTATCCCGATGATTGTCGACGTAAGCAAGCGTGAGGATCCGTAACATAACGCAACATAGGCAAACCGTGCGGTGCGAACCGACCTATAGATGTTCTTTTGTTTTCTGTCGTTTTCAGTTAAGTAGGTTCCGTAACTGAGATGCGGGATGAAAAAAGTGCAAAACGTTTCAACCTGGAATATGCGAAGAGATAGGTGAGGAAAAAGTAGAATATGTGGCAATCACGCATTTTTAGTAAACATCCTGCAGTGGCGTAGAAAGATCAAAACAATGTTTTACAGCATAAAAGAAGCGACGACATTTAAGATGACTGCGCGCTTGTGGAAAAGGTATATACTCTGAGAGACCTTTATGTGACACTCGCCAATGGCACAGGAACCCGTTCGCTCGCGCACTTTGAGCGCCGGCTAAATCTGCAAATGCGCACCTCTCACTAAGGGTCAAAACAAGCGCTTGTGCAGATTAAATGTGACCTGCGCTGGTACACTGAGTATGAGAGCGGAACACGTTTAAAAAGCCAAAATACTTCTTCGTGCATCGGCATTTCCCGGTTTGTTCTCTCGATCAATGTCGCTCTCGTAACAAGAATCACGCATTGAGGAAGCTATAAATTATCATGACTGATAGGCACAGGCATTTAGCAAGTTGGACTAACTATACTGCGTTTTATCCGCGCGGGGCATATAGGTACTTGCGACTAAAAAGCACAGACTCATAACGCAATTTCACGGCATAATCTTAGCGCTTGAGTGGATCGGTGGCGGATAACACTCATAGAAAAACGAGCAGTGCCATGAGTAGCGTCTTCTGAAAATATTGATAGAACACATTGGCTTTTAGCTTTGGTAACGCTAGAACTTAAGGTAAAACGGAGTATGGTTGCATGTTTATGTCTCTTCGTCCACTTTTTGTTACCTTTTCCTCAAGGTGTGATTAACGACACGTGTTGTTCGCAACAAAGTACACTCGGGGTACTTCCTATGAGCGCAGTCTATTCCTATTTTGAAGTTTAATCAACTGGATATACATGTCAATTAGCTCCTCCTGTCGCTCTCCATCCCGATTTATCTCAATTATTCAGCGTCCAACCAGCTAAAATGGTTGGGACACATTTTCCACCGTGGTGGAACTCTGCATCTTACTTTCCAAAGTTTCACTAATCTTGACATTCTACTTACTTGTAGAACAAGTGCGTCTCATATTACCTGAATGAAAAGATAAGAAATGGGTAGGAAAACAAAACAAGAAACTGAGAGAGAGAGAGAGAAAAAGAGCGCGAAAGTAATGAGGAGCGACAGTAAACGAAGAAATGTGTTGATATCTATCGGCATTGTTTTTCAGAGTTCCAATTTATTTTAAGTACCTTTTCGTTGTCCAGCATTTTTGAATAATGATGATAAGCGTAAAATCAAAAAAGGGCATAAGTTGATCGGTGACCTACGTACAGTCGGTGGTTTACCGATTTACTTTGATATTAACTTCGCCCAGGCTATTCGCACTAAAATGCAAGGGTCTTAATAATAATTTATTTCTTGAGTGCCCCAGAACAACCGTGAGGTTTTGATGTGGTGGCGCATACACAAGAAAAAAAAATACTTAATGAGACATTGATTAGGCATGGTACAGCAGTACGTCAAGATCACGCTTGAAGGAAGCAAAGTCACGAAAAATGTCAAAAGATGATGACGTTCATTGTTGACTGAAATTTGCATGCGAAGTAATGGTGTCAGTGTGTCCTTCGAGGGCGGGTAGAATACATAGTGCTTTCTACAGACGCGAGCAGGCGCGTGAAAATGTACAGAGCTTAGCATGTAAGCATTACAGTGACCGTGGATCACTTTGTGTAAAAATATAACATCACGTGAGAGTCTACGTGCCAATAAATTTTGTGAACTTAAAGTGTAAGAATATATTCGTAATCATAATAACACATCCTATTAAAATGCCTGTCGTACGCAATGCGAACAAACCGTTTCCTTATGGATTCCATTCGTGACGGATCAGAGGTCGTCAGCGAGTCCCGTATCACACTACCAAAGTCAAGTTTAGTACGTACTAGACAAGAAAATGAGCCAACAGTGCATAAAGGATTTTTAAAGTCACGAGACAAGCGAGATTACAAACCCAGCATTTGCATCGAAGAGGAGACAATCTATGTGACATGATAAGAAAAAGAAAGTGCGGCATGAAAAAATGTCCCCAGGTCTCAAACCACAGTGACTCGTGCGATTGTGACAGACTGGAGTGCGTAAGTGTAAGATTATATATCGCGTTTTCAAGACATTGACAGAAATTTTTTCTGCTTGGATTAAAATGCAAATAATTTCAGAACACTTCTCATATACACGTAGTATATCGGCTTGCAGAAGACTGCAGTCGTAGGATGACCGTACATTCATAGAGATCTTGATGTCATCAGCAGAGTGTCGAACCGGAACCGAACCGAACCAAAAACCGGAACAGAGCCGTTATTTTTAGCCAAACCGGAACTGAACCGAACCGAAATCTTCGCCGCCATCTTGGAACTGAACCGGAACTGAAGAGGAAAAAAATATAACGGTAACCGGTTCAAAAGGGTTCACGTTAATTTTTTTGTATTACAAAGTGAGTGTTTGAGAAGCAAAAATTTGCAACTGGCATTGTCATGTAGTGATCAAATTGTCATATACCGAATTGCAATGTGTAAGAAATTGCGGGTTTTCGTGGCACTTTTGTATTGGCACTCCGGTTAATCGTGTGCCACGTGGTCACGTTACGTCAAGGTTTCAAGACATGTCGTCAAATAATGTCACATCACGTGGTCCCCTCGCGTGGTCGCATGACTCACCGCGTCAAGTCGACTTAAATTCAGAACGTCAATTTCCCCCTCTTCTCCAAAGTTTCGTGTGCTTTTTCCTCCCCGGCAATCTTTCCCTCGCCCTACCTTGTTGAATTGCTACGAAGTATAGATGTATTAGCGTTGTTGACACCGTGACGTCACATGCCATTACGACTTCTGACTGCGAGTAAGGCGACACTGTGACGTACTCGGTTGTCATGAGCCCGAGCCGAGTGCTCGGGTTTTTGACAATCAGCATCGTCAAACATTCGTGTTGACTCGTGTTCGATGAAGGATGAGAATAACCGAATTCTAATAATGCCTAAAGCTCAACCCATGGTTTATTCTTTACCAACCCGAGCGCATGACTATGATGAACACCGGCGGTATACAATTAGCTTCAGATAACATCGCCGCTTGTTCCAACTGGGAAGTGAGAAAGGGAAAGCTGTTCTTCCCTTTATTTTTTCTGCATCTGCCATTGAGCAGAGAAGGAAACTACTGGATGTTTCTGCAAGCTATAAACGTTGGAGATTACCTCATAGCGGCATTTACTTAAAGTGCAAAAATTGTTGCATGATTCATTTTACATGTACACATCATTCAGGCACTCAGACATGTTTTCGTTGTTGGTGAACAGTCTCAGAAAGTTGTCCCCGACAATAAAAGGATTGAAGGGACTAAATATGACTTATTAATTTGACGATAAATAGAACTACAAGTGTGTACGGAAGGGATACCTGAAAAAAAAAGAAAAAAAGATTTTAGTCTTTTGAGGGACAGCCGAACGTCGGCAGTCGCTCAAAATCTCGCAGTTTTGTTCCAAGTTCACAGTTTTTGGGTGCAATATAAAAGAAATGCAGAATTACTGCAAACAAATGACAGAAATATAATTGTCGAATTGGCACCCCCAAACAAAGGAGGGAGCCTCTCAAAACTAAAAATTATTTTGTAAAGGAGCACCCTCAAATGAATAAAAAAAAAGGGGGGGGGGGTAAAAACCTAATGTGTTGTGAAGGTTCCTCTGCTCCGCATCTTCGGCGCAGAGCAGACAGCGTGATCGTGCAAAACTACTTCGTTTGCGAAATCACTCCTGCCAGAAAGCACGTTTTCGGGGTGCCAGACACTCGCGCCGTCCCTCACTACGCTGCGCCATGCAAGAAAAATTTTTGAATACATGGGTTGCGCTGAGCGCGAACCTTTTGCAGCGTGCATTTTGCACCTCGGAATTTGATTTTCTCGGCAAAATGCAAACCATGTTAAACAGTCCGGTTTTCTGTTGAAACGTGATGTTCTCAACACAATACTCCGTTCCACTTTAAGTGTAAGTATTTCAGAAGCTAAAAAAGGGAACTCTGGGCTTTCAGCGTCCAAGCACGCGCGTTTCTGCAGTGCGAGTGCTCGGGACCAAAGGCTCGCACCTGTAGCATAGGCTGCATCTGTACTTGAAAAAAAAAATTGGGTTGTGTGTGTGTTTATACAGCCTAGAACTTGGTCTGCCTCACAGGGGCGACGAGTCTCCCAGCTGTAGATGAGCAATTTAGCCAGTGCGGTACAGCCGCTAGCCTGGGGTCTTTAACGTGCACCACGCAGTAGTGATACACGACCGCACGCCGGTACGATGCTCATCCAGATCGAAACGGGCAGGGGTGGGGCTCGAACCCTCTGTACTTGAAGAGGCCATGCAAAGCGTTTCTGGCACTTTTTTTAGGGGCGAAGCTCCTTAGGAGCTAGCCATGTCCGTATGTCCTCCCGCCGTCGGGTGCACGTGCTCCTGCTCGTGAACTAACGCGCTCACGTGCTCACGAGCACATGAGCACGTGTTCTTGTGCTCGTGGGGGGTAAAAAAGGAACACAAAAAACAACCGAATCTCCACGTGTTGAATGATGTCGATTGGGGCGAAACTCTGGTGGTGCTTGTCTGCGTAGACGGTGAGCCGCAGCATGCCGAGCCTTTCGTTCGTTTTCATCCGTGTCAGAAAGAGAATGTGTGGTATGGAACGTGGTTATATACGCATTTGAGCATTTGACCCTAGCGTAACATGGATGAAAATGAACGAAAGGCTCGGCATGCTGCGGCTCAGCGTCTACGCAGACAAGCACCACCACAGCTTCGCCCCAAAAAACATCATTCCAGAGCCGTTTATTGAGAGAGTATGGCTATACATTGGTTTGAATAGGCGAGCATCTCAGGGCCAACCACAGGCCGCGAAATAGCCCCTAGCGGTGGTCGTGTGCTCTAAGTATGTGACACGACTAATTTGAGTCGTTTTAGCGTCGCTAGAGTGAAAAGTTCTAGCTCTCGGCGATTGAAAACTTTGTGCAGGTGTGGTTTTAGTCACGCCAATATTCAAGAGTAGAGTAAACGAACCTGCGCTCCAAACCAGGGCCGACTTGCTAGAAACTAGGGGTGTCGCGAACCGGCCGAGATTCGAGTTCGACCAGGTTCGACTTTTTCGAACTTTTAGTGGAAAATTCGATGAACCTTGTATTGAGGTTCGACTCGTGCGCGGATGCGCGACAGGCTGGCCAGTTGGCTTTGGATTGGATGGTGATGGCTAAGGGATGCATTAAGGGCAGCGCTGATTGGTTATTTCAGTTAATACAGTACCAAAAATTAAGTTATTTACTTCTTCAGTGATTAGAATTAGTTCCTTTTAATTGGAACTGTATATAAAATAAAATAACCGTTTTATTAAAAAAAATTCTCCAAACCTAGACATGCTTGTATCGAGGTCTGGCCACACTGTCCACGAAACCGAACCGGTCGAATCTGGCGAAAAAGTCGAAGGTTCGTCGAACCGGTTCGACCCAGTCGAACCTTGAAGGTTCGACTAAAAAATCTGGTTCGACAAAACTTTGCGACACCCCTACTAGAAATAGCCTCTCAGCCGAGACGGGGAAAGAAAGCACTGCCAAAGCCAGCGCACGAGCCGAGCGGGACTCCGCGTCTCGAGACGCTCGCGCGCCCCACCACAGTTTTTTTTTCAGCCAGTCTCAGCTTAGACGCTGTTCTAACAAGCCGGCCCAGAGCGAACTGTCACCTATGCTCCATCTGCACAAACATCAGCAGTGCAGACAAAGGCATGGGCATGAGCGCGTAGCTTTGGAAAGTGCCTCCTATGCACAACTTCTCGTACAAACTAAAGGTACAAACAAAAGCGTTTTGCTGAGCTAGGCTCACGCGCCTGTTCCTTTGTCTTTACTGCACACATTTCTGAGATGGAGTAGAGAGGCCGAAATTGAACGCTTCTATTTCACGCTTTAAATGTCGTTTGCAATATTGTGACGTCGCGGTCTCCTGATTGGTCGACGCTGTGTCACAAATTTAGTCTGCGCTCTAAGCGCGGGGGGAATATTCGGCGCTGGCGGCGGTCTCTGCTCCGCCTATTGGCCAAACTCTCCCAATACACGGGTCTGCATTATTCACCACGTGGAGATGCGGTTGTTTCTAAATTTGCATTGATTTCGCTCGAATTGGTGACTGGGACCCTAGCAACAGATTAAACATAAGATAAACATTGAACCTAGCGTATTTTGAACATAATAGTTTAAAGAGATTCAGAACTTTGAGCAAATTTTCTTTTTTTGATGACGTCCTTGTCTGAACCAGTAGAGAACCGAAACGACAACAGCGTGCAACAATCATACGCGATCTTTCTAAGTGTTAGAAATTAACATCCAGTTATGCAGATGTGAACGCCCCACCATTTTACGGGTGTTACAAGCAAATATTTGAGTGAGAGTCACGTGCTTGAGAGGATCAAAAGGGGGTCCTTGCGCCTATTTAGCCAGTCCTACTTCTAGAATTCTATGTCATCATTATCCGACGTTCTAGAACAATGTCGGCACTGAACGTTCGTGTTTGACACTTATAGGCACGCCATTCGAAGCAGCATTTGGTTTTTTTCGTTCCTTTGCAATGCCCCTTTAAGCTGAAACAAAGTATAGCAAAAGGGGATGTCCAAATTGCAAAGTTGTGCAGTATATATAGCAGTCTCGCGATGACGTTCTGCAGCCTAATAAAATGTTAAAGCGCGCATGACTGATAAAGCGCGGAGTTGTAAAATTAGGCCCGAAAAGAAGTGCATGACTATTTGCACATGGGGAGCAGCCGCTCCTTTTCTATCTACGGAGTGTCGTTTGATTCACCCACTTCTTTAAGTGCCCTAGTCCGTTGACAGACGCCGAGGGTTAAGCGGCTTTCGACCTATTGAGCTCGACCAATTGAAACGTCGGGCCATTAAATGTTTAGGACTTGGTTTGTGAAAGTCTGTATTTCTCAACTTTTTGACCCAACCAGACAGAGTTCCGTCAAACGTGTTTAGGTTTAAAACATGCATTCCTATATATTTCTTTTTGCAGTAATTAGCGTCTTGAATGGCATTATTTAGAAGAATATCATTTATTAACTCTATTTCTGCACATTTTGTGTATTTTCCTTCAAATCAATAACGTAAGCACACAGTTCTTTTTGGGATACCCTGCGACCCGGTGTTTCTCACTGCCAAGAGTATCGTCCTCCCGTGTCGGTCTCAAGCGGTTATGTGAACTTCATACAGTCAAATTGATTGATGACAATAACAAATATTTATATAGTAACTGAAGACTTGACAACAAAGATAAAGGGACGATCACCCTAAAGATATACATCATAAGTTAATGCACCTACACATTATCTGAAATATGCTCTGGAAATCTTTTCCGGCATTTTTATCCTCGAGAGGCACTTGCTTAAGTTATTTGAAAGAAACTTAGCGATATATTTTTTTTTCATTTTGAACCTGATTTAAATAACACGTGTTCCTGACAAGTATTCTACTTCTCAAACACATAGAAGTCTGTTGCTTCTTTTATTTGATGAACAACGATTTTATGTGTCTGTAAGCTAAATGGAAACAAAGCACACAGTTGCGCGTGACGGAACTATGACGATGGCGCACGCAGACCGTCAGGAAGTGACCAATTAAGCAGCTGTAATGTCGAGACTATGAAATACTACTTTGTCCTATTTGACAACAAATCACTAATTAGCAAGGGTAATGCTTATTTACAAAGTGAATTAACCGGCCTCTTGTCAAGAACAAACATCAAACGCCAAGCTATGTCGAAAATATGCACTTCAATCCGCTCGATTTTAGGCCAGATCCGTACTGAATACGAAGGTCACTCTTTTGTGCATAATTATTCGCCTGCGTCATGGTGCTGAAGGAAAACAATATTAGTCAGGAATGCAAGCGTCGTGCTTTCCACTCAGTGTTCTATAAAAGGTAGACTGAAAGGTTTTGTTCTAAAAATTTTCTGATATTTTGAAAATATTATTGCTTTTAGCTTAGTTGTATCGTCATCATATACACTCTAAAAAATGTCTTTAAGTCTACTTCCACGCATAACCCTCGGTGAGCCAATCACCGCAATTTACGGAGGCAGCTCAGCGAATGACGATGCCGAAACATATGCTTAGACCAAAAAACATATGTTTTTTGGTCTAAACATACATATAAAAAGCATATAAACATATGTTTAGACCAAAAAACGCAGTCTGAGTTGAGACACTAAGCAATGCAATCGTGACGTTTTGCACTGCTTAGTGTCACAACTCAGACTGCGTTTTTTTTGGTCTGAACATATGTTTCGGCATCGTCATACGCTGAGCTGCCTCTTTAAGTTGCGGTGATTGGCTCTCCGAGTGGTGTGCGTGAAAGTAGGCGCAGAAACTTTTTTTAGAGTGTATATTGTGAATACCTATATTTTATAATATAGATTTCAGAATATATATGGCGAGAACGTGCCCATTTTATGATTCTATGCACTGTAATTAATTTTTTTAAGTACAAGAGCACACTAGGACTCGTCTTTTAATATTGCGACGCAATGGTCGACTAATCCCGTGCATTTTAGGCGACGCACCAGACTGATAACCTTTAGATTCAGGTGAAATATATGCGACTGAGGTAAAAAGAAATAGATGTACAGTCATATATGTTAATCTAGCTTTTCATTTACTGTTTCGTCCAAATAAAAGAACGCAATTTATTTTTGGTGCCTGAAAATAAAAGTGGATTCAACAAATGAAAAAAAGAAGGTATATAGTTACTCGTTTCACTCCTGAAAAGCGCCTATAGCCAAAGGAAAGCGGAAAACATATTCTCAGTTTAGCGGTTCGACCCGGTTCGAACCGGTTCAGACCGGTTCGAACCGTTATTTTTTGGTCCCCGGGACTGAACCGGAGCTGAACCGAAATTCGTGAACCCGAACCGGAACCGAACCGATCGAAAATTCGGTTCGACACTCTGGTCGTCAGCAAACATTAATAAGTGTGAATTTCGTGCGCACAATTCCAGGTCGTTTACGAAGACGAGAAATAGGAGAGGCCCCAAGTTCGATCCTTGAGGGACCCCAGATGTTGGTATAAAAGTATCAGAGTAGCTGTCTGAAATCCTAACATACTCTGACGTTCTGTCAAATACGTCCTGAACCAACTCAAAAGTCCCGGTGATACTCCGTATAAGGATTATTTATAAAAGAAAAATCATGGTTTACTTTATCAAAAGCTTTAGTCCTGTCGAAATACACAGTATCGACCTGACCACGAGCTATAGAAACTCTATATTCAAGAAACGAACACAGATTTGTTTCCACAGAGCGACCCCTTAAAAACTGTGTTAAATTCCTAAATTTCTTTCGGAAATATTTGGAAACATGCGAGTAAACAATCATCTCAAAGATCTTTGAAGAAAAAACACAATAAAGATATAGGTCTGTAGTTGTTTACCTTACACACATCGTCACCTTTGTGTATCGGAACAACAACCGACCTTTTCCATGAGGCTGTAAAAACGCCAGTTCTCAAAGAGAGGTTAAATATGTGTTCTAAAAAAGGAGCTACAACATTCGCACAGCCATTTACATTAACGTTTGGAATCATATCTATCCCAACTGACAACTTTGACTTTAGTTTCATTATTGCTTTAAGATATCATCAGTGTCAACATGACCGATCGCCAAAGAATCCTGGCAACCTAGATTATCAACTTTAGCACTACCTAAAAAACACACTTGGAGAGTAGCACTCTTGAACAGACGTCGGCATTTTTGGTCGCCCTCACTCACTCTCACCCTCACAGCCACACTCACCTAAGCCCCTCAGTCACCCTCACCCTCACAGCTACACTCAACTTCAGCCCCTCACTCACCCTCATCCTCACAGTCCCACTCACCTTCAACGCTTCACTCACACTCACTGAACCTCACGATTCTCACGCACTCATGGCCCTCACGCGCCTAACGCACTCACCGTCCTCACGGCCCTCACCGCATTCACGCACTTATGGCCCTCACGCCCCTCACTCACTTATGGCCTTCACGCCCCTTTCGCACTCACCGCCCTCACGCACTCATGGCCCTCACACCACTTAGGCCAGCTTCGGGTGGGGTAATTTCGCCCAGAAACTTGACGTCGCAACGCCAGCAAGACGGGCCGCACGCATTCAGACGCAGCAACTAATTGCTGCGATTTGCCATCATCATCATAAAATTTTATTTTTCTTGCACTATTGAGACACACAATTTCGCTATAAACATGTTTTTATGCATTTAAATCTCGTAGAGAATACTAACGCACCTTTCTCAAAGAGCTTATTTCCATAAGCGATCAATTTCAAACCAGTAGCAAGCCTTTCGTTGTCATCATCACCTGCACAAGGTATCACGCGAAAATGTCGCGTCCCTGATTGGATGCAGCGGCTTCAAACGTCTTAGAATTGCTCCGAGTTGCTCGCTTATTTCGAGCCGGACCTGATCTCAGCGATTCATGTCGATCTAGGAAAAGCGAGAGAACAACCCCTCCATCAACACCAAAATTGCTGAGTAAGTTGCTCCGTCTGAATGGGGCTCACGCACTCACCGCCCTCACGCACTCATGGCCCTCACACCACTCATGCACTCACCGCCCTCTCGGCCCTCACACCCCTCACGCACTCATGGCCCTCACGCCACTCACCGCCCTCACGCCACTCACGCACTCATGGCCCTTACATCCCTCACGTACTCACCGGCCTCACGGCCCTCACGCACTCACCGCTTTCACGGCCCTCACACACTCACGGTCCTCACGGCCCTTACGGTCCTCACTCACCCTCACACTCATGAATTTTCCTGGTTCAGAAACTCACTCACCCTCACCTCACCGATGAAGATGAGGGTGAGTGAGGACCCTCATGAGTGAGGTTTGCCGAGGTATGCGGTTGAAAATAGCCTGGGAAACGGTTCGCGACTTCTGAAGAAGAAGATGTGTAACCAATGTCAGTCCGTAAACATACAGTGTTAATTGCTTCCCGCGTGTGCTGCTTGAAAAATTTCTAAAACTCCTCTGGTTTTTAGTTCAGAAAAGTTTCGGGTTTAGCTTTATAGGCCCCTTTGTCATGTTTGAACAATTTTTTTACAAGTTTTCGTTAGATACCAAACTTAGTGTACCATAATTCCAAACGACGCTTTAGAAACAATTATTATTAACAACTACTATCCCAGCCGGAACATATGTTTTCGAGAGATTCCTATACTAGTTTAGAGTATCAACAATTTACGTCTAATATCCTTTGTGACTGATGCATCATAAGTTGTTATCAACAACTAAAATTACTCTGAAATCTGTTAACGCGGAGTCAAGAAACTTATGCTATATTCGCGTTATTTTATCAATACCTGAATCTGACTTAATACTTAATATTACCGCGCGCGCAGCTGGCCAAGTAGGCAGCGCGCGCGTGGCCTAACGGTTATCGCGCTTGCCTCCCACGCACAAAGCTAAGGTTCGATTCCTGGCCGCGGCTGCACATTTTTGTTGACAATGTAATTTGATGTTCTGGTGAATTCGAGAACCGTCTTGGCTGATTCGAGGTTAGAATGTTCTACGCGCCGAACCTTCTACGCCGAACGATCTAGAAACCAACGAGGGTACATAAGGGATTCCGCAAGGCGAGCGGAGTCAGTTTCGCCCCAGCGTTCGACTCTGCTGCTACGCCGACTTCGACGCCCGCGACGCTCTGTTATTATCTTTTGTACCCTTTTATTTGTGGCACAAGTTCGCCACATTAAACGTTTATTTATTACTGTTTATTTCTTGTTTATTGGTCACCACCCGTGACAATATAAGCCCATCCGCACACCCTCCTCGTCGTAAATTTTTGTACGCTGGCTTGTGCAATATCGACGGGTGTAACTTCACTGTCACTACCCAGAAACCCCAAAAAGGTCACCAGGTTTGCGACGTTCTTACGCTACGCTCAGGCGATACATTATCCTTCAGAAAACATGGCAGCAAAACCGAGGGATTATGGGGTAGGCAAAATAGCCGTAGGCACATTCCAGTGTAAATACTGTTTCCTCTCTCTCTCTTCGTCTTTCTTCCTTTTTCTTTATTTATTTCTGACGCTTCACCAAATCTGTGCCGCATTTGACTTTCGTTGAGATGTGCAATTTGTTATTCAGTGTAATCTTGTTTTCCGGGCGTGAACGTAGAGATGCAAAGACGTGTTTTCCTTTAAGTACTAAATCACTATGTAGAGTCGTTTTCTGGATTTTATACATTCGTGCTGGTTGAAGTTGTGTATTGTTTTGCTCTGTAAAGTTTAAATCACCTTTCTGATGCTTCTGGCACAATTAAATTTTCAAGGGCCATTTGGACAGGCCTCTACAGCCGACAAGGTAGATTTAATTCAACTGAGCTCGGAGTAGATTCATGGCAACTTTATGAAGTAGTACAATCTCCTAATTACTTAAATTAAAGCGTGTCAACTTGTCGAAGCACCAGAATGATCTGTTATAGTATTATCGCTTGAGGCTGAATTACCATGGTAATTGAATAATATTAAAAATATTGGCTATACACCGAAATAAGACATGTAGATAAATTCTCGAAACCTTTTTTAATTTGTCAATTCAGTTCTGTTTGTTTCAGTTTCAATCCGTTATTCTTTACAATGCCTAAATTTCGGTAATCATACAGTCTGACACATTTCTTTCGTGTTTTGATGAAGGGATACCCTGACCTGTTTCCTTTGTTTCTCTTTTTTAATACATTTGTTATAAAAGTAAATGCAAATCGTGAGTCACCGTTTTGCTTGTGCGTGTGTTTCACATATCCTTGTACTGTTTTTGCATTGTTTTATGTATTGTTATCACGCATTCACTCGCCGAACTTAGAGCCCCTTATAGTGGGAGACCTTAACACTCTTTTAAAGATGCCCACAACCCAGCAACCACAGCTGGAAGTACGGCAAACTGGAGCTGGCACCTTCCTCCACCGCCAACCACATAGGCCTACAATGTGCTCCTACTAAATCGGAACTCCTTCTAGTTCGCAGTCACCGCTGGGAACCGCCACAGATTCACCTTGAACAAAACGGTATCCCTATCCCACAGCCTAACAGCATCCGTCTTTTAGGACTCCACATCCAGCGTGATGGCGGTGGCTCAACCACGGTTATTCATCTCCTCAAACAAGGCGAGCAGGTTCTGAACCTGCTCCGCCGCGTCTCCACTTCCTCTCGCGGACTTAAAGAAAGAAGTATGGTGAGGCTCTGTTACGCCTTACTGATATCCCGCCTCCGCTACCACCTCCCGTACACTAAACTCACACAAAGACAAAAAATGAAACTGGATGCTCTCATTCGTAAAGGCATCAAGCTCGCCATGGGCCTACCCATCACCACTAGTACCCACCGCCTCCTCGATATGGGCTATCACAATACCGTAGATGAGCTCGTTGCTATTCACAAACGCCGCCAGGAAATCCGACTCCTCACCTCCCAGGGACGACACATACTCACTCAACTGGGCCATAATGTCCCATCCTCACTTCCTCCGAAAGAAGCAGCTCTCTCCACCACCACCCGTTCACATCTTATCTTAGCACCACTCCCTCGACACATGCACCCGATGCCGAATTTAGCACGACGCGCTCAACGTATTGCCTTTTTCACACGTTACACCGCCCGCACTCCTCATCGCACATACCTCTACACAGATGCCAGTACGACTGATACTCGCACGGGCATAGCGTCACACATCATCATTTCACTACAATACACACCGCCGTTCTTCCTCCCATAGACCCATGCTTGGCGGAACTACACGCCATTGCAGCGGCTATCACATATACCTCCTCAGGCTCTTTTACCTTGTCTATCCCCATCATCTTCACCGACTCTATGGCCGCCTGCCGGCGACTCATACACAACTCACTTCCACTTGCCATCGCAGAACAATTAGAACGCGACCTTCTATCACCCGTTGAGGCTGTTTGGATACCAGGTCATGGGGGCATGCCGGGCAACCAGAAAGCACACTTGCTCGCCCGCGAAACGCTTCACCGGGCACCCGACATCCCCAGATCTGCCCAGACGTTTCCCGTGGCCTTACCTTCCCTCGAGTCATATAGACGAGCCCGTCGAGTCTTTCCCCCCCTTCACACTCACCTCACACGCCACCAAGGCACCATCCTGCGCAACGCCCAAAGTAACACTCTTCCCACCCCAGCCCGCATCCACCTTCTACGAGGTCTACTTCCTGAGGATCCTCCCCCCTGCATCCACTGTGGCGACCGCCCAAATACCCTTCACATCTTATGGATCTGCCATCCCCCGCCTCCAACCCTCCCTAACCCCACCTCCCTGTCCTTCCCCCCCTCAACCCCGAGTGGCTGACTACGGCCACCACATTATCGAACCAAATTTACCTGGCTGCGTACATCCAGGAGGCCTCGACTGAGGCCCCCTGCTCATATTATTTGGGCATAATAAAGCTTCATCTCTCTCTCCACCACTTTTTGTCATGGGATTTCGAACCTACTTTAAATTAGGCACGCAAGGTATGATGTGATCCATCATTGTAATAAAAGCGTTCATCGCTAATGTATGTGTTTTTGGCGCTGCACACGTAGTCAGAAGCTCAAACTTACTTATCAGCTCCGATCGATTAATAATATATTAGCTTAAACTTACTCCTCCGTTGCGAAAAGTGAATTCTGAACACTTCGAATATTATGTCTAAGAAATGACCACCCCAAAAATTCAGTGCAGCGACGGCGCCACCTAGGAGAGGCACTGCGAATTCTTGCGCTAAATCGCCGCCAGATTAGCAGTTGTTTGAGAAAGCGTTTTTTTTAAATCAAAAGAAATAAAGGTTATTTGTAAGTTGCGTTTTTTGAGATCAATAAAGGATGGCTAGTGCTTTAATATAGTGACCAACTGAGGCATAACAAAAAGTTAGAGTACAAAAAATTGCGTTTATAAAAAAATGAAAGCCGCTTACAACTCCCTGTAACGCCGAATTAGAGCGCAGCTCTTGAGGAGAAGGAGGGAAGGGCACTGGGGGGGGGGGGGGGGTTAAACTAACCAGGGGGGTCACATGACCTTGGGGGTCACGTGACCCCCAATGCCGATGATGTCATCACTGACGTCACTGATGACGTCATCAGTGACGATGACGATGCGGGTACCGATGACGTCATTAGTGACGTCACTGATGACTTCACCAGTGATGATGACGATGACGATGCGAATGTCGGTGACGTCATCAGTGACGTCGCTGATGACGATGACGATGCGACTGCCGGTGACGACACCAGTGACGTCACTGATGACGTCATCAGTGATGATGACGATGACGATGCGGATGCCGGTGACGTCATCAGTGATGATGACGATGACGATGTGGATGCCGGTGACGTCATCAGTGATGATGACGATGACGTTGTGGATGCCGGTGACGTCATCAGTGACGATGACGATGACGATGTGGATGCCGGTGACGTCATCAGTGATGCTGACGATGACGATGTGGATGCCGGTGACGTCATCAGTGATGATGACGATGACGATATGGATGCCGGTGACGTCATCAGTGATGATGACGATGACGATGTGGATGCCGGTGACGTCATCAGTGATGATGACGATGACGATGTGAATGCCGGTGACGTCATCAGTGATAATGACGATGACGATGTGGATGCCGGTGACGTTATCAGTGATAATGACGATGACGATGTGGATGCCGGTGACGTCATCAGTGATGATGACGATGACGATGCGGATGCCGGTGACGTCATCAGTGATGATGACGATGACGATGTGGATGCCGATGACGTCATCAGTGATGATGATGACGATGACGATGTGGATGCCGGTGACGTCAACAGTGACGATGACGTCATCGAAGGGTTACGCGGCATCGGCGGGGGTCACGTGACCTCGGGGGGTCACGTGACCTCAGGGGAGTCACGTGACCCCCACGAGGTCACGTGACCCCGGTGGGGGGCTCGCGCGGTGCATTATGGGACATTTCCCATGATGCACCGCGCGGTTACGCCGACGGCGACGGCGACGGCGACGCCGCTCAAGCCGGAAACGGGCCCCTAAGAGCTGCGCTCTAAAAACTGCTGACCGCGCATTCGGACTGGCGCCCGTAAGTAGAGTGGCCAAGAGCAAAATCCTTAATTTTGTGTCATCGTAAAGTTCGCTTGTTTTAGCGGGCAATAGGCTCGGCACATCGACCAAACTCTCATAGTACATTGGACTCTGGCCCAACCGTACACCTTGTGACATGCAGTCCCATCGGCAAAATATCTTGCCGCCTTCATGCCCCTCAGCATCATTTGAAGCATAAATTACACGCCTATAAAACTTCCGTGAAACGTTGACGCTTGGAAAGGTTTATGTTATGTCGCGATTTTCTTTTAAGCTTGTAAGCTCGTAAGGCTGGTGTTATAACTGGAGTTCATTTGAATTCCATTGGCAATCCTAGACCCTTCTCGTGATAAGTTGTTTACAGTTCACGAAGTGTGCGCTGCTCCTCTAATTTCTAAACTGCCTTCCATCTAAAAGTCTTATATATCATCTGCTGTGTATTATTGCGTCTGCCTAATCAGTACCTTACGGGGTTCAATTTCGCTCTTTAAGCAACTTCTTGTAATTCCGTCCCAATGGAGGCAGGAGTGTAGATATTTTTTTCTTAAGTTTCATCAAGTAGTCTGTTAATTGCGCCGTAACTAACATGTACCGGAATGAAATATCAACATTAGCTACCCAATATTGTTCTTGCAGTGGTGTTCCTGGAAGAAAACTAACTCAACAAACTATAGTTTGTTTGCACTACGTCCACATCCCACTGGCTAATATTTTTGTCGTGAGTTCAAGGACGTTGCTTTATGTGTGAACCAGGATTCGTTTCAGGGCAACCCTGGATGCAGCCATCAAGCAACCGACCTTGTGATTTCGAGACCCGCGGACAGTCGTAACTAATCCTTCCGAGAGCACATTTACAACGATTTGATTGCTTCGGCGTCGCTCGCTCATGTTTACGAGTAGTGCTTAGTAGCTAGAATGTTCTCGTCGTGAGCCCGTACTCTGCTCGTTTTTTACCGCGGATCGTCATGGCTTTCCTGGTCACGAACGCATAAACCTTCCATGCAAAAATGCTTTAAAGAAGGTCCATGTGATATATCAGGCAATTTGTATGGTTTCGTCTAGCGTACGATAATACACATTAGAAGTTCCGTCTGTTGAACATCATACAACACTCGTGCTGCTAGCTTAAGAAATAAAAATCAAGATTCCAGACGTACTTGACATAAATATCATTCCTTGTTATAAATAGTATACTTCAATAACAAACTAACTGTAAAATAATGAACAATTCCAGGACGGCTATTACGAGCTTACAACTATGGGCAGATAGTAGGTAACTCCCTGGTAGCAATAGTTTATATCACATACATTAACTAATGGCATTCGTATCAGAACTTAAGCAGATATATAAATAATATTAGTTGCGAAAACTTAACACCTTCAAAAACACGCCATGTTTGAAAATGTATGATATTTATTTTAACCCACAGCCCTCCTAGTTTTTTTTTCTTTTTTTTTACCCTGCTTATTAGCACTCTATTATGCCCGCTATCATGCACATTGTCATACTGTTTATTAACATAAACGGTATTAGATAAATGGTAAAGGCTATACTAACTGGGAGCTCAGAAACGCAGAGAGCAAATTTATTCATGCTTCGTGCTTCGGGATTCCTTCTTTCCGCTTAAGACAATCTCAGCACTAAAACATAAAAAAAAAAAAATAGTTTTTTCTTTCGCCTGTTTTTTTTACAGGAACTATAAAAATTTGCAAAATGAAATAAAGGTTTCGTGAAGACGACCCAATTCGACCGGTTCCTGACAAAATTTTAACGACAGTAGCGACCTCTGTTCGGTGCTCGAGTCCAGTATAGTTCACGCAAATACAGCAGAGAATTATATCAAATGAGAAATATCAGTTTCGTGATGCATTTGACTTGCCAAGAATCAATCGCCCCCCACCCCTTTCCTCCCCCTTAAAAATAAAGTATACCCCAAAAAATACCTGCGCTGTCTTTTAAAAAATTGTATCTTTGTCCGAATTCCTGTTTTACCTCCTCACAAGACGACCACCGTTTCGTTTTTGGTTTTTTAATATATTCCTTTTTATGTTACATTACGGGCCATTTTTATTTTACCACCTTTCATTTCACCCCTAGGCCCATTCGCCCATCGTCTCTTCCAATCACCAGGCACAACTGTACAAATTTGCATTCTTCACTTCCTGCTGCTTATTCCTTCATACCCCCGTCCCTATGGCTCAGAGGCTGCTCCAAACCCAGGGAACATTCTGATGCAGGGCTAGTGCAAAGAAGAGTTTGATCTATAATGAATGTAGACCGACTTTATCATCGGTCGAATGCCGTTCAATTTTTGCTTCCCGTGAACTCACCGCTTTCTCTCCTATTATCATCTTCTCGTAGCGTTGTCTTTTGTTTCCTCGGTGGAAGCGCGCATTCAAATTGGTTCCCCTTTCGCACCACCGTACACGAACATCAGTTTGGAAATAAATGTTCCTCTGCTTCGCGAGGACGGAATTCAGATGTGCTGCAAGGAGCAGCGGACCGAACGCGGCGGCAGGGTACGGGTGATAAATTTTACGTCCGAATATTCTTTTCTCTAGCAATTATACGCGCGGCTAGAGAGAGGAACTGCGGCGCGTGGCACTGTATCCCCTCTATGAAGATTGATGAAAGATCGCCTCGGAATTTTAAGTGCGGTTTACTTCCGGCCCTGCTTACGGCAAGGGGACGCCCCGAGGACACAAAATGCGTGAGAGATTAGACAGGTTACAAAGTTCGACAAACGATTGAAACAACAAAGCACGTGCGCAAATTTCTAAATGTTGCTTAGTGCACTCCTGGTCTCTTCATTTCTTTCCCAAGTATTCTAGTGTACTAGAATACTTGGGTAGTGTTGGGACCGGAACGGCTCGGCAACGGGAGCCCGTGAGAGCCCGTGTATTGACAGTTTGGGCCGGCGCTGTAGTGGAATTACCCCGAAACAATTGCGCAGCCTGCCACGTTTAGCGGGAAATGCGTTTGAAGTTGACGACGTTATTGCTTCTTTCTTTTTTTCACTTTTAGCGGTGCGCGCGTCAGTAAGCCGACCACGATTTTATACTTCCCGACCGAATATGTTTTGAATCTGGTGTGTTCTCATTTTTTCGGATGGTGAAAGCGCAAGGGTAGCGCCGAAATGCCATCCTCGAAACGGCGACAGAACTCTTGCTGCGCGCCTGGTTGCCAAACGGGCTACATCCGAGTGGAAGGCCTTGAAATGGCGTCGCTTTTCGGCGTTCTAAAGGACAGAGCTACAAGAGATCTTTGGAAAAAGAATCTGGAACGATCGGACAAGCGTCTTGAAAAAACACGTGCTGTCTTCGAGCTGCTCTTCGAGCCCCGCTTCATCCTTCGAGACTACGTCCACATCATCGGCGGAAAGAAAGTGAGGATTTCTCGTGGACACCCCGCGTTTACGCCAGTCGCGGTGCCGACTCTGCTGCCAGGTGTACCCTAGGACATGAGCGGTGACCCTCCCGCAGGACAAGAGGAAGCGGAAGGCAAGTCCACCAGAGTTCATCGTTGCAAAGCGTTCGGGGCTCGCTCGGGAAACTGACCCGTTTTCAGCAGTGGTGAACATCAAAGCTCCTGCCGCGACCCCACAAGGTATTGATCGCGACACACTAGGCTCCCTCAATGTGCTAACTTTCTACTGAGTTGTTCACAAGTTCAGCAACTTCGACAGGGTTGCTTATGTGGAGACTGCCCTTAAGCCGAAGTCTAACAAGATCAGCATCCAAAGGGCGGTGTTCTTCTGTTTCGACAACTTACTTGATGTGGTGTGCCAAGTACACCTCAAGACGATTACGCGGTATGCCAAGTGCACCTCAAGACGACTACGTCACTATTCTACGTATCATTATCATCATGCGGTTTCTGAATCAAACGAAAAAAGGCAAACTTTTCACGATTAACTTCGTGAACCTCGTTGCTTTTTCGCGAATTGTCGAAATTTTGTTAGCTTTTAATGATGACACCTATTAAAACTGCAGTTGCAACATGGACAAATAAATCGTTAATTAACAAGTTAACTAACGATTCACGGTTAATTTTTAAACATTGCAACGGTTATTCGACCATTCATTGTCCTTTGAGTCCTACAGCTATAAGTAAGGACGGCATCCACGTATCTGCCACCTCCTTCTTTGTAAAATCTCAAAAGTTCTCTAACGAATCAAACAAAAATATCCTGTATGTCTGCGTGAACCAGATACGACGTCTGTGGAACCACGGGTCTTTCACTTCGAATACCCACCTCAGGCGAGACTTACCTGGCCGTCAGAAAGCAGCTGTCGGTTAAATGAATTGCTACGAGCGTAGGGGTTTCAGGTGGTTCACCCTCAAGAGGACAATGCGCTGCACATTGTAACCATGTATTTCAATACCGTGCTGTAAACTATTACAACTTTTACCTTGCCTGATCTACATGTGCTGTTGTTTCCTGCTCTAAATGATGTGAAATAGTTGCTTGTTTTCTTCTTTGAACCTTATAAAGCATTACTTGTTTAGCCCACGTTGTCTCAGTTTTTGGAGTTAAGTTATGTGTTAAAACGCGTGATAAAAATTTTCACGAGTTATAAGCCATTTCTTGCAAGTGAACGTCGGGAGGACCTAGGATGATCGTGGCAGCTATGAAGAAATACAAGATTCTCATCTCTTTGCGACCGTCCCTTGGGTGGTTTGTCGTATAAATGAAATAAAAAAAACTGCTTTCCTAGTTTTAGATGTTCCGGCCAAATATCTAATGTTTGGCCTTTTTCAGTCAAGGAAATGGACATTTAATTTAAAATGCTCACTACGCGACGAACCGAAGTTGTTTTCATGTGAAGGCAGAGTAATGTAGCTTGTACCGTCCAATATATTGAAGCATCATTATGCCAACGCTCGTGCCGCTGCGTAATTAATGCCTTTATACGATCCCTGGCAGGAAGTAGCTGTGTCAGAACTCCTATGTGGACTTTACCAAAGCGGCACCAAATATTTTCGCGCCTGCAGCCGCGCACGAGCACACCTCCTGGGTAACCACACGCCGGTGTCGACACCTGTAGCGATCAATACCACGCGCCTCGGGCGAGCCGCTCCGGTCCTAACACTACCCAAGTACACTGTAGTACAACCGCCCCTTTAGTTTCTTGAGAAAGGAGAATAATTTCTGCGAAACAGCATAAAGTTTTGCTCCATTATTTCATGGAATAAAAAAGAAGGAGTTATGTTTTTCTTTATTTTTTTACCCCAAAAAAGTTTTTTTTTTATTATTTCAAGAACCTATTTAATAATGCTATTATGGAGCACTGCGATTTAGTGTACTATTTGTCCAATAAAAAAAAACAGAAGAAAATGTGTTTTCTGTTTTTCGATATTAAAGGCGGGGCCACACTGCTCATGCATCACACAAAAGACCGTCTTGAAACATGAGTCACCGCAATATCCGTGGTTCGAATGCCGGGTGCCAAGTTTTCTCCTTGAACTCATTGTCGTGCCGCAATCGAAGCACCAATTTCGTAGTGACTTGCGTTCGAATCTGCATGCAGATTGTTTTTCATATGATGTATAGACAATTTCAAGCATGCCGCCACACTGGTGCCCCATGTCTGCAAGCATGTGCAGCGTGCGCGTGAACGTATAGCTTTGGCAAGCTTGCAATTGCGCGTACTTGTCCGCAAGAGCAGCGACATGGCGGCGGCCAGATGCCGTGCTTGCAATTGCCGATAGGCCCTTTTTTTCAAAGGCTATCAAGTGGTGCTCCAGTTTTTGACGTCTGAGCGAACTTCCACTAAACAAAGTATGAACGAAGCCTCCCTTAACGACTTGGCTAAATCTCCAATTTGTTTTTCGTGTAGCATTCATTCTTTCTAGCACCATTGACATAAGCAAGCTCGATAGGCCTGCAAAGACGGAGCGACCGGAAGTCGCTTGGGACACAAGCAACTGCTCATTTTTGCGAACAGTAAAAAGGTCTATAAGCAGTGTGACCTTAACTTAAGAAACGATAAAATCTCACTTCTGAAATAATGAAAGACGTTGAACCTCCCTGTGATCCCGAAATAGAGCACAGCAATTGAGCTGGACGAGGGGAGAGTAGGGGAAGAAGGTTGTGCCCCTTCTCTTTCTCCGTGCCCTCTCCTCCTTTCCCTCCCCTCCTCCTCCCTCCTCTCCATCACCTCCATCCCTCTTCTTCCCCTTACTCCTCCCCCTCCCTCGCTCCCTCCTCGTGACACCACTCGGGACCCCAGTGACCTTCGCGACGTCACTCGTGACGTCGCCCGTAGCCTTCGTGACCGTCGTGACGTCCCACATGACGTAGCTATGGGAAACGTCCCATCATGCAACGCGCTGGTCACGAGTGACGTTACTGGTAACCCTCGTGACATCACTAGGGACCCTCGTGACCTCCTTCGTGACCCGCGCGTTGCATTATGGGACGTTTCCCATAATGGTGTCACTCGTGGCCGTCGTGACGGCCCTCGTGACCCTCGCAATGTCACGTGTGACGTCATTATGAGAAACGTCCTATAATGGAACGCGCGGGTCACGAATAAGACCTGGATGTTGCATTATGGGACGTTTCCCCTAATGCAACGCGCGGTCACGGCGACGGCGAAGCCGCTCAAGCCGGAAACGGACGACTAAGAGCTGCGAGCTAAAACTGAGACTCGGAAAGCTCACCTGATTAAGGCTAGTACAGAGGCCTGAAGAATTTCACTGTTTTATTAGAGACCAGATACAGAAACTAATAATGCTAAACGTATCTTCTTTTATAGCACAGCTCTTCGCCGTCCGTTCTGGACGGACGTCCCATAATGCAACCGCGTGTTGCATTATGGGACGTTTCTCATAATAGGGAGTTTTTGTAGACAGCATTTCCCCCCCCCCCCCCCCCCCGCAGTGCCCTCCGCAACAAAGAAGCCGCTACTGCGCCTGCGCGCCGACTTCCTTGACTGTAGACAACGTTAAACCACTCAGTTGGGAAACTGCCCTAGAGACTGCTCTGAAAAAATGGCCCCGATCTGTCCTCGAGAACCGAGCTAATGGCGATCACAACGCCGCCATTTCTCCCGCAGCGGCCACTTGAGGAACTGCACTTGCCGTCTATTTTCTTTTTAATTGGCCATTTTGGCGCCGAAACAGATACAGCTGAAGAAGTTACAGGGGTGCCACCCCCCCCCCCCCCCGCCCCCCCCCCCATCCCCCAGCGGACGCTCCGCGTCTTGCTACCGAAGTTAAAATGCACCTAGGTCGGGACGCGCTACCTGAAAACACCGCTAAGGCATGGTTGTATAAAAACAATATTAATTGCGCTGCAAAACCTTGCAAACTAAAGATTTTAAAAACATCACGCGCCCTTCATTTTGTACTAAACTCCAATAAATTTCAGACAAAAAGAGTATTTTTCGTTTGTTTTTACGCAAAAACATGCTTCCTAAAAGTTCAAGGTGACCACAGTACAGACAAATGATAAAGAGTGGCGGTGTCGTAATTAGCTTGGTCTCGGTGGACGCCAGCGGCCCAGGTTTCGACGGCGAGTTTCCCAACTGAGTGTTTTAGTAACGCTGACTGTAGAGTTCCGGGTATCGTTGCGAGTTGCGGAGGGCGTTGCGGTACAGCGGAAACGATGAACGAAAACTCCCTCATGACATTACACATGACGTGACGAGGGTCACGAGTGACATCACGAGGGTCACGTGCGACGTCACGAGTAAAACTGAGATCAGAGAAATCTAAGAGGACGATTCGAAGGCCGCTCCTCGTGTGACCAAAGCACTGGTCAGAGCTAGAGCCACTAAATGATCTGTGCTTAGAGTATCGGCACTCCGTTCCCCGACATTATTGTGGGCGCCGCCATTTTGGTGTTTGCGCAGAGCGGACGCAACTGCCGATCGTCATGATTCAAAAGTGCGACTTCCTCAGCATTAGGTTCGGTGTTAGGAAGGTCATGTACTATTGCTTTGCTGTCGCGAACTGTTTAAACATTTGTGGAGGGTGGAAAAGTGTTTCCTGGGGTTTCAAATAAAGCTTCAGATAACTGGCAACAATGATTTCAAGACACAATATGGCCAGGTGTCGTTACTCTGAAGCGTAGCTTATTTAGTGGCGCTAGCCTTCCACAGCCGGTATTTACCAACACAGCCTAACAAAGAAATTGAACCTCGGCTAGCACGATCCGGGCACGAGCGCTTCCGTCTGATCAGTGCTTTGGTCGCACGAGTAGCGGCCTTCGAATCATCATCTTCGATTTCTCTGATAAAAAACAAACGACAAAATTCGGCTTGTTGTCCACACAGCTGAAGGGTACCGCTAGAGGTGTGACTGTTTGATCTCCTCCCAATAGAGGATTGCAAGCAAGGCAACTGGCCGCCGCCATATTTCAGCTCATGCGGTAGAGCCCATGCAGTTTTAAGGTTGCCAAGTTTATGATCACGCCCATGTTGCACGTTGCTCGCATGAGGCACCCCTCGGGGCGCCATGCTATCGCAGCGAAAAGTGTGGGTATCGCCGCCTGGTGGAATTTGTTTTACAAACCAGAGTGAGGATACTTTAACTTCCCCTGCTGGAGCAATCACGTGTAATGCCAAGCTTCTATGCACTATGAAAATTATAACAAAACCGCGTGGGTAGCATAACTGCGTGGGTAGCATCATGGGGGATATTTTGAGAGCTGCGGAGCCTCATGGCTTACACAGGGTGTCAGAAACGAAAATTTACACGGCCTTTTTTACCGCAAAAATAAACTAGGCATCGCCGAACGCTCATTCTGCGCCCAAAGGTAACGCTAGAGGTCACAACCCGATGTTAAAGTTTCAGCCCGATCCGATAACTTAATCAAAAGTTATAAGTGATTTTCTGAAAATTTCAATGGGAAAATGGCGGCCGATGGAGTTTTCGAAGACATGCTATTCTACGGCTCCAGAAACCGAAAACGGGCAAAAATGGGCTCCATTTTCCTATTGAAATTTTCAGAAAATCACTTATAACTTTTGATTAAGTTATTGGATCGGGCTGAAACTTTGGCATCTGGTTGTGACCTCAAGCGCTACCTTTGAGTGGAGAATGAGCGTTCGGCGATGGCTAGTTTATTTTTTTGGTGAAAAAGACAGTGTACATTTTCTTTTGTGACACCCTGCACCTCTCATCTGCAAAAAAGCCACCGGTCTCCGGCGCGCCGTGTCATGGTGCCACGACATGAACAAGTGACATGCATTTGATTTTATGCAGCCACCATACTGAAACGTAGACTTCCATTCAGCGGCGCGCATTTCGTTGTCCGGGGAAGCTTTTCTCGAACGCCTCCATGCTCCGTTCAACTTTAACCTGAGTCTAGAAGCTCCGCCTTACGCGCGAGCTTTCTGCCCTTACTAACACAAGTGTGAACGCGCAGGCACGCGCAACCAAAACACTGCGGAAGCGAGCGAGCTCACGCTGAAGGAGGAACTTCTAGTCTTAGCTCAAGGGTGTACGGATATTAGAGCCAAGTAAAACGGCTTTAATGCCATCTAAAGCGGTTTGTAACGTGAGCTGCGAACCCGCGCTTCCAAATTGGCCATCGTTATCTTGTTCTTTAATTTTTTTTTCCAAAACGCGATTTTTGCGACTGACATTTTGGAGCTGCCTTGCCGCCTCTGGAGCACTTCGGCATGTTGTTAAACGATCTGTTTATGGGCTCCATTACCCCGTATCGCAGCGGGGCAATCCAGAAGGCCGCGCCTAATGACGTATCAGCTTACCCTTCCAGCGTGATGTATGGCGGTTCGCGGGGGTTCGGCTCCCGTATTAATTGGCCTCGGCGTCGGCGCCCCGGCAGCCTCACAGTCCATCCCCGCTGCGTGTTAAAGACGGGCCCACCGGCGGCGACCGGCCGACACCTCGGCTTCCAAACGCCGCAATCCGATGCTCGTTACTTCGCCGCCCACGACGCGTGAGAAGACTGCTGAAGATGCGCGATGGCGCAGCCCGTCGCCAGCCTGCAGTTCTTAAGGTTACGCTTTGATCGGAATTCGAGCCGGTAAGGCTCATATGTTCCAGCGTGCACACCACCGTCGGGATTCGAGGCTAACTTTAGCAAGATCTTTTGTTATCATTGCTTTTTTCGTTAATTAGACCGTAACATTTGAACTAATGATGTGCTCTGTAAAAAAAAAAAAAAAGCATTTACCGGAATGCTACCCGGTTTTAAACTGCTATTAGCCTAGTTGGAAGAACTGCTATTTCCGGAATTAGAAACCGGGCTCTGTATTGCTGCGCTAAAAAAAAAAAAAAAGAAAAAAAAAACACCTACAGGGTCTGTACTAACCTCTATTAACCTGTTTTCTTTCTTTTTTTTTTTACTTTGAGTGCGGCCTTTTTTAGTCTATGAACAAGCGTATTATGTAAGCTTGTATGCATTACACTGTGTAATATAGCTGAAACTATTTTGCATAGCGTCATGCTCCACGGATGTACAACCTGTTTTGTTCCTTGCCTCATTTTTATTTATTAGGGCAGAATTTACAAATTTAATTAAAATTACCGTTGCGGGAAAATTATATACAGCAATAAACAACGCTGAAAATAGAAGATTCCATTAATTATTTGCGAATATAACAATAAACTTGATTAATGCTATACAATGCGAGAGAGGAGTGTTCTTAGTTAACGCTGAGATCTCTAGACCTTGAAACACGAAGTTGGGCATAAAAAAAGGTTCACAGAAGCAGATATTTTGACGTTATCATACCGGAAAAGTGGAAGGCTAAAGTATTTCCGCTAGTTCATCCGTGTCAGAGTCAGCACTGAGGTTGACAATAAAATCTCGTTTTCCCTATATATATTGTTTTTTTATATATTTTCACACCGGAATCGTAACGGCTCGATTATGATATGAATCACGCATTAGTTTAAACAAAATTGTTTCAAACCAGGTGTTGTGAGAAAATCTTTTTAGTTGTAGTTGATGTGAACATTGCATATAAACCTTCCCCCCACCCGATGACTTGACTTGGGTAGACTTGTGGAGTGGGACTGTACAAGACTCGTTGATAAATACTTTCCTGATTCAATGTACCTCTCTTTTTTTGTGTCATTCTTGGTTTTGCTTTTCAGTGATATCGTGGTATATATTAAAGAAATGAAAAATGCTCCCTACGACTTTATTTCTTTTAACTATTGCTTAAGTTTACTCACTATTTTGTTATAAACGAATGAACTCTTACCAAATGGTTTAACTGGATTACCTTTGATTGCAAACTGTCTGTCTTTGTCCGAGCATCATACATGTAGTTAAAATTATACGGTTGCACCTACACTGTCTTCTGTCACAGTTAAACTTAATCTTCAATATCTATTTAATATTTTGATTATGCTACTCCAGTAGGATATTAATATTCTGGTTGCATACAAGGAAACATCAAAAGACGCCGTAAATACGTAGTCTTTATAATGCCTACATCAATACTTTCATCTGTCAGATCTATTTTTGTGCGTGCGTCGCACAAAAGGTACCGTGCTCATCAGTATTATATCGTAAATATGGTCGATTAAGTCATATCAATTCTGGTCGAATAAGTAAAATATATAATTCGCCTAAAAATGGGCGGTATTATTTCTTGAACGAGGGGTCATTTGTGTAACTTAACTCTCCCCTGAGCAGCTTGTGTGTTTCCCGCGCAACCAGTACTGCCACCTCGAAGAATTTTCTTTCAAACGCCATCGCAAGTGGACCCACGCGGCTCCGCATAGCTCGTATCATCGTCGCTTGGGGTCAAGTTGGGGCTCACCAACGATGCCGTGATGAGCAAGTCTTGGCCTTTAGGCCGTAGTGACAGAGCACGCAGCGCGCTAATCATTGCAAATAAAGGGAATGATTCTAGCGAAAGTTGCTCTTTCTAGCTATGCACATCCATCTTTTCAAATTCAGATCGCAAACTAAGCTTCTTCATTTCCAGGGATGCATTCATTTGTCATAAGGATTGGCTGCCCACTTGTCCTGCAGGAAAGTGTACGCACAGTCTTTTTAAGGGTGTAGTGTTGGCCTGCACATGCTGGTAAGACGATTAAAGCTTTAATATAAAGCCAAAAAATAAGAAGTGTTGTGATGATATTCTATGATAAAACACTTCAATGGGTATCAGAACATATAGGTAATAAAATTATGAGCAGGGATGTAGTACAGGCGAGCTGGTAATGCATCGTCATATTTTAGACATTGAGATAGGGAGTAATAAAAAAAAAAAACGAACGAAGGATACAAAATCCTTTTCGCCTCATTTATCTGAAATTTTGTGTACATCAAAATAGTGGTATATGTAATTACAACTAGTGCCGTCTATATCTCACGTGAAATATTGAATTCATTGTGAATACATGTACAATTCTTAACTTTCCAGAAATATCAGAATTAAGGCATCAAGTGTACTCCAAACAACATGTTTAAGAAACCCATTGTCGAATATTGTCGAAAGAGTACAGTCTCATATTTTTTAACACGAATTACAAACAATGTGTACTTCATAAACAAGTTTGCCGTAGTATAACATAGCACCGATGAAGCGTACTATTTCAGTACTTACAAAAGTAACGAACGGAAAACGGGTCAAGCATGCGAGACCACCGTTTCGCCTCCGGCAATTTAGTGGTCAGTAACTTCAGAACAATAAATAGGACACCAGTTGGTGCTCAGTTTCATTTTAGGATTCCTCCAAAACGGGCAGGCGTTTCTTAAAATTAGTTCCTCAAACCCATAAGCGGGGCTGATCGTTGGCCCAGTGTGCGAACAGAGCGCAGCTCGCAGCACGATGAGCGAAATCTCGCGCAGCAGAACCCAGGGACCCCGGGTTCAATCCTGGTCATTGTCCGTTTCGATCTGGAGCAGCATGGTATCGGCGCGCGGCCGTGCATCGCTGCTGCGTGAGGCACGTTAAAGACCGCAGGTTGGCAGTGGTACTGCTCTGGCTAAATTTATCATCTCCAGCTGAGACGCCAGATCCTATTGGGGCTTACTAAACTCCTGCTGTATAAATATGGACACAAGGTCATTATTTTACCCTAAAGTCTTGATCAATTTTAGATGAAGGCAGCGAGCTTTATAAAAAAGAAAACTTTATGTTCACTGTTGTATACGAAGTGTCAGGATGGGATATTTGAACTCAGGTAATTAGAAACCACGGAGGATGTCTGAGCCGCTATTGCTATTTTCATACCTGTGGCATTCTTATTTTCTATCTTTTTATTCACGTTACTCGACTCTATCACGTTGAGCGTCAGGAAGAACGAAGGGCAGTGAAGACGTATCGGTAAATTCGCTATTTGCTTTTGACGAAGCTTTATAACTGCCGTCCTAATAATCACTGTGGTATTGGACCCGTCAGAATGCTAAGGTAAGTAAAGGAAGCCGAAAGCAATTTATTTGCGCCAAATATACAGTCTGGATGCACATAATATATAAAACATTGAATAGTGAAAAGAGTGCCATCACGATACCACACTCATAACTTAGTACATAAATAGAAAGTTCTAAGTGCGTTATTCAATCGCTAGCTAATTCGACAACCTTCGAGAATCTCGCGTCTCAACCACGCCATATCAACGCCGCACCTGCGAAGGCAATATTGCACGCTCAATAAGCCACTTCTTTTATATATATATATATATAATTCTACGCTCATTTTTCTCCGCCATTACTCATTACTGTCTGCCATACATGAAAGGTGCAACATAAAAAGAAACAGGTAACGCCCACCATGAAACGCCCTACCGCAGAGCAACGTGTACGCAACGAGGGCTCGCGAGTAGGGGTAAGCCACATCAAAACACAGCCTTTCGCGTTTCACACAACGCCGGATACTCAAAAATACGAGGCCCGTCAATTATCTGGGCCGCTAGAGAACACAACTGCTGCACGGGCTGAGGCCACATCGAATGGGCGGACATTACTTCACCGACGCCGAGAGCATACTAAAACCGAACAAACCCCTAACCAAAAAAAAAAAAAAAGGATCAAGGCGGAGGAGAAGAGAAGCAACACCTTCGAGGGCACCACGCCTAAACAGTTTTATGTTTCACATTAATTTCTGGCCGGGGGCGATCGGGTGCTTTCTCTTCTACTTGCTCCTCGCCCGCAGCGGCAGCGGCCGTGACAGTTACGAGCGCCGGTGCCTGATCCCGTCGGGCTCCTCGTTCGTCCTGCCTGACTTACGTGCCGCCGGGGGTGTGAAGGTGGGCGCGGGTCCCATCTTCCGCCTGAGACGCCGCCGCTTCTGCCGCCCCGCGTTCCGTGATTTATGAACGACTTGTCCCGATCCCCGATATCTTGCCCAAGGCCCGCGCAAGCTGGAGTCACGGGCGGGGCCCCCTCAGGACCGTGGTGCGCGTCCGCGCATCCGGCGTTTCCGGTGCGACTGGACCGAGCCAGTTCTCGCACGCAGTCCGGTTTACCTTAGGATGGACCGCAAGGGGGTGCTACGTGCCATCGAAGCCAATTCGACGCTGCGTGAGTGTCGTGAGACCTTTGGGATGGGCACAGCGACGTGTGTGTGTGTGGGCGTGGGGGGGGGGGGGGGGGGGGGGGGCGTGACCACGTGATTCGTTCGTAGTCCTGGATAGGATGGAATAGCTTGTAGTCTTCGCGCTGCGCTTCGTCGTGAGGCAACACGAAGTGAGTAGTACTTTGATGGCTACAACTTCAAGCCGGTTCGAGCGTGATCTTTGCTCGCAAGTTACGAGGGCAGTAAGCACACTGAGGACATTATATATATATATATATATATATATATATATATATATATATATATATATATATTGTTTTTGCTCCATATGGTCTTGCATTGGACCTTTCGGTTGCTGCGTTCTACGGATAAAGAAAAACAAGGAACGATGCGAAAAAAAAAACACGTTTCGGAATAATAAGTACAGGCTGCGCTTGGCACTAAGCATGACTTAAGAATTGCGAAACATTTTACTGGGTTCCCTAGCGCAGGCGATTATTATCATTATTTTTTTTTTAAACATGTTTTTGCGAGGGGGATTGATGGCACACAGTGACACCAGGGGATCGGTGGCCGAGTGGGCTAAAGCGCACACCCAACTCGACGCTCGTGGAGCGAAAGCTCGCGTTGCAGAACCCAGAGACCCTGGGTTCGAGCCCCACCCCTGCCCGTTTCGAACTGGATGAGCATCGTACCGGCGTGCGGTCGTGTATCACTACTGCGTGGTGCACGTTAAAGACCCCAGGCTAGCGGTTGTACTGCACTGGCTATATTGCTCCTCTACAGCGAGTGACTCATCACAACTTCGAAATGGCTGACCAACTACAACCTGTATAAATGTCCCCATAACCCAATTTTGCTTTGTGGATGCACTAGATGTTATCTGAGTCGTAACGATTTCGAGTGTCGCGTCTCGCTTTCGCGTCACGCTTTCGAGTCTACGTTTTCACAAAGTTAAACATTCGCCAAAAGCCTCTTTTTCGTTAAGCATTGATTGCTTGTTTGCATCGATCAGCTTGGATAATATGTACGCCTGATAATCGTTATAGTTCTTACTTTTAAGTGGTATTCCCGGCATCCGAAATACAGTTCAAGAACGCTCGTTGCTTTGTGGGATATAATTGATTAGACAATAAAGGCTGCTCCGACTGAAGATTGCCCAGGCGAAATATTATAGAAGTGCTAAGCGTGTGTGGTGCATTTCATCCCATTATCGGTGATATTGTCACGGGTGGTGACCAATAAACTAGAAATGAACAGAAATAAATAAACGTTTAATGTGGCGAACTTGTGCCAAAAATAAAGAAGGAAACAGAAGAAAGCAGAGCGTCGCGGGCGTCGAAGTCGGCGTGTCAGCAGAGTCGAACGCTGGAGCGAAACTGACTCGACAAGGTCGCGGGCGGCCTCTTATCTAGAGTGAGTCACTATCTCGAAGATTCGGCGGGGAAGGTTCGAGCGTAGTGCGCTTGGGGCGAGAATGAGCACGCACTTTCTAGAACAACAAAAGCAGGCATAAACGATAGAAGTTATGTTTGCAACAAGAATAAACGAGAAGCTTCTGCAAGTCTGCGCGCGGCATTATCCCCCCCTTTAAAAGCGCATCGTCCCGATGCAGCACAAACCGAAAACAAAGCGAACAGAAATAACGGTAAACTAAAGAGTCCTTTGGAACACATAAGGTCCACAGTCCTATCGAGCGTAGTACGGCTTCATGCGCACGACGTGGACGACTTCTGGTCTTGGAGGGCGGCGTGATGAAGTCCGTGTTCCGTCGGCCATCACCTCGTAGTTCAGATCCCCGAGTCGACGAAGCACTTTGTAGGGTCCAAAGTAGCGCTTCAGTAGTTTCTCGCTGAGACCACGGCGGCGGATCGGTGTCCACACCCAGACCCTGTCTCCGGGCTGGAAGTGGACGTCCCGACGACGAAGGTTGTAGCGGCCAGTGTCGACACGTTGTTGGGCTTGAATGCGGTGTCTGGCGAGCTGGCGGACTTCTTCTGCCCGTTGGGCAACCACCTGGGCGTCGTCGCTTCCGTCGAGAGCCGGTTCGTGGGGTAACATTGCGTCCAGCATTGTCGTTACTTTGCGACCATGAACTAGCTGGAAAGGTGTTACCCCGGTGGTCTCTTGCACGGCCGTGTTTTAGGCAAATGTGACGTACGGCAACACCTCGTCCCATGTCTTGTGCTCCACATCGACGTACATGGAAATCATGTCGGCGATGGTCTTGTTGAGTCTCTCCGTTAGCCCATCGGTCTGCGGGTGGTACGCCACGGTGCGACGATGGCTGGTGTGGCTGAGACGAAGGACTTCCTGCGTCAGCTGGGCCATGAATGATGATCCACGGTCTGAGATCAGTACTTCGGGAGCGCCGTGCCGGAGGACGATGGACTCGATGAAAAACTTCGCGACTTCAACAGCCGTTCCTGATGGAAGGGCTTTTGTCTTGGCGTACCGCGTGAGATAATCGGTTGCGACGATGATCCATCGGTTTCCTTGCGTCGACGGTGGGAAAGGTCCGAGTAAATCCATACCGATTTGCTGGAATGGGGCAGATGGCGGCGCAATAGGCTGAAGAAGTCCTACCGGTCTCGTCGGTGGCTTCTTCCGTCGTTGACACTCGTGGCAAGATCGGGTGTATAGTGGCGCACTGTCTTCGCAAGCTTGGGCCAGTAGTACTTTTCGCGTATCCTGGCAAGAGTCCTGCTGTAACCAAGGTGTCCCGCCGTCGGGTCATCGTGGCAGGCTTGAAAAAGTTCTTCTTGAAGACTGGAAGGGACCACCAACAGCCACGCCGGGCTGTTGTCGCTGAAGTTCTCCTTGTAGAGCACACCTTGTCGGATGGAGAAGGTTGGCAGTGTTCGTACAAAACCGCGCGGAACGGCGCTTCCTAGTCCCTCTAGGTGCTCGATGAGTGCTCGCAGCTCAGGGTCGTCTCGCTGGAGTGCTGCCATGTCGCTGACATCCAGAGCGCCGAAGAAACACTCATCGTCGTCCTCTTTGGTGCAGGAAGGACCGGCCTCGACTGGGGCCCTCGACAGGCAGTCGGCATCATTGTGCTTCCGGCCGGACTTGTACACCACGGTCATGTCGAACTCCTGCAGTCGTAGGCTCCACCGAGCGAGGCGCCCGGAGGGGTCCTTCAGATTCGCCATCCAGCAGAGCGAGTGGTGGTCTGTGACCACGCGAAAAGGACTTCCGTACAAATATGGGCGAAACTTTGTTATTGCCCAGACGACAGCGAGGCACTCCTTTTCAGTCGTTGAATAGTTCGTTTCCGCGTTAGACAGCGTCCGACTTGCGTATGCGATAACTCGCTCTGCACCGTCCTGCACTTGGACTAGTACCGCACCCAGTCCGGTGTTACTGGCGTCGGTGTGGATCTCGGTTTCAGCAAACTGGTCGAAATGGCCAAGAATTGGGGGCGTCTGGAGTCTTCGTTTGAGCTCGTCGAATGACTTTTGGTGTTCTTCTGTCCACTCGAACTTTACGGCGTCCTTCGTGAGGTGTGTCAGCGGTGCGGATAGTTTGGCGAAGTCTCGAACAAAGCGCCTGTAATAGGCACAGAGTCCGAGAAATCTTCTTACTGCCTTTTTGTCAGACGGCAGCGTAAATGCAGCTACGGCGCGGGTCTTCTCGGGGTCAGGTAGAACACCTTTGTTGTTCACGACGTGGCCGAGGAACTTTAGTTCCCCATAGGCGAACCGGCACTTTGTTGGCTTGAGTGATAGGCCGGCGGTCTTGATGGCTTGAAGCACGGCTCGAAGTCGTCTGAGGTGTTCGTCGAAATCTCGTGAGAATACTACGACATCGTCCAGGTAGACGAGGCAGCTCTGCCATTTCAGACCTGCCAGTACGGTGTCCATGACGCGCTGGAAGGTGGCTGGTGCTGTACAAAGTCCGAACGGCATCACTTTGAATTCGTACAGTCCGTCGGGAGTGACGAAGGCAGTTTTCTCCCGGTCACGTTCGTCGACTTCAATCTGCCAGTAACCACTCTTCAGGTCCATCGACAAAAATATCGGGAGTGGCGCAGTCGGTCTAACGTATCGTCGATGCGGGGGAGCGGATAGACGTCCTTCTTCGTCACAGTGTTCAGTCGACGATAGTCCACGCAGAACCGCAGGGTCCCATCCTTCTTCTTTACAAGGACGACTGGGGACGCCCATGGACTTCTTGAGGGTTGAATGATGTCGTCGTCGAGCATCTCCTGGACTTGATCTTGAATCACTTTCCTTTCCTTTAAGGAGACTCGATACGGCGACTGGTGGACAGGGAGTGCGTCGGCGTCAGTAATAATGCGATGTTTCGACATTGGTGTTTGGCGAACTTTCGATGTCGTGGCAAAACAGTCACTGTATTCGGCGAGGAGGTCAACCAGTTGCCGGCGCTTCAGAGCTTGGAGCTCGGGGTTGATGTCGAGCGGCGGCGGCGTCGTGCTCTTCTGAATGTGGCGACGAGGTTTCCTCGGAGATTGCGGTGACCACGGCTGGCGCCTGAAGCTCCTCGATGTGGCCCACGGTGGTACCCTTCGTTAGGTGCTGCGGCTCCTCTCGAAAGTTCGTCACAAGAACAGTTGTACCTCTTTCTTGGAGATCCGTCACGCCTCTTGCGACACCAATTCCTTTTTCGAGGAGCAGTTGTACGCTGCCTTCCAGAAGAGCTTCACCGTGCATGGCTGCGTCGGTTATAACGGTGACGAAAACACTCGACCGCGGCGGTAGGTTCACATGGTCGGCGATAACTCGGATCGCGGTTGACGTCGTGTTGATCTCCACCGGCGGTACGACGGGCTTTCGAAGCGTCAACTGGTTTGCAGCGAGGTCGATGACGGCGCCATACTCGCAGTGAAAGTCCATTCCGAGGATAACGTCCCTCGAACAGTCTTGCAGAACGACGAACTTCACAGGGCACGTCTCACCGTGGATCTCGACGCGAGCAGTTCACCTTCCGACTGGTGTGATGAGGTGCCCTCCGGCGGTTCGTAATTGAGGTCCATCCCACGGCGTCGTGACTTTTCGAAGGCGGCGGGAGAGCCTCCCACTCAATACTGAGTAGTCTGCTCCGGTGTCCACGAGTGCCGATGCGTCGTGGCCGTCGATGATGACGTTTAGGTTGTTGGACACAGTTTCAGGAGCGTCGTTTCGGTCTCCGGTAGCGTTCGAGTGGGGGCCTTCCGACGTTCGTGGAGGATCTTGGCGTCGGTTGTCTTCGGCAACTCCACCTCCAGTGGTTGCCGCGCCTAGTTTCCCCGACGTGGAGCGAGGGGCGACAGGCTTTCACGTCGGGGTCCTTGCATCGGCGAAGCTGAACGTCGTGGTGAAGGCGACCGGAACTCTCGGCGGGACGCAGGCTCGGGGAACTGAGGTCGTTGCAGATACTCGTCGATCTCCCGAGGGCGTTCACCATACCGGGGGCGTGGGTCGTTTGGGTGGAATCCACGCAGCCCGAGTCGTCGGTATGGGCATCGGCGGTAAACATGGTCAGCTTCCCCGCAGTGGTAACACAGCGGGCGTCGGTCGGCCGACCTCCAGACGTCTGTCTTCCTCGGCGCAGGTCGGTCTGGGTGAACGTGCGCCTGATCTTCCTGTCGTCGGGGATACTGCGGCGTTGGGACGTCTCTTCAGAGTGGCGCCGTCGCTTGGCGGGGAGCTTGCGGCGGTCGTCCGGCTATGGCAGCGTAGCTCAACGTCGGTTCCTCCAGTGCCACCGTGGTGACGGGAACCTCTGGTTGGAGCGCCCGTTGTACTTCCTCGCGCACAGCCTCGGCAATGGACGCTGGACGACTTGCGGCTGGCAGCAACTGGCGGAGTTCCTCCCGGACGACCTCCCGGATAATTTCGCGTATGTCCGTACCAGGAGCGTTCTCGCCGCCAAGCAGCGCGGTTGCAGCGACACTTGGATGTCGCTGGTAGTGGAAAGCGCGCGCTTGAAGGGCGCGCTCGATGTTTGTCGCCTCGGTGACGAAGGCTTCGACGGTGCCCGGCGGGTTGCGCACGAGGCCTCCAAAGATGTCGTCTCTCACCCCGCGCATGAGGACCCGCAGCTTCTTGTCGTCTGTGGCTCGTGGGTCGGCACGGGCGCTCAAGCGGAGGACATCTTCTACGAAGCTTGTGACGCTTTCGTCGGGGCCCTGCGTTCGAATTCGTAGGAGATCTTCTGCCTTCTCCCGTCGGTGTAGGGTGGCGAACGTCCGCTGCAACTCGGCCACACAGATGTCCCACGACGTAAGCGAAGCCTCGTGATTCTCGAACCAATGCCTCGCAGTACCCTCCAGCGAAAAGTAGAGGTTCTGGAGGCACTGCTCCGCAGTCCATCCGTTGTGGCGCGCCACACGCTCGTAGTGCTTGATCCAGTCTTCGATATCCACGTGGATCTCGCCGTGGAAGGGTGTCGGCGTACGGGGAGCGGCGGGCAGGTAGACGATGGCAGGAGCGGCGGGCGTCGGCGACTGGTTGGCCATCGTCGGCTTCGTTGGCTGCTTGGTCCTGGGCGGCAGAAGTTCGTGTTCCGGGGGTAGACCTCGGATGCGGCGACTTGACCGGGTCTCGATCTGGTCTTCGTCGGGTCCTCGGGAGGCTGGGTCCGGACTTGTACTGCCGGACCTCGGAGGGGTACGCGGCAGGGGCATGCGTTACCCCGCACCTCCACCAAAATGTCACGGGTGGTGACCAATAAACTAGAAATGAACAGGAATAAATAAACGTTTAATGTGGCGAACTTGTGCCAAAAATAAAGAAGGAAACAAAAGAAAGCAAAGCGTCGCGGGCGTCGAAGTCGGCGTGTCAGCAGAGTCGAACGCTGGAGCGAAACTGACTCGACAAGGTCGCGGGCGGCCTCTTATCTAGAGAGAGTCACTATCTCGAAGATTCGGCGGGGAAGGTTCGAGCGTAGTGCGCTTGGGGCGAGAATGAGCACGCACTTTCTAGAACAACAAAAGCAGGCATAAACGATAGAAGTTATGTTTGTAGCAAGAATAAACGAGAAGCTTCTGCAAGTCTGCGCGCGGCAATATTGGGGGCAGCTTACAAGGATGTACAGTGCGGTTGGTTTCAAGAGCAAATCATAGCGCAATATTAAGCTATCCATGTTTAGCCATCTGGGCCTGTTTGCTCGAAGCGCTAACCGCGGCTAAAGTTAGCCGTAGTACCTAGGACAGGGATTTTGAAATCACGTGACTGCCTCGGTAGGGATGCGGGGAAACATGGTGGTACGCCGGTGAGTGAGCGCCGCTAGCTTTAAAACTAATATGTCGTTGTAGCTGCAATATCGGGCGCGTTAGTCAGCAACGAATGGTGCAGGATGCTTTCGCTTTGCCTTACCTCACTTAAATCGAAAGGCATGAGCAATGACCCTGCCGTATTTATTAGATAGTATTTCGATTCTGGCCATTCCTAAGACTAAATTAACACGATAGTTGTCGGCATGGCAACGTCTTTGGAAAGTGGATTGCCTTGACTCAATCGTCCGGGTATTGATAGCACACACAAGCAGACAGCGTCCCAATAGACGTTTTTCGAAATTTGCCAAGCACCGAGGTGCATGCTAGAAGTGCAGTTACACGCGTTTCACGTGCTGGCGTCTGCAGTAGTAATTGTTTTAAACCAAAAAATCTAAAACAAATTCGGCCTTGCCCGCGCGTTCGTCAAAGCCTTATTATGATTATTCACTTCGAATTGTTTATAGGAGGAAGGCCAGCGCGCGCGGACCGTAGAATTACACCAAGTATTTGATCATACTTTCAGCGTTCTCCTTAATAAATGGGCAATTTATAAAAAGGTCTGTTGGGACGCTGTCTGCTTTTGCGTGCTATCTATACCCGGCCAATTGAGTCAAGGCAATCCACTTTCCGAAGACGTTGCCGTGCCGACAATTATCGCCTTCATTTAGGCTTCGGAATAGCCAGTATCGAAAGACAATCTAAAAAGTGCGGCGAGGCCATTGCTCATGTTTGCGATTTCAGTGAGGTAAGGCAAAGCGAAAGCCCCTTGCACCATTCGTTGCTGACCAACGCGCCCGATAGTGCAGCTACAACGACATATTAGTTCCAAAGCGAGCGGCGCTCACTGACCGGATCACCGCCATGTTTCTCCGCATCCCTACCGAGCCAGTCATGTGATTTCAAAATCCCCCTCCTGGGTGCTGCGGCTAACTTTAGCCGCGGTTAGCGCTTCGAGCAAGCGGGCCCTGGGGAAGATAAGGCACGCGGTAAAAATAATTTCATCAGTGCCAGATTAGCGTCATGACTCCTAGTTTATTTGTTTTGTTAATTGGACTGGCTGTTTAGAAACAGAGTTCAGTAAAAATGTAATAAAAGAAGCACTGTCAGACATGACGCACGAGAAGAGTGGCACGCGAAGTCCAGCCCCAAGCGCTCGCTTAACCCAGGCTTGGCCGACATCCGTTCACATAGGAAATTGGAAACAGCGCGCAAAAAGACGAAGACAACGAGAGAAGAGCACAGGACAAGCGCTGACTATTAACTGAAGTTTTATTAAAAACGGCTCAAACAAGAAAGCACCACACAGCCAACCAACGCCGAAACAACCAATGGCGTGTCGCTTACCATGCATCTATAAATTCGATCTCTTTTTTGAGCAGAAAAACCGAAGGCTGGCTGACACAGTGCCCCGCGCCAGTTTTTTCGATAGCATGCGCCTCCAGCACCTCTTTTTTCATTTTGTGCGCCCCCTGCCAATGATTAAGGTATTTTGGAAGACGGGGTGACACTGGCAGTCTTTGCAATGTACGTATAAGTGACCTCCTGTCATTGACCACAGGGAATTCGCATGCTCACGCATTCTCTCGTTGACGCAGCGTCCCGATTGTCCTATATAAACCCGTCCGCATGACAATGGAATTTTGTAGATGACACCCACAATGAAATACACGAACTTGTTAACATGCTTAACCGTACATGACACCTTGTTACTGCTTGCCTGGTTTACGCGTGGGCAATGTTGTGTTAATTTTTGAGGCGCTGAAAAAACCATTGGCACATTGAACCGGTTAGCCACTTTTTTAAATAATGTGAAACCTTATGTATATATGAGACAACCTGAGGCCTTTGTTTAGGCTTTACTTTTGGTTCCTGAGAACCGCTCTTGACTTTTTTCAAGAGTGTCTGAGAGACACCAAGCAAAACGGAAAGAGGAAATCCTGCTCCTAAAAATCGCTTGACCTGAGCTTCATAGCTGTCAAGCATGGCATGGGTACAGTACCTGTACAGTGAAGCTTGGAGGCATGACGTGGCAATATTTTGTTTCACAAGTTTAGAGTGGACGGAATGGTATGGCAGGATTTCCTTCTTGGTTCCCAGGTTGTAGCGCCAACACACATGTTGCCCAGTGAATTGCAGCCGTAAATCCAAAAACTGCAAGTACTGACCGTCTTGCAGTTCGTAAGTGAACTTTAGGCCTGAAGAGCAGCGCTTGAAAACGGTCATTACATCATCTACAACCTTTTGCAAAGACAATCTACCGACACTCCTTAAGAACACGAAATAATCGTAAACATATCTGTATATCCTGCACACCTGTTGACTCAATGCCGTTTCCAAAGACCTATCGAACTTCGCTAAGTAAATGTCGCATAGCACCGGAGCAACGCTCGAGCCGATGCAAATGACATGTTAGCAAAAATAGTCTCCTTTTCCAGAGTAACGACCTTGGGTTGCTGCAGGCAGACAAGGAGGGAGGTTTTGTGGTGCTGGCAAGGGACTTACTGGACCTAGAAGCACGTGATGCCATTTGCAAAAATTTTAGACCAACTCCACTCGAACCAAAAAAGTCAAGATTGCCGCACTAAAGCTGCCTTGACCGGTCACAGTTCGAAAACAGCAAAGGAAAGTGTAAGACAGGTAACTTGGAGGTGTTCTTTTCGGCAAAGACCCATAAGCCTGACACGCGTCTTTGGGCCATTCTCACGGAGAGAGGATCTTGGCAAAACATGCTCAGCTGCTACCTGCAAAAGCATCTGAGTGCTCTGGAGCTTCATGATCCCCTCCTTGCCAAAAACTCGCAGTCCCTCATTGAGTCCTTTAGTAAGGACCTTCCCGACAACTCAATGGCGTTTTCAGTCGATGTGGAAGAATACTCTGTGACCCCACAAAGACTTGTTCCTAGCGGTGCGCGAGTGCATTGAAGAAAATGGTGTTTTTGCCTTCCAGAATGCCAGTGGAGCGGGGATTGATGGTTTTTTGGAACTCATAATGTTATACTTGCAGTCCACCTTTGTCCTTTTTGACGGAAGCTACTATGTACAGAGAGAGGGCATTTACATCGGCTCGAGCGTTGCTCCGGTGCTATGCGACATTTACCTAGCGAAGTTGGATAGGTCTTTGGAAATGGCATTGTGTCAACAGGTGTGCAAGATATACAGATATGTTGACGATTATTTGGTGTTTTTAAGGAGTGTCGGCAGATTGTCTTTGCAAAAGGTTGTAGATGATGTAATGACCGTTTTCAAGCGCTGCTCTTCAGGCCTAAAGTTCACTTACGAACTGCAAGACGGTCAGTACTTGCAGTTTTTGGATTTACGGCTGCAATTCACTGGGCAACATGTGTGTTGGCGCTACAACCTGGGAACCAAGAATGAAATCCTGCCATACCATTCCGTCCACTCTAAACTTGTGAAACGAAATATTGCCACGTCATGCCTCCAAGCTTCACTGTACAGGTCCTGTACCCATGCCATGCTTGACAGCTATGAAGCTCAGGTCAAGCGATTTTTAGGAGCAGGATTTCCTCTTTCCGTTTTGCTTGGTGTCTCTCAGACACTCTTGAAAAAAGTCAAGAGCGGTTCTCAGGAACCAAAAGTAAAGCCTAAACAAAGGCCTCAGGTTGTCTCATATACACATAAGGTTTCACATAATTTAAAAAAAAGTGGCTAACCGGTTCAATGTGCCACTGGTTTTTTCAGCGCCTTAAGAATTAGCACAACTTTGCCCGGGCGTAAACCAGGCAAGCAGTAACAAGGTGTCATGTACGGTTAAGCATGTTAACAAGTTCGTGGATTGCGTTGTGGGTGTCATCTACAAAATTCCATTGTCATGCGAACGGGTTTATATAGGACAATCGGGACGCTGCGTCAACGAGAGAATGCGTGAGCATGCGAATTCCCTACGGTCAATGACAGGAGGTCACTTATACGTACAGTCAGGGACAAAAGTCTCCAGGACACGCGAGCTGCGACTGAAACGCATTGCTCTGCCATCTGCCGGCGGGTCGCCTGGTTTCGAGATCACGCAAAAGCGCATGCGCGTCCTACTCTGCCTGCAAACATGTGCGTTTCCTGCTCTTCTGCGGCACAGCGCCTAACTCGGAATCGGGCGCGTGGTACCGCCTCGGAGATAGCGCTGGCGGCTGACGAGCGTCTGCTACACATTTCAAAACTCGAGATACCGCCTGGGTCATTGCGCCGCATTTTGCCGTGTCAGCGCACCTTGCTTTATAACCAGTTCAGCTTATCGCTCAGTTCAGTTATAGGTGCCATGTCAGTAAGCGCTATCTCCGAGGCGGTACCACGCGCCGATTCCGAGTTAGGCGCGGCGACGCAGAAAAGCGGGAAAACATACATGCTAACAGACACAGTAGGACGCGCATGCGCTTTCCTGTGATCTCGAAACCAGGCGACTCGCCGGCAGATGGCAGAGCAATGAGTTTCAGTCGCAGCTCGCGTGTCCTGGAGACTTTTGTCCCCGACTGTACATATATTGCAGAGACTGCCAGTGTCACCCCGTCTTCCAAAATACCTTAATTATTGGCAGGGGGCGCACAAAAGTGCAGAGAGGTGCTGGAGGCGCATGGCCATTGAAAAAGCTGGCGCGGGGCACTGTGTCAGTCAGCCTTCGGTTTATCTGCACAAAAAAGAGATCGAATTTATAGATGCATGGTAAGCGACACGCCATTGGTTGTTTCGGCGTTGGTTGGCTGTGTGGTGCTTTCTTGTTTGAGCCGCTTTTAATAAAAGTTCAGTTGATAGTCAGCGCTTGTCCTGTGCTCTTCTCTCGTTGTCTTCGCCTTTTTGCGCGCTGTTTCCAGTTTCTGAAGTCATGAACCAACTCCCTTGCATCGCCTCCTTAATCCGGTCAGACAATCTTAGCTACAGAAGCTTTCAGCACGTGCCAGATTCAGCCGCCATAGCCCACCTTATATTGTCTTACCGAGATGCCGAGCCACTGAAGCGGGCGTTGGCGAGACTCCTCAAAGGCCTATGCTGGGCAGAAGGACGCAGTAGCACCTTAAGTGGTAATAACGTGTCCTGATATTGCAATGAAGAAGTGAAGCGAACGGAATAAGAGGAAACAAAAACTGAAGATCGGCTATGCCGGCGCCCATGCACAGCTGCCTGAAAGCGTCTATAGACGCCGCTTATAACAAAGCCGGATAGGTGTATTGCGATGTTCTTTTATGGTAATGTCATTGCAGCGATATCGTGATCGAAGAGATAGTGCTCGTGCCTCACGCCGCTCCCGGTCGTTCGCTGCCACCTATCGTTCCAGCTGGCCAGTGCCACCAGACACCATACCACCCCCTGTGGCTGCTCCAAGAATTTGCGTTGGCACACGCGGAAGGAGTTACTCGCCAGGTCGTTCACAGCGCGGAGGGAACCAGCGTCCGTGTTTCGGGGTAGATTGTGTAGACGAGGAATTGCGCGCAACTGATTTGCCGCTTCTTATACACGCTTTCCTTCTTTTCAACGTTGTTTATCGCTTCATCTACCTAACAAACTGCACAATAATGTTTTTCTCGCCCGTAATATAGTACCAGCAATCGAAGAATGTATACGGCGAACATAAATATCATCGCAACATAAAACGAAGCAAGAAAAACAAATTTTGCAAACAGCTCGGTATTTTAATACCACTTAACGAAAAGGTCCACATTCCCACACCACTGGGCCGCGTTGGAAGCATGTCAGGTTTTTCAGTCCTCAAATATCAAAAATATTTAGCAGCTGTCTCATTGCCTGCTGAAAGACTATACGAAACGTGTGTTAAATGTAAGTTAAGACACTATATAGCCTATAACTGAAACCAGGACTCTCAGTACACGTATTTATGTCTTCGCTACTGAAATGCGAGCAGAAATATTTAATTTATAATTTATTCGTTTAGGAACTGTCTTCTCTCATATTTCGCCTTGAAAGTCTCCTGCAATAATAACGAAACGCATGCGGCCGGGTCTCCATATTATTGCATGAATGGTTGTTAATGCTCATGCAAATCATAATTAGGAGAGTGCGAGGCCTGTGACGAGTCTTCGAGGTGAATGTACTGGGTAAGAGTACAACACTACAATCTTCCGTATTTCCTTATTCCATAACACAATGAAGAACGTCAAATTATAACAGTCCAGAAGAATTCGCTATCCATCTCGAGAAAACGAACGTCATCAAAAACGGTAAGTACGCATATGCAACCATACGCTAACACCCTACCTTTCACGGTCTCGCTTATACTGTCGCTAATGACGTAAGAAGTGGTTGTGGTGGAGCTGCGATTGAATTAGCAAAAGATAACTGCATACCCCGGCATCTGACGAACTGTGTACGATCAGCTTTTCTGTAGAGTAAAAGCAAACGAACAATGTCCATGAGTGTAAATAAGTGATGTGCACTGCCCCACACTGTTTCCAAGAACAAAACATTGAAGATATTTTGTACTCCACTGTTAAATGCTATTGCCGGGGCATGAAATTTTACCGCTAAGGTTTGTGCTTCATATGAAAACTTTCCATCACGCTAGTTCGTTTACGACAGTCCTATGAGTCTAGCGAAAAAGTAGAAGAAAGCAAACGGCGACTGTTTGTTCGCGCTAACAGTGTTGCACCATGCAAGCACATCAGTCACGAGGAGCCATCAGGAAAGGCTCTTCCCATTGGAATGGGGCTAGTGCCAGCTTGTATTGTAATATTCCTCTTTTGTCCGCAGAAGTGTTAGTCAGCTCCTGTCACTCAGGTTCAAACACATACAGGTACAAAAGGCAGATCTTTCGCACCAGTCCATTAAAACGGACGCCCGTTCCATCCTTCATCACCCAGACGGGCAGAATCGAAACACTAGCCCGCTATCCCTTGCTCACTCGACCATCCACCCCTTGCACATCTCGCCGAAACGCTCGCGTGCCCGCGTTCTTTATGTCCGCAGATGGTGATAAATGGCGCCGCCGCGCGAAGCCCTCCCTCTCTGCCAGCCCAACAAAGCCAGGTACCCGGACTGATAACAGAGCGTCTGACACACACACGCCAGACAAACTGACGTCTCGGTGTGAGTTGCGCCGATCCATCACTGTACCGATAAGGCAGCTGCAACCTCGCCTACTACAACGCCTCTGGCGCGCTCTTTCGAACCTTTCTTGACTCTGTTACACAGGTGAGGATGAACGTGAAGGGTGCTCTGAGCAAAACTCTTCCCTGGAGTCGAATGTTCCGCCCTTGTTCACGTCGTCCCTCCGCCGAGGACGCACACGCGCATGAAACAGAAGAAAACAACAAAATGGCACGTACTCGTGTAGGCTTAAAAGGTCATTATCAGGTGCCGTCATACGTTAGCATAGAGCCTGGTGGAAGGGTAAGCATGATTGATCTCGGGTCCGAACGGGCGCGGGGTTTTAAGGCAGCTTTGGTAATGGCGGCCTGCGCGGCGCCTCATTGATTGTGCCGGTCCAAGGGTCGGTGCGGGGCGAAATTAGGCCTAACCCAGGAGACGACACCGGCACCGCTATCAAGGAAGGGGCACGCGCTGATCGGGAGTTTGGTGGACAGCCCCTAGGCTTGACGCGTTCTCGGCCCGATTTTTGGTTGGGGCGAAAAAATTGGTTTGGGCTTGGGGCCAATGTGTTCTTGGGGAATCTGGTTTATGAAGGCGTGCCTTGGTACAACTTTATGAACCCGACCTGGATAGATTTGTTTGTTTCTTCGCTAAACGCAGAACTATATAAATCAAAGCGCGAATTGTGATTTGCTTCTTGGTATTCGCTAAAAAGTAAATAATATTCTAGCTACTTGGACGCACGAGATTAAGTTGAATTTGGACACAAAGTACTTTATACCGCTGAATTAAAATGCGAGAATAGTTCTAACTAAAACATATCGCGGAATGCAAATTAGAAACACAGTGAAAAAGCACGTTTTATTTTGGGAAGCTTAGACCACGGGTTTTTCTGCTGTTCCAAGAGGCGTTCGTAATCAAGTGGCCCGTGACATGCATATTTCACGTTCGAGTGTGTGAGGAATGCTTTACTAACTTTTTGTCGTGTCTTCGTGTTCGTGTGATTTCACTGTATCACTTGCCAAAGTGAGCAAACCAAGGTCGGAATACCTTGTTAAATTTGACAAATCGGCACAAGCAAAGGTATTATAGCCCTGTCTTATAGGCATTTGAAAATCATTCGGACCGAAGGCTTTAAAACAAAATTAAAACCAACGCCTTCCGAGTGGTCCACGCAGAGTAGGGATCATGAGTTGCTTAATTCGTCGCTGGTTCGAAGGCATTTAGTCTAAATTCCACTTTAAACACCCGTGAGACGGGGGCATGAGCTTAAAGCTCGATGCCTGTGCTGTAAATGAACAATTCGCTATAGAGGGACAAATAATACAGATAGCTTGCATTGACGTCACAGCAGCTGCCTTTGCGATGGCATTCCTGGTAAGAGCTTAGCTTCTGCAGCTCACATTTCAGACCATCAAGTTTGCTTATTTCGACAAAAACAAATAAGCATGACAATAAGCATGGTCCGAAGACGTCAGACGCAGGCAATGCGTGCCGTAGAAAAAGTCCTGGTGTTTCTCCAACGTGCGTCGCCAGAGTAGCGATTACACGAATACGAGTCATACGATAGCATACAACCCGATAGTGGCATCTCACCTCACAATGTCTTACCCTGCAGTGATTTTTTTTTTCTTAAGTTAAGAAAAAATTGTTGGTCACCAAATGCGAGTTGAAGACTCTTAAATATATCACTGGCCTTTTTCAATCATAAGAATACACGGAGTTAAGTCAATGCCTCCAAAACTCCCGCAATGTTAATTTTGTTTCTGATATTGCTTTTTGTCTGAGCGTAGTCATGACAAATGAAGTCTCCTGGTGAGCGTGCTGAAAAGCGGTGAAGCGAAAATTTGTAAACGAAAGCAGGCGCACTGTTGCCCGAAACAGTGCACTGTAAACAAAGATATACCCACATGGGAGTAAATCACTTGTTCTCTAGAGCAGTGGTCTCAAACTCAATTGAGTGCGGGGGCCATATCGCCCACAACAGAAAGGCCGAGGGCCAACTTTAGACGGGAAGGAGGTGGGGGAGGAGTTTAAAAGATTTAGAAGTGAAGAGTCCTCGTGCTCATTACTTTTTTGTAAACTCAGTTTTGCCAGTGACATCTTTAGGTTTGATTTGTTTACATGACTACTTTGGGGCCCTGACCTAAAGCCAGATTCACAAAACGATCTTACGCCGAAATTGTGCGTAAGACAAAACGTAAGAACAAATTTGTATTCACGAAACGAGATTATCGCGCAAGTTACGACGGAATCCTACGACAGCTGCGAAGCAGTCTTACGCACTTTTTACGATCAAATCAGCATGGCCGACAGCGCGGCTCAGTTACTTGTTCGCGACGACCAACACACTTTTTTTTTTCTACGTGCTCTTTTACCTCTACTTTTACCGTAGCATTCCGACTCTGCCCAGCGTTGCTCCGACGGTCCTTGGCCAAAACCGTCTGCCCACGACCGGCTGGCGTGCTGAATGGAATAAGCCCGCGCGACCCTAGTGGACCCTTCCCCTATTATAATTTGATCGCCGACCTCAATTTTAGATTAGGAGGTCAATCTCTTCCCCTTATCATCTCCTTGTTTTCCGAGGCAGCGGTGACGAACGCTGTCGTCGAAATGGACTCTCATTGATTATATATCCTTGTTTTGTGTGATATAGAGTTCAAATAAACGCCGTATGGATTACCTTCGCAACACGCTATGTACACTATCTTATTATGCCATTTTTATTCGGACACGACTGAACGTCACTGTCGATCACTATAAAAGTTCGTGGGAGCTACGCAATGACGGTCCAACCTTTCTTTGCCGAGTTTCACTTCAGTATCGAGTTGCAATTGTAAAGGATCGGTCCCGAAGCGCTTACCGATTCACGCTCCAATAGCGCGAATCCAGCACTTCGATCAAACGCGCTCGTCCGCTCCGAGTGTGAACAGGTGTTTACGTGGCCATTGCTGACACTCTCATAGTTCAAACGTATCGCTCTTAACGTCGGCTCTCTCCTGCATCTCCGAGGCCGCGAAAAACGCCGCGGCGATTTGTTTCCATTTACGTCGCTTTGCTAACGACTGGCACGGGTAATGGATTACGAACGATGACGGTCGTGTTTACTTCGTAACGATCTAGTTCGTAGCAGCCAACGACGGCGGTTACGCATCCCGGCCTCGGCATACGGGCGCGTTTAAATCGTCGACATATCGCTGCTCAGAAACGAACCCCAGACAAGCGGTGACGGAAAGGCCGCCTGGGTTTGTTATTAAAAATCCACGTGCTCCGAACTACTCCGAACCATACCGAGCTCTCTGATTGGTTGTTCCTGATGCCGAAGACGCCGTTGTCATAGCAAGAGCACCGGTAAGTTCTAGTTTTTCTGTACGAGAACGTCGCTTTCCTCCTCTCACTTAAGAACGCATTCATGAATACCAATTTCTCCTCTTCTTACGGTGTTCTTAACTTACGAACTTCTTAGCTAAGCTGTCGTATACTAAGACGCTTTTTGTGAATCTGGCCTCTGATGTGATAAGAAGATTTAAAATGACACCACCACGCAAGAGTGCTGGCATTTTTAATAAAACAAGTACACTGCCGTTCCTGTTGCTCAATTCACTCGGGAATTTGCCAAGCTCAATATGTCTCTAAAAAAAGAATCAGTTAATTCGACTGTTCTTGCTTTCCTGGCTATTTTTATTAAACACTCTTAACAAATACTTGTCTTTTAATGGTGATGTCTTTTTGACGGCTAGAATCCCGAGCTCGTATAATTATCTTTAACATCTATTCCTGCTGAATAAGACTTCTCGCAGCCCCCCAGATGCATCTTTCAACGAATAATTCACTCTTGCAGCAGTAGCGGAATTTGTAGGTTACAAAGAGCTGGGAAGTAAAATATAAATCGAAACAAAAGACAAATGAGCACAGATCAGTGTAAACTATGTGAATATGTTAAAAGAGCAGAGCTACTTTCCGAACGAAAACGAATCGACGAAATGAGATCACTGTGCCAATTCTAGCTCTCGAGACATGGGAACCGGGACTCGTAGCCGGTTGCCTGCGGGCCGTCCCAGGGAGTCGCGGGCCGCGGGACGTGTGTTTGAGACCCCTGCTCTAGAGAAATCCTATATAAAAGTTATATATTTTCTGCCAGGGAAGGGAGTTCAGTTTACTCCCGTGCAGACCGGAGTTTTTGGGGAGTGCAAGGAATAATCACAAACTTCCTTCAGTACTGGAGTTTTTACGTGGACCTACGGGACTATTTTTTTACATCCACCTGCGAGTTTTCACATGGACCCACAGGTATATTATTACATCCATCTGGGAATTTTGACGTGGAGCCATGGGAGTATTCTTTCACGTTCAACTGGGAGTTTTTACGTGGACCCACAGGAGTATCCTTTCACATCCATCAGGAAGTTTTGGGGGCGATTTATGGGAGTAGTATTTTTCGCGACCTTTAAGAAATTTCTTCAGTGAATAAGTGTCAAAGGAAAGGTATAAACAAGTAGCATCATACACAAAATAAATGTACTGCACACATCATGCGTCACAATCAAACAACATCAACGCTTAAGCAAATCTAGTTAAGGAAAGGAACAGCAAACAAAATTGAAAACTTTCATTTTTTTTTTTTGTTATCCATGTATGCAAAGTGGGGACACTGACTGCCCAATGATAAAGCATACTTCTGAAAACTATGCACACAACTCAAGGCTTTCCAGTTAACAAGTGAATTCAAAAGCAATCTTGATCCGCTGCGAAGATGGCAGAATCTACCCATACAAGCAATGTCCCTGCGTGACTTCGCAAAATAAGACTATATGCATAAATGGCATACAGTTTTGGCATTGAAAGATGCCATTGGGTTGCTCTACGAAACACCGTATTATTCTGAAAAGGTAGATGGAACCTCAAAGTTTAAGCAGATCGCTCTCAGCAAGAATAAGATGCTGAGTGAGTGAAATAGAATAGCGAAATAAGACTAAAAGATAAAAGAGCAGGAACTCAGATAGCGCAATGTCAAGCTGACCATTTTTCCAGACATGTACAAATTACTCAAAAAAGGTAGTTCAGTTAAGTTACTGAGTATCGACGCTAAAAGTAATTGGAGTAGAGTAGAAATTACGCATTAGTAATAGTAATTGAGTAAACTACTAACTACTCTAAAAAGTAGCGAGTTACTTTCAAGTTACTTTCGAAGTTAATTTTTTATATTTTTGTGGTAGCAAAATGAACAGCAGTTTTGATCAATGAAAAACCCTGCGAGCCTAAAATAAAGGCAGTCTATTTATAGCTTGCGTTTTCGCCAAAATAGTTTATTCGGTCGCAGAAGCAAGCAATTGACTTTCGAAGTTCTTGATACGAGAGTTTTCCCCTTTTTGCTTTTAAAGACGTCCCCAGCAAAGCTAAATAGACGTTCCACCGTGGCACTGAATGGAACGGCAGCGTTGAATTTGAGAAACAGGCTGTGCAGGGTCGAGTAAGCAAGTGTCGGCATCTTAGGTGTTCATGACGAAACATGTGAGGTTTGCCTCGGATAGAGAGTCTTTTATAACAATCTTTCCTACTTTTTTCTTTTTTCTTCGTCAAGTTGAGATTGTTATGACTGGCCCCTCTTTATTCCGACGTCGTTCTGAGAGTACGCTGAGCGAGTGCACCAGACCGTGAAGGGTTCAAGTCTCGCGCCACGACAATGAGATCATCCGGACGACTGCGCGTCCCGTTGTAGTGCTAGTGCTACGCTACTGAAAAAAGAAATGTTTTGGTCAAACAGAAGATGAACCGAAGTATACTTCGCAGCTGACGCCGGGTCCAACTAAAAGGATCTCCCAAGGGTAACTCGCAATCCTCGCCGGCGACTACAATATTCTGACGCGCCTGACACGCCTGACACGCCTGAGAAGTAAATCGTTTTTAACAAAGAGGAGGTCTCCCTGGCGTGGATGGTTGGAAGGACACGAGGAATTACGTGAACAAGCATCGACGCTCGTATACAGTTGCAGCTGGGAGCGGCAACGTGCTTCCATGAACGGATTATCCGTGCCAGGGATAGTGCGCGGGGGAGTCCGGCTTTGCAAAGGCGTATGCGCTGACGACAAGGCGACCATGGGAACAGGCGCCCAGCTGCGAGGTCATTCCAGTGGCGCCTCCCGTGGAACCTACCGCTGGAGTCAGAACTCTCTAAAGACAGACAACAACTCTCGGAGTGTCCCCGTCTTTCACGGTTGCAGCTGGAAACGCGGCGCCTGCGTGCATTACCGGATTAGATCAATACCCGACCAAGGCTTGTTAAGCATCTCTTCCTGCATTCGTGCGTGCCGGTGTTATGTTTTGGCTGCTCGTCGCCACCTTGACCCAAGGACGCCTTCCCGAACAAGGGGGCCCCATGTTAGGGAATGCCTCTTCATCTGCCGGTGTCTTATTCAGTTCTGCGCTCAAAATTTCGTGATGGGCAAAATTAGCACGATATAATTTCGAAAGTAGTTAGTAATTTGAGTAGAAGTTACCTGAAAAAAGTAGTTAAATTAAACTACTAATTACCCAAATCAAATTGTAATTGAAAGTTACCAAGTTACTCAAAAAAGTAGTTAAACTACAGTAGTTTGAGTAGAGTAGTTGAACTACGTCCAAGTCTGCATTTTTCACATCATTTATATAAGGCAATGCAAGATCCAAAATGCATGGACATAAATACCTTGCACTCCTTATTCCAAATGTTCTTGCAGTCATCTATCTACTTAAGGGGTTTAAGAAGCATATTACAAGATATACAAACGGCACAATTTTACTATCATATCAACCAGATGTGAAGGCGGTTAACAGTTTTGACCAGACGTTCCCAGTATATATTCAGATGTCGACTACGTTGCCTCGGAGGTGCACTGTTTTAGGTCATTAAAACTTTGTGACTAAGCACGTTTACTCCATCAACATATATATATTACGTGAAATAGTGCAAATTCAAGAGAGTGGGCTCTGCGTCCAAGGGTATGCTCGGATGCGTATGAGCATAACTGAATACACACTCCAAACCACTACCCCACCCAAGGCATCTCGTGTCTTGTAATGCTAGAACAGTCGTCATTAATCCAGGTGCTTTACTTTCCGCGGCACCATGATTACGCTGCATTGCATTAACACTACCTACACATTGTGCTAAAGATAAATATACAGCATATTCATGGCACTGCAGAAAGGTAAAGGGCACAGATTAATCAGAGCTCTTCTGCGAAAAGAGCCCACGTTGAATTTGTAGTAAAATTGACTTATGGTAGGGCACACTAGTCTAAATGTGCTACACAAGCCGCATCTACACTGTGAACGTGTCAACTCCAGTACCTTGAAACACGGCTTCGAGGCACCATTCGAAAAAAGATGTTCAATAAATATCAGCATCATATGTGTGCCTTATTTTCATACTAATCATGAAGAACCGAATATGTGGCAAAAAGACACGCCGCTCCTGACAGCACCGAGTATAACGCGAAGGGCCTCTAATCCATCCAGAACGAAACCGGCCCGTCTTCCGCCTTCCCATACATTGAGCTAGTGGATTCTCGTTCTGAGAAACCAACCAGAGAACTGAAACCAATAAAATAAAATAATTACAGTGCCATATAGTTATTATTCAATGTTTTAGTTATTCTGTAAGGTTAGGGACACGCTTAATGACATTTTACGGCTACGAGTTTTATTTTTACATTTTTTGTGCATTTTGGGTTCTCACATTGTGGAATAATGATGTCGGTACGTTTTTTTTTTTTGTTTTTTTTTTTCTATTCTCAGAATGTTTGCAGTGCTGTAGTGTCGGTTCGAAGTCTCAATGCTCGTTTGCATTACACGCCTTCGGCGAAGTTAACCGTTTTGCTTTTGCGTCTATGCCTCCTGTTGCAGAAGTTGATTTTTATTTGGTTAATTTTGGATTTCGTGTGAAGGGAAACCCCAGACCAGGCCAAGGAGTGCGTAGTTTTCTGGGAAAGGGGTCCCAGTGAGTCTTCTGCCAGGCATCATGCGGCGTCTTCAACTCTAGCAGGGGTACAAACTTTTTGCATGTTTTGTTTTGGTTTCGGCAACGGTTGGGTCCTTGCGTGCCCCCAGGGCCGATCGGGTTTCCGCCTTGAGAGCGAAACCAGATGTCTTTGAGCAGATTTGAAAAAAATCAGCCTTCCTCGGAAGGTCAAGAAGGACAGTGCCCTGAAAAGCTCATGTTCAGAGGAAGGAGGACCAATTTTGCTTTGGGACTAAAACCAGAGACGTGACACAACCCAGCCTGTCCTTTTAACGGCATGTTTTTATACACATAGTATTACATACATAAAGTTTTCGCTCTTTATAGGGGCTGCGCAACAATTTTTAGGCTTTGGCCAATTAACTGCGGAAATTAGTCTGCGTCACCTATGGAACGAAAAGCAGAAAACCGCATTTGCTTGTGAGCGAGAACAAGTTCTTATTAAAAAAATGAAACAAATCGAAGGTGCAAGTGCCTCTCAACTCTCCACGTCGACTTTCGAGCGACGTACTCGGGGGGGTTCACGTAATTTCCCCTTGGGTCCTCTCTTCAGAGACCAGCAGTTTCGTCCGCGATTGTCGACGTTTAAAGGATTAGCATCATCGAAGGTCGCGGTGAGCGATCGACACAAAGGACGGTTTGCCACGCGGCTGACGGCGAGTGTAGCAGCAGAGGGGGACAGGTTTTGTTGACTTCCGCCTATCCCCCAGAGACGGTGTCATTTTGGTTCCTGTAACACCGAGAGGCGGCTGCAGATCGGCAAATAATTCGTTTTTTGCTTTGCGATTACGCAGCAGAATAGCAGTTTTCCGGGAAAGGTGACGCGTTTTTGGTCCCTTGGGGTTGCATAAACAATATAAAAGCTGCAAACTGTTAATTATTTCAACATTAAAATCATTGCACTGCCCCTTTAGGGACCATGCTTGTGACCATCAAAATCTGCTGACGTGATCCAATAATAACGGGATATAAATGTGAGTCCTCCTGACTCCAAATCATTATAATGGATTTTCGCATCAACAGGACGCACAGCAGAAGAGGACCACAGAACAGTATAATTAATGAAAATGGGTATCTTACATTTGAAACCAACACCCATGCTGTGTCGGACAACATGGTCAAGGGATCTGAATTAAGACCATTTCTGGTTTTTTTCAGACATTGTCCCAAAGCGGGATATACGAATTGGAATAATCCACATTCTCAAGTACTCAAATAAATACAGGCTCATTTACCATCTGCGGCAGTATCGGGCTGTAACGACCGACGGGGACGTCATTGGCAGGACCTCGACAGAGCTAATCAGACCAAGAAAGTTGTAAGGTTTCTGTATGAGAGGCAAAAGGTGGTCTGTTTGCACTTGTCGAGCAAAACAAACCAAAATAACTCTCATACTCAACTGCTAACTAAATACAAACTCCTTTACCATCTGCGCGAAATCTCGGGCTGTAAGGGTAGGTGGAGCAGTCTCTGACAGAACGCGGACACAGTTGGCCACACCACAAGTTTCGTCAAGCTGCTTTAAGAAAAGCAGAAATTGTGCATGTTGAAACATATCGAGCAAAACAATGAATTGAAATAATCAGCATACTCAAGTACCGACGAAATGCACACTCGTTTACCATCTGCGGGAAATCTCGTGCTGTAAGGTTTCCGAATTGCGATTACCTGTGACTGGATTTGTGCTAAGTTAACCATGAGCTGTTAAGTTGCAGTGAAGGAGTGATCTGTATTGGTAGGAACTTTTTTGTGAGGTTGCTATATTTACTGTGGTTAATTACAGTTATTCACTTCTTAGCCTGCGTTTAATCCTCCTGTTTATCTTCTTTAGGAGAAGAAGCAAGAACGGAAAGCGGCTCCACAATGCCGAGTGTGAGTTGCCCTGTTTTGCGAATGTTGGACTTTCTGCGCAACTGAAATAGTACAGATCTCTTGTTTTAGACTTTTCGCCCCAGTGGCTCCGTCACGGTACTCACAGCGCGGTTCAGGTGTTCATCTGGCTGCCAGATTCCCATATTGGCAGTGCAGTGAGCAAAATCCAATGTGAGGATTCTCCCTGAAGTGGCATGATGCCCAGTCCAGAAAAATCTTTGGTTTATAGTTGGAATATCGTAAGGGTGGGTTCTACGATCGCTGTGTTTAATCTATTTTTAGAGCGCAGCTCTTAGGCGCCCATTTCCGGCTTGAGCGGCGTCGGCATAACCGCGCGGTGCATGATGGGTAAATTTCCCCGCTAAATCTAGCGGAAAATTTTCCCCGCTGATTACAGCGGAAAATTTCCCCTACATTTAGCGGAAAAGTTTCCCCGCTAAGTCTAGCGGAAAATTTTCCCTGCTAAATTTAGCGGGGAAATTTTCCCCGCTAAATTTAGCGGAAAAGTTCCCCGCTAGATTTAGCGGAAAATTTTCCCCGCTAATTTAGTGGAAAAATTTCCCGGCTAAATTTATCGGAAAAAAATTCCCCGCTAGATCTAGCGGAAAAATTTCCCTGCCAAATTTAGCGGAAACGTTTCCCCTAAATGGGAGGCGAGCAGCAGAGGAGAAAAGGCATAACTCCCCTATCCGCACCTTCCCCTCCTCCTCCTCAAGCGCTGCGCTCTACTTCGGCGTTACAGGAAGTTGTCAACGGCTTTCATTTTTTTTAACCGCACGAGTGAACCACCTGGACACCCCCCGTCCTCTCAGTCAAGTTGTTTTGTTCCGAAAGTGCAGTTTTACTTGTACAAAATTCCGTCTTTAAAATTTCCTTTAATTGGATTTAGGTATTTCAGTGGAATGATTGATTTGCTTCTGGTTCCTTCATGAGATCCGGCTTTGTGTTAATCGCGTTCTCAATGTTTCGGTTTCCTTCCCTGGACGTGCTAAGAATTAATGCCCCTCCTTTGATAGTCCAGAATTTAGGTGAAATCAGTCATAGTCACAAGTCTTCAGGTAAGACTGAAGGCCTCATGACAGAAATCACCTCTGTGAGCTCGCGTCCTTATAAGGGCCTCTTTAGGAAAATAACTAGTGCTGAGTTCTCTGCTTAAGCTTCATTCATCACGACAACAACTGGAGTCTTACCATTGGCTTTTGTGTGTATTTGTGGGACCAGAGAGACCTTGACCATTTCCGCAATAGGTCCGTTGAAGGGTCTTCCTCTCCAATCTTTCCTCTAGAAATGTATTGCATTCAATGATGTCTATGCCGATTTATGATTTAAATAAAACTCTGTATGCTGTTGGCTAGCGTCTCCACTTTTCCTTTTCGGCCACGCCGGTGCCGATTTGTTTTTCGTTCTTGTGTCACGTAACTTTCAGCTACGAGGTGTTTTAAGATATTTTATTTGCTTCCAGTGCATATTAAAAAAACTTAATCATAAACGTTTAAAATTTTGCAGTCGGTCGCACAATAAAAAAAAAATCGCGTGGAGTTCACTGAATTGTGGTGCCCACGACCAACGAGCGACCCTACACGAGCAACACCCATCCCCCTTTTTGCATTTACGAGGTTTGCCGCCACGGCGGTGGCACTGTAGATATAACTTACAAATAGAGTCAGTCCACCTTTATCAAAATATATTCAGCCACCTATCGGGAGTCGGGGCGTCCTGGTTTGAGATTAAGCGGCTAGAAACCAACGCGTTTGCAAGGCCTGTCCAACCTATTCGACCACGGTATTTGGGTTTATTCGTAGAATTTATGGGATTTCTAGCTGTAAATATTCGGGAGGAGCACAACTGGCTCGCGCCTGAGGCGGACTACTCAGTCGACCTACCCCCAACCCGTGAGAACCTCTCCCAGGAGCTCGGTACTTCAAAGCAAACCCCTCGTTGCTACGGCACAAGTAAATTCCACTGGCTTCACAAGAACATTTGCGGCAGAAAATGATAGCCTACACTGCACAGGCGAAAACTATTCAACGACATAAAATGAATGGCATAACATTAATTCGAAACAGATATAGCTCATGAAGTGACGATCGTTGCAGCTGCTTTCTTACTCCCACGATATCCAAAGTGTATTTCTTTTATTTTTCGTCTATATACTTGCGCGTTCACCCGTGTTAACATTTGAGGAGGCTGAACAGTTTTGTTAATAACAAAATGACTCAGGAAGGAAAAAAAGTTATTCTCCGCGAAAAGAGGTTAGGTAAACAATACCTGTGTACAACATACAAGATGGCAGATCTGTTTTGGTAGCACGCAATTTTGAACCCAGGAGCATTAAGCACTGCGCGCATGCGCACTCCATCTTTCGAAAAACGATTCATTCTGCCATCTGTTAACTTTTTTGGCAGTCGATATTTCAAAGTTTATTGTCCAAATAATTCCATAACTATTTTAATATCTGTGACGTACCTTTTGTAAAACATCAAAACATTTGCTTTACTACATTGACGGCCCCCGTCAATGCAACCGTCCCAGTGGTAGCCATTTTGTGCAGTAGTTTGTTATAGTTTTTCGGTGTTCACCTGTCTCTGTGTCGCATTCCCAAATGCACAAGACGTTTCCGTCCTACTTGGCTCGGGAAATATCTTATTCAGCGTGTGTGGGGTCGACTGGCTTGACATTTGGTCCTTTCGGCCGTGACACGCCCAACGGCCATGTTGTGAGCTCTCGCATATCATTTCGGCATGCCTGTCTCTTCAAATTTGGAATCCACAACAGAGGCAAGCTGGATATTCCTCTATCTTGCCTGCACGCAACAAAATGCATATGCGAATACTACATAACACTAAGAATTTGGTATGATATTTGTTCCTCCACGCCTCCACTACCGTGCGAGCGCGTCTTTTCGCATTGCATCTGGATTCCGCCCTGCTTTTATTCGGGTTTCGTAGGCTCGTCGCTCAGTTTATATTAACTTCTTTTTGTTTGAGTATAACGAATGGGGGTTGGCTACGAAATGATCTAAATGGTAAATAAAATGTAAATGCAAAGATTTCCTCCTTGTTGTTTTTTAACCAGTGAAAACGAACAACACACATTCTTTTGCTTCGCGGTTGTACGAGACACACATTTTTCGACAGCAAATGTCGGGCCATCGATTGCAAATTTTATGACGCAAAATTCAACTCCTTTGTACATAAACCTCTTTTTTTAAGGGCGCCGCCGTCTTGAGAATTGTGGCACCAACGACGCCGTCTAGTTGCTCGAAGCTTGAAATACCGGCAGGTTCTGGCAGTACCGCTCTCTGGTCAGGTAAGGGTGTGCGTATGAACGCAACTTGGCTAGACTTGGCTGTGGTGCGCTACAGTAACTGCTGGAATTTGACCGGTTGAATCGACCTGCCTAATGAGCAGACTTGTGCTCGTTACTTGAAAAATTTAATGGATTACAATCACAAATTACCGAGCCTCCAATGCAATCGATTACCGTTACAAATTACTTTCGCTGAAAAGTAACGGATTATTTTACTCTTTACGTTACAAATTACTTTCACGTTGTTTTTTCCGTACACTTATCCAGAAAATAATAAAAACAATTTCTATATCTTTCAAAAATGTTCTGCAACACTTCTTTTCATTTCTCGTACACAGCCGTATTATGGTGGTCCTTGTAAAAATAAAACTGTATTTAAGAAAAAGAGTGTACTCCGTTCACCTGTAAGCTGAGTCGCCGAACGCTGCAACTACACCCTCCATCCCGTTAGTTTACGGCATCGAAAATGATCCCTGGAATTGTGCAGACAAAACTAGTGGTGCGGATTCTCAGTAGCAGCGTCTACCCCCGCTACGAGATTTGGAGCTAAAGAAGCGATCTACGAAAGCTCTTTTTTCACTCGGGTGTTTCGCCTGTTATTCACAAGAAAAGAAAAGCTTGGTTCTCACTTTACAATGTATAGCCAATGCAGAATGCAAGTGTCCCAGCTTACCTTGATGTGTTTCGTAGATTAGAGTTTGTTGTTCTTGCCGATGACACTGTGTGTGTGTGTGTGTGTGTGTGTTTTTCAGCAAGCAAAATATTCACCCAAACTCTACGTTTCCGTTCTCCTTAATGCCCTGAATTTTGAACATCTCATTAAGAGATGGCCACGGAGACGACGGAAACTTCATGACCGAAAACTCGACCAGTCAGAGAAAAAGTTGCGGTTACGGGTTATCGATTGTTCATCGGTTCTCACTTTCATATCGAGCTTTGTGGAGGCTAGTGGAGGGGAGGGATAGAGAGCAAGAGAAGCGGTGGCCATCGGTCTCACAAAACAATAGTGGATACCACATTTACGCGTTCCCTCTCTCTCTCTCTCCCTGCGTCAGCACCCTCCTTCCTTTTTTATGTTGACAGTTGACTGCAAAGTGAGGAGTGGACTCGACCACCATGCCCAGACAAGTAAACCAAAAGAAGTATCGTCCGTACCGTCGAAGACGATGCTCTTGACCTCGCGCCGGGCGCTTTTCAGCCGTGCCTCATGAGCGTACTAGAATATAGTAGCGCACATCGGAGGTATGCGGTTTAGAAAAAGCTTGTTTCAGTGAACGCAGTTATATTAACCTTAGTTTATCGAATCCCTTTATAGAGAAACCCAGTTTAAAGAAAATGGCGATGAGCCTTTTTTTAGTGAGTTTGGCTGCCGCGAAACGGCGTGTATAAGCATTGGGGGCCTCAGTTAACACGCGCACCAGTGATACACGCACAAAGAAGGAAAGTCTTTTTTAAACAGCGTCCCTTTTTCGATAAAATGCGTTTCTCTAAACTGAGGCTCTGCTTTCTCTAAACCGTCCTTCGATGAAACATGACCGTTCTCTAAAACGTGCTTCGACGAATTGGCGTTCAATCAATTGTGGTAAACCTGCACACATCAAAGACAAAGAGAATTGGACCCCCTCGCGCGAGGCTACATCGTCTGTTACGCGAGTTGTGAAACAGCAAATCGAGGGAATACGGACCCGCGTTTGATGTATGTGCACGTGGCGGGAGACGTCGAAGAAGTTGGAAAGGGTGAAACGGTGTAAAAGAGAAAAGAAAATAAACACGAAGAGCTTTCTCCTGCCCTGGAGAAGAATAAAAATACGATTGAAGGCGACGGAGAGCCGACTCCGCGTTGTCTTACTTGTTCTTTGTCTTTGGTATATTCGTACATGCTTCGCTGACCGGTCATACAAAAAATCGTGTTTTCTTTTCGGCTATTCTTCCATTCCTGATGTTCTCTATTTTTATGACCTTGCTTTCTTAATGCGGCTGAATGTTCTGCTCGTAATGCTCAAGTTACTGTGTTATGCTGATATATTTAAAAAAAAAATAACGAGTAATTAAAGTAATCCGTTACCAATATTTTGTAATGAAATTACATTACAAATTACTTCTGAAAAAAAGTAATGTGGCAGTTGCAAAATTACTTGAAAAGTAACGGATTACAAATAATCCGTTACTTATAATGGATTACTTCCTCAGTTTGCTAATGAGGGGCCCACGACCTACTGTATTCCTGACCCTACCCACAAAATTACTTCCTATAAGAGACACTGTCGCCGATGAAGTGCCTCGCTTTGCCGTTGGGGGTGGTCGACAAAAGCTTTTCTGCGACACAACGCAATTCACAGCCCGTCTAGCCCACGGTCCGAATGGCGGGCGGCTGGTGATATCTATTTCTCGGGAACACCTACGACCGACCGTAGCGTGACGTTAGTAGGTTGCAGTAGCACGTAGAAGCACTATGGTGCCTGGAACGCATCTCCGACTGGTGTGTTTAGCTTCCTATCCTGCCCATACATTAAAAAGTTGTCCCGAAGGGGCAAGAGATTTCGTTGCAGAAACCGGAGTGTCATGCTGTCGGATGTCTCGATCTTGGTGGTTGATTGTAGAAATGCTGGCGAAAAGCATGAGCGAACGCGCGTGTCGCTGTCGTCATGGCGTCCCAACTTCTGGCTGCCGAAGCTTCCGTGGACTGTCACACCAAAGAGCGACATGCAGCAGAACAGACGCTGCTACATCCACCACCGCTGCTGGAACACCGCCAGGATCGCGACCGGAGACAGCATGACACTTTTATGTCGTCCCCAGGCGAAAATCGAGGGACCACTTTTTTGGACGCGGAAAACTCACCGATTGGAGACGCGTTCCAGGCACTATAGTAGCACTGCAGCAGGACATATTGCTTTTAAGGTTGCTTGGATCGAAAGAGCGCGTTTCTCAAGCACGAAAGCGCAAAGGCGTTTTTTTTTTCTTCTTTTTTTAGCACCGTCGGTTCTTGTGTCATCATCGAAATAAGGTGCGTTCTCGGACCGTTGATGAAAAGCTACTGTGCTGCCGACTGGCGCCTAATCTCTGACGCACCCACTGACTGACGAGGCTGACGAGCCTGACGAGATGCCGCGATGCCGCAATGCCCTTGAGAGAAGGTCAGGGCAGGATAACGCCGTTGTCAGAGCCGTTTATGTAGAGAGTTTGGTTTTTAATTGATAATAATATGCCGAGAATAAGGGCACCTCATTGGCTGAAGTCGTTTCAATTACCCTCGGCGCTTTGAATGACAGATTTCCTGATCAACCCAGTGAGGTATAGGGTCTTAGAGCGATAAACCGGGGTTCTGGTCTGCACTCGAAAGTGACCCCCCACAGGCCGCTGTCATTGTACGCAAATGTGACTAGTCGCCACGTGACCAAACCAATTACGTGGCGTCACAAAAAAGATGGCAGCGCCCAGACAGCGGCTGGCCCCAGCTGGGCCGGAGCATCGGACGGAGCTCGTCGGGTGCGTTGTTCGTTGTCGTTGGTCTGAGCGAGTTGATTTCAGATGCGAGAGCCGTCTCATGGAGCCGGTCGAAAGCAACTTCAGAATTCAGCGTGGTCTGTCACGTAGGAACGGTATTCATTTCGCTGTTGATTGACAGAAGAGACTAAAATGGCCGCATGAAAACGAGACAACCAGGAATGAAGCCTAACTCTTGTATTTGCTTGGCGATTTAGGTCCGAAACGCTAAACGATATTCAAACTACCTGCAGTCGAGTCTAAATGTGAAATCTGTTTTTCTTGGCATAAAAGATCCAATATACTTATATGAACTCTGGTCACTAAAGGTCAAGTTTGAATCTACCTTGGCTTATTTCGGCCTTTTAAAGCCTTATGTTCTCCGACAAAAAACAAATGTTGTCCCAATGAAGTGTACTAGCTACCTGGGGACGCTCGCCATCTCTGTGTGTTGGCAATCACCGGCTAAATGAATCACGCCCAAAACAAAAGCGTGAGACCTTGCCGTATTTACTGTATGTGACTGGTTTACCCCGTGATAATACACGGACAAAGACGACGAGCACTATGACGATGCTCTTCGTCTCAGGTTACTTGGCTCCATCGGATTGTAGCGATGTGTCGGGCAGAACTTTCATCGAAATTTCAGAAGATAGGGAGGAGTGCGTGTGCCCAGCTATGATCGCGCGTCTCAAGCACACGCTCCAGTACATTTCACGACATTCCCACTGAACGTTGTCCCCGAGTTTCTGAGCCTGAATTGAGCATCAGCAGTCAGTTCGACGCTAATGCAGCACACGTGTCCAATTATGGCAAGCTATGTTAGGTAAAAGTCTTACGACTTGGGATTGCTTTCACCTGTGTAATCTAACGCCGATAGATCTTTTCAGAAAAAAAAAGTGCTCCCGGCCGGTTCAGTTTAAAGTGTTTGTGCGTGTGGCGCGCGATTAGCTTGCTTTGCGAAGCGACAAACATGCGCGTGCTGGGCTGAGAACTTGTAAAGCTTGGAATGGTGTGTAGCTCTTCGTTGTATGAGCACAGAATACATTTTGAGCGAGGTGACCTAAAGAAAACGTAGAGATCGGCTGTCACGATCTTTCTCGAACGTGGACGAAGGGGGCCGAAGCACCCGCCGAGAAGAGACGACGCGCAGCCTGGTTGTGAGGGTGGACGATGACTGGCCGGAGCAACGTACGCTCAACGGCGTTTATTCGGCGCGGTGATCAATGTTGCCCGCCGAGCCTGGCGGCCGCAGACGGGCGGACTGGAGGGGGGCGCCACTAACTTGTTACATCCCTCCCCCCCAGTTTGTTTTTCTAAACAAAATAAATGAATAAACACACACGGCCGACACCAACTAGGCGTCAGGTCGTGTCAAGTCCTGGACGGTCGACGGCGAAGGTTACCCCGGCGAGTAGCGGTCAGGTGGCCTTCGCTGGCGTGTACCCCGCCTGGGTACTGGTGTCGACGGGCCAGGTGTGGCAACGCCGGGTGCTGCCTGAATTGGTCGCGCTCCACCCGGTGGAGCTGCAGGGACCAGATTTGGTTGTGGCACCGGTCCAACTGGTGCCACAAGAGGGGCGACGCTTGTTGCCTCCGTGCTGGTTGGCGCTCCACTGGCCGCAACTGGTGTTGTCGTTGGTCCCCCTGCGGGCTGGTCCTCTGAAGCGACGGCCGAGGGTGGAAGCCAGGTCCCGAGGCGAGGCCTGACATGGTCGGCGTGCCGGTGCCAGGTGGTCCCGTCGGGCATGCGGACGAGCAGCGATGAGGCACTCGCTCGTGAAACCACACGCCCGGCAGACCAGGATGAGCCAGGACGGAAGTTCCTGGCGTAGATTGGCGCTCCTGGCTCCGGCAAAGGCCCGGGACGGCACCCTCGGTCAGCAGCCAGCTTCTGCTTTAGCTGTTTCAGGAGCACCGTGGACCGGAGGTCTGGATGCAAGACCTCCAGGGGGGTCTTGACCATCCGGCCCAGCAGAAGCTCGCAGGGGGCATGGCCAGTGACCTCATGGGGTGTGGTCCGGTACTGGAACAGTACCCGGGCCACCTGCGTCCGGAAATCCCCGGGCTGGCTCTTCTTCAGCTTGTTCTTGAGGGTCTGTACCACCCGTTCTGCTGCACTATTGGAAGCGGGGTGGTACGGCGGAACCAGCATCCGGCGGATTCCATTCCTCTGCAGCCAGTCCAGGTACTCGGCGCTGGCGAAAGCGGGACCATTGTCGGACACAATAATGTCCGGCAATTTCTGCACCGCGAAGACTTGCTGCAGCACCGCAATGATCGCGCTTGCCGAGGGACTGGTGACTGGCAGTGCCTCCACCCACTTGGAGAAGGCGTCCACTACCACCAGGAAGTAGTGGCCCTTGAAGGGTCCCGCATAGTCCACGTGCAAGCGGGACCACGGCCTCTGTGGGAACGGCCAGGGGGTGATCTCCACGTGGCGCGAGGCTCGCTGGTTCTCTTGGCAGACCTGGCAGCCTTGCACCTGGTGCGCGATGTCCTGGTCCAGGCCAGACCACCAAACGTGCGACCGTGCCACCATCTTGGTCTTTTCAATGCCAGGGTGCCCCGCGTGGAGCAACCGCAGGACCTTGGCCCGCAGACTTTGTGGAATCACCACCCTGGAACCCCACAGGAGGCAGCCCTGCTCCAAGCTCAGCTCGGCGGTCTTGTGGCTGTACGCCTGGTGACGCAGCTCCTCCCCTCGGGCAACCGCCTTGACCACCTGAGACAGGACCGGGTCCCGGCTGGTCGCCTGCGCCACCGCAGTCCTGGTAAGCACCCCCGGGTAGGCCCGCTCCAGCAGGAACACGTCAGCTGGCTCTGGAACGGCAGCAGGTACCTCCGGCAGGAGCAGGCGGCTCAGGGCATCGGCAGGTCCCAGGTCGTTCCCAGGGCGGTAGACCAGCCTGTACCTGTAGGCTGCCAGCGTCAAGGCCCAGCGTACCACACGAGGCGAGGCTTGCACTGGGACTGCCTTGTCAGGTCCCAGCAGCCCCAGCAGCGGCTTGTGGTGCGTGACTGCCTCGAATTGCCGGCCCCACAGGTACTGATGGAAGCGCTGGACCCCAAAGATGAGGGCCAAGCCTTCCTTCTCGAGCTGGCTGTAGCGTTGCTCCGCCGCATGAAGTCGACGAGAAGCAAACGCCACAGGGCGTTCCTGACCATCCTGACCCCGGTGCGACAGGACGGCTCCTACACCGTATGGCGACGCATCCACGGTGAGGACTACAGGCTTGGCCGGATCGAAGTGCTGATGATGATGATGATTGGGGTTTTATGGCGCAAGGGCAACTACGGCCATATTGCGCCAAACAAAGGTTTTTCCAAAGGGTTTAGAGGTGTAATCTAAAAGAACTGCAAGCTACAGCTGGTGTAAAAGGCCAGTGTTATGAAGGAACTTTAAAGCTCTATCGAATGGTATAAATGGTTGATCGCCAAGCAGAAAATATGGATGAAAGGGAAGGTGATCTCGAAAGAGTTCTGGAAAACATGATCGGCGCTCCTGGTTTAAAGCTTTGCAATGCCACAGGATGTGCAAAACAGTCATAGCTTTCCCACAGTTGTCGCAAAGTTTAACATCCTCACCACAGAGCGGGGGGTAAATGAGTCAAACGGGTATGACCAATTCTTAAGCGGCAAAGGAGAACCTCAACCCGACGGACATTATGGAACGAACTCTCCATACTCCCAGTTGGGGCTTGATATTGTGAAGCTTGCTCTCTTTTTCCAAATCCCAATCCAACTGCCATGAGTTGATAATCGATTTCTGTATGATCGGTTTCAGGTCTTGGTGTGGCAGGCCAAGAGGCAGTTTGGGGCATTCCTTTGCAGAGGCAGCAAGCAAGTCTGCCTTCTCATTGCCAGAAATGCCCACGTAGCTCGGGACTCAGCAGAATTTGATCTGGTGTCCTAGATGAAGTGCTCGGTTTAGTCGTACCCGAAGACATTGCACGAGAAGGTTTTTGCTGTCTGCTAAGGACGAAACGGCTAGAAGAACACTCTGGGAGTCGACAAACAGAACTGCTTTCATAATATTGTTCTCTAATAAGTATTCAACAGCTTGCCTTCGCGTTAGATTTGTGTAATCTAACGCCGATAGATCTTTCCAGAAAAAAAAGTGCTCCCAGCCGGTTCAGTTTAAAGTGTTTGTGCGTATGGCGCCCGATTAGGTTGCTTTGCGAAGCGACAAACATGCGCGTGCTCGGCTGAGAACTTGTAAAGATTGGAATGGTGTGTAGCTCTTCGTTGTATGAGCACAGAATACATTTTGAGCGAGGTGACCTAAGGAAAACGTAGAGATCAAAAACAAGACGGGAAAGGGAGACGCTAAAAGTGAGACGCAAAAGCGTTACGACCCTGAAGGTGAGGTACCATCCTTGCAGGATGGTACCTCACACCCAGGCTGGCGTAAGCAATCAGGTTACCATAGCAGCGACCAAAAAGTATCCATTCAAAATTATTTTTACCGCACTCAGTACTTGAACAATTTCATCGATATTTACCCACCAAGAAACCCATTACGTATATGACAATTTTTCCAGGTGTGACCAAAGTACTACCGAAATTACGCTTGTTTTAGCTACAGCATGTGGTATAAGGAATTACGACTGCATTTCCCCACACCAAATGACCGCACATAATAATTAAGGACATATTTACTTATTTCTTTGGAAATCACAAAGATTCCTTAAAAAAATTAAGGTATAATTTATAAACCTATAATTATCTTTTAAGCTGTTTTCGCATATAAACCCGACTTTAAAAATAGCAATAGCGTTTGTCGTTCTGTTCTAGAATAACAGAACAATTAGTATGCAATTTGTGTTGCTGATGTCTGTAGTGTCCTGCGTACTATGGCAATTAGACACTCAAGTACCAGCTCCTCGGTACTTTAACGGGGCGGGGGGGGGGGGGGGGGGGGGGGGGGGGGGGATAGGTGGCCGAGTGTGTTAGCGCACACCAGCTCGGAGCACGTGGAAGAAAAGCTCGCGCTGCAGACCTCAGGGACCACAGGCTAGCGGTTGTACTGCACTGGCTAAATTACTCATCTGCAGCTGAGAGACAAGCCGCCCGTTGAGGCACACTTAGTTCAGACTGTATAAATAAAGAGACACCAATTTACTTTACTTCAGTGCTTTAAGGTATTTCGGAAGAACTCGACAGAACACCACGACGCATAACAGAAAGGCAGCGACAGCACACGTCAAATAATTCTACATCTAAAGAACACAGCGACAAAAAAAGCACGCGTTCAAGCCGCAAGGCGTCAAAAAAGAAAAAGCGTCAGAAGAGAAGGCATCAAGCACAGCAGAGCTTTTTTGCAGGTTCTTTCGCCTTTCGATTTTCCTTCTCATTTACCGCTTGCCTTTTCTTCCGCGGAAAAAAATAAAGTAACTCGGAATTTAAAACCCATGTGCTTCAGACTTCTGTCAATAGGTGATGAGGGAGTAACCCTATATATAGCCCTCAGTGGGATGCCATATTATATATGTGTATTCGATTCATCTAGAACCGAGCGCATTCGTATAAATACCAGAATCTCCTAATTTTACGTAGAAATAACAATAAAGTAAAATTATTTTGTTTTTTCAGTACGACGACACCTTCGCAGGTGCCCACTCAGCTTTCATTTTTTTTTCCATCAAGACCTTTGTCCGGAAGATCATTTCACAACCCCCCTCTTTAAAAAAAAAATATGATTTTTTAGGAGGCATTTATTTCTATACCACACGTACATTTGAGCCGTGCCTCGCGCGAAAGCTTGTCCGTACACGCCATCAGTCTCTGGCCTGTGATTGGAAACCTTGCGCGGGCAAGTGTGACTCAAATGAAACGGTTTCTTTTCCAAGGATAATAAGAAGCCACGAAACAAGAAGACAACAAAAATCGAAAGATACGTCAAGACGGAATGCAGCGGGGTGATGGATGTTCCGCGCGGCGGGTAATTCGCGCCGTTAAAAACACTCGACTCTGACTGAAAACCTGTTTTTTCTTTCGTGCCCTGATGGAAACATAAGCGGTCGTTACATTTCTGGAGGGAAACGCGCTCAACGCGAAAAACACAATAACGCAAACGTCGGTTGTCTGAGCGCCAACGGAGTTCCGAGAACAGTTTCGATACCGTATTGGAAGTGTTTCGATGTTGGAGCGCGGCTGCTCCGAGTGTTCTTGGACCCAACAACTACGCTTTCCTTTTAGTGCAGACTTCGGACGGTCGAGCGTATATTACAGGCGGGATACGAGCTTTCCTATTGATAGTGCTCTGGCTTTCACTTGTCGTTTGCGTGGGTGCCGAGAAGAGCGCGAAACCTTCTGCAGTGGAATTGTCTGAAAAGGTTTACGTCCCTGCTTTCGATTGGAGGCAACTCACACGGACGTGTCCTAGTACCAATATGGAACATCTCCAATGCCACTACGCACGTTGCCAAACTTTTAGGTTACGGATCTATAAAAGAGAACAACGCGCTTGTTTTATTAAACGCTGTCTAAGTACTCGTGAGCGAGTAAAGTCATGTTCTCATACTTTTAGGTTATGATCTATAAATGAACATAAAGCCCCCGTTTGATTAAACGTTGTCTACGTGCTTGCAATTGAGTAGCTCTACCAAAGCAGTTATACTTTGGTAATAAAAAAATCGAGTAGTGTGTCAACCTTTTTACACTGGGGGCCGTGTGTGTGTGCCCAAACTGCCGGTTACACTCAAACGTTCTCCACAAAGGATAGCATAGCGAAAACTTCGCGTACAATAAGAAATACATTTTAGTCGGAAGGCATGCATCGAGGCCAAAATGCGCTTTGGATTTCTGTGTGGCTCCGTCGCTACATATCTCTGTGTACGCAAAGCTTTTCGGTACGCTATTCCAAAACTCTCTATTAGACTTCTATTGTTGTATATTTTTGTTATGACTATTGGTTGGCGAGTGCCTTCAAACTTGCCCGAAATTATGCACATCCTTCTTGTAAACGTTGGACTCTATAACGGGAAAAAAATGAGCAGTCCTGCGTTAATTCACGGTACGGTGACACCGATAGCTGCGACACGTCACGACAAAGTCGTTGGGTATCGGCCGCTAGTGCTTCTCGCGTTCCTATAGCGCTTCCGCTTCTTTTCTCGTCCAGTTTGAAAACTATGCTTCGGGTCCTCGCCGCTGCAAAAGCTGTGCGATGAATACCAGGTTCCCCGAGAAGTGCTTTGTGCTACCAGATCCTCGCGCTCCAAATCTGCGACCGGGCACTCTATGGCTCCGTCGTCGAACTGCCAGGCTTTGTGAGTATAGAGGAGGCTATGGCAACGCCCAGCGCCATATTAGCGATGCCGCCCGAATTCCTTTTGCTTTCAGGAGTATATGACCATGGCCGATGTCCCGCGCTTTTCCAGAGTATCTATCACAGCCTCACAGGCAATCCAGAACCACGTGACGTAGAGCTCCGGGAATAGTGAGGCCAACCGGAAAGTGACATCTCCTCAGTGCTGGATTTACCCTGATGATCTGCAGCGTCCGTATGATACATCTCGGCTATTAAGTTCACAATTGTTGGTGTTTGGTGATTACATTCACTTTTTTTTTATATTTCGGCAACGGTGCATACCCGGCGCCAGCCATAACACATAGCTGTCACTTGTGTTTCCTTTTACTCCTATTATTTCACTTCATCATTACTATAGCAGGCCAGGTTATTGTAATTCTAAATTTCACTGTGTCCTTCCCAGCATTGGCATTTGTGAAGGCTCGTCAACGCCCGCTTTACTGGCTCGGTATTTCGGCAAGACAAGAAAAAGTCAGGAATGGCGGCTATAATCTGGCGAGTGCCTAAAGCGTCTATACACTTGCGGTCACGCACGCACCGATACACAGCGGCTCCCGAGAGAACATTTCGCCGCTCGACTCGAACGGCTCTTGATAGCTTCGGATTACGATACCCGACTGAAGTGCCGCGTCGTCGGCGGAACTTGCCGCAAGCTTGCATCAGTTCCGCGCAATGTCCAGATTGCATAACATGGCTCAGCTTACCATCGCACGGCAGATACTGCTTTCTCGTCTGGTACCCGTGTTGCTTCGCGATTTTGCCAGTTCGCTCCACCACGACGTAATCTTACGTACACTAGTACGTAAGAGAATACGGGAAAATACGGCACAAGATTACCAGAGAGACCGCACAGGGAGACTGGGCAGGGACTCAACACAACAAACCGTTGCTGCGCTACAAGTGGTTACCCAGAGAACACTCCCCTTCTCAATGCAAACACTCTTGAGCAAGCAATCTCATCATCACGCCGTCCTACTCCTCCCCGCAGGAAACGGAACTCCAGCTGCCCGTCCTCTCATCTCCCTCGTCTTCCGAAGGCTACTTCCATCACCTTTTCCCGCCGACTGCCGGATAAAAACTGAACGACCGAACAGCATCACGGACATGGTTCCTATTCTTCATGGTCCACGACAAGGCAGTGGTGGTACCGCTCGACGCAAATGCGAAGCTCGGCAAGTGCTTCGCAACGACGGTCTCTGCCACCGCCACCGTCCCCACCACCCCAGCCGCCATCTTGTCCGCTGGGCGCATCAACCATTTCCGCCTCAATTTTCGGCGCCACTGCCCCCGACTCCATCATCGCGCCTACCGCCTTCGTCACCATCAACGCCGGTGAGCCCTATCCTCTTTCTTTCACCACACACGACAAAGAAATAAATATACCCGCACCCCTCTTGCTGCCACGCCCTGAAAGCTGCACCCCCCAGCGAGCACTTTGCCGCGAGGCACCCACAGCGCAATTCGCCACGTGCCACTCAACCAAGCAAATCACCGTGTGAAACCCAGAGCAACGCAATGTGTGCAACCCAACGCGGCAACACCACGCAACTCACCGCGTGCCACTCAACCGAGCAAGTCACCGCGTGCAATCCAACGTAGCTCAATGCGTGTAACCCTACGCGGCAACACCACGCAACTCACCGCGCGCCACTCAACCAAGCAAATCACTGCGTGCGACCCAACGCAACTCAATCGGTGCAACCCAACGCGGCAACACGACGCAGTTCACCACGTGCCACTCTCTGCATCAGCTCACCGCGGACACCTGAACATGAGTACATCCACGCGGCCTTCTCCCCGTAAGCCGAATCAGCGCAAGCGACTCACCCCCGGCCACTCACGGCCACGTCCCACCACCTGCTGCTCTACGTCAGTACCACGCGGCCAACTCAACGCGGGACTTCGGCACGGGCACGCTACTGCGAGCAACTCTCTGCGGCCGTTCTGACTCCGCATCCTCACAGGGGAAAATCACGCACGCGTCTCACAGAGACTATAACACATGATGCACAGGCTACACCTCCAACTTCTTACGATGCTCCACTCAAGGTTCTGTGGCACCGACCGGCGCCATTCACGGTCGGCGCTCACGGCAAGAACTAAGTGATCGACGGTCAACATTGAAATCTTAATATTTTGGCATCCACCCTTCTCGTCGTCCTCTCCAAACCATCATCGTGCCGAATGTCCAGCAACCCGAGATCCACTGCAGACACGCTCCGGTTGCCACATGTTGCACGCTTCCATCAGTTCCAAGGAACATCCAAATTGCATAACACGACTCAACTCACCATCACACCGCGGATTCCGCTCTTGCGTCTGGTTGCCGTATTACCTTGCGATTTCACGAGTTCACGCCACCGCGACGTTGCCCTACGCACGAGGGTATAAGAGAAAACGGCGCAGTATTACCAGATAGACTGCGCAGGGAGACTTTCCAAAGGAATAGCACCAGACTACGAAGACTGCTCCTCCGTGTTCGGTCATATCTTAACTAAATAAAATGTAAGTGTTCTTACCAACCGTTCCAGACCAGATTACTTTCCAGTCTGGGACAACTTCAGACGCTACATATTTAAGGCTCTATTTCACCGTAAGTGCATGCGCAGCCGAAGGCAAGAGCGAAGTGGCCTGAACTGACGTCACACCAGCTGCCCTTGTGGTGGCCTTGCTGCTGCGCACGTATCTTTGGCACCGCAAACTGCGCACTATTGCATTGCATTATTTGCAAAAGGAAGTAGAATGCACAACGGAATGGTGCAAGGATGTTACGGGCAAGCAGTGGCGCTAAGTCGGCCGAACTTGCATCTTATTTTCTTTTGAGCTGCGTGACGCCGTAAAAACAAAGATCTCAGTTCAACAACCACATTCATGATTGTCACGGGATCATCATCAACGCCCGCCTTGGTTCAGGCACGTACCGAATTTGAAAAACATGACATTTATACACAAATGATTTATAAATGTAAAATGGCCTTAACTGTTACGCTAAGATACGCCATAGCGCAGTTTTTTTCCAAACATAAGATGGTCTAGGAAAGGACCGATATATAAAGGGGCCTATAGAAGCCTCGGAAGCAATATTATCGCTGTAAGTTAAGGTCCCTGGATAAAACTCACGCTTGGCGTGCAGAACCCAGGCATCCTGGGTTCAATCCCCACCCCTGCCCGTTTCGATTTGGAGGAGCATCGTACCGGCGTGCGGTCGTGTATCAGTACTGCGTGGTTTTTCCTAGGCCCTAAGGATGCTGTAGGTATGTGGTAAATAAAATATAAATGTAATAAATCACCGAAAACGGTATGCAAATAGTAAATATAACAGAAAATATCACCGTAATTAGGTATGCCACTTACGAAGACTTTCCCAAATTGCTCTCACATTCCTCGCACAGAGTCCGCCTAAAGGATCAATTCTATACAAAAAGCAACAAAACAAGAAGAATGACGCCTGGACTTAGCAATAAAAATAAAGTCAACGGAAAGAGAGAGAGAGAGAGAGAGAAATAAAAAGCATAGTGTGGGTCCCGACGAATTATCGAAACACAGAGGTAGATTTCGCAAGCAAAAGCCGTAACAACATCCTACAAACCGCGTCTCCTATCCAAGGAGCGAGTAATTCGCAGCAGCTAACGGGAACTCCCCGTGACGCATTCGGAGAATGCGACTGACTGTGTGAATGCCGGGGTCAGGAATCATTCCGAGCGTGTGACTTCTTTCGCGGGGCCTCGCGCAAACAGAGTCCCTCACTAATTGAGCCGTCACTGCCGGCGTGTGACTCTCTTTCCCAGCTGGCTCAAATTATCCGGACGTGCAGTTGCTTGTGCGCTCCCGCAATTCAGGTGTGCGGGGAGTCGCCTTCCCTCCGGGTTTGGCGGTGTCCGAGGAGCGAGGAAGACTATCGCACGCGCGCGCCTTCACGCATCCGGAAAAGCGCGCGCCCCGGCTCATGAATTTCGGCGGCGGTGCCCTTTGTGAGACCGCGTTTAACGACGTTGCTTCTTAGACCCCGGTATGTTTAGCCAATAGCTAAAACTTTTTTTTTTCTTGCGGTAATTTGTTTTTCCTGGTTTGGCAAGTTCCTTTTATTTATCTTTTAGCTCGCGGTGGGGAGGCCGGCTGCTTTGATGAACAGGAACAAAAGGTGGAAACAATTATCCAGCGGCTATATATTTATGTTTTACTTATCAACTTCCAAATTGTTTTATGAAGTTTTCAAGGAGCCCAACGACTGCAAAATTCCTTATGGCATATTTCAGAACTGTAATTTTTTGACAAAAACAACGAAAACGTAAAATCACGGTAGTGTGGAAGAAGAAACTGTAAAAATCAGGAGTAGGTGTGATGAACGCGTGGTGTGAAGCTTACAAATAAAATTTTCCCGGATCGTTGTGTTTGGTGATGCAAACAAAGCGTGAGCATGAATTCGAAATAATTTAGTACAAGATTAACAATTACTTGATACTTAATTCAAATTTACGATTCGATATTCTTAGTCCTTCGCTGAGGTGTCCCAGATGTCCCTTGACAGTGTTACACGTCATAAAATTATTTATTTCTTGCACCAAAACAGGGGCGAGCGGAGTCCACACGAGGTTCTCTAATATACACCAACGAACGTTTATTGAAAACGAAATCAACTCTTGTAACTTGAATTTCAAATTAGCGCAATGAATTGATAGACCTATTCAAAAATATTCCCTAACCTGAGATTTATGCAACTGCTATTCCCCGAAATACGAATTTACTGATTTGCTTATCATAATGTTTCATTTTCATATTCATGGACACATGGGCATCGCCAACTGACATCGCGTTGGTTTCCCACTTTGCCCAGGTCTACTTGAAGTTCTTTGTTTTGTCGTATTTTCCATAAAAATGGCAAATATTATCACCGTATAAGAAACGTCCTGGCCATACAAGTACGGTAAATTTAAACTCAGTTGACATATTTTATGTGTTTCAAAATGGGGGATCCCGATGCATTTTTAACAGCTAGCCTATGATTACTTGGCACTTTTTTTATTTTCTAACTTTATTGTTGCACGTTTAAGACGTACATTCATTAGAAAATTTCAATAAAGGTATATTTTTTTTTAATTTCTAAGAGTCGTTCATTTTCGGCGAACCATGAAGTCACAGTACAACGAGACGAAGATATGGTCAATGAAAAAACAGAGTGCGCCGGCGAGCTGGTGGATGTTGATCATGATGTAGAATATCCGAAACTGTGATAAAAAAGGAAACTGGTGGAAGCAAAAATGACAGAGGAAGAAGAACGTCTCAATGGTAAATGGTATTGTAAATGAGATAAAGGAGTCGTCTTCAACTCAAATATTTACCATGTTCTGACAGCGAGAAGTGTCTGAGATAGCTAAAACTGATATGACATTGGAAGGAACTATTCACCCAAAGGCTGGAAACAAATGTATCAAGTGCTATTGTCACTGGGAGTTTCCCGAGCATCTTATTATCACCCTGTAGCCAATTTTCAAACGGAATTAGCCCGTGACACCGCAGAACAAGAATCACGTAACAAGTATTTTGAGCATCAGCAGGAAAGAATAAACACACAACGGACAAGAAACACAGGCCAGCACATGGAATCACAATGAATCACACCCCGCGTTTGTGAAGCTGACGGTGGCTATAAGAAACCAACTCGGGTACCAATCCCTATTAATAGAATTTCGCGAACAAAATCGGTGTTGTTTTAAGTTCACATTTATACCGTGGAGTCTAAGCTTAAATGAGCAAGCAAAAAATACCTTACAAAGAAAAAAGACATCAAAAGAAAAGCTGGTATTCATTGTGAACAGTATCCTAGCGTGCTGTCGAATGCGTTATCGACACAATTTATGTCTTCGATTTTTTTTTTTCTGCGGGGACGTAGATGGGTAACGTCGTAATTATGGCGTTGCGTTGCGCGAAAAGGTTTTTATGGTTGCGCCCCCCCCCCCCCCTCTCATGGTCCTCTCTCTAGCAGAGTGCCGACAGTAAACGACTTGCGCCATTTGGAGGTCGGCCGAGAATTCTTACCGCTCTCCTTTTTTAAATTTTTTTTTATATTCCTTTTGCGATTCTTCCCCGCTCCGCTCACTGAACGCGGCCAAGCGTATGCAGTCAGCCGGCGCCTCTCCGCACCAGCAGTTGCGGAGAGTTTATTGCTGGAGAACAAGGGTTTTACGACATTTTTAGTGGCAGTCACGGTTTAGGTATCAGTGCTTGAACCGTTAAAAAGTTGCGCCTCTAAGAGCGCCCGCTTAATTCCGTAATCTATGGCTCTTTCGGTTTCGGAAACGCGGTGTAAACATTCTCCTTTCCTCGTATCCGTGTGAAGTGGCACGCGTGTGGTGCGCGGCACGTGGAGGTGACGTGGGGGAGTGAGTGTGTTGCAAGATGTCTTTGTCTGGTGCAGCTCCCTAGACACAGGCAAGAACGAAGGGAATCTGACCATGGTGAATCCTTGTTTGCAGCTAAGAGGAGCGAGACAAGAAAATCTTATCATGGCCAGAAATTTGTGACAAGCTGTTCTAGTTCACTTATTTACCGACACGTGGCGTATTCACCTTTAACTTTTACGTCGTGTGCAAATTCCCGCCAAACCGAAATGCGTTCCGCGTGCAATGAATAAAATTGTGAAAAATAGAAAATAGAGCTACGTTATCAGAGCTTCTCAAACAGTACTACAGAAAGGGGGAAGATCAATTGATGGACAGCACAAAGAACACGCAGAGAGCGTGCTGACGCGGCAGTAAAACCCGCGCCAGTGTTGGTGGTTAATTCGACGAGACGGGTTGTTTGTGTGTGTCAGTGTGTGCGTGCGTCCGTGCGTGCGCGTGTGCGTGTGAACGCGCGCGCGTGTGTGTGTGCGTGTGGTGGGGGAGAGTGTAAAAGCAGCCTGTGAGCGCATTTTGAGGCAAACAAACGCAAGACGGGCGCAAAGAGCACGGCGTATCAGCGCCTCCCGGTTGCAAGAAGTCGATAACACTATTATTCAGCGTTTTCATATCTAGCGATATGGAAGCAAAAAAGTCAGATCTGCGGAAGAATTCCGAACAAGTATTCGAAAAACTATCCGACAATACATATGCGATATTTTTGGAAAGTTGTTTGCAGATTGGCGAGTGTGTCGAGTAAACTACAACAAAAAGGATCCATATTTTGTGTTGCCTAAATTAGGCTTTCATGTACTCCACAACCATCGTATCGCTACACTGCCTCCGCTGAAGTCATCAGGAGCGAAATATTCTCTTTGGTATGACCACTCGCTGTGCTGATGTCTGGCTTCCTTTTTTCTTGGGATTTTTCTTGAAATTGGTAAAACTGAAAAACTCCGAACTGAAATTTTTGAATTAAATGAAACCCCAGGTTAACTGGAAAAATTGCTTTATTTCTGTTGACCCCGAAAGCAAACCGCCCTTTTTCGCGAGGCTGCTTCCTTCTGCTGCAATTATTGTTTCTGCATGGGCCACTTAGTGATAACTGGCGCGAATAGCATTGTGTGTTGTAAAAACGCGATAGATGTGCAATAGCTTTTACGACGTAAGCCCTGATAAACCCTGATTTCTGGTCGACACGAGAAATAGATACCGAAAACAGAGAACTTTGAAAAAATGAACACCCAAAGACACCCTTAAATTTAAAAAAGAATACACAAAAATACGGAACCCTACCTATAAGTTATAACGAAATCTAAAAGCTGCACCAACATATACGAAATCCAGCTTATAATTAGGATTCTGCGTTTTCGGAGTTTATTTCTGCTTAAAATCGCGGAGTGTTGTTTAGTGCTTATTTTTTACCATAAATTCGGAGTTCTTTGGAGCTTTCTTTCATCGTACAGAGTTTTTCGGCTTTTTCGGTGAAGTGAACGAAAGGTTGAAAACAGCAGTTTGTGAATTTAGTAAAAGTATCCTTTTCAATGAGAAACGTGTTCGACGATTCCCCTTTTTTAAAATAGAAGCTAAACGGAAGTTCTTTGTGATCATACAAACGAAAGTTGATACTGCGAGGGCCTGAAAAGGCCTGCAGTTTTTCAAATAAATAAATAAATATTAGATATAGAGAAGTAGAGCAAAACTTGTTCGAAGATCCCTGGAAAATATTAAGACCAGTAGGATTCATAGCAGTTGGCGGTCCTGAAAAATCTGAGTTTTTTGGGTAAATATAAATATTAAAATATTTTACCGGAAGTATTTTTTCGATTTTATCGAATTTGTCCGAAAACATAGAAGCATACTTATAGTACTCACGTCCGCCCCAGAAACCGGAATACGCCTAATATATTTAGAAGCCTTTATTAAGTAAATGGAGGAAGGATCTCCACGGTGACGATAAAAATAAAAAGCCGGTTTAATTATGCGAACTGTGTTAAAATAGAAGGAAATAATGAATTATTTATTTTGGAGGTATCGTTGAACTGTACCCGACCGTCATCTCGATCCTTTCAGTGCGAGCGCTCTCTCCTTCCTCTTTCTTAGTTTCTTCCGTGTCTATTTAGTCTCCGGAAGCTTGCACCTTCTTTTTCTTAGTCTACCATACTTAATTATATCACCAAACGTACAGAATTACGCATAAAAAACCTTCTAAAACTGTACCGCGCTATTCATACAGTCTCATTCTCGATTTATTAGCGTGTCAGATCTTAGGCAATGTAAGTTCATTCATCCTCTCCAGACTCGTCGACTAATCTCGCTCTTTTGCTTACTTCATCGGTTCCTTCAAAACTTCGGTCAGTCCAGTTCACCTCTTTTGGAACCACTGCCAAGCGGGGCAATGCCAGCTCCAACGGCAAGGCTAAGTCCGTCCTGATATTTTTTATAGCGTTGCTCCCCCCCACCCTCTCTCTGTCTGTCTCTCTCTCTCTCTGCCTCTCTTTCTTTCTATTTTATTAAGAACCACCGGATTCTTTTCGTAAAAAGCAGCGAAAGCTTCCAGCGAATATTTCGTTCAGCATCCATCCTTTTAAAACCTCAGCACTTCCTCGTGCCATCCAGAACTCAAACGATCTTTCCGACAATAATTGACACCATATCAGATCGCAAAAAGTTGCGCGGTGCACTGGTTAACAGTTTCTTTCCACCAGGCTGGCACTCAACAAACTGAGTTTTTTCTTCTGTTGTTGAGCTATTGTAACCCTTACATTGTGTTCTTGCTCCCAAGGGCTTACTTATCAAAGCACTTTTATTCCGATTATCACAAAACGTTCGTCTGCCGTCGAAGGAATATTCTAAACTGTATCTTTGTTTTTTTGTGTGTCACTATTGGGCTTATTCACATGTCATCACGTTTTACATTAGTGCTACGTACCTCTTCCGCGGCAGACGTTTTCAGCGCTCAAGAATAAATAAAGTTGTGGCTACGCTTTCCGTGAGAAAGTCAGGAAATGCATGAAATACATTTGTTTATTGCTCATTTTTGTTTATTTATTACCTACAGTTCGCCCTTGGGGCATTATTATTTTTGTTTATTTATTACCTACAGTTCGCCTTGGGGTATTAATATTTAAACGGCGGGGAGAAGTTCGCACAAATATGTGGCCGAGGACTCGAGATTGCCTTTTCGAGTAACCAGACACTTCGTTTGTTTTGACGTTCGCTCGCTATGTAATACCTCACCTCAGCTTTCAGGTCCACGTGACAAACTCCCACAATTCAGCTCAAAACGGCGTTATGACCATATCAGGAGTTCTTAGTACTTATCAGAAATTTGCACACGCCACCACGTTTTTGGAGCATGACATAAGAGCAGTAGTGAGGACTGCTGCACCGAGATTGTGAAGATTATTCACATTTCAAGAAACAGGCTGCTGCGCATGTGCGTTGTATATAATCAAAAACACGTACGTGTGGAAAAATACAAATGTTGTTCTGTCAACAACATGAAGGATATTGGCTTTTTCACTTCCGCATAATTCCAGCGTAACTTTCTGATACTCCTATCAGAAAGGTAGTTCCAAAAGTGCAATGCAACGCCGTTATTAATGTAATGCGTGAGTACTACTCCGCTGACACAGCGGCCACCGAGCGAGATTGGTTCCTGCTAGTTAGAAGAGGAAATCGGAGGATTTAGGAACGACTTTATAACTCCACAGTAAATTCAGCTGAAACGAGCGGAACTCCCGAATCTTTGATTTTGTCCAAACGCCGAGGTCTAGTATAAAAACTAATTCGAGTAAATATGCGATATATTCCTGAAGTATGCAATTCTTTGGTCCTATTCCGTTAATTGCTTTAAACAGACACAGTCGTTAAAATTTGATCATATAGCATGACCTCTCTACAATGATTAGAGCCTGTGTTCCTCAAGGCCTTCAAATACTCTAACAAAAACGTCGTGAGCTTATGTTAATGTCTGCCCTCACACATCATAAAGTTAAAAAAATCTTTCTCAGATTTCACGTCGGTCGGTCTGTCGAGGGGGTGGTGGTTGCAACCACATAAGATATCGCACCTTCGGTGGTCGCACGGACACGTGATCATGATCATAAGGGATCACCTGTCCATCGTCACTGAGGTCACGTGACCATAGTCCGTGGGGTCCCGTCCACCACGTGACCACATAAGAAATAGCGCACCTTTGATGGCCACACATGGTCGCGTGACTGAGTCGGAAGCAACCTGACAATACTGATAATAGCGCACTTTTGCTGGCCACATGTTCATGCGTAAGCGTCGTTTGTTTGTGGGTGGGGGTCACGTGACCATGGCCCATCGGTTTTCGTCCACCACGTAGCCACACTAGAAATAACGAACCTGCTGGTCGCACGGTCAAGTGCCCATGATCCGTGGGGTCACGCGTGACCGTCGACCACTACGTGATCCCCCCGCAGTACCCTTCCGGAGCATCTTCAGAATTCCAAAAAGCACTCACGGAAGAAGCCATATAAAGGACCTCACGGAAGTCGACAAAGATTCATGGAGGTTTCATAACAGTTCCAGACCCCTTTAACGAAGAAGTTTACGCCATAAAAGACGGTGCAAAATGCTGCGAGTTCCATGAGAATCTCCTAAACGATTTGGTTTATAATTTCTTATTTATAGCTATATCTAATTTTTCTCTTCAATGAACCGCAGCAAACGTTACGATTCATCCCAGCCAACCCAGCCCGGTGAGCGTGCCACATGACTTTACATTTTTCGCATTGCTGCGCAATACCGTCTGATCACGTGGCGCACTCTCTGTGTTGGTTTGGTTCCGAGGTTCGTGAAGTACCTTTCTGTTCATTTGTGACTGAGACAGAGTAATACCCGTTTCTTTCTCAATGCTCTTTATTCCAGGGCTAACATAATTTTCTACAGCAGTACGCTTCCGGCCACCGTTTTATTAAACAAAGACTGAGGGTCTGGCTACTTTGTTAGGAAAGGGGAGATCAAAGTTAGTGTTAAAGAAAAAACATAGCTTAGCTTATCACTTCGCGTCCGCATACTCGATGCACGCACGCGCGCACGTTGCGCTTTTAGAATTGCTTTGAAGGCTCGTTGGGCGTTGTCGTGTTGTCCATGGGCCAAGCAGTTTGGCGAGTCTGAAAGGTTTCAGTGTTCATCCGCTCAGATGTTGTTTCTATGATATCTCCTCGAACCTTGGTCTCTCTATACTCAAGTGGTAGACGACGCGAAATATATAATTTTCATCCCTCTACTACATGCTGGTATCATGGCAAATACTCGAAAATAACTCTATTTTGAAAAAAAAAACGCTTCAAAGTGGACCTGGTTTTTCCGTTTCGACGGTTTCGTCCCATTTTTAAAGTTTGAGCACCCGCGCCTTCACAGGGAACTTTTGGAGCACGGCTCATGCACCCATTCTGGGCGAAATATATAATTTTCATCCCTCTACTACATGCTAGTGCCATGGCAAATACTTGGAAATAAATCTGTCTTGAGGAAAACCACTCCGAAGTGGACCTGGTTTTTCCGTTTCGACGGTTTCGTCCCATTTTTAAAGTTTGAGCACCAGCGCCTTCACAGGGAACTTTTGGAGCACGGCTCATGCACCCATTCTGTGCGAAATATATAATTTTCATCCCTCTACTACATGCTAGTGCCATGGCAAATACTTGGAAATAAATCTGTCTTGAGGAAAACCACTCCGAAGTGGACCTGGTTTTTCCGTTTCGACGGTTTCGTCCCATTTTTAAAGTTTGAGCACCATCGCCTTCACAGGGAACTTTTGGAGCACGGCTCATGCACCCATTCTGAGCAAAATATATCATTTTCATCCCTCTACTACATGCTAGTGCCATGGCAAATGCTTGGAAATAAATCTGTCTTGAGGAAAACCGCTCCGAAGTGGACCTGGTTTTTCCGTTTCGACGGTTTCGTCCCATTTTTAAAGTTTGAGCACCAGCGCCTTCACAGGGAACTTTTGGAGCACGGCTCATGCACCCATTCTGGGCGAAATATATAATTTTCATCCCTCTACTACATGCTAGTGCCATGGCAAATACTTGGAAATAAATCTGTCTTGAGGAAAACCGCTCCGAAGTGGACCTGGTTTTTCCGTTTCGACGGTTTCGTCCCATTTTTAAAGTTTGAGCACCAGCGCTTTCACAGGGAACTTTTGGAGCACGGCTCATGCACCCATTCTGGGCGAAATATATAATTTTCATCCCTCTACTACATGCTAGTGCCATGGCAAATACTTGGAAATAAATCTGTCTTGAGGAAAACCGCTCCGAAGTGGACCTGGTTTTTCCGTTTCGACGGTTTCGTCCCATTTTTAAAGTTTGAGCACCAGCGCCTTCACAGGGAACTTTTGGAGCACGGCTCATGCACCCATTCTGGGCGAAATATATAATTTTCATCCCTCTACTACATGCTAGTGCCATGGCAAATACTTGGAAATAAATCTGTCTTGAGGAAAACCGCTCCGAAGTGGACCTGGTTTTTCCGTTTCGACGGTTTCGTCCCATTTTTAAAGTTTGAGCACCAGCGCCTTCACAGGGAACTTTTGGAGTACGGCTCATGCACCCATTCTGGGCGAAATATATAATTTTCATCCCTCTACTACATGCTAGTGCCATGGCAAATACTTGGAAATAAATCTGTCTTGAGGAAAACCGCTCCGAAGTGGACCTGGTTTTTCCGTTTCGACGGTTTCGTCCCATTTTTAAAGTTTGAGCACCAGCGCCTTCACAGGGAACTTTTGGAGCACGGCTCATGCACCCATTCTGGGCGAAATATATAATTTTCATCCCTCTACTACATGCTAGTGCCATGGCAAATACTTGGAAATAAATCTGTCTTGAGGAAAACCGCTCCGAAGTGGACCTGGTTTTTCCGTTTCGACGGTTTCATCCCATTTTTAAAGTTTGAGCACCATCGCCTTCACAGGGAACTTTTGGAGCACGGCTCATGCACCCATTCTGAGCAAAATATATCATTTTCATCCCTCTACTACATGCTAGTGCCATGGCAAATACTTGGAAATAAATCTGTCTTGAGGAAAACCGCTCCGAAGTGGACCTGGTTTTTCCGTTTCGACGGTTTCGTCCCATTTTTAAAGTTTGAGCACCCGCGCCTTCACAGGGAACTTTTGGAGCACGGCTCATGCACCCATTCTGGGCAAAATATATCATTTTCATCCCTCTACTACATGCTAGTGCCATGGCAAATACTTGGAAATAAATCTGTCTTGAGAAAAACCGCTCCGAAGTGGACCTGGTTTTTCCGTTTCGACGGTTTCGTCCCATTTTTAAAGTTTGAGCACCAGCGCCTTCACAGGGAACTTTTGGAGCACGGCTCATGCACCCATTCTGGGCAAAATATATCATTTTCATCCCTCTACTACATGCTAGTGCCATGGCAAATACTTGGAAATAAATCTGTCTTGAGAAAAACCGCTCCGAAGTGGACCTGGTTTTTCCGTTTCGACGGTTTCGTCCCATTTTTAAAGTTTGAGCACCAGCGCCTTCACAGGGAACTTTTGGAGCACGGCTCATGCACCCATTCTGGGCAAAATATATCATTTTCATTCCTCTACTACATGCTAGTGCCATGGCAAATACTTGGAAATAAATCTGTCTTGAGGAAAACCGCTCCGAAGTGGACCTGGTTTTTCCGTTTCGACGGTTTCGTCCCATTTTTAAAGTTTGAGCACCCGCGCCTTCACAGGGAACTTTTGGAGCACGGCTCATGCACCCATTCTGGGCAAAATGTATCATTTTCATCCCTCTACTACATGCTAGTGCCATGGCAAATACTTGGAAATAAATCTGTCTTGAGAAAAACCGCTCCGAAGTGGACCTGGTTTTTCCGTTTCGACGGTTTCGTCCCATTTTTAAAGTTTGAGCACCAGCGCCTTCACAGGGAACTTTTGGAGCACGGCTCATGCACCCATTCTGGGCGAAATATATAATTTTCATCCCTCTACTACATGCTAGTGCCATGGCAAATACTTGGAAATAAATCTGTCTTGAGGAAAACCGCTCCGAAGTGGACCTGGTTTTTCCGTTTCGACGGTTTCGTCCCATTTTTAAAGTTTGAGCACCCGCGCCTTCACAGGGAACTTTTGGAGCACGGCTCATGCACCCATTCTGGGCAAAATGTATCATTTTCATCCCTCTACTACATGCTAGTGCCATGGCAAATACTTGGAAATAAATCTGTCTTGAGAAAAACCGCTCCGAAGTGGACCTGGTTTTTCCGTTTCGACGGTTTCGTCCCATTTTTAAAGTTTGAGCACCAGCGCCTTCACAGGGAACTTTTGGAGCACGGCTCATGCACCCATTCTGGGCGAAATATATAATTTTCATCCCTCTACTACATGCTAGTGCCATGGCAAATACTTGGAAATAAATCTGTCTTGAGGAAAACCGCTCCGAAGTGGACCTGGTTTTTCCGTTTCGACGGTTTCGTCCCATTTTTAAAGTTTGAGCACCCGCGCCTTCACAGGGAACTTTTGGAGCACGGCTCATGCACCCATTCTGGGCAAAATGTATCATTTTCATCCCTCTACTACATGCTAGTGCCATGGCAAATACTTGGAAATAAATCTGTCTTGAGAAAAACCGCTCCGAAGTGGACCTGGTTTTTCCGTTTCGACGGTTTCGTCCCATTTTTAAAGTTTGAGCACCAGCGCCTTCACAGGGAACTTTTGGAGCACGGCTCATGCACCCATTCTGGGCGAAATATATAGTTTTCATCCCTCTACTACATGCTAGTGCCATGGCAAATACTTGGAAATAAATCTGTCTTGAGGAAAACCGCTCCGAAGTGGACCTGGTTTTTCCGTTTCGACGGTTTCGTCCCATTTTTAAAGTTTGAGCACCCGCGCCTTCACAGGGAATTTTTGGAGCACGGCTCATGCACCCATTCTGGGCGAAATATATAATTTTCATCCCTCTACTACATGCTAGTGCCATGGCAAATACTTGGAAATAAATCTGTCTTGAGAAAAACCGCTCCGAAGTGGACCTGGTTTTTCCGTTTCGACGGTTTCGTCCCATTTTTAAAGTTTGAGCACCCGCGCCTTCACAGGGAACTTTTGGAGCACGGCTCATGCACCCATTCTGGGCGAAATATATCATTTTCATCCCTCTACTACATGCTAGTGCCATGGCAAATACTTGGAAATAAATCTGTCTCGAGGAAAACCGCTCCGAAGTGGACCTGGTTTTTCCGTTTCGACGGTTTCGTCCCATTTTTAAAGTTTGAGCACCCGCGCCTTCACAGGGAACTTTTGGAGCACGGCTCATGCACCCATTCTGGGCGAAATATATCATTTTCATCCCTCTACTACATGCTAGTGCCATGGCAAATACTTGGAAATAAATCTGTCTTGAGAAAAACCGCTCCGAAGTGGACCTGGTTTTTCCGTTTCGACGGTTTCGTCCCATTTTTAAAGTTTGAGCACCCGCGCCTTCACAGGGAACTTTTGGAGCACGGCTCATGCACCCATTCTGGGCGAAATATATCATTTTCATCCCTCTACTACATGCTAGTGCCATGGCAAATACTTGGAAATAAATCTGTCTCGAGGAAAACCGCTCCGAAGTGGACCTGGTTTTTCCGTTTCGACGGTTTCGTCCCATTTTTAAAGTTTGAGCACCCGCGCCTTCACAGGGAACTTTTGGAGCACGGCTCATGCACCCATTCTGGGCGAAATATATCATTTTCATCCCTCTACTACATGCTAGTGCCATGGCAAATACTTGGAAATAAATCTGTCTCGAGGAAAACCGCTCCGAAGTGGACCTGGTTTTTCCGTTTCGACGGTTTCGTCCCATTTTTAAAGTTTGAGCACCCGCGCCTTCACAGGGAACTTTTGGAGCACGGCTCATGCACCCATTCTGGGCGAAATATATAATTTTCATCCCTCTACTACATGCTAGTGCCATGGCAAATACTTGGAAATAAATCTGTCTTGAGGAAAACCGCTCCGAAGTGGACCTGGTTTTTCCGTTTCGACGGTTTCGTCCCATTTTTAAAGTTTGAGCACCAGCGCCTTCACAGGGAACTTTTGGAGCACGGCTCATGCACCCATTCTGGGCGAAATATATAATTTTCATCCCTCTACTACATGCTAGTGCCATGGCAAATACTTGGAAATAAATCTGTCTTGAGGAAAACCTCTCCGAAGTGGACCTGGTTTTTCCGTTTCGACGGTTTCGTCCCATTTTTAAAGTTTGAGCACCCGCGCCTTCACAGGGAACTTTTGGAGCACGGCTCATGCACCCATTCTGGGCGAAATATATAATTTTCATCCCTCTACTACATGCTAGTGCCATGGCAAATACTTGGAAATAAATCTGTCTTGAGAAAAACCGCTCCGAAGTGGACCTGGTTTTTCCGTTTCGACGGTTTCGTCCCATTTTTAAAGTTTGAGCACCCGCGCCTTCACAGGGAACTTTTGGAGCACGGCTCATGCACCCATTGTGGGCGAAATATATCATTTTCATCCCTCTACTACATGCTAGTGCCATGGCAAATACTTGGAAATAAATCTGTCTTGAGAAAAACCGCTCCGAAGTAGACCTGGTTTTTCCGTTTCGACGGTTTCGTCCCATTTTTAAAGTTTGAGCACCCGCGCCTTCACAGGGAACTTTTGGAGCACGGCTCATGCACCCATTCTGGGCGAAATATATCATTTTCATCCCTCTACTACATGCTAGTGCCATGGCAAATACTTGGAAATAAATCTGTCTTGAGAAAAACCGCTCCGAAGTGGACCTGGTTTTTCCGTTTCGACGGTTTCGTCCCATTTTTAAAGTTTGAGCACCCGCGCCTTCACAGGGAACTTTTGGAGCACGGCTCATGCACCCATTTTGGGCGAAATATATCATTTTCATCCCTCTACTACATGCTGGTGCCATGGCAAATACTTGGAAATAAATCTGTCTTGAGAAAAACCGCTTCAAACTAGACCTGGTTTCTCCGTTTTGACGGCTTCGTCCAACTTTTCAAATTTGGGCTTCCGCTCATTCATAAGGAACTTGTTTAGAACATTCGGGTCTTTAACTGGGAAAAATGATAAAATTTAAGTCCATCAAATCAATCATGGTAGAACTGCATATCCTTGAAAATAAACCTCCTCGATGGGAAAGGCGTTCGAGCGAGGACGTTACGTAGTTCTCAATTTCCAATGTTCTCCTCGCTGGATCGACCGACATGTTTTTTACTTGATATTTTGAATTTATGTGCTTGACGTGTCATGAAGAGACCATCAAGTACAGTCAGCTTCCTTGCCAAATAATCACTCAATATTCCCACTTTATTCGCCCTAAATGTAGCTTCGCCAAGGTCAATAATTTCTTAATGATTAATAACAATATATCTATACCTTTTCTTAGCCATGATAAAATTTCTAAATGAAAAAACAAATAGTTGCTTTCTTTGTTTGGTAGTTTAGTGATCCCAGCAGCAGAATGCAGGAAACGATTCTGAACAGCTGGCTGATCGATTATGCGCCTGGTTCGACAAACTGGTCTCAGGAACCCGAGCAGATAAGTTTGAGAGAAGACAGAGCGTACACTACGCTTCCTGGATGTTTTTGCCTTGTCGCAATTATATGGCAAATCTCGTATCTTTCTGTATTTTTAAATTAGGGAGGTTTGAAAATCACTTTGTGTGGCACGTTTGGGAGAGGTACCCCAGAAGGATGTTTTTTCTACGCATTACAAAATATCATACAAATCACGACACTTTGTCATATGATTGGGGGAGGGTTGTATTTATAATATAAAATTAAAATTTATTTCACTGACCTAATAATATATTTTAAAAACCGATCAAACCTGATACCACCCATAGTGGCTATGCATCAAATAATTTACTCGAATGAGGAACCTGCAGTTTATGCGCTGTAATCTTGACTTTTTTGCGGAAGGATTGGATCGGGTCAGAGATTGGACGGGTAGCATGGCAAATCTGAAAAAATGTGATGTTGAGCAAATATTGCCGTATTTCTATATTTAATACATTGCTTCTATGGGAGCGTTGCCATAATCAGCCAAGAGATGGCGCTAGCATGCGATGGCACAGATTTCTGGGGATGGCTTAGAAATACCCGTAAAAAAACGAATTGTAAGTTTAATTTTTATTTTTTAACCAAGGACTGCTAGTGATCGCATGATAAGCTGACACCCTACATTTTCAAAGATACAAATACAAATTTCTAAAGATTCTAATCCAAAGAAAACGTACGACTAACGCCAATTGACTTCATCTTTTTTTTTTTGAATGTGGTATCACTATTTCTAGTGCCCGATGCCAGCAAGTGCTCTCTCGGACAACACAGCAGGCCATAGCGCCATTCAAAATGGATGTGAAGTACTGACGAATTATAAAAGGTCGAGCCGTAAGACGACTTTATGTAGTCTAGCATAAAAAAGAGGTATCGTGACATAATGCGGCATTATACCACCACTTTGATACAAGCACGCAGACATGAAGGTGTCCTTGAATAGCATATATATATATATATATGGTGTCAAAAAAGAATATTTACTGGGTTTTTTCATCCGATACTTTATTCAAAAGTTAAAAGTGATTTCGTGAAACTTTCAATGGGAAACTGGCGGCCAACGGAGTTTTCGAATACATGGGGCTCTGAGGCACCAGAAACCGAAAACGGCCGAAAATGCGCTCCGTCTTTCTATTGAAATTTTCGGAAAATCACTTATAACTTTTGTATAAGGCATCAGATCAGACTGAAACTTTGGCACCTGTTTTTGACCTCTAGCGCTACCTTTTGGGCGGGGAATGAGCGTTCGGCGATGCCTAGTTCATTTCTGCAGTGAAAAAAACCCTGTAAATTTTCTTCTGCGACACTCTGTATGTATATATATATATATATATATATAACGGGCATGGTGGCGGGAGGCCGAAGGCGGGGGTATAAAACTGAGAAGAAAAAAACCCTTAGTGAAAACAGCAACAAAGGACGATTTAATCTTCGACGTTTCGGCCGGAGTCCGGCCTTCGTCAGGAAGAACTTTTACAGATGAACGCGGGTGGTATTTATACAATGCTACGGTCGAGTCCAAATTTCGGAGGGGTGACGGTTGAAGCTTTCGAGAGAGGGAAGCGTAGGGCAATTCTTATCCGGGTGAAGAAGCTTGACGGTCGGTGCCAAGTTTCAAGGACGGCGGGATGACGGTTGTAGCTTCTTGAGAGGTGGCGCAGGGTGACTTTGTGTCCGGGCCGGCAGCGGTGACCTATGTAGACGATAGCGTACAATAGACGAAAGTTACACGCGCAAAGCTAAAGTGGTGTCTCAAAAAAAAAAAAAAAAAAAAGGACGGCACGGTCATTTGTGTGCATGCAGGCATGCATGAGTCAAACCTGGAAGGGAACAATGTTAAACCTAGAAGTAAAAAGAAATACAATGGATATCAGAACCTGGAAATAAAATAAAAGTTGATGGTCTAATTCCGGCCCCAAACACAGTACCACTGTTAACAAAAAAAAAGTGTTTTCTAATGGCTGTTGCTATTCGTCTGTTAGCATTTTAATCGATGCCGGAGTACCTGGGCTTTCATTTATTCCTTGTTTAGTAGTGTTAAATCGGTAAATTAGGTAGGATTCACGCTGTTCACGTTCGCGATTTGATTTAAATCCAGATTCTAGGAGCGTCACTGACAATTTGTCAAAAGAATGTTTTGGGAGAGCGAGATGTTTGGATAAAGGCAGTGCCGGAAGATTTATGGCGTGAGATTTGTGATTATTAAAGCGCAGTCTAAATGCCGTTCTAGTCTGCCCTATGTATTGCATTTTGCATACCGTACACTCGAATAAGTAAATGACATTCGACGAGGCACATGTTAAGTTCCCTCTAATTTTGATCGCGAACTGCGAGTGCGTGCTGCTGGCCGTGCTTGTGTGCTGCATCTGTTTACAGATTAGACATCCTGGGTGCCTGCAAGGCCTACATTCGTTGGGTGGTGGCGATGAATTTATCCGGGAGTTTACTAGCGCGTCTTTGAGGTTACGCGATCGTCTGTGGACTACCCCCGGGGCGGATGGAAACGCGCGTTTAAGGCGCGCGCTTTGTTCGAGAATGTTATAATGTCGTCTCAAGACCTTATTTACATTAGGATGGTTTATGCTATAAGTTAGACATAGATTTGTGCGTTGTGTGTCGCTTTGCGTGGGGCGCGGGCTGATGAGGTCTGCGCGGGCTGATGAGACCCGCTCCCCACGCAAAGCGACACACAACGCACAAATCTATGTCTAACTTATAGCATAAACCATCCTAATGTAAATAAGGTCTTGAGACGACATTATAACATTCTCGAACAAAGCGAGCGCCTTAAACGCGCGTTTCCATCCGCCCCGGGGGTAGTCCACAGACGATCGCGTAACCTCAAAGACGCGCTAATAAACTCTCGGATAAATTCATCGCCACCACCTAACGAATGTAGGCCTTGCAGGTACCCAGGATGTCTAATCTGTAAACAGATGCAGCACACAAGCACGGCCAGCAGCACGCACTCGCAGTTCGCGATCAAAATTAAAGGGAACTTAACATGTGCCTCGTCGAATGTCATTTACTTATTCGATTGTACGGTATGCAAAATGCAATACATAGGGCAGACTAGAACGGCATTTAGACTGCGCTTTAATAATCACAAATCTCACGTCATAAATCTTCCGGCACTGCCTCTATCCAAACATCTCGCTCTCCCAAAACATTCGTTTGATAATTGGTCAGTGACGCTCCTAGAATCTGGATTTAAATCAAATCGCGAACGTGAACAGCGTGAATCCTACCTAATTTACCGATTTAACACTACTAAACAAAGAATAAATGAAAGCCCCCTACTCCGGCATCGACTAAAATGCTAACAGACGAATAGCAACAGCCATCAGAAAACACTTTTTTTGTTGTTAACAGTGGTACTGTGTTTAGGGCCGGAACTAGACCATCAACTTTTCTGTTACTTCCAGGTTCTGATATCCATTGTATTTCTTTTTACTTCTAGGTTTAACATTGTTCCCTTCCAGGTTTGACTCATGCATGCCTGCATGCACACAAATGACCGTGCCGTCCTTTTTTTTTTTTTGAGACAGCACTTTAGTTTGCGCGTGTAACTTTCGTCTATTGTACGCTATCGTCTATATAGGTCACCGCTGCCGGCCCGGACACAAAGTCACCCTGCGCCCCTCTCAAGAAGCTACAACCGTCATCCCGCCGTCCTTGAAACTTGGCACCGACCGTCAAGCTTCTTCACCCGGATAAGAACTGCCCTACGCTTCCCTCTCTCGAAAGCTTCAACCGTCACCCCTCCGAAATTTGGACTCGACCGTAGCATTGTATAAATACCACCCGCGTTCATCTGTAAAAGTTCTTCCTCACGAAGGCCGGACTCCGGCCGAAACGTCGAAGATTAAATCGTTCTTTGTTGCTGTTTTCACTAAAGGTTTTTTTCTTCTCAGTTTTATATATATATATATATACATATATACATATATATATATATATATATATATATATATATATATATATATATATATATATATATATATATATATATCAGGGTGTCGAACCGGAACCGAACCGAACCGGTATTTTTTCCGGAACTGAACCCGAACCGTTCTATTGTTATCACGATGTACCCGAACCGGAACTGAACCGGAAAAAAAATAACGGTTACCGGCTCATGTCAAAACGGTTCGGCCACGCGCTGTTGACAATGAATGTGCTATCAATGCCATTTGTTTTTTAAGTGCCGTCAACTGACGGCACCTCTTCTATTTTAATATTTATCCTCTTACGTCCTTCTGGCGTTGCGTTCGGTGAAGTGTTTTTGATATTCCGTATCTTATTTAATGAAAACTTTTTTAAGGGTCTAATTTGAGTTACCGAAAGCTAGTTCAAATAAAGAAAGCTGTATTTTCTCCCCACTGTTCCTTCAATTGCTTACACGCCGAGGTGGCGGGATAGTTAGCGAGTTCTACTTGTAAGTGGGTTTGTAAGGAGGTCGCGGATTTTACAGCTATTGCGTCGGACCCAATTAGATGAAGTCCGAATGCGTAAGCGTCGGTGAGGTAACCTTTGAGTGCACATAAAGAAACCATTCCTGGTAGAAATCCCTGCGCCTTACAGTACGATGTATCCCGTTTCGTATGTGCTGATTTCAGATGTTTTATTTGTAATTTATTTTGATGTTGCAATTTGTCATTTATAATTTCCGAACCGGTTCGCGGATCGCATTAATCGAACCGGAACAAAATTAATTTACCTGAACCTGAACCGTAACCGAACCCGTATTTTTTTCGGTTCGACACACTGATATATATATATATGTATATAGGTAAATAAAAACGTCGCCAGAAGAAAACTTGGAAACTTAGAGCTTAAAACTTTAAAACATGAAATAAAGATTTAAAGTCTTAAGTTCTAAGCGTCCAAGTTGTTTTCTGGCGTCGTTTTTATTTACCCAAGCTTTTTCTGCGTTCAAGATTCTACTCCTTTCTCTCTCCCTCTCTTTATATATATATATATATATATATATATATATTTGCCCTTATAGGAGATGGATCACTTTTTGGCCACCTTGGACGACCATCTCCTATAAGGGCAAATAATGTTTGAACATGTTTCCCCCGAGTGCCTTCCTTTTATCCCAGGTGTTGTTCATATATATATATATATTATGGGGGTGTTGCCAGAAATGTGTCACAACACAGCATTCTCCTCGATCCACGACCGAAATTAATTTCAAATGCGAATTATATTTTTTTTCCTACGAAACAAGTTGGGTTTGCTCGTCTGCTATTGGGGAGGAGATCGAGGAGTGGCGTTGCCCAGCGGCCACCCGGGAGCTAAGGCTCTGTGGCAAACAAGCCCTCCGAACGCAGTCGTTAGTGCATTCGCTGCCATGGAAGACGACGACGCAAGGCTTGTGAAAAATATGTAATTTTATTATTTTCTCCTAAACGCATCTAGATAGAAGTAAGCTCGTACCCTCTTGAGTTCACTCTCATCCAAGTCCTCTTGGAACGCAAAAAAAGCGCGTATCTGGTCACACGCGGGTGCACCGGGCCAGCCGCGTCGTGTCGGCCGCGCGCGCTGGATCGTGTGTGGCTGGCGCGGCGTCCGTGTTTATTTTTGTTTTTACTACTTCACAAAACACGCATTTCACGTTGCAGTTGCCTTGCCCCTTGCGACAATCATGGACAATATTGGCAAAAGCAAGCAGTGCCTCCCTGAAGGAGAGAACGTGCTCAATTGCGATCATGTCACCGAGTGCAGCGTTGCACCGGAAACGACGGCGGACAGTGTCCGCATCGTCGCGTACGTGCTGCAATCCTCCACGCTGCATACAGCCGGTTCAAAAACATGCTTCGAGCAATGCGGTAAGCAGCAAGTGCGCACCATATCACTACAAAGGAATATGCAGCGAGCGCAGAAACGATTTAGTCTACGCTTCGCGAGTGCTGGGTTCTCAGTTGTTTGCTACAAAGAAATTGCTTGTCATGATGATGATGATAATAAAACTGGGCGCTTTATAGTTCAATCTACTCGCCAATACCTCGTCTCTTAGTATTTATGAGACCTTTCCTCAGTTCTTGCTTCAATCGATAAGCCGCGGACAACGCACGGCCGTAGCGGCATCCTGGCGACAGCAAACGCAGCAAAACTGCGCGCGACAAAAACACGTTCGATAATGGGACGGCGCAAGACACAATTTGACGAGTGCTTCGTATACAGTAGTGAAGAAGAAGATATGACATTTCGTTTCTTTTACAGAAGTATTGCTCGACGTCTAGCTGATTGATTCATATTTAAGTAAGCATCAGTCTCTACTCTATAAATACGTTAATATAATGTTCCATTACAATATTTATATCTCTATAACAGTTCGAAGAAAAGTTACCCACGTAAAATCGAAATATTATATATTTTTGTTCACTACTGCATGTGTGAATAAATATGATGAAACCTTGTTGCTTCACAATGGAATACGTTCCTCAACTTCTCGACCAACCCGCCGGCAGCTACGTCTTGGCGTTGGTCCTCGAAGAACAGCCATAACACTTGTGATGTCAGTGGGGCTATTCCCAACGTCATAACACTGTAAAGAAAGTGTCAAAGTAATCCTCTCGATCGGCGTAGTCCGTTGCGGAAGATTTATGACTGCTTCTCACAAAATATCTCTCTTTGATTTATGACTGACGGCTGGCTTCTCTTCCTCCAAAAGCTGTCATTTATGCTAACCGATAAAAATAGCGCCGGCTTTCACTGAGAAAACTGGTAGGAGAGTTTCATGCTTGAGCCGAAGATAAATTTGCTTCTCTGTATCGACGCTTCTCAGTCGATTATCTGTGTTTCTTTTTTGTTGTTGTTTTGTTTGTTTGTAGTTTACTTCGCGTATTTGAAGAGCTCTACATCAATGATCGGACAGTCACTTCGTGTAAACTTCGACTTCAAAGCATTCAAAAATATAGTCGAAGTAGAGAATAAAGTCAGCGAAATATATCAACTAGGCACACTTAGGCACAATATATCAATCGACCATTAACCACCAGTTTTCTTTGTTAGTTATTTGAAAGCGTAACCTTAAAAAGTAAAAAAAAAAAAAAAGCTAGCTCCGTATATACTTTTTCTTGCCAGTGCATTGACGATAAGTCTGGAATATGAAAAGCAAATTTGAGTCATACTCCCCCATAATATTTCTGTGCAGTGTTTAGGGAGACATAAACACAAATATTTGATCGAAGAAGTTGTTTTTTCGTATTAGTTCACACAAAGCGTATTGCGCAGCTAAGTACAGACACGCTATTTTATTTTGCATGCAGTGCGAATGCAAGCTCAAGTGATTCTTACATAAAACCTAAAACTAGCGCAATATAGATTTAAGCCAACTTGTTTTACAAGTGGCGGTGTCAATAATAGTATCAATTATACATAACACCGCTGACCTAATACACGAATGAAAAAAATCTAGCATATTTAGCGTGTTCATGGGTGGTAAACAGGACAGCACATTTATCATATAACTATAATCATCGTAGTGATCTGTACATTACAATGTGTACATATTAGTATAAGTATATTTTTAAACAAAACAAGATTGTTGATGTTAGCAACCCAAGCGGAAAGGCGGCAATCATTCCACCTTTGAAGTATGCAGTAATAAAAATATTAAAAAAAAAACGTTTCTTTTAAAATTAGGAATTCCGACCTTATGGCGGTAATTAAGGTGAGATGAAATGTAGGGTGGAAGATTCATGAATTCATGACAAAGTATAGATTTTAGGAGAAAAAACATCAAACGTAGCTTTTTACGGCGCATGCACCTAAAAAGGCAGGTCTAAAATGTTTTGACAATAGTAACGCTAGCGGTATCATATAGTTGCTTAAGATAAAGCGTGCTGAGCGATTTTAGACGGATTCAATTGAAGTAATTAGCGATAAGACTGAGATCCCACACGGCGGCAAACAACAACAATTTGTTGTGTGTGTGTGTTTATACAGCCGCAAGTTAGTCTACCTTTGTGGACGTCTGGTGCCTCAGCTGTAGATGAGCAATTTAGCCAGTGCGGTACATCTGCTAACCTGGGATCTTTAACGTGCACCACGCAGTAGTGATACACGACCACACGCCGGTACGATGCTCATCCAGATCGAAACGCGCAGGGGGGTGGTGGGGCGCGAGCTTTCCCTCCACGTGCTCCGAGCTGGTGTGCGCTAGCCCACTCTGCCACCGATTCTCCCCCCTCACGGCGGCAGCATATTCTAATTGCTGACAGGTAAGCGTTTTGTACAAGGCTAGCTTCTGCGAAGACTGAACGAGAGGAAGAAGTTCCTTTTCAAGTGTCCTAACATACGCTTAGTACTGTTATCCACACAATTGTCATAAACTTTCAAAGACAAGTTAGACGTTAAAAAAGAGCCAAGATATTTATAGACATACACCGAAGCGAGCGGTACGTTGTTAAGATGATACGCATGGCACAAAGATTGAACACGTAACAATCATACATTTGAGCTAATTTCTAGTATCCACTGGTCACACCAATCAGATATTCTACTACGGGCAGGTTGTAGCAAAATGACATCCGGTGTGTCACTTATTTTTAAAAGATGACGCATTCGTCAACAAACAGGCAGATGAGAGAAGATATCTTCAATATCAAGTTATTTAGGCAAGTCAGGAAGGTTCCTTGTTGGACAGCAGTGTAGGATGTAAGACACCACATCAGACAATTGCTGACGGAACAAGCTCACAAATTTCGTCATACCACTCAAGCGGCATTGTAACACACCACATAGGGGAGAAATCCGCGAAGGGATGTGCGTGGCGTCGGCAGCGGGTGAAATTTCCTCCCCGGTTTTGTCGTTCACTTTGACGAGGTGTCAAGGGGAGGTATGCCAGCGTTTGCAGTTCAATTCATCCGTTTCCAGGCTTGACATTACCAAAGACGAATTTAGCGAGCTCTACATTTGACACCAAATAGATTATTGACAAAATATTATTGAAACAAACTGATTTGCCGCCAAACCATGATTGTTAGTGCTGCGCGAGCACCCCTCCATCCCTCCGCCGCGTAGCTGAAGTCATAGAGCGGCATCGCAAAAGTATGATGTTTTCATCGCGTGGTGCACCCGCTGGGGAGAAATCCCCCGGAATATCTCCTTCCTGTGAATACCGCTTAAAGAATAACGATCAAAATGTTAAAAGGCGCGAACAAAGAGGACGAAAAAAGACATACGTACGACACGGACAGGCGCCAACTTCCAACTGATTTATTGAAACACGAATCATCCTCAAACTCGATCCCAATCGCCTAAACACATGAAACTGATAAAAATTCTTATCGCTCATTACACACATCCTTCAAGAAACACAATTCCTTTGGTTAACAGATAAAGAAATGGCATGCTTACGTATCGGTCAGCCGCGTTGTATATGCAGAAAGCTTCGATTAATTCTCTTTCCATTTTCTCATTCCCTTTCTTGATAAACCTTGTGCGGTCTAACAAAGGTTCGCACCCACATTCTTTGCAGTGCTCCGCAAGATGCCCACCCGAATTATTGCGTACGGCAAGCTTGTGTTCTCGCGCTTTTTCATTAAAGCATCGGCCGGTCTGACCGTTACTTCGTGTTTCAATAAATCAGTTGGAAGTTGGCGCCTGTCCTTGTCGTACGTGTGTCTTTTTCCGTCCTGTTTGTTCGCGCCTTTTAACCTTTTAATCGGTATGCACCAACTAGCCCCAACCAAAGTTTTCAAGAATAATTCCGACCACTTTCTTGATTCTGGTTAGGGTTACGAGCATTTTTATTGAAGGAGGTGTCCCTGAAGTACTGGGTGTAATTTTTTTTTATGCCTCCTGTAGTTCTGCAGATGTTTTATTTGTTTTGGGGGTCTACTGCAAAATCGAAACTACAAGCTCAAACATGATGGCAACCCCTGTGATCAGCTGCGTGGCCATTTTGTGGCATAAATCTCGTACCGCGATACCGCAAAACGTACGAGTCGCCTAGTCGGAATGTCGCAATAGCACCTCCAATCAGTCGGGTAAGATGTTACGGCTGTTTTACTTCTTTGCTTCGTATATATCAAACCTCTGTAGCCATTATTACACCTTTATAAAGTCGCCGACTGAAAAGCGAGCTCGCCATGATGAAATCAGGTTAAAATAAGCCCAAGCTTATGTTCCGAGAGGAACTACAATCTTGGTGGTCTGCAATGTAGCTTGCTGAAGCGTTGTGAAAACCAATCGTAAGCTCTCGCTGAGCAGGAACGGACTTTACTATGTCCGCCAGTGACTGCCACCTACGGCACCACGACGCGCTTGAGCCAGCGTGGAGTCACTAACCTTCGTGCGCGATCGTGGAGGAGCACTTACAAACGACGGCCGAAAAAAACATAAACGTAACAAGCAGAAATCGTCCGCCGGGAAGGCTGAAAACGCAGCAGAGAAATGCGACGAAAGAAGTGGCAGTACGAACAAGTAACTTCGTTTAGTACGAACATAACATCGGTGGACAAGGTTGCTTGACAAACAGCCAACCCGGCGAATGCCCACTGACAATCTGGTGGCAGCATTTCTAATATTGATTTCAGAGTGGATCGCAGTTTCCCATTAGTAGAATATTTTGGGAGTGCGCGTATTTAGTCCCCATAAATTGATATCAGTCATTTATTTTGGTAGTACTTTTGACCTGAGTTGCCGTATAAGGGGGAAAAGGCAGAAGGAAAACGCGGCACATCCTGAGCACTGACATCGGCAGCCCCGAGAGAAAGAACGACAGCGAGAGCGAGAGAGAGACAGAAAACCGGAGAACGAAAGCAAACAATAACTTAGACAAATTCGTTTCGCCGCGAGGAGTTGAAGGTGATCATGTGCCTATCAACTTTATTTGATTTTAAGCAATGCACGAAACCGTGATTTCGCGGAAAATAAAGATAGTCTAAATACTAGACAGGAACCCTGAAAGCGATGCTTTACTACTTCTTTGTATATTAAAAAGTGTAACCACCGTCATGGCTGTACCATGTACACCGATCTCCGCGTCTAATTCGTGCCGTTACTGAAGCGGCCAAAGTGCATTGGAAGATGGTGGGCCTTTTTTCTCTAGCTGATTATATAAAGCCTAAGTGCCTTCTTTGTTTCGGAGCAGCGAGTGTCTCACCCAACACCACGGTGCTTCCCCCGAAGGAATTTCGCGCGTGGCTCGGCGGCCAAAAGTAGCGGAGTGGTTCCTGACCAGCCCATGACTCGACCGTTGCCAAGGAATCGCCCTGGAAGGCCCTCATCAATTTAGCCTGTCTGGCTGCCTGCTGGTGGCTGAGGCGCTTCCACGGCTACCCTGCAGAGGCTGGAACAATGAGAGACGCCGAGGGTTTGGCTGCCGGGCCGCGCACCGGCGCCGCAGCGGAACCCTAATTATCTCGTCTTCGTGGGTGGCGCACTACTGCCACAGGAGCCGCCACGGCTATTGCGCGTTGCCGGTTTCGAAAAGCGTCCGCCGCCGTTGGCCCGATGAAGAATGGGGTCGACCTCGCCAGAAACCGTTTTGATTTCACCGGTAAGCTTGAGCGACTTTTTTTATGTTTTAGGTTCAAGTTCCCTATCATAAAATGTGATTGAATAGAGAGAGCCTCGTCAGTTAAGCTCCCCCGTGAAACAAGTTCAGGAAAAACGAAAGTGGGGGTTTCCAAGAGCCGCTTCGTACTGAAGTTAAGTGGCAATGAATCAATAACATCTGACCCATATTCTCTATTCTACATTCTCACCTTCGCATGTTTTATGCCGAGAATCACTTTGCTTATTGAAATATAAAAAAAAGACATCCGATGCAGCCCAATGAGACAGGCAAGGAAACCCCCGTGATGGGTCGTGTGCAGTGCGGGAGGATGGCAAGCAGAACAGAACAGCAAAAACGATGATTAATATAGCTGCCAGTAAATTTTCTCAATCGTTATCTTGTGACTTAATGGCAACAAAAATATACAAAGAAACTGATAACTTTACGGCTGACACGTGCACCTCACGGAAATCATGCCAACCATCCTTAATCATTTTTAGATCAAACTAAATCAAATCACTTCATTTAATAAGCCCGGCGCGTGGATAACATGTTTTTGGGTGAACGTTCCAGTAACCGCTGAAGGTGATAAGCTAGAGGTGGCTGTGACTCCATTGTATTCTCATATGTTTAAGATGATGCAGTCTATAAAACTCATCGATCAACCATATTTCGGTTATGTTCCGATACGGAACAACATGCCTGTCAATGCACAGTCCTTAACTGAAGCATTCCACGCCTAAGGTAGAGATTACACGCACGTACATATGCCTCGCTGCCTTATCGCATACTACCAGTGGCAAATGATCGTGAGATGCTAATAATTTTACTGATCCCATTCGCATAAACTGGGGTCATAGTCCCCGTGAAGGAATAGCCTGGTGCTGTCAAACCGTGGCACATTGCGACGCGCAATACTTACTCACAGACATAAAATAAGACTGATTGCCATACAACTCTTTCTTCATCTGAGTTCTATAGCAACGCTATAACTTCAAGCTACAATACCGGGAATCTTATTTCCAGCTTGAGAAATATAGTCGAACAGAAAAGAGTTGATGTCGGCCCCGCTGAACTAAATTTCATTAAACCTCATCATGCAAAATTGTTTTAAAGTGGCGCTGACACCCTAAAGGTCGTATTTTTTGTTGTTGTTATCTAAAACGACACAAGTTCTAGTCACAGACACGCAAAAAAAAAAAATGTATAGCACAATGCGAAAAAACAAAAAAATTCCCCATGCGCGTTTTTATTTTTTTGCGACCTTCTCTCCCCCTAATTACTTCCGCGCTTTTTGTTAATTGTCACGTAAGCGCTTCTGAAATTTAGAAACTTCATAAGCGACATTTCTCTACTATTTATTAATGACAATCGCAAACCAATGTTTTTTTTTTTTTTCTTTTTTTTTTTTACGCATTTGCAAACATACTACGGTCGGAGTCCGGGCTGGCGTCGCCTCCTGGCTTTTTATTCTCCATCCGAAAGTATGCCGGAGCTCGGTACACGCACTGAGGATGATCGGCGAGTCGGGGAATCGGACGAAGTCCTATCTTCAAGGTGTCCGGCTACCTCTCAGACTTCGAAAAGGAAATCGCCAAACGGTCAAAACGACTGGGTTTGAAGTCTGTGTAACGCAGTTTGGGTGGTGACTCTGCCGGAGCAGCTTTTCACACAGACCCGGCGTGGCGTAGACCCTCACGTCGCTTACAAAGTCCACCGCGCGTTCTCTTCAGCCCCAAACAGTTTCAAAGAATTCGAGACCACTGAAAGCCCCGAAAATAACTTCAAACTCAAAAGTAGAGCGTCGTCTGCTCACAGCGATAGGCGGCACATAGGGACGAGAGCGGTTGATCGCGGGACGTGAGCAAACCCGACACTTCGGGGCGGGACGGTGCGGAGGCGTGAGAGAAACTTGAGTTGCACGACGACTCAATCTTTGACGCCACTGCACTCGCGCGGATCGCGCGGGAACTTCAAATTCGGCTTTCGGAAATTGTTGTTTTACTTCACAAATACTGAGTTCCCAAGTTATGTATTTTGAGGGTAAGGTATATGAATCGTTTGTGTGCTTCTAGTTTAGCCCAAAGTACTCACAGAGGTAAAAATCCGCTCCGTAGTCCGCTCTTTGCGTGGCTGCGGCTGGGTCCATGCATTTAATGCCTTTTTAAGCACCGGTGGACGAGAGACAACATCAACAGAGTGAGTCTGTTTTCGACGTGTTTATTGACTCAAATGTCAACACGCATTGTTCTTAGACAGGAAAATTCTGGGCGCTGGCTCAATTGCCAGTATCACCCGGTCGGTTTTCCGCGCTGCCGCAATGGACAGATTCACGGGAAGTCGGCGGCCCCCAAAGAAAAACCGAGCTCCGTCGAGCCAGGACCTCCGCCGACGAGAGGCCCCGTCCTCCTTCGGGGCTGGCTTATGTAGCCGTCGGGAATATGGACGCGCCCGGACGGCTGGTAGTAGGCTTAACCTGACAAGGGCCGCGTCCACAGTCTCTATCGACTGCTCCCGAAGGGTGTGCACGTAGTAGGTGCACGGGAGGGCGAGGGAGTGAACGCGATCTTTGGAGTATGCGGCTCATCTCCTCGCGCTAGCCGCCGCCACGGCTACCCACGGCCTGCACGTTGCTAGGACCTAGATAGGACAGGGAATCCTCGTGGCTTTCACACATCTTTAATTGTTTTGGATAATAAGAAAAATTTGATTTTGACCTGCCAGTGCCTCTTTAAAGACCCGACCACATACACCTCCGATGACATCGCGAGAGGGCGAGCAATGTCTCCGGAATACTACGAAGCGCGACTTTAGAAAGAAGAGGCAGAGTTGAAGACGCGATATCTCAATGTGGCCACAACATCGTTCTGAAACAAGGGTTTCGTCGTAAGAAGACAACTAGAATCGGGACCGCGTTGCTCAGACGGGGTCCCGCCAAAGCAGCGGGCGCTGCTCCCGGCCCCACCAGAGACACTCCCGCGTCATCAGTCGTCGTGTTTCTCCGAGGCGCAAGCAAGCGCGCCGAGTCTCCCGCTTTCCCGGCTGGCGGCTGTTCCCTTACCAGTCAGCGATGTCGTGCGGCTGGGCCCCCGTTGCAATTCCAGCTTCCCCCGGTCTCGTTGCGCCGAAACCCCAGATGGTTCGGGCAGCCAGAACAGCTAAGCTGAGCTATTACGCACAGTCGGAATTCTTTCATTCCGGTCAATGCCATTCTCCCTGCACGAAGGGAGGTAGTGGATACGCTTTCGGGCTCTGATCCCTGCTGAACTTATGTTGTTTTTGTTTCTTGTTTTTTTTCTTCGTTTTTGCGTTTAGAATTTGGCTGATATTTCTGTTAAGTTTTTTTCTGTCGGCGGGTTTGTGTTGTAGGGGCTGTGGAGATGCCGGCAGGGTATTCATTCCCACTCTGAATCCGCACGACCTCGCGTCTGGTGCTGGGCGGGGTTCTGTAACAATTTCTTAGTCTTTAGCAAACGTCGAGTCGTGTTTTCTTTCTCCCCAGTGAGAATGTCGCGCTAGTTGCCGTGGGGGTTCTAGCTGGAGTTTCCTCAAACATTTGGCGGAGCTGAAACCTATATCTGCGTTAATTACCGTGAAAAAATGTAACACTCGGCGATATAGCGGCTTCTTTCACGTTTTAATTACTTTTTCGAAATGTTTTCGACGAAGTTTTTATTTTTTGTCTCTAATTCACATTCGAAAAGGGCGCGGATGGGGAACAGTGACGTTTTAGCGCTGGTCGCGAAGTAAATACATATCGGTATCTGCTTTCTCAATTTTTTTCTTTCAAGTTTTGCTAGGTGTTTGTGATGTATTGAATATTAAACTAAACAAATATTTTCACTTCAGACGGTAAGGAGTTTTTAAAGTAATTTTACAAGTTCCGAAACCTCTCCGGGAGCGCGTTTCGGAGCATACTTCGTTGTGGACACACGAGCTCACAATATCAGTATCGTTCTTCAAAGAAACGATCGGCTACAACATTCCAGTCTCCACGTTATGCTCACACCAATAACCGTTAACCGCGGTTTATTCCTGCGTGGGTCATCATATTTGTAAAGAGAGAGCCGTAGCGGCGCGAGCTTGTAATGTTCGTTCAAACGGAAACAGGGGCGATGCAATGGTTCGACAATCAATGCCTATTTCGCAGAAGAAGTTGAGCAATTTGTTTCTCAATTTCCATTCCGCTCAAGATGAATATCCCGAGATACAGTTAAGTTGCATCAGATGATTCCTGAGGCCACATTGCAACGCTTTCCCTTTTCTAACGCTAACGAAACTCAAGTTTGGTAATATTATATGTATCACATCTTGTGATAAGATTAACTTTGCGACAATAAACAAGAGAGAATATATATATATATATATATATATATATATATATATATATATATAGGAAGTTCTTACTTTTACGACGCTACTGCACTGCTCAGTGAGAGTAGGTTATCCGATGAATTCATTCTTGCGTACAGAACTGTCGGAAATTCTACCCATCAGAGAAAAAGTAATTATTGCTCCCATAACAGAAACATTTTTGTCAAACATTCACGTTTTTGTCCTCCTCAGGTGTATGCAGGGAGTCGGGCAACTGGTATAATGTATGTTTAAAATATCCATAGTAGTACAGCCTATAAAATAATTATTCAGCATTATTGGTTATCACATCAACAGGTGCGGGTGCAAAACCACTTCCATCTCGAAAAAAAATTAAAACAATGAAAGCATACAGGTACCTATAACGAGGACGTTGGTTTAAAATTATTTGCCGCCTATGTTGTACTTCAATTTAAAAATGCAAGAAAGGGTGTAAAAATAAAAAAAATTATAGTTCAGATGAATATTCGGTTGCGGTTTTCAATGTTAATATTCAATGGTTCAGTATTTTTCTGTTCTAGGTAATATCTCAAATTAACCAATTATCACACAATCTGAAGATTCAGCAGCTAAGATTAGTATGTGTTCAGCGACATTGCAATAAACGCAAGTGTAGTTGTTATTCGCAGAGGTTTCGCTTTCTCGTTCCAATTTGACAAATTCGTGATTTCATTTTGTAGTCGATAATGTAATTGTTGTCACTTTGTCATCTCGCGGTAGGACAGAACCGCGAAGACCAAACGGGCAGGCCGGCTACCAGGGTAAGAACGCTTTATTCTGGGCACGCGTAGAAGTATATATAGCGCTCCCACGGGCCAATGGCAAAACAGTTAATAAAACAAACAAGCAGTAGATAACAGTATCGTCATAACAGTATCGTCACTGTACAACTCGTTCGCAAGGCTCCTGGCCAAGGCTGCAGGTACCGCGGCTCGGGCAAACTGGTCAGCAGGGCTCCTGGGAGAGGGTGCAGTTACCGCTGAACCGCTGGCGGCGGGGGCCTCGCTCATTTCCGCCTTGCCCGAGATGACGGCGGACGTCGCCTTCGGGAGTAGCGAACACAGTCATACGAGCTCCATGGTTGCTCTCCACCACCCCGGGCAACCATTTTTCACCTTGCCCGAAGTTCCGGTACCACACGGCAGCCTGAGGGCGAATTCTTGGGACCTGCAAGTCAGGCGAGCACACTCGTCTTGACGGCACAGCAATGTCGACGCGCGAGCGTACTTGGAAACAGAGTAAGAGTTCTGCCGGGGGTTTTCCGTCCGACAGTGGAGTGCGACGGTAAGACAGCAATACTTTCGCCAACTTCGTTTCCAAATCCCCGGTTGACAACTTTGCTAGGGACTCTTTCACCGTCCTGACCGCCCGCTCTGCCAATCCATTAGATTGTGGGTGATACGGGGCGGTTCGTAAATGCTCCACGTGATTTCTTTCCAGGAACTCGCCAAGCTGCTGACTAGTAAACTGAGTCCCGTTGTCGGACGCAATCTTACGTGGTAAGCTGAATCGGCTGAACATCTCTCTGAGCTTCCTTTCAAAGACCAGCCAGTCGTTCTACCTCACCGTCCAATCCGGGCCACCAAAACAATGTCCGGGCTACCCTTTTCATGGCCGTCGCCCCCTGGTGAGCCTCGTGGAGTAGCTTGAGCATCTCTTTCTGGGCTGCCCCTGGAATGACGACTCGCTTTCCTCAGTAGAGCAGGTCCTGGACGACAGTCAACTCCTGCCTTCTGCAGAAATAAGGATGCAGCCCATGCTGTTTTTTGGTTAGATTTTTCGGCCAGCCACGCATTACGAAGCTTTTTATTGCAGTAAGTGTTCTGTCTTTAGCACTGAGCTCTCTTAGATGCCGTGCCGGCAGAAACGCTTCATAGATGCACTGTATCGCGAACACGTACTCTGGCAGCTCCTCCTCTCGGCTCTTCTCGGCCTGTGGAAGGGGCAACCGGCTAAGGGCGTCCGCGTTCGCGTTGAGTTTTCCGGGACGAAGTCGATCTTGTACTGGAAGTCACTGAGCAGAAGTTCCCACCTTTGAATTCTTCCCGATGCCAGCAGAGGAATCGGCCGGTCCTCTCTCAGCAGACCCACCAGGGGTGGTGGTCGGTAACAAGAGCGAACTGTCGACCTAGCACGTAATCCCTGAACTTGGTCACGGCGAAAACCAAGGCTAGTGCCTCTTTCTCCAATTGGGAATAATTTTTTTTCCGCTGATGTCAGGCTTCGGGAACGGAAGGCGATTGGTCGGTCTACAGACCCCAAACGGTGCGACAGCACAGCTCCTACTCCTGTTGGCGAGGCATCGCATTTCAGACGGAGTGGCTTAGCGGGATCAAAGAACGTCAACAACGGAGGCTTTAGCAATAGTGTCTTGGCCTTTTCAATGGCGTCTCGTTGTCTCGGTCCCCAGCGCCATACATTATTTTTTTCTTAGAGCTCGTAAAGCGGTGCCAGCAGGGTAGACATATTTGGCAAAAACCGATGATAATACGTCAACAATCCAATAAAGGCACGGAGCTCGCTTACGTTCGTAGGGCTTGGGGCCTGCCGGATGGTGTCCAGATTCTTCTCGATATGGTGAAGCCCTTCCTGGTCCACTCTGTGGCCTAAGTAGCAAATTTACCTTTTCCTAAAAGCACACTTCGACTGCCGCAGCCGCACGCCCATGTCTTGAAATCGTTGCAGCACAGCGCTCAGATTTTCAGTTCCTGGCTGCTCAGGCACCAACACGTTATTCAAGTACACCTGCACTCCTGGCAGGACGACCAGCATGGTTTTCATTTTTCTCTGAAAAATGACTGGAGCCGATGCAACCCCGAACGACAACCGGTTGTAACGGAAGAGACCGCGATATGTATTAATCACTGTCAGTTTTTTTTTAAATCCTCCTCCAACTGTACTTGGTTATATGCTTCTCGCAGGTCTAACGTAGTGTACACGGCCCCACCACGCATCCCCACAAAAATGTCTGCTATGCTGGGCAGAGGGTACAGTTCAGTAGCACAGGCAGCATTCACAGTCAGCTTAAAATCTCCACAAATTCTAACGGTTCCATCACTTTTCCGCAGAAGAACGATCGGCGCCGCCCATTCTGGATGTTTTATTGGAGACAACACTTCCGTTTGAACAAGGCGGTCTAACTCCTCACAAACCTTATCCCTTAGAGCGTAAGGAACGGATCTTGCCTTCATGAATTTCGGGCGGGCTCCTTCCTTCAGGTGGAGATGCACGGGGGCCCCTCGATGGCTCCTAGACCGGGCTCGAACAGGTCCTGGAAGTCGCTCAGCAGGGATTCCAATTCCTGGTGGTCTCGGTGAGCAGAAACAGAGGCCACTTCTGCGTCAAGCAAGTTCAACTTGTTGATTACGTCCCGGCCACAAAGGCTAGACCCGACGCAATCCAACACCACCAAGTTTGCAGGAACCGTGCGGCCCTGGAAAGCAACGTCGAGCTGCAACTCTCCTAAGATGGGCAATTTTCCGAGATAACAATTCAGTCTCAGTTCGCTTTTTGCAAGGCTAGGTCATTGGTTTCGGCACTGAAGATACACGTTCCGAGGAATGACGCAGACAGGAGAGCCAGTGTCTATTTCCATGCTGACGTCAATGCCTCCCCAGCAAAGCTTCTTTCTGACGGGTCGAACCAAACCGATCGTTGCAGCTTGCGACTTGATGGCATACACCGACGAGATACACATGTCATCATCTTCTGCTGAAGCGTCCGCCAACAACGATGAAATCTGTTCCTTATCAGGTTTCCCGCTTCGCTCCCGATACCCCGCAGCTCGACACTTTCTGGCTAGGTGCCCTTCCTTTCCACAGCGAAAACACGTTTTCGTTTTGTGTCCGCAGTTTTACCCGGTGTGTGATGAACTTCCACACCGACCACATGCAGCTACCAAAAGGTGCTTCTCCCGCCCGTATACATTTCTTGACGGCTGTTTCACCATTTTGTGTATGCCTCCTTCCTTCGTTTCTGGCCTTTGCATTTGTTCTACTTCGGAATCGGCTGCCTCGGCCGCGGCTGCTAGTTCTTCCGCCTCATTCAACGTAAGGTCCCGCCATGACAGCAACCTTCGCTGGACGGTTCTACTTCTCACACCACAAACAATTCTATCCCGTAGCATTCGGTGAAGGCTCATGCCAAAGTTGCAGTTTTCAGCAAGTTTGCGGATCTGTACAACACACTCTCGTACGCTTTCCGTTTTTTGTTGCACGCGGTTGAAAAATGTATAGCTCTCGGCTATTTCATTGCGCTTGGGCGCTATGAAATAGCCAAAGTTGCAGTTTTCAGCAAGTTTGCGGATCTGTACAACACACTCTCGTACGCTCTCCGTTTTTTGTTGCACGCGGTTGAAAAATTTATAGCTCTCGGCTATTTCATTGCGCTTGGGCGCGTAGTGCTGCTCTAGGAATTTCACTGCTTCTTCATACGATAACTCGTTCGCCTTTCGCGTTGCACAGCTACCACTTAAAACTTCTATCGTATGCGTGCCGAGTACCGAAACGAACAGCGCTCTCTTGGTCTTTCCACAGGCAATAGCATTTCCCTGGAAATATGCTTCAAAGCGTACGATGCAGGAGACCCACTTATCTCTGCTGTCGTCGAAGCCAGGAACTTGAAAGCTGGTCGGCGTTGCCATTCTCCCGTCTCCGATCTTGAGCAGCCCTTGCTTCCTGCCCAGCGGAGTTCGTCGCTTCGTCGCCACTGTTGTCACTTTGTCATCTCGCGGTAGGACAGAACCGCGAAGACCAAACAGGCAGGCCAGCTACCAGGGTAAGAACGCTTTATTCCGGGCACGCGAGGAAGTATATATAGCGCTGCCACGGGCCAATCGCAAAACAGTTAATAAAACAAACAAACAGTAGATAACAGTATCGTCATGCTTCGGTGACGCTGCCGAAGTGATAACAGTAATGCAAATATTACATGATACCTTACAAGAAAACACAGAGTAGTCATAATTATAATGACACGGGTTTACATGTCAACCACCACGATGTTGGCTAATCAATGTAGAAGTTTTAACCCCTTTAACGTAGTAGGCTCAGCTGCATGCATAATTCTGTAACATTTTAATAATATCCGCAAAGCTGCATTTAACTGTGAAAGCCCCAAAGACAATAAAATTATCAATAACCAAAGTGGTACATAGTGCGTTGTGTGTGTGTGTTTTTTTTTTACCATGTAGGTCCTTTATTGGTCGTGGTAGCTTACTTTCAGATTTAATAGATAACCTGGCACATAGTACACTGTTACCATGGCCATAGTGCAAGTTATTTGATTTTAGCTTTATTTAGAGGCCTCGCGTGGTGTTTAATTTTAATATTGGTATGAGCTCTATGTATCTCGCTATTACAATCTGGGAAATACTACACAAAAAAAATAGTTCGAGTTCCCGCACAGCACGGAGGCATCCAATCATCGCAAACAATGGAAGGGTCCCAACCAATGAAGCATTGAATACGATTAGACAATGGAAATATATACGCGCTCACGAATATTGAGCATGACATTCCGCTTGCTCGTTATCCCTGCGCACATGGCATTCATTTAATCGAATTGTATTTCAAGCTACATCATCCGCTGGTATTCTTCTATTGTTCGCCGTGATTGGCTTCCTCTGTGTTTTGCGGGAAAGTGAACGTACAGTCTTTTTTTAGAGTGTACGCTTCTTCAATAGGATGGGCAGAAATGCAATATCTCTAGAACACAATGCAACAAATATGTCGGCCTAAGAATAAAATTCTGTTTCATACCTTTTAATTAGTATTATATATTCTGTCGGGAATATTATATTATATAAATGAATTTCACTGAAATCTTTTTTTAGAAGAATTTCCCCTCAGAACTATGAACAGGGGGCGCAGGACGCGCATGTCACAAAATGTTAAGGAGGTATTTTAGCTTACTTCCTTGCAATAGGCAGCTTTTGTTTCAGAAGTATTGTCTTCACTAGGACTGATTGTAATTAGGTAATATGAAACAATTATTTTTTAATTTATGATATCAGGGGTTGAAGGAGCTTCAATTGTAACATTTTGCAAACAAAACAACAACAAAAAGATGATATATATGAGAAGTCAAAAAATTATGTGAGTTGTCATGACAGCTCATTTCAAAACTGGGCTTAGATAAAGCATAACCTATAGTTAAGCGCAACCTGTATAGTACTCGGACCATAGAATACTCTCATCAGCACAAGCTCCAATGGCACATTATTAAAAGCAAATCAACAGAGGCGGACTCACGCGCACTAATGGCGTACTATTTGTACTCATGCGTCGCGCTTGGCTGGGTCAGTGGATTAAACATATACAAGTATACATAAAAGGCGACGAGGTCTGTAGAGTTACGAACTTGCTACGGCTTCATTTCCTTCATCGACCTGCTTGCTAGGCTCGGGTACGAGTACGCCAATATTTATGCAGTACTCCGGGTGAGCTCAGTATTGTTTTTGTCCCAGTTTTAAGATTAGGTGGCTAAAATGCAAATTGAACAATTGATATATAAGAAAATATTGTTTATTTAAAAAAAAAGGTAATCTGCAGTTACAGCTGCTTCCAAAAACGCAGTTGCAAGATGACCATTACAACGATAAATTAAGGAGTTAACAAATTTATATGCTAGCCATTGGGAGTTTGGAACCCTTATCATGTTGTTAACGACAACTTCGAAAGAAGATGATGCCATTAAATGATCACTCTTTTCTCAATTGTATCGAATCGGTGCAAACTTTTTGTATAGGGTCGGTTGTTCCAAAAATAAAATTACGACATAATACAACACACGTTTTCACTTGTGAGCTGCGTTATTTAAAGCTTTTCGTTTATGCCCATTACAAAAGATGTTTTAAATTTTAACACAAATTCAAATACTAATCGGGTTTCTTGAGCGTGCGCATACTGAAGAATTCTCGTGATTTTCGTTGTAGAAGAAAGTATCACAATAGATTCAAGTATTTTAGTGTTTGCACACCTTAAGGCCAGAATATCAAAATATTTTCGGGCAGCAAGTCTACACTTTCTACAACCATGAAGTTCTCAAAGGCAGTCCAGCTGTCACCTTGAACGTTACAGTTGACTAAACTCCATTATTTTATTCAATGTCTTTATCACTTAAACTCGAGTTTTTCGCTTGGTCAACTCGCATTATAACAAAAGACTGGCATTTCGATTTTTTTTTCAAAATAAACTTTCATTGAACAAAAACGTCTAATCTTTACATACTTTTTTTGCTTGAAAAAGACGCGAACAAAAATGTATTATTCAAATTTTCGCATCATTTGTCTGTCTTCCGTTGCGTTGCTTTTGATGTCATCTCTCGTTACATAAGTCAGGGACAAAGTTAATTTCGTTCAGCCTGTTTTTGCGTAATTCTTACCCAAGAAACTTTCTTGATGCCTCGAGCGGAGAGATGATAGGTCACCGACTGTGATCGGAACTCTCGCTCTTCTTAGAAGACGTTAGCACTCGAATCAACATATGCATATTTCCCCCGAAGCACTTTTTGTAATACTCGCTGCCTAACGCGCTACCTCGAATGCTTCCACTATCACGCTCTAATATCAATTTCTCTTTTCCAGATGGATCTTCTAAAGTTGGCGCATGCCAAACGCAGCCATATGGAAAACACTTCTACTACCCAGGTTCTTTCACCGTGAACTAGAACCCTGCAGACGTGTCTCTTTCACTTCGTTTTTGTCGATAAAATGTTCGAGATATATTTTGCTTTCCAGTCCTGCCGCCTTCTATGCAAAGTGTATGCTGAAATATCCGCCTCAGCTTGCTCAAGAACAGACAACCGTATACCACTTTTATCTGCTTCAAGAATTTGTAGGACCCCACTTCTTATAGCCGAAGTCATTAGAATGCAAATGTCGACATACCCTTAGAAAGGTTGACGAACCCTGTCCTTTCAATACGAAAGACTAGGAAAGTTTCTGGTGATCATCATAAATATTTCTTACTGTGGTGTCTACAATTGTAGTTGCCAATAACATCAAAAGCCCGAGGCATGTCTTATCATGTTCTTACTTCTTGGTCCGCGATCTGTTTTTCGCCGTTTTAATTTCGCAATTTCCTGTGCAAAGCGAAAATAAAGAAGATCCTCAAGAGTCACCAAGTTCAGCTTTCCTAAAGCTGTCGGTGACCACAGGAGAGTTAGCATGACGGAGCTCACGCCGCATGTCTGCAACTGACTAATATATAACGGTACGCACTTCACAGCACCCAGTCAGGTCTAGCCAAAACGCTCAACTGATTTGAGATCATTATCTGTTCACTTCTTTCAAACCACACGAAGTTTCTGAGAAAAGTAAACCGTGTTCTTTTCTGATCGGACAAATAAACTATGCGTCGCATAATGCGAAACTATGCGTTGCAGAATATAATGCAAAAGTTTGAAAACATGACGTTACTTGGATCGAAAAATAATTGAAAAAAAACGAACTTTCTCAATGAGCCGGCGCTCATCGATACCTACGTTTGTCAAAACAAAACAAGAAACACATTATGGGAGGCTGTAGCATTATTTCAGTGACAAACTTCTCAGTAGGGAAAAAAAACAATATCCTCTTTCTTGCTGACAAGTTTTTTTTCACTCATATAAATCCCCACCAGCGTTCACAATATCATTTTTGTCTTGACGATATTAAACATAGGTGGACATCGGCTCATAAAGAAATTTGGTTTTCTTAATTGATTTTATTCCGGGCAACCTCATCTTCTCAAAATTTCGCGTTCTACCGCAACCACTTGCTTCGCATTCTTACTGAGTTTCAGCTGTTCGTGACGTATAATTTATGATTTCGGGATAAAATGGCCGGTTCTCTTTTCTCGGGAACTCCCGGTTCACTCAATGACAGCTTAAAAAACGGGGCGTGGCTTAATATCTTCCCACTTGCTGCATGATTCGCTCTTCCTCACTCTCAATGGCGAATACTGCAGTGTTATTGGTTGCGGAGTGTAAATGAGATGTCCGAGACTCGCCGCACCTTGAGTTTTGTGTGTTGTCAAAAACAATCTAAATGATTGCGTCATATAAAGAATTCCAATAGAAGAAAAATTATGATATTGAAAAGGCCCTTCCGTTCCTGCAGGTCCAGGGAATTTAGGTTTATGCAAAGCGGGTTCCGCGGTGAATGACTACACTTCGATTTTCATTAAAAACGAAAGGCGGTGAAAAAGACGCATATAAAATTGCTGGGCAATTGTGTTGCTTACGTGAAACGTTCTATCATCACGTGACATTGTGATGCCAATTTCCAAGCTTAGTTTAGCGTTGAAACTGAAGTGGTGGGGAGGTCATGGGACCTTTATTTTTCCGCTAAGTTTAGCGGGGATACTGACGTCACGTGACCTAATATCATGTTGTCTAAACAGCAATTCCACGTCCACAGTCAAATGTAGTGGAGAAACTGAATTGATCTGTAGGTCCGTGACGTCCCATAATGCAACACCGCGCGCGGTTCGTTAAGGGACGTCACAGGCCACGACTTCATGAATTGCGGCCTCATGAAATGTCGCTTCATGAAATTCAGGTTTATAAAATGCGGCTTCATGCAATGCAGCTTCATGTAATTCAGCTTTATGAAATGAGGCTTCATAAAATGCAGCTTCATGAGACTCAGCTTCATTAAATTCAGCTTTATTAAATGCGGCTTCATGAAATGCGGCTTCACAAAATGTTGCTTCACGAAATGCGGATTCACGAAATGCGGAGCAACAAAGCAAAACACATTTAACGTTAAAAACAAATTAAGAGAAACAAGGAGCTGGAAGGTACTTACATCCCACGTCAAGCTTCCTTCCCATAAGATCGTCTTTGTGAAGAGCGAATCCCACTTTTTCAAAAGCTTTGTCAGGCGGTCACGGCTGTCCATCGATAAAGTCTGAGAAGCGCCGTCTCCGACCCGCACCCTGAAGGCGTAACGACGGAAACCTTTGGCTCCTCGAGCGGCTTCGCGCGCCGGTCTTCCGAGTTTCCACTAGGAAGGCTCCAGCTGCGACACCCCGTGGCCAACTCAAGTTGACCCAAGGATCCTTTATTTTTGAACGGATTCCGAGAACCTGCCTGATTTACGTTCAAAGGTGGTGAAACCGTCACGGTTAGTGCTCTTTTAACGCTCCTTTTTCTGGGAATTTTTTTTTTCTTTCATGTGATCTTGTGTGTTTTTGGAAAAGGTGTTTCGCGGATTCGTTTTGTGATGAATGCAGTCTCGACCTGGCCGGCGTCTTTTGTGCTTGGCTCCAAGGTCGGTATTATATTTAGTCCGGGCCGCAGCCGGCTCTTTGTAGGAATTTCAACGCGCCCAAGCCATATTTCACGCTGGACTACCAATCTCGCGCGGACCTCTGGAATCCTACATGGACCGGCTGCCAATGCCAGCATGTCTTTAAGGGAAACTGTTTTTAAATAAGAAAGCGGGCTTTAATTTGCTCTACTTTTATACATGGCGATGAACGGTACTGTTAACATTTAAGGAGAAGCAGTCTACGCAGATAGCTCATTTCTTTTCAGATATAGAAGTACCCATTTATTCGTACATGTATTTGTGCAGACTGCGGGCGTTTAGAAGCTGTGGTAAGCACACAATGTTTCTAACGTAGAAAACTGTGCATTCGATGACGTTCCGCATTTATAATATTTTTATGCACTGCGCAGTGAACTGCCACTCTCATATAGCTCTGGGGCAGTGAATAGAACGCGCCACTGTCGGTTTCCCGTCAGCGCAAGAGGTGGCTATTCAGTGAGTAGCTGATATATAGCATCAGTTCCACAGCTTTAGTTGGTGTTTATCAGCCTGCATTTAACTGTTACTGACGCTTCTTTCTTCGGGACACGCACCCCCTATAAGTTATATATCCTTTCCTCTTCTTGTGGGTGACTAAATGTTTCCAGGAGGCTGGGAAATTACTTGGGAGGGTACTGCTTTCTTCAACATAAGCCTCCAGAAACACCGATATTTTTCTGGCCCTTGACACATACACCAAGAAACACCGCATCTGTGAGGAAAATGAACCCCCCTAAAACATTCACGTTTTAAAAAAATATATATATAAAAACTTGGTACTTTGGTTATAAAATAAATTTGTATACACTCACACCAAAGCCAAGCCAAAGCAAGCTTGGCACCATTGCCAAGCTTTGGCAATGGTGCCAAAGCGCCATTGACGATAGATCGCAAGATATTGAGGAAAAGAAAGGAATTACGGTAATGAGGACAACACACGGTGAGCTTTTCAGTCATGACTGAGGCAGTAGCACCCAGTGTCGGCAAACCATCCCGTTCCACACCCTTGCTTATACGTCACAAGTCTGGAGCAAGGAACGAAGGGTGCATCTGAAGGTGGGGAATAATAATCAATAAGATTTAAATAGTGTACATTAATTTTATAAATTACGGTTCATTCACGCCTGCTTTACTATCTTGATCTAAATCAAACATTTCTAGCAAAAATGATCGCCAACATCTTAACTGTTTTAGTTGTTGTTAAAATATTATTTAGAAAGCGTTATTTTACGCCCACCTAAGTTATTGTGACCTTGTCTGGGGTACAGCCACAACTAAGTTGCGCAAAATTTATACAATTTAGAGAAGAATATTGGGAGCTACCTATAACGGTTCTTATGACCCTCACACCAAGAACATGATCAGTAATCATCAAATAGTGAAAAAATCCCAGCTTATATAACTATGAACCATGCATCGATAGCAAAAATAAAAAATAAAGAACCGCAACAAATTTTAGCAAAACCCACTACATCATAACAAATATTGTATTTTTATTTCGATTTATGAATATTGGAAGATTCCCAAATAAAACAAAAATTTGCGCAGAAAATTATTCGATATATAGTTCTTAGTTTGTTTAACAGCTAGTTTGCATTGACAAAAAGTTAGATACTGTCACACTTCCTGCTAAAAGTAATCCACTAATTTCTCTTGAATTGTGAAACATGCAATACGGCCTCTGTACATAATTTGAACTGTCAGATATAATTTCCTAAGAATATAGGTGTTTGCACACGTTTTGTTTACTGCCCAAATCGTATATACGACTAAGGGTATGTCAAGCTTCATGTTTAAATTCCCCCCCCCCCCCCCCGCTCCACAATATCTTGATACAAGAAGAAATATTACTAATATTTTTTTACATTTTTTTATGAACTCTCACGATACCTCTTTTTTATATAGATTTCATGGCAAGCTGTAGTGACGCGGATCTGGGATCTGGGGATTGTGTTTGATTTGACACTTCAGATTTTATCCACGTGTTCTTAATGTTGAAGCATTAGGACAAAATGTCTTACACATGAAGGACCATCAAGCAGTAGTAGCCAAAGCCTATTCATACCGCTGAAGACCAGCTTGAATTACTACGCTAAACGGACCCTTTCCTAGGGATGTGCTAGTTTTACGCTACATTGCCTCTTTCTCTATACATTCTATTTGACTTGTATCGCCGGTGCAACTAGTCCGCACGTTGACGAAATTTCTTTCTTGCTGGTTACCAGGACCCATTGATTTTATTGATACTTGCTTTTTCTATATTTAACATGCGTCGTCCAACGGGCTCAGGGACACCGCATTAAGCGATCTCCATCACAGATGGCCCGCATTGGCCCAGTCAATCGCCAGAAGGAACCAAAGAAAATGTCGAGCATGACCTGCCTTCCAAGAGGCAAATCTAAGTTTAGGTGACACGAGGAACGGGAATTACTATGCGGAGTAGTGAAACCGTAGGTTAGGCCTCTGCGATAAGAACGGCGCATGGTACATAAAATGCTTCTTCGATTCGCGGTGAAAAGGCGAGCCACCTTTTCCCGGCGCGCGGGAAAACGTTTTCGACACTAAAAAGCTTTTAGAGTGGCGCGCTATTCTCATGTCATCAAGGCTCCGGCTTGCGCTGAATACAAATCGATGTTTATTGATTATCGCGCGACAGCCCAAAATGTATCGTCAGTTCCGGCATTAGGATTTATGAAGGCAGACTTTTTGTTTCTGGCACACGGTTTTGCTTCCCACCGCTTTCCATGTACAGCATTTTGTATGTCGATTTCCGAAGCGGCCACAAAAACGAACAAAAGACCCCAACACTCGCGGAGACCCTCAAAGGACGGTAAACGAGCGCTTTCATACCGGCAGCTTACAACATATCGAACCCGAAGCTAGATTAATATTCACTATCGAACGGTTCATTAGGGAGGCTGGATAGGACGTAGCCAATATAACCGTAGTTCGATAGGATGTAAATAAGCTGTGTTCGTGGTACCGTCATGCCGAAGTACTATCGATATATTTTACGGGAAAATGCTTAAGTGAAGAGTGATACTTTGCCTTTCGTTTTTTTTTTCTTTTGTTTTTCGGTTAGCACATTTATTGCAGGTAAATGTGTCATCTGACGAACCCTCCTGGGATTGGTGCTACGGCTACGGTGTCCCCACTTGCTTTGTTGCAAAGGAAATGGGAGATACAAAACTAATTGAAATACCCTAAGGTAGAATCGGCCTCAGGATTATTCTGCCGTGTAAACAAACGCGGGAAGCATATTATTATTCAGTGATGGGAAGAAATACCTGAAAAGGTATTTTGATATACAAGTACCGCAAGACCTGTCGAAGGCAGCTAAAATACGAAATGAAAACATATTTCTAAAAAGGTATCCCGTTGCGTATCAAATATACATTTGAAAATGTGAAAGCATTTGGAAATACAATTACAGGAATACATTTTGTTGCTACAGAAATAGAAATACTTATATACAAATTTGTCAGAAACTTTTTTGAGCCGTTCGCATATTTCATACGATTATAGTTTCATAAGATATAGTAATATAGCGGGTGCCGCAAGCGGGCACCCGCTACGCGGGCAGAAACTGAGGGAGAGGAGGAAAGCAGAGTGCGCGGGGAACGTCAGAACATCGATCCGCTCGTAGAACTGTTCTAGGAGCGGGCAGCGGATTTCAAGGCCTGGGACGGGACGCATCGAGAACGGTACCTGCGTGTTGCTCTTGACGGAAATACCCTAAAATGCTACACCACGGTCCACGACACTTTGAGGGACCAACTCACCAACTACCTGGGAAACGTGGACGGCAGTGCTCAAGGCGACCTTTGGGAACCGGAGCATGCGGGAGAGGCCAGACTTAAGAAGTAATCCGTTACAAGTAACGAATTACTTATAATCCGTTACTTTTCAAGTAATTTTGTAATTGCCACATTACTTTTTCTCGGAAGTAATTCGTAATGTAGTTTCGTTACAAAATACTGGTAATGGATTACCTTAATTACTCGTTACTTAAAAAAATATGAGTAACTGGAAAAATGCGAGCAGAACATTCAGCAACAGAAAAAAGCAAGTTAAAAAAACACATTAGGAAGAGGTGTAGAGCCGAAAAGGAAACACGTTCTTTGTATGACCGGTCATTAGAAGCACTGGAAAAACGGGAAGGCATGTCAAAATATACGAAAGACAAAGACAAATTAAAACAATGCCAAGTAGGCACTCCTTTGCTTTCCATCGCATTTTTCTTCTCAATGAAAAGAAAAAGCTGTTCGTGTTTTTTTTTTTTTATTTTACACTGTTTCAAACTTTCCAACTTCTTCGATGTCCCCCGCCACCTGCCCATACATCAAACGCGGGTCCGTACCCCCTCGATTTGCGGGTGCACAACTCGCGTAATATACGATGTAGCGTCGCGCGAGGGAGTCGAACTCTTTCGTCCTTGATGTGCGCTGCTGTATTCTAGCACGCTCCTGAGACACGGCTGAAAAGCGCCCGGCGTGAGGCTAAGAGCCTCGTCTTCGAAGGTACGGACGATACTTGTTTTGGTTTACTTGTCTGGGCACGGTGGCCGGGGGGGGGGGGGGGGGGGGGGGGTTAGGCAATCTAAGGACTGCTGACTGATAAAGAGAAAGAGAGAGGGAGAGAATGGGTATTAATTGCGTGATCCTCTATTGTTTTGTGAGACCGATGGCCACCGGTTCTCTCGCTCTCTATGCCGTCCCCTCCCCTGGCCTCCTCGAATAATGACATGGAAGTGAGAACCGATGTACGATCGATGCACCGTAACCGCCAGTTTGTTTCTGACTGGTCAAGTTTTCGGTCATGGAGTGTCCGTCGTCTCCATGGCCATCCCTTAATGAGATGTTCGAAATTCAGGGCATTAAGGAGAACGGAAACCTAGAGTTTCAGTGCATACTTTGCTTGGCGAAAAACAGACAGTGTCATCAGCAAGAATAAACTCTAATCCACGGAAACACATTAAGTTAAGCTTGGACACCTACATCCTGCATTGGCTATACATTGTAGCGTTAGAACTATTTTTTTTCGTTTCTTGTGAATAACACGCGCCATGTCAGCTTACAGGTGAACAGAGTGCACCCACACTCTTTCTCTTAACTACAATATTTTATTTTTACAAGGACCACCATAATACGGGCGTATGAGAAATGAAAAATAGTGTTGCAGAACATTTTTGTAAAATATCAAAATTGATCATTTTGTTTTCTGGATAAGTGTATGGAAAAAGTACGTAAAATAATTTGTAACGTAACGAGTAAAGTAATCCGTTACTTTTCACCGAAAGTAATTTATTACGGTAATACATTACATTTGAGAATCGGTAATTTGTAATTGTAATCCCTTACATTTTTCAAGTAACGTGCACAAGTCTGGAGTTGGCTTATCTGCGTTTCAGCCAGAGGTTTCAGCTGCCGTCGGAGCTACCGGAACAGTATTTCTACGATGTACTTCGGCTCTGCGCTCGAGTGAACGAGGCCATGACAAAGGAGGAAAAGCCCCGACAGCTGACCCGAGTCCGGAGGCCAGAAATGCTGGAACGAGTCGTTCTGGCCGACCCGCAGAGCACAGCCGACTTCTCCGGCAGACTTTAGCGTCTGACCCAAGCAAGCCAAATGACCAAACATAATAAGTGGACTATGCCGTCACATCCACTGCTTGACAACACGCAAGTCAAGAAGCACGCGCCAGCCAAGATTCCTTGGACCCCCAAGGAGCAACGCCCAACAGCAGTCTGCGCCACTGCCTGAGGTTACGTCGTTGCCACAACTGCAATCAGAGGTAGGCAGATTTTTTAAAACCCTGACCGACGTGCGTCGACCGCTTACCGAGTACAATGCCAAAAGGCCCATATTCCCCGCGCGTACGACATGCGCCGCCAATGAACGGCCTATCTGCTTTAAATGCGGAAGAGTGGGACATATCCAGATGAGCTGCCGAAGACGCGACGTTCTGTCGGGAAACGGACCCTCCCGTCATTTTTCGCGACCCTCGCAAAGAGCCACGTGGTTATGCTGTCGGCAACAGTGCATGGTGAAAAGACGTCCCTCATTCTCGACACGAGATCGGCAGTAAATGTGATGTCGGAGAAATTTCTCAACACGATCAAGGTCCCTTTGATGTGCAGCCCCTCGAGTATAAGTGCGAGGGTGATCAGCGGTGCTGTTATAGTGCCGCGTGGCGAAGTTGAATGTGAGATAACAGCCGGAGCCAGCTGGTTTTGGGAGCATTTCCTCGTAATCGGGGGTTTTGAATGCGACGTGTTACGCGGCCTGGCATTTTACCGTACTGCTGGCATAAAGCTGGATTTGCCTGACAAGTGAATTTATTTGACAGAGCAAAAGTTAGGGTTTATTGGTCACGAATTTACCACTGTAAGATACGCGCTCGTATACTGCTGGGAAGAGGTTTGCATGCCGCCGCGCTCCAAGGCCGTGTTATTGGTGAGAGCAGATACGAACCGGATGCCTGTGATTGAACGTGCAGCTGGCAATCAACTTAAACAGCGTCCAGTGATTGCTCGTATTATCACCGAACTCCCCGGTGGTACCGAAGGCCATTCCCGGCAACTCCGAGCTTTTTATTGCTGAAGGCACGAAAATGGGAAACGTGATCCTTATCGCCGATGTCCAGTTAAGCGTCGCAGCTCCAGTCACCTCGGAGACGCCTAGAGCCAGGGACGATGTGTCGTTCGGAGAGACCTTCGAGACAAGCGGAAACGAACGCCTGCAGAATCTTGTGAGTGAGTACAGTCATCTCTTCGCATCACCCCAATCTCCGCCTGGATGGACGCATGTCGTGACTAACGGCATTGACACAGGCAGCGCACCTCACTTCGACAGAGACCGTACCGGCACTTCCCGTATGAGCGAACTGTGATCCAGGAGCAAATCTACGAGATGCTCGGGCATGGCCTGATTTGTGAATCGTCCAGCCCTTGGTCATCGTTATAGTTCCTTGCAACTCTAAAAGGTAGGGCAAGGGTAATACAGACTGGGGAGTAGAAAACAGACGGAACGCTAAATAGAGAAGGAGGTTTCCCCCACTCTTCTCCAGCGTTCCGTCTCCTTCCTCCTCCCTGGTCCGTCTTACCCTCGCCCTACCTTCTAGACTTGCAGCGGACTATAGTGATACTCGTCAAAAAGCGGAATGGCACCTGGATATTTTGCGTGGATTTCTGACGAGTGACTTAGCTAAACAAGAAAGATGTGCACCCATTAACAAGGATCGACGACATTATGGACGCCTTACAGGGAGCAAGGTACTTTACGACGCTTGACTTGGCCAGCGAATATTGACAGGTCGCCATCGATGAAACGGACACGAAGACGGCGTTTTCCTACAGTTCAAACTTGTACGAGTTCAATGTAGTCTCATTCGGGTCCTGCAATGCACCGGCCACATTACATTGCATGATAAACAAGGTCCTGTCGACAATGCAGTGGAGGGTGTGCCTCGCATATCTGGGCGATATTGTGGTCTACTCCAGGACGATCGTGCAGCACCTGTATAATGTTCGGGACGTCCTCAGGGCTCTCCACGAGACCAACCTGCGCTTACAGCCATCAAAATGCACCCAAATGCACATTTCGTGCCAAGGAGATTCGATGCCTCGGACATGTGATCAGCGGAGTAACAGTTCGGCCTGATCCCGAAGGAAGATAGAGCCTTGAACGACTTTCGAGTGCCGAGGTCAAGGCACGACGTACAAAGTTTTTTCAGCTTGTGAAATTACTACAGGCGATTCATACGAGACTTCGCAAACAACGCAAGACTCCTCACCGACCTCGCGCGAAAGCCGTTCAGCTTCCACCGGGGTGATGACAGGGGTCGGGCATTTCAAGCTCTGAATAGGTCCCGGACCAGGGCTCCTATTTCGCGCTACTTCCATCCAGACTTGCCCACTGAGCTTCACACCGATGCCTGTGGACACGGAATCGGCGCGGTTTTCGTTCAGAACAAGGACGGCCAGAAGAGGGTGGTGGCGTATATGAGTTGACAGCTGAATCGAGTGGAGCAGAACTACTCGACGGTGGAGAAGGATTGCCTTGCAGTCGTGTACGCGTGTTGACAGTTTCGGCCGTATGTCTTCAGCAGCCATTTTACGATTATCATGGATCAGTCTAGCCTGACGTGGCTAATAAATGCCAAGAATCCTAGAGGCAGCCTCGTCCGATGGAGTATTTTGCTGCAGGAATACAACGCAACCGTGACGCACCGCCCGGGTTTAGGAAACATGAACGCGACGCCCTCTCACGGCCACCAGTAAAGCAGCAAACCAACGACGATGAGAGCGAGTACCCGCTGCTGCCCTTGCGGGAAATTGACGTGGAAAAAATGCAAAGAGGGGATAGGACAGCTACTTCAAGACTCTCATCGACCACCTTGAGGAGCCGGAGGCACCCGTCGCTGCGAAGACGAGGCGTGTTGCCCAGGGATCTCACCCCCTCAATGGGGTACTGTATAACTGGGCAAGAGGATTGGAGAAATTCGATGCTGCCTTGGCAGTCCCCCACCAGCTACATAAAAAAGTGTTGTTATCGTGTCACGATGATTTGACCTGCGGGCATTCGGGAGTCAAAAGGACCTCGGAGAGAGTGCGCCAAAAGTGTTATTGGCCGAAAATGTTTCCAGCCGTGCGCAGCCACGTGCGGTGTTGCCCTGATTGTCAGACGAAGGCACCACCCTTAATGACTGCGGGAAAGATGCAGCCGATACCGCCCAGCCCCAAGCCACATCAACAGTTAGGAATGAACTTCCTGGAGCCCTTTACCAGGACGGCTGATGGCAATCGCTACATTCTCATCATCACAGACTACCTTACCAAATGGATGGAGGCGGTCGAAACTCCGGATGCGTAGGCAGCAAGCGCCGCAACACACATTTTGGAGCGCGTCATAGTTCGACACGAAGCTTTCCGAAGCCTGATCACCGACAGAGGAAGGCACTTCGCCGCGGATAAGACAGAAGAGCTCTTCCGAATGTCCGCCACGAGTCACCACCGGACCACTGGCTAACACCCGCAGACGAACGGATTGTGCGAGTGCTTTAACCGAACTCTCTCACAAATGATAAGCAGTGACGTAGCCAGAATTTTATTTCGGGAGGGGTTCAAAGGCATTATCCCCCCCCCCCCCCAATGACGAAGCAGGGTGAACTCGGCGCTACGGATGCTCACGCAAAGATGAGGGAGGCGCTGTTAAGATAAAACCTGTGAAGCTGCGTCGGTTTTTTTTTTTCAAAACGTTGCAGGCTTCATATGGGCTCCCCGTTCTACTGTCGTCGTAGCTTCGGACCACCAACTTTAAAATCTTCCTCACAGCACACAACTTCCTCCGTTTTTTGAGGTACCACTGTGTTACCAACGCGTTCCGCCCAGACAAAACAAAAGGATAGCTATACTGTCACAAAACATTAAAAAGCAACACACACACACAAGAAAAAAATTCGACCCTGAAATATCAGAGCAAACGTCCACCCACAAACACTGGGCCATATTCCAAACCGCCATTAAAATGGCCGAGACAGCGGAAGTTGAAATTCAGATGCCACGAGTAACGAGGCAGCAACGTCACCGCTGTAACATTCCCGCTGGAAGTACGGAAGAGCATTTTAAGCGCTCCGTGTTCCTTCCTTTCATGAATTACCTGATCACACAGTTAAATGGGAGATTTAAAAAGCACTGGCGTCCGTTGCAATTACTTTTGTCGCTTCTGCCTGCAAAGATCTTGGAAAGCGGGGCAGCTCCCCCGCGCTCAAAAGTTTTTGGAGCTCCATTCAGGCGTGGTTTCAATTCCTGAACTCGAATGCGAGCTGCTCATGTGGGATTCTAAGTGCAAGACGCACAAACGTGAAACGCCCGTTACGTCAGCGCTAATGGTGGTCGCCCTCTGTCCGAAGGCCCTATTGGCGACGAAATGTGTTTGGTTGCGCCACCTCACGGGCGCCCTTCTACGACACAGCTGGTAGGATGCGAGCAGACGATGCGCTCTGTCAAAGCGCAGGGTGGCTATGTTAGTTTGCAACTATGCAGATTAAAACGGTTTATTTATTAACATCGCACTCGCGGAGTGTCGCACGGAGGAGTGGCATCAAACGAACTTGCCATATGCACCGAGTGTAGAGAGATGCAGTCGACATCTATGTTGTAGAAAGGGTACTAACCTCAAACCGAAACTAGCGCTACAGTGGGCGCGTTAAGTCCGCGTTCCTTTACTCCTATCTGACGCTCCGAGTTTCGTACTCCGAGCACAGCAACTAAACGGCGCATGGCGTACGCACTAAACTTTTTTACACCCCTTAGGGGTGGAAAGCACTTGTCCAAGGACGAGCACCCTTTGAGGGTGCAAACGAGCACCCATCTGACAAAGCACCCTATAGGGGTCTGAAGTAGTATAGGGTGCAAGGTGCAATGCACCCCAATCCAAGGGTGCTGATGCTGATTTTAATGGGTGCTCGAGGATGATTAATCCTAATCAAAATAAACTTTTTTAAAACAAAACGTTTCTCATTTACACACATGATCTCGTTACAGATGAGCACTTAGCCAAGCCGACACTTTGTACAGGCAGGCTGGCACTAAAAGTAAACAATTATCTAAAATTAGTTGATTAACTTTTTCAATTACTGGTTCGACAGCTGTTACGAAATTGAAGACAATCACCTCCTTAAATCAGTAATTTTTTTATAAATCCTGAAATGAGCACATAGATTAAAAAAGTGAAAACATCATTTCACCAAAGGCAGCGGTATTGTAGCGGTCCAGAAAGTATTGTATCCCACAACCCGTTTTGTGTGCAACAATCTTTCACAATCGTTTTTTTCTGAGGTTTGTGCTCATTTCACGAAAAATAAGCTGGTCTGAGAAGGTGACTGCCCCCATTTTCACAATATGTGCTGGTGCTATCGAACCAGTAACTAAAAGCTAATTCATGAATTTTATGCAATAAGTTCACTTTTAACTGTCATCTTGACTGTATAAAGTGTCTGCCAGGACAACTATAACTCAACTGTAAAAAGGTAATTTGCATACAACAAAAGTTTTATTTTACAAGAATCTGTTCCGATGAGAATGAATCACCC